>NC_072412.2:111728740-113139240 GCF_028858775.2 Pan troglodytes | reverse complement strand
TCTGTATCTGTTGTTCCATGTTTATATTAGAAGACTATCATGTCATTATCAGTAAAGGCACATGCAGACACCTGGACACACACACATATGTCACCAAAATAAAAATAAAACTGAAGGGCACAGTGCATATATAAAGCTATATACATTTAAAGTCGGTATCAGATCATAAGGTCTTTGGTGTGGTCAACAGGGGAAAATCTTGTGCCCTCTCTGTCTTTCCATCCCTCCCTTTCTTCCTGTCTCCTTTTCTTTCTCTTTTTAAACTCAAAAGAGATTGGTCATTCAAGAATTCTGAGTTATGAATTCAACTATTCTTCTCTTTTGATTAAATGCCCTTCTTTTTATCTAGCAAATGAAGGAAGAGAAGGGGTACTTCTGCAGATAGAGACATACTGAATTAACGTCCTTAAACAACAACGGTGTTTAGGACAACGTACCATCCATGCTGGAACAGCCTCTTCAAGAGCAAGACTAGAAGAGCAGCTCCAGTAACCAGCCTCATCTTTGAAATAACAAAAATGCGTTTTCAAACAGACGTGTAACGATCCAAGCTTTTTATTTTTTGACAGTTGAATAATTAATTGCAGTACATTTGTAAGGTTATTAAAAGCTTTGGATTGAGTAGGGAAAAGTAAAGAGCATGAATCTTGCTTTTCAGTTTTTGTTTATTACAAGAGGCTGTCAGAGCTGTTTTTAATTCATTTAATATTCTTGTTAATAACAAGTCTAATTAAGAAATCCATTAGAAGTCTGTAAAGTTAATTTAACAGGGGTATGTCCTAATGAAGTGTTACTGGAATTGTCTTTTTAAAAAGGGTGCCATAGTGTTTCATGGATTCTTACACAGAACCTACTCTTTTCTAAATAAGTTTATGTATTCAAGTTTGTGTGTTTTTAAAGTTTCTTGTTTAGGAATATCCAAAAACTTTTTTTGGCCAATGTATACATCACCACATACATATGTATCCCAGACTTTAATGCTTGTTGTGTTGGCAGGAGTTTGGAAATTGGATGACTTTAGTTTGTATAAAATGTTTAGAGTGCAGGAGAAGACTAAATGATTTTTACTCCTAATGAAACCAACATTTTAAAATTCAGGCAACATGAGTACCAGCAGTCACTGTGGAAATTAACACCAGAGCTTTCGATTAATCCAGCATTTCAAAAGCAAATTGTTCCGTTTTCTAAAAGGTCTGTATTTTCTACCTCCAGTGAGCATACACACATACATATAAAATATTTACTTTAGGAAATCAAGAATGCAACTTTAGGATATATGATACAACCTTTTGGTCGTGATAGAGAAGTTAGAAATTTAAATGTTGTTTATGTAGTATAAGTATATTAAAAAACTGCTGAAATCAAACCCAGAGGCAGTTTATTCAAGTTTATTAAAATAAAAATATTTTTACATGTTAGATATTTCAGCTTTAGCAGAGGTAGAAGAATCTGGAATTCCATTTCCTCTCAGTAGACTAGAGCTTGACAAACATTCCATGTAAAATCCTATTCCTACTGTACTTAAAGAGAATGCCATTCACAACCATCAAAGGTATAAAGAGCATTCCTTGAATCATAACAAGCAACGACTTAGCTGTGTTTTTCTGATGGGAATTGCCTACAGAATCATAATGCTTTACAAATTGTCTAATATGTGTATGTGTGTGTGTGTGTGTACATCAGAAGCTGATGGGTATCTATTGTCATTTTCCTTGTTTTGTTTTTAATGATATTTTAAGAAATTATTAATTAGAGCTATTCATCAACTATTAAAGTTATGCTATCTTTAGGAACATTAGAAATAAGACTGTAAGTTTATACGTCTCAGTAATGTATAGCCAAACCAGCACTTCATACTAGTCAAGAATTTGTGAATTGGAGTCATAGAACTGAGTTTGAGTCTTAGCTTCATCAATTATGATTTAGACACAAAGTCATAACCACTGCAAGTATAAACACATAAGTCATATGATTTAGAACATTTCAAAGAGCCATTGTAAGTCAGTAAATATCCAAATAATGTTAACACAGTCATTTAATTAACTCTGTATAAAATATTTTGTGTATTTTATACTATTTCAGAATATTAATGTATTGTTTTTTAATAGTCATCTCATAAAACATCTCTTATTTCTCCCCATTTTATAGATGAAAAATAAGTTTAAGAAAATTAAGTTGAATTGAGCAAACATTCTTTGATTGTCAACCCTATGCTGAAGGTGTTTGAGTGTGTTCCCCAAATTCATGTGTTGGAAATCTAATCTCAAATGCAGCAGTGTTGAGAAGCGGGGCTAATAAGAGGTGATTGACTCACAAGGGCAGAGCCCTCTTCAATGGATTCATGTTTCATTATCGTGGGAGTGGGTTTGCTGTTGTGAGAATGGATGGTTGTAAAAGTGAGTATGCTTCTCCTTCTTGCTCTGTCTTGCACGCTTGCTTCTGCCTTCCATCCTTCTGTCATGGGATGACCCTCACCAGATGCTGATGCCATGATTTTGGACTTCCCAGTTTCCAGAATCATAAGTTGAATGAGCTTATTTTCTTGATAAATTGACCAGTCTGTGATATTCCATTGTTAGAGCAATGGAAAATGGTCTAAGAAAATAGCCTACCACAGCCTAGTACCCAAATTCCAGTGATGTATTAAAAATAAGAAGTTCACATGTGTGTTGTTTACTAATGTATACCTACCAAGGGTTTAGCAAAATTTCTTGAGTGAGATAAATACTAAATAGATATTTGAGAGCAAAATGTATGAATGGATGGATGGATGGATGATCATAATTATAATAAGAATGGGTACTATTTATTAAGTAATTTCTAAATTATTTTTATGAAAGCTAAGCTATATTGACCATTAACTATATTTAAAGTGCTATGCTGGACCATTTATAAATATTATCTATTATAATTCTTAAAACAATCTTGTGGAACAGATAGGATCCCCATGTTAGTGAGAAGTAAACTGTAGCTTAGAGAAATTAAGCAATTTTTCTCAAGTTTTCAGGTAAGAATCAGTGTTTGAACTGAGGTCTGATTCCAATGACAGAATCTTGAGATATATTGTCCAATGAGAAACAGGATCTATGATATCATATGATTAGAACTAAGAATCAGTATTTGAACTGAGGTCTGATTCGAATGACAAAATCTTGAGATATATTGTCCAATGACAAACAGAATTTATGAGATCATATGATTAGAACTCCATGTAGGTCCTTCATTTACTTGGCTTGTTGAAATGTAATTTAACCTGAGCTCCAATGGTTTCACCTTTAACATAAGAAAAGTAACATTTTCTATGTTGTAGGATTATGCTGATTAAATCTTTGCAAATGGAAATGTTTTATAAAATACACTTTGTGGGTAAGGGGGGATTCAAAAGAAAATGGTTCAAGGATTACCGATCCATGAAAGACTTACAGAGAAGGTAGCATGAAGAGTGAAAAGAAGTTTTCCAAATAAAGGATATGGATTGTACAAATAGAAAGACATGCATTTATTACATGGCTTGATTGGAGTGTATGGCACAAGTTGGTCAGATGTAGAAAATAGAAGAATTGAAAGTCAATTGTGGTCTTCAATCATATTTTATTGGATCTGGAAAATCTTCAAAAATC
Source organism: Pan troglodytes (assembly GCF_028858775.2). Classification (NCBI taxonomy): domain Eukaryota; kingdom Metazoa; phylum Chordata; class Mammalia; order Primates; family Hominidae; genus Pan; species Pan troglodytes. The sequence continues at coordinate 113,135,620 of NC_072412.2, read as the reverse complement.
AGACAATTTCACTACATTAATTAAGATTACTGTTGCTCTGGAAAGTTTGAAGAATTTGTTGTGGTGATGGTGGTGGTTGTTGTTGTTTGAGATGGGGTGTCACTTTACTGCCCAGGCTGGAGTGCAGTGACTCGATCTTGGCTCACTGCAACCTCCACCTGCCAGTTAAAGCAGTTCTCCTGCCTCAGTGTCTCGAGTAGCTGGGATTACAGGTATGTGCCACCATGCCCAGCTAATTTTTGTATTTTTAGTGGAGACAAGATTTCACCATGTTGGCCAGGCTGGTCTTGAACTCCTGACCTCAAGTGATCTACCTGCCTCAGCCTCCCAAAGTGCTGGGATTATAGGCATGAGCCACCATGCCCATCTGAAAGTTTGAAGAATTTGGCCCCACTTACTGTGTGCTGTGCATTGCCACACTCAGTGCCACTGCCTGGAGTCTGGACTGTGAAGCTGACCACATCCTCAGGGTCTCTGTGGATTCCTAGTTTGCTTCTCATTCTTATTGTCTGGATGGTCCCTGAAGGCTTTTGAATTTCACATTCCGATATAAGACGACAACTATATCATTATTAGCATGAATCTGTAAAAATATTGTGGCAATGACTAAGTGAAAAACAAATTACTTTGTTACTACAGAAATCAAGTGTTCAACAAATTGATTCCATTTTGTTGTTCCATTCAGATCCTTCATTGGCATGATGAAAAATTGATTCCATTCACTAAATAAAAAGTTATATTAGTAAAGCTAAATATTAATCAAATATTACATCTCAGTTATAAAACTAGTGGCATGTATAAGAGGGGAATACATGTTTAAGTTAGTTTCCAGATTGGGCTAAGAAAGTGCATATGAAACACTCCTTTTTTTTTTTAACTTTTTTAAAATTATACTTTAAGTTCTAGGGTACATGTGCACAATGTGCAGGTTTGTTACATATGTATACATGTGCCATGTTGGTGTGCTGCACCCACTAACTCGTCATTTACATTAGGTATATCTTCTAATGCTATCCCTCCCCACTCCTCCCACCCCACGACTGGCCCTGGTGTGTGATGTTCCCCACCCTGTGTCCAAGTGTTCTCATTGTTCAATTCCCACCTATGAGTGAGAACATGCAGTGTTTGGTTTTTTGTCCCTGTGATAGTTTGCTGAGAATGATGGTTTCCAGCTTCATCCATGTCCCTACAAAGGACATGAACTCATCCTTTTTTATGGCTGCATAGTATTCCATGGTGTATATGTGCCACATTTTCTTAATCCAGTCTATCACTGATGGACATTTGGGTTGGTTCCAAGTCTTTGCTATTGTGAATAGTGCCGCAATAAACATACGTGTGCATGTGCCTTCATAGCTGCATGATTTATAATCCTTTGGGTATATACGCAGTAGTGGGATGGCTGGGTCAAATGGTATTTCTAGTTCTAGATCCCTGAGGAATCACCACACTGACTTCCACAATGGTTGAACCAGTTTACAGTCCCACCAACAGTGTAAAAGTGTTCCTATTTCTCCACATCCTCTCCAGCTCCTGTTGTTTCCTGACTTTTTAATGATCACCATTCTAGCTGGTGTGAGATGGTATCTCATTGTAGTTTTGATTTGCATTTCTCTGATGGCCAGTGATGATGAGCATTTTTTCATGTGTCTTTTGGCTGCATAAATGTCTTCTTTTGAGAAGTGTCTGTTCATATCCTTTGCCCACTTTTTGATGGGGTTGTTTGTTGTTTTCTTGTAAATTTGTTTGAGTTCATTGTAGATTTTGGATATTAGCCCTTTGTCAGATGAGTAGGTTGTGAAAATTTTCTCCCATTTTGTAGGTTGCCTGTTCACTCTGATGGTAGTTTCTTTTGCTGTGCAGGAGCTCTTTAGTTTAATTAGATCCCATTTGTCAATTTTGGCTTTTAGTGCCATTGCTTTTGGTGTTTTAGACGTGAAGTCCTTGCCCATGCCTGTGTCCTGAATGGTATTGTCTAGGTTTTCTTCTAGGATTTTTATGGTTTTAGGTCTAACATGTAATTCTTTAATCCATCTTGAATTCATGTTTGTATAAGGTGTAATGTAGGGATCCAGTTTCAGCTTTCTACATATGACTAGCCAGTTTTCCCAGCACCATTTATTAAATAGTGAATCCTTTCCCCATTGCTTGTTTTTGTCAGGTTTGTCAAAGACCAGATGGTTGTAGATGTGTAGTATTATTACTGAGGGCTCTGTTCTGTTCCATTGGTCTATATCTCTGTTTTGGTACCAGTACCATGCTGTTTTGGTTACTGTAGCCTTGTAGTATAGTTTGAAGTGAGGTAGCATGATGCCTCCAGCTTTGTTCTTTTGGCTTAGGATTGTCTTGGCACTGTGGACTCTTTTTTGGTTCCATATAAACTTTAAAGTAGTTTTTTCCAGTTCTGTGAAGAAAGTCATTGGTAGCTTGATGGGGATGGCATTAAATCTATAAATTACCTTGGGCAGTACGGCCATTTTCACAATATTGATTCTTCATATCCATGAGCATGGAATGTTCTTCCATTTGTTTGTGTCCTCTTTTATTTTGTTGAGCAGTGATTTGTAGTTCTCCTTGAAGAGGTTCTTCACATCCCTTGTAAGTTGGATTCCTAGGTATTTTATTCTCTTTGAAGCAATTGTGAATGGGAGTTCCCTCATGATTTGGCTCTCTGTTTGTCTGTTATTGGTGTATAAGAAGGCCTTTGAAAAAATTCAACAGCCCTTCATGCTAAAAACTCTCAAGAAATTAGGTATTGATGGGACGTATCTCAAAATAATAAGAGCTATTTATGACAAACCCACAGCCAATATCATACTGAATGGGCAAAAACTGGAAGCATTCCCTTGGAAAACTGGCACAAGACAGGGATGCCCTCTCTCACCACTCCTATTCAACATAGTGTTGGAAGTTCTGGCCAGGGCAATCAGGGAGGAGAAAGATATAAAGGGTATTCAATTAGGAAAAGAGGAAGTCAAATTGTCCCTGTTTGCAGATGACATGATTGTATATTTAGAAAGCCCCATCATCTTGACCCAAAATCTCCTTAAGCTGATAGGCAACTTCAGCAAAGTCTCAGGATACAAAATCAATGTGCAGAAATCACAAGCATTCTTATACAGCAATAACAGAAACACTCCTTTAAAAATGGCTGATCTGGATGCTTAAAAGCTTTGAGGCAAATAATTATACACCAACAACCTGCAGAAATCTTGGTATGTGGATGTGTTTGAGTCAGAAGAAAAAAATGTTTCACACTGAATACTCTGTACTTTACCATACAATCAAAAGAATAATTATCTTTCCATCCAGAGGAGAAGCTTCAGGTCAGTGGTTGTCATGGAGTAGTTCAGGGGTCTCCTGCTTCAGAGTCACTGTTAGTGTTTTGTCTGAAATACAGTCAGCATCAGCACTGTACTTGCTTAACCCAGATCCCTGAGAGAGATGCCTGAGGTCTGCATGTTTTAACAAATTCCTCAGCTAAAATGTAGGAAATACTGGCTTATTTGTGTATTATAAAATTAACATTCCAGGCTTAATACTTAAGTAATATGTTGATCTGTGCAGCAAACCACCGTGTCACACATTTACCTATGTAATAAACCTGCACATTCTGCATATGTACACCTGAACTTAATAAAAGATGGAAGAAAACAAAAAAGAACATTAGTATTTCATATTAACTTTTGTCCTTTTGCTCCTCTTTTCCCCATCTCTCTGCTTTTGTTCTTTTTTTAACTGAATTACATATAGTTTTTCTTAGAGGAAAATGTTAATATGCATCAAAATAAATATAAACATATTTTAGCAATTTTAAAATTGTTTTTAATTGGAAGATGAGGCAAAAATTCTGAAGTAAACATGTTTGTGGCTCTAAAAAGATCGTACTTCCAGAGTCATCTGAAGGGCTTGTGAAAATACATCTCTGGGCACCACGGCAGAGTTTCTGATTTCATAGGTCTGGGGAGGGCCCAGAACCTACGTATCTCACACACATTTCCAAGTGATGCTGATGCCACTGGGCCAATGACCACATTTTTATATCATTACCCTGGATTTCCCTCTCACGTTCCATTTCTCTCTGCTCTCTTCAGTCTCCCTCTCCCTTTTACAGGTAATTTTCCTCTTTGCAGGATATTTGGTCCCCTGGTTCTCCCCAAGTCATAATAGATCTTTTTGTCTCTCCCCCTCCCCATTTCCCATTAATGTTAACTCTATATTTTCAAACAATTTGTAGAACTGATTTTACCTATGTTCAATGACAAAGACACTCCCTTAGAAGTATTGAGCTTTTCCTGAGACCTTAACGGAAGACATGATCCTGGATGGTGTCATGTTAGGCATCACAGACCCTCAACAAAAGACAGATTTGGGGGTGTTGCTTTGTTGGAGAGTGTGTTTTGTTTTGTTTTCTGAAAGATGGCCTTTGGAATACTTCCTTAAGTCCTTTCCTGGTAATTATGTGATTCACAGAATCTCTAATTTGAACAGTTATTAAAGAATATCTTCATTTGTTTGTGCTGCTGTAGCAAAATACCATACACTGTGTACTTTATAAAGAACAGAAATTTATTTTCTTACCATTCAAAAGGCAGGGAAGTCCAAGATCAAGGTGCAGGCATGTTCGGTTGTTGGATGAGGGCTGCCTCCTCTGTAGGGGAGGAAGGCTGTGTCCTCACATGGCAGAGACCTGAAAGCCCTTTTCAGAAGGGCCTTATCCATTTATGGTGAAGGAGCCTCATGACCTAATCACCTTCCAGGGGCCCTGTCTTTCAATGCTGTCACTGTGGTGATTTGGTTTTAACATGAATTTTGGAGGATCTGACATTCAAACCATAGCAAAGAACCTACACTCACGTAATTATAGCACTCTGCATTTCAAATGTGTAAATTTCTATAAATGTTTCTAACAGTCACTTTACAAACAAAATATGTAAAACAGAGAAAAAAGAAAGGGGCAAAACTGAGCCTCATTAAAAGTTATGGTTATAACTCTCTTTTCATGGGGATATTAATTTTAGTAGAATGAGTTAAATAAAAGTTTAAGTCAAAAAGAGAGGCAACAGCTGCCTCCAGTCAAAGTGTCTGGTTTCTAAATGATGTTTTAAATTTCCAGCTTAGCATGTATTCTTAATTTTTATATCATTTTTAATATGTTAATGGCTACTGTTTTTAGATTGCTTTCTTAACAGTTCTGCAACTACCTTTAAGATGCTTTTTGAAGTCTAGGTGGCAATATTTTGTCTTCAGTTAATATAATTGCAATATTACGTTAGAAACTAGCACAAAATTATATTATATTCCTGAATAATCTCTAAATTGCTAACTTTTCAGGGATTTATATTTTCTGAAAATTAACATTCTTGAGAATTTCATTAATGTCCCAGGCAAATCACATAAATGGACCAAACACATGAGACAGAAAAATTAAAGTTGAAATGAGGTCTATAAGAGATTCTCAAATATTTGAAATACCTCGAGTCAAAAGATATGAGTATATAAAAACTTCATGTAATATAATTTGATTAATTTTCCAGTAGTTTATGGAGTATGATTTTGGACTATACCACACTGTAAGCCTTAGGTTTTGTAATAACCTGAACTCTTGATATTTAAGAAGATAAATTTCATGTTTGTTGATGAGGAAGCACACACCACTAGAATGAACGCTTATTGGAAAAGCATTGTAACACTGAGAAAACACTAGCAATGAATGATTTTTCTTCATAGAGAAAGGAAGCAGCAAAACAGTCCATAATGCGAGCTCAGCCAAGGGAAACAAAAATCATTGAAATTTCTTAATAGATTCTTTAATACTGATTATTAGATAGAAGCATGTTTTACACTGTGGGAATCCATAAGATTTCAAAGAAAAAGATGCTGTTTTACTTTAAAATGTTGACCTTGAAAGGCTGTAGCTTTTTAAACTCTACTTTTGTTCACTTTCTTTCTCTTTCATTTTGTTCTTGGTTGACTACAAGAAACTTGGAGGAGAACCTAGCACATGAAAGGATTTAGTATACAAAAGGGTAGCTTGTAAGTCAATTAAGAAACAAAGCATTTTCCATTAAGTGCTTCTAGGATAACTCACTATTTGAGAGAAAATTTTCAAGTTAGGTAAGTATGCAAATTCAGCTGCGTTATGAACTTGATTGTGAAAAAGCTATGTTAGTCATCTAGAAAACAAATACGTAAATAGAAGATTGCAAAATGGCAGAGAAGTTTATAAGCATAAAATTAATTTTTAAAAATTCTAAGGGGAGTATCAGTAGATAATACTTCACATGACACAAAACTTTGGCATATCTAACACCATCATAAAAAAGATGCAAATGAGAAGCTGGAAAAATTACTTGCAGCACGTATTCCAGTCAAACAATAACAAAAGAAGATGAGCATACTGAGATAAAAGTGGAAAAAAATACAGACAGACAACTCATAAAATGAAAAAAATACAAACATTTAATGTGAGTTTAACTAAAATGTACTGGTTTATGATGTTGAATTGAATAAACTGGGAAAATTAATAAGATAATATTGATGATTAGTGTCACTGATTATATTAGACCATTCTTGCATTGCTATAAAGGAATACCTGTGATTGCATAATTTATAAAACAAAGAGGTTTAATTGGCTCATGATTCTTCAGGCTTTACAGGACCCATGGTTCTGGCATCTGCTCGGCTTCTGGGGAGTCCTCAGGATCTTACAATCATGGTGAAAGGTGAAGAAGGAACAGTCTTGTCACGTGACCAGAGCCAGAACAAAAGAGAGAGAGTTGGGGGTAAGGTGCCATACACTCAGAAGAAGAGCTCACTCATCACCAAGAGGATGGCCCAAGCCATTCATGAGGGATCTGCCTCCGTGATCCAAATACCTCCCAAATCTCCTGTTGAAGTGTAATCCCCACCTCCAGCATTGGGGATTACATTTCAACATGAGATTTGGATGAGAACAAATATCCGGACTCCATCAGTGGTCAAGAACTTTTTATTTCTGGAGAGCTATGTTAAAATATATATTAAAAGCCCATCCTCTTTAGTTCTGTAATTCCTAATATAGGAATGCATCCTAATAAAATATCTCAGATATATATATATATATATATATATATATATATATATATATATATGAATAACAATGTTCAGCAGAGTTCTTTTTTAGGGTACAAAGACTATCCCTTTAACAGTTTTTACATAACTAAAATGTTTCCACTAAAAATCACAATAAAAATCGTCAGTGTTCTTTTCACATTTCAGGCAATCATGCTGGTTTTCATATTATTTTTAAAACTTTATAAGGAGAATGGTGAAAATAGTTCATATATAACTTAGATGCTTGTTCTTCTTTCTATATTGTCAGCTGCTTTTCACAAATGATTAGCCTCAGCTCTGGACAGATTTCAGCTTACATTAATATGATGTAAGTGATACTATGTTTTCTCTATAGCTGTGGTGATTTGCAATATTATTTTTGCCTCCTATTTATCGTGTAGTAGCTGCTGGGCTGCCTCGACAGATAGTATTTGTACAATGGCATTTTTGTGTGGAAATCGTCCATCTTCTGCATACATCCACATGTTATGAATATACTAAAATGATCACAGGTCATACATAAAAATCTTGTCATTTAAAAAAATCTTACAAATATTAAATTTAGAGGAATATCTTAGATTTTGCTTCAGTCTATATGGATATACTTCATTCATTTAGCAAGTAATTTGCTGAGCACTTACTATGTATGATGTTTTCATGGCTCTGGGGATATAGTAGATGATCAAGTAGCTTAAAAGTATCCATGCTAGTGGTGGATACAGGTAGTAAATAGGAAACAAATATAAAAATAATTATGGATTGGGATATATGCTATGAAGTAAACAAAGGCAGACTATCTTGCTAGGATGGAGGTTTTGTCTTTGGACAGAGCTTTTAGGCCTCCTTAAGTAGATGACTGAGCTATAAAGCATAAGACTGAGCCTGCCTCATTAATAGGCAGGAGAGAGTGTCCCAGGGTGGAGAGAGAACAAGGTAAAGGTGCCCAGGTGGGGATTTGAGGGTTGGAGCTAAGGGAGCCCATATTGCTGAATAAGAGTGAGCTGTGGGAAGAAAGCATGAGTTAGCTATAGAACCCTTGCTTCTTATTCTTACTCTTGGGTATTAACAGTCATCTTCCTCTTGAAAGCTGAGAATAGCAGTTTAGGCAGATTGTGAGTTTGGCTTTGGTTCTTTATGGAAAGATACCTTGGAGTCCCATGGCCACTAGATGAAGGGATGTCAAGCATTGTAACTAGCCAACTGCATCCCTACCATGGATAGTTTCCAACATTCTGTTGCTCTTAGAAAGTCCTGAGACAGCATCCTTTCCTTCAGGTGATGCCCGTTCCTCTCTCACATGGCAGTCAGAGCTTACGGAAGATCTAAAAAAAAGGAAAAAGATGTAATTAATTCATCACATCTTCCAATCATCACACACACATTGCAATGGGAGCCAAGCTGGTGAATGGTTGGCTACTGTCCTGCGGGGCCATCTTGGAAGAGCTGGAAGTCAGCCTTGCTGGCCTTTTATCTGGAAGTCCAGATTAGACCACTGAATTGCACACATCTAGGACATATAGTGTGAATATTGAGGGTTGTATGAAAAGTCAAAAGCAGAAAGTTTGAGGAACATCTAAGATTACCAAATAATTTGCTGTTTCATGAATGTACTTTGCTTGCTTAAATCTCCCTGTTTTCAAATTCCCTTTCTGCCATCTGGGGCATTCTCTTTCCTGACTGCCTACCCAATTGCTACTCATCTTTTTTATCTGAAGGCCTGGATCGGTGAAGTGATTCTGAAAGTCACACAACTTGTTAATACCAGAGCTATGGTCTCGTTTCTCTGCTCTTGAATAATTATTCACTATGCAGGTATTCACCCATTCCTTCACTTGCTGAGAGTCTGCCAGCCACATGCTAAGCACTGAGAGAACTAACATGGTTAAGACAAAGTCTCCAACATTAGGCTTCTCTCTCTCTGGTGGGAAGATCTTGTTAAGCAAATGAAATAGAACATAAATGAATGGATAAAGCTCTGGTCAGGGTGCCGTGGGAAAACAGAGGTGAGGCTGAGTAACACTGTAGAAAAGGTCATAGAATTCATACTTTTATTGGAAAATAAGCAGGGTTAGCCAGGAAGAGGAACACGTTTCATGGGCAGAGGCCATGTACCTAACAGTTCATGATAGAAAGAATTGTGTCCTTTTCTGTTTATTAAAAGATTTCATTGTGCTTTTGTTTCTTTGGTTATTTGGTAGCAGTATTTGGTCTCTTTGGTTCTTTAACTGATTGTGCTGGGTCCTTTACTGTACGTATTAATGAATCGTCGTGATGACAAGCAATCTTTTCAATGACTCTTCTACCTACATCAGAGACTCCTGACATCAGCTTGTGTCAGGAGGCTGTCTCATCCACTGTCCTTCTCTGATGGGGTAATTCCTCAGGACCTACTATGTTATCTATGTTGACCCAAATTTATTCTCAATTCTGGCTTGCGCACCTGGAGAACAGGCCTTTATCCCTTGATGCCTGCCGGATGCTTGACACCTTTGAAATTAGGCAATTCCCCTCGAGGCTTGTTTTAGAGAGAGGGTTTTGGAGCCTGGGATAATTTGAATAATTTCATAATGTAAAAAAGAAACAAAAGTTTATGTGACCCAGTCAGTGAATTCCTCTTTAAAGGGACATGTTTTAATCTAAAAAAGCGTATGAATCCATTAAAGGTTACAAGTAACTGATATGTCACACAGTTACTTGTTAGAATATATTTATATAGGCTTTTGTTTTAACCAGAATATATAGTTTTAACTTACTTATTATGACATAATGTTTATTATGACAAAGTTTCTATTATTTACATGAACATATTGGCCCCATTGTAGATCTATTTTTTTTTTCTAATAGGTCTAACATGTTAATTTTAAAAATTGCTATTACCAACATGCAGATTATGGTATTACTGTCCAGATTAATTGCAGAGACCATTTTCAGTTATCTTTACCAAATAATTGACTATTTAAGCATGTTTATGTTTATATATACTTGCATTTTTATAGCAGTGGGTGTTCTTTCAGTTATATTCCTAATGACGTTTCATTTTGTCAGATATGTTTATATTACTTTGTAGTAAACTAACTTCTTTTGAAATACAAGAATTCTTTTTAAATAAGAAAATTCAGTTAGGCTTTGTATTAGTTTGTTTTCACGCTGCTGATAAAGACATACCTGAGACGGGGTAATTTAAAAAGAAAAAGAGGTTTAAGGGACCCACAGTTCCACGTGGCTGGGGAAGCTTCACAATCATGGCGGAAGCAGAAAGGTACGTCTTACATGGCAGCAGACAAGAGAGAATGAGACCCAAGTGAAAGAAGTTTCTCCTTATGTAATCATCAGATCTTGTGAGACTTATTCACTCCCAGGAGAACAGTATGGAGAAACCACCCCCATGATTCAGTTATCTCCCACCGGGTGGCTCAGACAACACAGAATTGTGGGAGCTACAATTCAATATGTGCTTTGGATGGGGCACAGCCAAACCATATCAGACTTTACGTGCCCAGAGCATTTTAAATTGAGGCATATAAATCTGTATTTAATTATCAGCCATGGAAAACGTGTATGTTTGTGTTTGTGTGTGCATACGTGCATGCGCCCATGCATATGCGTAATTAAAACGTTTTACTGTTTTAATTAACTCTTTGAAAACTAAAGATTTAAACTTCCAAAATCGAACATATCTATGCCATTCTCAGAGCTTTTTTTCTTCTTCTGGCCTGTCAGAGTTTCTCTGTTCATGTTCCCAAAGATGTCCCCTGAACGCTTCGCTGATGTTAATTTATCACAAAGGAGCCAAGGTAAGCCTAGAGAGAGATCAGCAGAAATCCACTCATGCTTCCACACATCAAAGTGATCTAATGACAGCAGGTCAGCAGCTGTAATTCCCCAAGTAAAAACTAGCACATCATAGTCCTATCTGACATTTATTTTTTTCCTTACCACTTACGGCAATAGAAAAAACTGTGTTTGAAATTTCACTGGGGTTAATTAGAAAACTCTGAAAGACACATTGCAAACATTGGGGCTTATATGAATCATGCTTGTCCTAATTTCTTAGTGCCCTTATTCAAGAGACTTCATGGTTCTTCAGCCTAAGATCAATTGTGTCAAAACTAGGTTAGACTATACTTGCTCTCAATTTAATTTCATCCTGTCATTAGTAGACAAACGCTTTCCAAGCTGTCTCATGTCTGAAAGTGTTTTTCTGGACTCATTTCTTTACTGAACAGCAGATGCTATTTCTTAATCATAAAGGATCTTCAGAAGTTGGATAGATTTTCACTGATTTTGAGTATCTTAAGTTTAATGCTCTCTAAACACACGCATGAGCTGTATCTCTACCCGTGGTTAATTCCTGCCTGTAGTTTCAGTTTATCTTCTGTTGTTTTGATCTTTAAATCATATCAATTATATTGATAAAACAGCAATTCCTAACACTCTGTTAGAGTCCCCTTGCTAAACAATAATTTACCAGTGTTCGTCCTTCTACAGTAATCTTATTTGTCATTAGAATGCAACTCAGTCCTCAAAGATTGTCAGGCTTGCTGTATTGCCTTGGAAAATAATGGATAAGATGAATAATACATATTAAATTATCTACACAAATAACTACCCTGTACAAGGACTCCTCAGTTTCTCTGCTAGGGATACATAGATAACATAAAACAATCAATTGAAACAGAATTAAGAGATAAAGGCATCAGAAAGAGGTACATATATTGCTGCCAGGAAAAGCTTTCAGTAGATGAATCCTCACAGAAGAGGTGAGTTCAGAGGCACTGTGGTAAGTATATCTTAAAATTCAAGTTATCTTAAGATCATACTCCCGTTTATCTGAACATACAGATGCTCATGAAAAGAAAATAGAGATGGAGAAGTAGTAGCTCTTACAATAATAAGAAAATACATGAAAATTGAGATGATAAAAAAAGACAGTTAAAAGTAAAGTGACAAACCATCAACTTAGGGGGATGGGGATTATTTGCAAAGTATATATCTGGCACATAACTTGTATCCAGAATATGTGTGTGTGTATAATATTATAAAATCACTTAAAACTCAATGGTTTAGAAAACAGAAACAAACCAATTAAAAAATGAGAAGAAAACATGTACAGACACTTTATGAAATAGGATATATGGATAGTAAATAAGCACAAAATATAACGTCATTAGCCATTACAAAAATGCAATTTAATATCACTATAGAATACCACAACCCATTAGAATGATTTAAAATTAAGTGTTTATAATACAGACACTTAAATATAGACAATACCAAGGGCTGGTAAATGTGCAGAGCATTAGATCTCTCGTGCATTGTTGAAGCAAAATAGTAAACAGCACAGAATAGTAGAGCCACGTTGGAAAAACAGATTGTCAATTTTGTATAAAATTAAATATCAATTTATCATCTGACTAAAAAAATCCCACTCAAGTGTTTACCCAGACAGACATAAAAATATATGTTTATACCAAAGTTTGTACATAGATGTTTTTAGAAGTTATAATGCCCCCAAACTGGGACCAACCCAAGCATCTTCCACGGGGTGAAAGGATGAACAAACTATGGTACAACTATACTATGATATTCTACTCAACAATAAAAAGAAATGAAATATTGATACATGCAGCAACAACATAGATGAATCTCAAAGGCATATCCTGAGTGAAAGAAGTCATTCTGAAAAGGTTACAAACTGCATGACTCCACTTCTATTACATTTGGGAAAAGACAAAACTATGAAGATGAGAACAGATTATTGACCATCAACTTCAGGATTGAGGAGATTTTGTGACGGTAAGTGGATTGTATGAGGGAGTTTTTGGGGTGACGGGACTCTTCTTAATCCTGATGGTGGTAGTTACAGAAATCTCCATGTGTTAAAATATACCCACCAAGAAAGTCAAGTTTACTGTATGTTAATTTAAAATGCAATAAAAAATAGGGGTTCATATAGTTTCTTGAAATGTTTGAGATTTGCCAGATTTTCTACAGGTTAATCTTGCCAAAACCCCATGTTGAAAACAAGGACAGAACTGGTGGGCTAAACTTGGAAGCTTGGAAGCTCTCTATGTCTCCTGGGATATTTTTTTTTTCTCTCTCTCTCTCTGAGAACAAGTTCCTCAGCTGTTATACTGAGATGTTTAAATTCACAGCTTTTAAGCTGCAGCTGCTGAACTATGGCTCTAGAAATCATCTGAAACTGAGAATGCGTAAATATTATATATACAGTAATTTAGCTGAGAGTCAACATTTCCTTTCTTAACCCAAGGTTTTGAGTTCCTGAAATTGCCAAGGTCGAGTAAACTTTTGAGCCATCCATCTTATTCGTTTTCCCTAAGTTTTCCTATTGAGTTACTATCTCTGTACCAAGGGTACAAATGATTAGGCTGCAAAGTGCTTTGAGGCTTTGGGAGGCAAAATGTTTCAAGTGCTAATTATTATTATGCAGTATTCTAATTCTGCCTTAAAAATCATCCCATCTACCTTGCTTTCTGTTATACTTCCCCTTATCCTCTTCCTGCCGCTTGGTTGATCATCCTGCTCTAACTTTTTTCTGTGGATCCCTTTCGTACCATCCTTTAAATGTTGACATTGTATTAACATAGAAACCTAGAAATGTCATCTTCCTTCACATACTTTTTTATTTGAAAAATTACATTAATTTTAATGACTTCTCGAATAATCAAAGAAGTAGCTCTCAAACCTCTACTTCTGCTCTGGCCTCTTTATTGATCTGCAGACAATCATTTTCAATCAACTGGCTCACTTCCACTTGACTTTTCCGACATCTTCAACTTTTTGCATTTGAAAAATCGTATTACTTCTGAATGTTGGAATAGAAATTTTCATGCATTATTTGTGGAAATTTAAACTGGAAGAAATTTTTGAGCGCAGGTTGTTAAGAAGTACCCAAAGTTTCTATGGCCTGCCCTTTGACCCCATAATAGCACTGTTTAGAATTTTTAAAAATATGTATAGAGAGGTATAATCAAAGCTCATCATTATTTTACAGCCAAAACGTTGAAAACTCTTTCATATTCAGCAGTGGGGAATTGTCTACACAAATTAAAGATAACTCCGTATAATGAAATTTTATATAGCCATTGTAGATTTACATTTGTTGATATAAAATGCATCCTTATTATATTTTAAAATGAAAATAAGAGGTTATAACATAGCATGTAATTACTTCTTTTTTAGTATTGGTTTTCTTTGGATTCATCACATATTTTCATAATCAGAAAAGAAATCAATCCTCATTTTAGGGATAAAATTCAAACCGAAATAATTTGTTATTTTTATCTTAAATGTACCCATCATTCTGATTTGCCTTATTCCCATAGACAGGTACTACCAACCTTCCAGACACCAAGACTTGAAAACTAAGAGCAGCCACCCTTAAGAAGGCAATCTCTCCTGCTCCAACCATTACCTCATTGACTAGACTTGACACCTAGAACCCTGTATCAGTGATTCCCAAGAAAGGTTGGAGTTGGATATGCATATAAAATTGTGGGGTGGGGGGAGGGGGGAAGGATAGCATTAGGAGATATACCTAATGCTAAATGACGAGTTAACAGGTGCAGCACACCAACATGGCACATGTATACATATGTAACAAACCTGCATGTTGTGCACATGTACCCTAAAACTTAAAGTATAATAATAATAAAATTAAAAAAAAATTCTTATTGTGCAGTGGTGCACAAGGGCACTTTTGCTACTGAGATTCTAAAATACCTGTGAACATTAAACTATGCCACCTGGAGAGTGACAGTGCATATTGAAGGCAATGTTTGATGGCAATGTTTTGCTATCTTTGATGACCCAGGGCAATAGCAAATGTGGAGAACAATGGCTCTGAATTCCTCCCTCCTTATGATATCCAGTACTGTTTCCTGGATAATTTTTAGAATGACCTCATTAGTTCTTCTCCTTAATCCTCTGACATCCATCTCCCTTTGCAACTGCCAACTGGTTTATCCACTCATATAGTAACAATTACCAAATGGTAGTTTCAGATGAGAAACCAATGATAGATCCAGTTAGACATACTGAGCTTAGGAGTTCACACTCCTAAATTTCTTCAACATGTCATTTTTGCAGAACTTCCTTTTAAAGAATCTGGAGGGGCTAGGCACGGTGGCTCACACCTGTAATCCCAGAACTTGGGGAGGCCGAGGCAGGTGGATCACCTGAGGTCAGGAGTTGGAGACCAGCCTGCAACATGGAGAAACCCTGTCTCTACTAAAAATACAAAAAAGAAAAAAAAAGAAAAATTAGTCGAGCATGGTGTCACATACCTGTAATCTCAGCTACTCGGGAGGCAAAGACAAGAGAATCTCTTGAACTCAGGAGGCGGAGGTTGCAGTGAGTCGAGATCACACCACTGCACTACAGTCTGGGCTACAGAACAAGACTCTGTCTCAAAAAAAAAAAAAAATCTGGATATTTCAAATCTCCTAGGGAAATGAAAATTATTTAATATCATTCACCAGACAAATATGAACTGAAGGAAAGTTTATCTTAAACTGAATCTAGTAGGTGGCCTGTAGAGAAGAAACCACATATATACAGATAAATTCTGGAAAAGATAGAAGACAAATATTTATCAGTGAAACTTTAGGGATGGATGAATTTCTTTAAAGGATGCACAAAAAGATTAGAAACCTAAAACTATATTGGAGAGAAACACTGTAAGAAGTGGTATAAGATGAGCCGTCTATATGGAGAGATTGAGAAAGGGTCCAAGAAATTAAAGGAAAAATAAGTATTTGTGTTTGTTTCAGTGACGCAGGGGAGAGGATACGAAATACGAGAAAAATATCCAATAGCATTAAGAGGAAATATAAGGCCCAGCTCTGGGAGATGAGGTTTTTCTTTGTGGTCAACAGATAAATCCATTATTTTCTCCTTCAATTGTAAAAGCATTTTTGTTGCAAGCGGAAGAGGATTTATTTCTTTATTACCTATAACAGTATCTCTAATTGTCTCCTTTTTTACATGCAACCTGGAAAATCATATCCCTTAAGGTAGGGACCTAGTAAGATTCATGATATGTGAGAGATATGCTGTGTGTGAGTGTATATTTCTGTGTGTGTGTGTGTGTGTATGTGTGTGTGTGTGTAAGTTGAAGAAGAAAGGTGCTTATGAAAACAGAAGTAGAAAAGGAGAACCAGTTCTTCTATCTCCACCAAGATCCTGAACAGACCAATTTCAGGAGAGTACAGAATTAAAAGTGGTCTATGCCTGTGTATTTTTCAAAAGTCTTTCTTGTACTCCTAGGTATATATAGTTTATTTGGCAATGGGCTACTTTAAACTGTGGGACACTGGGCTAGCCACCCACTAACCAGCTGATGAGAGCAACTCCTCTTGAAGCACATACGATATACCTGTATATACCCCCATTAAAAGACAAAAGCAAAGCATAATTTAATTATTAATAGTGAAGCTACTAAAACCATTACATGTAAGATAGAATAATACATTTGAATTTGTTATTCTAACTAGTGCTTTATAAGGGGGGATATAATAGTCAACTTAATATACCGTTTTGTATGAAACTATAATGAAAGAAAACATTTTATCAGGACTTGGAAAGTTAGTTTTATTTTATGTTACTAAGTTTAAGTAGAGATCGGGGAAAAAACTATATAGGTTTTCTATTACACTAAGAAATCAATTGTAAAATAGTAAATAGTGTTTTTTCTTTGAATATGTATAAAGTTACTGGGATTTACTATTTGTTTTAATTTGGTGGGATGAACTATAAGTCAGATTTTCTCTGGATGAATTTTCTGTTGCAAATGAAATTCCAATTGCATAAATTGTGATTAATTGAAATGGCACATATTTTGTCCTCATGGATGCATTTCTTTATATTAGAGCCAGTATCACATCGCAGTTTAAAGATGCAGGCATTTTATCAAGTGAGTTTGGGGCCTTCTAGCCATGCTGTGCGAATGCAAAATCACTTCTTATAAAGCTTACTTTATATATTCCTATTTTTTAATGTTTAGATGTATGACCTCACACCTTAGAGAAAGTACATCAATGTATGTTAAAATATACAGTGTAAAGCATAGATCACTGGGTACGTCTTTCTTAGCCTTATCCCGTGGAGATTTGGAGAGGACCCCGCTGCTGCATGGACTCTCAAGGTCAGAGGTCATATTCTTTCAGCTCTCACAGGCAGGGGTCTACCCTGGGCTTGGCATCACCCTACCCCATGTGTTGAAAAATATGTGGGGAGGCATTCTAGAAGACTGGGGCACCCTGCCAGCATTTAGTGGATGGTGATGCAAACGCTCTATGATGCATGGGGAGGCAGTCGTACACAGGGAAGAGTTCGTCCACCAGTGACAGAAGCAACCCTGTTGAGAATCACATCATAAGGGTTGGATAAATTAATGATTGGGTGAATAAACTTCATGCATGAGGAATTGGATGTAGAAAGCTTATTTGGGTGCCAGGCACTGTGTGACTCTTTAATAAGCGTTAGCTACTGTGGTCACAATTAATCCTACCTTATGAAATGTTTCCCTGCTTTCCAATTTATGTCAAAAGATATCTCATAATCTCTGAGCTCATTTCTTCAGGTATAGCTTCAATCCTCTCCTTACTTTCTGTTGTAATAATCATGGCTCTTTAACATTTTATTTCTAGACATTTACTGTGAAGATACACTGACTGAAGGAACGTAAGTTGCTTAGGGAGGCCTGAAATTCATTTGTACTCTTTCAATCATGAAATACAATACAAACTCTTAGAACAGAAAATCTTCATCAGAGAACCAATGTGACTGAGCCCTTTAGCAACTGATCATTTTTGCTTTCATGTGCATTTTTTCTTATACATATAGAAAACAATTATATTTCTCTGAACCCCCCAAAAACAATGTTAAAAGTATAACTCGAGCTAGTACAAATGAATTTCTGTGTGCTATAATTTCTCATGTAAAAATTACAATTAATATTTATAATGTTGACAGAAGACACTGAAGATCATCATAAAGCATTAAAAAATTAATCCTTACAGCATTCATTTTACTTCCACAATTCCAACTTTTAAAACATATTTCATAAAAATTAATGCAAGATATTATTGGCAACTTTAACCAGAGCACTACATTTGTTAAAATGTCCATTCTCAATAGTTTGAGATAGTTACTATCTCTAGAATTAACTAATAGTTAATTCTAACTGAATAATACCTGAAAACTCTTCCTCAAGCTACTTCTTTTCTCTCTACTTGCTAATCTTGGTAATATCAAGACAGTTGGCTGTAATGGAAGAAAACCATTTCTTTGGTCAGAAAATAGTGTTCATTATTTTAGGTCAGGTAGATTTAATTTCATTTAATGTTTTGATATTATATATTATATGCTGAAACTTCTGTTTGGCTGATAAAGAGTTAATGGGGTTCCTCAGCAACTCTTCCCTCTCCCAACCCAAAGCAGCTATTGTTTAATAGCTTCCATTGCCTTCATAATAATGGACAGACGGAAACCCCTGGATAAACCATGCACTGAGTGGTGTCCTCCTGAAACAGTGCCCTGGGACAACCTCGGGGCATGAACACCATTCTTAAAACACTAGGTTTTTTGGAAACCATTACTTAGCAGTTTTACTGGCTTTAGTAGTTACAACCTTTAATGTGTTTTCTTTGAAAAGTTTTTTTTTTCCTCCTCCCGGATCCTCTGATACAGTCTCACATAAGAATTCTCTTCTTCATTCAGTATTCTGTGCATAATACAACTTTATTGTTAATAACCTGCAATCAAATAAATTGGAATTGAGTGACCAGAGAATTTTTTTCCTCTTTGAGAATTTTGAATATTGTGGTTCTGGTTGGAGACCCCTGTAAATAATATATTTTTTTAATTCTGTAAGTTGTGACTGATTGTAAACACATATCACAAGCCATTCCTTAGTGATTTTTATCAGCTATTAGCAGAGCTCTCCTGAAGGCAAACACTAAATTATGCCCTTGCGCAAGTTCCCACCTGAAGGCCGACTCGGATGCACATCCTCTGAGTGTTGGGCCATTTCCCTGTGCATTTGCTTTGCTAGTTTACTTCAACCTTATTCCAATTTGCTTTCCCACAGGATCACTGTGGCCTCATGGTTCACTTGGCATTTCAATCCCACTTTCATTTCTCCTGTGAATCACTCTGGCCTTGTTATCTCGTTCAGTTCTACTTCAAATTCACTTTTCCAAATATATGACCATGATGTTCTCAAATTTGTTTAGAATGTTCTGTCTGAAAATCAGCATGCTTCCTGAATGTCCAAATAAGTAAATGGGCAATTTCTGGCTAGGTCTGCTTTTTTTAGTTCTTCTTCTAAAGCAGTGATCATTCTCTAAAATACTGTACATTTACTCATCCATCATGTTTATGTGTATCTACTGTCCCTTACCCTAGAATGGCAGCTCAAGGAGAAAAGTTACCTTTGGTTTGTAGCTTGAAATATCCCGAGCACTTAGAAAATTGACTGACACACAACACAACCAATAAATAGCAGTCGAGTAGGTGGACAAATGCACACGTGAAACAAAAAAAAATTATCTCCAAGTACCTTGGAGAGCTCCTTTCTTTTTAAGTACATGTATTAGTCAAATTTCATTTCACTCATTTCAAAAAAACTCCTCTCACCCCTCAAACTCCTAGATGTCCCAAAATTCCAACAGCTGAGTCTGTTTAGTAGACTAAATGTGAACAATTAAGAAAGCAGAGCCATGTGTAGCTCTCCAAGGAATGATCTTCTTTTTATTTAATTATTTGAATATAATATTTAATCTTACCTATTCTGTCCTCTTTCCTCTTCTTTCTGTGCGAGTACTGAATTCCTTAACTTGAAATCAGACAATGAAAATTAACTTATTTTCACAGGAAAAAGAAATTAAACTACCATCCTCCCATATTTGACTATATCATTCTATCTCTCACTTATTTCAATGCATCGAGTCTTCTCAACTTTGTCTCTTTCATTCTCTATTCTGTGCAGGACTCATGGGTTGTTTTTGTCTAGGTTATGTTCTGCTGTACTCCAAACTACGTTTTTGAGCTTACGTTAAGCTTTTGTTTGTTTTTGAGATGGTGTCTCGCTGTGTCATCCAGGCTGGAGTGCAACATGGCGCAACCTCGGCTCACTGAAACATCCACCTCCCGGGTTGAAGAGATTCTCCTGCCTCAGCCCTGAGTAGCTGGGATTACAGTCATGCATGACCAGGCCTGGCTAACTTTTGTATTTTTTGTAGAGATAGGGTTTCGCCACATTGGCCAGGCTGGTCTCGAACACCTGACCTCAGATAATCCACCTGCCTCAGACTCCCAAAGTGCTGGGATTACAGACATGAGCCACTGCGCCTGGCCTTAAGTGTTTTTTGTTTGTTTGTTTGTTTGTTGGTGTTTGAAACAGAGTCTCACTCTGTCACCCAGGCTGGAGTGCAGTGGCGCGATCTTGGCTCACTGCAACCTCCGCCTCCCAGGTTCAAGCGATTCTCCTGCCTCAGCCTCCCGAGTAACTGGGATTACAGGCGTCCACCACCACGCCCGGCTAATTTTTTGTATTTTTTTTGCAGAGACGGGGTTTCACCATGTTAGCCAGGATGGTCTCGATCTCCTGATCTTGTGATCCACCCTCCTCAGCCTCCCAAAGTGCTGGAATTATAGGCATGAGCCACTGTGCCTGGCCTTAAGTTTTAATTTTTAAAAATTCCCAGTAACATGGGGGAGTAAATTAAGCCTGGATGTTGTTTGCCAATATTTTGCTTCATTTTTTTCTTTTCTTTTAGTTTTTCAAGACTATTTTCTCTATTTTATAAAATGTTCTGATATTTTCAACTCTATTTTCAATAGGTTTTGTACCAAATAGGATAGAATCTTTTGCTAAATATCATAAAATATCAGTCAGAATTGAAGCCCAGATATACACATATACATATACAACTTAAAAATAAGAAAATAAATAATGAGGAAGGAATATACAAATAGTAAGGACCATCTTCCTAGGCCACGTAAATGAATGCATTTCCAACTATAGCCTGGCACCATCCTACCTCTTCATCCACGGATGTCAGCCTAGTAAATGGATAAACCTGTTTATCCAACGTGAGATTTTCCGACATGTTGATATTTAGAAGATTTGAAGTCTGGCGTTTATTAAAGAATTCATGCCCACTTTTGCAAATTGACAAACCACAAACTTTAATGTTTATTTGGGAAAATATCAGTGAATGCCTCCATATTAGTAAATCCCTCACGAGACATTCAGAATTCATGGTGGGCGGGGCTTCAGAGTTTCCCTGTAGTGCTCAATTTGGAAAGCTGGAATGTGATTGCACTCAGAGTCCCTGCATGCTGTATTCAATTTGTCTGTTTATAGCAGAGATCTTAAAAGAGCAGTCACCACTATGGATTTTTTTTTTCTAAATGCAATTGCTAACTGCTACAAGATTACTTAAATTGTTTTGTTTATTATTTTAATAAAACAATGTGAAGGCTGGCAATGTCGTGAAAGCAGCTTACATTAATAAAGCTGAAAAACATTTTAAACTTAGTCATCAAATTCAATGAAATTCCTTTGCTCATTTCATGGTAGGTGCTTATATTTGAAGTCAACTTCCTCACACGGTGGAATGTTGGTTGATTGTTAATATGGTACACTTAATAGGCACAGAACAGCAAGTAAATACCACATGCTTTTTGCCTTCACACAATGCTTTCTGCCACACTGATGAGTTAGTTTATATGGCCTTTATTCTGCGTTCTGCTTTTTCTTTCTCCACGTCTGAGTTCTCAGACCCTGACTCTGCTCATTGTTATCTTTGTTTTCTTTAGAGAGCTGGATGAGAACTCTTTATTGCATGTGGATCAGATGTCAGCCATTTTCTCCTTAAAACCCTGCAGTTCATACCTAAGAGCTTCAACCTTTCCAATTAATATTGAAACCCTAAATATTCAAACCCCCAATGAACATTTTCCTTTTCTTATCAGAACCACTGAGTTAGTCCATCCTGGAAATGCGTCACTCTGTTATCACATGCTACTTTCATCCTATATTCTACTTAGCCCAGAATCGTCAACTCATTGTCCTCTTTGTGAGATTTTTTCAGTTCCTTTCATGACATAGTCAATGCCTGAGATACAACTTTCTTCTAAAACAATGAAGCTACCTACATTTCCATCCTGCAAGTCCTGAAATTATTCTTTCTTCCTGAAATCTGTGCTAAAACAGTGAGTACACCAGGGTAATTACTACTCCAACCAATCCACAAATGAGGCTGACAGAGGAGCTGTCTCAGCTCCTAGGGTGTGGGAAACGTAATGTACAGGGTTGTGAAGATGCTGACAAGGAGAGCATGGAGTAAATTCCTCAGATTCACAGTTCAGATGGCTGTGTTACAGAATGCATGCGTAAGAATACCTGGTTATTATTAGTAATGAGAACAGATAAGAATATGAGCTTTGTAGCTGTATGGAGTTGGTTTCAAACCCAGTGTTTGTTCCTCATGAAACTATGTAATGTGGGCAGGTCTCTGGTTAGCTAAGTCTGTTTCCTTTCCTGTTATATACGGATCATAGCCATACAACCTTATAACAGGTTGTTATAAGGAGTAAATGGGTTAAAGAACTTTGCATGGTGTCTAACACATAGTAAGAACTCAGTATACTGATATTTAATACTCAACATACTATCAGCCTGGTTTTCCAAAGATACAATTTCTGGTGGTCTTAATTGTTTTCCTTTACTCTCAAACCATTTCCCACACCTAACCTTTCCAATCTTACTGTCATCATTCCGGAACTAGATGCCACCCAGTTTTCTGTGAGGGTAGTACTTTCTCAGTCTGGAGTAGTTTCTATAGTGATTACACTGCACTTTTGCAAAAGGACTGCATTTGACCCTCAAAGCTTCCATTTAGAGGGGTACACCTATTTCTTGTATTTTATAAGTGAATAAAATGTTGCTCAGAGAAGTTAAATAACCTGCATATGCCCACACAGCTAGCAGGTCACATAACCCGCTTAATCTTTCTGGACATCTTTGAGGTTACAGTCTATGTCTCCTCTATGCATAGGAATTGTAGGATAAATACTTGTTAAATAAACAAAGGTCAGATCTGCTCTATTCTCTGCTGCCTACAAACAAACTATACTTTACTAGCTTGACTGCTGTTTTGCCATAATATCCTGTCATCTATGCAATGATTCAGGCTACAGCCAGCAGATAAGTGGGGCAGAGGATAGGCTTTAAATCATACAGACCAGGCTCTACCATTTACTTGCTGTGTGATCTTGAGCACATTTTTTGACATCTCTGAGCAAAGAAGGGCAGGATTCAGTTAATAAAAGTAACATATATTAATTTATTCTATACTTCCATGTGAAAGGTGTAACTCTCCTTCAAACAATTCAGGTGTGCAAGAAAATTTACCTTACATTTATTTTAATCATGCCAGAGCCATGTATTTTGTACTCAGTTTTATTGATGGCACAGCTGGCCTTCAAACCTGGGCCCATTCTAAGGTTCTTATGATGAACCAAAAAAAATTGATTCATAGATAGGTAGATTAGATAGACAGATAGATAGATAGATAGATATAGGAGAAGCTTCTCAAATCATAGGCCCAATAACCACCCAAACACCCATTTGTTCATTGACATGTGTCCCGTAAGTCTGATATCTTGAATCTCCCATACTGCCTTGGACCTGTAGGAAAGTAATTGTAATTTTTTCCTCAGCTTCCATAAGTTCTTAGTTGGAAGGATCCCTGTAACAAAAGAGAGATTAAGAAGAGGAAAATAAAAGGTTATTAACACGTACATTTCACCTATACATGGGAAACAACCAGAGAATGAATAGTTTTCAAAAAGATGTCTTTGAATTCCAGCTTACGTAGCATTTGCAAAAGAGAACAGTAAATTTTTATGGCAATGATAAGACAAAGGAAAAGGACTCTGAGTCTCTAGGAGCGGCTGCTTGTGGGAAGAGAGACAATGGCAGATAAAGGCTCCTTAGCAAAGCTTGTCCATGTACATTCTTCTGGTGCCCTCTCCATAAAATAAAGGTCTAAAGTTGTCTTCAGTGGTTAATCTTTGTTCTCCCTGGTAAGGAGGAGGGATGGATACCTTTTGTCTTTGAAAAACTATGCCCTGCTTTTAGGCAAATAGCGGGCAGAGACCTTTCTTGCATCTGTTTCTCCTTAATTGTCTTCAGCTCAAAATTCTTTCTATTTTGGGATGGCACATCCTGTTCTCCTGCAGGTCCAAGCCTCTTTCTGGTTTTGCATCCCTTCATGTGCTTTCAGCCATTCTCCTGGAAGACCTGCCAGCGCTAGTGCTGGGACAATGTGAAAAAGAGAATCTGTGATCTCTTCTATTCATGGAACCCCACCATTGATCTAGGCTTGAGGCAATATTTGTGCTTTCTATTATTACGTTTACCTTCATCCTTCAAAGACACTTCCTTCCTCTATTGCAATAGTAATAAACCTTAGTTAGCTCAGATAACAGAAAAAAAAAAGAAGATGGGATGCTTCAGTCTTAAACAATGGCTTGTTTCCCACAGTACAAACCTCCTCTGAGGCAAGGAAATATGGAAGACTTGCTGAGTGGTTGGAATGGGAGAGGGAGAAGGATGTGTAGCATAAGAACAACACAAAAATAGATCGCTCGGGCAACTTTTCTGTAGTTTTGAGTCTTTGTCCAAGTGAAAAAGTTGAAAAAAATAACTTCAGATTCACAGTTTAATAAATTATTTTGCCAGAAAGCATCATCTAGGACAGTGATAATTGGTAAGCTTGTAGTAATTAATAATTCCCCAAATATAGACCCCAATATCAAAGATAGGTTTATTTTCCAAAAAGAAAACCCCTAAAAAAATGTGGTCTTATTTTCGAATCCTTATGCAGTCCTTCACACTAGGATGTGTTCTTTTGAATGCTTATTTTGAAAATATTATTTTGGAAGACATATTGGCTTGAAGTGAATTCAAGTGGTGCTGTTTTGATGTCTATTGTAATAGGTGGCCAAAAGAATTTTTAAAATCAACACAATGGAATACAGATGTGGTATAATATTTAGTCTTTTGGGGTATTGAGGTAAGAGGCGGAACTCGACTCTGGAGGCAGGGCTTGGACACTGGACCAGATTGAGGACTAGCTTAAAAAGGGAGCGGGTGGAAGCAGCTCTCCATAAGAAATGCCCACCAGTGTCCCATGTCAGTTTACCGTTGCCATGGCAACACTCTGGCGTTACTTACCACCCCTTTCCATGACAATGACCTGATGAACCAGAAGTACCCATGATGACTGCCCCTTTCCCTAGAAATTTTGGCAAAAACTGCCCCTCAATCTGCGGAACTAAATATGACTGCAGAACTGCCCCGAGCTGCCCCTCCCTGCCTGTGGGGTAGCCCTGCTCTGTAGGACAGTCACGGAGCTGTGCCACAGCTGCTTCAATACAGCTGTTTTCTTCTGCTCCACCACTGGCCCTTGAATTATTTCCTGGACAAAGCCAAGAACCCTCATGAGCCGAGTCCCAAGCTGGGGCTCACCTGTCCTGCCTCAGTGTGACTTTACAACGTCAAGGTCTAGATATTGAACTAAACCAGGTTTTTCTTTTTTTTTTTTTAGATGGAGTCTCACTCTGTGGACAGGCTGGAGCGCAGTGGCGTGATCTTGGCTCACTGCAACCTCCGCCTCCCAGGTTCAAGTGATTCTCCTGACTCAGCCTCCAGAGTAGCTGAGACTATAGGTGTGTGCTACCTCGCCTGGCTAATTTTTCATATTTTTAGTAGAGCGGAGTTTCACCATGTTAGCCAGGATGGTCTCGATCTCCTGACCTCGTGATCCACCTGCCTCGGCCTCCCAAAGTGCTGGGATTACAGGCGTGAGCCACGACACCCAGCCAAAGTAAACCAGGTTTTTCTAAAGATCACTTTGTTAGTGCAATGTGTGCTTCAGATAAACTCCAGAGAGAAGTGAACCAACCAACCAAATGTACTAACATTACACATATTTGGCATTTGACTTTCAGTAAAGCCATCAAAGACAGCCAGAAACATTGCTACTCAGATGACTGGGAAGTGAAGGTGATGTGCTTGGGGTAACTGCTTTCAGGTATTCAAAATGCTTTTCAACAATGAAGCCATTAGACAGAGGTGAAGAGAGGAATAACCTTGTTTTCATAAAATGTTGAAACAGCAATACTTGTAAAATCACAATATGATTGTAGTTAATTTTAACATATGAAATGAAACATCAATATTCTGAGTAGATATGCAGTTATTTTTTCTATTATAAAAGATTGGCCCCTGGCGTGGCCATCTAGCAGCTGCATCAGACCTTAGCAAAGATAAAGTCTCCCTGCCTCAGTTTCTCCATTTGTAATGTGTGAATAGAAATAGTTACCTGACTCATCATGTTGTTATGAGAAAGCATGTTAATTCATGTAAGGCACTTAGGACTGAGCTCACCGTAGCAGACTTGTTAAATATTATCATCTTGTTGGTATTGGCTGGTATTTGGGAATTTATGAAGTATTGCAACATTGTGCATTATTATTTTTCTCCTCTGCACATTTGCATATGTTTTCTCCTCCTCTATAGATTTTGCTTGCCAACCCCTTCCACCAAACGTCTGTAATTTCTCTCTCCTCTGAATGCCTGTAAATCTAATATTTGAGTTTCTAGTGACCCCAATCACATGTCATATATTTTAAAGCCATGTAGAATAAGCACTGGGCGACAATACGATCTAGTCACACTATGTACAGACAACGGAAGAGTCGGATTTGAGACTTGCTTCTGCTCACTAAAATATCTGTCCCCTGAAGAAGTCACTTCAAGCTTCTTGACTTTTACTGTGGATGCCCTCCATCCGGTGTCACTGTGAACAGCCTCCTTTCTGCAGCAGCAAAGAGGAACCCAGCGTGGGAAAGCGTGGGACATCTCAGGAAGAAGGTATTAGGAGGACTCAGACGGTTTAGGGCAGGTCAGGGGATTTGGGGAGGGCTTAAGAGTGGAGCCTTGCTTTGGGCTAGATGCTGTCAGGAAGCAGAACATAGGATGGGCGTGGGAATTTCTATAACTGGAGAATCTTAATAAATCTCATTTTGAAGGAGGGGGTACTCGAGTGAAACTAAAGCTGTAATTTATAAGGAAGCAACAGTCCATCCCATGAGCCAGGATGGAGAGAATTTTGACCATTTCTGTGGTATGAACAAAGCTTGTGTTTTTGTGTGTGCTCAGGTGTGAATGCAGAGCTCGTGGTCCGTCATGCTCACAGAATGTCCTTGTCTGGCGTTGCTGTTTCTGTGAAATTGTGTTCAGCCGCAGAGGATCAAGGCCTCACAAGGCAAACTCTACGGTGGCAGAGCCAGCTTTTTACTTTCTCAACTATTTTGATATCAATACACTGGGCATAAAATATAATGTTGCAGGATTATAGTAAGGACTAAATTAGACAGGTTTTAAAGTATGTAATATGGTGTCTGAAAAATATTCAGTACTTAATAAAATTTAGTTGTATTTTGGTGCTGCCTTAGAAATCTGTAGAATACAAAACTCTTTCGACCTCTGTTGTGATTCTGGCCCTGATTTTCCTTGATTTTTCCATTTAAAAGTAATGAAATCAGACCCTCCGTTGTAGGCTCAAATGAGATAGCATTCCTCTTCTGTTCTGTTTACAGTGTCTTTGGGCAGCAATTCTTCAGAATCATGAAATGAACTGAGCTTAATTGCTGACTTTCCCCAAAGTTATGGAGGGGAAGAGGAGGAATTGCGTGTGAAAACATCAGTGAAAATGAATGCTATCACTCAAATAGCAATATGATCATCACAAACATATTTGAGCTTTAATTAGGTGTTCTACCGGGATATGGATTTTATAAAAGGAAAATATAAGATTAATTGCAAGCCAAATGCTGTGGCTCACACCTGTAATCCCAGCCCTTTCGGAGGCCCAAGTGGGTGGATCACTTGAGCTCGGGAGTTCAAGACAAACCTGGGCAACATAGTAACCTCTCCATCTCTATGAAGTACATGAAAAATTAGCTGGGCATGGTGGCGCATACCTGTGGTCCTAGCTAATTTGGGGAGCTGATGTGGGAGGATCTTTTGAGCCTGGGAAGTGGGGGATGCAGTGAGCTGAGATTGCACCACTGCACTCAAGCCTGGGTGACAGAGTGAAACCCTAACTCAAATAATAATAATAATAATAATAATTGTAGTTGAACCAATTGAAACCAGTTGTTCTTTCAGGAATTTCAAAGGAGAGTCTATTTGAAAGCCTTATAATCTGACAGTTATAAGGCAGTCTTTTGAAATGGCTAATAACTTGTTGCTGACTTCTGATTGTATTAATCCCTTCTCCATTTATGGTGGCTAAAGTGAGGAGCTGAATCTGCATATAATAAGATATACTGAAATTTTGAAAAGAAAACTGGAAATAACATTGTAAAAGAGACATTGTGTGAAGTACCTACAGCTCAAGGAGAAACTGACAAGTGTTTGGTCGTTGAAGACTGAATATTCAAGGACCCATTTTTCTAACACCTGGATTTCTATTTAAATCTATTTCTTATAAATCTTTTGCTACAAAAATCATTGTTGTGAGGGTTTGGCTCCAGGAAACCTAGACAACAGTTTCGTAGTTATTAATATGCTTTATAATTAATATTTAAATTTCCTGGAGCTAAAGCCTTAGAATAGTGAGAAATAGAGCAATCAATTCTATTTGATGAATATGGAATAAGATTTCCAAGACTGGTGTGTTTGAGTACATATGTATGCGTTTGTATATAATATTATAAAACAATATGTAATATGTAAATATACTACTAAAAGAGAATATATAAGCTAACAGTAGAATCTCAAATCACTTTTGCATAAACAGCAGGCTGAATTTGTATATTTGAGCCAATTTCTGTTTGAAATAGAAAATCATTTTTTAAACAGGCATATATACATCTCAAATTTATAATTGAATTTACTAGCTGTTAAAATATATTTTGGTAAAATACAATTCGCAAATAATCATTTATTTTGATGTTGGGCTTATTTTCACAATGAATAATCACAGTGTTCTCTAACAAAAGGCAAATGAGCTTCCTAAATCCAAGTTTTAAATTTAGCAGGGAAAGCGTAGTATTTTCCAGCTTTTGTTGTTGTTGTTGTTTTTTTAAATAAGTGAAAGATTGGTTTGGCCTTGCTCTCAGGTGATGAGACTGGTTTGGTTGGTGTTTTCTTTCTGATTTTGCATCAGTTGTGAGATTGGGGGTGTGTGCGTAGTTGCAAGCCTGTAATCGTGCACAGCCGGGCTTGTCTTTCCCTCATCTGTGAAGCTGCTTTTTTAGCAAACTGCTCAAGAAAAAACAACTTGAATTTGAAAGGTTATGCTGAAGTCAGAATACTAGAACTGCATTTTATTGTCAATGTGTGAAAGTTAATTTCCTGGATGAAAATGAAAGGTTTAAGAGAGATTAAATGACTTGCTCAAGATTCACACCTGGTTAGTGACTTGGCTTCTACCAGGCAAGCAATTCAGCTTGTTTTTTATTATTAAACTTCCTTTTATCATTAGTATTATTCATCAATGGTTACAATGATTATATATTAATGTTATATATAATATATAGTAATACATTATATTAATGTCATTAATATACCACTATATGATATATAATATGTACATTAATATACATGAGTATATCAAATATTAATAAGTTCCTTAGATTATGCATTAGTTTAGAGCATTTATGTCTAATCTCAGATATCCAAATACTGTTCTTATACAAGATAAAGAGCTGAAACATTGCTTTTAAAGGTTTCATAAAAAAGCACAATATCCTCTAACGTTTACCATCTCAAGTGTCATAAAACAATAATAATACATAATATATTTCATGTTTCTATTAATGGCCAAATATTCCTATGAATATTTCCAGTTGTCAAAAGTCATGTAGTGTTTTTGTATAGGACAGAACAGGATAGCTTATTACTATTTTTTTCTAATTGCTGAGGCTGATTCATTTTTATGCAGAAAGTGGGATTTCAGAGCAGAAAGGGCTAGCAAGAGTGTGTGGCTTGGGAGATGATGACACAGGGTGGAGCCACACTGCATTGCATTGGAGGAGCATTCAGTTACTTTGAGCAACATTTAGTCTTCTAGTTAATGCAGTTAGAGATTTTTAAACTTATTTTTCCACTTGGCTCTTCAATTATCAATTTGAGCATCAGGTCTAGTTATTTCCTATGATTTCAATAAATATAGCAGGCTATTGTTTGAAAGAATCTCAATATTAAGAGGCTGAGACAATGTAAGAACCAAAAGGCCTGATTTTGGCACTCTAGAAAAAGTAGCTCTGCAATCCCTACTGTCTTGGGTGTGTTTGCCCCCTTTTTTTTTTTTTTTAATGGAGAATAAACATCTAGGCATCTAGGACATGATGGGAGATGTTTAAAATAAAAAGCAAAAAAAAAAGGATGTGATATGGGCTTTTAAACATACATAAACAGGTTTCTTAACCCTAAGTTTCCTCAATTGCTTGTTTCTCATTTAACTTTCTTTCCATTAAAAACAAACAAACAAAAAGCTACCATATAAAATACATGAATCTCCTCTGGGCTAGTTAGAAACAAATGTCCTCTATTCTAAGTAAATGAAGGAAACAAAACTTGAAGAAGCCCTATCTTCCTGCTAGATACCACTGCCATTTTTTATAGTTAAAAACCTTCAGTTACCTACAAACCTATAGTTACCTACAACCTGCTAACTAGAAAATCCCTAATAAAATGCCTAACCTAGGTCAGCTTAACATGAAATTCTATTACAGATCTGAATAATTATTTTCTCCCTGGAAAACAACTTAGTATCTCCATTCAATGTTGAATGAAGAGTACTTGTGTTTTTCACAAGTTTCATGAAAGAACCAACTATTCAATTAAAATTTGGCCATACACAAGAAATTCAGCAGTCTTTTTCTTTCATATTTTATCAGTAAAAGAAGATAATTTTTCCTGATAATTAAAAATATTTTCTGAATTATATAATAGTTTTTAAAAATATATGTTTCTTTAAAAAGTTACTATTACTCAACAATTCCACTCCTATGTATATGGCCAGGAGAAATTTTAAAAAAAGTCAATTGAAAAAATGTCTAAATGAATGTTCATAGCAGTATTACTTACAATTACCAAAAAGTAGAAATGATCCACATGTCCAGCAAGTGATAAGTGGATAAATAAAGATAAATGGATAAATTAAAATATGTATATGAATATTATTCAGAGAAAAAATGAATTCTGGTACCTGTTACAGTATGGATGAACTTGAAAATATTATGTAAAATGAAATAAGTCATTCACTAGAGACCCATAATTAGTCATGTTATGCATATGAAGTTTCCAAAATAAATAGAGAAAAATGCAGAACAGTGGTTGCCTTGAGCTGGGGTGGGTGACTGCTAATAAGTACATGTTTTATTTTAAGGGTAACAAGAATGTTCTAAAATTAGAATGTGGTGTTGGTTGTACAGCTCTGTGATTACACTATAAACCTTTGAATTGTACACTTTAAACAGGTGAACTGTATTATATGTAAATTATATCTCAATTCTGCTATTTATTTTAAAATATACTACTTTGTTTTGAAATCTAGATTTTTTAAAAATCGTATTAGTGAAGGAATAGAAAAAATACATACAGGTAGCTTGACTTCAGGGAAAGATAATTAAATATTACAATATTTTCTTAAATTAATACTAAAAGGCCTTTCTGGACTAACTGAAATCTTTAATTTCTCATATACAGCATCCTCATGTCATAAGTTAACAATGACAACAACAAAAATATTCTTGAAGTCTGATATTTTGAGTGATAAGATATTTTACATCATAATTCTTAATAAATAATGCCAGTGGAACAACATTAAACATGTTTAAAAGTCTTTAAAACTGTTCTTATAACAAATTATTATATCAAGTAAATTACCCATAAAGAAAAATTTATTATCACAAGTTCTATCAGTATTTATTGAGCCTTCATTTTATACTATCTACTTGCATTTATCTGTCACTAGACAAACCACTCTGCCGATGATGTTCTCTCTCCACTGAGTTTTTAATATAGTGGGAAAACAGATTTTTCCACATACAATGGAGATAATAAGACTAAAATAATTCTCACAATAATATGGAAATAATCAAAACTGGTAACTTCCAAGGTTATGCTCAGCTCTGGAAATTCAAGACCAGCATCCAGTGACCTACTATGAAGCTCTCTTGACCATCTCTGTTTATTTGCGTAAGAGGCACTTCAAGCTTTGCACATGCCTGATGGGACTCCTAATCTCCATTGCCCACCACACTTGCTCTTCTCTCGCTGTTACTTAATTCTTCCTGATTCCCGGTTGTCAGGCCACGCATTGCAGTCTTCCATGACTTTCTCTTTCTTTCACTCCCCACCTCCAATCTAGTCTACCAGCAGATCCTGCCATCCTTCCTTCCACATAAATCAGCCTCTAGCAGCTCTCACCAGGACCACTGCAGTGTTGTCTCTGAGCTTCCGACACAGCAGCTGGAGAGACCCTTCATAACCACAAAATAGACTATGTACCATTCTCTGATTCAAACCCTCTGACAGCTTCCCTTCACACTTGGAATAAAACCCACTCTTCTTTGCCATGCCCTCCAGGCCTGCACCTGCTGCTCCCTCCTCTTGTCCTTGCACTTTACCTCTCCCAGGCCTTCAGCATTCCTCACCAATGCTATGCTCTCTGCAATAATTTCCAACTTTCTGTATTGTCTGCTAGGAACATCCTTCCACATATTCCCATGGTGCTGCCATCACCCCAGCCACTTCTCCTGTCTTCCACTTTTACCTGCTCAAAGTCATCCTTGAAGTCCTCAAAGTCATCTCTAATCCCTGCCCCTGGAATTTCTCTCCATAGCCTTTACTGCTTCTTGCAATTACAGCAAATACATATTGGTCTATCTATGCACTGTCTGTTTCCCCTGCTAGAGCAAAACCTCTCTGAAGTCAAGGTCCTTTGTGTTGTTGGACACTGGATCTACCAGACCTGAAACCAGGCTTGGTATACAGTAGGCATTCCCTAAATATTTGCTGAGTAGACAGACGTGTCTGGAGAAATTAAGGAGACATGAGGGCTCACAGCAGCTTCACCCAGGATGATCTTTTTCTCCTAGAATGAACAGAATAAGTTAGAATGGCAGCAGATGCAATGATGGCAACTGGAGACAGAATAGGGAGAAAGACCTGAGTGAAAAGATATGTTATATTCAATAGAAATAGGACTTTTGGGGCTGAGGTTAGTGCGTAGAATAAAATTGAAAAGTTGAGGTCATATTTAGGGGGGCCTTCGATACCGGTATCAAGAACTTTGAACTTTATGTTACAAACAACATGGAAACGAATAAAGGAATTGAGTTTTTAATAAATTTTATTGTGTACATATGTGGTTTATCATGTGCTGTTATGGGATATGTAGATAGCAAAATGGATACTGTAGTGAATCAGATTAACATATCTATCATCTCACATAGCTACTTTTTGTGACAAGAGCGGCTTAAATCTATTTACTTAACAAAAATCCCTCCACAATAAACTTATGAACATTAATCCTCACTGTACATCCCACAAATCTGCTGTTTGGCATCCTTGGACCTACATCTTTCCATTTCCTCCCCTACTCCCTGCCCATGGGTAACAGAGTTTGATTTTTTTTTTTTTTTTTTTTTTGAGATAGGGCCTCACTCTGTAGTCCAGGCTAGAGTGCAATGGTGCAATCTCAGCTCACTGAGACCTCTGCCTCCCAGGCTTAAGGATCCTCCAGCCTTAGCCTCCCAAGTAGCTGGGACTACAGGCACATGCCGCCACACCCAGCTAATTTTTGTATTTTTAGTAGAGACAGGATTTCACGATGTTGGCCAGCTGGTTTAAACTCCTGGCCTCAAGTGATCCGCCCGCCTCAGCCTCCCAAAGTGCTGGGATTACAGGCAAGAGCCACCGTGCCCTGCCGTGATTCTTGATCTCTGTGTGTTTGAGCTCTTTAAAAAAAAAAAAAAAAAAAAAAATCACATGTAAGTGAGATGATGCAATATTTTTCTTTCTGTGTCTGGCTTTTTTCACTTAGCAAAATGTCCTCTAGGTCTACTACTGTTGTGGCAAATGGCAGGGTCTTCTTTTTTTAAGGCTGAATAATACTTCATTACACACACACACACACACACCAGACACACATTTTCTTTATTCATTTGCCCACAGATGGACATTTAGGTTGTTTCCATATCTTGGCTTTTGTAAATAATGCTGCAATGAACATAGGAATACAGGTATCTTTACAAGGTAGTAATTTCATCTCCTTTGGGTATATGCCCAGAAGAGGGATTCCAGGGTCATGTGGTAGCCCTAGTTTTATTTCTTTAGGAACCTCCATATTCTTTTTAATAATCACTGTACCGATTGACGTTCCCACCAATAGTGTATTAAGGTTCCCTTTCTGCCACACCTTGCAAACATTTGTTATCTCCTGTATTTTTTATAAGAGCCATTTTTATGTGTGTGAGGTAATATCTCATAGTGGTTTTAATTTGCATTTCCGTGATGATTAGTGATGTTGAGTTCCTTTTCATATACCTGTTGGAATTTAAAGATCATTTGTTACCTTCTGGATTTTTTTTTTGAAAACTTACATTATTAAGCAGTACTAGTTACTGAAGGGCCCGTTAAAATGTTGATCTATTTTGTTTTAACATTTCTGTCTTCTGCAAAGGCCACAGTTTCAAATGCCTTAAAGAATGAACTGGGCAGGAAAACTGAATGAATGAGCTGGCCTGGCTGAAGTTCCTATGAATCTAAGCCTGGAGATGGCTTGCCCCACCAAACACCATTCACATTCAGTTTTATTTTTTGAGCTTGGTGGTAAACATAACCAGTCTGCTGGTAGAATTGAGCCTGTGGGCTCTGAGCCTGCAAGAGTGCTCTCAAAGCTGAAGTTAACTAACTGGGCTGCCTCTTGGGCTGGATACACTGTGGGATGTGGGGCTGCCTTCTGTGGAACTGTCACTCTTTGATGGCCATTTTCATAAATACAGAAATGGACAATCTGCACTTCCATTTGTATTTTTTTAAAGAAACAATAAATACTCATTACTTAACAGTGTCAAAATTAATTCAGCTATATTTCCTGAAAGCTTTTAGGAGGTTAAATTTTACAGAAAAACACAACTATCAGGGGAAACATCTAGATTTAATCATGTGCCTGTTTTCACTTTTCTCTCATGGTCTGAAAAAATATGTAATATCTAGAATGTGTTGTTTAAATGGTTAGAAGAAGCATAATATCTGACGGAAGTTTTCAAAGGTAGGGATGCATCCAAAGCCCCAAGGGGAAGGGTTAAGGAGTTTAGAATGTTCAAGGTAACCTGTGGTGATGGTAACCACGTGGAACAGGTGGTTTCCATGGAGGTATATTCTCATCAAGGCCATCATAGCTCTCATTTGTTTTATGATCGTTGTTGAAATCCTTCACTGTAGCTTACCTATCTAAATTAATCACAATTAAGCCAAACAATATGATCTCTTTACATAATAAAAATCTACCAAGGAATTTAACTCAGAGCATTATAGGAGAAAGACTGTTTGCATTTGCTACAGGGTGGGGTGCTTGAGGGACGGAGGGGGGCCCAGAAATCTCAAACATCTCTTAAAAGTCCCTTTTGGAATAAAACATAATATGAACTGTATTTTTCTAAATCTTACACTACTAATAGGAAGACTTATCAAAGTGTTTTTTCTCATATTTGTATTTTCATGAAAATTTCCAAAGGATTAATTAAGACAAAGGGTATAATCTCTTTTTTCATTCGGGATAATGCATTCTTTGTATTCTTGACCTTAATGAAACAGGTGCTTAGCAATAAATATAGATTGTTCTGCTGAAAGTTGGGGTCTAAAACCAATCTGCATGTTGTTCTCAGTCAAATATTATCTGCAAATGACAAAAGGTTTATTCAGTCCTTTTAAATGAGAGGATATTTTTTCTGCCTTCACTAAAACAGAGCCCCAGACAAAAATCTTTTTTCATTTGTTTACCTGAAAAACAATGAAATGAACTTCAGGAGTTCCATCCTTTCAGTTGGATAAATAAATTGTTAGTTGTTGCTATAATACACTAACAAGACATATTCACATTAAAATAAGTGCCTGAAATCATATATTTTGCAGAGTAGAAGAATGCAAAAACCCCAGCATTTCTTCTCTCTTATTTTCTAATAAATCACCATTTTATTTAGCCTCCTTAAACCATACACATTCAACAGAAAGTAAAATTCTGATCCCATCAGTGACACCTTAAATAATGCAGACCCCTATGCTTAAAATTGTGTGAGGACATTGACTTGGTAAATGCATGAAATACCGTTTACCTGACATGTTTGACACTGTGAAAGCAGATCTTCTCTTTAAAAACTTCTGTTTATTGAGTCATTGTTCAAAATATTTGCTGCTCCAGCAGCTTAGTTCTTAGCAGACATCTTCATGATGTGACATAATGGAAATAAAAAAAAATTAAACAAAGTGGGAAGAAATGAGAGTTGCAGCAAAGTAAAGTTAGGCATTGCTATATTCTGAATGCACTTGCCTGGGTTGGAAATATGATCCCCCACGCTGTGGTGTTGGAGGTGGGGACTTTTAGGGGGTGTTTGCGTCGTGAGGGTGGAGCCTCAGGAATAGATTAATGTCCCGATTAAAGGCACATACTGGAGTGAGTTCTCCTTCTTTTGCTGTTCTGCCATGTGAGGCCATGACCTTTCTCCTATTCCAGAAGACACAGTGTCCAAGGCACTATCTTTTTTTTAAAATTTTATTATTATTATACTTTAAGTTTTAGGGTACATGTGCACAATGTGCAGGTTAGTTACATATGTATACATGTGCCATGCTGGTGTGCTGCACCCATTACCTCATCATTTAGCATTAGTTATATCTCCTAAAGCTATCCCTCCCCACTCCCCCCACCCCACAACAGTCCCCAGAGTGTGATGTTCCCCTTCCTGTGTCCATGTGATCTCATTGTTCAGTTCCCACCTATGAGTGAGAATATGCGGTGTTTGGTTTTTTGTTCTTGCGATAGTTTGCTGAGAATGATGATTTCCAATTTCATCCATGTCCCTACAAAGGACATGAACTCATCATTTTTTATAGCTGCATAGTATTCCATGGTGTATATGTGCCACATTTTCTTAATCCAGTCTATCATTGTTGGACATTTGGGTTGGTTCCAAGTCTTTGCTATTGTGAATAATGCCGCAATAAACATACGTGCGCAGGTGTCTTTATAGCAGCATGATTTCTAGTCCTTTGGGTATATACCCAGTAATGGGATGGCTGGGTCAAATGGTATTTCTAGTTCTAGATCCCTGAGGAATCGCCACACTGACTTCCACAATGGTTGAACTAGTTTACAGTCCCACCAACAGTGTAAAAGTGTTCCTATTTCTCCACATCCTTTCCAGCACCTGTTATTTCCTGACTTTTTAATGATTGCCATTCTAACTGGTGTGAGATGGTATCTCATTGTGGTTTTGATTTGCATTTCTCTGATGGCAAGGCACTATCTTAAAAGCAGAGACCAAACTCTAACCTGCCAGCACCTTGAACTTGGCCTTTGTGACCTCCAGAACTATTAAAAAAAAATTTCTATTCTTTATTTGTTACCCAGTCGCAAGTATTCTGTTGTAGCAGCACAAAATGGACTAAGGTATAAAATGATGTGTTAGGACATTAATTTTTACAACAAAACCAAAATAGTGGAGTATTTTTTGCATCCCTGCCCACTTTAGAATTAATACATGTAAAATTGTCAAGCCTTCCAGGGTGCTTTTAAAGCTGACAAGCCCAGTTGTAAACTTCTAATCTTATACATAATAATTGATTCAGTTGACTTATAAACTGTGTGTGATCTGTTTTGATGGGATGATAATTTTGATGCTACTTTTATATCTGATGTTTTAAATGGAATATTAGAATGAGTTTTAAAGATAATGAGTTCCCTCAGAGAAACAATAGAGTTGTCTAACAGCATATTATTTTAAAATAACAAAAATTGTACTAGATAATAGGCATAAGGTAAGGACAAATCTCAAAGTCACCTATAATCTGAAGAAAAAGAGACAATACGTACTCATAAAAGAAATGTAGAATAATTAGACAGGAATATGTTAAATTAAGAATAACAAGAAAAAAAGCAAGCCGTAAGGAAGTAACTGATTATTTTTTCCCTTGGGTCTTCAAATCTTTGCCTTCTTTACAATGTCCTTAATTTGCAGAATGATACTGTAAAATATATTATTGAAATAGTATAATAGTGACTTAAGATCATGTGTGTGGTATATAACCTAGGATTTTGAACCAAAAAGTTGAATTTCTGCTATTCTGAGACAAAGTGTCTTCAAAAGACTTCAATATGGCCTGGCCCAGTGGCTCACACCTGCAATCCCAGCAGTTTGGGAGGTCAAGCATGAGGATCCCCCAGCCCAGGAGTTTGCGGCTGCAGTGAGCTATGATTGTGCAACGGCACTCCAGCCTGGGTGACAGAGTGAGACCCTTTCTCAGAAAAAGAAAAAAAAAAAACTTTACTGTATATGTAACTTTTAAACGGAAGACAGGGATTTAGTTCTAATAGTTTATCAACTCCAGAGGTCTATAATTTTCAAAATCTTTGAGAAAATGAATACTTTCAGTATTTATGAATTGTCCTTTAGGTCCTATATTAATAAATTTTATAAGGTGATCATAGGTATGTTTTTTTTTTTTTAACTTCTGGAGTTAATTCATTTACAAAAATAATTAAAACACTTAAAAATCGGACATCTCAGTTTTGCTTCTGAGTGTGTTGATCGTTTTCTTCATTGGTGAAGTATAATTGTCATTAGGCTGCATTGTGGTTATGTGTGTGTGTTAGATATGTACTGAACACCCATATAGACAGATGTGAATACACATTTGATGAAGCCCTAATGACATTTAAAATTTTATCACTGCCTATCTACTACTCTTCCTACATATATGTATTTTTAATGGTTCTGAATGAAAACTGCGCTTCTAGCTGTTCTCTCAGAGAGTTTTTTGGATTAACCTGAAGAAATCCCTTTCAGCCTCTAACTCGATGGCCACTGTCAGAATTACTGTTTTCGTTTCCCTTGTCAAAGAACATTGAACTCATTGTCAAAACAATAAAAGGAACAAGAATAAAATTCAAACTCCTACTTAATACTTTCATAAGTATATTCTTTCATTTTCCTTCCCTTCCTGATTGAGGTTGTCTCATTTGCCAGGAATTCCTCAGTTCTAAAATTACTTCTTAATTCCACGATGTTCTCCCCATGTCTTCTTTCCACCATTTTCTCTTTTCGAATTGCATCAACAGATACCTTTCCCTGTGATCATTAATCATCATATTCCCATATCTCTTTCTGCCCAAAACTTGCTTAACCTCCAAAATCACATGAAAATTCAATTGACTTTTAGGAATCCAAAGCCATTTTTTAACAATGACAGGAAAGCAGACATCTCCAGGGCTTTCTTATTTTCCCCAACATAAATTGTTCTTAATCTACCACAGTCCTCTCCCAAGCTCTTCAATTCTTTACCGGTAGTTAGCCTGTCATGGATCCATCAATGAGAAGACTCTATGTTTGAACTTTCTACAGTTTGACATGATATCTGCCTGAATTTTTTTGCCATGTGATTAATATTTTCCTGGTTCCCTCATTTTGATATGAGATACATTCGTCACCAGATGTAGCTTTAGGCATTCTTTTTTCTTGTTTACACATAGATTATGTGTACATGATTTGCTTTCTGTGATAGCTCTTAAATTAGATAATCAATATTTCATCTAGTCTAACATCAGACTAATAAAATAAAATATCACATGTTATTAGCTTCATCTGATTTTTTGGCATGAAAACCAGAACTTATAAGGCACTCAAACAATATTGTTATGTTTCATATTCTAACAAGGGCAAAAATTCTGATCATCTGGAAACAATAAAGCTTACAATTATTGACTTTATCTGCATGCATATGGCAGATTTGCTAATTTGTGATTTAGTTGTTTTGTATTTAATTATCAGATGCAGCAAAAACATACTTAGTTATTAATTAAATGCCTCCGTCTACCAGAGGAGCTGTAAGCATATGAAGTTACACAAGGCAGGGCTTATGACCTTGGACTGCCTGTAATAGATGAGAAAAACCTGTGTACACACACATATCTATAATGTCAATCCAATTATAAGATAGCTGTATCCAAAGTGCTATAGGGACACTGGGGATTATTAATTTTGTTTGCTTTTATTTAAAAAGCCTTTATTGATAGAATAGCATTGGATGTGGATCTGAAATCATTCTGAAAGATGTACTTTAAGAAAGTGTACATCAGAGGAATAGAGTAACTTTCCTGAGCATGGCAGATAAACCTGGTGATCAGCACGACCATATTTGTAGAGATGACCATATAGCCATGTAAGATAAATGAAAACACAGCAATATTATATAATGAATAATGATATACAGAGGTGTTATGGCTTTAATAAAAATATAAGTTTAGGTCATTATTAGAAATTATATAGTGTTCTATATGACTTTTCTGTTACATAAATTATGTTTAGATAAAACAGTAAAACTCATATCAGTGTCGATTAATAGTAATTAAGAGTATAACTAAAATTATATATCTCAAAAATGAGACTATTTTTATATTTATTCATGTTCTGAGATATAGCAATTTATTTTAACTTCTTATTAAACCTTTTATTGGATGTTTAAATTTATTAGTCTGTATATATTATGGAAGGATAATATTGATAAATCTAAGAATTTTAAAAAGAAAACTTTAAAAATAGGACTGCTTAAGTAGATAGTGCCTGTATTTAAAAAATTATGTATTGCATTCTGTCCACGCTCCAGTAGAATATTTTAAATCTTTGTTTCCTGATATGGTTTGGCTCTGTGTCCCCACCCAAATCTCATCTTGAATTCTTACGTGTTGTGGAAGGGACCTGCTGGGAGGTAATTGAATCCTGGAAGCAGGATTTTCCTATGCTGTTCTCGTGATAGTGAATAAGTCTCACAAGATCTAATGACTTTATAACGTGGTGTTTCCCTGCACAAGCTCTTTCTTTTTTGCCTGCTGCCATCCATGTAAGATGTGACTTGCTCCTCCTTGCCTTCCACCATGATTTTGAGGCTTCCCCAGCCATGTGGAAACGTAAGTCCAATAAACCTCTTTCTTTTGTAAATTGCCCAGTCTCACGTATGTCTTTTTCAGCAGCATGAAAACGGACTAATACATTTCCTTTTCCAATAATGCTTCTGGGGACTGCCTGTAGCCTTTAGCACATCGTTTTACATGTTGTGGTAAAACTGAACATGATTAAACAGAAATTTCACCCGACTGGCAGCTCTACTCCTACCAGACACTCATGGCACTGCTTCCAGATGTCAGTTCAGTGTGAGGACATCAAGCTAAACACCGTCTCAGCGATAGCTTTGGAGCCTGGGATCGTGATGATTTCGTTTACTAGCAACAGCAAGTTTTAGACCTGTAGGAATCAGTTGTCTGCTCTCCAGAAATTTCCATTTACTTTGTATCTACAGGCTTGTTTTGGGAGACCAGCTGTTTGTCAGTCAGGTCCTTTGCATCTATAAACTCATCATACTATTTGTGCCTAAAATGTCTGATATTTTTAACATTTCAAAACACATGGGATGGTATCTCAAATTGCTCTTTCTCAGGGAAAATACTTTTAAAACCCAGAGATAATTTGAACTTATTAAATCAAGGTAGTTTACAATTCTAGTAAAGAAATTGAGAAAGAACAATTTAGCTTGTTTGCCCATTTCTGGTAATATATATTACCAGAATTAAAATATACATATATTTCCATTCTAAAGCAGTCATGTTTCAAAAATATATGTAATTTTATGAGTTTTTTTCATAACCTACACAGAACATTGAACAAAGATGTAGACAGTTCATCCCTCTCAAGTCTCCTTGCCTCTTCAAAGGTCATCAGACACTTTTGGAGAAGCAGCATGTAGGTTTCTGGTTTTTACTCTAGTAATTTTCTTTATTCTTATCCTCAATGAACATCAGATTAGTGAGGGACACCCTTCTTGTCTCAAACTCTGAAAGTATGATCTTATGGCAGATCAGTATTTTAACACATTTTCTATGGCTGGCAACAATGATAACCATCTTGTCTACAAAGGCTATCTTCTTCCTATGTGTGATTTCAAAAAAATGATGCTTTATGTTTTGAGGAAACTGAACAGTAACCACAACTTTAATCATGAAAACCTCAACACCACTGGAAATCAAATCACACCCTGTGTTAGTAGTATGGTCTACAGGGTATGCAAGACACTTAGAAGGTTTTTCCAGGGAGGGGTTTGGTGTATAGAATTTATAGTCTGTATGGAATTTGTGAACACTGATATGTGTACTTTCTGCCAAGTATGCAGATAAACTAGCAGAGTCTATTTGGCATTGGATAAGATATCAAAAATCAACTATTTTCATTTTATGCTTTCGTGGTTTCATTAAAATCTTCATAGAAATCAAGATGATGACTTAAACTCCATTTCTAAATCAAAGTACCTAAGAGCTAAGAAGAACATTTTTCACATTTTTGTTGACATTGTTGTTGCTGTAATTTGGCACATGTCTTTATGTACCACAAAAAGCACAATTGTTTGTAGTATCTGATAAAATCAGCTCTACACTATATAGGCCAACACATCTGTTGTCAAAATTTTCCCTTTTGTTCAAACTAGAAATATCTTACTTGCAACTTCTGATGCAGGAAGTGTGACTTAACTTAGTTTCATTGAGCAATCAAGAGAATGATATGATGATGTATCCATTTGTGTGGTGTGCTCAAACAGTAACGCCTCTATGTCCATCTGGGAATTGGTGTCCTTTTGGAAGACAAACTCTTTTGCTTGGTTTAGAAGCACTTGCTTGTCTTATGCGCTACTCGTGAGACTTAGTTTCCATATGTGCTTTTACATTCTGTTCTTCACAATGCCCAAACCCAAATTATTTCCATATATTGTGCAGTATTCTCCGTTTTGTTTACTTGTTCCCCCTGATCCAATTGGTTGTATGTGTTCTTCTATCTGTCATTAAAAATCACACAGTCATTTAGCCTTTTACAGAGATATCTGGGTCATTCCCATTTGCACTATTTGAACTTTTAGGAAACACTGTCATGCTATTTATAATGTCAGAAATTAAACTAATAATACCTTGATACAAAGCACAGTAGTTAACCCATAGGTAACGCAAACAGACTGCAAGACTCATGGTTCCAATGCACTTGAATCTCATTGCTCAGTTATGCAGCAATGAATGATCCATCAGTTTGGACCACAAATCATGGTCATGAACATCAGGGCCTGGGGACAAACAGCACAGGCAACCATGGAAGGTAGACCGTTCTATGCCATATCTACTCGAAATGAAAAGCAGTGTTGATTTCAGCTCTCATCTTTTCATCTTCCATTTGGGTTTTGCCCTTTTATTCTGTTGCTTTTTTCTCTTTATCAAGAAAGTCAGCAAGTGCCTGGTTCCATCCAAGCCATCTCTATTTGGAGCTATTAATGTGAATAATTACACAACTAACCCTTCTGTCTACCTGCCTTTTGGTGTTAGCTACCCAAATTATTGAATTAATTTGTCCTCTTATGACTATCAAAAAGTGATTCTTTTGGTAATTTTCGTCTACCGGTTTCAGCATGGCAAGAAGACAAGTGTTGGTCCTGTATGAGTATTTTTATTATATGT
This sequence comes from Pan troglodytes, assembly GCF_028858775.2. NCBI lineage: Eukaryota > Metazoa > Chordata > Mammalia > Primates > Hominidae > Pan > Pan troglodytes. Next base: position 113,091,644 of record NC_072412.2, on the reverse strand, counting down.
CACAATCTTCTGTTTTTATCAGTAGTTCTAACAATTGAGTCTCAAATCATATCAATTTTCAGAACCACATTTATGAAGTAGAAATAAATTTTAGTGTACTGAAATCAAATCATTAGACCTATGTATAGACAACCAAAGCGTTAAATAATGAAAACAAAGTCTTCTGCAGAGACCATCGTTTTCTCTAATGCATATATGTGTGTGCCTGTGTGTGTGCATGTATATGTGTGTGTATATATATAATTTTGAGAGATGGAGTCCCACTCTTTCTCCCAGCCTGGAGTCCAGTGGTGCAATTATAGTTCATTACAGCCTCGAACACTTGGGGCTCAAGCCATCCTCTCACCTCGGCCTCCTGAGCAGCTGGAACTACAGGTATGCGCCACCACGCATTGCTACTTTTTGTTTGTTTGTTTTTATTTTTTTTACAGACATGATTTCACCACGTTGCCCAGGCTGGTCTTGAACTCCTGGACTCAAGTGATCCTCCTGCCTTACTCTCCCTGGGATTGCAGTTGCGAGTCACTGCACCTGGCCAGAATATTTTTGTTTTATTTTTACTGGCAATTTGTTCCAACCCCCTCAGAACTGTAAACTTCTTTATTTCTATACATTCCTAACTGCTGATTTTACTGCGGTCAATATTTTTACAGGTAGAATAAACATAGCATTTCCTTCTGTAGACAGAAGGTGATATAGTTAACCTCATGCACTTTCATCCACTAAGACTCCAAGTCAAATGCCACCACACTGCAGCACACCCAAGAGAGCCTGGTCTACCTGCTTCCGGGAGTTCACACGATGTACAGGAAAAGGCATGAAGTAAATTTAACTTCCCATTATTTTTTTTTCTGGAGTTATTTCTTATTGTACAAAGATTTCCAGACAACTCCTTTTCCATTTCATTCATTGCCATTTCTGCTTTATCCAGCAGCACAGAGCCTCAGCTTTGAGAAATCTCTTGACCAGAGTGATTTTTATTTTCCTCACACATAAAATGTGTGGAAATGGAAATATCTTTTTGGGCATATCAGGGCTATCATGAGAAGATAAAGCCATCAAGCTGTAATAATGGTTATGAAAGCACTTCCAACAATTCTAAAGATGATAAAACAGTGGATGATACACTGTTGCACAAAATTCTAGCAACAAATTCTAATTCAGCCACACTTGTTCTTAATAACAGATTGCTCTGTTTTTCATAATTATTCTACATATTAATATCACTGTGAAATCATTACAACAGCTGTGTCTTTTTGGTCACAGATGTTCTATTTTCAAAGAAAACAAAATTGTGTACGTTGTTTTCCTTGGAGTTCTGATTGAACCAGTTTTATATCTAAAGAACTACAGAAATATCTATTCTTGCCTATCCATGATGTACAGCCATTATCAAAGTCTTATAAGTGAATCTTTTTTTAATCATAGTTTATTCCTTTTGGTATTAAAAAAATCCTATTTACAGACAGTGCAAAACTGATAGAAAAGTAGGAAGAGAGAAAATTAAATAGCCAGTTAGAAAAATACTGTAGAATTGCAGTTCCGGAGTATGGATAGGATATTATAGCAAGCTGTTGAGTAAGGCGAGGAAGGCTTCTCTGAGGAGGTGACCATCAACTGAGAGAGGGTTTATAGAATGAGAAATGTAAGGAATATAAGGAAGCTGTGGTGCGGGGAAGAATATGTGCGGCAACAAGAGGACAATACTGTAGGGTTCGTAGACCATCAATCTGGTACCATTTCTGGAGCCATTAATTCTTCATATGAGGGTAAGTTTAAGACAGGCTTGTGGCTGGGCACAGTGGCTCATGCCTGTAATCCCAGCACTTTGGAAGGCCGAAGCGGGCCGATCACCTGAGGTCAGGAATTCGAGAACAGCCTGGCCAACATGGTGACACCCATCTCTACTAAATATACAAAATTAGCCGGGTGTGGTGGTGGGAGCCTGTAATCCCAGCTACTCGTAAGGCTGAGGCAGGAGAATTGCATGAACCCAGGAGGTGGAGGTTGCAGTGAGCCGAGATTGTGCCACTGTCCCACTGTCCTCCAGCCTGGGCGACAGAGTGATACTCTGCCTCATCAAAAAAAACAAAACAAAACAAAAAAAAACCCAGACAGGCTTGTAAAAATGAAACACGTGTACATTTGGAGCCTACCAGAGTGCCTTAAAAGATAACAGGTGCCCAGACATCTTTCAGCAGGATAATAATAATAATAATAATTTGAATGATATTATCATTAACATTTAAAATTATTGATCCTATTATTTCCTCTCTTTTACTCCTATTGTCTGTCTTCAAATTATTTCTTTTTAATTTTTACAATAACCTTCTAAGAATTAAATGTGCACTATAATTTATACCATCTTACATTTACTAACGACTTATGGAATGTTGCAAAGAGAGAGAGTGTTGGTGGAGGGCAAAGGTAGTGAGAATATGGCACAAACAAGACATTAAATATGGGGCAAGGTAGAGACAGATGAGTTTTTTTAACAGTAGTTTCTGATGTGGTTGGTTTGATGATGTTCACATTCCAGTTATTACTTCTGCTTCCGTAGTTGTATCATTAATCTTTGCAGGGGTAGAATGATAGGGCTGCCCTCACTCACAGGGTACCTCTGGGGAGCTGGATCAGGGATGCTCTTCTAGTAGGCTCAGTCTCTGAATCACTGGACTTCAGCTCCCTGAGTGGAGCCCGAACTCTCCAAACACCATGCAATTAAAAAGTCAGCATCCTATATGCTTCTGAAAACTGTGTCACCTGCACAGATATCATTCACTTTTTCCTTTTCATTCTCAAACCTGTAGTCAATCACCTGGAGGAATTTCTTGCAATGTCTGTCACATCTTGTAACTGGCAAAGTCATTTCTTTGTGACCCTAGAGGGGAAAATAGACAAACTCTGTAAGCCTTTATAAATGTTCTGAACCTGGTCTGCCACCACACCTGAACAATCATCCTTTCAGTTGGTTCCATCTCAACTAGGTGTTCCATTGTTCCAGGAATCAACTCAGGATGTTTTGTCTGCCACAATTTCATGTTTTCTGTCTTCTTGAAACAAACTCTTCCAGCTGTAATCCACAGGCTTGTTAGACTTATAAGGAGTTCATCAGATACCTTTAAGATAGAGAACTTTGTGGCTTTTTTCAGTTGAGTGTGGAAGATACGCGGCTTAATTTTGCTGAGGTAAAACAGCAAGCTGGGTTAGGGTCACAGGTGTCCTTGTTGCTGGAAGGTTTAGTGTCTTGTCTTTGCAGAATATGCAGGAGTTTAGTGAAATTGATTAAATATTTCTATTAGCCTCTCAAGTACATTATGTTATTATTCATCATTTCTTACATTACATTGTGTTTCTACACAATAAACTTGAAGAGTAAACCCCAAGTGTGTGACGACTATACAGATATTGGCCTTTAAAAAAAAAACTTTTAAGTTCAGGGTTACATGTGCAGGTTTGTTACATATGTAAACGCCTGTCATGGGAGTTTGTTGTACAGATTATTTCATCACCCAGGTATTAAGCCTCGTACCCATTAGTTATTTTTCCTGATCCTCTCCGTTTTCCCACCCATCACCCTATGATAGGCTGCAGTGTGTGTTATTCCCCTCTGTGTGTCCATCTAGTCTCATCATTGAGTTCCCATTTATAAGTGAGTACATGCAGTATTTTGTTTTCTGTTCCTGTATTAGTTTGCTAGGATAATGGCCTCCAGCTCCATCCATATCCCTGCAAAAAACATCATCTTGTTCTTTTTTATGAGTGCATAGTATTCCATGGTATATTTTCTTTATCCAGTCTATCACTGATGGACATTTAGGTTGATTCTGTGTTTTTGCTGTTGTGAATAGTGCTGCAGTGAACACATGCGAGTGTGTGTCTTTGTAATAGAATGACTTGCATTTCTTTGGGTACATATCCAGTAATGGAATTGCTGGGTTGAATGATAGGTTCTGTCTTTAGGTGAGGAATTACCATGCTGTCTTCTACAATGGTTGACCTAATTTACTCTCCCATCAACTGTGTATAAGCGTTCCTTTTTCTCCACAACCTTGCCAGAATCTGTTATTTTTAAATAATAGCCATTCTGACTGGTGTAAGATGGTATCTCATTGTGGTTTTCATTTGCATTTCTCTAATGATCAGTGATGTTGAGATTTCTTTCAGATGATTGTTAGCTGCATGTATGTCTTCTTTTTAGAAATGTTCATGTTCTTTGCCAGCTTCTTTTATGGAGTTGTTTTTTTCTTGTAAATTTATTTAAGCTTCTTATAGATGCTGGATATTAGACCTTTGTCAGATGCATAGTTTGCAAACATTTTCTCCCATTCCATGGGTTGTCTGTTTACTCTGTTGATAGTTTCTTTTGCTATGCAGAAGCTCTTTAGTTTAATTAGATCCCATCTGGCACCTTCATCATTAAATCTTTGCCCATGGCTATGTTCTGAATGGTATTGCCTAGGTTACCTTCCAGGGTTCTTATAGTTTTGTGCTTTACATGTAAGCCTTTAATCCATCTGGAGTTAATTTTTGTGCATCGTGTAAGAAAGTGGTCTAGTTTCAATTTGCTGCATGTGACTAGCCAGTTATCCCAGCATCATTTATTGAATAGGGAATCCTTTCCCTATTGCTTGTTTTTGTCTGGTTTGTCAGAGACCAGATAGTGTGAGGTCTTATTTCTGGATTCTCTGTTCTGTTCCATTGGTCTGTGTGTCTGTTTTTATATGAGTACCATACTGTTTTGATTACGTAGCTCTTTAGTGTAGTTTGAAATTGGGTAACTTGATACCTCCAGCTTTGTTCTTGTTTAGGATTGCCTTGGCTATTCAGGCACTTTTTTGGTTTCATATAAATTTTAAAACAGTTTTCTCTAGTTCTGTGAATAATGTCATTGGTAGTTTAATGGGAATAGCATTGAATCTATAAATTGCTTTAGGCAGTATGACTATTTTAATGATATCGATTCTTCTATCCATGAGCATGGAATGTTTTTTTTTCCCATTTGATTGTCTCATCTCATCTCAGATTACTTTGAGCAGTTGTTTGTAGTTCTCCTTGGAGAGATCTTAAACCTTCCTAGTTAACTGTATTCCTACGTATTTTATTATTTTTGTTGCAACTGTAAATGGGAGTCCATTCATGATTTGACTGTCAGCTTGACTGTTATTTGTGTATAGGAATGCTAGCAATTTTTGCACGTTAATTTTGTATCCTGAGACTGCTAAAATTGTTTTTTAGCTTAAGAAGCTTTTGGGCTGAGACAATGGGGTTTTCTAGATATAGAATTTTGTCATCTGCAAACAGGGATAATTTGACTTCCTCTCTTCCTGTTTGAATGCCCCTTATTTCTTTATCTTGTCTGATTGCCCTGGCCAGAACTTCCAGTAGTATGTTGAATAAGAGTGTTGAGAGAGGAAATTCTTCTCTTGTGCCAGTTTTCAAGGGGAATGCTTGCAGTTTTTGCCCATTTAGTACAATATTGTCTGTAGGTTTGTCGTATACGGCTCTTATTATTTTAAAGTATGTACCTTCAATATGTAGTTTATCAAGAGTTTTTAACATAAAGCGATGTTGAATATTATTGAAAGACTTTTCTGCATCTATTGAGATAATCATGTGGTTTTTTGTCTTCAGTTTTGTTTATGGGATGAATCACATTTATTGATTTGTGTATACATCCAGAATCTCTGGAACACAGCTAAGACAGTATTAAGGGGGAGATGTATAGCACTAAATGCCCACATCAAAAAGTTAGGAAGATCTCAAGTTAATAACCTAACATCACAACTAAAAGAACTAGAGAACCAAGAGCAAACAAATCCGAAAGCTAGCAGAAGACAAGAAATAACCAAAATCAGAGCTGAACTGAAGGAGATAGAGAAAGGAAAAAAACATTCAAAAGATCAATGAATTCAGGAGATGTTTTTTTTTTGAAAAGTTAATAAAATAAATAGACCACTAGCTATACTAATAAGAAAAGAAAGAAGATTCAAATAAACACCATCAGAAATGATAAGGGGGATATTACAGCTGACCCCACAGAAATACAAACAACCATCAGAGAGTATTATAAACATCTCTATGCATATAAACTAGAAAATCTATAAGAATTTGATAGATTCTTAGATACATACACTCTCAAGACTGGACCAGAAAGAAATTAAAACCCTGGACAGACCAATAATGAGTTCTGAAATTGAGGCAGTGATAGCCTACCACCAAGAAAAGCCCAGGACCAGACAAATTCACAGCTGAATTCTGCCAGATGTCCAAAGAGCCAGTACAATTCCTACTGAAACTATTCCAAAAAATGGGAAAAAAGGGAGTCTGCCCTAACCCATTCTATAAGGCCAGCATCATCCTGATACCAAAACCTGGCAGGGGCACAACAAAAAAAGAAAACTTCAGGCCAATATCCTTGATCAAAATTAATGCAAAAATCCTCAAAAAAACACTAGCAAACTGAATCCAGCAGCATATCCAAAAGCTTATGCACCATGATCAAGTAGGCTTCATCCACGGAATCCAAGGTTGGTTCAACATAGGCACTCTTTTTAAAATGTGTTTCTTGTAGGTAAATAACAAAATCTTGCACAGTGTTTATCACTCAGTGGATACACATGTCCGCTCCATAGGTCTTGTGCATGGCATAACTGTGTGGTGCACACCCTAATGTATTTTAAGTAATCAAAGTTTTCAAACTGTTGGTTATAAATCCCCATTTTTTAAAACAAAAGTCTTCTATTTATTTGTAAGTACCTTATCAACAATATATTCATCATCCCGAAGAATAAGATATGCCCTGACACTTGGAAAGTTGTTTGCCAAGTGATATCTCTGTGGGATTGCGAGTGAAAATTACCAGTGCTTTGCCCATTCTTAGTTACTCCAGATAATTTTCAAATATTAATATTGTCCATCTAGAATTCAATGTCCATGTACTTAAAAATAAGACATTTTATGTGTTGTGGCAAACATGTCATGATGTGTGTGGGAGTAGGTGGTAGATGATGCTCCTCACCCACGGGTGGTCTGGAACTCATCAAATGATGGGAGTCATCTGGTGACACACAGACAGAAGCTGCACGGAGGAATTCGTGTCTATAACTATATCATCTTCTACTTTATGTATAATGAGGTCTCTCTGTTTACAAGTTGCTAGAGGCCTTACTAAAAGTAGGTTTCAGAATCTTTATGGACAGATAACTCTTTGTAGACTCTTAGTGAAGTCTTCGTATGGAATATATTAAGAAAATACTCTGAAATACTACTATTTCTCAAAAAAAGTTTACCTCCATGAATCATGTTAAAAAATGAACTCCCTTCAATATCCAAAAGCAGGGAGTTGAAATATTATATGAAAAGAAGGGAATGAGGAGAAGCAAAGAGAGGCCACACTCATTTTTGTGCTTCTTTCTCAGGAAAAATGAGATTGGAAAGAAGATGTGAGAAATTAAAACTGAAACCTCCTTATGTCACCTTGTGTGCCTCCATTTTCTGCCAGTCTTTGGCTGGCTCTTCCCACATCCCATGTGAGAGCAGCAAGGTTCACCTACTGCAGCCCAGGACACAGCACTAACGTAAGAGGGCGTCTAGCATCTCTGTCCCCTGATATCCAGACCTGTATGTAGCCTCAGAGATGTGGGGATCCGGAAAAGAGGGAAATTTGGGCCATGGTTTAATACAAAAGCTCCTTCTTCCTAGATTTTTCAGATCTTGCTTTCCCTGTTCACCGACCGGCAACTCTTTCTATGATCTTTCCCCTAAGAATTCCTTTCAGCTAAAAAGTGAAGGTCTTTTTTCTTCACCAGTTAATTATTATGAGATGAGTCTGGTACATATCGACCCAGGTCCTGGAGAAAAAACCCATAGTGTCCAATCAGTTTAGCTCTGTTCCGATCCGTAAGGACAGATGAATATCCTGTGTGTGTGCAATCTTGGCCAAGAGGAAACCGAACCTTGTTAACATTGATAAATATTTCGAGCACTCAACTTTATGCCTGTAACCGAACTAGATTCTAGAGATAAAATGGATTGTAAAAATTTGTAGGCTTGTAGGATTTAGAAGGGTGGGAGGTGGAGGAAGATATACATAAAACAATTTCACAAATGTATGGAAAAATATGACTTTTAAGTGCCATGAGCACATATAACAGAAAAACTTGTCCTCATCTAGAGATCTGGGCAAGTTTTCTCAAGAATGTAATTATCTTAGAATTAACGATAAGAAGTGATGGGGAGGAAGGCTGAGATCATTTGCATGTGCAAAGCCATCCTCTGTACCCTGCAGAAGAGTTGAGGGAACTGAGAAAAGCCACCTAAACAAAGACCCTGAGTGTACATAAAAGGTTTTTGATTTTGGTTAAATTTTAGGTAGCAACATAGTGCAAAATTGCTTAAAGAAGTTGTGTACAGATGCATCTATATTTCTTGTAGAGCAAATGTTCATTTTTGCCTTCAATGAATAGTTATTGAAAATGATCTGCAAACTTCGTTCTCTACTGAGTACAAGAAATATAGAAATAAATGAGGCATGACCTCTGCCTGTTCCCAAGCAGTTCAGTTCCCAACCTACTTACAATAATATTGTTGAATATCTGATGGTAAATGAGATGTGGGGAATGGATATAATTGATGTGGTGGAAGGTAGAGTCCTTGTTTAAAATGTGTTGCTGTCCACTGAGATGTGTGGCCTGCAAAACTGCTTAGCACCTTACAAAACATGAGGACTGATGTCATTGCATAAATCTGAAACTTTAGAATGCTGGGAAACAGGAAAGGAACTGATGGGATCCAAGTATTGAGGTTGCTGAGGCTCTAGCAGAAGTGCCAGTAAAGTGACTAATTAGCAATCATTAAAATGAGTGACACCAAAGAGTCTAATTGGCAATCACGAAGAGAGGCAACTGTGAAAGGCACTGTCTTCATCTCCGAAACGATCACAGACATGCACAGCAGCTCTGGAGCCTTCATCATTGGGAAGATGGGAGTTACAAATGCAGCCCTGCTTCATAACACTTAGGTCATAGCTGTACGTTTAGGAAGTTTGCTGAAAAATCAGGTCTTTTCAATCCTTACGTGAGTTACCTAGCATTTATGAGGCTATCATGTCCTGTGAGGTTATAAACATAAGCAGAATTTGATATCCCATTGTGTTCCACTGCTCAAGTACTTTGACCACTGGAAATACCCTAAAGACAAATACTCTGCAAAAGGGATTTCTCTGAGAGGCTTTCCAGCAAAAAATGGATTACCGTGTCTATGAACTAGAGTTTCTCTGCTGGCTTTCCCTGCTTATATGGTCCTGGAGTTCTGATTCAAACAATAAGTATTGCCTGCTGTGGTCCATAAAAGGAGATGTTCTCAGGAACTTCATGGTACCCTTATGCTACCATGTAGAACTCTGTACAAATATCAGAATATCTTCTGGATTTTATTCCTCCTTATCTTTCTCTGCTTTGCATAATGCCAAGTGTACTATATTGCACTCAGAGCTACCAAGGAATTGGGGACATGTATTCATATGGTCATTCGTTCAACAATATGTGTTGGATGGCACTGGGAATCCAAAGATGGGTGGTGAAAAGCCCTGTTAAAGTCTTGATTGTTCTTTACTTAAGCTGGAGGAGGGAGAAGAAAAAAAGAAGAAAGTCCCTCTCACTTCAGAGCGTATATTCTTCCCCTGCCAAACTGGTTCTCCTTGTCAGAGCCTTATGGGGATTTCATAATATGAAAGAATAATTTCAGTTTCAGATATCTAATATGTTCTCATGATTGAAAACATGACCATTCCCCAAAGTAATTTGCCAGAAAGTGTTATAAAGCAAAAGAGTCAAAAATGGACACAAAACTAGTTCAATTTCATATTGAATACAGAATATGCAGGAAAAATAGATAATTCACTTTTTAAAGAATTACTGCAATATATTGAAATATTGGGCATATTTTTTATTTATTTCAATTACCATCCTATTGTTAACAAGCTATTGTAAATGATGACTTTCTCATTCTTTTTTGGCCTTCTGTACTGTGCTATAGTGATCTGGTGGACAAAGAACAAGACTTTACATTTAGAAAATTTACATTTAATGCTGACTTTTCCATTTACTTGCTGTTTAACGGTGAATAAAACATTTAATCTTCAAAATCGTGAAAATTATGATAATAATACCAATAGTAACTATTCCTTAGAATTTTTATGTGAATCTTACAAAATTTTATATATTTGCTTTAAAATAGTATTCTTTATCTCTAAAGCTTTTTTAACTATTATATTTAGGTAGCATTTATATTTAATGCTATTAATTTAAAATTTAATGTTATATTAATTTATATTTAATGCAGATTGCTGACATTTTGAATACTAGTTTTAATGCTATAGTATAGTAATGTCACAAGTGTAAGAGATTAAATCTCAGATTCCAACTTGAAGCTCTGATTCCTCTCTATGTAAATCTTATTCACATCTAATAAGAGTCAGTGGTTCAAAGCTCTTAGAACCAAAATTATACAGTTTAAGAAATTCTTCCTATTCGAAAATAATCTGAAGTCTATTTTGTCTAGTGATCTCTTCCTCAAAAGGCCTACAGTTTTGTATGCAGGTTAAAAAATAAAAAATACTCTTTATAGATTTCTGTAACATATAGAAATCAGATTTATTAAAATCAGAAGTATTATAGATGGAAATTTGATTATATGAAAACCAAACATACATTTCATTTTACCAAATCTAATGTGCTGTCAATTTTAAGACTACAGAAGAGAAGAACACAATTAAAATGTGACAAGCCATTGACTTTATTATACTTCTAGTTTTCAGATATAAGACATGAGGAATAAAGTTGTCTTTGAATCATGGAAATTTGGGACTTTTAATGAGATTTATATGCATTTTGCCTAACTTAGCTTAAAGCATTCATTTTGCTGGTCATACAATATTAATTCATCTGTTCATTTAGCTTATGGATAGTGATTTCTTCCTATGTGCAGGCATGATGCTAGGTGAATAAAAACAGACATAATCAGTGCATTGTGTTTACATATGGGAGCTCACAAGGTATTTGGGAGGTAGACATCAATCAGATAATCCCACCAATAAACGTAAAACTCCAACACCCCTAAGTACTACCAGGGCTGCGTCATTCTGGGAGGGCATTTAGACAGCTTACATTTGGCATGGAGTTGAGGAAGGCCTCTCTGGGAGAGTTACATGGGGCTGAGGCCAGGAGGATGACAGAGTGTTAATTGAGAAGGGGAAGAAGTAGCTTGTGATTTACATATTAAAATTTATTATTCATAGTGCACGTTGCCAGTATGGCTAGGGAACTGCTTTGGGACTGCGTTTTCTCATATTCTTCTCCTTGACTGTCAAAGCCTCACAGTTTCCCTTCTGTGTATGACCTCTATCCATTTCTCATCCTGAGCCAGGCCAAAATATATTTCTGTTTACCCAGGACAACTATTCAAGGCCATTTCCCATGCTATTGCTGAAAATTAATTTAATGGGCTATTTTTATTATATTGCTGAAAGCTATGTTTATTTCTCATGTGTTCTGCAGAATGTGCCTTTCTACATTTCTTAAAATAGCAGTTATTGCAGTTTCTCCCTTTCTTCCCTTGTTTTTAATTCCAATGCTCACCAAACTATATCTGAGTTTTCTCCTTTGCTGCCGATATGGAAGCATATTATAAATTGTTTTCATTGAGGAGTTACATCCTCAACGAGGCCCCTGAGTGTATTAGTCGAGGTTCTCTGGAGAAACATAACCAATAGGACGTGTGTGTGTGCATGGACAGAGACAGAAAGATTTGCTGTAAAGAATTGGCTCATACCACTGTGAGGGTGGGCAAGTCCTCAATCTGCAGGGGAGGCCACGGCTGGAGACCCACGAAAGAGCTGATGCTGCAGCTCAAATCCAAAGGCCATCTGGAGGCAGAGCTCCTTCTTCTCGGGAGAGATAAGTCTTTTCTCTTAAAGCTTTTATCTGATTGGATGAGGCCCATTCGTATTATGGAGGGTGATCTGCTTTACCCAAGGTCCATGATTTAAATGTTAATCTCATAAAAAAAAAAAATACCTTCACAGTGACATCTAGATAGGTGTTTGACCAACTCTCTGGGTACCATGGCTTAGCCAAGTTGACACATAAACTTAACCATCACACTAAGATAATCAATGTCATGCAAATGGCAGAATTAAGGATAAAAGAATATTTCCCTCATGAGTTAAGTCAACTTCCTCTACTTCTACTAAAGCTTATGATATTTCTATGCCTTGATCGGGTAAAAACACTTAAAGACTACAGTATATTGGAGCAGAGGACTCCTCTCAAAAACTTCCTGTCCTCTAGGGGCCCTTCAAGTATCACCTTTTCCAAGAAGTGTTGCTTATGCTGTTAATTAGATGCACCCAGTTCACCCTTGAAGCCCTCATAACACTTCACACACTCCTCCCCCTTGGATTTTCACTTATCCTGCTTCACCAGGAGATTCTCGGGCAGAAAGCATTGTGTCTTTTCATCCTTTGTCCTCTGAGAGCAGTACCTTTGATCAAGTAGGTGATTAATAGATAGTTTTTAACTCACTAACAAACTCAACTATAAAAAGTCAAGTTCAGTACCTGTTTACATGCTTTGGAGAGTAGTAAAAAATTGATTTTAGTTTAATTGCTTTTATAATAACTTATTTTTAATAGCAAAGAAATTAACTTTTTTTCATTTGAGTTTGAAAGGGCTGTAGGAAAGAATTTTAGACTATTAAGTCACTTGAGATATATTATTGTGACAAGATGTATTGTTAGCAAACTGTTTCAAGATGGTATGTCATTTATTGGGCATTTTAGGGATGGGCAGTTTTCAGTCTCAGGGAGATTTTTCATGATATGGAATCTTTCAGCATCATCATCTTGATCTCAATGACATTATGATAGAATTGCTCTTTAATTGCACTAATTAAGCTCTCAGCAATCAATCCAGTGGCAATATGTTTGTCAAAGCAGTTTAAAAGTAATTAGTAAAAGAGAAAATCTTCATCCTCAAAAAGCCAGGGCTGCCTCAAAACCTCTTCAGATTGTCAAAAGGGCTAACATATTCAAATCTTGATCTTGTTCAATAAAGTCCTGGGTTATTTCAGTTATCAAACGATCAAAGTTTTTTTTTTCAACCCAGTTTGTTTTACTTTGGAATACTTTTAAAGATTTTAGTGGGTTTCATAGAAGTATTAGCCAAATGATATGAGAAAGCCTTCATCAGTATGTTTTGTTTAAAATCAGAGATTTAGTCGAAATACTATTTTTAGCAAATATTATTGCTTCATTCGAGCTTTAGGCTTTCCTTATCTCATATAACTCTATCTGTGTTCTACAATGTTTCATTTTAGACTAGAATAAAAAATAAAACAGTTCTTTAGTATAAACAGATTTAAATGTTCTATAGTAAGCTTGTCCAACCCACGGCCCGTGGGCTGCATGTATCCCAGGACAGATTTGAATGAGGCCCAACACAAATTTGTAAACTTTCTAAAACATTATGAGACTTTTTGGGGGGATTTTGTTTTTAACTCATCAGCTGTCGTTAGTGTTAGTATATTTTATGTGTGGCCCAAGACAATTCTTCTTTCACTGTGGCCCAGGGAAGCCACAAGATTGGACACCCCTGTTAAGAGACTTGAAACATCCAAGACAGGTAGCAATTTGGAATTTTACTGAAGAATCAATTTGAGTCAAAATATTCCAAGGCAGATATGCTAGAATTACTCAGATAATGACTTAATAAATGAAGAAGTTAGTGAGTAAGCTAATGAGTAAGCTTAACCACCTGAAAGGCACTACTTGTTTTACTATTAAAAGGGGTCTCTGAAGTCACTGTGCCAAGTTTCACAATTCAGCTCCTCCACTCATTAGCTGTGTGTTCTTGGTACATTTACTGGAGGCCCTCATTTGGCCTCAACTATAAAATGGGTTTAATACTAGCAGAAACGGTGCTTAAAAATGTTAGATTTTAATAACTAAATTTGGCTTTAAAGTTTTTGTCTCCAAATCATGAGTAAGTGATCCCCTCTACTGATTAGTATTTTAGGTTATTTTTTGAAATTGGATCCTTTGACACATATTTTTCCCTTTCCTGTATCAAGCCAGAAATTACTTAAATGACCCATCTTCGTAGTGTCAATCTCATTCTTGGTATTGCAACCACTTTTCATGAAGGTAAAAATTGCAGAGAGAGAAACTGAATGGAAATAACTGTGTGTGACTTTCAAAAAAAAAGCCATTTCTTCTATATTAATTTCCTCTTGAGTTCTTGAAATATAATCTACTTAAATTTTTAAAAAGTTACAGGCAAATTTCTAATATGTCTGTCATACATTTCATGGGTCTCAAATATTGTTTTACAATAGGCTGAAACTATAGGAGCATAATATCTTCCTTGAAAGTCTGGATATTAATTGGTGGTGCATGTAATTAGACAAAAGACATTAGCTCCTCCTCCTTACCTTTTTTTTTCCAAGAGCAGATCTCACTTAAAATTTCATCTAGTACTTTAATTGTTTAGAAATTAACTGTTTAACCATTCTAATTCCAAAGGACGAAAGTCACAATTATGAAGGTGGATACATATAGGTTATGTGCCAGCAACAAATGTTATATATTTAAAAAGTTGTTGTGGAGGAGTTAGAGCAGAATGAGAATCAGTCTTTTTGATAGATATGTAACAGAAATAAAAATATTTTAAAATATAGGAGATGAATATAAGATTGGCATTTTTAACATGATTGTAAAAGTAAAACAGAGATACTATGGAGGAAAATGATCGTAAGAGGGTAATAGTTATGATGCCAGGAGTTTCAAAATTCCCAGAAGTCAGACCCTGATAGCTCTCTTGAGGGCTTTGCACTGCCAATGCAGATGTTTCCAATATTCAGGAAAAACTTTGAAAAACTAGAGTGTCTGGGCAGGGAGAGAGGACAGTGGGATCAGAACATGCAGCAGCTGCCTCTCATCTGGTTTAATGGACTGACTTTAAGGGCATCTTCTAAGGAAGGTTGGTACTGACAGTGTAAGTCATTCCTTTGGCACTCTGCATTCATTTGAATTAAAAAGCAACTTTGATGTGAAGAATTTTTAATTCTCCTGGTTTGCCAGGTGCTCTGCATGATGAAACCCTGAAGATACTTTTGAACTGTTACTTTCATGGAAAGTCAGAAATTATTTTATTTTAGGATCTGGAACAAGCACATTTCTTTCTAAACATTCCACATATTTCTCAAATATGTATTTTTAACACAATAAAACTCTATAATACGTTATATAATAGTGACTTTTTGTGTTGAAGTGGCACAAATCTGAGGTTTTAGTGAAAATCAAAAAAGGCTGTTTCTTTAATTTTCCTAGTTATGCAAAAAAAATTTATAAAAACAAATATAAGCATTTATCCCTACCAGCGATTAAGTACAGCACAGTGGTTTAAACACAGAATGGAAAACCAGACTCTCTTTGTTGAACTCTTTTAGGTGACATTGAGTAAGTTCTATGTCCACTTTGTTTATGTTTTGACTTTCCGAAAAATCCGTACTATGAAAATAGTAACTTCACCAACCCCATAGTGTTTTTGTAAATAGTAAATTAATACAAAGAACAGCCTCTGGTATTTAAAAATATTCAACACTGACTTTTTTTCTTGTTTGATATATTTTATTTGTAAATTTTATTTTTTAGGTATTTTTGTTTTGAATCATTTTAAAATGTTAACTAACCAAATTACATAATTAGATTTTGTTGAATTCTCTGAGAAAAAGATAAGGTCCAACTAGAAATAAAAATTACATTTAGGAATCTCAACATTCATTTCAACAAGTATTTTGAGTTTTGCAAATACTCTGTGCACATCAAAAATGCACATTTCTTATGTGAGAAAATGAGTGTTGACTGCCAACTCCCTGAAGGATCATGACGAAGCAAAAATTGCACCAGAAAAGTTAAACAGCAAGACTGGCTTTATTTAAGGTTACTGCGATAAGAGTTAGACAGACTAAACCCAACTAGTAGCTCAACTCTGCTAAGACAAAGGGCCGGAGAGTTTTAAACGCAGAGAGCAGGGAGCAGGATGGTAGGTTGTCTGAGTGTGCCAACCTTCTGTGGAGAAATCATACACTTTCTGTGACAGGAGGCATTTATACTTTGAAGCAAGGCATCTGCTGAAGTTAGGCTTCTACCCTCCTATAAGGACTTGGAGATAGAAGTTCTATCTTCTTTGACAATTACTTTTCGAAGGAATGGCTTGTAGGTCCTTGAGAAAGACATTCGTGGGTTGAAAACCTGGCAGCAGGTTGGAAGAAGACATACACCTTTAAGCGGCAGGAAAAAAAAATAGTTACAGGTTTCTAAAGCCTCCTGCCCTAATCAATCCTAAAATAAGTGCTCTTAAAAATTATTTTTAAGAAAAGAGTCCTGGAATCAAGAAACTTGTCTGAAGTTTAGTCACATGGAGGAGATATGAAGGTTGTCTTGAGCAACTACTGAGAGTAACCTGTTGATCAAGCAAAGCTCAGTTTATTGCTTCCGGTAAGGAAGATCACAAGAAGATGACTTTCAGTAATTTTCAGAAGGGAGGGCCTAGGAATGGATATTTGTGGGCTTTTTGAGGTCTGGACTCAAGTTATTTAAGATAAATCTTTCCCTATAGGGACCTTAGGAGGATTGGCCCAAGGTCCTGATTTTGTGATTTAGGATTAGTGGACTCCTAGAGGTGAGGGTCTTGAAGCAAATATTGATAAATAAACATTTGTTCTATAAAAGAGCAATTTGCTGAGAGGAGTGCTGTTTGAGCAATCTGTTGGTTTGGGGAAAGCTCCTGAAGCCAACCATGAAGTTATTTACTGGCTTACAGCTTTGTCTTCCTGAGCAAATATTCGTGAAACAGATAGTAAAGTCAGGTTGATGCAGAAGACCCTAATTCTTGGTCCTGGTTATTAAACTATGGGACTCCTTGAGGTCTCAGTTCACAGTAGGTTATTGAAAGTTCAAGTGTACATATTTATATTTTTCAGAAATTGAAATAGAAGACAAAGATGACTTTTATTTCACTAGACTTTTTATCGACTCAGTTTCCCTGACTGCAAATGCCATTAGTGAGAGTTTCAAGCATTGCATAAAAATAATTTTTAAGGTCATATTAATATGACTAGTATTCTAAAAAATTATTGTCCATTTTAATTCTCTAGTTACTTTCCTAAATTGTTTATTGACTTACAAATTAATTGATCCCTGAGCTTCTAAATACCTCTTGGCTCATTAGAAGAACACTTGTATTAATTGACCCAGCAGAGGGTCTCTGTGGTTGTCTCTGCTGCCAGAGAATTTCTACTAGGTGAGACCATTAAGGATTCCCATATAAATCTATAATCACAACCTTATGATATTAAATGCAAAAATTCGCAGCTCCACATGTTGCAAGTGAGGTGTATTTATAAATAGAACTAATTAATTGTCAAAAAGTATCTGAACTTTATTCACTCCTCTGAGAAAGATTGTACTAAATGTTTTGGATGGTTTGATACTGTTCAGGTATCAAAATAATAGAGTTCTTACTGTTAGAATGAATAACTTGCTTAAAATATATTAAAATAATTAGATTAATTTAATAATACAACTGTTTTTAAAGGCAGGATTATATACATTTGCAGCCAAAATAGCTCTTAATCTAATTTAATTTTCTTATACATTACACATGAGAAAAAAATATGCTCAGATGGTTAAGGATCTAGTCAGACATTTGGTAAGGGAAATCAGAAATTCTAAACCTTTGTATCATAACTCTTTATAGCACATTGCATGCTAGTTTGGAATATTTTATTTTATAATCACCGCCTTTGATGAGTGGATTTGTTAAGAAAGGTTATTTGTGTGCATGAGACATCAAATTAGACTTAAGAAGTCGGCTGCCTGCAATGGCAGGACACTCTTTGTAATCCAAAGGTGCTGTCCTCAAAAGGAATTACATGAATTCTAAAATATTATACTTTTCAAATATCTATTTTTTCAAGATCTAAACCTGTCACCCAAGTACTGATACATTTCTCAAAAGAATATAGATGTTTACATACCTTAAATCTCTTCTTCTCAATGAACCTGTCTTCAGAAGCATTATGTCCAGTGATTTATAGGTTTTGGGATTGCTTTTTTTCACATTCTTTTTTTACTATTTATAACTCTCCTGGGTCAATGGGGAAAAAAAAGAGGGAAATTGTATTTGAGCAGCACTGGATGAAGGCTTTAGGTATGTGTGTCTCTGTCTTTGGTTTCCTACATAGTATTGGTTGAACAACTCTCAATAAATAGTTTATATGAGGAAATAATCTTTATTGATTTAATTGTGTTCATTTTATTGACTAGAAGAGACAAGAATTCCCTGAGAATTTCTTTAGTAGTTTCTACTGTAAAATTAGGCCATAATTATGCCTAGTTTTATTAGTTCATTCCTTGGCTCTTCAAGTATTTTTAAATCATTGATTTGAAATGTGAATTCTTATTACCCCAAGAAATCTCCAACTTGGTCAAGAACTTTATAGTAATTAACATCCTCCCTCATTTAATTCATTTAATACATTTCTCCCTCAAATAATCCATTACATTTTTGTTCATCATTAGTTCTAGTAAACAGAACAAGTATCAAACTGAGTAAGCTCAGACTTGGCAGCAATTTGTGGATAAATGACATCTAAGTTCAGCTGATTTCAAGAGTAGTAGAGCAGACACTAAAAACTAACACAAACCTTCAAAGTACAGTTTCTAGAAGATAGTATAAAATACAGTAATGTTCTGTCTTGTGTTTGGACCCTATCAAAAGTGTTTTGTTCAGTACCTGGCTGTATGAACACAAAATGCTATATGCAGAATTGAAGAGTGCTTTCCACATGTGTTCAATGAATGATAGTCGAGTTCAAATAAAATGTTCAGATGACAAACCTTCCAATGATGGGGCCTGTAGTGTTGTTTCCCTTTCACATTTCAGCTCTTCTGGCCTCTTCTCTCAAATGTGAGTGCCCCTCTTGGTTCTCTAATGAGAACCTCTTGTTCTGTTTTCCTGGGTGGTAGCAAGTTTAGATATTGTACCCTGCTGGCCACTTGACACTTAGCAGATGACGTGCTCTGATTTGTGTTTCAGGAAAATGTGACAGCCTCATTAAAAGAACCAGAAAGCTTTCAAACTGGTATGAAATTAGGGACCCTGAAAGAAGGAAAGCATATGACCAATATTTGCCTAATAACTTCTTAGAGAATATGTGTTATACTTGTGAGTATACAAAAGAACCCAGGCACAGACATTATACACTTCATTTCAAAAATGTCTACCTTCTGTTAACAAAAAAAACTTCCATGGTAGGATCTGTCTCTACCCATATACGTACTTGGATGGTGCCTCCCATAACTACTAAATCTCTTGTTCTTGACTGTGTACTATGAAAAATCTCAAGCCTACAGATACATTGATTGAATAACACAGTAAACACCTACATTTAACATTCTGCTACATTTTCTCTCTCTCTCTGTATGTATGTGTATTTTTCTCTAACCCATTTTAAAGTATGTTGAAGACATTATTACATTTCTCTCTCAAATAATCTAGCATATTTTTGTTAAGTATTAGTTCTAGTAAACCATACAAGTATCAATATGAGAAAGATCAGAACTTGGCAGCAATTTGTGAACAAATGACATAGAAATCCAGCTTATTCCAACAATAGTGTGGGGGAGGAGCTAAAAACTAACACAATTCTTAAAAGTACAGTTTCTGGATGATAGTATGAAATATAGTTAACTTTCTGTCTTGTGTTTGGACCACATCAAAAGTATTTTGTTTAGTATTTGGCTGTAACATTCCAGTTTATACCCTTGAAAAGGGAAATTTAGTCCTTGTTCCATTGACAATGTTAGGGATTTGAGTTACTATAATAACTTATATGCCTGTTGTTATCCTGTACCGTCCCTTAATTTCAGAAAAAAATTTTTTGTTCGGTTCTGAATGTTCTTATTGAGAAAAGTAGTCAATAGAGTGTGCCCAAAGGAGCAACACTTGAGAGAAGAAGGGAGTAGAAATTGTCTCTCATAAAGGGTAGGGAGGGAGCTGCAAGGGTCCCAGTGTACGACTGTGGGGAGACCATGTCCTTATCCCTTATTCCTAACACTCCTTGTTCATATACAGGGAAAAACACATACAAGGCACAGGAAGCAGGTGCAGGGACAGTGTAGGGCCCCGCTGTCATCACTGGAGCCAACAGCCACTGAAACCAGATGGTTGGGAGAAGTCGCACTTTTGTTTCCCCTTGAATGTGGGAGAATAAGAAGAACTATTTGGGTAGAATTTTGTATGTAAATCAGTACAAACCATTGGGGCAGGGAGCAGGGTGGAAGGGTGTCTGCTGAATGGAGTGAAAATGAAGACTACGAGAATCTAAATCTGAGATGGTCTGCTTCTGTAATTCTACTACTATCTTTTGGCCTCTTTTCCAGAAGCAAATTGTTGTTTCAATGGTGCTTCCCTCTACCTTCTCTTAGGCAGTGCCATGGTATTTTATGAGACATATGTCCTGTTTTCTTCAGAGAAACAACCACCATTTGTTGAAATTATATTACAATATAACTGTATCTTGGGTGACTTAGAGAGTAATTAAAATGCTGACCTTGCGTTTTATTTTAATTTTGGCGGAGAACGCGGAGAACACTTGCCATACATGAAATACAGTCAGATTGAGACTTCTAAGGAGCTTACTGAAATTAACGTTCCTGTATTCTAAGTCAACAAAGCAAACAGGTGAATTTGTTATCAAATTCCAGGTGTGTCCAAAACCCCAATGTTAGAGATGATGAGTAAAATGGTTCTTACTTTCCAGGACCCTGGCGCTGAAGAATCTAGACCTACACTCATGAAAAAGATCAGTCAGTGTAAAAACAGAAAAGCCTGTGGTACACAAGGGAAGCAAATAATGAATACTCTGGTATTCCAGAGGGAGAATCTATGTAAGGTGAAAGTAAACACAAAAGAAAGCTTCATACAGGATGCCGTGTTCGAACTGATCCTTGAGGAAAGTATGCTCATTCAAGAGGAAAGGATGAAGGCATTTCAGGAAAAGTGGGAAAGTGAGCAGTGCTTGGGAATAGAAAAGACAAATTCCAGGTTGAAAAGGAAAAAAGCAGCAAAAGAGGAGCATGCTTCTGTTTCTCCCCAGTATTAGGGTTCTCTAGAGGGACAGGACTGATAGGATAGATGTATCTATGAAAGGGAGTTTATTAAGGAATATTGACCCGCATGATCACACGGTGAAATCCCACAATAGGCTGTGTGCAAGCTGAGGAGCCAGGAAGCCAGTCCCAGTCCCAAAACCTCAAAAGTCAGGAAGTAGTGTAGCCTTGAGACTGTGTTCAATGGCCCGAGAGCCCCTGGCAAGCCACTGGTATAGGTCCAAGAGTCCAATAGCTGAATAACTTGGAGGCCTATGTTCAAGGGCAGGAAGCATCCAGCACGGGAGAAAGATGGAGGCCAGAACACTTAACCAGTCTAGTCTTTCCATGTCCCTCTGCCTGCTTTTATCCTAGCCACACTGGCAGCTGATTAGATGGCACCCACCCTCAACCTGGGTTGAGGGTGGGTCTGCCTCTCCCAGTCTACTGACATAAATGTTAATCTCCTTTGGCAACCCACACACAGACACACCCAGGAACAATACTTCACATCCTTCAATCCAATCAAGTTGACACTCAATATTAACCATCACAGCCCCAGTGTTATCTGAAGTTTATTTGTTTGTTTGTTTGTTTTGAGAGGGAGTCTCGCTCTGTTGCCCAGGCTGGAGTGCAATGGCACGATCTCAGCTCACTGCAACCTCCACCTCCCAGGTTCAAGCGATTCTCCTGCCTCAGCCTCCCAAGTACCTGGGATTACAGGTGCCCGCCACTACGCCTGCCTAATTTTTGTATTTTTAGTAGAGACGGGCTTTCACCATGTTAGTCAGGCTGGTCTCGAACTCCTGACCAGCGATCTGCCTGCCTCAGCCTCCCAAAGTCCTGAGATTACAGGCATGAGCCAATGCGCCTGGCTATATCTGAAGTATTTATGATTACTTTGGAGCCTGTATTTTAGCACTAGAAGAATCACAGAACAAGTACTGTTGGTAAGTTCACAGGGATATACAGAATAGGTTAATACATTTTTTTCTTGACTATTTTAATAATTGGAGAGACAAAAACATATTCCTCTCTTTTTCTTCTCTGCCATTTTCAAAGAAAATAATACATTGGGATGAGATGTCATAATGCATACATGACTTGAATAATTTTAAGTGCCACAGGGATACCCCATGTTTTAAGAAGGGTACTTATATTTTCATTTTATCCCCTGCTCCTCTATGAATGAAGAGATCTAATTCTTCAGATAGCAAAACAGAAACATTTCTTCCCAAATGGCACATTGATTAGAGAGCTTATTTTTGAGGTTTCTATAGTGGATACAAAAAGTCAAAATAAGACATCAATGAAGCCAACATATAAGAAATTATCAATAATTTCTTAGTAATTAAAAGTCATACTGGAAACTTACATAATATCCACGCCATGGCACTTTCTAAATAAGTCCACAATATTAGAATGTGTACAGCAGAAACTGTGCTGTAATTGCCTCCTGACCAGCTGCCCCTGCCTACCCTTCACTTCATTTCAGCATCCCCTGACCCGACTGCAAACCCCATCCCTCCCTTCTTTTGCACCTGCTTCTGCCCTAGACAGTTCTAAAATTACATGGCCAAAATGCTCTTTCTTATATGTACATGTGTCTTATTTTTTTAAGAAATATGGTAGATAAATTAGCATTTTAGAAGGAATATAATCCGCATTTTTAAAAATTGCCAATTTGATGATCACAATGAAACTTGTGTCTCACATGGTAATTTGGTTACAGCAATAAATAGTGTTATGCGCACACACATGCCATAAGTTATACAATCTAGAGATGCATGGATTTCTCTTTCAGCCTCTCCAGTAGGATGGCCAGTTTTATCAATGGGTTTGGATAAGAGTGACTTCATATCAAAATATCATAATATACCATGCTGCAAATAGTTCTTGAAGAATATTTTCCAGCTGTGGGAATGATTTTTCTTGGTCAATCATAAACCAGTTTTTTGGCCTTCATTTTAGCAAACTAGACTCATTGCCAAAACTTACACAATATAAAAGCATGTAAAGTATGTGAAAGTCACCCTTTAAATTATTAACGATAGTAGTTATTAATAATCTTATATTATTATTTTGTGTGTATACATAAGTATACATGTATATGTGTATTATATTGTAATAATATGACTATATAAAATCATTATCTGACTCCAAAACATTTCAACAGTTCAAACAGAATTATGTTAATATTTTTTCATGTCTTCATCGTATATCATGGGCTGCATGTAAAACAATTCATTTAAGCGTTGGCCATTAAGGGACACTTTGGTTTTTCCAGTTCCCTCAGTTTTACAAATAATGTTCCAACAAACATTTTTGTACATGTATGTATGTGCATTTGTGTGACTATTTCTGAAGGACAGCTTTCTAGAAGTGAAACGTTGACCTCAGTTAACCTTTGACTTTATTGGTAGTGGACCAAAAGTGAGCAATGCAAAGAAAACTTCGTGACTTCCCTGGATTTACAGTATATCATATGAACAAATGTGTCTGACTGCCTGTAGCCAAGTAGACTTTTGCTCTACTATCTGCATGCATAGATGAGACTTATGTTCTGCCTGAAAGATAAAAGAATGTTCAACCATGAACTTTTGAGGATAGGTGTCCTAAAGCATTGAATGTTTCGATCCTTTCTCTGCTACCTCACTAAAGTGTCAAATAAGGAAGGAAGTAAATTTAAAATGAATAGTTTAAGAACAACCATATGCAAATAAGTAAAGTTAGGGACCATTAGACCTTTCCAGACAAGATTTTATTATTCTAGCATTTTTAAATTTTTTTGACAATTACTGTGAGATTCAATTATAAATATTGATTTATTACCTAAGAGGTATGTCATAAACTTATCTTGATTAAAAAGATACATAGTTGGCCGGGCGTGGTGGCTCATGCCTGTAATCCCAGCACTTTGGGAGGCCGAGTCGGGCAGATCATGAGGTCAGGAGATCGAGACCATCCTGGCTAACACAGTGAAACCCCGTCTCTACTAAAAATACAAAAAATTAGCCGGGCGTGGTGGTAGGCACCTGTAGTCCCAGCTACTCGGGAGGCTGAGGCAGGAGAATGGTATGAACCTGGGAGGTGGAGCTTGCAGTGAGCCGAGATTGCACCACTGCACTCCAGCCTGGGCAACAGAGCGAGATGCTGTCTCAAAAAAAAAAAAAAAGATACACAGTTGACTCATCGCATTTATGGGTTCTACATCCACAGATTCAACCAACTACAGATAAAAAATATTAAAACATAAAAAAACTTAAACACATACAGTGTGTCAGCTATTTACATAATATTTATATTGTACTTGGTATTATAAGTAATCCAGAGATGATTTAAAGTGTACAGGAGGATGTGCCTAGATTGGGTGCAAATACGACACTATTTGATGTAAGGTAGTTGAGGATCCACAGATGTTGGTACCAAGGGAGGCTCTGGAATCAATCCCCATGGACACGTAGGGCCAAGTGTACTTTACAACCACATGGTGGACACTTCCATTTTTTTTCTGCTGCCATAATTGGGCATATAACAATCATGTCTCTTATCTATAACTGTTAAAATAAGACTTGAGGCATCATCTATAAGAAGCATCACGTATGAGAAGTATCATCTGTAAATGATAAAATCTTTGATTTCTCTCTCAAAGGTCATATTTAAAGAATTTATATGCAGCTTAGGTTGAAAAATAATAAATGTGCTCTAAAATAGAAGACCTTGTTGAATAGGAGAAATTTATGAAACCTTTTTTTATGACTGTGATTTTTAAATATAGAGTAGAATTTTAAAACTGAGTATAAAAATGTAGAATTCTAAAGCTCATTTTAGAAAACTGAGTATATCTGTAAAAGTAAAACCTCAGAGACCTTGGAAAATATTAAAGTTCATATTTTATGGCAAAAATTTTATGGAGAAAATTTTCTCAAAATTCAGCAAGACATACCAACTATAATCATGCTGTTGTATCTTTATTAGATAATCATAAAATATATTCATTTTAATAGGTAATTGTGCCTGTGTTGCTGTGTGTACTTTGACTCCATACCATGCAAATACACCTATAAAATAATTATCTTCTTTAAATGCTAGGATTTTCTCTCTTGTTTGTTGCCAAAGTGTTTTTCTCATACTCCCAATCTTAAAATCACCCATTATTATAACTATTTGTTTGCATATTCGATTCCTCTCTTACTCTTCCAGAAGTTCAGTTATTCATTAAAACATTTGACAGTGTTTGTTACATAATAATTTTAATCAGAAACTACATATTTTATATCCGGAGCTTTAAAATTATGTCTGGTCAGCTATACTGTTGAAAATAGAAATTGATTTACTTAGTATTTTATTGTAGTTTCATACTTTTTACAATGGCTAGTTTTAAAAAGAGGCAACATGCACACAATTGAAGTGGATCAACCCCTCTTAACCAGTTGTGGCTATAAAGATTGACAGCAGTGGGTGGTCAGCCTTCCTTTCATTCTTCCATGTACACAGGTGAGTGTTGCTGTCTATTTTTCCTCCAGCTTTCAAAGTTTATGAGAGTGGAAAAATGGTCATGTATACATCTTTGTACCTGTTAATATTTGTTGAATGGAATCAAACTTTTTGGCATAGTGGCCTCCATTTTGCCTTAGGTAATGACAAGTAAATTTTAATGAATTAGGGTTGAATTAAATTAAAGCAATAACCGCTACAGTTTTCTTCTGTGAATTGTAAAATACATCAGAAATTTGTTTGTTATTTGCGATAATCAAGTGCCTTTCCATGGCAGAAAAACAGAGGTACAGAACAGGCCTCTGACTGTTTTTGCCAGACGCTGATTTTAATACTTTTTTTTTTTTTTTTTTTTTTTTTGAGACAGAGTCTCGCCCTGTCGTCCAGGCTGGAGTGCAGTGGCACGATCTCGGCTCACTGCAAGCTCCGCCTCCCGGGTTCACGCCATTCTCCTGTCTCAGCCTCCCGAGTAGCTGGGACTACAGGCGCCCGCCACCATGCCCGGCTAATTTTTTTTTTTTTTTTTTTTTTTTTTTTGTAGAGATGGGGTTTCACCGTGTTAGCCAGAATGGTCTCCGTCTCCTGACCTCATGATCCACCCGCCTCGGTCTCCCAAAGTGCCGGGATTACAGGCGTGGGCCACCGCGCCCGGCCAATACTTCTTGAATATTGATTGTAAATCGTATAAGAATTTTACTGATGGTTTAAAGTATTTGACTTTTCAGTGTTCTTATTTGCCTCTCATATGGCTATTTCCCCTACTAAATGCAATATTAATAAAATAAATTTCTTAATTGCTAATTTATTTTTATTAATCATAAAAAATTAGGAGAAGGTAATGAAATTTTTATTATGGATTTCAGTAGCTTGACTTTATGGCAACACTCAAGAAGAGCAAGTAGGATTGAATATGCTGCTATCCCTTTGTGGGTAGATCATGAAAATTTTAATATATTTCACATAGAAATGGAAGAATGTGGAGTAGTGGTAATTATTCTGGGGAACTGTTTTTTTAACCATGAAATTAAGGTTAATTCAAATTAAGAAAATTAAGATGAAATGTTTTTAACCTTAGTCTCTTAGTAATGAAAGTATATGTCTATTTTAGGTGCCAAAATCGGACAGATTTTAATTTGATATTTATCATTTCTACTTGTAATAGAAATGTCATCAGGATTCAGTTACTTCTATGTCAACATGGAATTATGTAATCTGCTCTCAAAATTCAAAAGACTACCAACATGTATTAAAATGTCCATCAAGAATTCATATATACATTTCAAGAATATATTGAATTAACAGATGAAAAAAACTCCTTAGAAAAAGTGGTCAAATATTTCAAGTGAAGTTTGGTGGGGAAGTAAAATCTTTAAGAAATTACTATGCATCATTGTCAGTTAAGTGCAATATAAAATGGACATACATAAATGAAAAAGCCAGAATAAATAAAGTTGATAGAGAAATTTGAAAGAAGCAAGAAGCAGTTTTCCACACCCATACCCTGGTTGCACATTGACCACACACCCCAAAATAGGGAGGAAAACCGAGACAACACCCTGAAAGAAAACAAAACCAGAAACAGCACTTTACAAGAAATTCTCCAGAATCCTATAATACAAAGACATTTTCTACAACTCAGATCTCCTTTCCAGATTAGCCTAGTTTCTTTTTATTTCAAGAAATGTGCTTCTGAATTATCAAATAAACTCTCTCAATCTCTGCTTCTGCCTGAAGTTGAATGGATGAAACAACTAAAAATCTGAAGATTTTATAAGATTTCCATATGCTGTAGACCACAAGGATGAGGCAGTTGTTGTCCTACCTGGAAGCAGGCAGTGCCTTGACTCATTTGCTCCAGACCCTGTCTCTGACATGCTTGGCAGACATTCTCCCCAGATGAGTCACTCCTGAGACCTGCATTTGAGTGGATCTTCCATGTCCTGCAACCCTGATTTCCACCTCAGCCATTCTTGCCCTTATTACCTTATCCATGTCATTATTGAACTTGCTCCCTGCTATAAACTTTGCATGTGTGTGGACCTCCAAAATTCCTATTTTGAAATCTAATCACTGATATGCAATAGAATTAAGTGGTGAGGACTTTTGAGAGGTGACTGGGTCATTGATATGGTTTGGCAGTGTCCCATCCAAATCTCATCTTGAATTGTAACTCCCACAATTTCCACATGTCATGGGAGGGACCTGGTGGCAGGTGATTGAATTATGGGGGCAGCCCTTTTCCTGCACTGTTTTTGTGGTAGTGAATGAGTCCCATGAGATCTGATGGTTTTAAAAAGGGGAATTTCCCTGCACAAGTTCTTCCCTTGTCTGCCACCATGTGAGATGTGCCTTTCACCTTCTGCCATGATTGTGAGATCTCCCCAGCTACGTGGAACTGTAAGTCCAATAAATCACTTTCTTTTGTAAATTTCCCAGTCTCAGGTATGTCTTTATCAGCAGTGTGAAAACAGACTAATACAGTCATGAAAGTGGAGCCCTTATGAATGTGAATAGTGCCTTATTAAAACAGGCTTGAGGAAACTTGTTCACCCATTTCACCATTTGAGGACATAACTAAAAGGGGCCATCTATGAGGAACAGGCTTTCACCAGATGCAAAATCTGCTGGCACCTTAATCTTTGACCTCCCAGATTTCAGAATTGTGAGCAAGACATTTCTGTTGTGTATAAATGACCTAGCGTTAGGTATTTTTTTATGACAGCCCCACCAGACAAATACACTCCCCAATGCCCCATCTCATCAACAGCCATGGCATCATTGCCAGTGTGGAGTAGGACTCCATTCCAAGTTCTGGTTGGTGAAAATGAAGCTCATTACATAAGGAATGCATTAGCACATTATATATACCAGTGAAGACAGCAGTCTGATAGATCTCCTCTGAACTACTTTGCTCATCAGAATCTTGTGTGATAGAGGTTTTCCCAGAGCACAGAGACCCAGGCAGGTGCTAAGATAGGTAAAACAAGTACTTAAATTAGGAGGGTAAAGAAAGAGTAAAAAAAGTGTATAAACTTTAATATTTATAAAGAATGCTAGGCAAAAAAGTAAACAAAGAGACATATATATAAAATTATACAATTCGATTCATAGTTTATATTAAAAACATGACAATATTTAACAAACCAAAAAGTGAGATATTTAATAAACCAGGGGACCACGTAGCATTTCCTTTTATATTAAAAAAATCTAAATTGAAAACTTCTGTGACCATACCAAAGTTTCACATAATGTTAATAGAAGCTAAAAATAATTTAAAAATCATGAAGCAGACTTGCTGATTTTTATGCTGTAATTAAACATATAAATGTTCAAAGTAAAGTTTATATACCAAAATGTAAAGTTAATAAAAAATGCAAAGTGTGACCTGTAGGATCAATCAGTAGTGAAAAAAAAATGAATAAATAAAGCCTATCTTATAATGACTCCAGAATAGAGATCAGATTAGGTAATACTTATTTTATTTACTTGAAATTTCATCAAGTTGTATACATTAAATATATACTGCTTTTTGTATGTTGAGCATACCTCAACAAAATGGTCTAAAAATTCGTATTGCCGCCGGGTGTGGTGGCTCATGCCTGTAATTCCAGCACTTTGGGAGGCCGAGGCGGGCAGATCACCTGAGATCAGGAGTTCTAGACCAGCCTGACCAACATGGAGAAAACCTGTCTCTACTAAAAATACAAAATTTGCCAGGCGTGGCTGTTCATGCCTGTAATCCCAGCTACTTGGGAGGCTGAGGCAGGAGTATCGCTTGAACTGAGGAGGCAGAGGTTGCAGTGAGTCGAGATCGCACCATTGCACTCCAGCCTGGGCAACAAGAGTGAAACTCCGTCTCAAAAAAAAATTAAAAAAAAAATTTGTATTGCATTTATTTAAACAATGGCATGATTTCTGAAAACACAAAAAATCCATATAAAAGTCGTACAGTAATTGAGAGCTCACAGTCTAATACATTCTTCCAGCTCCCTAGTTTTGACACTTCGGTGTGACTTTGGTGCTGCCACCTTCTAAAATCCATACCATCTATTCCACACTTAAATATTTCTCATTTAAATTTCATTCATCTTCATGTGTATTAATAGTAACAGCAAACTTTTATTGAGTGTTTGTTGCATATCACGCACTGTACTATGACAGTTTTTTTTTAATGTGAGTTGGTAAATAAAAGCATTTCTGTTTTACATATGAGAAAAATAGACATTCATGGAACTTAGATAAGTTGCCAAAGGTAACATAGCTTGGGAAACGGTAGAGCTGGAAATCTCACCCACTTGCCTGGTTGTGAGCATGAGTTTTGGGGTCAGGCAGGTGGATTGGAACCTGGAAAGACATTCTTACTGTTCTACACCTAACTAGTAGGTTTTCTGTTCCAATGTGGATAGCCCTTCATTCTTAGCTCTTTTCTGATAAAGATCTATTATTGAAACGATTTGGTTACACATCAGTTTTTAAAAACTAGATTATGAACTTCCCAAGGGCAAGAAACTGAGCCTTCCTTATCATTATATCAAGCAACAAGCACAGTTTCTGATTTGATGTAAGGCATTAACAACGGTATCTGCTTTTTTGGAATGCCTTTTCCTCTTGTTTTTCCTTGCTAATATAAATATTCTACATCTTCTGTTCTCTACTGAATACTCTTTAATCTGTGGATGTTGTCTGCTCTCCACAAACACCTGTCCTTATTTTTGAACCTCTGTAACAATGCTTTTGTCATATATCATAAGTATCTTATCCTCAAATACTTAATATTATAATACCTGTACATCTGTTTCATCTTTCACTCTCATGCTTCTCAGTTTAGAAGCTTATTGGAGGCAAAAACAAAGCAAAACAACAGCAACAAAACTTTCTCTTACTCAATATACCTGTATCTCCTACATAGTAAATTTCAAAATTTGATATGCATGCTTTTTATTTGGTCCAGCAACATCCTTTCCTTCCTCTCTATTGTGTACCCTCTCCCAGATATTTGCAATTTACTTAACAGGTTACATAGAATAATGCCCTCTGGGCCCATAGAATTGTGTAGAAACACAAACCTTGGAGTCTAACAGACATAGCTTGGAACCTTAAATCCATTTCTTTAATCTATGTGTGATTCTTATTAGATTAACTCTAACTGTAAACCTAATTGTTAGTAAAATAGAGTTGGATAATAATTCCTATGTCAAAAAACATTTAGGAATATTAAATAAAATAATTTATATAAAATCACAAAGCACTGTATCTGGTATTAGTAGATACTCAGAGATGAAAGTACTGTTCTTTTCCTCTTCAAGATTCAGACCATACATCTTCTGACCTCTTCCCTCAATCCGTCGGAACTATCTCTGCTTTTATGTTTCTGCCCATCCTATGCACATCCATGTGTGTCCGGGTTCCCCAAGACCACCCTCAGGCTCCATGATTTCCTAGAAGGACTCATAGGACTTGGAAAAGCTGTATGCTGCTGATGATTGTGGTTTACAACAGTTAAAATATACAGATTAAAATCAGCAAAGGGAAAAGGTGCATAGGGCAAGCCCAGGAGAAATGAGGTGCAAGCTTCCAGTTACCGTCTCCCAGTGAAATTCTATAGACAGCACATGCTTCTCTCAGCAATGCAGTGAGACAACACCCACAAAGTGTAGCTGCCAAGGAAGCTCACCCAAGCCTTCGTGTCTAGGGTTTTGCTGGGAACTAGCTGAGTAGGCATAGTGCTGCTCTCATAGGGCAGAGTATTCCAGTGACTGAGAGGGCATGTCCCAGGAGCCAGGCAGGGGCCAGTCCTCATGAAACAGGCCTTTATTTTGAATGCGCAGGGCTTGGGCAGCCTGGGCCTGCTGAGTTGACCCTTCACCGCCTGCCATGTGTCATTACACCCATTTCACATACCCATTTCTTTTATTTTCCTCTTACTTATTTCATATTCAATTGATCTTTGTTGGGTGGTTGTATAAATAAATGCACTTATGTAACTTCTGATATAATCTAACATTTCTTCAAATATATGTAATATGCATTGTATGTTAGTTGATAATTAGATTATTTCATTAATTCAGACACAAGTTTATTTTTTTCTTTCATTTTAGAGAACCAGGCAAAATACGAACTTTGTATTTGCTCGAACTTCACATTTTGTATTTGCATTTCTTTGGAATATCAGAGAGTTTTTTGAAGGTTGCTGGTGATTTATAGTTACTGTAGGACACACAAAAAAATGATCTTTAACTTGGAGTACACAAAATGGCAGAATTCACACATTTATGGGTAAATAGAGAAAACTTTCCTTAGTAGGGTTCAGCCTCCCAGGAAATACTAGGAAGATGAGGGTCAAAGCCAATGTTTGAAAAGCCAAGGAAAATATGTAACGGGTAAATAAGGGACTACCTCAAAATAAGAATGTGAATAACCTACTGCCTTTTTTAACTCAGTCTTTGAGATGATTGAGAAGGGCTGGGAGCTGAGACCAGGGCAAAAGCTGGGACAAGAGCC
Organism: Pan troglodytes; assembly: GCF_028858775.2. NCBI lineage: Eukaryota > Metazoa > Chordata > Mammalia > Primates > Hominidae > Pan > Pan troglodytes. The sequence goes on along the minus strand of NC_072412.2, from coordinate 113,059,432 downwards.
AGTGTCTGTTTGTTTTCTTAGTTCAATTTAGAATTCTGTTGGCTCTTTTTGCCTGGAGAAATATGAGTTGAGAGAAAAGGAAAATCACACTAAAAAATCCACAGTGACTTTGTATTATTAATATGCACAATTTAGTGTATATTATACCATATACAATTACAATATCTGTAAACTTCTAGACCTACGGTATATGCCACCTTGCAGAAGACAGCACCATGTGAAAATCTGTGTTGAGATTTGCTAGCATAATTCAAAAAAAAGTTTTGAAAACTTGAAAATATTTTTGACCTAATTGAAAACAAAATATGCATGTCAGAAAAGAATATGATTTTTCATTTTACATCATGGTGGTAGGAAGTGTTTAGAGAATTTATATAGAGAGTAGAGTTTTGGAAGTTTGATACAGAGGAAAAGGAATGTTTCTCATAGCATTTTCTTAACACTAATTTTCTGCAACTGGAAAATGTGTCTAATATTCTTAATTGTTTAGTTCATAAATGACATTAGATGTGAATATTTATGCAAATCATAGCACGATTTCATTCAAGTTTAATTACTTCATGTTAATAGATAGTTTTGATTAATACAAGGACATTTCTACATTATATTTAATTCTTTTTTCTACCAAGGAAAAGACTATAGTAAAAAAATGGACAAGATCTCATTTTTAGAAGAAAGCATATAAATTATTTATCCTTTTATAATTTTTAATGATAAATTTTAGACCTTGGGTTTAATCCATAGCTTGGGTCTTTATTTATCCTTCAGGATTTTGTTTTATGGGTTCTTTTAACAAAATAATTCTCTAAATTTTGGTCTTTTAGAAGGACAGTTAAAATGAAGGATGAATACTCTGATTTTTACTCTATATTTTAAAGGTGGCTTTAGGTCCCACAGTGAAGTATTAAAAGGTGTCTCCTCATGTACAAATGGATTTCTTTACCAAAAATATGATGATGTTAAAGACAATCTTAATGTCTTTTATTCACCTCTAATACCCTTGATTAGGTTACATTGCCATTAGTCAGAGATGTTCTTACATGTAAAGGCAAAATTTGATATAGTCTGCAAAGAATCCTTAGAAGAAATATATTTTAAGAATAATTTTGTTTTGATAAATATGAATTGAGAGAAAAGCAAAATCATTAACAAATTGATAGTGACTATGTATTATCAATATGGAGAATTTAGTGTATATCGTACTGTATACAATTATAATATCTGTAAAGTTCTAGACCTGTAATATGCACCACCTTGCAGAAGACAGCACTAGGTCGAAATCTGTGTTGAAATTTGCTAGGTACAAAACATATCTATGCTTTTCTTAACCACAGAATCCTGTGTACCTTCTACAAAAATTGAATTTGATGCCCAGGAACATCTTTTATAGAACAAAAGGCTTAGAAAGAAGTCAGCACATTGGGACTGAGCACATCTACTCCTAGCAGAGAATAATACCTGGAATGTCAATTGTTAGCTCATAATATTGGAGGAAGGTGCCAAGTCTCAGAATTTTCGAGATATGTGTTAAATTAGAAAAATAATTGGATGTTATGTAAAGAGTAGATAACCCTCGTTGCCGAGCTCCCATCTACAGGACCTCTGTGTGTAGTCTTGTTTGAGGATCACACAGCTGTGCCGCTTGGGGACAAATGTGGAGGTTGTGAATCCCTAGAGGTGTCTGGGCTTCTTGCTTTTTAATTTATCATCTTGTCACCCTCCCACTCTTGCTTCTTTGAGGTTGAGATGAAAGAAGTGAGATATAAAGAAATATTCATTTCACTTTTTAATTAAACATTTGGTTTGGTTCCAAAGTACGACTTCAGTTCACATGCACAGAAAGAATGTCAGAAATACGGCAAGAAGGGCCAGGCGAGGTGGCTCATGCCTGTAATCCCAGCACTTCGGAAGGCCAAGGATGGCGGCTCCCTTGAACCCAGGAGTTTGTGACCAGTTTGGGCAACATAGTGAAACCCCATCTCTACAAAGAATACAAAAATTAGCTGGGTGTGGTGGCACACGCAGGTGGTCCCAGCTACTTGGGAAGCTGAGGTGGGAGGATCACTTGAGCCTTGGGAGGTCGAGGCTGCAGTGAGTGGAAATCACACCACTGCACTCCAGCCTGGGAGACACAGAGAGACCCTGACTCAAGAAAATAAAAAATAAAAAATAAGAAGCATGACAAGAATGGCTTAGAAAGGATTTTCTTACATACAGGGGATTTTTACTTACTTTCGCTCCAGGAGACGTAAGCTCTGCTTCAGGGCCTGTGTGGCTTTTTTATCTTGAAGTCTTGGAATGCAAATATTTCTTGAACTCTGTCAGAGAAAATATGTGCAATGTACTATAAAAATACTGCAGGACAATATTATTGTGGTCTCTGATGAAAAAAATGTTTTTTTCTTATGTTTTTATGCAGTAAGACTTATCAGTCTTTGGCTCTATTGTGTCTTCTAAGGCTGAGAAAGGCTTTTTTATTGTATACTAACAAAACAGGCCTTATATATATATATTTGTATGTTTTACCTTAAAAGCTTTTATCAATTTACAATTTGCTAGCTCTAGGGTGCGAAGTGAAGACAACTCTTTTAAAAATAACACGCTTAATTTCCTTTTGTATATCTTCTTTGATGAGGTGTCTGTTCTGATCTTAAAAACCCCTATTTTCATTGGGTTCGTTGTTTTCTTTTCCTGGGTTTTATGAGTTCTTTGTATATTTTGGATCTGGATACCAGCTCTTTATAAGAAAGGTGTATTTTCAAATACTTTCTTTTAGTCTGTGGCTTGTCTTCTTATTCTTTTAATGGTCTTCACAGAGCAGAAGGTTTTAATTTTAATGATGTGCAGCTTACCTTTTTTTTTAATTCTTGAATTGTGTTTTTGGTGTTGTATGTAAAAAGCCATCACCAAACTCAAGGTCATTAATTATAACAAATGTACGTCTCTAAGGCAAGATATTACTAAGGGGGATGGGGCATGAAGGTGTGTTTGGAAACACTGCACTTTCTGCTCATTTTTCTGAAAACCAAACCCTGATCCAAAAAATAGTGTATTAATAAATTTACTGAGCCAACAAAAAATATTAAATAATATCTCTCTTTACATTAAAATACCACTTTTGTCATACACCAAAAATTACTCCCAGGCTTGCTATTGTCTCCATATATATGTTTTTGCGTTGTTGGTATACTCTTTAGAAATGTTTAACATTAACAGTGAGTAAATCAAGGCAGCTCTTCTTTATGATTTTCCCAGTGGTGTTGAAGTCCAAGGGCTTGTTAAATGTTGTGCGTCTTCCTGTTTAACTTCACCTTGTGCTTGCCTGCTTCTCTCTTGTTTCCCATCACTCCCTGAGGACCTGCTGCACTTGGCTTTGCCCAGGCGTGCACTTCCTGCACATGAGGAATACCTGCGTGCTTCTCATGGCCATTACTGGGCATCCCTGTGTTGCCGGCGACAGTGGTTACCATGTCAGGCAGCCCCTACCTCTGCGCATTGGCACACACTGTTCCGCCTGTGTGGGGTCCCTGTTCTCACTGCTATTTTTAGCACTCTTGTTGAGTGGGGGCCCATTATCTCTGCCAGAGCTTTCCTGGTCCCCTCTCTGAGTAAAGTGTCCTTTAGGTCTCCTGTCAAAGCGGCTCTAAAATGTTTCTTATGCCAAATATGAGGGCTGGTCACTTAGGTGTCTATGTTTTTCCTTCAATGCTGTTTTTTTCTGACATAGAATATACTGTTTCTTTATTTTCTAATATTGCATGCAGCAGGAAATTAGCATGAAGGAGATGTTTTTTGAAAGAGAGAACAAATGAATAAATGAAGAATGTTTTCCTATGTATTGTTTCCTTCTCACTGCTTTGGGTTTTGAGGGCAGTGAGAGAACAAGGGGATAGAGTATGAGAGATTAAGATCAGGCTGTGGAGTGTTTGTCAGTTAATCAATGTGGTCTAAACCACTTTACAAAAGAATTAACAACGTAGAAATAATACAAAAGGTGGAAGCAACAGCTCTGTTTGCACTGGGAAATGTGTTTTAAGAGCAGCTCTTGTGTAGTTGCACAAGTGGAAAAATAAACGTGAACAGAGATTGCCAAAAATAAGTAAATAAATGGAACAGGGAAGCTTCCTTGGAAAGTGTTTGTTTATTGGGCTTCAGTAACCAAAACAAATGTCTCAACATTTGTTTTCAAGATTATCTGAGATTTTAATTTCCATGTGTTGTCTTCAATTGGCCATTTAGCCTTCATCAATAAATAGCAGTGGGTTCAGAAAACATATATATGTTTTAATTTATCTTTGCCTGTGAAGATATAGCTACTAGTTTAGCAAATGAAACCTTAAGCATCACCTGAAAACTCTGAATGTTAAGGTTGTATTCTAGTAAATGTTCTAAGCCAGGGAATAGAATGCCTTCCTGCTTCTCCTGTGCTTGCTACACTTTCTTGGGTTTCTGCACTTGTGTTTGTAGACACATATTCACTTAACCAATTATCTCATGAATTGGATTGAGGCCAATATTACCTATGAGGCCAATATTACATTCATAGGTAATCTGAAACCATTGTGGATTTTGGATTTCTCACCAGTAAACTGAGGTAGTTAGATCAAATGCCTCGAAATTCCCTCCCAATACTAATCTCTGAATATATTTAATGTGTCGTTGTCTCCTGACAATGCTATTACCATTTGTGATTTAAAGTAAAAACTTTAAATCATACCATAAACTATTCAAAAATAAAGTTCTTTAGTGTTAAGGCAGCATTTATTCATCTTGAATGGAAAAGCTAAGTAAGAAAGTAAGAAACACTCTTTCCAATGATTTTATCTAAACCTTAGAATTTTTTTCTGCATGTTACCAGTGTTCTAACTGTGGCCTTATATTCTCACATCAACAGATGCCATATGAATGTCATCATTTAAAGCTCATGAGCTTTAATAAAAAAAATTTAATTAAAGCTCATGAGCTAAATAAAAACAAGGTAATTTATACAACTTCTTGAAGGTGATAGATAACTTGTCTAATCCCTCTTTTTTACAGGAACTGTGGGTGAAGATTCACCTTTATCAACTCTTACCTCTTAAGGAAATGCTACCATTTCCTAGAGTTTATGGTAATTTCAAATATGTTTTAAAAAATGGAAATATGAGAATAAACTTACCACGTGCCAGCATGTTTCCTAGCATTGAAGTCTAGGAAGTGTTCTCTGCAATTTATTTTTCTAAAATAAAACTGATAAGAAATTTCAGGCTGTAACGAGAGGTCAGAGTGTTGGCAGCACATTACATATCATCCCTGAAAATAAAACTGCTGTGAAACCACAAAGGGGGGGAAAGTTTTCTCCATTAGTATACTAATGGAGTATACTCCATTAGTATACTAAGTAGTATTACCTGACACAAAGCCAGTAAACACAGCTTAGAATACCTGAGTATTTCATTAAGCTAACATGGGCCAAATGGAGAGTTTCATTGAGATATGATATGATTTATTTAGCTGATTCCTACTGGTCCCTAGCAATGACTTCTTAAGTTGTCACACAGATGATGATTCAAATAAGAAATAAATTTTGAAAAATTAATTATAAATGTCATGGGCCACATAAATCTAGGTAGCATTGTGCTCTGAAAGTTTACCATTGCTTTTACTTTCATGCCTTGTAGTTTCACAGAAAAAATAATAAGTTGTGTTCTAGCTCTGAATTAAACAGGCACTCTAGTGTCAGGTGAGAGAAAGCCGGAACTTGTCAAATTCCCACTCAGGTTGCTTTCTGCCTTCTGAGATGAACTTTCTATTGAAAAAAACTCCTCTATCCCACTATCCTATGCTTCAATAAGGCTTCAGTCAAAAAGAGAGCAATGAAAAAAGTTTCATACAATCTAGCAGTTGTTCTTCTGGGTATGTACACAAATGGGTTTAAAACTTTTGCCCACAAGAAAACCTGTAAACAAATGTTTATAGCAACTTTATTCATAATTGCCCAAGCCATTAAACAACCAAAATACCTTTCAATGGGTAAACTGTGGCACATCCTAACAATGAACTCTTATTCAGCACTAAAAAAAAAAAAAAAAAGAGTTATCAAGCTATGAAAAGACACAGGGGAAGCTTGAATGCATATTATGAAGTGAAAGAAGACAGTCTGAAGGCTACGTCTCATTCCAACTATATGATATTCTGGGAAAGGCAAATCTATGAAGACAAAGGGATCAGTGCTTGCCAGAGGTTAGTGGGGAGAGGAGGATAAACAGGTGGAGAACAGGGGATATTTATGGCAGTGAAACTACTCTGTATGATGCTATAATTGTGGGTACATGTCATTAAACATTTGTCAAAACCCATATACTGTACACCACCAAGAGTGAAAAATAATGTAAACTATGAACTCTGGGTGATGATGATGTCTCAGGTGCAGGTTCATCAGCTGTAACAAACAGGTCACTGGTGTGGGATGTTCATAGCAGATAGAGGCAGAGTGGTTGTACATGGGTGTGGTCACAGGATATATAGGAACTCTATGCTTTCCACTCAATTTTGCTGTGAAACTAAACATGCTCTGAAACTATTTTTTCTAAAAAAAGGCAAAAGTTTTTCTTAAACATAGAATTTTTGAGGTGTCTGATATTAGTTATGATTATTGTGTTGGTCCGTTTTCACACTGCTATAAAGAAAACCACCAGAGACTAAGTAATTTATAAAGAAAGCAAGTTTAATTGACTCCCGGTTCTGCATGGCTGGGGAGGCCTCAGAAAACTTAAAATCACAGTGGAAGGGTAAGCAGGCACCATCTTACATGGCAGCAGGTGAGAGAGATATGCGAGTAAAGGGTGAAGAGCCTCTTTTCAAACCCTCAGGTCTCATAAGAACTCACTCACTATCATGAAAACAGCATGGAGGAAATTGCCCCCATGATCCAATCACCTCACTCCCTTGACACATGGGAATTAATGTTTGAGATGAAATGTGGGTGGGACACAAAGTCGAACCATATCAATTCTTCAGAAACATTTTCATTTTCATACTTAAAGATTTAACTCTTAGCAAACAATAGTAATAGTAACCACAGTAGTCATGAAAAGAGTCTATAGGGCCCAGTTAAATAGCCTAAATGGCTGACAATCCTAGGAGAGAACTCTAGGATGAGTCATAGAGACCATGTTCTATCCAGAAGGGTGCTATGCAGCTGGTTTCAGGTAGAAACAAAACACAGGCTCAGTATTTCTAGGTTTTCAAAGATTTCAAGAGAAGCGTGAAAACCTCTCAATTTGAAAACTGTGTCTCACCATTAAGAAAAATCCTGCAGGCCAAAACATATACAACTGTGATATGGTTAGACTTTGTGTCTCCACCCAAATATCATCTTGTGTTGTAATCCCTATAATCCCCATGTGTCATGGGAGAGACCAAGTGGAGATAGTTGAATCATGGGGGTGGTTTCCCCCATGCTGTTCTCATGATAGTGAGTGAGTTCAAACGAGATCTGATGGTTTTATAAGGGGCTCTTTCCCACTTTGTTGGGCACGTCTCCTTCTAGCCACCTAGTGAAGAAGGTGCCTTGCTTTCCCTTTGTCTTCTGCCATAATTGTAATTTTCCTGAGGCCTCCCCAGACATGCTGAACTGTGAGTCAATTAAACCTCTTTCTTTTATGAATTACCCAGTTTGGGGCAGTTCTTTACAGTAGTATGAAAATGGACTAATATGGTAAATTGGTACCAGCAGTGGGGTGCTACTATAAAGATACCCGAAAATGTGGAAGTGACTTTGGAACTGGGAATCAGGCAGGTGCTGGAATAGTTGGAAAGCTCAGAAGAAAACAGGAAAATGTGGGAAAGTTTGAAACTTCCTAGAAACTTGTTGAATGGCTTTGACCAAAAGCTGATAGTGAAATGGACAACGAATTTCAGGCTGAGGTGGTCTGTGATGGAGGTAAGGAACTTGTTAGGAACTAAAGGTGACTCTTGCTATGCTATAGCAAGGAGACTGGTGGCATTTTGCCCTTGTTCTAGAGATCCGAGGAAATTTGAACTTGAGAAAGATGATTTAGGGTATCTTGTGAGAGAAATTCCTAAGCAGCAAAGCATTCAAGAGCTGACTTGGGTGCTCCTAAAAGCATTAAGTTTTATGCATTCACAAAGAGAGGGTTTGGAATTGGAACTTATGTTTAACAGGGGAGCAGAACATAAAAGTTTGGTAAATTTGCAGCCTGATAATGTGGTAGAAAAGAAAAACTTGTTTCCTTAGGAGAAATCCAAGCTGGCTGCAGAAATTTGCATAAGTAACAGAGAGCTAAATGTTAAATACCAAGACAATGGGGAAAATGTCTCCAGGGCATGTCAGAAGTCTTCATGGTAGCCTGTCCCATCCCAAGCCTGGAGGCCTAGGAAGAAAAAATGGTTCTGTGGGCCAGGCCTAGGGGCCCCTTGCTATGTGCATCCTTGGGACTTGATGCCCTGTGTCCTAGCTGCTCCAGCTGTGGCTGAAAGGGACCAAGATACAACTCAGGCCATGGCTTCAGAGGTTGTAAACCTCATGCCTTGATGGCTTCCATGTGGTGTTAGCCCTGTGGGTGTGCAGAAGACAATAATTGAGGTTTGGGAACCTCTGCCTAGATTTCCAGGGATATAGGGAAATGCTTGGATGTCCAGGCAGAGATGTATTGAAGGGGCGGAGCCCTCATGGAGGACCTCTGCTAGGGAAGTAAAGAAGGGATATGGGGGGTTTTAGTTCCCACAGAGGGTCTCTACTAGGGACCTAGTAGAACTGTGAAAAGAGGGCCACCATGCTGCATACCCCAGAATGGTAGATTCACTGACAGATTGGACTGTGTGCCTGGAAAAGCCGCAGACACTCAATACCAGCCATGAAAGCAGCCAGGAGTGGGGTTGTACCATGCAAAGCCAAAGGAGTGGAGCTGTCCAAGGTTGTGGGAGCCCACCTCTTGCATCAGCCTGACCTAGATATGAGACATGGAGTCAAAGGAGATTATTTCGGAGCTTTAAGATTTAATTACTGCCCTATTGGATTTCAGACTTGCATGGGGCCTGTAGCTTCTTTGTTTTGGCCAACGTCTCTCATTTGGAATGGGTGTATTTATCTAAGGCCTTTACCCCCTTTGTATCTAGGAAAAACTAACTTGCTTTTAATTTTACAGGCTCATAGGCAGAAGGCTTATGGTCTCAGAAGAGACTTTAAAGTTGGACTTTTGGATTAATGCTAGAATGAATTAAGAATTTGGGGGACAGTTGGGAAGGCATGATTGGTTTTGAAATGTGAAAGGGACATGAGATTTGGGAGGGGCCAGTGGCAGAATTGTGTGGTTAGGCTTTGTGTCTGCGCCCACGTCTCATCTTGAATTGTAATCCTGATAATCCTCACATGTCAAGGTAGAGACCAGGTGGAGGTAATTTAATCATGAAGGTGGTTACCTTCATGCTGTCCTCATGATAGTGAGTGAGTTCTCATGAGATCTGATGGTTTTATAAGGTGATTTTGCCCATTCACTTGGCCCTTCTCCTTCCTGCCACCTTGTGAAGAAGATGCCTTGCTTTATTTTCACTTTTCACCATGATTTTAAGTTTCCTGAGGCCTCCCCAGTCATGCTGAACTGTGAGTTAATTAAACCTCTTTCCTTTATAAATTACCTAGTCTTGGGCAGTTCTTTATAGCAGTATGAAAATGGACTAATAACACACGTAAGGCCATGTGCCTATGGATCACCAGGGTTTTACATTTTAGAGTAAGATATGGGCAGGAGGAAGAGATTGTTGAGGCATCCTGGGCTAAGCACAAAGAGCCGAGCTAGGAAACACCCACCCATAAAAGTGGAAGGAGGGAGCAGAGGAGGAAGAAGCCTCAGTGAGGTCAAAGAAATACACTATATGGATAGACACATGATAGAAAGGACAGAGAGCTAGATATGGATAGATGGATAAGAGAGGGAGAGAAAAAAAATCAGTATGAAACCAGGGACACCAGTAAAACAGAGGTCCTGCAGATGGGGTGAATTACTTTGGGAAACACATACCCTCTTTCTGGGATTTGCATCTCCACAGTAAGAAAGAAGAGAATCCACTAGGTTTGGCCAGTAACGTTATTATCGACCTTTGATAGTCTGGTCTTAGTAGAGCAGAAGTATCAGAGATGTCACTTAGAGAGGAGGGATAGACAAAGAGGGTGCAAAATTGGATAGAGCGATGTGCAATGTATTAAGAAGTTTGAGAGTTAAAGAAACTGAGCAGAAATGTGAACAGAAGCATAATGTTTTTCTGGGAAAGGGAAATCTGTTCGAGTATACAGCACAAGTGAGAGAACCAGTGAAGAAGAGAGAGAATAAAAATGCTGATGGAAGAGAAAGGGGCTGAAATACCTGGAGCATGTATTCAGACATGCTGCTTATCCTAGCTATCTTTAACATCACACGGTGCCCTGTTATTTCATAAGCGTGTATGGCTAACACTCTTTATCCACACACTCACGACTCCATAACTGCTGTTTGTTCTGAGAACTGTAACCCACAAATGACCAGGACACAATGTTTTATTATAAAGGTTTAAATCCGTCTAATTTAGCACATGTGCCTCAAAAGAAGATGAAATAAATAGGAGGGGGAATCAGGAAAACCTGACTGCTTCACAGCCATGCTAGATCATCCTCTCACCACGCTGAAGTCTCCACAGTTATGAATCTTACTGGCGGGTCTTTCTATCTGGCATCTGCCTCCTGGCGTGGGGAGAAGCAAACATTTCCGCTTGTGGCCGCGCTGGCAGATTCTCACCATCCCTGGTTTCCTGCCACAGAGCTCTGACCCGGCTTTTGCTGGACACGTGGGGTCGACTCAGTGGAGCACAGTCATCCTAATTGCCTCCCTTTGGGTTTTTATTTCATCTACAGGGTGGCTGGTTTCAGAAGGTTCACATCCTTTGTATAAGCAAAATAATGTGAAATCCAGTGTTATTTCCTGTGCTGTGACTCACACCCCATCTGGCAAAATCAGGGATGGAAACATCATCTCCAGGGCACAAAGTATTTAAAATTTAACTCGTCATTTGAGGTTTTCACAGCCAATTCAAAGCCTATATTTTCCATTAGTTAAATATTTAGTATTGGCAACATGAATTTGGATTCTTTCGTCTTCTTGCAAATTATCTGTTTATAACTATTAGTGTTGTCTAATGAGGTTGGCAATAATGAGGACTCCTCTCCAACGCCCAGCCCCACTTCATTTCTCCATTTTAAACCAGTTCCGGCCACAGACGCTGGGGATTCACCCATGGCATCCCCAAGAAGCCTTGCACATTGCAGCCTTTCTCGCCCTTGATTCCCCTCTCCCTGCATCAAAAACTCTTCTGTCTCCTAAGCATTCTCACACTTGGAAGTACTCCAGGAAGCAGCCTAAACTTAATGCTTCCCTTTTCACATCTTATTCCTGCGCTTCATCCTCCTGCAGTTGGTTTTCTTGAACCCCACTGCGAAAACAGCTCTATTCACATCTCAGCCTTCACACTCACCAGATCTCCCACAGGCTTGTGTTGGCTTGTCTTTTCAGCCCTGACCACTCCCTCCCATGCTGGCCACAAAAGACACCTTCTCCCCAAGGCCCCCAGTCCCCTTGGCTCTATGATGGGCACTTTCTTGTTTTCCCACATTCTTCTTGGTGACTCCTTTTCTATCTTTCTCAATTCCTCCCTTTTGTTTCCTCAGTCCTTCAAATATGGGTGTTCTTGGTCTAGCTTCTGGCCACTCTTCCCCTGTGTTTTCATCTCTCCCTTAGGCCAGCCCTTAGTCCTGTCTTCTATACAAAGCACTAACTGGAAGGAATCACTGAGCTTGGCCTCCAGAGGGGACAGATGATAGAAGGCCTGCCATGATTTATGTCATTATTTAATCTCGGCCTTATATATATCATCCGTTTATCTACCCCCACCTCTTCCTGCACAAACACTTTGAAGAAAATTGCTGATGCCAACTCTGGCCAGAGTACCCTAGCAAATGAGAGTGTGTTCATGGAGACAGCCTCCTCTGCCTACTTACTAGCTGTGGAATTCTAGGCATGGCATCCAGCTCTGTGTGACTCTGTTTCCTTAACTGTAAATTTGGAATAATGTTGATAACATCTACTTCAGGTTATTGCACCAATCAAATTATGTGCTATATTTAAAGGACCGAGAATAGCCTCCAACACATACTAAGTGCCGTGCGAAAATTGGCTATTATTATTAAATGCAACTTTGCTGCCTAGCCTACATTTCTAGACCAATTTCTCTTCTGAACTCCAAGGCCAGATTGATGTCTTAACCTCCAGGTTCCCCAAGATCTTCACAATAGATTCAAAATAAAATTTCTCTTTACCGACTTCTACATATCCGCTTGTGCATTATCTTCCTAGACTTCTTTTTTAAAAGGCATGCTATATTTTACCAGACTTCTTGCTTGAAACGCCTCACTTTTATTCTTTTTAATCTCTTTTGTCATCCAAATACACCCTTTGCAATTTTACCTCTTCCTTTTTCATCCATTTCTTTCTTTATGTTTCCATTGTCAATAATCTAGGTCAGTCATCCTTCCTACTTTTGATTTTCAGGAAGTCTCTCAACCAGTTCTTCTTGTTCCAGTTCACACTCCACCCAAGACATCCCCTGGGTCTTGCACACTGCACCCGTGTGATGTTCTTTTTTTTTATTCTTTTTTTGAGACAGAGTCTCACCCTGTTGCCCAGGCTGGAGTGCAATAGCATGATCTCAGCTCACTGCAACCTCCGCCTCCTGGGTTCAAATGATTCTCCTGCCTCATCCTTCTGCGAAGCTGGGATTATAGGTGCCCACCACCACGCCCAGCTAATTTTTGTATTTTTAGTTGAGACGGGGTTTCACCATGTTGGCCAGGCTGGTCTCGAACTCCTGACCTCATTCGATCCGCCCGCCTCGGCCTCCCAAAGTGCTGGGATTACAGGCATGAGCCACTGCACCTGGCAGTCGTGTGATGTTCTGACAGCACAGCTCTGCTCTGCAGGAGAGTTACATGGCATTTGGCAGAGGGAGGACTGCTAGCAAAAGTCCCGTCAGCTCCTCTCACATCAGCTTGAGAAAAGTGGTACCTACATAAACCATAGGGAAGGATATGATAATATTCTGTGTCCTTGGGACTCGAATTTGTATGTCTATTGTGCCACTTTCAGACACTTTCAAAGGCAATTCCAAGGCTACTTCTATATACAAATATGGGTGCGTGATGTAGTACTAAATGCTTTGTCACCTAAAACAGCTCCTTGGAGATAGTAGTTGCTCATTGTGTGTTTCTTGAGTGAATGATCAGTAATGCATAAAAATACATGACGAAAATGCCAGTATATGTGACATGCATATGACCATTAATCTGGACATGACCCCTCCTGGACATTATCCTTCCCAAAACTTCCATGTAAATATTATGTAAATATCCTACTTCTCCACTTGCAGAGACAAGACCAACTCTTTGCTAAAGTAGAGTGACGTGGTCCAAGGTGCCAGCATGTCAAAAATCATCTCTCGTACTTCCATAACATGAGACTAAAATTCCTAATACTGGGATTCTCCTTAAGGTATTGGAAACAGATGGCCATTGCTAAAAATTCAAATTATCTCTTTAATATATCTGCAGGATTTTTTTTCTGGTTAAATTAGCTCCAGTCGTCACACAGTGGATGGGCACAGGTGGACAGAGATGTGGCCTGATACAGACCCTCAGCCAGGAATCGAAGGTATGAGCCAGTGATGTGGAAAGTGGGGTCAAGACACATGCTGAATGTAGAACTCAAGAAAGAGCAGAAAGCCTGACTGAGAGGCAGGGGCTCGGGCTAATGAACACATTATATAAGAGAGGAAGGGAGCAGATTTAAGTCTATAGAAACTGTCAGAATGTAGGCACAAGGCAGAGGGGTCAAAGTTGCCCTGTATTTGAAAGAGCAGGCATCAGTTCCCCCAGAACCAAGAAGTGGATCAGAAGACTTTTAAATGTTTCTGACTTCAGCAGGACTCTACAACTACCTCCAAAGATATAGACCAGCCAAAGTCAAATGCAGAGAGCCCACAGTGATTTACCATTGGTAAATCATTGGCAGGTTTTGATGATGCAGGTTCCGTGGCTACTTGGAAGAATGTAATGACTCTGGGCTTTGATTCTGGGTGTCTGGCGTCGTGCAGGAGAGTAGAATTGACTGCAGCTGCTGCCACGGAATTAGCTGGACAGAAGACACAGTGTAGATCCTGTTCTTTGGATCAGTGATCCATTGCCACTTCCTTCTACTTTCTGTGCCTGCTTCCTCACTGTGAAATGGGAATAATAATGACAGTGCCCTGAAAGAGCTGTAAAAAGGAATAAAGAAGCTAAAACATAAAGAGCTCAGAATGATGCCTAGCATATTGGTAAAGCTCAGTAGAAGCTAGCTCCCGGGATTCCTATGTGTTATGCAGAAACCTGCGGGTATCCAGCAGATTCTATCACCCAGTAAAAGAAATGAGCATCTTATGGTGACTGGACTCAGAATGATAGGTTTTGTTGAAGAAAGGAGAGATGGAATTAAGAATGTAACAACACCTGTAGGTGGTCAGGACTTTCAGGTGAGCTCTGCACGGGAAGGGCCAAGGCAGGACAAAATCAGCCAGATTATCGAGTGATATTGCTGAGATAAATACAAATAAACAAAAAGAAGAAGGAGAAGGAGAAGAAAGAAGAAGGGAGAAGGGAAAAGAAGGAGAAGGAGAGGACGAGGAGGAGGAGGAGGCAAAGGAGAAGAGGAAGGAGGAAGGAGCTGCTGGCCCCTCCGGCCTTAACCAGCTTAGCAAACTTGGAAGAGGGAATAGAGAGCATTAGTGAGGGCTGAACAAACACTTTTTCAAATGCGAATCCCAATATGGTACTTCATTTGTTCATCAGACAAATATTTATTTGATGTCTCCAATTTATCAAGTACTCTACTAGGTGTTAAGCATACAATGGTGAGAGAAAGACCACTGTTTTTACTCTCATGGAGTCAAACATGTATCTATTGGCTTAATATTCATGTGATTGTTTCAGACATGCCAGAATTTTTAATGCATTAATGCTTCAGCACAAATGACTTACTCTGCCATTATTTAGCAGTGCTCTCTTTTTTTTCTTATATAGGACAAAATAGTAAGATTGCAGAACAATGTGGAAGATGAGAATTTTGACATAGATCCTATGTATTCTCTCAGAGATGTCTTTATATCGAAGTGTGAATGAACAAAAATTAAGAAACAGAAAGTGTTAGGAGTCACCACTATAAATAATATTTAAATTTTGAGAAAACAATACAATTTTCAGAAAATTAACCTTAAAAATAAGTAAACAATATCACAAAAATATTCTATACTGCCATGAAATATAATAATGTGGAATAATAATGGTGGATAAAAAGATGATACATAGTATGTTAAATTCTAGAAAGTAATGATCACAGTATCATACAGGGTGTAATTCCAATTTAGTAAAAATATGTGTGTGTGTGTGTGTGTGTGTGTGTGTGAATTTAATTATGGCATTGTTACTAGTAGAGATTTCAGATGTGTTTTTCTTGCTACTTCTCTTCCTTGTTGTGTAAACACAAAAAATGTTTAGGAAATAGAACATAAAAGATGAACAGAATTAGACCAAAGAATTATCAGAACTTTATTTTCACTATAGAAAGCAATCTGAGCCGGGCGCAGTGGCTCACACCTGTAATCCCAGCACTTTGGGAGCCTGAGGTGGGCAGATCACAAGGTCAAGAGATCGAGACCATCCTGGCCAACATGGTGAAACCTTGTCTCTACTAAAAATACAAAAATTAGCTGGGCATGGTGGCGTGTGCCTGTGGTCCCAACTACTCGGGAGGCTGAGGCAGGAGAATCACTTGAACCCGGGAAACGGAGGTTGCAGTGCACTAAGATTGTGCCACTGCACTCCAGCCTGATGACAAAGCAAGATTCCATCTAAAAAAAAAAAAAATCTGTCCCAAATATAAATGTGACCAGTATTTTTAAAGCATTATAATAAAAAGTCCAAATAAAGAATAAATCACAGGTGAATTGGTGGCATTATGCCAATTAAAAATAAATTTTTTCTGCTCATCACCAGTAGCCATTTGGGAATGCAAACTGTGGAGAGACAGATAACACTACAATGATATATCACTATGTATCTATCAAAATGGCTACAGTGAAAAAATAACACTAAATGCTAATGAGAATGCAGAGAAATGATCACTCACATATTGCTGGTAGGAATGCAGAATGTCACTGACATTCTAGAAATACTTTGGCAGTTTCTTTTAAAACTAAACACATACTTACCATATGAACCAGTAATTGCAATCTTGGGCATTTGTCTCAAAGAGACGAATTTGTATTTACACAAATACCTGTACACGCATGGTTTTAATAGCTCTATTTTTAGTAGCCCAAAACTGGAACAACCCAAATGTCCTTCAATGAGTGAATGGTTAAACAAACTGTGATGCATCCATAGTAGGCAATAGAAAGCAACAAATTATTGATACAAAGGGATGGAGGTCAAGAGAATTATACTGAGTGGAAAATAGCTAGTCTCAAAAGTTTACATATGACATGATGCCATTTGTGTAAAATTCATTAAACAACAAAATTAGAAAACTGAAGACTAGATTAGGTCAGGGACTTTGGAGAGAGGGCAGAGGGTGGCTGTAAAGAGCTACTTTAAGGGACTACAGAGTCATTCTGTACCTTCATTGTGGTGGTGACTCCTTGAAACTACACAAGTGATGGAATTGCATAGAACACACACACACACACATGCATATACACCCATAGGTGCTTGTGGAAATCTGAAAATGCTGTGGATTGCACCAAAGTCAAATTTTTGATTTGGATACCTTACTATAATTATGCAATATATCACCACATTGCAGGAGGCTGAAAGAATGTCTCATGGAATCTCCTTGTATATTTATTTTTTTGCAACTTCCTGTCAATCTATAATTATTTCAAAATATAAAAAAAATTTCTGCAACTGTGTTTGTAGGAATAGATGAAGTAAGATTGGGAAAATATTGATATTGTTGAAACTACCTAAAAGTAGCTGCAGGATAATTATACTATTATATGTATGTGGAAATCCAAAATAAAACACTAAAAAGGTAAAGTACTAAAAATAAAATTTCTAAAATTATTTATTTTGCACAAGACTTGTATAAATATGGTGTTCTCCTTGTTTTAGAGAATAATTAAGGAAAGAAAACTTCTTGTGAAAAGTGGGAAAAAGCTGTATAAACATACTCTGCAATCAGGACATAGCTCTATTATAGCTCGTCAAAACAAGTAAGGGATTGTTCGATCATGTGAGTCCATTCAAGTTTATTCTAGGCCATAAATTATGTTTTATTTTGTTATTAACAGATTTTTTTGCATTATTCCAACTCTCTTATTTATAGAATAAGTATACTAAGATATGAGAAAATAAAGTTTAACTCTGGTTTGCTGAGTTCATAGTTGCCACTCCCCTTCCCTATAGAAAAGCTCATACAATCTCCTGGTATTTGTGGACAACAAAAATTTGCCACATTAAATTACAAGCTCAAACCCATCAGTCAATGTAAGTCTGCTACAGGGTGAAGAGATCAAGTCAAAGACTGCTCTACATAGCTTTTTTTCTTTCTAAATAATAAAAACATTTGTGAAAATTTATGTTTGCATTGCATAAAATAATATTACTAGGTAAAAGTGCCCAGTTAATGTGCCAAGTACAAATGTCTTTTTCTTTATCTTAGCATTATAAGCTGAAAGTTTTCATTATATAATTAGTAAAGGATTTTTGTGGTTATTCTGTCAGTAAAATAATCCTAATTTTATTATCAATTTTTGTCTTAGACATATCAAAGTACTCAGGTATATGCAAGAAAAACTGGGAAAAGATAATTACAGGAGAACCAAAACTAAAAAGAAAATCATTTTGTGTGATTAATATGAACACTGAAAATGAAATGCCTCATGTTGCTAATAAAATTGGAAGCTGCAAATTTAAATATATTATCAGAAGGACTGCTTGAATTATGCTAAGCACATTAAAATAAGCACATTTACAAACAAATTAAATATTATTGTTTAAATATTTCTCTAGGACCCCTTCTCATAAATTTAATAACACCAACCTAGCAAATATTTATTTCAGTCATGGTCACTCCGTACCTATTACATACTGTCATGGTTTAATCACAACTAGACTGGGATTACCTTTTCTAAACACACCCATTTGCAAGTAGATGACTCCAAAACTTTTACCAATAGCTAAGCATAATTGCAAATCAATAAAAATTAGTTTAAAGAGAAAGTTTTCTGTATATTTGGACTTATTTTTAAGTGAGAATTTTTCTCACAAATAAAGATTAACATTTAAATATATATTGTAGGCTGGGCGTGGTGGCTCACGCCTGTAATCCCAGCACTATGGGAGGCCGAGGTGGGTGGATCACTTGAGGTCATGGGTTCGAGACCAGCCTGGCCAACATAGCAAAAACCTGCCTCTACTAAAAATACAAAAAATTAACTGGGTGTGGTGGCAGGCACCTGTAATCCATACTACTCGGGAGGCTGAGGCAGGAGAATCACTTGAACCCCGGAGGTAGAGGTTGCAGTGAGCCCAGATTGCACTACTGCACTCCAGCCTGGGTGACAGATCAAGACTCCGTCTCAAACTTACATATCTATAGGTAGATAGATAGATAGATAGATAGATAGATAGATAGATAGATAGATAATAAATTTATGTTGTAATGTTTCTGATACTATTGTAATGAATTTTTCTTTCTGAGGTAAATTTGCTGCGTGTTCTTTCACACTTTAACCCACCACAAATGCTGCCTTCTTAATATGAATTATTATAATGCATCCAGTAACTTTTATTTTAAAACATTTTTATTTCACTATTTTATGTTATTTATAGACTACTCCAATAAACTGTTGTTCTATGCCCTATTTTTAGACACAATTTTAAAATATTCTCTTGCGTTATATGAGTCTGCATTCTTCACTTGGTTTTTAACCGTTATATCAATGTTTAAAACTTTAACCATTATATCAATGCCAATTTGCCATTTTCTTTTGATTTGTCACATTGATTCACTTTTTTACACCAGCATTTTAAAAATTGTGACTTAAAACCTTTTTAATATGAACCGAAGTTTTATTTGAAGTGAGAAAAATATTGGTTTTCTTAATATCTCTCCTTAAAAAAGTTTTTAAAAATTTGATAATTCAAAAGGTTTGCTCGAGGACAATTGTGGTTAAATACCAAGAGACATCATTATTTTGACCCTGATCACATCCAATGACAGGTATCTTTGTCTTTAAAAATTCTTCCATTCCTCTCAGGCATCAACTTCATTAAACGCATTTACCTGTGCAGTGAACAAAAGCCTATTTTCATTATGTGAAAAATTGAAAGATATTCCCAGGCCAGCAGACTTGTTAACTAGGGGTACACAGACAACAAGAGAGCCAAGTGAATTGGCAAAGCTGGTCTTTTGCTTTGCTTTTCATAGTTTATTTCTGCAAAAAATAATTTGTGGAACAACTATGTATTTAGGTGCTTGTATATAGCAGTGAACAAAATGGACAGAATTACTGTCTGAATTCTAAATCGTTCTTACCCAGACCTAAATCTTGCTAGGATCTCTGGGCCCCCAAGAGAGCAAGGCTCACAGTCTCTTGCTCTCCCTCTCTCTCCCTCTTTCTCCTAACGAGTTTTTCAGGTAACACTTTATTATTCCTGCCTATAGGCTGCCTGCCATGCTCACCAGGCACTTAAAGCTCTATTTCAAATCTCACCCTCCAGAAATATTCCCCAAATAGCACTCTTTGGGGCAATCCATCCTATTTTGGCTCTCTTAAAAATATATGTTGGTCTCTAATACTTTAACTTTGAGTTCTTACTGTATTTGACATTGCTATTTTATCATTTTATTTATATTGTTTTCTCTGTCTCAGCCTCCTCCTCATGTGGTTTTATTCAGTTGAGTATTTCCTATTGCACATTCACTTAAATGATCAAACCTATGGATTTTGTGCTCCACCAAAAGGAGTCGTTGCCTATTAATACCCCTAGAGGGGCAGATTGCCCACTAAGTAGTAACTGGTCTCCTTGCACCTATCTCTACCTCCCAAGGGTGCCAGCTGAAATCACCCCCTTCCTTTGCCCTCTACAATTCTCTAGTCCTAAATGTGTAACTTCCTGTTAACCATTCCCTCCTGAGTGCCCTGTTGACGTCTCACATTCAATAAATTCTAAATTCATAATATTTCTTCTCCTCCCTTTCCCTGGAATTTCTAGCCTTCCACTTCTGTATTTAGCAGTATCATGTTCCCATTCACCCACACAGGGAGTGAATCTTTGACTTCTTTGCTTCATTTTCCTTTCATGACTAAGTCCCATTATTCACACTTCTTCGGTATTACTCACAGCAGACTCTGCCTCTCCATCACCTGATCCAAAAGCCTAGAATAGGCCATTTGCTCATTTTATACTGTAATGATCCTCACGTTGCCTTAATTTACCTCAGGTTAAATTCCTCAATAGATCCAGTCTAGTCATAGAAATGAACAACTTCATAGTTTTTGACTTACATACTTCAGGTGGTCATGTCTGGTCTGACTTGCTCTCATCTTCTGTTGGTTGGACCAACAGTGAAATATATCAATCTTGTCAGATATCAAATATTGTCACAGTTTTCTGTCTCTGACAGAGGTGGTGTTGGGGGCAAGAGATAGAGTCAGTCTGATATTTTTTAATATGCTGAATTTTCTGGGATTTGGCCAATATGACAAATTATACAAAAGTGGATACCTGAAGGGTATCCTAACAGACCTCGCAACATAATTTTTGAAAACATTGGTTTGGAGGTTGGAGAGATCTTTTAGGTAGCATCTACCTGTGGTTAGATGACATATTGCAATCTCGTGACCAGCTTGCCTTGGTTAAAGAGAGGGGCGGTCTTGTTTATTTATACCGAAGTTGCCGAAAATTATAACTGAAAAGCTTGCCATAAACTTAGATTAAGGCCATCTCTGAAGGAGCTCCTTGGACAACAACACAGCGTAGGAACTGTGAGACAGGTTCAGCCTGATGACAGAAATTGACGAAAACACCTAGATTTTAACTTGGAGAATTCGGTTAGTTCACAAAAATCCAGTTTCAAGCAAGATTCTGCATTACCATCCTCACAAATAAGAATAAACCACAAAAACACGTGCAGAATCAGCAGATGCTCAGTTTTCTAGTATTTAATTACCTCTCCTTCACGCATTAGGCTTCAGCAATCGATCTACTACTCACTCAGAGAACACGGTGTCCTCTTCTCTTTCTCTCAAAACTCAGTGCAAGCATTATGACTGACTTTAAAAAATGTCTTCTGCTGCTTCTCTGACGCTTGGAACAGTACATGGAGTGATGCTAAATAACTATTTGTTGAATAAATGAAGGAATGTGGCACATACTTGCAAGCTGGCTTAGTCGTGCCACCTATGCGAAACTTTAACACATCTCAGTCAAAGGGAATGTATTGAATTGATATTTCTATGCATCAGTTAATACGTTTCTCTCATCTTCCACAGCTACTCCAACCCCCACCATGTCTTCCATAAAATCCTTTCCTCAACTCAGATAAGTACAGTACTCCACTCTCGTCAACAAAGTGTTTAATTGTATTACAAAAATACCTAGAGAAATTAGTCAATATTTCAGAATTTCAAAATGTATACCACAAGCCCCTCATTGATAACCTAAGGTTGTTGAACTAGAAAATCCCTTGGATGTCTTGTTTCTGTTATTCTCTAATTCTACATAAACCGAACTGCAGTTATAATGGACAAAATCAGATATTCCAAAATATTAAGTGGAAGTATTTTTAAGTCCAAATATTAAAACATACACAAAATTAAAGCAGGTAGGTTTTTTTTCTCTTAAATGGTCAATGACCTTTTTCCAACAGTTAAAGAATAATGCAACCAAGGGTGAGATATTTTGCTTTCTGCTCTGACCCTCTCTTTCCCCTACTCAGAAACAACTCGCAATATTCCAGGTAAATTTATTGACTTTGGCAACAAAAACTTAGTGTCACTGTGAAGGTGGTTTATTGTCAGAAGACAAAGAAGTGCTGAAATCATGACACGTACTCTGAAAGTGGAGTGACTCTGGTTTACCTCCATCTACATGAAAGAAAAGTTACCTAACAAGAAATTTGAGAGTTTTTCAGATCAATGAGATCTATCTAATTAGAGAAAGATAATTCATGAGAGAAAGAATATGGAAAGGGGATGGGACAATATTGCATTTGGAGAGGAGCCCTTCTTTCTGTAGATAAGGCTTTTTTTCTTAAAACCACAACCCAAGGGCACATAAAGTATTTTTAAGATAGCTGGGAAATGTCATTCTTCACTGTGAAGACCTAGTCCAACATATCAATATCCACAACAGCAGAACCAGAGCAGTGGCAAGAATTGAGTATTGGTGAAAAGCAGGTTTAAAGGGGAAGAACACAGGAAGGTTTGTTAGTGCTGGTCCTGTAGGTAGGGAATGTTCTCACCATTTTCCTTGCAGGAAATTGATTTGTATTTTTCGTTAGATGTTATAACCCCAACATCAGCCAGGTGGATGTGATATCGCACTAAGTATGAGGATTGAGGTTCTCAGAGTATGGTAAACATATTTTCTCTGTTTTTAGGCTCTGGATACTAAATTAACACATAAGTCGATTACAATGAGATAACCAATTACCCTAGAACTGTGGTTGCTAAGCATTAAATATGCATAATATAAAAGTATAACTATCTGTGAATTCTTTAAAATATGCGTGTGTTTTAGCTAATGGGTTGTGTGAAGTTTCTTTCTCTCAACTTTTATTTCTAATACATGACATTTCTGAATTCAAATAAAAATACCAAAAACATAAAAAATATACCTTAAAATGAGTGATTGTGATATATCTAAGATTTTATTGCTGGCATACCTTGTCAAGTAGTCTTTTTTAAAAATCAAACTTCGACACCCTTTATATTATTATTATTTTTTTCTTTTTTTGAGATGGAGTCTCACTCTGTCATCCAGGCTGGAGTGCGGTGGTATGATCTCAGCTCACTGCTGCAAGCTTCGCCTCCTAGGTTCACACCATTCTCCAGCCTCAGCCTCCTGAGTAGCTGAGACTACAGGTGCCCACCACCAACCACACCTGGCTGGTTTTGGGTTTTTTTGTTTTGTTTTTTGTTTTTAGTAGAGATGGAGTTTCCCTGTGTTAGCCAGGATGGTCTTGATCTCCTGACCTGGTGATCCTCCCACCTTGGCCTCCCAAAGTGCTGAGATGACAGGCATGAGCCACTGGGCCCAGCCTATATTATTCTTAAATTCAGCTCTGCAAATTTGAAACAACTCATGTCAGATTGCAACATAAGAGATACTTTTCTGCCTACTTCTGTTTCTAGGGCAATTTGGCAAGCATTATAGAAGTTATTTTTCAATAATGTTTCTAATCCCTTTGTCACTTTACAAAACCAGCGATTCTTAACTTTCAGCAGATCAGATAAACTTTTAAATATTCTTGTCCAAAATAAATAGTATACATTTTCCTCTTCAACCTAGGATATCTAGAACATCTGAAAAAAATATTGGGATTTAGTTCTTTCTCAAAGATGAATTTTCTTTCTTAAGGAACATTTGACTTGTGTTAACCTTGGTGAGTATTTCTAGAATCCTCCATTTATAATCAAGTCATGCAATATAAGGTACATTTCAAGGTTTATAATTTTTAAAACATATTCAGATCACTCAGAATAATTTACAACCATGTAGAAAAACTGAAAAATACATTGGATGTCCACATACCCATCACATATGTTATATAATTAACATTTTACTGTATTTGTTTTATATACATACATTAATTTGTTCTATCAATTTTGATGTATTTCAAACTGACATCAGTATACTTCACCAATAAATGCTTCAAAGGTCAATATTTGCTTTTCTTTTGCTCTCTCTCCCTTTCTGTTTTCGAGGTAAAATGTATATTAAATGAAGTGGTGCACAAATCTTAAGTTAATACTGTATTTTGACAAATGTGTAAACCAGTGTAATACAAATATCAATTTTTAGAATATTACCATTGCTCCCAAGAATGTTCTCTTGCCCCTTTTTAGCAATAGCCATTCCTTTTCTCACATGGTCTGCCATTGAGTTCGCTTTGGCTGTTCTGACACTTTTTCTAAGTTGGACTGTAGAGGATCGATTCTTCTGTAAAGTTTTTGAGATATTCCCATGGTGTTGTATGTCCGTAGCTGCTTCCTTTTTATCTCTAGACATCTTTTTGTGTATGTGTACCATGATTTGTTCAGCCAGTGTGCTGTTGAGGCACACCTAGATGATTTCTAGTTTTTGACAATTATGAACCATATGAATAATCTGCAACAAGCATTCTCTTACAAGTTTTTGTGTGGTCCTTTTTTTATTTCAAAGGAAATACTTAAGTATGGAAAAACTGAGTCAAAGGACATGAATATGTTTCATTTTATAAGAAGCCGCCAGGTCATTTTTCAAAGTGATTGGACTATTTTACCCTACCAACAATACAGGATAGTCAGTGTACCCCTGCATGTGGGGCAGGTTTTGGTGGTATTCGTTTTTGTTTTTTAAATATTGCCCTTTTGTTGAGTATGTGATGGTGTTTCATTGTGCTTTTAATTGGCATTTCTTTAATGAATAACGATGCTGAACATTTTTTCATGTGCTTTCTTGTACATCTCTTCTTTAGTGAGGTGTCTGCTTGAATCTTAGGCCTATTTGTTTAATTGGGTTGCTTACGTTTATATGATTGGGTTGTAGAAGTCCTTTGTATGTCCTGGATACCACTTATTTTCAGATATATGTCTTTAAAATATTTTGACAAGTCATGTCTTGGCTATTTATATTATTAATATAGTCTCTTGATGAACAAAAATATATTGTTAGTACATAAAACAAAATAGATTTTTGCTTACTGGCCTTGTATTCTGCATTAATTCTAATAATTGTTTTATAGGTTAATTAGATTTTCTACATAAACAATCATGTCATCTGCAAATACAGTTTTACTTCTTCTTTCTAAACTTTATGCTTTTTTGAAATTTTCTTGCCTTAGAGAACTAGTTAGGAACTCTAGTACAATGATAAATAAAAGTGATGAAAGTGGACATCCTTATCTCATTCTTAATTGTAGGGTGAAAATGTTCACTATTTCCCTGTTAACTATATGATGCCAGTTGTTAATTTTTTGGTAGATGCTTATTATAAAATAGAGGAAGTTTCTTTTTATTCGTTGTTTGCTGACAGTTATTGTCATGAATGGATACTGAATTTTGTCAAATGCTTTTACTGCATTGACTAAAACGATCATAGGTTTAAAAAAATGTTGTTTTGCTTTATTTTCTTGTTTTTGTGCTAATACTGTGAATGACAGGTTTGTTTTCAAATATTAAACCAGTCACATTGTCTGGGATGATCTCCACTTAGTCATAATGGTTACCTTTTTAATACATCAATGGATTCTACCTTTAAAAAAATCTAGATTCAAGGAGATGTTTTGTAAATTGTTTACTTCCTTTATTTTCTCAGCAAAGTGAATTTTCTCTTTGGAAATTTTTCTGACCTATTAATTGTAACTGCAAATCTTATTTCTGAGAACAGGTTTAGGCAGTTATTTAAAAATGTTTTAAGAAGAAATGACTTACAGAAGAAATATATTAATCCATGCACAAAATTCACTGGCTAATAGCTTACTGTTGCCGTCGGTGTGTCTTGCCCTCGGAGAACTTTTGACCTAGTGATTTTATAAAGATGGCGCCCCTAATGGGGTGAACTCCTTACCCAGCTTTGTATGTGACAGACAGCTCAGTTTCTCAACAGTGTTGGGCTGCAGCTTTGTAGCTCTGTGGAACTGCTGCCATGGTATTCATAGCAATGAGAAAACTCAGCCCCAGGTTAAGTAGGTTGCAGAAAGGGCTTCCTAAGAACATGGAGAAGTGGCTTTTGTCAGATGGTTGTTCTGTTTATGCAGTATCTTCCCCCCCTCCCCCGCCGCTTTCCTGCCCCCTTAATTCTTTCTCACACTCTTTTGTTATGAAAGATGTAAATACTTATCAAAAGTTCCCACATCTCAGGCATCAAATTGTTACTTATTTCAAGTGCTTCCTTTTCATCTTTGAGAACACTGTACCATCAGCCTGTTTGAATGAAGTAAAAAAGCTCAAGTACTATTGTAATAATTTTTTTAAGGTAGGAATTGGCTGGGTTAATAACTGCATTGAAACTGATAGGTTTGTCAGCAAGTTAAAATGTAATTATTTCATGAGTGGAAGATAAACTTTTACATCCCTATATAATCCTGGAGTAGCCGTTTAAGAAACAGATTCACCACTGAGGGAAATGAAACAGCCAAAACAGCTGTCTGCGTGTATTAATTTAATGAAGGAAAACACCTCAAGTGGGTCTGCTGACGCTGACATCATTTGGGGCTAAGTAGACTTTTGATTTTTTTTTCTAATCAACCTCTAAGATGCTATTATTTTAGTATCTTCTCAGCTCCACAGCCGGAAAAGGTTTTTAGAACCTGTGGAACATCTCAACGATTTGTTTTAGGGCCAGACCTATAGGAACATGCCTATTTTGTTCCTATACAGATAGGACTCTTTTTGACACTTTGGGCTTTTTGTCTGTATATTTCTTATAGAGGCCAAATTACAAATGGTGCTAAGTTGCTAAGACTACCCCCCACCCCCAAATCTTACTAAGCCCATCGTAGAACCAAAGCAGGACACTTAATGGCAACAAGCATCTTTTAAACATACCCGTTGCCTCCAGAAATCCACCTGTTATTTGGTGAATATGACCATTTTGAGGCCAATGAAGTTGAGAAGATCGATGTCACAGAAAAAAGAATATAGCCAGGGGATGTCACTGTGCCACCTCAGGGTGTGTGTATCCCACTCTCATGTGAAGATTCATAATGATAACTACGTTTACTGGGCATGGTTTACATTTTGGGCCTTCAGCTAAGCTCTTGAAATCTTACAGGGATTCTTAGAGATAAAATATTCTCTGCATTTGCAAAATGGGGCAAATATATTATTGAGAGGATATTTCAGTCTTTTAAGGGCCTTGCTTTTAAGTGGCAGAGCTAGAATTTAAAGAAAGATTTGCTGATTTTCAACTTCATGTTTTCTTCCGCTGTGATGCTGCCTCTTCTCATAGCTCTATTCCCATGACTTAGGTCCAATGATGCAAGTTGTCCTCTATCTGTGAGTGTTTATTGCTGTTTATTTTGGAAAAAGCAGAAGTCACTTAGTGATTCAGGAGAGGTAGGCTGGCAAAATAAACTGAGTGTAAAATCTAAACCAATAACCTCATCCAAATCGTATGGTCTCCTACAATTCTAGTTAACATAAATTTCTGGTTAGTGTAAACTACACCTATTCTCCGTCTTTATGGATAGATAGAGAAAAGATCCCACTTCACTTACTGAGAAATAAGTAAAAGTGAGCATTAACTTCTTATGTGTCAATGATAATCAGGCTACAGTCAACTGGTATACAATTCCTACTTTCACAAATATAGAAATTGAAAAATGAGAGTCCACTGACTAAGATTTCTTTGCATTTTAACACAATAATGGTCAACTCAATATAAAATGAGAGATTATACACCACTGAAACTAGACCTCTTATTCAGAATATGACAGTTGTAGAATTCTCAAATTGGCTATGCCCTTAGTCAATTTACTTCATCTTTTAGTAGAGCAGAAATATGCAGCTTCTCAGTTCTCACTTGATTTTTTTGATCTTCTATTACAGCCTCCTAGTTCAATGGAAAATTGATTTGTTCACATTTTCTAGTAACATAGTAATAAGTGGACAAGCCTTGCTTGTCTGTGAGATCCTGAGTCCTCTTCAAACACACAGCAATCTACCAGCTCCTAAGTGTTCATCTCAACATCCACCAGCAAATTTGCTGCTTGTGTGTTTCTTGAGATGGGTCTGTGTTCCAGCAGAGCATCTGGGAGTTCATTTAACCTTGTAAGCTAAGTGAAAAATGATCTCTAGGGAAATCTATTATTTCTCTGAGAATTTCTGATAGTATATAATCTGTGATGATGGTGCTTCTATCATGACACAAAATTAGAAGTTTTTTTTTTTTTTGAGTTTGTGCCTTAACTTTTTAATGTGTAGAATAGCAAATGTTTGTATTACATCATTTTATTGCACATATATTATCTTTCTTTTTTTATTATTTTATTATTATTACACTTTAAGTTTTAGGGTACATGTGCACAATGTGCAGGTTAGAAGTTTTAAACTGAAGAAATGGGAAGTGTATTTCCAGTTAAAAAATAACTAATTATCTCTTTAATATCCTTTCCATAATCTGTAACTCTAGATTAATTTGATATATAATGGGCAATCACCCTAGAAACCAAATCTGTGACTAGTTAAGAAGATGCAGCTTAAACAATTTAAACTGATTTATTTTAGAAGACACATTTATTCTAACCATAGACAGTTATCAGTTATTAGTCATTGATGTATGGCAACTGGTCTCTCTTCCAGCATAAAGTTATTATAATGTACAATAAAAATTAATTTAATCAATGTTTACTTCACAGAATTACCAAAATGGCCATTTGGTCATATTAACTACAGGTTCCAGAATTCTTCCTAGGGTCAGGCTGTTTTTGATAAGATGCCTCCTTAAAGGTAGTCTAGTTGTGACAAAAACAACAAGATAATAGTCAAATCTCTGGATAAGGTCAGACATTGAAGATTATCTTGAGATGAGAAAGAAAGAAAAGGTCAAGGGGTGAATGAGAGGGTTGAGGAAAAAGAGTCAAAAGGTGTGGATTTAAGGGACTCCCTGGGCTGCTGTGGAGGGAGTAGATTAAGAAGACTTCAGGAGATGAATGTCTAATTTACCATAAGTTATTTGCCACCATGAATATAAGTTTATTTTTTACCTTAACTATTGCCACACAATTATAAATGAAACCAATCATAATCTGAAGTTATGAATGGGCAAATTATTGAAATTCCAAAGAAAAATGAAGATAGCATAGGTAACGGGCTGGGACCAGACATGACTATGGGAACATGAGACCCCCAGGGAAATTGAAGTATCTTGTTGAGGGCTTTAAATTTACATTGACATCATAAAATTTTGGAGCCACCCCTCCCTCACATCCAGAGGTTGAAGGCTGGGGTGTAGTGGACACCTGACTTCCTCACAGTCACTCATTCGTAGCAGACATTCTACTTCTTGAATGCATATTTCAATCACCTGGGGAAGCAGCTGACACTTTCCAATGCTTAGGTCCTGCCCTGGAGACTCTGACAGTTTTTTAGATAGAACCTGAACATCATTACTATTTTAAAGCTTCCAGATAATTGTAGCATATAGCCAGGGTTGAGAGGCACTGATCTAGAGCTACTTTGCCAAGAAATTTGTGATGATAGTAATATAGTTTGGATATTTGTTCCCTCCACATCGCAAATATGATCCCCAGGGTTGCAGGTGGGGCCTGATGGGAGGTGTTTGGATCATGGGGCAGATCCCTCCTGAATGGTTTGGTGTCAGCCCTTTGGAGATGAGTGAGCTCTCCAGAGACCTGGTTGTTTAAGAGACTGTGGCGCCTCCTCATGCTGTTGCTCCGGCTCCTGCCAAGTGAGATGCCTGCTCCACCTTCACCTTCTGCCATGTTTGAAAGCTTCCTGAGGCCTCCCCAGAAGCAGATGACACCTCCACATTTCCTGGACAGCCTGCAGAACTGTGAGCCAAATAAACCTCTTTTCTTTGTAAATGGCCCAGTTTCAGGTACTCCTTTATAACAATGCAAAAAGTGTCTAACACAGACAGAAAATACATTGATAAAAAGGTGCAATGAAGTGGTCCCTCATGTTCACCGCAGGACATCAAAACTAATTTTAGCAACGTTTTTTGGTTTCTCCAAGGACTGATATAATTACTGCCATTCTAGATGCACTTTAGAGAAGTTATTTCACTACATGCAATGGCCTTTTTGGAGCATTAGGACTTAATTTTCCTTACAGAACCCCTGTTAACAAAGTCTGGTAGACAGAAGAGGAGCATTACAGAGAGTGAAACAGCAAGTACAGAATGACTTATATTTGAGATACATTACTTAGTCCTGTAATAGTGCAAAGTCCTGGGTGCCCAGACCATGACGGGCTAGCATCACTCACTCTTGTGCCCAGAAAGAACATAGCTAACTGGTGATGGCACTCTTGCAACTTGAGCCAAAGCTCTACCACACAGTCCTACTTAACACTCGTTCCTTTTAGCAGTGAATAGCCATTCAATTCAAGTTATGCTATGCATTCAGATGAAATGGCATCATGGCATTAGGCAAGGAGAACAAATTATTTGTTGTCCAAATTGAGATTGTGTGTTTGTGTGTGCATGCACGCACATGTGTGTGTGTGTGTTTAGGAGAAACCATTAATAGTTACGCTGAAACATCAATCAAGTGAGACCTCCTCAAGCAAACGGAGAGACCCACTCATCTTAGTGCTGCACAGGGAGGTGTGTCATTAGGAAGGACACTGTTTTTTAATAAGATAATGAATTTATTAGGACAACATGAAGGGCACCAAATTATGAAAAGGAAAGCAGTAGAGTAACTAGAGTATGTGCTCTGGAGTCAGACAGAACTGTGTTTGATAGAAAGCTCAGTGGGCAAAGAACATGAACAGACACTTCTCAAAAGAAGACATTTGTGCAACCAAAAAACACACGAAAAAATGCTCATCATCACGGGCCATCAGAGAAATGCAAATCAAAACCACAATGAGATACCATCTCACACCAGTTAGAATGGCGATCATTAAAAAGTCAGGAAAAAACAGGTGCTGGAGAGGATGTGGAGAAATAGGAACACTTTTACACTGTTGGTGGGGCTGAAAACTAGTTCAACCATTGTGGAAGTCAGTGTGGCGATTCCTCAGGGATCTAGAACTAGAAATACCATTTGACCCAGCCATCCCATTACTGGGTATATACCCAAAGGACTATAAATCATGCTGCTATAAAGACATATGTACACGTATGTTTACTGCAGCACTATTCACAATAGCAAAGACTTGGAACCAACCCAAATGTCCAACAATGATAGACTGGATTAAGAAAATGTGGCACATATACACCATGGAATACTATGCAGCCATAAAAAATGATGAGTTCATGTCTTTTGTAGGGACATGGATGAAGCTGGAAACCATCATTCTCAGCAAACTATCGCAAGGACAAAAAACCAACCCCCGCATGTTCTCACTCATAGGTGGGAATTGAACAGTGAGAACACATGGACACAGGAAGGGGAACATCACACACCAGGGCCTGTTGTAGGGTGGAGGGAGCGGGGGGAGGGGGAAGGGATAGCATTAGGAGATATACCTAATGCTAAATGACGAGTTAATGGGTGCAGCACACCAACATGGCACATGTATACATATGTAACAAACCTGCATGTTGTGCACATGTACCCTAAAACTTAAAGTATAATAATAAAAAAAAAAATTAAAATATTAAAAAAAAAAATCTCTTAGCTCTGCAGCTTCATTATGGCCAGTGCTGGTTATCTGAATTTTCTGCCTTTTTCACTATTATATTCCAACCGCTTGCTATGAAATAGCTTTTCAATAAATGTATTCGGATGTTTGGATACATGAATGAATAAATAAGTTCTAGAATCTTTCTTCAGTTGATTTTCCCTGCTGGGAATATATTCTGCAGAAATGGATATCTCTCTTAATATCAAGGCTCAGAACTCAATACCTAAATTCAAGTATGATCTATCAGCTCTTGTATAGGAAAGTTAAGCAGTCTCATAGGTTATGTGTTTGTATAACAGCTTTATTGAATTTTGCTCTTAATAAGCTAGGGCATAGAAAAATTCCAGGTCTTTGTGAAACAATACTGTCTCAAAAACTGTACATGTTTTTGAGATTGAACATGTATTTACATGTATTTATAGAGATTGTACATGTATTTATAGATTGAATTTCAGATCTTTGCATTTATCCTTGTTAAATTAATCTCAGGCACTTTAGTTCTATGTTTCTTCCACATTTGATTTCTTTGGATTTTGATTCGGTCTTTATCATCTTGTTTCTTACTAGTTTCAAAGCACTGTATGTAGTCTTAAGTCATTGATAACCCTGTTGAGTAAGAAGGAGTGAAGGCAAGAGTTCAGTGCCCACCGCTATAGTCTCTTGTCTCCTTTAATATTAGTTAGTTTATCAAACACTAGTGAGACTGGTTCTCCAGTGAGTAGCACATCAGCTCAATAGTGCTGTCACCATGCTCTGGTTTTATTGCCTTATCTAAACAGTATCTTAGCAGGGATAGGTGTCCTTTGCATTCTCCCTCCATTATTTTAGCGATTGGTGCTTTCCCTACAAATAATATTAACTTATATTTGGCATGTCAGCATAATAAACACATGGAACTATTTTGACTGCTTTCTAATCTTTTTTTTTTTTTTCAGACTGAGTTTTACTCTTGTTGCCCAGGCTGGAGTGCAGTGGCACAATCATGGCTCACTGCAACCTCCATGTCCCGGGTTCAGCCAATCCTCCTGACTCAGCCTCCTGAGTAGCTGGGATTACAGACTTGCACAACCACGCCCGGCTAATTTTATATTTCAGTAGAGAGGGGGTTTCACCATGTTAGCCAGGCTGGTCTCAAACTCCTGAACTCAGGTAATCCACCCACCTCAGCCTCCCAAAGTGCCGGGATTACAGGCGTGAGCCACCGTGCCCAGCCTAATCTCTTTTCTTTTAAAGATGTGAATAATCCAGACTGCAAGCATTTCAAAAATATGGTTATATTATTAGGACACAAAAATAATCTATTCATATTAAGCACCTAATAACAAGACTGAAGAATTGACCTTTGACTGTCTGATGATTCACTTAAGCCATTATATGGAGGGTTCTTCAAATAGTGTAAAAGGATGGAGGATTGTTATTAGCTGAAATTTTATTAATTTGAAGCATAACATACATAGTTTGTTAAAAGACCAAGAAGCCACCATAGACAATTAGCAATGGAATATTTATCACAAAACTTCCTCAAAAGCAGTGAAGTTAGAGGAGCTAGAGGTAAAGGTGTTTTTTGGTTTTGTTTTGTTTTTGAAAATACTTACTTAGAGATCTGAGAATCCAGAATTTAACAATACACCACTGTCTCTCCATCCTAATATTTCCTATTGTTCTGTTGCTTGGCACCTTCTCTAGGGCTGTTTCCTGATTCTGGGAGGCCCTGTCCTCAGAATTTTAGGGCTGGAGGAGAACCTACAAATAATACAGTCACATACACTGCTCAAATTATAGATAGAATTGAAATCCAGAGAACAACTTTTTACAGATGTGTTAATGAATCCACATTTCCTGATTTCCCATACAGAAGGCAGCATAGATCGCCTCAAAGCTCCCAAATGCTGGGTCTAGATTGCCAGTCTTCCAGTCCTGGTTAAGTTGTTTACAGCAGCAGTGCAACCTCGGGCATGAGGCTTATCACTTCTAAATCTCAGTTTTATTATCTCTAAAATGGGACAGTAATATCCCTGACCTCACAGAGCTGTTGCAGGGCTTAACTTGGGTTAATAGTTATGAAAGGCTTGAAATAGGGCCCTGCTCATGGGAAACACCACTTGCTAGCCAGAGGCAGCTCTGTTTTATTAAAATTGCTCTACTTCACTCCTTCAAGGATGAGCTCATCCTCCTTCTTTTCGAAGACATCTTTCAAACCAATTTCAATTGCTTCTTCCCTCAAAATTCTGTCTTGCCAATTACTTCATTCTGCTTTAAATAACTAGATGTCTTTCTCCCTAAGTAAGGTTCTTTGTGCAATAGGCCCTATAGAATATTTCAAGTTAAATACATGCTTGTGAAATTGAATTGCATTGTTCTTTAGGATATTGAACTTTAGAGGTAGCTTTTATCTTTTTTTCTATCCTCAATAGTATTTAGATGGAGGCTTCATATTTCTTGAAGGAAACACTCAGCCAGCTTATGAACAACTCTTGTTAGGCTACTCAAAAGAGGAAGCTTGGTGATTGGGTCTGAAAAGGAAATCCAGTTCTCTGTGCCAAATAGCCATAGCCCTGAACAAACTTGAAGAGAAAGCACAATGCAAGCTTTTTGTTTCAAATTTTAAAAAGCAAATGTATCATCACAAACTTTTGTTCAAATTTTTGTATTTCTTTTCTTTTTGCTACCTTAATTTCTTTTTTTCTTCCCATGAAAAGTTAACTCACTTGAAAAATGATCAAATAATTTAGACACCTATATTCTAGATTCATAAATATTCTGTTTCTTAAGAAGTTCTTCTTAAGAAATAAAATAAAATGAAAATAAAATAAAATTCTTCCAAACAGTCAAAATGACTGTAATAGATCATTGCCATATTTTGTTGGACTACTTTAAAAAATTGAAGTTCTGTTATTATACTCTAGAGACAAAAAGTATTTTTGAAGAAATACAGTAAGAGTATAAAAAAGTGTACAAAATGCACAGTATTTTAGAGCCAGGATTATTCTAAGAAACAATGGAAAAACAGTGTAATTATGTGTGTGAGATGGAATTTAAAAATTACTTAATGAAAAAGAAAATTTTAACTACTTAATTTCTGTGTACTTATCTACTTGAAATGTCAATATGCTTATTTTTTAAAATTATAAGAACATTAACACATGTTCATATCATCACACAATTTTAGTTTTGTGTATTAATTTCTTCTACATGCAAAGTTAGAATATATAATAATAATTGGGGTAATTGGCAAACATTGTTTCATTGTTTTGGTCATATAATGTTCTATGTACTTGTTTCACTTAATATAAGATGACCAATATTATTTTAGCTTTTTGCTTTTTACAACTATTCATTTTAATAACTGTATGATATTTTATCCTGTTATATCAAGAGCCTGAAATTTAAATTATTTTATGACTCAAGATAACATGATACCATCAATTGAGTTTTTCCAAGCAGTATGCTACTATGAATAAAAAAAAAAAAGAAAAAATATCTAGAAGCAGTCTAATTAAACCCTTTGATTTGTGTATTTTAAAATAGTGCTTATTTTGTTGAAAAAAATTGAGAAATGTTGAAGCTACATTAACACTTCTAGACTAGGACCTAGTTATATATAAGCAATTTATGGAGGCCACATTCTTTAGTTCATCTCAAAAGCACATGTGATTTGACCCTTCGCAAGCTCTTTTCTTTTTTATGGTTGATTGCTTATGAAAATATTGTAAAAAATAATTAACCCAAACACACTTCTAAATTTCAAAGATTGTGGAGGGGCCTGGGCATTCAGATATGGGGAAAATCTCACGGCCTCTAACAACAGTCATATGAAGGTTCAAATATTTGTCCTGTCCATCAGTTTCCTAAACTTTCTAAACTTTTTTATACCATATTTATTCATTTGTTCAACAACGCCTGTTCTCTTGGAGCTGTCAAGCACAGGTGGCAGATATTAAGTAAGTACAGGAAGGAACACACAGGGAAAGAAACCTCATTCTACAACCTCACCTAACAAAAACTTGATCTTGATTCAAAAGTCAAAGAAGGCCTTCCTGAGGAAGTAATTTTGAAATCTGAGGAATGAATAAAAGGAAAGTTGGAGGTGAGGGATGGATACAAACTGTCAGGGAGCACTTCTGCAGAGGAGACAGAAAGCACCTCGCCCTGGTGGAGGGGAGAGCCTGGGATCTTCCAGGAGCAAGAGGAGGCCACAAAGTGCACAGCAGCGAGTAAGGTCCTGAGGAAAAAGATGTCTAACATAGTTTCACAGAAAGGAGGTATCCAATCCTATAGTGCAGAGATATCTAATATCAAAGTACAGAGAGATATCCAATATCATAGTACAGAGACATTTAATATCATAGTACACAGATATTTAATATCATAGTATGTAGACATCCAATATCATAGTACAGAGATATCCAATATCACAGTACAGAGATATCTAATATCTTAGTACATAGATATCCAATATCATAGTGCATACTCAACACCATACTACAGAGGGATCCAATATTTTAGTACATAGACATCCAATATCATAGTACCCAGATATTCAACATCATAGTAAATAGGTATTCAATATCATAATATGTAGATTTCCAAATCATAGTAGAGAGATATCCAATACCTTAGTACATATATATTCAATATCATCGTAATATACAGATATCCAACATCATTGTACAGAGATATCTGATATCATAGTACATGGATATCTGATATCACAGTACATAAATATTCAACATCATCGTTTGTACATAGATGTTAAATATCATAGTACCTAGTCAACATCATAGTACATTGATATTTAATATGTTCTTTAAAAAATAATAAATGAGTCAATATTTTCTGAATAACATTTCTAAGTTGGGCTTTTCTTTCCTTCTTTCATACACTTATATTAAATATGTGCTGTCTTTATGCTATTTGGGAAAACACGTTTATAGTATTTTAAGCTAGATTCACTGATGGGGCTTTTCTCTTTAGAAACGCACTTAGTTTATGATGAATTACTAACAGGAAGAACATATCTAAATTTTCACCCACAACTGAGTTGTGGTTTTGCATATTGCTTCAACCCATAGCTCCAAACTTCACCTTTGGCGAGGGAGGATTCTTTTCTCAAAATTTAATGGCAGCTTAGACTTTGTTCAAATCAACTTTCTTTCGTAATGTTGTAAGTAGAAAAATTAGGAGGAAAATACGACTTTCATTTGCTAGAGAAGATGCGGTTTGCCTAACGGCGACAATCTAAAAGCAAATACTTCTTTCTCACTGAATGAGGAAGAATGAGGAGCTTTGTGACTGACAAGTGAAAGGATGATATATTTGATGTGTTCCATTTATATGGAAATGCTAAGGAACATAGACAAGTATACCAAGTAAAGTTTTATTTATTTACCTAGAATACCAAAGTTGCATGTAAATGCACTGTTATGTACGAATCATAAGAGGTTGCAAGGAAGGAGATGGATAGATGGTTTGAAAGGAGGTAGATACATAGAACCAACAATGCTACATTTATATGAGTAGTAGATGATAAATATCAAATATCTCTCCCATGCTTTTGGTTTGAAGTTA
The DNA here is from genome assembly GCF_028858775.2 of Pan troglodytes. Classification (NCBI taxonomy): domain Eukaryota; kingdom Metazoa; phylum Chordata; class Mammalia; order Primates; family Hominidae; genus Pan; species Pan troglodytes. The sequence goes on along the minus strand of NC_072412.2, from coordinate 113,022,220 downwards.
GCCAGTATTCTCCACCAGTAAATCAGAATGTGTTCATTTTACAAGTGAGTGTCATTGCTCTCCTTCCTTCTGTTTTTCTTCTCCTTCCCTTTCTTGCCTTTCGCTTCATAAATCTTCATATTTTATTCTCAAGTACATGGTTGTCATGATTTGTAGCAGCAGAGGTAGGTATGCAGCTGGCTATTATGTTTCAAAATAGAAATGCCAGTATCCCTATCACCTCCCCCATCACGTTTACATTGATTATAAGGAATATTGACACCAGGGGCGGTGGCTCCTGCCTATTAATCTCAACCCTTTGGTAGGCTGAGTGGGGCGGATTGCTTGTACTCAGGAGTTCAAGACTAGCCTGGGCAATGTGGCAAAACTCCATCTCTAGAAAAAATAGACAAATTAGCCAGGCATGGTGGTGTGCACCTATAGTCCCAGCTACTTGGGAGGCTTAGGTGGAAGAAAGGCTTAAGCCTGGGAGGTGGAGATTGCAGTGAACTGAAATCGCACCTCTGCACTTCAGCCTGGGCAACAGAGCCAGACCCTGTCTCAAATAAATAAATAAATAAACAAGTAAATAGCTGTATCTTCCTCATTACAGCAGAATTACAGTTAATAAGTACAGGAGAAATTATTGAAATAGAAAGTCACACTTAGCAAACATCCCGGTAGTAATTGCTTCAGACCATTCCCATCAATGGATGCTAAATCTAGTAGCCTACAGCAGAGGACCACTGAAACACATCATCCCAAGCACATAATACAATCTTACTTTGCAGCAAAAAATGTCTTGCAAGTAAATAATCTGAGGATTAATAATCAGCCTGGCGAATTATTCTAAAGCTTTTGGAAGATATACATGATCATACATATGTCTTATGTTAACTCATAATTTATTGGCTTTCCAGGGCAATTCCAAAGCTCAAAATGCTTTTTGGTCTCCAAGATTGATTTTATTTTTCAAATAAGCTGAAAATATTCAGTATGAGAATATTGTAGATTCTCATCAGAAGAAATTATAATGAGGTATACCAGTAAAGCTTAAGGCAGGGTTTAGTCACACATCTTCTCTGTCTCCTCATTTTTCTCTTTTATCATTTGAGAAGAAAATAAAGAAAATTTTGTTTTCAGAAACCCGAGTTTTTTTTCCTCTTTTTGAAATAATATTTGCTGCTTGTAAGGAAGGCTTCTTTGGGAGCACTGGATTTCCCCACCAGAGAAGATGGAAAATTCTATAAAATACTGCCAGTGACAATAGACAGGGCTGCAGAACAGGGCAAGACGGACATCTCCACCGACGAAAGCTTTCTTTCCTGTCTCTTGTTCATCATTCTGCTCACTGTGTCTTAGACTTCCTGAATTTAGGACCTTTTACCCCACATTATCTTTCCTTCTTATTTTTCCCAGCATTCCTGACCTCTGCTCCTCAGACTGTGCTAATAGCTGTCACTAATTTTCAATTGAGTTTCCTTCATTAAGTCAACAGTAAAAAGAAATGCATTAGCATGCTGTAGCCTTCCACCACAGGGATTAATGTTTTCATATCCCAAATGTGAACAAAACTGATGTATTTCAGAGTCAGTACATCATCACTGCATTAGGTTCTCATGGCTGCCATAACAAATGAACACGAATGTAGGGGTGAGAAACACCACAACTTTATTATCTTACAGTTCTAGAGGCCAGAAGGTCACAATAGGTTTCCCTATACTAAAATGTAGGTGTCGGCAGGATTGCAGTCCTGTTGGAGGCTCTAGGAAAGCATTCATTTCCTTGCCTTCCCAGCTTCTAGAGGCCGCCTTGTTCCTTGGCTTGTGGCCCCAGCCAGGAACAGCATCTGTCTCTCTGACCTCAGCTTACTTAGTGACATCTTCTCGTCCAACACCCTGACTTCTCCTTTTCCCTTATAAGGAACATTGTAATTATATTAAGCCCACCAAGATAATATAGGATAATTTCTCTATCTCAAAATCCTAACTTAATCACATCTGCAAAGTCCCATTTGCCATGTAAGCTATCTTTTCACAGGTTCTAGAGATAACTGTTTTTTGAATCAAAGATAAGGAAGTGGCTTTTGCGGGGAGCCATTACTCTGCCTGCTATGCTTAATTTGCCATCATTATGCAGTAAAGACAACATGAAGCAGGAAGTTGAAGTTGTAAAAATAACCGACCCTACTTGGGCCCATCAATGTCCTGAATGTGATGATGATGATGATGAGGATGACTGTTATGATTATTATTATTCATGCAGTAGTTTTTAAACTCTATTTTATGAAACTAATGTGTCATGGAATTTCTCTCTGGCTAGTTTAAAACAAAGTGTGGTCAGTGGACAGTTGTTGATTTAAGCTTTACTTCATCATATCCATGTACTGAGGTAAGAGCATGAAAGCAGTTGAGTTTTAAAGGCTTATAAACAATAAAGAGCATATTTTTGTATCAATCTTATCAGCAGTAAATAGTAAACTCCTAACAGGGAGAATAATACAAGTTTCACTTTTTGCTACGATGCCCAGCACAGTCATGTTTAGAGAGGAATTTGATGAATGCTTTTCATAAGAGTCATTGTTCCCATGATGATGAATGGGAACAGTGGTTCCACCCCAAGGAGTGATCTATAAAGTACCTGGAATACATCTTATGGGTAAGGGTTGAATGGTGACATGAAGAGAACTGCTACTTCACAATGAATAGAATGCCAAAAGAGGATTTTATGCCTTATTCACTGTCACCTTCAGAAAACACAATTCATGTTGCTCTGCTCCTCAATCCCCAGTGTTGTCATTTTGCCTGTTCCAAAGTTTTGTACTAGGACTTTGTTGAAGATTGGGCTAAAAACCAGCAAGATACTGACCTTTTATGCCATCCTGAAACATGTTTTCAATGACTGCAGAAAAAGAAGAAAGGTCAAAAATTGACAAGGCAAGCTTTCTGTGACACTTACTGACAAAGTTTCCCAGCCATCACCAAGTCTACCAAGGGGACATCATTGACCTCATTTTGCTGCATTTGTGATAGCTGTCAGGGTAAGGAGGCATCATTATAAAATCAGAGCATAACTACCCTCTGGTTTGTCTTTCTGGTTTTCTATGTTTGTGTTGTGATAACTGTCAGGGTAAGGAGGCATCATTATAAAAAACAGTATAGCTACCCTCTGGTCTGTCTTTCTGGTTTTCTATGTTTATGTAATGAAATAAATTATACTTGGCATAATTCATCTTATCTCTCATTTATAATTTACTGTTTTTTGAATCAAAGGTATAATGCCCCATTTTAACAAATAGATATTTTATTTCCATAAAGTACACAACATAGTCTCAGTAAAGAAATATGAAACTATGATTATCTGGCAAGTTACATATACTAGAGCAGTTAAAATTCTCTTTGTTAATGAGTATTGAGATATATCTGAGGAGGAAGCACCAGAGAAAGTGCAGAACAAATCTGGGCTTTGGAAGATTATGAATCATCTGAGCTCTAAGAAGACCAGTGTTTATTTAAGGTCTCAATGCTGATGGTGAGCGTATGTGAAATTGATGTTTCACTTTTACATTCTTAGAATAGAGGGTGCCTTGCCCCGAAGTCAGTATTTTTGGATAAAAGTGTTATTTCTTTCCATATTTGAAGTGACTGTAGCATAATATACTGATGAGTTAAAACCAACCAAAACTCCCATTATGAGCTTTTATTTGCATTGTTTGGTAATAGTAGATAAGACAGCCCCTCAAATAAAGATAATGGGGATATAACAACAGGTGATATTAGATAGCATGCCTAGAAATACGAGAAACATGAAAAGCAAGAAGTTATGAAATGTCTTCTAGCTAATGACAAAGAAGGCACACAAAAACGAAAGTGAGAAATTAATTAATGGATACAATGTATGTTATTCAGGTGATGGATACCCCAAAAGCTCTGACTTGACCATTACATAATCTATGGATTTAACAAAATTGCACATGTACTCGATGAATTTGTGCTTAAATAAATAAATAGAAAGCATATATTTGTATGGGTATATGTATGGTTGCTTCTTCCTAGATTAATGTATTGAATGAATTAAATTAGAAATCCTAAAGAGACACGGTCACTTCTGAAATGAAGGCATATGTGGAGTCATCATGTTCTAAGTGACTACCACTATGATGTTACTTGTCGGCTGAAATTTCTCTAGGAAAAGTGTCAAAGACATTTGAGTTTTAACAGAATTAATTTTTGCCAGTTAGAGAGAGAGAAAATCTGACTTCATAATAAAAAAATGCTAAAACATGATGTATTTGTTTTTCCTTTATACAATTAGCATAATTATTATTTTATTAGTTTATTTTCCTCTAGAAAGGAATAAATATATATTTATAACATCACATTAGCAATGTATGAGAAGTTTTATACTAGAAGAACCATCTAAAGTTTGGCTTTAAAACAATTTGATGATTACCTTCCTCTTTTTTGTTTTGTCTTTCAAAATTGGCAAAATATCTTTATTGCTATTGCTGACTATAAAAACATGTAAGAAATTCAAAGTAGCACCGATTCAAAATGGAATTCTCTTTAGTAGCATTCATCTTTCAGTTCTCTCTGGGGAACACTGAAATTGAATTTTGTAGCCATAGTGTCCTAATAAAAATTGAGGATAGAAATAGAAAGTAAGAGGCAAAATGGCTTCCCGGAGTTTAAACCCAGAGTCACTTCCATTTTTGTTACTTTTCAGTTCCATTTTTGAAGTACCATCGAGCTTGGTCTTCAGAAGAATCAGACATGTAACATATAAGTAAATTGTTGTCTCAACACTGCATGGCAAACTGGCTTCTCAGTTTTCCAGAGAGATTCAGAATTAACTAATGAGCAATTGCACTTGCAGATAAAAACAAAAACTATTTTGCACTGTCAGAGAAATAGTTTATCAATTTGCTTATTCCACTTGTTCATGTGATTAGATTACCTCTACAATATTTTATAATTTTGCCTCTTTTAATATTTCATACATCATGCTTATTAAAGATTTTGAAAGAATTTAGAAAGGCTAAATAAAAAATTAAAATCTTAGCACCACTTAATTATTTTATTAGAATCGTAGTTTTTACAGAGGGGAGGGGCCACAGAGTTCAACCTCCCAATGGGGACTTCCACCTGTGCCTCAGCATCCTTAGTGGCTTTCTGATCTAGACTTTCACCTCTTCAGTGATATGAAATCTACCGCCTCTTGCAAGAGTCAATGTTATTTTTATTCAACTTCATCCTTTTCTGTACAAAACTTATATCTCATTTTCTGTTCGTGACAGGATTAGCTTTACAGCGATATTGTGTGAATCATGGCCTATATGCAGAAAACTGCCTGAGTTTAGAGACAGGCACATATGGTACACCCAACAATAAATATTATCTTTATTAACAAATATAGCTTTAAAAATCTTTAAACGTCTATAATTTGGGGGAAAACCTACCTTTGTTTTAATCTGATCCAATTTTAATTGAGGAATCACTTTTAAATAAATCATGCAAATCTCCAAACGAAAATTAGAAAGAACTGTAGATTCCTGTGAAGAAAATAAATCTAGTCAACACATATGCAGCTTAGTGAATCTGCACTTTGTATGTGAGGCCAGTTAACCTCTGAAGCACAAGCAACTTCACTGATGCTGTCATATTATTTATTTATATTTGTTTATATTTGCATTGGGTAGAATTATAATTTTATATACTCAGCTTTATTTAAAGTGATATTCTTTCCATCTACTTTTCTTCTCCGTCTCAGGTAATAAAAGATAAAATTCAATGTTAGTCAACAATTTTTTGGAACAAAGTTAAGAATTCTTAAGTGGGATTACTTATTTTAGATTTTGAGTATGTATAAGTGATTTGTGTTTCAGGGGTATTACATGTATGTGTGTAAGAAATGAATTGTAATTATAAATGGGAACTAAACATTGAGTCCACATGGTGACAAAGATGGAAACAATAGGCACTGGGGACTGTTAGAGTGGGGAGGGTGAGAGAGGAGTGAGGGTTGAAAAACTTCCTAGCAGGTACTAGTCCATTACCTGGGCAATGAGATCATTTGTACCCCAAACCTCACTGACATGCAATTTACCCATGTAACACACCTGCACATGTACCCCAGAGCCTAAAATTAAAGTTGGGGGAAAAAAAGAAATAGATTGTATTATCTACTGTTGTGTACAAACAATCTCAAAACTTAGCAACCGAGAGAAACAAATCTTTATTATCTCATCGTTTCTATGTGTCAGGAATCCAGGAAGACAGAGAGAAAAAGAGTGAACCCAAGCTGCAAGCCACAAGCACAATCGTTTTACAGCCTCATATTGGGAGTTGCATCCTGTCACTTCTGCCATAGCCTTTTCATCAGAACTAAGGCAGTAAGTGATCCCTGCTCACACTCGAGGGGAGGGGATTACTCCAGGGCATGGATGCTGGAGACAGGAATTGTTGGGAACCCTTGTAGAGACTTCCTGCATAGGGATAGTCTCCAAAGAGCACACAGCAGTCACATGATTAGAGACAGTAATTTTACCTCTACTGGGCCAAACTCATAGAGAACAAATAGTACCACTGTGAATAGAAAAATGTCTTCTATTTATTTAAGCCCATGTATTTAATTAATTGATTGATTTATTTTGAGACACAGTCTTGCTCTGTCACCCAGCCTGGAGTGCAATGGCGCGATCTCAGCCCACTGCAACCTCTGCCTCTCTGGTTCAAGCGATTCTCCTGCCTTAGCCTCCTGAGTAGCCGAGATTACAGGCATGTGCCACCCTACCCAGCTATATTTTGTGTTTTTAGTAGAGACAGGGTTTCGTCATGTTGGCCAGGCTGTTCTTGAACTTCTGACCTCAGGTGATCTGCTGGCCTCAGCCTCCCAAAGTGCTGGGATTACAGATGTAAGCAACCGCGCCCAGCTAGCCCATGTATTTTTGAATATAATAAAGAAGGAAAAGAGCCAGAGGCCATATTTGAATTCTTAAAAATCCTTCCATTTAATACATTGGTGATATTACGAAACAGGAGGCAGGAAGGAAGACAAGGACTGGAGTGGAGTTGTTACTGCCGTACATGGATCCCGTTGCTTTATAGAGAAATAAGCACCTTACACACACAGTAGATGTTACAGTCTACGTCTAGGCCAGGAAGACACAAAGTTCAGCATATTGAGACAATCAATTAAATATTAAAAATGTATTCCACAAACAAATATCAGAGGAATTTTGATATAATGAAATGTTAAGCCAGGAATTTTGATCTAATGAAATGTTAATGCACTTGATCATTTTTACACTAGACAAATTTGGGGTTGTTAGATGAAGATAATAGATACCTACTTTTATGAAGACCTGAGATACCTCTTGGAAAGTCTGATGCGGTTGATATCTGTTGTGCAAACAAAATCAATACCTGATAGAACAAGAACTCACTCTGAGTCAATATTGAAAAGCACAGACAATGGTTAGGGACCCAGGACAAAAATGGTTTGAGTATAAGATAAAACAGGTTGCTCAGAATGTCTTCCAGCCTAGCTTCAGGAAAAAACTTCTGCATTATTAGAAATGATGTTAGGAAGAAAGAAAAATACTTAAAGAGTTAAACAACAATATGCATTGTGTCCCAGATCCACATAAGAAACTGAATGAAGAAGGAGGTGAGAATGGATAATGTCGGGATGGGATGAACATTTTCCCACGTTGACTGAATGAAAGTTGGCACAAGGTGCCACCGTGAGCATCAGTGTGATGGGAACCCACCCTCACTGGACAGGGGAAGTCAATTCAACATTGGGTCTTTATAGACAGGGTTTAAGGACTGGTGTCTTCCTTCATGGTGCTTTGAATAAAGTCGAGTTGAAATAGGGCAATGCAAGCAAGAGAAAAAGCAGTCTATGAGTTGATATGTAATGTAAATATGTAAATACTGTTTTAAAGAACACATATTTGGGAGGAGGATGCAATAATTCAAGTGACCCTTGAGCAACGTGAGGGTTGGGGATAGACCCCCTCAGAAATCTGCATATAACTTTTGACCTTCCAAAACTTAGCTACTAATAGTCTACCATTGACCAAAAGCTGTATTGATAACGTAAACAGTCCATTAACACGTTTTGTATGTTGTATGTATTATATGCAGTATCTTGCAACAACTTAAACTAGAGAAAGGAAAATGGTTTCAAGAAAGTCATAAGGAGGAGAAAATATATTTACTATTATTTAAGTGGAAGTGGATAATCAGAGAGATCTTCATCCTCCTAGTGTTCACTTTGAGTAGGATGAGGAGAAGGAGGAAGAGGAGGGGCTGGTTTTGCTGCCTCAGAGGTGGTACAGGCTGAAGGAGGGAAGAGGTAGAAGAGGAGACAGGAGAAGCAGGCATACTCTCTGTAACTTTCACTGAAAAAAATCTGCATCTAGGCCGTGTGCAGTGGCTCACGCCTGTAATCCCAACACTTTGGGAGGCCAAGGCAGGCGGATCACGAGGTCAGGAGATCGAGACCATCCTGGCTAACACGTTGAAACCCCGTCTCTACTAAAAATACAAAAAAAAAAAAAAATAGCAGGGCATGGTGGTGGGTGCCTGTAGTCCCAGCTACTTGGGAGGCTGAGGCAGGAGAATGGTGTGAACCCAGTAGGTGGAGCTTGCAGTGAGCAGAGATTGCACCTCTACACTCCAGCCTGGGCGACAGAGCGAGACACCATCTCAAAAAAAAAAAAAGAAAAAAAAATCTGCATATAAGTGGTCTGTAGTTCAAACCTGTGTTGTTCAAGGGACAAATATAGTTGTAGAAAACACCGGGAAGTAGATCGTCAACATCGAGCAGAAGGTCTTACATGTCGGATATAAACTCAGGGTTGATGTGTCCAAGTAAAGTTTCTCAATATCGTAGTTAGAAAATGGAAAACCTATTAAAGTGCCACATCACATTGTATCACCTAATTTGGGTATCTCTTTCCAAGAACGTGATAGATAACTTTAAATGGAAAGTAAAATTCAAAATTGGTTATCCAATTTCTTATTTATTTACAGCTAGAGGACAGATAACTCTGAGGCCCCCTGATGAGATTATACAATTCTCTACATATTCAGAGTGAACTGACTGTTGTGGCAGCAATAATTATTTTGGGCGAAAAGTCATACATATTTTGTTTTGCTTTTGCTTTAGAAAGTTTTAAGATTTTTTTTCAGGATAATGAAATCTGCTATGTTGTTAACAAGATTTATATGAAGGAAAACTTGCCAGTTTTCACCCACTACTAATCCTAAATCTGTTTCAGTCTAGGTAGTACAGTATGTACTGTTGCTTTCAAGCAGAAAAGTCTGTTTCACACAGAAAAAGAAAAAAAAACTCTCTCCTTATGGCCCTTGGTTTGTCCTTAGGATGCTGAGCACTTTGAGGTGGACATAAAATCCAGTATATCTTTCACAAACTGAAAGTGTATATATTCTTTGATTAACTATGTTAGTCTTTCAGTTCCTCAGCGTCATAATAAAAGAAATTAAGGCAGTTGTTTATGAAAATAGGATGTATGTTAGGCAGAGAATTTCATCGATATGTATTTAAAATATAAGTTTTAAGACTGAGTTTAAAAATTATGTCAAGTTATACTTAGTAAAATGTCCTGAAGTTTATTTTGACAATGCCAATGTTGCTAGGCTATTATTTTGCTTAATGTCGATTTTAAAGGTAAGCATTATAATTTATCTTTGGATTTTTATCAGGCAATGGCAATTTTGATTTTATCTTTATATATGCTGAAGTTTTGAAACACTTGCTTCTAGAACATTGCGCAAGGGTAAACACATTTACAAATACTAATTAAGAATTAGACTATTTTAAAATATTTATTATAGCCTGAATATTTATGACTCCCACTTCTAAGAATTGATTAAACACATACACACACACACACACTCACTCCACACACAACTGTAATTTTACAGAAACTTCATGATCAAGATTTAGAAGTAAATTTTATGGAAATAATCTGTATGGTAAAAAATAAATAACAACTTAGATCATGGGAGAAATGCATTTGATGGTAGAACTATTCCTTTTAATTAGGAAGATGGAAAATATTATTATTCAGAGATAATGTAATTTTATCCCCAGAAAACTCAGGGTAATTTAATGAAAATCTAATCGGGAAAATAGTAGAGTGAGCAATGATGAGGCTGACTATATAATTAACATATTTAATTATAATTAAATTTAATTATATTTCATAGAATTAATAAATTCCCTATGTATATATGGTAATTTGTTACCGAATATAATAGAAGAAAAAAATAGCCTACAAATTCCATTTGAAAACTATAAGAATTCCTCATAAAATACCTAGATATACATTTGAAAAATGTGCAAAGAGGAGGGAGGGAGGAGGAGAGAGAGTCAGGGAAATAAAGAAAAGAAGAAAACGAAGAAAACTAGATTATTACTTCAGATGTTTTACCAAATTAATTCCAGGTGGAATCAATATTTAACTATTAAACATTGGCATCATAAAAGTTCTATATATATAGATATATGTTTTTCAAATTATTTTCAATAAGAAGTTTTTTAATGATTGTATGCTTATAATAATAAATTATTTTTAATAGATCATTTTGACTACATGGCATTTTAAAAATAAAATATTGGCCTGGTGCAGTGGCTCACGCCTCTAATCCCAGCACTTTGGGAGGCCAGAGGCCAAGGTGGGCTGAGCACCTGAGGTCAGGAGTTCCAGTCCAGCCTGGCCAACATGGTGAAACCCTGTCGCTACTAAAAAAACAAAAATTACCTGGGCGTGGTGGTGCATGCCTATGATCCCAGCTGCTTGGGAGACTGAGGCAGGAGAATCGCTTGAACCCAAGAGGCACAGGTTACAGTGAGCTGAGATTGCGCCACTCCACCATTTAATGATGGAAAGTTGAATGAAAGATTGAAAAACATTTTAGCAACCTATACAGTAGTCTTTGTGTTCCTAATGTGTAGTCTCAGTATGTGATCAATGTAGTGGAGAAAAAAAGGCTCAAATGGAAACATTATTAAAATGCATGAAGGGTTAATTCACAAAAGAAGAAAAATAAGTGACCAACAAACAGATAGTCACCTATTACACATCGTGTAATTTTACTTAATTAACCAGCATCTACAATTCAATTGTGTCACTCCCATTTCTTAAATATATATGATCTAAAAATTTTTAGATATTTAAAATTGATGCATTTTCAGCATTTTCTTTATCACTTGTTTATAATATGCACGTAGGTCTTTTTAATAGATGAGGTTTTAATGTAGATTGTTTTTCTTGTACTCCAGGTTTAACTTAAGATGTAGCAGTGAACATTTTTATTGTAGCAGATAGCATGCACTTAGAATTGTGTGGTTATCAGTTATTCTGTCCAGGTTATTTATTCATAACCATTTTCTAAAATATTATATTAGTACATAAACATCTATTTTGCAATAATGAATACTAACTATTTCATGGAAAAATCAAAGGCAACTTTTCAATTTGGCAGAAGATAGACACTGGATTATTACTTGATTACATTGTGTTCCCTTCTACCCAGTTCTGGAAAAGATGTTCCTGCTTTTGGCAAGAAGACTAATATTAACATATTCAACAATTCCAGGTTACATTTTAAAATTTTTCATGTGGTTTTCATAGATCATCCTTAATGTGAAATTCTTCATATCATATTTTCCTGATAAAATATGGTACTTTTGCTGTAAAACAAGGCAATACTCTACCTCCACAAAATCATATTTATTTTGCTATTAAAAAGGAAGATTGTGTAAGTTCATGCATTCTAAAATTCATTACTTCCCTTTTAAGACAACTTTATTACGCCAAGTGTCTCTCTTGTAATAGGGCTGAAACCGGTGCCCTCACAATATTGGTTAATGTGTGAATGGGTAGATATGCATTTTTTTGATACGATAATATTGTAAATATTCTTGAGGCAACAACTGACTGAACAATTGTGTTATGCTGTGTTACAGCCATAACATAATATGACAGTGACATGAAAAACATATGAAATGCAATATGAACTCAGCAATTGTGACTTGCTGCAGGGGCACAAATATAGCAAGCAATTTACTACTATCATTCTTCATGAAAACGTGGTACTGGTGAAGATGGTATATAGTATATCCAGCAATCTATGAGTTCAGTGTGAATACTGCAGTGCCAGCAACAACAAGTCAGTGATGTGAAATTATCTATGAAATCACTGCCCTGGAGCCCTGAAGGTTTTAGTGGACACCAAAACAGGATGACTACTTGCCATTGTTTTTTAATTTGGGCAATTTTTTTAAAAAATTACTATTATTAAATTTTTTATTCACTAAATGAAAGTGATAATAGTATCTCACAGATTAAATGAGACAACTTTCGTGACATGCTTAGACTGGTGCTTGGTATAAGTAAATTTTCAGTAAATGTCAGCTATGATTATTGTTTTTTCAGAGAGAAATGAGGTTCACGTGGGAAACTATTGTTTAAGCGCGTGGAAATTTGGACCTACGGGTGTCTCTGTCTCTGTCACTTGAAGTCACAGCTCATTTCGCTGTGAGGGTGTGAGTTTAACATACACTCATAAGCTGAGGATTGTGTGGTTTGTAAAGTGCAAATCAGATCATGCCAGTGGGTTTCATTTTTTCTCATCTAATATAGAAAAAGAGAGGTCAACCTTGTGGCCTCCATGTTAGCCTCCTCACTGCCACACCTTGCTGCCACCTCCCATCTTCAAACTCCTAGCCAGCCTGGGGTGTGTTCTGCTTTGACATCCATCCAAGCTGTCCTCTCTGCCTGGAATAGCCCCTTCTTTTCCAGTCCCATTTACCGGGTCCTGGTCTCAACCTTTCAAATGTAATTTCTTCAAGGAAGTCGATCCAGACCCCACTTATTCCAGTTCAGTAGTGAGGCCGTTGCGGGGGAGTGGGTTGGCATAACAGTTCTTTCTTTTGAATGTCCTGCCATTCTTAGTGACACACGTCAGACTTGCAGTTATTTGTAAATATCTGCCTTGCTTGCTGTAGTGAAGCATGGTGAAGAGTACGCCAATGACGGCTTCTCAGTGCTCCATCTGCAGTGCCCAGCCCCACACCTAGCTCAGTGAGAGTTGAACAACTGAACAACTGAATGAGGAAGAAACCCATGATTTCAAGTCAGTTTAAGATTGCACATTTCAGCTGGGAAGCTCATGCCTGTAATCCCAATACTTTGTGGGGTCGAGGTGGGAGTATCACTTGAGCATAGGAGGTCAAGGGTGCAGTGAGCCATGATCTCCCAACTGCACTCCAGCCTGGGCAACAGAGCAAGATGCAAGACCCTGTCTCGATTAAAAAAAAAAAAAAAAAAACAAGATTCTACATTTCACCTTCAGCCTGTGGGCAGGATTACAACAAGGCATTCCCAGGAGAAGAAATGTGTTCTGAGCACTGCAACAAAGAAAAATCCACAACCTTTCTTAAACATCCTTACATGTCCTCGAATTTGCATTCCTTTCCAACAGTCCTTGGCTTATAAGACAGCTCAAACCACCCCTAAGGTCTTGAAAGCTGAGATGCCACCTTGCTGCTAAAGGAAACGTATTATTTCCACATCCTAAATATGCAGCCTAAACAAATTGGATGACCAGTTGCAAGCATTTCCATTGCTAGTTTGTCGACTCTGAATTTATTGTGCCATCTCCAATCCCCAATCTTACTGTTATTGAAAATCTGAGGACTGTGGAACTCCCTTGAACTGGGCATTTTAAAATTTCTTCCACACCAAAAGTCTTTAACTCTGGTTTAGAAATAAAATTCAGACAGAGGTTGTAGCTCTGCATAAATATTTTTCAGAGTATGTGAAATATTAATCATTATTGTCCTTGTCTTTTATGGCCCCCAACGTTTATAATTTTAAATGAGAGACATAGGGTACAGCTGAGGTAAGTCTTCTGAGACTTGTTGACAAAATCCAGATTGTAGGTGCCTCACAGAATCTGCTTTATTGTTCTTCCTGATACATTTAAAGTCTTTCTCCCTAGTTTTTCTGGGAAAATTTTCAAGAGTTTTAACAGCATTGTCGTGTGTGTATGTGTGTGTGTGCATGCACATGTATGTGTATTTTTAATTGCTTGATTCTTTTCAAGTGTCTGTATAATTGTTCCAAGTGCTAAATAATAATTTATGCCTGCATAAATAACCACATAGGAATGTTGGATATTGCCAATGTCTTTTCAGTGGAAGGTACGGGTTCTTGGTTTCATAGGCCAATCCTTGATAGAACATGGGTGTGTCAATGTTCAGAGACATGGGACACACCAACAGGGAAGACAAGGAGACACACAGGAAGCCTGAGGAACAAGGAAAAACCTGCAGGGTGTGGGCTTCTGAAAGCCCAGGGGAAAAGGTGTGGAATGGAGAGAAATCAGCTGCCACAGAGAATTTAAATCAGTTGAGCAATGAGCATTCATGGCTGCATCAACCCAACTTAAAAGAAAAAAATCTTTCCTGAGCCCACTTCTATTTTAAATATTTACCACTTCTTGGACAAGCACCAAGCATTGTTACTTTCGAATATAGAAAGAGAATATTTTCATAAAATTTCCATAAAACTCCATCCTTGAGAGCTGATGGTTCACCATCCTTTTCTAGCATTTTGGAATTTATAGAAATTAATGGATGCCTTGCATTACTGCATATGCTTAATCAGTAGATAGGAAAAAATGCTTTGCTGGCAATGATTGGGTTTGCTCCGAACTATGCAGCTATGGGCTGGGGCACTAAACGAGGCAGTAGTACTCAAGAGATGAGGGCAAGGGTAGAAATTCCCTAGTCTAGCTGTATGGTGTCTTTATGTATTTCAGACTAATCAAGATTATCACATCCAGATCTATAATTTACTTTCTGGGTAGCTGTGGATAAGTTGCTTACACTTTCTGTAAGTGTTGGTTCCTACATGTGCATAATGAAAATCATATTAACACCAATTTGATTGGTCATTGTGATTGTCAAATGAGACAACATGCACAAGGCTCTAGTGTAGGTTCAGTTCCCAAATCTGATTTACCACGACTGATGCCCTTTTACTTCCTTGAATGTACCCACCTTGTCTCTCACTCTGAGATCTTGTCCCACACTGATTTTTGAGCCCCAATGTTCCTCACTGATTCACACCCATTCGTCTTCCATAGTTTGGCTCAAGCATCACCAGTCCTCCAAGAATTCTCTCTAACAGGCCAGATCCTTTCATTATTCTTTCCCGTATTTCCCTCTACCTTTCCTTCACTTCTCACAGTTTGCAATTCTGCGTTATTTATTGTGATGATCTGATTAATTTCTTCCCAAGACCACAAACTCAAAGAGGGTTCAGTTCAGTTTGGTTCATCATTGTATCTCCAACACCTAGCATAGAGCCTGGTATTCTTGCATCTCTATTTGTTGAATAAATAAATAAATGAAGTTGAATTGATTTTTCATTATTTTACTGCAGTGGTGGTTGGGTGGTTGATCTTTCTTAAGAACCTGTTAAACTGAGCTGAGAGATCTGATCTCTACCACTTGGGGCCTAGTCAGTAGCCATGCCTCCTGTCTGTGAGAACTCCTTTCAACATAAAACTGACAGTCTATTCATGTTGGGCTTTGTATGTTTATCTTTTAAGCTCCTCTTTGTAACACTGTTCAAATTTATTTTGCTATTTGTTTCAGGAAAACAGCATTTTCTTGGTTTTCTATAAATAGTTGGTATATTTTAATATGAACAGGATTTAGAAAAACTAGTAAAAAAAGATATTTAAGGTTGGTTCTGATTTTTATATTTCACATTATGATTGGCATTTATTTTCATGTGATTAAGCAAAACCTCTCCATAACAATCTCCCCCTATATCATTTATTCACTGTGTAGTATTTTACCATATGCCTTTCTCCCTCAGTAGAATAAGGCTTTGTGAATGCACATAGAAGGATCATGGATTGGGAAGCCAATCTGATCCTGACTTTTCATTAAGCTGATGATTGTCATCTGTCACAGAATGGAACCCAGGAGGCATGAAGAATATCACTTGTTACAATTGTGTTACCCATTGTGTCCATACAGAACTAGCTCTCAGAATTGTTCACTGTTCTGTGTGCCCTGCTTCTCTAGCAGCGATAACAATCAACTACAGCCTAACAGTGAAGTTCGTAAATATCTTCTAATGGCAAAACACATGGATAACCCAAGAGCTAAAGGCAGGATAATTAAAAAAAAATTGTGGGTATATAGTAGGTGTATATATTTATGGGTTACATGAGGTAATTTGATACAAGCATGCAACGCGTAATAATCACATCAGGGTAAATGGGTATACATAACCATAAGCATTTGTCCTTTGGATTACAAATAATCCAATTATATACTTTTAATTATTTTAAAATCTATTTTAAAATCTACAATTAAATTATTTTTCACTATAATCACCCTGTTATGTTAGCAAATACTAGTTCTTGTTCGTTATTTTTAACTATTTTTTGTACTCATTAACCATTCCTACTTGTCCCCTGTGCACTCCCAGGCTATCATTCCCAGCCTCTGGTAACCATCTTTCTACCGTCTGTCTCCATGAGTTCAATTATTTTATTTTAATTTTTAGCTCCCCCAAATAAGTGAGAAAATGTGAAGTTTGTCTTTTAGTGTCTGGCTTATTTCATTTAACATAATGTCATCCAGTTCCATGCATGTTGTTGCAAGTGACAGGATCTCATTCTTTTTTAAATGGAGGAATAGTACTCCATTGAGTATATGTACCACATTTTCTTTATCCATTTGTCTGTTGATGGACACTTAGGTTGCTTCCAAATCTTAGCTATTGTGAATAGTGCTGCAATAAACATGGGAGGGCAGATATCTGCTCAACATACTAATTTTCTTTCTTTCGTGTATATACCTAGGAGTGGGATTGCTGGATCATATGGTAGCTCTAGATTTAGTTTTTTAAAGAGCTTCCAAACTATTCTCCAGATAGGTTCCATTTACACCAACAGTTTATGAGGGTTCCCTTTTCTCCACATCCTTGCCAGCATCTGTTATTGCCTGTCTTTTGGATATCAACCATTTTAACTGGGGTAAGATAATATCTCACAGTAGTTTTGATTGGCATTTCTCTGATGATCATTGATGTTGAGCACCTTTTCATATACCTGTTTGCCATTTGTATGTCTTCTTTTGAGTAATGTCTATTCAGATGTTTTGCCCGTTTTAAAATCAGATTATTACATGTTTTTCCCTATAGAATTGTCTGAGCTCCTTATATATTCTGGTGATTAATTTCTTGTCAGATGGGTAGTTTGCAAATATTTCCTTCCATTCTGTGGATTGTCTCTTCACTGTGTTATTTCCTTTGCTGTGCAGCTTTTAAACTTGCTATGATCTCATTTGTTCATTTTTGCTTTTGTTGCTTGTGCTTGTGGGGTATGACACAAGATATCTTTGCTCAGTGTCTTGAAGAGTTTCCCCAATGTTCTCTTTTAGAAGTTTCATAGTTTGAGGTCTTAGATTTAAGTCTTTAATCCATTTTTATATGATTTTTTATATGGTGAGCGATGGGGGTCTGAGTTTCATTCTTCTGTATATGGCTATCCAGTTTTCCTAGGGCCATTTATTGAAAAGACTATCTTTTCCAGACTGTATGTTCTTGACACCTTTGTCAAAAATGAGTTCACTGTTAGGTGTGTGGATTTATCTGTGTTCACTATTCTATTTCACTGATATGTGTGTCTGTTTTCATACCAGTCCCATGCTGTTTTGGTTACTGTAGCTCTGTAGTATAGTTTGAAGTCAGGTAATACAATTTCTCCCATTCTGTTCTTTTTGCTTATGATAGCTTTGTTTATTCTGGGTCTTTTGTGATTTCATATACATTTTTGGATTTTTTTTCTATTTCAGTGAGGAATGGCATTCTATTAATCTCTATCAAAATCGAAATGAATAGAGATGGTTCCATATAAATTTTAGGACTGTTTTTTCTATTTCTGTAGAGAATGGCATTCTATTAATCTCTATCAAAATAGAGATAGAGATTGTCTTAAATCTGTAGATTGCTTTGGGTAGTATAGACATTTTGACAATGTTGATTCTTCTAATCCATGAACATGGAATATACTTTCATTTTTTGGTATGTCGTCTTTAATTTATTGCATCGGTGTTTTATAGTTTTCATTGTAGGGTTCTTTCACTTCTTTGGTTAATTCCCAGGTATTTCACTTTATGTGTAACTATTTTAAATGGGATTACTTTCTTGATTTTGTTTTCAGGTTGCTCACTATTGGTGTTTCTATATGGCAAATCACTACCATTTCTATATGGCAACAGATCATTGGGTCTTTTTTTATCCATTCATCCACTTGATGTCTTTTGATTGGAAAGTTTAATCTATTTACATTAAATGTTATTATTGTTAAGTAAGAACTTATTCCTAAGGCAATGTAATTTTAAAGATAGCCACAAAATTTTTTCTAAATAATCAAGTGACTTCACAAAGGAAGTGTGTGATGTTCTTTTCCTAGATGTGTTTGTTTTATCCTAAATGATGTGTTGGATGGCTGGATAGCCTTGTCAGTCAGAAGACAAGAAGCGGTTCTAGGTAGTGGTGGTGATCGTCTGAGAGATAGGCACCATGGAAAAGTTTGCTTTGGAATTAACTCATTCTATACATCTCCAGAGAGGTGTACACATTTTATATGTGAAATGGGAGAAGTATTGAGGTAATTATATTGGCTGAATTTGCTAATTGTCAATCTAACATGAACCACGGGTCTCCTGATTTACTGCGTGATCCCTGGCTTTAATCTACTGGTGTATTCTTTTATCTATTCTAAATAACTCTCTTTGCCAGCACAGAAACCTCCATTCTGTAGTTTTTTTTAACACATAAGACTAGTGCTTTATGGTCCTCTCAATGGCATAGTTGAGGTGTTTGTAGACCTCATTCCTCCCTCTTTCATCAGTGTGGCCACAGTATGACCTATTTGGAAGAATTTGATTTATAAGATGATCTTTTAAAATACAAATAGCACTTCCCAAGGGTTCTGGAGTTCTAATGTAGATCACAGTTTTTAATCAGACACTGAACTCCTGACTGCCCAAGATTAGCTGCTCAAAAGAAAAGGGAATTTTGGCCAACTTGAAAGGAGGAGAAATGAATAATCTTGAAGTCTGGTGCTGCAGCTACATGTGGATCAATCAACAGAAAGGCCACTTCAAGGCACTAGACTTGGGGTGGCACTAGAGACATGTAGAAAGAGGGCATCCACCAGCCAATAATGGATATAGTGAGATGGATAGATGTTAGATCTTTTTTTTACCTTTTTCATATTCTGCATGGGTTTGCAGAAATCTCTACTTCATATTTAACAAAGCTAAGAGGACCTTTCTGAAAGTATTTAATGAATCCTGGATATTTTCATTTATATTTCTACTTTCATTATAAGATGCTGTGAGAGCTCAGACATGGTGCCTCAATTTTTGGGGAGGGGAAATTGAATGGCTGCCATATAGCAGACCTGATTTTATACTTATTAGCAAAATATAAACAAATGGAATCAATGATGGATATTAACATATTATAAAGTGCACAGATCCTATATATTTTTCAGGTTTGAAAGGATAATTGTAAAATCTGCATAGAATATGCCCATATCCAAAAGAAGTTACCCTGCATACACAGGGTGCTTTATTTTAAAATAGTTATTGCAACCTTACTGTCATAGGCACACATAGATGAAACTTTATTGAGTGACTGTCGCGCAGTGGACACTGAGGTCACAAGTTACATTCCTTGCTGCAGTCTACATAATTATACTCTCATTGTAAAAGACTTTTTTACTAGACATGTAACTGGACTATTCACCCAATATTGATGAAAAATGAGAAAAGGTCCTGAATATAGTTCTGAAAAATACATAATAAATAAATAATAGGACTCATAAAACTCATTTTATAGCAAACTTATAATTCCTACTGAAGTATACATGATAGATAATAATGAAATATTTGTTGACCTTCTAATATCATCTCTGATATCTCTGTGTATTGTTCAGTACCAAATTTGTTCCCTACAATTTTCATGAGCATTAATTGCATGCTTTTAAAATAATTACCTTGTTAGGAACTGAATTTTTATTTTGATATTTTGAATTTTCTTTCTGTAGGTCAATTTTAATTTAAAAATGCTTTCAGTGGTTTGTGTGATCATTACTATAATTGTTAAGATATATTTTTTTTCAAATATAAACCATATTCTCTTATGGGACAAATATTTGAAGCTATCATTAATTCCGGGAAGTTATCATGGTGTCACTGAGAGCACTAGAGTGACCATTTACTTTATAATTATCCCCATTCAAAATGGTTAATGCAGGTTTCAGCAGGCCTTTTGGCCTCTAAGTTGCAAATGACACAACGATGAAATGATCGAAATAATCTTTAAGAATAAAGTTTTAGTCAAGAAGAAAACCCACCCTTGGGTAAAGCGACTATTTTGATCCCACATCTCTTTCAAAAGGTGATAATTAGAATGAAGTTACATTTTAAGGTTACCTTTCTCATGACAATGTTTATACTTCCATTATCTGTGCCTTATAGAAAGATCTGTAACTAAATCTTTATTCTTAAGTGTTTCTTGATTGCACCCTGATGCATGAAAATACAGGTTAAAAACATCTGTTAATACTGATTAATTATCAGGCTTTGTTTTATGTCATAGAATTCAAGAGATGAAAACATAATAGTAACTCCTCCCTTTTATTCCTTTCCATGGACAAAAACAATCTTGTGACCACTTTTTCAATACTGTGAGATTATGGTTATGTGAAGAAAGAAGACGTTTCTGTTTGTTCAGATAAAAAACTAAAGCTAAAATGGTGTGTAATTTCATTCATAAATATATTTCTAAAAAAGGTGAGTTTTTTTTTAAACTTTGTGGCAAAAGAAGGCCTTCTATTTCCTTGTGGAAGAACTTGTCTTCAGTGCTTAGCATTTATTACAACTGTAGACCACTTTTTACTGCTGCTTTGCAGAATTAACAACTTGCATAAGTATCATATTGAACATATCATGTAAGCTATGAAAAATGCATAATTTTTCATTTTCAGAGCAAATCTGAAATGTTGAATTATGTACTTTAAAGACCAAATAAACAGAGTAATGGAATAGTCTGAAAATCTAATCACTTCAAGCATGCTACTTTTTTCCCAGACATGATCAGTGTGCAGAATAGCTCCATAATTAGTGAGATTCTTACCTACTGAAAATTTGCTCTGTCAGAGCAAGCACATTCATTCCACTGGAGAGCTGCATACCAGGCAACCAAAAATTGGCTTAAAAGAGTTTTTAAGAATTATAAATTGTATTTTGAGTTGTTTTTACAATCACCCCTCTCTGCATCCAAACCATAAGGGATTACGAAAATGATTAAAAAAAAAAAAAAAAAAAAAAGCCCGAACAAGAGAAACCAAGCAGAGGTGAGTACTAAAATGTGGGGTCAAGTGTGGACACTAGTCCTTTGTGAGCCAAAAAGCTGCAATCCATCAAGTCAGAGGCTAAATCACCAGGCCTGTGGACATCCAAACCTGGGCACATCTTGATGGTGAGAAAGCTCTAACTTCCAGTAGGACAATTCTTACAGAGTCCTGGCTGAGGCCTAAAAATCTATTGCTGAGGTAATAGATTGTGTGGAAGAGGTGATGAGTTGGCCTGGTAGAATGACAGAGTGGCTACCAATAAGGAAAAATCCTAAAAGTCATTGATTATCATGTTTTCTTCAGAACTTTAATAGTGGTAATTTCAGACACCCTGTTAAGTGAACATATGGTCAGTTCATATATCTGCTACAACCCTGAAGTAATAATAATGTAATCCCGTTTCTAGGCAGGAAACTGAGGCCAAGAGAGGTTAAATTCTTTGCACAGGAATATGGATTTTTCTTCTCTGACTTCAAAGCCTGTATTTTTCAGTGGCATCTCTCAATGAAAATGTATTTTAATGATGCAGAATACCTCCAGCTAACATACACATAAGTTAAAACCATGTGACAACATACATAACTGAAAGAAAACCAGTGAATAATGAAAGACACTGTATTGGTTACCTATTGCTGTGTAATAATTTACCACAAATTCAGTGGCTTAAAACAACATTTATTTACTATCTCACAGTGTCTGGATTAGGAGTCCTAGACCAGCTTAAGTAAGCTCTGCTTTGGATCTCTCCAAGCCAGCATTCAAGTGGTTGGGCAAGGCTGAGGCTTCACCTGAAGGCTTGACTGTGGAAGGATTAATTCCCAAGCTCTGTGGTTGCAAGCAGGATTTTGGTTCTTCTGGGTAGTTGAACTAAGATCTTCAGTTGTTTGCTGCCTGTTAGCTGAAAGCTTCACTCAGATCCTGAATATGTGGACCTCTTCCGCATGGCTGATTGATTTATCGAAGCCAGCAAAGGAGAGAGTCTGTTAGCAAGACTGAAGTCACTATGCCAGCAAAGGAGAGAGTCTGTTAGCAAGACTGAAGTCACTACCTTTTGAAACCTAAGAAGGGAAAGGACATCCCATAAGCTTTGCTAGGCCAGCCCACAATCAGGAGAAAGGGACTACTCTTAGGCATGAATACCAGAAGGTGAAGCTTACTGAGAGCCATCTTAGAGTCTGCCCTCAACTGATTTGGAGAGTAAAGTGACTTTTTATAAGAAATGATATGAGTGTAATGACTGTTCAGCATGATGCTACAATAAATAATTAAATAATTAGCAAACAATTAAAAAATCAAACTGTTTGTATAAAAAGTCTTTCTTAACTGCAAACCATCCAACATGGGTTCGATTGTGACTTTATTGCTATCCTAAATGTATTATGCAATCACATATCTGCAACCACGTGCCATTTCGGCTGACTGGCAATTATTACAGCAGGAAAAGAAATTCAACATTGTTTTTTTTTTTTTCAAAGTAACAACTGTTTCTGTTGGGTGAGAATAATTTATAAATGGTTTGTTTATTTTAGAAATGCACAATATTGTTTTGTCTTTGACATGGAAATGAACAACTCCAGAGAAAAGCCTGTCATACAAAAACCATTTGACAAAATAATAATTTGCTTTAATTTATCTCCAGTATTTGTTGTGATAAAGATATTTCAGATTTGATTTTTAAAGAGGCAGCATCATTACTAGTGGGCAAGAAAATTAAATCCTTTCAGTATCCCAAGTCTGAGCTTAGTTTCTCCATGTTCTACAAAGATTTCCACGTTGGCCAAATCAGAATATGGTAGTAACCCCTTTTGAGGGGAGGATATACCCCAAGACTCCTAGGGATGCCTGAAACCAGGGATAGTAGCAAACTCTAGATATATTAGCATTTTTCAATCAGATCGCTGAGACAGCTACTAAGTGACTGATGGGCAGGCAGCATGTACAGTGAGAACACATTAGACAAAGGGAGGACTCACCTAGCAGGTGAAACTGAGGGGGATGGCATAGGATTTCATCATGCCACTCAGAATGCAGTAACATTTAAACTTTTAGAATTGTTTATTTCTAGAATTTTTTATTTAATATTTTAAGAGCATGGTTGACAGTAGGTCACTGGAACACAAAAAGCCAAACCATGGATAAGGGTCACTACTGTATCCACATAATCAAGACTGCATTTATGCTTCAAAGTTCTTGGAGCCCATCTCTGTGGCATTGAGTTAATCAGGTATCTAAATAATTTCACTGGGGAAAAGTGTGTATGTGGGATCTCATCTAAACTGGCCCAGTGAATTGCTTTTGAGCCCAGTGATATATGAAGGTTTGTTGCATAAACTGTCATTACAAAAGATTTTAGGATATTCTTCAAGATTCACAAGTGAAGTTTTCTAACTGTTTATGCAGGTTAAACATGAGGTAAATTTTAATTTGTCTGCATTATTTTATTTTATTTTATTTATTTTGAGACAGAGTCTCGCTCTGTCACCCAGGCTGGAGTGCAGTGGCACGATCTTGGCTCACTGCAACCTCTGACTCCCTGATTCTCCTGCCTCAGCCTCCTGAATAGCTGGGATTACAGGCACACACCACAACTCCCAGCTAATTTGTGTATTTTTAATAGAGATGGGGTTCACCTTGTTGGTCAGGATGGTCTTGATCTCCTGACCTTGTGATCTGCCCGCCTCAGCCTCCAAAAGTGCTGGGATTACAGGTGTGAGCCATCAAGCCCACCCTTACAACATGCTTCTGATGCTCAGGTTTGAGAACTACTGCCAAAAAGCAAGGTTGAGGGCCATCTCCTCCTTGTTGATATTTATTCTCTAATTCAAATTATTCTTAAAATTTGCCTAAGATAAGCATAATTACATAGAAAATACTAACCACCAAGTTAATCACCTACTATTTTTAAAAACAATTACTCTTTAATAATCCATGCCTAAATGTGCATAAATTATTGATAATAGACCAAATTCATATATGTTAATATGCCTGAATGCAATTCTAAATGCTAAAAATCAGATGACTGGTGAATCCTTTAGTTGACAATTACCTGCATGAGACATATGGTACAATTCTGAAGTTGAGGTATAAAGTGAACATAGTATTAAGTTAATGTCATGGAAGACAATTAGAAAAATTTTAATTCTATTGTCTTTTTTTATTATACACCATGGTCTTGTCAGATTGTAATGAAACATTATGGTCTTTTAAAAAGAGCATTATTATGAAATGATTTCATTTGATAGATATTTTTATGTAAATAATTCATTTTTTTCAACAATATGGTACACAGAATGCTATAATTATGTGTACCTCGTTATTCTTTTCTGCATTCATTTTAGTTTGGGCTCTTATATCACATGTTTGTAAAGGAAGAACCAGAACTGTTAAACAGATATTTTAACAGAAATCCATGCTAGGAATTAGAGTATTCTGCTACTCGTTTTCCTCTTGGTAGTGCATACCATTACTTTAAATTCTGAGGGTGTTGGTGGGGTGTGAAGAGCTGCACTGTTTAGGAAATGGGAAACCAAGGAATTTGAATCAACAAGGGTTTTGTAGGTAAAAGGATTAGGATGAAAGTTTCATGATGGTGACATGGCAGGAGCCACAGAGCTTTGAGGAGGACATGAGCAGAGCCAGCAGCAGGGGGACCTCTCTCTTTCATTAACTGGATTGATTTCTTCCCTCTAGGCTGTGTGTGTGTGTACGTGAATGTGTGTGTACTTTATTTTCAGATATTTATTTTAGGAAAGTACAGTATAGGTTAGATGCGTTATGAATGTTGATCATTTTACTCTATGATGAGTATTCTGTTTTTTGTAATAAGCTGTTCATTTTTCTGAAACACACACACACACACACACACACACACAATTATCTATGTTTACATAAAACGCTCAACAGCACTTCCTTCCCAGAGCATAATACATTCTATCTTAGGTTATATAATTTGTATACAACCCCCTACCTCCATTTGTTTCCCAGTGACCAAAAGGTAAGAGAGTGGTCTCTGAAATTTTTATTCTGGTCTCTCATGTCTGCCATCTCACTGAGTCTGCAGCTTCTACAGTAAATACGGTGCGCACAATCTATAACAGTATTGGTTTTACCAGGATAATTGAGAAAGCTGTGCTTGCTCTAACCTATGACCATGTCACTTCGTGAAGATGGTCATCAGGCCGGAGAATGAACATTTTTAAGCACCAGCAGAGCTTTCTGCTCCAAACACGGAAGCTCCTTATAATCTTTTGAATTCAGCCTTCCTCGTATGTAGAAATGCTCCTGGCCATCAGTGAAGAAACTGGTTTCTAACTGGTAAAATATTTGAAGATAATGACTTTGATATTCCCATCTCATACAGTTGGATAAATGTATTGCTTATGTTTTCCTAACTATCAATTCATTCTTTCGTTCATATGACAAATACCTGTTCGGTACCAGCTATCTACCAGTCATTGTGCTGTGTGTTGAGAGACGCATCAATGATCGAAGCACGAGAGGTTATAAAATTAGTTACTCTGAATTAAATTCAAGTTTGCTTATTATCAGTACCATATGAACATAATTTGCATTGGGAACAACCACACATGAAAAAAATCAATGTCCAACCTAGCAAAAGCTACTATAATATTTATTTACTCATTCTATCCAAGAATAATAATGATAAGAACCAGCATTTTAACATGCTTTCATTCAGTTTCCAGAAGTATCCATGAGAGAGCACATACATATCCTTGAGCATTAAAGTTCACATTGTTTAGTCTATACCGTTTGTGTTTTTTTTTTTTTTTTGGATGTTTGTTTACAGGTGAATTAGTCACAACTGCCAGCATCTAAAATTCCATATCGCCTTTATTTGGTTAAGGGAAGATCTTTTTTCTGAATCCATTGTAAAACTGGGAGAAACATGAACTCTACCAATGTTAAGCTTTTGTGGTTGTTGATCCAGATAGCTAACATAATAAGAAAATACGTAAGCAATGATCGTTTTGCAAGGAGCAAGAGTCTAAACTTATTCCTTCAAAATGGGTTTTTAAAGGTGGAGATTGTGCCCTTTATAATGAAATGTGGAGAAAAAAAATGCCCAATTCTGTTTTTTGAAAAGGACAATGAGGATGAAGTATGAATTGCTTATTATTAATCTGCTTCTGGAACCTTGTCAGGCTGGTGGAGGGAGAATGAATAAATATCAGACAAGTTCATCTGTACCATGATTAATTATGTAACAGCATATTAACCACTCCAATTTTAACCACTTTTCACAATGGCCATCATTTATATCATGAGCCTTATATGCCAATCCCTGGATTATTTTTAGGATGTAAGAATTTTCTATATATAGGAAGATAGATTAATATTCAACTTCAAAGTAATTTTTTTATTCCCCTCCTTTTAATGACCACTAGTTAATGAGGCTAGCACCAGGGCTTAGGTACCTAGGGCATAACATTGGAAACTATAATAGGTTATTCTACTTGACAAATGTGGAGCAAAGAGATGAACTCAAGGCCCTACCTCTTGGAAGATAAAAAAAAAAAATCAAAATGTAGGAAGCCACATTTTAACAGTAAGTAATTTTCAAATATGGACAGAAACCAGGGCAGACTGTGGAGCACAGTAGACACAATAAGATTAGAATCCTACGTGACTGCCTCTCAGGACAAGATGTGCCCGCCAATCATTTTTGTTGGTTGATAGCGCATGTAATTCATGGGCATGTCAGCCTAACTTAGCAGTACCATGTGGGTGCAGTGAGTTTGAAAAGCATTTCAAGATCCTTGTCAAGATCCTTTGGCATTTTGTGCATGCAGTTTTACCTTAACATCAGGAACACACAGAACAAAGGTTGAGTCCTGGAGCATCTCTAAGTAATTATTTTTCCTCCTCTCATCATTTCTCAGACCCGGAGAGAAGGGAAATATAATGGGCAGGAAGAAGGGATTCAGCTCCCATTGCTGCAGAGGATGAGCAAGAGAAGTAGGCTCTTATGCATGGACTCTGGAATGGCAACTTCAGGAATAGTCCTTGCAGCCTCCCTGCTGGGATGGCTGGCTCAGTGCTCAGTGCCAGTCAACTGAGCTGCATGCCAGAGTTCCAACCAGACCTTGGATCCCTAGTCCCAGGTGTTAGACCTTCCACCAAGGGTAGTGCTCTATCCTCCAAATATGCCTCCAGGCCACCTTGCTTCCTTTGGCCTCTGCCATGATCTTAAGTAATTTTGTACATATTTAAATGTATATTATACATGCAAACATATAAACACGTAAACACACACGTATAGTCTGATTAATGTTAATCAGTCAGGTATTATTGATACTTTTCTACTTTGTAATCTTCATTCAGAAGTCACAAAAAAATCCGCAGAGCTCCTGATGTGAGAGTTGAGCAGTATAGACTGCTGAGAACCCCATCTCTACTGCAGGTTGAGAGAGGACTGTGCTTATTCTCCTGATAAGCTATAACTTAACGAGGATAGCACTACAGCCGTACAGTTATTTCAGTAAGTGCTAAAAATGTGCTTTTTCAGAATATTTTCCATGAGTACTTGGCCTTGCCTAAAAGGCTTGTTTCCATGACAAGCTGTAGTCTACTCAGGGGCAGAATGATCATTTGCTGTCATGGCTGTCCTGATGATCAGTCAGTAGCCACTCAGTCCCCCGGAGTGCTTTAAATATCAGAATGGGATGTTGAGATGCTTTCCTGATTGTAAAGAGCTTTCACTGTATATGTTCTTGGTAGCACAGCTGTGCCTATTAGAGCACGAACACAGGGGCACTTCCCTGAATGTTCTCTCTTGCACTTCTACAGAACTGGATGTGGCGCTGGCCTTAGCAGAGATCTTTTGCGAACACAGAACGCTTCCATTAAGAGCTGCACTGTGTTCTCCCACATTTTTATGTTGATGCCCTTACCCCCAATCTGACTATATTTGGAGATAGAGCCTGTGAGGAGGTTAGATGAGGACATAAGCCACTAATCTGATTGGATCAGTGCCCTTGTAAGAAGAAAAAGACACAAAATGTCTCTTTCTGCCACGGGAGGACACAGTGAGAAAGTGCCTGTCTGCCACCCAGGGAAAGAGCTCGTACCAGACATGGACCTTGCTGGCACCTTGAACCTGGACTTCCAGTCTTCAGAACTGTGAGAAAATAAATATTGGTTGTTTCAGCTACTTAGTCTAAGAGATTTTTTATGGTAGCCTGAGCTAAGACAAAATCCTAAACCTCAGCCCCTCAGAATGTAACTATAGGTGAAGATAGGGTCTCTAAAGAGGTTATTAAGATAAAATGAGATCATTAGGGTGGTCTCTAATCCAATATGATCGACATCCTTATTTACAAAAAGGAGGTTGGGGCACAGACACGTACAGGGGGAAAATTATGTGAAAACATGGAGAGAAGACGGCCGTCTACAAGTCTATGAGAGAAGCCTGAGAAGAAACCAACTCTGCTGACACTTGATCTCTGATTTCCAGCCGCAAGAACTGTTAGAAAATTAATTTCTGTTTCTGAAGTCACTCAGTCTGTCATCCTTTGTTATGGCAGCCCTAGCAAGCTAATGCAGTTTCAGAGAGAACTGCAAACTTGCTGTCCAACCAAAGCCCTAATGACGTAGGAAGATAAACCCCCAGCAGACACGCCTATGAGTCCACGGTGACACTTCTCGGTGACCCAGCTGTGTAGTCCGAGGAATCTTAAAGGTGAATCTAAGAAGGTGCTGATTTGACTGCGTCTTCCTGGGAAGCTCTGAAGAGGTACTAGGAGGCTTGCCATTTGTCTTTTTCCCATGTCTATGGCCTTGAATGAGGCCATTACTGCCTTTAGTGTTGGGAAGATCTTGGCTTTTCCTGGAATCATCTCCAGGGCTGACCTAGTGAACATAATCAATTCAGCAACCACCACAGAAGGTATAAGTGTAATGAATGGAATCAATTCATTTAGTGTGATCAATAAGATGATCTTGTTTTTAAAAAATCACCTGTCAACAGACTGCAGTCATGAAAAGAATGGCAACCAACATTTACTCATTGGATGAGTTATTATTGTCTGGACTTCTCTGAGAACATTAACATTCTCATTTCTCATGTAGCGCTTCAAAAGACCCTTAATTTCTTTAGCAAGGGGACTATGCCTTATATTGTCATCTCTCTCCTAGCATCTAGCACATAATGTGAAGTTAAAATGATGTTGTTTGATTTAATGAAGCAGGATATCATTGGATGTCCCCATTGGAGGGCCCCACTGGTGACATCTCCCGCCATTTCTGGTTCCCATAAGCAAAATAATGGTAGAGACTGTTTTGTTCTTCTTCCTCCTTCCCTGTTCCTTGTTTTTGTTTTTTCTCCTATTGTTCCTTCCAGGCCATCTTTTGGCTGCTAGCATCCACTCAACATGATCCATATATTTCTTGACAATGCCCAATTGTCCATAATTTTCTCATTGTATTTTTCTCCTATGAAAAGTTTGCCTTAGTGTAGGCATTTGTATGAGAAAAAGTCTAATAATGGAATTTGCCCCAAATTTCAATAATGTTAAGAATATATTATATCTTGGTACCTTTTTATTTGACAAAAAGATTTTTAAAGAAACCTTTCTGTGATGAAATTGGACTATGCAGTATCACCAGCCTTACTACCCTGGTAATGAGATATGTCTATACACAGGCCTGTGATGGCCCCAGTTTACAACTTTGTCTTGGCTTACCTAATAATAGCTCCTTCTTTCACTCTCAAAGGTGTCCCAGTCTGAAGGATAAATTATATGGTCACAGCACATATACTCTATACATTTAGAAGAGAGTTTCAACACCAAAAGTAACCCTATTATTTGCAGACCTTATTTATTTTAAGCTGTTGAGATTTTCTCAGGTACATTAGCTATATACTGCCACAGTTCGTCTGAAAGCTGTGGAAATATTTCCCAGTATCATTTTAATAAGTTACTGAACTAGTGACTTCCAGTGAAATAGAGATTACAGGTTTTAATTAATACCTTCCCTTGAGCATCCACTAAAATAGTAACTTATTAGATTGAATGCTAATAAGGAAAAGGATGATACAATATACTAAAGTGCTGCATATAAATCCAAAAGTGGATTTGGTGTTGACAGCATGCGTTTGTTACATTCTCACAAGATCCCTCCAGTTGATTACTTACTTCCTATACATTTTAACACTACTTCCTCAGCTACCAATCTCTACAGGTATTATATAGCAATTTACTTTTTATTGTTTTAGCTAAATATCTTAGAAAGTACCTCTTCATCTGTCTTGGTTGGAAATACCATCAGCCTTCCTTGCTCAGAAAAAAAAAAAAAGAAAAAAAAAAGAAAGTACCTCTTCATTTCTTTCTCATTTGTGATACTCAGCATTCTAAATGCAGAAATATTATGTTATTTTTTCATTTTTATCAATTTTTATGTAAACTGCCTAGAGTTATGTAGAGTTTTATTGTGAAAATAAGTCCTCTCAAGTCACCTTGACTGATTCCCATGGTTAGTGTCTTTTAGATAACTCTCAAAGAATCATATTGTTTATTGTGGTTAATTTAATCATCAATAATGATGGCTGGCGGACATAAACATTAACATAATCCCTACCCTTTTCTTTTAATTGAGCTATTTCCTTTTAATTGTCTCTGTCTTTTCATTTCTATTGAAGCGAGAACCCTATGGGCCCACTGAGCCATGGAGTGTTTGAAAATTAAATAACATCTCCTTCCCCATGAGGAAATGGACTCCTAGAGAGGCTAGACGTTTTGCTTCAGGTTAAATAGCAAGTTAATTTGTTCGTGTCTCAGAGCAAAGACCTTTATTTCCCCACTGCTTGCACCAAATATTGATAAGTTTGAAAACATTATATAGAATCTGGATAAATTTCCATGAAGCCAAATGACTAAACTGGATGACCTAGAATAGTGAGAAGTTAGCTTTCTCCTCCTTCTTCTTGACAAAAATACTCTCATTTAGATTTTAGATTTTAAATCTAAAATTTTGGAAAGCTGAATAAGCTATAAATTGAAGTTAAGGGACCTTCTTCTTTCTCCTGTAACTCTTTATAGTAACTAAAAATATCAAAGCAAACCTAAAATCCCGTTAATAGATTATTTAGTTAGCGTGGGTAACAGAATTTTACTTCGTGCTTATTTTTCCTCACCACCTCCATTTCTTGCTTCCTTTCCTCCTCTGGACTTGACGCTGTGCTACACACTAGTGTTCCTTTAGTTCCTAAAATGAGCCATTATTTCCTTAGCATTGTCCATACCCCATGCCCCACCTGAGACCATTGACTCCTCCATGTCCACTGTGGTTAGATCCTTCTTGCAATCTCAGAATAACAGGTTGTTAAAATGGAGCTGTTTCACCAGGAGTTCTGCCAAGAGTCCAGGATGGTAGATGGCACCTTCCAAACTAAGACTGTAGGTCACACTCAGATAATTTGCAAGGGGACAGCACCAAACAGGTTTTGTGATGCTGGTTGACCAGTCACCTCCAGTCTGTGTAAGAGGGCGGAAAGACCCCAGTGTATTACTTGAGATTACACACACATGCATGCACGCGCACACACACACACATGCTTGGAGAAAGAATCTTTGATATACTTTAAGTCTCACCCTCACCCCTAAAGACCCCTGCCCATCACCACAAATCTTGGAGACTTCAGCCAGATAACATAAAGACAGAGAGAGACCTTGGTGTCTCCCTTGCCCTTGGAAATGTTTACAGTGAGAACCTGTCTGGCCACTTTTGAAAACAGAACCAAGAAAAATTGCTGCATGAGAGGGCTATCTCTGCTATCAGAATTTGTTAGGAAAAAGGATGCATGAGTGTTTAGCAGATCCTGTGAACTGGAGCAGCTGAAGAGATTGAGGGTGCTGAGTAAAGAGCTGGAGGAGCTTCCTGTTTCCTGGGACTGAGCAAGGACTCAGAACCAAGCAGTTGTGCTGGTGATGCACTTTCCAGGGTGAGGGCCCCTGCAAGGGTGAATCTCCAGGGACTGGAAGGGAAAGAATCTCTGAAGATTGCAAAAAAGCACCCCATGAAAGAAAGATCCACTCCCAGCTCACTTGTCCTTCCTAAGGGT
Source organism: Pan troglodytes (assembly GCF_028858775.2). Classification (NCBI taxonomy): domain Eukaryota; kingdom Metazoa; phylum Chordata; class Mammalia; order Primates; family Hominidae; genus Pan; species Pan troglodytes. Next base: position 112,989,667 of record NC_072412.2, on the reverse strand, counting down.
CCAATGCTAGAGGTCAGCAACAAAGGGAGACAAGCAGAAACAAGGGAAGACAATTTGAGGATAACAGGCAGGGAGCAGTCACAATTTCAAATAAAGTTTGACAATTTTTATAATTTTGTGGACTAAAGATTTTAATTCCTAAACTGAGACCATGACTTTGAGATGCAAAGGATCTACAACAGTGTCAACAGAAAGAGTCAAACTGTAAGATATTTTAAGAGATTTATTCTGAGCCAAATATGAGTGACCGTGGCCTGTGACACAGCCCTCAGGAGGTCCAGAGAACATGTGCCCAAGGTGGTCAGGGTACAGCTTGGTTTTATATATTTTTAGGGAGGCATGAGACATCAATCAAATATATTTAAGAAATATATTGGTTTGATTCAGAAAGGTGGACAACTCAAAGCGGGGGCGGGGCGGGTGCTTCCAGGCTATGGGTAAATTTAAACATTTTCTGGTTGACAATTGGTTGAATTTATCTGAAGACAAGATCAATGAGAAGGAATGTTCAGGTTAAGGTAAAGGATTGTGGGCACCAAGTTTTATTGTGCAGAGGAAGCTCTCAGATAGCCAACTTCAGAGAGAGAGAGGGTTGTAAGTGTTTCTTATCAGACCTAAAAGGGTGCCTGGCTCTTAGTTGATTATCTTCTGGATCTGGAAAGAAAGGAAGGAAAACAAAGAGGCAACGAGATTCTTTATAGGATGTGGATTTTTCTCACAAGGGACTTTGCAGGACAATTTCAAGGTATGGCAAGGAAATGTATTTGGGGGTTAAATATTTTTTCCTTTTCTCGTAACATTATGCCAGAGTCAGATTGAAAAGTAAGTCACGATATATAGGGTCAAATAAAACCCATCTGATGAGAATTTATGGTTTGTAGGGCATTACTCCCTAGACCGCTTAGGTAGGAATTTGGGCAAGATAAAAAATTAGAGCTTAGTCCTCAGCAGTTTTCTATCATCTGAGAAGGAGGAGGTGCTTCCAGGGACCCATCTTGGACATTATCCCCAGAGCTAGGAAAAACTCCTTACATGGAAGAGATTTAAATAAAGAAGTGAAGAAAAAGGATTGCTTTTCAATGACATCCCCAAATATCCTGTGTCCTGGGTAGTAGTGACATCTGCACTGATGCTCCTTACTCCACACTTTATTCCCAGAATTCACTGTGATGCCTGGCACATGGTAGATGCTCAGTAACTTTTAAAAAGAAATGCTAAATGCAGTGATCAGTGTCTGTCTTTTCTTTCATTTTCTAAAACAGCCTCTATTATTAATTATTATTATTATTATTATTATTATTATTATTATTGACCTTCTGGCTGCAGGTCTTGACTTTTGGTCGTGTAGATGTACAAAAACGATTGTTTTACAAATACCCTATTGTATCTGAAGCTTCCTGCAACTTCTGGCTGCCCTTTTTATGTGAAGTCTGGCAATTTACTTTATCTCTCTGTGCCGTCCCTCTCTTATCTGTGAAATGACAGCATTGTCCAAGGTTGGCCCTGGATAGTAACTAATCATGTCTATTAATCAACTTTCCCTCAAGTAAATTCTAATACCACTGGGTTTTGTTTGTTTGTTTGTTTTTTGTTTTTGAGATGGAGTCTCACTCTGTCGCCCAGGCAATACCAGTGGTTTATACATATCATTGCTTATCTGTTACTGTTCTAATGTTTTTGGCTTTTGCATCTTATTTATGTTTTAAGATACTTTATTGATTCAAGAATTCAAAAGATTATAAGCTTTCTAATGTCAATTTATGTTTCTGGTCAAAAAGGAAAGGTATTTTAAATAACCTTTTAATAATCTTTCCTTTTTTTTTTTTTCTTTTTTGAGACAGAGTCTCACTCTGTCACCCAGGCTGGAGTGCAGTGGCATGATCTTGGCCCACTATAACCTCCACCTCCCGGGCTCAAGCAATTCTCATGTCTCAGCCTCCTGAGGAGCAAGTGCCACTACGCCAGGCTAATTTTTATATTTTTAGTAGAGATGGGGTTTCACTATGGTCTTAAACTCCTGGCTTCAAGCGATCTGCCCCCGTCAGCCTCCCAAATTGTTGGGATTACAGGTGTGAGCCATGTTGCCCGGCCAATAATCTACTAGTGAATATATTTTACTACTAAAGTGGGCCAACCATTAACTTCACCTAGAAATTGTGAGGTAGATATAGCTATGTTGAGAAAGAGAAATCAAACCTAGAAGTTTTATTCTCATGTTTAAACATCTGACAAGGCATGTTTTAGAGATAATAATTAAGAAATAATTGGGCTATTAAATCTAAGTTCTTTGATTTAATTTTTTTGCAGTAACTGTCACATCAAATTACGTATATATTATAAATTTACGTCCTTGAAACAATTTATTCTTTCAATAAGTGTTAATTGAACAGTGCTAAATGCCAGGCACTGTTCCATGCAGTTAGAATGGATCTTCAGTGAACAAAAGAGACATGATCTTGCCTTCATGAGCTCGCATGCCATTGTGTATGTGTGTTTGTGTGGGTGGACATACGGCAAACAATGAAGTAATAAATAGCTAAATAGATGGCATTTGTGCAAGTTTGCTACAGCTGCCATAGTGAAGTATCACAACCTTGGTAGCTTAATCAACAGAAAATGATTGCTTCAAATTTCTGGAGGCCAGAAATTTGAGATGAAAGTACTGGCAGAATCGATTCCTGAGAGCTTCCCAGCCCCTCCCCTTGGCTTGTGGATGTCTGTTTTCTCCCTGTATCTATGTCGTCTTTCTTCTACACGTGTGTCCACATTTCCTCTTTTTCATAAGGACACCAACTATAATGGATTAGGGTCCACTCTAATGCCCTCATCTTAACTTGATTCCCTCGGTAAAGACCCTGTCTCCAAGTGAGGTCACATTGTGAGGTACTGGGGGTTAGGACCCCAACATATCTTTTTGTGGGACACAATTCAACTCATAACAGTGTGTTCCAATGTGATAAGTAGTTTTGACAGGTACCCGGAGTGTCGAAGTGAGCCGTTGGCTACTGCTGAAGAAGCAGCCGTGTAACATAGTAAATTATGTGGCATTCTCACTCCTCCTGGCCGCTGTGGCCTGTCTCTGAATGTCAGGTATCAGGAAAAGCACAGGTACCACCGGAAGGTGGACTGGTGGCTGTCTCAGTGCGGCAACTATTTTATCCCCTGAAGCCTGAAAATTGCATTCTGCTGACACGTCCTTCTATCATGGGAAGTGACATTTTAAAGATATTTACAAGTTATAGCAGGTTTAGAAATAGTTTACATGAATGTGTAATGTATTATCAGTATATCCTTACATCTGTTTTTTCTCTACAACAATTCTTGAGATTTTTTTTTTTTAATTGACTGGAAAGATGTTGCTATCCCTGCCATGGTGCAGGTTAAAGGACAGTTGTTTCCTGGATTGATGCCCTTTCTAGGCTCCCCCACATTCTGCATACCGTGATGAAGCTGTGGCTATGCAGGCTCAATTCCCTTTAAATACATTTTACTTTTTCTTGATGGAGTACACTTACTTGCTTAAAGAACATTCATTGGAAAACCTGCAGTGTCTCTATCTAGGGAAATTTATTTTTTCTTTAGTTTGTAAACTCTTGTGTTGAACGATACCTGATGTGTCTTGTATGGCACTGAGGTCTTGTTTTGTATGAAATGTGTACTTTCTCAGATATATGGGGCCATTCTTCCTAATTTTTGAAGCATTCAAAAAGAGGCAGTGTTGGGACAAACATATGAATAAGAATCTAACACAGATTTATGCACCAGCATAGCTCCCCAGGCCACACTGCTTTTACAGTTTCCAACCTAGTTGAGAATGGAGCTTTTAGCAGAGGGCTTTTGAAAAAGAGAGATGTCTAAGCTTTTATATTTTGGTCCAGTACCCTGGTCAGTAGACATAAAGTATTCTGCATAATAAATACATGATAGCTTTTCTCTTGCATGAGATCAGAGTCAGAAAAAGTCTCTTTTGAGTGTATTTCAAATGACGTACATTATAAATGATTAAGTACTATAAGGGAAATTCTGGGAACGTTCTGTTATGCCTCTGATCTTTTAATAACTACACCAGAGATTAGCAACCTGTTTATTGCTAAAAGCCACTTTGCAAGGGGAAAAAGGCAATGGACAGAGGCTGGTGCTACTGACATTCTACAAACATTCACTCAGGGAGGGTTCAGCTAGACAGGTGTACAGCGAGGGTGTACAATAGACAGGCAACTGGTACATTTTAATGAATGAGAATGAAGAGACAAGAAAGAAAAGCAAAAAGGAGACCAGCTATGCTAAGAAAGTCATTGAAAATACCATCACTATGAGTTACTCAAGGGTAGCATTTTAATCATACTGAAGAATGACTTAGGTTTTGAAAAAAGTACAAGTACCTATGAATTTCAGCAGTTTTATGCAAAATGAGGGCAGCTGCTGCACCAATTGTTAGCTTTCTGGGCTTGCACAGTCAGCACTTTTCTCTTGCATGCAGTCTGACTCTCTAATTCTGCTGTAAGCTTTTGGGAAGGCTTGGCCTTTTAGGACATTTTGATTATATAACTCTCATCTCGGATCAGAAGTGATCATTGAAATGGTGTCGTTTTTGGGAGGTGGGGGTTCATTTTTGTGACACTGAACAGATACTCTGTACCATCCCAGAAAACTCCTTTTTAATCTAGCAGCATGCTTTCAATTGAACAAGACAGCAGTAGACCGGCAGCCACAAACCCTAATCAGTGGGGGTTGACAGTAGCTCGTTAAATGCATGAAGATAAGTCATGTCTTATTTGGGAGGCTTCGGCTTTGTGAAGGAATGAAGGAACCTGCTGCTTGGTGCTGTGTAATGGAGGTTGAACTTGGGACGGAAGCTCTGTGTCAGATGTTATCCCACCTGTGGTCATGGAACTAGAGAAATCAATTCATACAAGGAGTAATATAGATTTGCGAAACATCTCTGAGTTTTCAAAGGTTCACATTTGGATCCCTTCCAAAAAGTAATTCAATTTCCATGAGGACTGTCGAAATTTCTAAGACATTTAAAATGGCTGAAATGCCTTTTATTGGGCATTTTCCTTTTTCTACCCAGGGATGCATCTACCCATCATAGTCGTCTTTATTTGAAGCAGCTACTGAAGTTTTTGGTAAAGGTTTGTGTTTTGTTGTTGTTGTTGTTGTTGCTTTTCATTTTTCTGTGCATAGCTAATACATGAACTGCAATCTTTCCAGACTCAGAAAATATATCATTCTTTAGTCTGGCATGCCAACTGCTAGATGAGAGCTGCTTGTAGTTTCTTTCCAACATGTCATTTTTACTTAAAAGACAACTTTGTTCTCACCCTTTTCCTGGAATATCCATCATCTTATATAACTTTCCTTTGGCCTCTAAGCTCTCGGCATGGAAACCTAAGTGTTTTTCGAGGTACACGTGGACGTACTAGAATGAAATAGCTCAGATAACTTAAGGAAATGGCCAGTGAAAGATTTGTGGCCATATTTGTGACAGCGTCATAATAACTGCATCAGCATCAGCATATTAAAGTTTGAGGTCACCAGGCCATCTCCCTGGTTTGGCAGAGGCAGGTGATTGTCAAGGATCACACAGTTAGCTATTGCAAAACCAGGGCAAGCACTGGAGTGCTTATCACAAAAACAAGAATTTACTGGGCTTAGGGATTTCGAAGAGTCTTCCCAGAGCAGGTGGCAGCTCAGTGGCATTCTAGAGAATGAACAGGAGAAGAGCTATGGAGGGACTTTCCAAGTCATGGAAACAGTTGTGTAAAAGCCAAGTTTCCAGAGACATCAAATTGCATGTTCACTTAAGGAGAAATGTAATTTCCACCATCATTTCTTAGAACTGAAGAAGATACTAAGCAATTTGACTTACAGTCAACCAAGAGGGGGTGGGGTTGCCTTTAGACACTTTATGTTGTGAATAATCTAGAAATCATGTTAATGTAACTTATAGGAAAAGACATTTTGAATGATGAGATTTTTCTATCAGCCTGAATGCCAAGTTTACTAAACAAGTTCTCACTAAAAAGACAAAACATGTAAAGTAAGATAATCTTGTATTCTATAGCATTCAATAAAAATTTTAATACATTTAAAGGTGGAAGCTCTATTTTAAAACTAAAATTGGTAAGTATCTGGTTTTTATAGACCTTAAGGTATCCTCACCCATTTCAAGATTTCTTGTGTAAAACATCACTTTTAATTTTGCCGTTGTGAAATAATGGACTGCTTATCTTCCAAGAGGTATTATTTTTTTCTAATTCATTGTTTGGATTTAACAAAGCAAGGACCATTCTGTTAAGTTTCAGTATTATAACTGAGTGAGGAAAAAATGTTTAAAAATATGATATGAAATAGCACTTTCTATAAATGGGAGAAAAATGTAGAAGTATCGAATTTGTTCCTTTTAATACTATTTTTAAAGAATTGGCATATACAGATTGCAAACTATTGAACAAAACAGAATCTTGTTCTTCAAATAGCCGGATACCTTGTTATTTTAAGAAACTTTCAGTGTAATTAATTTCTAAGAACTTAAATTGCCTTTACCTCCTTTCTTTGTCATAGATATGCATTTTTTTCTTTCTTTTTTTTTTTTTTTTTTTTTTTTGAGATGGAATCTCGTTCTGGCACCCAGGCTGGAGTGCAGTGGTGAGATTTTGGCTCACTGCAACCTCCACCTCCTGGGTTCAAGCGATTCTCCTGCCCCAGCCTCCTGAGCATCTGGGATTACAGGCACGCGCCACTATACCCAGCTAATTTTTGTACTTTTAGTAGAGATGGAGTTTTGCCATGTTGGCCAGGCTGGTCTTGAACTCCTGACCTCAAGTGATCCACCCTCCTCGGCCTCCCAAAGTGCTGGGATTACAGGCGTGAGCCACTGCGCCCTGCCAGATATGCTTTTAAGACAATTGAAGACGTTTTTATTTAGAAAGGAAAGAGAAAAAGAACCAAAGGAGGAGGAAATACTTATTGTTTAACTGAACTGTATAAAATGAGATATTGTTAGCTTTAGAGATTTTTGAAATCATAATGATAGGAATAATAGCTAACATTGAATTACTCCTTAATATGTGCCAAAGCCACTGGTCACCACCGTATGTTATTATATAATTTAGTTTTACAACTACATGAAGTGGGTATGGATATTGTCACCCACTTTCTGTAGATGGAGAAACAGATTTACAGGGAATAATGTGCTTGCTTGAAGTCCCAGAGCTAAGCAGTGGATCTGAGCTTTTAACTCAGGCAGCCTGACTCCCAATCTTAATGGTATAACCAGTGGGAAACACACTCCCTGTTGCATCCTGCCTGAGAAAGCAAAGTCTGTAACACATGTGTTTGGTTTAGTTTTCTTTTTGTATCAGATGGATAAAGACAGATCTTTCTTCAGATTTTTGTTCACCACCATGGTTCACCTTCTTTTGCTTTAAATACACTTACACTCAAAGTGAGGAAAGTTAATTTAAAAATCAATATAGGGCACACAAAGGTTCATATGTTATCTGTGTCTGATTAGGAAAAAAAAGATGCCTTGCCTGGTTTTATTTAATTAAATAATAATGTATTCACTTCTAATTTGATAAGAAATATGATTTTATTTTAGTCACGATAAAGGGATATAAATTATATGGATAAAAGCAAAAAATAAAAAAAAAAACACCAAAAACAAATTTTCACACTCCAGATAAAACTTTGAAGGAGTAATTTGCTTGTTTGAAATTTAGTAGTTATTTAATAGCTTTGGTACTAAACTTGCAGACTGTATGAAAAGCAAAACTAAAGGCCAAATCTAGATTTCTGTAAAGGTACATGGACATTAGAGGTTAGATGTACTTGTTCTAATACAGAGCAGGCAGGGTTTTTTTTGGTTTGTTTTTGTTTTGTTTTGTTTTGTTTTTGAGACAGGATCTCATTCAGTCGCCCATTCTGGAGTCCAGTGGTATAGTCACAGCTCACTGCAACCTCAACCTCCTGGGCTCAAGTGATCCTTCCACATCAGCCTCCCATGTAGCTGGGACCACAGGCATGAGCCACCATGCCTGGCTAATTTTTTAAAGAAACTTTTATAGAGATGGGACCTTGCATTGTTGTCCAGGCTGATCTTGAACTCCTCAGCTCAAGTGATGCTCCCACCTCAGCCTCCCAAAGTGCTGGGGTTACAGGTGTGAACCACCAAACCTGGCTTAATGCATGCAATTTTAAATTGCATTTAACTTGAATTTGTAAGGCAAGTAATACATACTTGCATTAAGAATATGCATTAGAAATGGACTAGCCAATTTATCTTTTAGGTAAATAATCTTATTTGAGAGTTGCGTCTTAACTTCCTATGTTACTAATTTTTCAAAGGCTTTTTCTTCTTAAACTGGGCTATAATTACATGCCATGAATTTGTTCTTGTTTAAGGGAACAAGTGCATGTTGTCAGGCAAATTGCTCTTCTGGTGCAAGGAATGGGAATATTATTCCCAAAATCTTTTAGTTGTTTCCCAGAATATTTTTAAGCATGACAAAGCTATAAACATCAATTACTTCCCAAGAATAAAAGCAGATAACTTCTTTTTTTTTTCTTTTTAAGCATGTAGTCCTTGTAAGAATAATGAACTTCAGTGGTTGATAGTTTCAGGAAAAGTAATGTGAAAAGATCATAAGTGAATTAATCTTGCACCTTAGGTATACAGAGTCCATGTACACAGTGGCTGATAGATATGTGAATTGAATAACTGTTAAATTCTAATCAGGTCAGGAGAACGCCACCAAAATTGTAGCTTGCAAATGAGGTGAATCACATAATAGATACTATAAATAAGCTAAATTTGACTAGCTCATTTTCAGGTTATAAAACCAATGACTATATTTTGGAAGAAAACTGTCACAAAATTATCTTGTCGTTTTATTCCTAAAGTTGTGTATTAGATAACAGTAATCAATCACATAATACCTTCAGCTATTGTTGATTATTACTGAGGTAAATTCACTTTTATGAAGCTGCAGGGATCTTGCAAACATGTGCTAAAAAGAATCCTTAGAGTTTAATAAGGTCATAAAATATTCAAACTGTACCCAACTACTAACTTGCAGTATTTAAACCCCTAGGAAATCTGAGAAAGGCTTGTATGTCCCAGGTATCAATCTGGGGTTTGTCTTTCAGTTCTCACTGGTGATTGCAGCTTTGAGCTCCAGAGCTGCTGTCTCTGGATATCTTGCAATCAATTCTTCATGCTGTTGTAGCTTTCTGTTGTCTGTTTCACACCCTTGTTTATTCCCTAAAGCAGAGCTAACACCAGCCACTTAGCCAAAAGGTGATGGATCACACAAGGGCAAAAGAGTTCAGGGGGAAAAAAGATTGAACTCAACATCAGACAACACCACTCATAGTGTCCATTGGTTAAGTTGGGGGCATTTTACCAAACGACCAATCAGCACTCTCTAAGTATGGCAAGGTTATGAGGACAAGGAAGGACAGTGGGACTGTCCCAGATTGGAGGAAACTAAGGAGGCAGGACAAGGAAAAACATGTGGGATCTCAGATCAGTTCCTGACATCACAGAGTCATTAAGGGGAAAAGTAAGGATTGCAGTTAACAGCATTATAACAGTATTTATTTCTCTTAGTTCTGATAAACTATAGTTATGTAAAATGTTAACATTAGGAGAAGCTGAGTGAAGGGTAACATTTTTGCAACTCCTCTGTAAGTCTAAATTTATTTCAATATATAAAGTAGAAAAATTAAGAAGTAAAACTCATTAAAGATGATAGGTTTGTATCTGTATGATTACAGAATATTAATGAGAATATTTAGCCAAACCCCTCTTTTCACTGAGTTGTTTATATAACTATTCAAACACGATTTTTGCTTTTAAGCCATAATTTATATGCCAATATATGCTGTCATACATGTACCATGTATATATCACGTACATATCATTTATATAGCAACTGGGTCATGGTGTTACAATGGATTCACACTTGTGTGCAGCAAATGTTATAAATTTGAAGAAAATAGAAAGAATAGAATGAACACAGGAAATGAAATGAGGGGGCACTTTCAGAAGCCCAGCAAGAGATGATAGTGGCATAGCAGTACCATTGTGAAAAGCAGAAAGTTTATATTGATGGATTAGGTGAGAGGTAGAAGAAAAAGAGAATTTGCAGATGACTCCTGTTATTTCTGCCTGAGCAATAGGGTGAGTGGTCATACTCTCTCCCTAGAGAAAAGTGCTTGGGGAGGAGCAGCCAGTAGTGGCAGGTGGAAGTAAAGCTGGGAATGCATCTTAAAGAGAGGCAATGGGAGAGAGAGGAAGAGATCAGGATGGAAAGCTAAGCAGCACTCATCCCCAGAGATGGATGAGTGGTAGCGACACAGTATTGAGAACAGCTACTAAAAAGCGCTAAGCACAAGCAAGAGTCGAGTCACCTTTCTCCTGGTGCCCCCAGGCATCATCAGAGGAACTTGACACCATCTATGAAACTCCCTTACTGTTAGATATTCCATCCACTATTCAGGAGTCCCCAACGTCTATCATTCCCAGCCCTTTTATCTGGAACTTAGTCTCTTTAGGAAGAGTGGGAGTGGGTGGGGCGGGGGGGGGGGTGGTGGGGGGCGGTGCGTAGGGATGCAGGTGGCAGAAAGGGCTATAATACCCTTTTCTGGAAATCTGTTTTCTACCAGGTGTGGTGGCTCACATCTATAATTTCCACTTTGTGGGACCAAGGTGAGAGGATCGTTTGAGCCCAGGAGTTCAAGACCAGCCTGGGCAACACAGTGAGACCCCATCGCTACAGAAAAATAAAATAGTTGGGTGTAGTGGTGCATGCCAGTGGTCCCAGCTACTTGGGACATTGAGGCTGCAGGATCGCTTGAGCCAAAGAGGTTGAAGCTGCAGTGAGCTATGACCATGCCACTGCACTCCAGCCTGGGCAACAGAGCAAGAATTTGTCTCAAAAAAAAAAAAATCTATTTTTTTCTTTATGTCGTCTTCCCCTCTATTCTAACGAACTTTTAAATACATATATATGAATATATATTTTATTTCATATATGAATATATCTTTTATTTCATATATGAATATATCTTTTATTTCATATATGAATATATCTTTTGTTTCATATATGAATATATCTTTTGTTTCATATATGAATATATCTTTTGTTTCATATATGAATATATCTTTTGTTTCATATATGACTATATCTTTTGTTTCATATGTGAATATATCTTTTATTTCATATATGAATATATATTTTATTTCATATATGAATATATTATGTCATGTATATTTGAGTATATACTTTTTATTTTACATATATATGAAATGAAAATAAACCAGTTCTACTAAAATGTATGTATTCTTTTTTTTTTTTTTTTTTTTTGAGACGGTGTCTGGCTCTGTGGCACAGGCTGGAGCGCACTGGCGCGATCTCTGCTCACTGCAAGCTCCGCCTCCCGGGTTCACGCCATTCTCCTGCCTCAGCCTCCCGAGTAGCTGGGACTACAGGCGCCCGCCACTACGCCCAGCTAATTTTTTGTATTTTTAGTAGAGACGGGGTTTCACCGTGTTAGCCAGGATGGTCTCGATCTCCTGACCTCGTGATCCGCCCACCTCGGCCTCCCAAAGTGCTGGGATTACAGGCGTGAACCACCGCTCCCGGCCCACTAAAATGTATGTATTCTTAAATCCCCATCTTTTAACAAAATCTTTTATCTTTTCCTTCAAAATAGAATATTTTTAGTTGTTGTTTATTTCTGGAATATACCTTCTTAAGAAGGAAACCACCCCATGTCCTTTGTACTGAAAAAGAGTGTGGGGGCCGGGGAGAATTTCAGGGAAGGAGATCGCTCTGATGTCTCAAAACTGCTTTGCCTTAGTACTCGGGTGACTCTGTGCTACGCAAATATAGACCCATGTTTTATATTTCCTTGGTTAAAGCGTTCAAGTCATACTTCTTTCTCTGTCCTTATACAAGATTTTCTCAAGATAATTTGTATAGAAAGCCTTATGATTTCTTGTTCTTGTAATCACTATCACATAAATAATCAGATCTTGAAAAATACGCAATATAAAGGAAACGTTATTTCAAGTGTGCAAAAATTAACATTTCTGAACTAGGAACATTAGAAATACTAGTGCTTTTTAAAAATTGTTGTTTTAGTAGATATATTTAGTTAAGGATTCAGAAATGCCACAAATAATGAAATAACAAATTAGTACTAATGCTAGTTGATACTATAACTATAAAAGATGCTATTACTTTTCCCGTATCATAGGAAAAAAAAGGAGCCATATCAGCCCATTAAGGAAAACTTCTTGGCTTGTGTAGAACTTTCTTTTCTTCGAACTCAATAACAGTTAATAAATTACCAGTTAAGCCTGTGCCTCTGGAAGAGAGCATTTACTCACTGTGTCTCGACATGTCTGGCATCTCCATGTCATAGTGATTTAACAGTGAGACTTTTCAATCTCAGCCTTAAGTGTAAATCCATGTGATCTGCCCACTCCATCATTTCCCTCTGAATGGAAGTGTATTCTATGATAAGTTGTCTTAAGATGTGCCATTTGTCTGAAGTTTAATTAGTTCTGAGCAGGTGTGGAATAAGAAGCGATCAGGCTGGAGTAGAGTTCATCAAACAAGGTTCTTGGATGAGAAGTGAAGCACAGGAGAAAGAGAATTCTCTACGTGGAGCTGAGCAGCAGGACTCCTGGAGTCCTGAGCACAGAGGCTGTGCTGTCATTAGCAACATTCCCTGAGAAGGGCGTGGGTTTCCTGATCAACGTGGTGCAGGTATAGAGTTGGGCTCCCTCTGCGTTGTATTCCTTTGGCTTTGCCCCAACTTGCGTCTCAGACTTAAATTTCCTATAGCTTGCTGTGAACTCTCAGAAAAATGTAAAGGGTGGGAAACATCCTATTAGTAAATTAGCATTTTGACTTTGTAGAAACATAGAAATTCTCGAGCACTTTGAGAAACTAATGGAGAGTTACTATAGCAATAAGAAAATTGTCCCAGGCTTGGTTTGGGACTAGGGCATTTAAAGTCATTGTTGCTGGTTTCCGGCTGTTTCCTTGGTGATAACACAAGCTATAATTAATTAACAGCCTACAACTATGGTTATTTCTGGGTTATCACTCAACAGAACATAAAGTGATTTTTTTGAGCTACATAAGAAATGGAATCTGCCAACCCTATTTAGAAGCATCTGTAACTTGCAAGGTGGTCGGTAAAGATAAAATGATTCCTTTTAAAGGGGCCCTGTAAGTTACCAGCTATTATTTCTTCAAGGTACAATAAATAGTGTTAGTGATTTATCAAGCCACGGTGGTGATCATTACTTTGTTCAAAATGCTGCGAAGAATAAAAGCGTCCAAATTAATGAGATCTTAATTATATGTTTTATTTAAAATATCAAACCCTGATTGTTCTTTGTTTCAGGATAATCAGTATATTATTTGTTTTTCTGTCCATAACACCTCATTAAAAACAGTAAATGCCTCTATGTCTTATTTTTCAACAATAATATTTTAAAATTTGGAAAAAATATGCTGTAATACCCACCATTTCTTGCAGTGCTAACTGTATATTTTCAATTCCTTTCTAGCCTATATTGTTCAACGGAAATACATTTGACAATATTTCATATTCAATATTTCAAAATATTTCAAATGTTCAATATTTCAAATTTTTAGATTTTAAATACTCAGCTAAATGTTTTGTCACTTGAAACCAGAATTTGTGACAAAATCTCATAGTATTTATGGCTATAAAAAGAGAAACAATCCTCAGAAAGCACATTCTCAAAGTTAGAAATTGACTTCTATTTCAGAATACCCAAAAGCTCTTGGTAAAGTATGTACATGTATGTTTAATCTGAACGTGTAGTTTTTCATTAAAATTGACTGTATTACCAATATCATTTATATATATAGACATGCATACATATATATATATATGTCTCTCCAAATTATTTACCTACTAAAAATCAATTACATTGTAATAACCACTATTCACTATTCATATATAACTCAAGTATACAAAGCCAGTACTCCTTGGCATTAGTGATATTTCTTGAAGAACTGAACTTCAGGGAAATATACTATTCATATTTGTAAGAACCTCTTGGTTGGTTTTGGGGATAAAATTTCATCATTCTCTCTAGCATCATACAGAATGTAAAATAAAGACTATTGTAACTCTGAGCTTTCAGGCAACTCGGGCTCACAGCAAGCCCAGGATCTATTGCCTGTTACATTGTAAGTTCTAACTTTGTTTAAAATCTGAGGGGGCCACAAAGGAAAAGCAGAAAGTAGGATGAGATGGCATTTTAGCAAAGAAATCATATCTGATAAGAGCTCAAAGGGAGAGAACTGGGAGGAAAACAAAGGATGTTTTGAGAGAGGAATATTATAACAACATACATACTTTGTGAACAGTGGCTGGTTTCATTTCTCATTCATATTTAAAGTCAGAAATCATTTAGAGCTCATCCAAACCTTTATTATTAAAAAATGTAGTACAAACTGCTAGATCATTTTAAAAATAAATAGATGCCTATCTCTATTCTGTGCATTTCCATGTAACTTTGAAAAACAGCTTGAGAATCAGGGCAGAACCCAGGGACATGAATCAGGGAGAAGGCCCTGGCATTCTCCAGTCCCTTTGACCTCTTCCTTTCTTATCTCTGGGAACATCTTAGATTCCTTTCATTACTATTATTATTTTTTATTTTTATTTTTTCATAGAGACAGTATTTCCTTATGTTGCCTAGGCTGGTTTCGAACTCTTGGGCTCAAGTGATCCTCCCAGAGTACTGGGATTACAGGTGTGAGCCACTGTGCCTACCAAGATACTTTATTTCTGTGACCTCCTGATAAGGCCCTTGCCAAGGGAAGATGCAAAATGCAAAATGCATTCTTTTAGATTCTCCATGATCCTCCTGCTTTAACGCAGGTCTTTGCTTGAGTGACTAGTGTAGAAACAGCAGGAAACCCATCTGCTGAGCCTCACCCAAGTGCTAGACACAGAGCTGCCTCCAGATCCTTCTTCTCTACCTCTGCAAGTCCACGCCTTCCCAGTCCCACCTCTTTCCTCAAAAGAAAGAACACATTTGAGAGCAGATGAACACACCAACCCTTGTTTTTGATCAGCACTGGGTCCTAAGGAGAAGGGTGGTGAGTGGACATGGCACCAGACAATGGCTGCTTCTTCACTGGGGGTGGGGTGGGAGCAGATGATGTGTAGACTTAGCTGCAGGAGGTGTGAGCTGCTTTCTGGTGGTTTTTGTCTACTCTACACAACAGGAGGCAAGGTAGCATAATCTGCTGGGAGGGAAGGGACAGAGAAATCGGTTGGCATTAAATGCGGCCAGAGAATGAAGGCAGTTTTACAGCCATCATTGTGCTGAACAGGAACGAGTTGACAGAAGAATCACAGAACAATTGTTGGACAGTTTCCTGGGCCTGGCTGAGGTCAGTGCACAAATTTGCAGTGTAGTCAGTCTTCTGGGCTGTGCAATTCTCTCCATTTTTGTCTAAAACATATAAGATAAAGTAGCTAAATGTTTATCCTTCTTTTCACTAGGATATGTGTGGGTTACAGCCTTATCATTAGTAAATGGACTCTTTTTTAGGTTGTTGAAACACTTGATGAATTTATAGCTCAATTCATTGCAGATCAGACCTAAGTTACTTTGGAAATACTGGACATAATTCGTGGACTCTGTTACATTAGTCTTCAGCAACTCCCTGGGGAGAGATGGTGGCAGATTACATTTGCAGAGAGTCTTCTGGCCATTTTCCTAGGTGGCCTGTGGCATAATTTTAATTGAAAGCAGTTACTCATTGAGTTTATTCAGCATTTGTTGAGAGCCAATTATGTACCAGAGCTTGCCCCAAGGATGGGAGTCCAGGGGGAAGCAACATAGGCAAGTTTGCTGCCCATGAATACATGCTAATTGCCTAAAAAACAGTTGAAGAATGTGAAGGAGGAAAAGTGTAAATTCTTCTTAATCCCACACACCTATCTATCACTTCACAACAAGTTACCCCAAAACTTAGTGCCTTAAAGCAACAGTTTAACTAGATGATTCTGGTCAGGGGCCTGATTAGGGCAAGATGTTGGACTGCAGTCACTTGAAGGGTTGATTGGAGCTGTGGGGTTGGATGGCAGGAAAGGGCGCGCAAAGTTCTGATGTTGTTGGCAGGAGGCTTTATTTCCTTCCCATCTGGGCCTCTCCAAGGGCTGCTTGATTGTCCAAATGATGAGGTCTGGCTTCCAAATGAGCAATTCAGAGAGAGCAAGAATAAAGCCACAAAATTCTTCATGATCTAGCCTCAGAGTCTCAAAACACCATTCTGTAGTATCCCATTGGTGGCCCCATTCATCATTCTGTGTGTGTGTGTGTGTATGTGTGTGTGTGTGTGTATAGCAGGTTGCTTCATAAGAACATGACTGTCGGGAGGGGGAATCAGGTCACTTTGGAGGCTGGCTTTCACATTTATTTCCTTGTTTCCCAATACTACTCCCTACCCAAGTTGGGTAAATTCTCTCTGAATCCTCCCTAGAACATTCTTTTCTTTTTACTGTGATAGTTTATCAGGATGAGAGGATAATATCCTGTGTTGATACTTTCTTCAAACTTAGAGTTACTTTTTTGTTCTATTGGCTCTTTTCTTTATAGCATTCTCATATTATTAGAAATTAAACTGATAATTCAAAATCAAAGCTTAAGTAAATTTCCTTATATACCTATTATTCCATTTTTTTTCAATTGATGATGGAAAATATGCAATATATTATTACACGGAGCAGCAGTTAATCATAACTGAAATTGAGCAAAGCACAAAAATGAGACATTTCCTAATTATTTACATGATAGATATTTTCTGGAATGACTTTGCTTGTTTAATATACATTTTTTATAAAAATATTTCTGTAGAATGTGACCAAGTATTTTCCAGAGTCTCTTCGAGAACATGAAAAAATATTAAAATAGCTTTCAATTTGTCTTCATTAGTGTTCAAATAGAAAATGTCAAATGAAGCTTTCATATGTTTATTGAATATGATTAGGCAGGAAAGAATTGTTGATTTTGAAACCACATACTTGAAAGCTAAACACATAATACATATGCACATACACACATGGTATCACAGCCCAAGACATTTATTTGCTTTTACTTATTTTTATTCTTTGGATAATAGTTGCTAAAATTTTAAATGTGTTATACTTATCCTATTCAAATTAATGCAACTGAATTTATGTAATACTTCTTTTTCTGTAAAACTAGGGAAAATATAATTGAGCAATTTATACAGTTAGAAGCTATATTAAGGTTAATTTTTTAAACCAGTGGAGGATACACTCTTAGTCTGTTTTGTGCTGCTCTAAGAGAATAGCACAGACTGGGTAATTTATAATGAGCAGAAATTTATTTGACTCACAGCTCTGGAGGCTAGGAAGTCCACGACTGAGAAACCCACATCTGGTCAGAGCCTTCTTGCTGCATCTTAACATGGTGGAAAGCATAACATGGGAGAGAGAGTGAGAGAGCTCAAGAGGGGCCCAAACTCACCTTCATAACAAACCCACTTCCATGATAATGACATTAATCCATTCATGAGGACTCTGCCCTCATGACCTAAACACCTGCCATTACAACCCGCCTCCCAACACTGTTGCTCTGGGGATTATAATCATCATGGTATTGCTAGTGAAACTAGGGCACAGCCTCAGCCTCTAGGTCCAAAAGACAGGGGTAAGTCTTAGCGTCTCATTCAGAATTTCTGTGAACAATACCATGTTGATTGTAAAATGTGTCTTTTCAAGGGAAAGCTGCTTAATATCAATAATAAGTTATTGTATATAGCTTAGCTTGTAATATAAAATCTGAAACACTGAGAAATAAATTATATTTTAGAATTTGATAGAGGATCTACTTATTGATCTCCTATTGGATGGGAAGTTAACTCAATAAAAGGGGTCCACTGAGGTCATGTGCTGAATGAGAGCAGATAAATTCTTCTCTGAAAATAGTTCCCTGCTCCTGATGGTGAATGTTTTAGACAGAATTTCCTCACATACCTTAGAGGGATGATGTAAGCAAGCTATGCTGGGGAGAATGATGTGTTTGTGGGATGGTGACTGGTCCAGGTTGACTACAGCAGAGAAGTACTTGCACAGGAAAGTAGACAGAGAAAACGACACTGATGGATGTTACAATATGCATCCTTTATAGTTATAAAATAACATGGCAAACATGCTAATGAAGGAATCATTGGAAAATTCAGAGAAGTGAATATTTTAATAAATCAGTAATTTTCATTAAAAAGAAAACATCCCAAATGTTTTTATTTTTGCTTTGGCAATAGGAAAACCTATGTTCCATTTTAAGGGATATTAAGTATGTTAAAACTGTTGATCACCATGTGCAGTCTCATAATTTTTTCAATGAATGTAACTTGCTCTAAAGAAGGTAGATTCTTTTGACGAGTAATCTTGACCTTCTCCCATGCTCGGCCAGATTTATTTGGCCTTTATACGTTGAAACATGTGCTTTTTGTGTGGTCAGTCAGACTAAATCTCATGGTCCCAAAAAAACGAAAACAAAAAGGAAAGAAAGAAAAGAAAAAGAAAGAGATGATAGTGTTGCCCTCTTGTGGCTATTTCAGAGACCAGGTTGATGCTTAGAAAGGCGTGAGTGCTGAGTATCTTTTGCAATCAGATGGAGTAGCCCTGGAAATGTGTAGAGCCCTTTTTATTCAGTCTGTTTAAGAATGCAGCTGGACCCATTGGCTGTGACCCCTTTCGGGCTCCACCTTGCATCTGCTGTAGGAGGGACAGAGCAAGGCAAAGTGATCCCAGGGACTGGGATCGGAATCCCAGCTCTCACTGAAATGTTAAGTCACTGAGACACTAAAACACTGGAAACTCAGTCAGTTCATTTACTCTGATCCATTCCATGTTAGGTCTTTCACCTTTCTTGGGTCTACCCTCCTTCTCCAGGTCTCAACATCTGGCATTCAAAATCTTCGCTCTCCAGAGAATTTTGAGCTAGTTATCAAGATAACCTGGTGCTAGTCTCACATCTACTTTTCATTTGTGATCTTTAAAATATGACGTTCCTGTTAGGTCTATTCTTCCTTAATGAAGAATGAAAGGAAGAGAGAACAGGGACCCAACATTTAGTGAGGTGCTATTAAGAACCTTGTTGTCTGTTAGATGCTCTGTATACCTTATATGATGCATAATTACTCATGTCATGATTATGTAACTCACATAATTACATGAACTAATCCCAAAGGGATCAGAGCCTGTATTATTATCATCCCCAGTTTACAGATAGAGAAAGAAAGGTTCAGAGAGATTAAATGACCTCATTAAGTTAACAGATGCTAGCAGTAGAAAATTTAGGGTCCGATTCAGTTGTATTTGCTATCCCAGTAATTGGTATTACTAGGAAAAAGAGAGTTAGATTAATAGTTACATGTATTTGGGAAATGCTGAGCTAAATAAGTGTTTAAAGAATTTCTTAAGAGTTTCTTGGGACCTTTGATATCTAAACCTTCATGATGATACATTATTGCAACTTTTCAAGCATGTTTGATAACAGATTGGTATTCTGTAGAACACATTTTTAAAGCATTGATCTATCACCAAATGTTTTCTATTATCTTATCTAATTGAAGCTCTTCATTGATTTACTCCATCTCTAAGAGCTATTGTTTGAAATCAAGTTTGTATGACTATCTTTTATGATACTATACTATTTATTTTGTTGTTGAAATTTCATTAAATATTTATTCTCTGCTATATTTCAAATGCCTAGAGGGCAGAACTTAATTTGAAAATGAGTATAGTGCCTTTCAATGAATAGGCATACTGTGAATAATTGTGGACTATGAGAGTAAAATGATGTGGTTATATGCAAATTATAATTTATATTTCTCTGTGCCTGCAATATTCATGGCTGGCATGTTGTTTTTCCCATAGAAGTTTTAATTGTTGCAATAGAGGCATGGCATATCTTACCCTGAAGGGTATCTAAAATAGAAATCACAGACATCACAGTATTGTCAGAAGGACTCGATCCAAAAGAAATTTTAATGCTTTTTGAATTCTATGTACATTGTTTAAACATGAATATTGGAAGAAATTGTGTGAGTCTGAAAGATGAAAGAAACAGGGACTTTAGTTCATCTCGTAATGATTTTTTTTTCCTTCAACACCTTTCCTGTTCTGCGGCTGTGCAGGCAATGAGGAGACCTCTCTGCATCTTGCTGCGCTCCAAGGCAGGAGTTCACAAAACAGTGCCCTATTCAGCTCAAAGAATAAATACACAGAATCATGGCCTCTTCGTGGTGGGAGAGATCTGAGCAGCCTCCTTACTCTCTTATTGTCAATGTGTATACGATTCTGGGATGGGGAAGTCTGGAAAAGCTTGATTAAATTTTTATTTCAAAAGATATGTTTAGACATTTCTAAAACTGTAATAAAATGTTAACACATCAGTTATGACTTTTCCCTTGACTGATGCTGCAAGTTTAACTTTTGCCATTTCTACCTGAATAAAGAATAGCTGATTTTGGGAGGTTAATTACTAATCTTTTTGATCTCGACTTCTCAAGGTGTGTACAACCACCAGAAAATAAGTTAGATGCTAAGACCTGTGTAAAATAGCAGCCTCAGTGATAACTACTAATTGACTAATTTTAAAAAAGACATCTTTGTTGAAAGAGTCTCTTTGTTGTGGTTAGTTGACTTTATCATAACAAAAGGTTTAAGGAGACTCTTATGAAAAAGTTTAGTCTAATGAAGTACCACCTTTGCTGTTTTATATTTGGGGTTTTCACTGTGATGGTATCTTGAAACTATTTATTTATTTATTTATTTTATTTTTATTTTTTAGACAGGGTCTCACTCTCTTACATAGGCTGAAGTGCAGTGTTGCAGTCACAGTCACTGCAGCCTCCACTTCCTGGGCTCAAGCGATCCTTCTACCTCCGTCTCCCGAGTAGCTGGGACTACAGGCATGCACCATCATGCCTGGCTAATTTTTCAGTTTTTTTGTAGAGACAGGGTTTCCCTGTGTTGTCTGTATTGGTCTCAAACTCTTGTGCTCAAGCGATTCTCTCTCCTTGGCTTTCCAAAGTGCTGGGATTATAAGCATGAGCCACTGTGCCTGGCCAATATCTCAAAACTCTTATTTCAGAACTTTCTCCTAGGTTCACAGTTGAAATTCTGGCCCAGATAACAGGACTGAAATGTGTATCTCTGAATTCCAAGTTTACTATTGATATGGTTTGGCGGTATCCCCACCCAAATCTCATCTTGAATTGTAGTTCCCATAATCCTCATGCGTTGTGGGAGGGATGCGGTAGAAGGTAATTAAACCATGGGAGCAGTTACCTCTATGATGTCCTCTTGAGAATGAGCAAGTTCTCAGGAGACCTGATCATTTTATAAGGGGCTTCCCCCACCACTTCACTCTGCACTTCTCATTGCTGCTGCCATGTGAAGAAGGACGTGTTTGCATCCCCTTTCGCCATGATTGTAAGTTTCCTTAGGCCTCCCCGGCCATGCTGAACTGTGAGTCAGTGAAACCTTTTTTTATAAAATAAAATATCCAGTCTCAGTTATGTTTTTGTTAGCAGCATGAGAACGGACTAATACAACTGTTTTGCTTTCCAGTATACCCTCTGATGCTTTTGTTTAAAGAAGCAGCTCAGCATGGCGTGGTGGGAGGGTGTAAGTCATTTAATGGATGATAAATTAAACATTTTAAAACTAATAAGTTACTTTTGGATCTATCTGCAGAAGAGTTTAAGCCTCATTAACTGAAGGCTATGTTGATTTCAGTTCACTGTGACCTCCCAGGACAGATTTTGGCTCTGGAGTGCTCCAGGGTCTACTGATTTAGGCTTTGTAAGTTTTGAGATTCCTCAGTTTTAGAACACAGGGTGATAGAACTTTGCAAGAGCCTGTTTGTACTCTCCAAGCAAACTCCAGAAACTTGAGTATCTTTCCAAGTGAAGAAAGCATCCTGTTTTGGGGCGGGAAGGATGTATGCCTCAGAGCTAGAGCTGATTCATCCATTGCATGTGCTGTTCACCGGATAGGAAGCCCTCTGATTCCTTCCAGACAAGTGTTTGCAGGAAAGCTAACGTCCCCCAAACTGCAATTTGGAATGCAGAATATGAAAATAGAGGTATTTTTTTCCCTCAAACCAAGTTTACAGATTTGCACTTTCTGTGCCTCAGGTTAATAGGCATTTAGCTTTCCCAAAGTAACATTTGCATGATTCGGAAGAATGGCATTCTAACTGCAAGCTTTCCATGACGAGTTTTTCTCCTGCAGGGTGATCTGTGTTAATTTGAATTCATAAGAAATAAAAATTCATTATAGCTCTTATATTTTCTATTTCTCCTTTGGATTAGGAAATGAACGAATTAGACACTTACAACAAAGCCCCAATTACTATCATCTTACATTTGCCTCAAAGCCATCTTTGGAAAGACACTGAAGTTAAGAATGTGAAGAAAACTTACCAACTATCATTATATTATATGATTTCAAGAATAAATTATTTTCATAATATCACTGTCCAAAGGGATTCTTCCATTTCTGTTCTTAAAAACTGTATAACATTTGGATAGTAATAAAGCCCTTTTTGATAGAATCTTAAGAATAATTGCTTAGAAATCCAAGCAGAGACCCATATTTATGCCAAAGTAATAACATCATTTATTCTGTGATCATGTTAGCTCTGTTTAGGTGGTAGGTTTTAAATCTTTAATTTATTATTTCATTAATTTATTAAACTTTTATTAAGTATATACTAGGTTTCAGGAGAACAAAGAATGTACAGATTATTTTTATTTTAGTGACTTTTATATATACACAGATGTATACATAATGAAAAATATATAAATACTGGAAAGATATACACCAGTTAAATGCGTCCTGTTTTTACCACTTGACATAGGCAATTCTATTTTTTCATTTATGCGTATTTAAATCACCTAAATTTCCTTGTAATAAGAAAAGATATTGAGATTTTTTTATAGTGCACATACTAAAAACTGTTATACTTCATATATTGAAACATAAATATAGAGATGGATCATGAGCTTCTGTGGGAGGGGAACCACACTCAGATGAGGACATGTGTGATGCCTACTGGAGTTCATCTGATACATACTCTGATAGAGTAGTACATAGGGGCTATGGAAATTCAGAAGCAAAGTGCTGTACTTTCTTGGGAGAAAGGGACATGGAGGCAATAATTGGGAATTTTTGACACACAATGAGCAGAAGCTTGCAAGTTAGGCAGGAAGGGAACTGCATTTCGTGTAAAGGGAATAGAATGTGCAAATGCACAAAAGTGACAACCTGACCTATTTGATAATGGTGAGTTAATAGGTAGAATATGTTGCACTGAGGGGGTGGGCATTGTAGGAGGTGAAGTTAAAATGTACACGGAGATCCATATCATAAAGGGAACAGAGGCGTGAATAGTGGCCCCCAAAAGATATGTCCACAGGCCAATTCCAAGAACCTGTTAGTGTTGCCTATTTGGAAAAGGGGTCTTTGGAGATGTGATGAAGTTAAGGATTTTGACATGAGTAGATTATTCTGGATGGTCAGGGTGGGCCCTAAATGTAATCACAAATGTCCTTATAAGAGACACAGATGGAAGAGAAGACACAGAGAGGAGGGCCTTGTGAAGACAGGCAGAGATTACAGTGAAGTGGCTGCAAGCCGAGGAATGCCAAGAAGTGCCTGCAACCACCGGACACCAGAAGAGACAAAGAGTGGAATTGCCCCCAGAGTCTCTGGAGCAAGCGTGGCCCTGCTGATGGTACTTTGAGCTGTTTCCAGAGCTGTAAGAAAATTAGCCAGGCGTGGTGGTGCACATCTGTAATCCCAGCTACGCAGGAGGCTGAGGCAGGAGGTTTTAGTGAGCCGAGATTGGGCCACTGCACTCCAGCCTGGGCAACAGAGTGAGACTCCATCTCAAAAAAAACAAAAGTATTTATGTGATTTATCTTTGCAAGTTTGTGCTAATTACAGCAGACAAGAAAACTAATACAAAGGGCATTATATGCCACATAGTGGAGAGCTTTCTATGGACTTCAGTTTAGAGTCACACTGCCATATTGGTGTTATAACTTTTAGTATAGGGCAATAACCCTTTGTTTCCTAGATGCAAAGACTCATGAATTTTTCTAAGAATTATAATGAGGTATAAAGAGCCAAATTATGACTGTTTAGGAATGTACCTAAAAATAAGTACACAGAACCACATATTTTATATACATAGGATTAAAACGCTCAAATTATTCACATGAAAGTATTCCCACCATCCACCTTTTATTATCATAAAGAACCACAATGCTCAGTATGTTTGCACTGAAATCAAAGATAGCATCTTCAGAAAGATGTCCCTTTTACAAGAAGAATGCTTTACCTAAATGCATGTTTCTTTTTAGTACAGTAAACTAGTCTGCATGAGTTCCCTAGACTCCATCCTGATTTGAGCAATTTTTAGTCTGTCTGAATGTTTGCCTAGTAGATGGTCAACGGATAATGATCTTTACCCTCTTTGCCTCTCAAGATAGCCATGATGTCCAATTAAATGTTGTATTATTTTGCACAAGGGGCATCAGTACGCTTCTGCCCATGTAGCCCTTCCAGCAAGTGTCAGGGAAATCTGCGGGGCAGCCTGCTTAGAGGCTCACGAGGCTCCCGGTGAAGCTGCAGGCCTTGTGTGTGTCCTGCTTCCACGTGGAGCAACACTCAGGCCACTTCTGTAATTAACTCCTCTCCAAGTTCTCTCTCAGCCGGGAGAGACGGGAATCAAACTCATGACTGATTCATACATCCAAGCAGGAAATGAGGACAAGACTTTGTCCTCCAGCTCTTCAGCCAGAAACAAGACATCAGGAGAATGACCACATTCAGGTCAGTCTAACTGAGGCCCCAGAACCTGCACATACTCAGTAATTGCCCGCTGGTGGTGCCCAGGCCTAGGTTGTATGAGAGTGATCAGTGGCTCTCTCTAAGAGGTTTGCTTTACAACCCAGTCTTTTATCATGATAATTAATACTTGAATTGTGTTTTATGAAGGAGATGAAGTGTGTGGTAAGAAGAGTTATCCCTCAGTTTTTATTTTTTTAAATTAATTTTCCAAGTGTAAGCACGTACAGCTTACCTGCAGTGTTTCTTTCCTTGCTTTACTTTTCGCTTTTCTGCATTTGCCCTTTTGTTTTCATCCTTGAGCAAGGGACTAGTTGTCCCCAACATTCCTTCTTCTCTTTTCTCTCTAAAATAACCCCTGGAGTTTAGCTGTATCCAGAGGCATTCAGAGTGAAGGCTTCATTTCCCACATAAGAAAGTTCTGGCCAATGGCATATGACTAGAAGCCCTTGTAGGATACCCAGTTCGGATCTTAAAAGTATGTACGTGTTTCTGCCATTCCTTCCCCTTTGTGAGCATGAACGTGAACACCTGCCTTGGAAAATAATGTGGAAACTGTATATTGAGGGCAACAGATCAACAATAAGAGAGAAAGTGGAGGTCCCTGACAACATGGGATGTCGGACCAACCCTAAATTGCTTACGACTAAATGAGAACTATTGAAACTTCTGTATTGCTTAGCCACTGTTGTTTTGGATTTTCTGTAAACCACAGTTTAATTTATTTTCCAAAGCAAAAATCAGTCGGCAGAGTTGAAAGTGTGGTCCAAATTAGTCATATTGATAAACAGTGTGTCATGGAAGGAATAAAATAAATGGAAAATGATGGCTATCATAAGAATCTCTTGCCTCCAAAATTGGGCTGAGCCCCTTTTGTTGGTAAATGCATCATGAATTTACTCATCCACATAGGCAGGCCTTTTTTTGATTGCAGTTTTACAGCAGGCTTTGCACTGGAGAATTTCATAGACAGCAGAGTCTAAAAAGGGGAAGCAAAATGTAGAATAAAGCCAAAGTGATTATAATGCCTTCTTCAAGGTTAGATATTTAAAATCATTCTTCATCACAAGGATAGATGAATCTCAATGCATAACCTATTTTTTTTGTATTAAGATTATGGCATAGTATGCAGTTTCTGTATATTTAAATCTAGATTTCACAGAAACCATCAGTCCCAGAGAAACACTTCATGAATAAGGGTGCTATACTCTCTCTCACTGGCATTGAGTCTCTGCATATGCTAAGAATGACTTTATTGTTTCTATCAAAGTAAATCCTGATTTATCATCACCTGTATGAGTCTTTGTTTGCATTAGGATGATTTCTATGTTAGTGGCGTAACTTATTTTGTTGCTTTTAGCACACAGGGAAATTCTAAACAGAGCCCACCAGAGGCTTTGTCATCTCATTGTTGCTTGCTTATTGAACTTCCAATTTCGTCGGATTCTAACCTATAACAGCAAGGTGCTTGACATGTAGGCAAGCAGTCTGTGGGAACTAGTAATGCTGCATAGTGAACGGGAGTAGGCAAAATATATTTTAGTGCAGTTTGAGGGTATTTGCTAAGTCGATAATGTTGTAGCTCAGAAGATCTATTTAATTAGTGATATTTCTAAAAGAGGATCTCTCTACTTTGATGTAAACAGTCCATTCACTGCCTGACTCACCCCAGGAATGGAATGAGATTACAGGGATACTACTTATTAGTCAAAATGTCTCTGCAAGAGGTCAACCATTCCCCAGTAACCATTCCCTGGAACTGTTGAAATGTAAGTTTTGATAAGGACCATCAAAACAACAAAAGACCACAAATATGATATCCATACATGTGTTGTTCTTTTCTGCTTCTGCACGTTTTTCCATGTTTCTTTGGGTTGGAAAGTTTAGAGAGAAAGCCCTAAAGTGAAGGAAGGACACTGAACTGAGAGATGTGTATTTGTAGCAAGAAGTGTCTCGGCAGGGCTGTCAGAGGAAAAGTGTACTGGAGAGAGCTCAGGACTGAACTTTGGAGAGAAATTCAGGTTCCTCTCCAAATTAATGAAGCAGGAGACCACCCATTCATGTTTTCCCTAATACCTGATAAATTATTAGTAGGTTGTAAAGCAGTATTTCTGTACTTGTGGCTTTTTCTGTGCCTTTTCAAACGTCGCCTGAGCACCTTCACAATAAAATTATGTTCATCATCATACACGTTGGTAAGCGTTTTCAAGGGATCTTGCTATTAGTAATTGTTTGAGGCAAAGATGAGGAAGAAGGAGGAGGAGAAGGAGGAAGAGGAGGAAGAGAAGGAATAAAAGGAAGAGGAAGAGGGAGAGGGAGAGAGAGAAGGAGGAGGGGGAGTGGGAGGGGGAGAGGGAGGTGGAGGAAGAGGAGGGGAGGGGGATGGGGAAGGGGGAGGGGGAGAGGGAGAGAGAAAATGAGGAGGGGGAGTGGGAGGGGGAGGGGGCAGGGGAGAGGGAGAGGGAGAGGAGAAGAAAGAAGGAAGAAAAAGAAGGTGTTCACAGAATCAGATATTGGTGAATTGGTGACATGTGCCTTTTTTCCCCCTTAATGTCAAAATCACCTTATCCTAGGTCAGGTTGTCAGGCTCTTACGAGCTTGGGGTAGATGCTTGTGTCTGACCCCCTTTCTATATTACAGTGAAGATCCTTTACCTTTAAGGTGAAGTCATAGGGAAATTTTGACTCCTTTACTTAAAACCACATTTTACTGTTCAATCACTTGTTTCTTTGTTCTATAACATATGGTGTATTGGATCGGTACTCTATGGCAGTCACTGCACTGGGTGCTGAGAACACAGCAGCCTGGCTTTTCTGTTCTTAAGGAGCATGAGAGCAGACCCCACTCCTCCGTGTCTGGATGGCCTTGAACACCAAAGTGAAGACGGGCAGTTGACAGGAAACCTATTTCAGCAATGCTGACGATGTCACTGCCAGTGTTTTCACCCCTTTAATATGTTACATATGTGGACGGGCTTAGCCTGGATGTATACTCTGTGCCTTGCATTTCACATCCACACAGCTATGGCACTGCATCCTCCCTGCTTTTATAATCATCTAAAAAATTAAGTAATTTTCATTTCGTTGTTCAAGATCAATAACATATGCTCATATATAAGATGATTAGATCAAAATTAGATCTCTTTATCAAAATTATTTTGAATGCCCGAATGGACATGCTATTCAAATGTTTTGAGCATTGTAAGCTCTATAATTGTTTAATAAAAAGAAGATACTTTAAAACAGACTGAGCAGCTTTTGTTTCTCAGTAAAAAGAAAAACATTCCAAATATGATCTTACAAATGGTACTAAAAACATAAGTACTTTTCTAGCTTCTTATTACATATAGACTGATTAGAACGTTCAGAAAATGCAATGAGCAAAACCAGGCTATTTCATTTTTATTTATGCCTATTCCTACTCTTACTCAACTACACGTTCTCAGTAAAAGAAGCTACCTATCAATCACTCAGAACCCAAAGTTACCTCTTGCCATTTCTTGAGAAGGTTAGAAAACACAACATGAACTGGATTTTACTGCAACTTCACTTTGAAACAAAAGAGAATGCTTTATGCTTTTATTTATCAAGACCATTGAGGAAATTCTGATCCAAGAAAACTTTAGGGCAAATTTTGAAGCCAGTTCTTCAATAGACAAAAATTTGTCTTATTTATTGTGGATCTTAAACATAAGCAAGCCAAAACTAAAATCATATACTCTTCTTTTAAAAAATTAATTAATATTAAATAAATTTACTGCTTTGATTTAAACAGTCCATTCACTGTTTCATCACCCAGGCTGGACTGCAGTGTTGTGTTCACAGCTCACTTCAGCCTCAACCTCCTGGGTTCACGCAGTCCTCCCACTTCAGCCTCTGGAGTAGCTGGGACTATAGGCGTGTGCCACCATGCCCCAATAATCTTTTTACTTTTATTTTTGTAGAAACGTGGTCTCACTATGTTGTCCGGGCTGATCTCAAACTCCTAGGCTCGAGTGATCCTTCCATCTCAGCCTCCCAAAGCACTTTGATTATAGGAATGAGCCATCACACCCAGCCAAAACCATGTTTTATTATGAACAAATCAGATAATCCAAGTTTACCAACCTCATCAAGAATCAACACAGTGTTCTGAATAAGATTGTATGCAATTCTTTTTGAACATTTGGAAAATGCTAAGTTTAGTGCCTGTTAGAAATCCTAAGATTTTTAGAGGGATATCTGATAGTTTCAATAGAAATGAACAAATGAAATAAAAATTCTTGACTTAAGGATTTTGAAACATGCACAGTATTGAACGACTTAATTATTCTAGTAGAATTTCAGGCATTGTTTATGTGTTCTATTGTTTCCTGGTTAAGATCTATTTTTTTCACTTTACGATCCCAATTATTATATGGTAAGCTTTTGAGTCTTGGGGACATCATAGTTCTATGAAAAGGGATATAAGATAGAGTTTCTACCTTTATCATGAGCCTAAAGGTATGTATAGATAACCCAATCCCTCCACTTACTTTAGACCTGCCAAAAGCTCACATTCATCCTGGTTGCTCCATATGTGTGCCCACTCAGACAGGTACATGCTCACCTATGGGAAAGTTGTAAAAGCACACACGGTGTTTGCTGGATCATAGGAGCTCCACATCCCTCCAGACACTTGTTTGTGGTAGAATTGTGTCCCCCCAGCAAAATATGTTGAGGTCCTAACTCCCAGAATCTGTTAATGTGACCTTATTTGGAAATAAGGCCTTCACAGATGATTGAGTTAAGATGAGGTCATTAGGGGCGCTAATCCAGTGTGACTGGTGTCTGATATAAGGAGAGGAAAATGCCCCGTGAAGAGGACACACAGGAGAATGCCAAGTGACAACAGTGGTAGAAATTGGAGTCATGCAGCTGCAAATTAAGAGATGTCACCAATTGCCTGATACCTCCAAAGTCAGGAGGAGGCAAGTGAAGATGCTACTCTACAGGTTTCAGAGGAAGCATGGTCCTGACACCACCTTGATTTCAGACTGTTCTCCTCCAGCACTGTTGGACAATGCATTTCTCTTGTTTTCAGCTACTCAGTTGATCATAGTTTGTTACAGCACGCCCTAGAAAAATGAATACAACTATTCCTTCCTGTTTACATGAATATCATAAAGCTGTCACCTGACCCCGTTTTTCCCCACCATCAGGTAACCTTGTCATTTGGAGAATCAGTCAATAAGGGTAGATTATTTTCGAGTAACAACCAGCCCCCAAATTTCAGTAGCTTAAGAAAGTAAGAGTTGAATTCCCCCATCTCTACCTATGCACTGCAGGCTGGCAGTGCGACTTCTGTTTACTAGTTTCTCAGGGACCCAGTTTGTGATGGTGCCATCCCAGAACATCTCAGAACAAGGATTCATCTTTTCCTAGACAGGAGAAAAAGGCATAGAAGATCATACACTGGCTTTTAAATGCTTCACGCCTCCTCTTTTACTCACCGTCCATTGCCTAAAGTGAATCATCTGGCCTTGCCTAACTTTAAGGAGATAAGAAAGTGCCAAGTGCCAAGACCAGCGAAGAGCTGACCATGTTGGGGATCACCAGCCAAGCTGACTGTATTTGATAATGGCTTAACTAGATTTCTTACTTATAAATGGAGATCTTAATATGAATTTGGTTACCGTGTGATTTAAATAAAAAGTTGTAGACTCACAACAAATATTAATTCCTTCACTTTTCACCTTATCTTGCATCTTTGCAAAACCGGCTCTGCTGCACCATCTTCTGATGGGAAACTTTTCCTCCTGCACTATTTCTTCTCTAGCTTTTCTGGTTCTTTAACTCCCTTACTTTTTTTCCATGGCTCATTTTTCTTTTCCAGATCCATAAATCTGCATTCTTTCTAACATCTTTTTTTCCCCCTACAGTCCTTTTGCCTTGAATGTCTTCTCCACATATTTTACCGCGTGTACTGTCTACATATATGTAGATGCTTCTGGTCTTTCACTACTCACCAGCAACAGAGCCAAATTTCCAATTACCTGTTACTTACTATTTCCTGAGCCAGTCAAGTTTCTTGTTCATTCGGTGGACTTCCTGCAGTAGCCTCCACCAATAGGCTTCAAGACTTGGAAAAGTCACTTCCTTCCATAGTCATTTCCTCAGTTCCTCCAGCTCATTTGTATATGATACTTAAGCAGTTAGTAGCTTTTTGTTTATCTGTCTA
The DNA here is from genome assembly GCF_028858775.2 of Pan troglodytes. Classification (NCBI taxonomy): domain Eukaryota; kingdom Metazoa; phylum Chordata; class Mammalia; order Primates; family Hominidae; genus Pan; species Pan troglodytes. The sequence continues at coordinate 112,958,497 of NC_072412.2, read as the reverse complement.
AGCACATATTTATGGTAATAGAGTGCTGGACAATGAATTGAGAAGTGAAGAATGCAAGCTCTGGGTTGCTGATCCATTGTTGTTCTACAGAGTAAAATCTTTATATGTGTAAGACTTGACTGAGAAAAATGGAAGCTGAAACTGATCAAACCTTTACATTTAACTACAAACCTACAGGAAATGTGGGAGAAAAGATGTATTAAACATCACTGATATGCAATCAGTGAATTAAGATTGTAGGAAACTCTACAAGAAAACTAGTAGGCTTTATTAGCCAAAAATATGGCAAGAGAAAAAGAGAATAAGAGAGAGAGGGAGGAGGGAAAGAAAGAAAGAGATAGGCAGCTATAGATTAGAAAATACTTAAAAACCAGCCTATTACAATGGTTGCATTCTAGTTTGAACAAGCTATTTAAAATTGTGATAAAGGCAATTTGATTACATTGAGGTATTTAATTTACATTTGTGACAATGATACTCAGGTGAGAATTATGCTTAAAATATGATTTACAAGTGAAGTATATTAATATAATGTCGGTTATTTACTTCAAATTAATCCAGAGTGTGAAAAAGCAGGTAGGAATATACATTAAATAGGATTTGGTATGAGTTGAAGTTGAGTGATGATAAGTGAGGGCTCATTTATTCTATTTTCTTTTTATATATTGGAAATTTTTCATAATTAAAAAGATATTGGCTGAACTTGGCAAATAACTAAGACTCCACCAATTTTCATGATGTGAAAGGGTGAGATGTTTCATTAGTAGTTTATCCTCAAATGGATTTGATGATTCCAATGGGTTTTTGATCTTGAAGTGAAGAGTAATACAATTTGGGGTCTGAATTCTTTGGGGATCTGAGCGTTGTGGTTTAGTGGAAATTGTGCTGCAATTCAAACAAAGTTTAGGCTCTAATTTGCTATTGAGTCAGAAATGACTAGCAACTCTATGCACACTTCCTTTGACTCTGATTCATTTTATTTCCATTGCAATTTATTTACTTGTAAAAGCATACAAGTGCCTACATTTATTTTCTCTTTGTTAGTGCCATAGCAGCCATCATCAAAGCAATTATTTCTATTGGCATATATTTAATTGCAACTTGTCTCTTGCATGTTGCCACAAGTCATTTGCAAATTCTCATGGCTGTGCAATAGCATAACCTATTTGTTGTCATCAACTTTAGAAATCAATTTCTCCCTTGTGCCCATAGTAAAAATGATTACAGGTTATATAAATGCAAGTTTTATCATGACAGTGGAGTAGAACTGATGTGGCATACTAATTCATTCATTAAGGTGCAAATGAACAAATTATAATTGAAGGTGGTTGCATAGTTTCCTTCTGCCACTGTTGTCTGGGAACACACACTCTGTTCTGAAGGCAGACTAACAAAGACAGAATCTTTGAAGCCCTTAAGGGCTCTTTGATTTAGACCCCACTTAAAAAGTTATTAAAATGCCACCCCCTAGAGGCAGCAACATTTTTTATTTGGTTCCTAAACTAGAGAGAAATTGCCACTGAGAAAGCAAAAGGAAGGAAGGAAGAGAGGGAGGGAGGGAGGGAGGAAATGAAGGAAGGAGGAAAGGGAAACAAAACTTTTAGAGAGCAAAACTTTATAATTTTTGTAATTAATATGACAGAATATTAATATTTCTTTAATATCTATTAAACTGTCCACTTTTAAAGGCATATTCAGTTTTTGTCTTTTATAGAATGATGTCACAGCAGTTATTAAGTAACACTTCAGTTATAAATATGGCTAGATAATGCATTTTTCTATTTTAGACATTGAGGGAAGGGAAGGCAAAGACCATAGTATCTCAGACCTCAAGAGTCTGGTAAAAAGACATGGCAGACACAAAATAAATCAGTTAACAATACCCAGCAAATCCGTGGTACCATATATGAATGTTGACATGAGAGTTATTCACTGTAGGTTTGAGTGTTCAAGGAGAAATTGCAGCAAGAGAAACAGAACTGAGAAAAGAGGATGAGAATGATTTGATCTGGGAAAAAGAGAAGAATAAATTATAAGAGTGACAGAGGAATGAACAGAATTTCAGGGAGGGGAATGTTCAAAGCATGTTTTGAGGAGTTTCTGGACCAGCCGGCCTGGAATGAAGGCTTCCCTGATAGTAGAGAATATAAGATTAAAGGGAGACTTGGCAAAATAGTTCAGGATCTCCAAAAATGTCCAGAATTTTTAGCTGCTTTTAAACCGAAAACTAACAAAAAACAGTGGCATTTTCAGAATACGCTTTTGTGGTTGAAATGTTCATAAAGAGTAGCTGCCAATAGGAACCATTCCTGCATTGCTTGGCACCCAATCCCAAAGAAACCTGTGTGTAAATAGAAAAAATACATGGGACTCATCGAAATCAACATTTCACTCATGCATATTGTGATGGATTTCAGGATGTCACATGGAGAATGTTGATAAGATCCACTTGCAGAATATCTTGAGTTCAGTGATTCAGGGGTCATCCACAGAGTTTACTCTTCTGATGATGGCAGAAGGTATTGCATTTTTAATTTCCAACACTGTGTTTTATTGAATGTCTTTAAAAAACATGCTTCCCAGGGATTCTTCTTTAACCCTTCTTACACAATGAGGCCTAGTGTTCCAAACAGTTCTATTTGCTCCACAAATCTCTTCCATATCTCTTATAATATGGTAGACATGACTACATAGCCAATAAATGAGGTTAAAAATATATTTTGATAGGGTCTGTTTCTGAGCATTTACTAAGTATCATGCACTGCTAAATGTTTTTGAAGCTCAAGTACTTTTTGTAGCAGTTATCGTGTTACTCTCCTCTTGGCAACTGCAGAGCCTAAGGCTCAGAGAGGTTGGATAATTTTCTAAAGGTAATACAGCAGGCAAGTGATAAAACCAAGAATCAGTCGAAATTGTCTTTTCCAGAGTTTGCACTTGTAACAACAGTTTGCTTTATTTTGAACACACACACACACACATATATATGTTACGTATATAAAATAGGTATAAACATGCATGTGTAAATGTGTATACATACATATATATATCCACAGACACATATGTCTATATGCGCACATATATGTATGCGTATATAAATATGCATATGCACACGTGTGCATATATTCATTACATGTAGTCATTTATTTATTGCAAATATATATTTTTATGCATGGCCCAAATGGGATACTGAAATCATTATCAACCTAAACTTGATACTGTTCATGCAGATAATGAGATGAGCCATGGAGAGCCTCGCAATGACCCCTGAATTATCAGTGAGCTCTGCTGAGCTGTTTGTTTGAAAACCCCTCAAGAAATGATTCATTAAACTAACGTCTCTAATTTATGTCCATATGTTATTGCATTGCTTTCTGCAAGGAATTTATGGAAATATTTGCCATGATTATCTCCAGATTATGTTTCAGCTCTTTAGTAGCAACATTTTTTTATGAGTCAATGAAGTCCTGGAAAAAAGAAAAGGGATCCTTCTCTTGACATGCCCTTCCTGTTCATTTATCTGTTCAAATGCTTCAAAGCTACTCCTTTTATAAGGCGTTTCCTGGTCCTTCAACTAGAAGTAATTTCTCTCTCTCTGAAGACCTGCTGTAAGGTCTGGTTTTGTTGTTGTTGTTGTTGTTGTTGTTTTTAACACAACGTATCTCCTAAGGCAGCTATTGCTTTCTGCGTGATTGATATGGTTTGGCTCTGTGTCCCCACCCAAATCTTATCTTGAATTGTAATCCCTATAATACCCATGTGTCAGGGGAGGGACCAAGTGGGGATGATCGGATCATGGGGGCAGTTTCCCTCATGCTGTTCTCATGACAGTGAGTGAGTTCTCCCTAAATCTGATGATTTTATAAGGGGCTCTTCCCCCTTTGCTCTCTTCTCTCTCCTGCTGCCATATGAGAAGGTCTGTGCTTGCTTCCCCTTTGCCTTCTGCCATGATTGTGAGTTTCCTGGGGCCTCCACAGCCATGTGGAACTGGGAGTCAATTAAACCTCTTTCCTTTGTAAATTACCCAGTCTCGGGTATTTGTTTATAGCAGTGTAAAAATGGACTAATGCAATTGTATTATATCTCCTATGTTCTCCATTGGATCTCAGAACCCTTTGTGTTTGATTTATCCTCCTTTCCCTCTTGATGTGTACTTTGACCAGGCCACTATCTATTCACCAAATGTTTGTTGCAACAGTAGAATGGTAACACTGTAAAGGCCCAGATAAAGCAGAAACAGTAAATTTTGTATGGTTGACATTTGTTTTCCAAATTATTGTTCAAAGGCCAACTACATTTCTCATAGTGAGATAGGCAATTGTTTTGAAATGTGTTGGTCCTGGTTGATTCCACAACAGAACATTTCCATATCCACACCTGTTAACCAGAAAATTATTCTGTTTGAGTTTTAGCTACTTTTGTTTTCTGTTGAATCATAAACTTCAAAAAACTACGAATCCAGTTACTACTTGAAGTCTTTTAGTGTCTAAAACTTTGCTCTGGTGAAGGGAACTGCATGATCTGTGTATTTAATATCACATTTCTTGAGAATGAGTTCTAAGTGAGGGATAGGGGACGAATTGAGGAAAACAGCAGACTATGGAACAAATACTAGAAAAATCGTAGAGATAGAATGTCTTAATTTGTAGTTTAGAAAGACTGCCTAAACTGTCATTTTGCTTTCTAAGCAATTTAAGTTTTCTTTGGTGTTATACAGTAATCGAAAAGCATCTAAGCTTTAGTAAATCACTTTGGTACTGAGTTCATTCGAGATTTAAGTTTCTCTTTTGTTATATACACTTCATATATTTAAATATTAGTTTATTGAGCATCCTTGTGTTGTTGTAGATTTACATTTTTGTTAATCTGACATAGATTCAGATATCCTAAAATATCTAATGAAAATCATCTTTAAGAACTAAATTATAAATGTGAGTCGGTGTTGAAATTTAGTTACTTTCAGAGCAGTGGTCACATCTATAGAGATTCACAGAAAATCTATGAAGTTTCTGAGGTTTTAAACTCTGCTAACTGTACCTGTATTAGCAGCATGACATCAGCTCCTGTGTTTGTTAAGGAGTGGGTACCCAGGGCCCCAACTCACAGGCTTTAAGAAAGGCAATAACTTGACATAGTAAAGACAGCTTTCAGACAGAAGTTAGGCAGCCAACAATCCTAGATTTCTTTTGAATTTTTTAGGGGCCAGAAACTTTATCAGTGATTAAATGCACTAACATACCCTGCTTGAGAACAGATGTCCTACCATATTAAAATCTTTAATCTTCGATTTTTCTCAATTTCCAGTCAACATTTTCTGCACTGGTGTATTAGTCCATTCTCACACTGTTATAAAAAACTACCTGAGACTGGGTAATTTATGAAGAAAAGGTTTAATTTGGTCATCATTCCACAGACTGTACAGAAAGCGTGGCTGGGGAGGCCTCAGGAAACTTACAATCATGGTAGAAGGGCAAAAGGGAAGCAAGCAAGTCTTCATGTGGCAGCAAGAGAGAAAGAGAAGGGGGAAGTGGTACATGCTTTTAAACAACCAGATCTCATGAGAACTCACACTTATGAGAGCAGCAAGGGGGAAGCCTGATCCACTCACCCCCCGCCAGGTCCCTCCCCGAACAATAGGAACTACAATTCTATTTTAATGAGATTCAGGTAGGGACAAGAGCCAAACCTTATCAACAGGCATCTTCTTTGGAAATTTCAAGAATAAATACTTCTTTAGAACCTGTCATCATTTTGCCAAAATTAGTGGATTACAAGACCAAGATTTCTCAAACTAGAGTTAGAGACCAAGTCTCATGCATAATGTTCCACAGAACACCTTGTAACTTAATTCATTGCCCTCCTCCCTTCTTTTTTTCCCTTTTGCTTCAAAAACTCTATTACTGTGTGTGATTACGTCTTGTTCCCTAAGATGACAAATTGTAACGTTGGGGTTTGCAGACCTCGTTGTGCAGAGACTATTTGCTGTGTGACCTGTCACCTCACTGTAACTTGCTGCCCCCAGATGGATGAGGGCAACTGGCCCAAAGACTGGGCTGCCCACAAGCAAAGATCACTGAGAACAAAGATAGGCAGTGCCCAGATGCCCCCTGCAGCCTCCCTGCCAGGAAACTGGTTTGTAGGTCTCAAATCCATGCCCTGCTGAAATCCTTAGTCCTCTCCAAACCTTGAGTGACGTCCTGGGGTTGGGGATCTCAGCCAGGGTGGGTGATCACGTTCTCATTCTCATGTCTTCTACTTTCCGGAGTCTTCTTTCTCTAGCACAGTTGCTGTTGGACCTCATGCCATTGCAGATGGGAAGCCAAATTTATCAGGGGCTTTTACACAAACAAAACCCTCTCCCACCATAGTTTATAAATATAAGGGACTTTACTGAGGAACCAAAGGCCTTAGGAAGGGACTACAGAAACAGAAGTCCAAATTGGGAGCCTCCAGAATTCTTCTGAGCAAAATGATGACAGGTTCTAAAAAAGTACTTATTCTTGAAATTTCCAAAGAAGATGCCTGTTGATAAGGTTTGGCTCTTGTCCCCACCTGAATCTCATTAAAATAGAATTGTAATACCTATTGTTCGGGGCGGACCTGGTGGGAGGTGAGTGGATCAGATTTCCCCCTTGCTGCTCTCATGAGTGTGAGTTCTCATGAGATCTGGTTGTTTAAAAGCTTGTAGCACTTCCTCTTTCTCTTTCTCTCTTGCTGCCATCTCCAAGAGTAGACCTCTGTCTGGCTGACCGTCACACAGTTCCCCAGGTTTCTGAGTTTTTTCTCCTCTCTCTCCACCATACCTTTTTGAGTCTTTACCCTTTCCTCCTGCATGGCCCAGGGTCCCCAATACCACCTCTCGCATGTCGTGCAGCACAAGTGTACTCTCTCTCTGGTTCTCACCTCCACCCATGCTAAAGTCCAGCTGGCTCATAATGCCTTTCCTTCAGCACTGCCCTGTCCACAAGTTACAGTGACACATAGCTAGGGAAGTAAGTAAACAAAATAAAATGCTGTTTATGTTATTTTATAATTTGAAGCACTTCTTTTAATTTAAGTTGTAGTTGAAGAATTAGGGCTTTGATGTTGAGGGGACTCAGCTTCTGATTTTTGCGTGAATTAGAGCAGTATTTATATTTTCAGAACCTTGGCTGTCTCATCTAGTTTGAGGTTGTTATGAGAAGTAAAACTACCAATAAATGTTCAGCATTTAGAATTATTCCTGGCATGTACTAGGTGCTCAGTCAATGCTATTTCCAGTCTTCCTCTTTTTAAGTATAGGAATAAATATCTATGCATTTACTAATGAATTAATGGATTATTCCTGTGTTAGACATTAGGCCACCCTGGTTAAATCTAGCAGAGTTGCTGGTGTGTGTACATGAGCACTCAACGCTTGGATTAATTCTTTGTTGCTGCCGAAATAAATCATCACAAAGTTTGTGACTTAAAACAACACAAATTTTTTATCTCACAGCTCTGTCAGCCACACGTCCTCATTGGCTGAGTCTTATAGCAGGCAGATCTTGTTTTTCTTCTGACCATTTCCACGTTAGTATGAACTTCTGAATTCTGAATTATGAACTTCTTATGAATTTCCACATTATTATGAAGCACATGTACTTCTAAAAAGAGATTGTTGGTGATTCTTTTCACAAGACAGACAAACAGACAGCTTTTGACTAGAGAACTTTGCCAGGTGGCAATATGGCTTATCATGATGCACCAAGTCTCAGAAGAAAATTTCCATCTGCAGTGGACGAAAATGCTTGTTTTCCCCCAAATTTATATTTAGAAAACCCATTCCCAATGCAATGGTTTAGGGTTGAGGGAAAACTTTCCCCTTTGCTCTCTGAAGGTTCACTAAAAAACTGACATAAGGCAGATTCATAGAAGAAAAGGGATACAAATTTATTAATACAATTTTATTAGTGTGCAGGAGGGAAAGTGACAGAGTGACTACCTAGTCATCCAGTGTGTTAGAGAAGCTTATGTACCCTTTTCCTTAGGGAAGTGGGGAGATGAGGACTGCGACAATTTTTTTGAGAAGTGGTAAATCAGGAGGGAGAGTGAACAGTCAGGAGGCAGAAGGAAGGTGAGGGGAGAAGCTGCATGGGTACAAAGGTTGTCTTGTTATACAGGTAAGTTTCCCAGGAAGTCTCTTGGGGTTGCCCTCAGAAAAATAGATGAAAAATACCTAAGCATTGTGACCCAGTCGCTTCTTCTCTGGAGATTAATCTTTCCTGGTTATGTGACGAGATTCCTAGGGAAGAAGTCTTAAGACAACTTCATGCCTTTTGGAAAGAAGCTTTCTTGGTCAAATAAGGAAATCTCAAAGAAAAGGTCTCTTCTTGTATTTGGGGTGGCTGGGACAAGACAAAAATTAGAAGAACCTTCATTGTGAGGCAGCTAAGGCCCCTCAACATGTCAAAATGCCAGTCTTTGAGGTATTGCTTTCCAAGCCCCAATAATGGCATTAGAACGTGGGGCTTTGAGAGATGATTAGGTCATGAGGGTAAAGCTCTTGTGAATGGGATTAGTTCCTTATAGTAAGACATTTGAGAGCTCTCTTGCCATCTTTCCTCCTTGTGAGAGCACAAGGAGAAGTTGGCACCCTGCAACCTGGAAGACAGCCCTCACCAGCCCTCAGCCACATTGGCAACATGATTTTGGAGTTCAGCCTCCAGAACCGTGAGAAATGGTGTTTGTGATTTAAGCCACTGAGCCTATGATAATTTGTTACAACAGCCCAAACTGACTACGGCACTGTTGAGAAATAACAATAAAATCCTAAGCTTCCCAATTAACTAAATGAACCCCTCCTGGCCAAGGGGACCCCAGAGAAACCTGAAAAACTTACTTCCTGGCCACAATGGAACAGCAGGTCAGACACACCTCATTATACTCCTTCCCTCGCTAACTACCATTAGACTTTCCTTCCCATGAAACACAACTTACCAGCATTCCTGACTGTGGAGTGATTCTGGCCGGTTTACAGAGACTGCACACAGGGTTCGTCTGTGTCATCCATTTCACCTTTTGACATATACAGCCGAATTTGTATGCAGGTAAATGTAAGGCCTTCACCCTAAAGTGAATATAGGACATATGTAACATGTATGTTTGCTCACTATGAGGTGCAGACCCCCTCCATAAATATTCATAGCTCTTCTTATAACCTGTTGATACGGTACTTAGCCAATCTGTTTAGCATCAATGCCTATCTTACTCTTCCCTCCTTTGAAGTGCCCGCTTCTGGTTTCTGCCAGTGGCTTCCCAGTGTGTCAGGATGGCCAGCCCGCAGGCTGCAACCCTTTCTAAGAAATGAAGCTCTCCTCTCCAAATGTATGAACCTTGCAATTCGTCAGCTGACAATGTCAACCTAAAAAAAGACACTAGAGAAAATTGTCTCTACATATGTTGAGTTTATTCGGGAATAGGAAATAAGGATTATAATCTGGAATGGATAGAATGGCACGCCACCAGTGCATCCGGTGAGGGAAGGATAGAGGGAAGCTTTTATTAGCAAAAAGGGAGAGATTTGCATAAGCTGCTTAGAAACAGAGTTCATTGGTTCCAGAGGCTCAAAGCCAGAGTTGTTGTCGGTTCATTGGTGGAGATGCTGTTACTGGGCAAGTGTTCTTCCGGGAGCATCTTATCTGCATTACTGCAGTCCTAAAGAATGTCTGTGATAAGCCTTATCAAAGCAGGAGATGCGTGAAGGATGAGAAAGGGGAGAAAGTCCTGGGAAACAGGTCTTATCTCAGACACGTAAGCATGAACCTCCTCTCCTTCGCGCATTTCTGGCCCTATTTTACTTGGGTTTGAAAAAAGTGATTTCATCTTGGTATCTGCAACTCTCACACCATCACTACAATCTCCTTCACAATTTATTTTTATTGCGATAAGAACACTTAACGCGAGATCTACCCTCTTAACAAGTTGTTAAGTATACAGTACAGTATCGTTAATCAGAGACGCGTATTGCATAACAGATCTCTAGAACTTATTTATCTTGCGTTTATCACCAGACTTTGTTATGCAAGCTAAATCAGCATATAGGAAGGTTTACCGGCCACTGATACTGCTGCAGCAACAAAGGAAAGCTTGATAGTTACTGATATTTTAGAGTTCAACGATGTCTCCTTTTAGCATGGGATCACTTAATGGACTACAGATGTGCAGAATTGAGCTGAAGTCAGTAACTCTTTGGTAGTTGTCATACCCCAGTGGTCTCCTAGCGTGATTCTCAAACCACAGAATCAGTGTCACCTGATGTCACTTGTGATCTTGTTAGAAATGCAGTCTCTGGTGTCTCTACCCAAGACCCACACATTCAGCAAATCTGGAGCTGGGGCCAGCAGTCTATGCATCATCAAGCCCTCTGAGTGATTCTGATGCATTTTGAGAACCACTGCAATAGCCTAAAAATCCACAATCAAAATAATACCTCTAGTAAGGAAACGCTCAGGAAAAGGGAAAAATAGACACATATTAGAATCATTCTACCTCAGTGAAGACATATGTAAGGCAAATCATCTAATATATGCATTAATGCATAATCAAGTAAACATCTATTTGTTTTTCTCTATCACGTAGTAGGATTAGCGTGAGATTTCAAAGCTAATGTTAGTAGCTTTCCCCTCAGCTTCACTGATTGTTTTAAGTTTCTCTTTTGCAATTCAAAAGAGGACTAGCAACGGGTTTATTGCTGTGTGAGGAACTACTTTTTGTTAACTCTTAAAAAGAATATTGCTTTTATGTGAAGCACTTAAAATACACCTGCTATAGGTATTCCCATGAGGCTCAGCAGTTTTCATCTATAAAGCTTTTTAATTTTTTTACAGGAACTCAGTTAAAAGATTATTACACAATTAAGTTTATGAAAATACGTTTGAGTCTTAGTAACTGAATTTGTCTTGATTGCACAGAACTGTTTTACCTACAATACAGCAGGGGTCCCCAACCCTCAGTTCCAAGGACCAGTATTGGTCCGTGGCCTGTTAGGAACTGGGCCGCATAGCAAGAGGTGAGCAGCAGGCTATGGAGCATGACCGCCTGAGCTCTGCCTCCAGTCAGATCAGTGGCTACATTGGATTCTCATAAGAGCATGAACCCTACTGTGAACTGCGCATGTGAGGGATCTAGGTCGTAGGGTCCTTATGAGATTCTAATGCCTGATGATCTGAGGTGAGACAGTTTCATTCCAAAACCATCATCCTCTCTGGTCCATGAAAAAATTGTCTTCCATGAAGTCGGTTCCTGGTGCCAAAATGGTTGGGGACCACTGCAATAGAGAACATAAGCAAGGGATACACATAAAACCTAAATCTTGAATAGGTCAGAGGGTCTACTTATGGCTATCTTGCACGGAGGAGATAAATCAGCTACCTCAGTTTCTTTTTCTTTTTTTTTTTTTTTGAGACAGATTCTCACTCTGTCGCCAGGCTGGAGTGCAGTGGCCCCATCTCGGCTCACTGAAATCTCTGCCTCCCAGGTTCAAGTGATTCCTCTGCCTCAGCCTTCCAAGTAGCTGGGACTACAGGCATGCACCACCATGCCTGGCTAATTTTTTGTATTTTAGTAGAGATGGGGTTTCACCATGTTGGTCAGGATGGTCTCGATCTCCTGACCTCGTGATCCACCTGCCTCGCCCTCCCAAAGTGCTGGGATTACAGGTGTGAGCCACTGCACCCGGCCCTCAGTTTCTTATCTCCTCTCAAGGCACAACTAATTGTGCCTTCCACAGAACTTTTACTCTCCAAGGGGACATGCTAGGAACTGAGGACCCTTTGATGTCAACAAGGGGCAGACGTCACTTTTATTTCAGAGCCACAGAGATAAGCCACAAGGCCAGGAGCCATGAGTTGGGCATTCAGAGTCCTTTTGACATGCTTGTGATTAGTTCAGCGAAGGACACCAGGTGGGGAAGGAGGGGAATGAAGAAAGAAGTGATTTTTCTCTTTCGAAATATCTGAAAATGCACAGGCTAGAAAATGTAAGATAGAATCAGGCTAATGAGAATGTCCCCAGGAAATCCTGTTTCACAATTATGATTCACAGATGTCTCTAAATGCCAAATGCTCTGTATATGACTGGTGTCCACCACACACAGTGTGCAGTACTGGAGTGACTGTGTCATTTATAACACTCAGCTTGATTTCTCATTTGCCAAAGGATAGCAAAAACACTCTCTTGAAGGATGAGCAGTGTCCAGGTATTGGCATCTTTGCATCTTACAAAGGAGGAGCTGGCATCTGAAATGGAAGAGAGGTTTAACATGAAGGAAACGGTAATGAGCAAGGTGTTATGGTTGAATTGTAGCAGCTTTCAATGATTCTTATTCTTATATTTTTAAGTGATATAAAAATATACTACATATTTATAAAAACCATTAAAATATTAAATGCCTGCTTCATCTGAAAATATATGACTTGTCACTAAATGAGATAAACACTCTGTTAATGGTTAAGATGTTCTGACTCATAAGTGGGAGTTGAACAATGAGAACATGTGGAGACAGGGAGGGGAACATCACACGCAGGGGCCTGCCGGGGGGTGGGAGGTAAGGGGAGGGAGAGCATTCGGACAAAAACCTAATGCATATGGAGCTTAAAACCTAGATGACAGGTTGATAGGTGCAGCAAGCCACCATGGCACATGTATACCTATGTAACAAACCTGCACACTCTGCACATGTATCCCAGAAGTTAAAGTAAAATTTAAAAAAAAAAATTAAGATTTTCATTATATGCACTTTAAATTTTCCAAATAATTTGACACAATTATTGCTATTTGTTAAAGTGCTAAATTTACTTCCGAGTGAACGTAACACTTTTAATGCAGATGAAATGTTTCTTTAAAAAAATCCAATAATTTATAATTTTAAGAGCTAAATTAAATTATTTGATCCATAAAGTACACAGTAACTTGATTATTAATTTTCTTCTGAAAATGCCTCTGATTGCTCAATCAACCAGAAGCTCTTTTGTAATTTCCACAGAACTGAAATAAAATAACATTTAAAACTAGTTTCAAGCAATCTCAGAACAATTGAGAAATGCTTTTAGATAACTAAGGACAGCTAATAAACTAACCAGCATGTTCTGAAATAGATGCCTTGGGGAAAACGTCCATGGGGTCTGACCCTTAGAATCCAAAGGGATGGTTATGTTTTTCTGCTTTCTGCGGAGAGGTGTGACAAGCGAGACCCAAGTCCAGGCTGGCGTAGAGTCACTGCTGGGTCAGGAGCGTTCTTGTAGCAGGATTTACGTCATAATACCCACGCATCTTAAAAGCTTGGAACATTTCATGCACAACCAATAATTAACTCTTATCGTCATCACATGCTCAGTGGACATTGTTAAGTCTGAGTTTACAGATTGTTATTAGCACAAGTAAAATATTTGCGGTCCCTTACAGAGGTATCATTGGTAATTAGAAAGTATTTTTTTCTATTCATTTGACTTAACACAGACTTTTTCTTTTGCATAATGCATTATTAAACAAGATTGCAGAAATGAGGATAGGATCATCGATTCACAGTTGGGCATTTCATGCTCATTGTTACTTGACATGGCTGGATAGACTGCCCGTGAAAGAGAAGATGATGGAATTTTAAAATAGACTGTACTGTAGTTGAATAAAGAGAGCCTGTCTGAGGCTTGTGATAATTACATGGACTATTCTACGTACCTTTTTTCATAACTCAAAGCATGGCTGGTTATGTTTGTTGTGCTAGGAAAGCAGAGAGTTTAGACCTGTCCTCTTGAAATTTCAGAATAAGATGCCCAAGGGTGCTTGTTTCAGCAGGGCTGAGGAGGAATACAAAGGCAAGGGTGCTACACAGTTGGCGGTGTCCTAGGCAAGTGAGCAGCACCTGATGTCTAGCACAGAGTGATGACGTGACCCCAAGGCAGGTGGGGCAGAATGCCTCAGAAAGCCATCAACTTGAGGATCTTTGGAAAAGAGTCTGGCAAAAGTAAAGAAATGTGTCCAGTCCCAGGGCCTCATTATGGCGCTTGTGGGTACCTTGCTCCATTAAAAAATATGAACACTTTTATGTTATAACTTCATTTATATGAAGATAAATAGAATCCACCATTTTTCTAATTTAAAAAAGTGGACCCCTAATTTAAAAAAGAGATAAGAAAATTTTAATTTAAATCAGAATTTACAAACCTAATTCTGAACATAAATATTGTTTTAAAGGCCATTGGTAAAATTGTGAGCCTTCTTCCCAATTTTCCAGAAGGAAGAAAAAATATGCAGTTGTCTCAGATTACATACTCTAATATTAAAAATCTCTGTTTATGCTTTATAAGATAATAATTTAGATTGTTCTCACGTGGCTGTGGGTAATAGATCCATCAAATGAGGATTTTTTAAATTGTAAAAAACAAATAACATAAATTTACTGTCAGCAGTTTTTAATAGTACAGTACAGTATTATTATCTGCATATCATTGAGCAAAATATCTGTAGGAATGTTTCATCCTTCATGACCACATGCTACACCTATTAAAGAGCAACTCCTCATTTGCCCCTCCCCACACCCTGGCAATCATCACTCTACTTTCTATGAGTTTGATTACTTCATAACCATCTGTCATATATAAGAGGATTCATGCAGTATTTTTCTAATTGGTTTATTTCACTTAGCATAATCTCCTCAAGGTTTATCCATGTTGTAGAACATGACAGGACTTCCCTTTTTAAAGGCAGAATATGTTGCATTGCGTGCGTATACACCATATTTTCTTGATTCATCTGTGGATGTACATTTAGGTGGCTTCTGCCTCTTGGATATTGCGTATAATGCTGTAGTGAACATGGGTATGCACATATCTCTTCGAGATCCTGTTTTTAATTCTTTTGGATATATACCCAGAAGTGGGGTTGCTGGATCATATGGGAGTTCTATTTTTAATTTTTGAGGGCCTTTCTTGCTGTTTTCCATAATAGCTATGCCAATTTACAATCTGCCCCCCCGCCCCCAACAAAGTACGCAATGTTTCCCGTTTCTCCTCATATGCACCAACGTGTGTTATTTTCTGTTCTGTTTTGTGTTATGCTGCCCATCCTAGTGGGTATGGGGTGATAGTTCATTGTGGTTTTGACTTGCATTTCCATGGTGATTAGTGATGTTGAGCGTCTTTTCCTATGCATGTTGGCCATCTGTTTGTATTCTCTGGAGAAATGTCTATTCAGATTCTTAATTTATATGTTCCTTGGGTTGATTTTCGTTGTTACTATTTTTGTTGTTGAGTTGCAAGATTTTTTTGTAAGTTCTGGATATTAACCCTCCGCCCAATAAAGGGTTGGAAATATTTTTTCTCAATCCATAGGTGTAAGTTTTAAGATTGATGTAGTCCAGTTGTCTATTTTTATATTTTGCTGTCTGTGCTTTCAGAGTTACAGTTAATAAATCATTGTCCATTCTAATATCATGAGGCTCTTTTACTATGTTTTCTTCTAAGAGTTTTATAGTTTCAGGTATTACATGTAGGCACTTAATCCATTTTGACTTAGTTTTGTATATGGTGTAAGATAAGGGTTCTTGATCATCCAGTTTTCCCAGTACAATTTTTTGAAGAGACTCTTCTTTCCATATTGTGTAGACTTTGCATGCTTGTCAAAGATCACTTGGCCATATATACAAGAGTTTATTTCTGGGCTCTCGATTGTGCTCTTTTGGTCTATGTCTTTGTCTTTATGCCAATACCATACCCTTTTAATTACTCTTAATTTGCAATGTGTTTCAAAATCAGAAAGTGTGAGGCCTCCAGCTTTTCTCTTCTTTGTCAAGATTGTTTTGGCCATTCAGGGTCCTTCCAGATTCCATATGAATTTTAGAATTTTTTTCTGTTTCTGTAAAAAATACAATTGAGATTTTGATAGAAATTGCATTGAATCTATAGATTGCTTTGAGTCGTATAAACATTTTAATATATAAGTCTTCCAATGCAAGAACAAAGGATGGTTTTTCGTTTACTGATGTCTTTAACTTCTTTCAGCGATGTTTTTGAAGTTGTAAGTGTACAAGTCTTGTGTGTGTGTGTGTGTGTGTGTGTGTGTGTGTGTGTGTAGCTGCTATTATAACTGAGATTGTTCTTTATTTTTAGGTTGTTTGTTGTTAGCATATAGAAACACAACTGATTTCTGAGAGTTCATTTGGTATTATTCAACTTTGCCGAATTTGTTTTTATTAGTTCTAACAATTTTTTGGTAGAATCTTTAGGGAATTTTATGTGTAAGTTTATCTCATCTGTGAAAAGAGATAATTTTACTTCTTCCTTTCCAACTTGGATGATTTTATTTATATATTTTTCTACTATTTTATCTTGGTAGGCCTTCCAATGCCATTTTGAATAAAAGTGGTAAGAGTGGGCATTCTTGTCTTGCTCCTGATATTAAAGGAAAAGCTTTTGGTTTTTAACCATTGAATATAATGATACCTGTGTCCTTTTCATATATGACCTTTATTATGTTACAGTAATTTTCTTCTACACTTAGTTAGTTGAGTGTTTTTATCATGAAAGCATGTTGGATTTTGTCAAATGCTTTTTCTGCATCATAGAGAGGAGCATGTGATTTGTGTTCTTTGGTTGATGTGGTGTATTACATTGATTGATTTTTGTGTGTGAGCCATCATGTACATAAGAAATAAATCCAACTTAGTCACAGTGTCTAATCTTTTTAATGTACTTTTGAAATTGATTTGCTAGTGTTTTGTTAAGGATTTTTGCATCAATATGCATCAGTGATATTGTCCTGTAATTTTCTTTTCTGTTAGTATCGTTGTCTGGCTTTTGTATCAGAGTAACGATGGACTCATAAAATGGATTTGGAAGTGTTCCCTCCTCTTCAGTTTTTTGGAAGAGTTTGAGAAGGATTGGCAATTATTCTTTAAATGTTTCATAGAATTCTCCAGTGAAGCCATCTGGTCCTGGGCTTTTATTTATTGGGAGGTTTCTGATTACTGATTCAATTTTCTTAATAGTTATAAATCTGTTGCGATTTTCTAATTCTTCATAGTTCAGTCTTGGTAGACTTTATATTTCTGGAAACATATCCATTTTTTTAGGCTATTCCATTTGCTGGCAGATAGTTGTTCTGTAGTCTCTTATTATCTCCCTTTTTGGCACCAATTGTGATGTCTCATCTTTCATTTCTGATTTTAGTTACTTGAGTCTTCCCTTGTTTTCTTAGTCTAGATAACGGTTTGTCAATTTTGTTAATCTTTTCAAAAAAAAACTCTGTGTTTAATTTTTTTTCTTCTTGTTTTTCTGTTCTCTACTTTGTTGATTTCTGGTCTAATTTTTATTCCTTTCCTCTGTTAGCTACATGTTTACTTTGTTCTTTTTCTAATTCCTTGAGGTATAAATCTTATTCATTTGAGATCTTTCTTTTGATTGCCGGTTTTTATCACTATAAACTTTGCTCTTGGTGCTGCTTTTGGCTGCATCCCATAAGCTTTGTTAGATTGTCTCAAGATATCTTTTAATTTCTTTATTAGTACATTTTCATGCTGCTGAAAAAGACATACCCGAGACTGGGCAATTTACAAAAGATAGAGGTTTAATGGACTTATAGTTCCCCTTGGCTGGAAAAGCCTCACAATCATGGCAGAAGGCAAGGAGCAGCAAGTCACGTCTTACATAGATGGCAGCAGGAAAAGAGAGAGAATTTGTGCAGGGGAACTCCTCTTTTTAAAACCATCAGATCTTGTGAGACTTATTTACTATCATGAGAACAGCATGGGAAAGACCTGCCCCCCATGATTCAATCACCTCCCACTGGGTCCCTCCCACAACATGTGAAAATTCAAGATGAGATTTGGGTGGGGACAAAGTCAAACCATATCAATTTCCCTTTCAATTTCTTTATTAACTCAGTTGTGCAAGTGTGTGCTGTTTAATTTTAACACTGTTGGAAATTTCCATTTTTCCACTGCTATTGATTTCTTGTTTCATTTCATTGTGAGCAGAAAAGATAATTGGTATGATTTCGGTCTTCTTAAATTTGTTAAGATTTGTTTTGTAGCCTAATGTGTGATCTATCCTGGGAGACATTCTCTGTGAACTTAAGAAAAATGTGTATTTTGCTTTTATGGGGTAGAGTGTTTTATACATGTCTGTTAGGTTCAATTGGTTGTAGTGTCGTTATAGTCTCTGTTTCCTTACTTACCATCTGTCTGATTGTTCTATCCATTGTTGAAAGTGAGGTGTTAAGATCTCCTCCTGTTACTGTGTTAATGTTGAATTCTCCCTTCACTTCTGTCAACGTATGCGTCATACATTTGGGAGCTTTGATGTTAGATACATGTATTTTCCCCCACTCTTACTGCTTTCCTTTTTGAGTCATTGACTCTTTTTTTCTATGGACATGCTCTGATTCCTTTTACATTTCCTTTTATATCTCTTCTATAGGTGTTTTATTTATAGTTACCATGGGGCTAACATAAAACATTTTATGGTTATAATAATTGATTTTAAGCGATTATCAACTTAACTTCAATTGTACACAAAAACTCTACTCGTTTGTATCTCTCCACCCTTATTTTATGTTATTGATGTAACAAATGGCATCTGCATATGCTGTGTATTTGTTTCAATAAGGCTGTTCATCGTTGTACTCATCCAGGGTTCTGCCACTTCTTCTCTGCTTTCTGGAGTTCTCATAAAGGTTTTGGGCTGTATATTGCTGTGGAAATAAGGACTGGGACTTACTTTTCCACCATCTTATTGATATCCTGAGGCATTTTTCATGTTTTGTAACATTTTAATGCAAAAGTAATTCAATTAAAATATACTTAAGAGCATGGTTATTACTATCTGGTCCCTTTGTCAATTTGTTTTTGCCAAAAATAGTTTCACTCAACTGTGTAGAATTACTTTTTTAATAAACTGTAGTATATTTGAATTGTCTCCATTAGCTCTTGCCATTACCACTGTTTTAAAAAGCTTATAGAAAATACAAATGATTTGTTTGTTCCATTAGTCTTCATTCTCTTGGTTTGGATTGCTCATGGCTAATGAATGAACTCCATTGGCAGACATTGGCATGTGGACCAATTATGGCAAAATCTATAGTATTTGATAAGCTAATTGTGTTGCTTGGCTGGCTATGGCAATGTCTAGTTGTTTTGGTAATAGAGTTATATCCTTAGCTACATATTGAACCCTTGATGTTTCCTAGCTATCAAACACCTACTGAGAATTTACTCTCTGTGAGAAACATTCTAAACTGTATATATGCATCAGTGTGTGTGTGTGTGTGTGTGTGTGTGTAGTTTACATGTGCATATATAGTTTATCTGTGTGTCTGTATATGTATATATATGAAATACTACTACCCTGGGTAATGTTGAAGATAAAAATGCCTATAAATATGTATGTATACACACACACACACATTATAGATGGATAATATATGCTCTATCTATATATACTATATATAATGTATCTATCATATATACATGTATATCCCATATATACAACAAACCATATATATGTACCCAAGTGTATATATATATAATATATGTACCATTATATATGTATATGTATTATATACTGCACAGTTTAGATATACATATAATTTTAATCCTCACCACCTCCATGAGTACTATTATTTTTGCCATTTTGCAGATAAGTAAAGCAAGGCACAGAGAAGTGAAGTAAGTTGCCCAAGGTCAAGTAGCATAGTAGCAATCCAAACTCAGAAAGTCTTACCCTAGAACTTCCCCTCTTAACAGCAATGCAAGGCACTGAAGAGGCTGGCTCGATCATATGTACAGACACGCACACAGGGTATTTCGGTTACTTTGCATAAGCTAACTGTGCTTATTGTGCCTCTCCATTGCATCCTATGTTTTCAAACATACCAAAAATGAAAGACCACTCCACCACCTAGACAATCTGCTCACTGTCTTACTTATATCTAAGTAGGCTGATGAGAAGTATTAATCTTCATCCAGTCAAGAGACATCTCCTGTGTTTGTCAATTGATAGAGTCTAGGCCTTCTGTCCTTAGCACCAAGTATCTGTTAGAAATCACTGCCATTATCCAGCATGTTGGCCAAAGAAAGATATATGCAAGTGTTCGGGGCGGGGGGTTGGGGGGTGATACTAGGAGATGAAAAAATTGGGCAGTAACAATACTTTTCTTGAATCTTTCTGACTACCTTTGATTCTATAAATCAGCTGGCATTCTGCAGATCCAAATTTCTCACCTAAATTTCTTCTCTGGGCTGCAGGACTGTGATCATATGACTTGTCCAAGCTTCACAGATATAGTCGTTGAAAGGCTGTCCCATTGCAGTTTGTGATAAAGTAGAGTAGCTTATTTAAGATAACATTGTTTATTAAAATTGGATTCGTTAGGAAAATAGATCAGGAATGTAAAGAAAATATTGAAACATTGAAACTGAAAATGGACAAAATGAAGACTTCGGATGGCCACAGTGGAAATGAAAAGGAGACAGTGGAGTTGAATGCAGTCTCATGGCCCTGGACATCCTCAAACATGACTCTATTTGTATTCCACTGCCAGTGATATACACAACTGTTCCTCTCTTCCTGTAAATCCCTTCTTCCTTTCACGTTTTATTTTCTAGCTTGATATTAAAAAAAAAGAGAGAGAAAGAAAGAAAAGAAAGCAAGAAAGAGAGAAAGAAAGAAAGAGAGAAGAAAGAAAGAGAAAGGTCAGGCGCCGTAGCTCACGTCTGTAATTCCAGCACTTTGGGAGGCTGAAGCGAATGGATCACTTGAGGTCAGGAGTTTGTGACCAGCTGGGCTAATATGGTGAAACCCTGTCTCTACTAAACATACAAAAATTAGCCGGGCGTGCTGGTGGGCACCTGTAATCTCAGCTACTCGGGAGGCTGAGACAGGAGAATCGCTTGAACCCGGGAGGCAGAGGTTGCAGTGAGCCGAGATTGCACCACTGTCTAAAAAAAAAAAAAAAAAAAAAAAAAGGAATGTAAGTGAGGCATTTAAAGGAATGTATATAATCACAGGCAAACAGAGGAGGAGTAACAGTTGAGCATGAGACACAGATAAATCCTACATCTTTGAAATGGGCAGGTCAGCACCACCTTTATTTTAGCAGTTTTTACATGGCAAATCTGTTTTCATGTTGTCTAACTGCAAATGACAATTACTATATGAGAATAGGAAATATAATGAGAGAATTGAAAGGGGAATTTTTTAAATAAAATTTATAGTGGAACACAATTAGGAAATACATGTATATTTGTGTATATATTTGTGATCTATAGAATAACATTTCTATTGCTTGCAGGACTTGTCAAGGTCAGAAACACAATATCTTCTGAAAACAGTACAAATCTATTTAGAGTTAAAGGAGAAAGTAAATGGCTTATTTTTGAAAATTGGTGTTTGCCTTAATGGAGAAATGGCCTGTCATTACTGGGAAGTAAAGTGTGGAATTTCATTTTGAGAAAATAAATGATGCAATTATCCAGTGCTGCTCACCCTTCAGTTCTCCAAAATGTGCATGTGGGACGCTGTGCCAGTGCTCCTAGAAATCACATACTCCTCTGCTTCTTTTGGGGTATAGTTTTTGTACAGCAGCTCTGGGGAGTCCCGGACTCCTCTGAGAGTGGTCTACGAACTAGCAGCATCACTATCCCTCGGGCGTTGTTCAAATGCAAATTTGCAGGCCCCTATCTCAGACCAACAAAATCAGAGGTGGAAGGTGGGAGGAGCTATATTTTCACAAACCTACTAGATGACTCACACGTGCGTTAAATCATGAGAAGCATTGCCAAAGGGATGAGTAGGGTCTGACCACCCAGCACCTTTGCTTTCTGCCTCAGTACCTAGGGAAAGTTAACCACATTTAAAAATAAACCCAACACATAAGTCTCAAAGCTAACAACCAAACAATAAGAAGATAAAGGTTTTTAAAATATAAAATAAGTTTCAGGTTATTTCATTGCAGTTACTAGATGTCTTGAGTTCAAGCTGTAACTTTTTTTTTTTTTTCTTCTGAGACAGAGTCTCCCTCTGTCGCCCAGGCTGGAGTGCAGTGGCACGATCTCTGCTCACTGCAAGCTCCACCTCCCGAGTTCACGCCATTCTCCTACCTCAGCCTCCCGAGTAGCTGGAACTACAGGCACCTGCCACCACGCCCGGCTAATTTTTGTATTTTTAGTAGAGACGGGGTTTCACCGTGTTAGCCAGGATGGACTCGATCTCCTGACCTCGTGATCTGCCCACCTCAGCCTCCCAAAGTACTGGGATTACAGGCGTGAGCCACAGCTCCCGGCCGTCAAGCTGTAACTTTTTAAGAATTGTTTTGTACCCACATCTTCGGGAAACACGCGGGGCAAACAGGTCCAACATTACATAGCATCAGATACTTTCCAAACAATTCCTTTTATACCTCACAACTGTATTATGTAATAATAATAGAAGTTAATCTCGAATGGCTCTTAATAGGTGACAAGGACTTTCCTAAGAGCTTGCAAATATTAATGTGTCTAATCTTCACAACATACCCATGAGGTTGGTCAATTATTGTCTTTATTTTACAGATGGGAAAACAATTACTCAGGGGGTTATATCAATTGATGATCAAGGTCATATATGTGGCAATTAAAGCCAGTATTCAAACACAGGCAGCCTAGCTCTAGAGGACATGTTTTAATCACTAAGTCCAGTGACTTTATTGTAAATATATTTACACTATTTTTTTGTTGAGAAAGGCGAAAGGATAAATGCTTTCCTAAAATCACATTGTTGCTAAGAGGCAATCCAGTTATACCTCATTTCCCATACTTGTACTCAGTCCCCTATTCCAGCTCCCTACCCAGGCACCAACCACGTAAAAGGTACTTAGCCTCTTACATAAAGGGGTTCTACCCCATGGGGATTGTAAGAATTAGGTCAAACAATCTATGTAAAATGCTCAGTGCTTAGCACATAGTAAGAGCTCAAATTTAGCAAATATTTTTCATTATTATTTTAAATGAAGTATACAAGGATTATACTGCGTTTCATTAAGTTTAAAAAGATGTCATCACGAAGAAACATCCCAATTTTGGAGATGTTAAAATACGCAAATGCACACATCATATAGTGGATGAAATATGACACTTTGTGTGTAACAGCTTTTTAGTTACTGATGAATGCCAGATTTTCCCAGCATAACCACAGACACCACAATTTTTTATGTTGCTATTATTTGCATGACACGGTGGTAGGGTTGTATATTTCTTTTTACTTTTCTTAGCAAACTACAAAGATTATTATTATTATTGCATTGCACAGATAAGACAATAGAGGCTTAGAGACGTTAAGCAACAACCAACCTAGGAAGTGGTAGAGTCAAGACTGATGTTCATGTCTGTCTGACCCCAAAATCTTGACATGTGCTATGATACATCCATGATCCCTAATCCCTGGATACTTTCCTTAACTCTTTTCTGTGTGCAAGTTGGTCAGCTCCCAGCTCTTCACTTTTTCAGAGAGGAAATTATACAATAATGGCCTCAAATAGCTTTCATAGGATTAAGGGCACGAAGGGACATGAGTGTTGAGTGGTGAAGTATCAGGCATGATGTGAAGGAAAAGTATTCATCTCTTCTTATTTATCAGCATTAATGGCACTCAGGAGACACATTGCATTTTGACAAGCCTCAGCAATCAATAAGGAGCCCCAAAATACACCTCAAATCCCTGAAGAATTGCAAAGAGAGATGATACATTTAAAAGAAAGAAGAGAATTTAAACATAAATGTTTAAAAATGTTATATTTGAAAGCAATACAGATATAACACTGGGTTTCAATGTTTAAGAATTTACGCGGTAAATTTTATCCTCTTGCAAAGTAATCTAACTTTGTATTTAAAGAAATAACAGAATTATGCATTTTCATATTGCACTTGGGTCTGAGCACTGGAAATCAATATCAGACCTTTTTAAAAACCAGTTATAGGCTTTCTGATCCAACAGAACAAATATCTGACCACCCAGATACTTACATTTTCCAAAGTGGAAGCCATGCCGTGATGTGGCCTAAAGAGTCTCTTTTCTTCTGACTTTTTTTTTTTTTTTTTTTTTTTTTTGGTGAATGAAAGAATACATTTTATTTTTAGGAAAACCTATTATTTGGGATAAAAGAAGAACAATGCGGGTTTCTAACAGAGATTTCTGTCATTTTGGGGGGGCTTTTCTTTTCATTCAATTGATCATTATTCATGAATGGATTAATATTGATTAGAAACAGCCACTTCGAAAGATGTTCCTCATTTTCTTCCTTGATCCTGCTGTAACTGTGTAATAGAGTAAGGGGGAAATAAAATGACGTGGGGACACTTCAAATCAACTCATTTATAAACCTAAATTTATAATTAGACTGTAGATTATTTTCAGGATCATTTCCTAATAAGAAAAAGAAACTACTACTGAAAATGGGCTTTACTTACAATTTTATGTTACATGAAATTAACATTCAGATCCCATTAATACCACGGAGGAAGTGGAGGACGGGGTTGGTTGAGAGTGTGTGAGTTTGCCCAGCTTGTCTTCCTGATAATGTTAGACACAAAGATTGTTCTCTCCTCTGTAGAATGGGAGCATATTCCTTTAGAACTCCAGTGGCTATTGCATTGATAGCAATCAACAAATAAATATAGATAAGAATTCAATTATTTTAGAATGTATACTGTGAAGCTCCTGAAATGTAATTTTTCTACTCGTGAAGATATTAGATTTTATTATTATTATTATTATTATCATCATCATCATCATCATCATCGAGACAGAGTCTTGCTCTATCACCTAGGCTGGAGTGCAGTGGCATGATCTCAGTTCACTGCAACCTTCATCTCCCGGGTTCAAGTGACTCTCATGCCTCAGCCTCTGGAGTAGCTGGGATTACAGGCATGCACCACCATGTCAGGCTAAATTTTGTATTTTTGATAGAGGACAGTGTTTCATCATGTTAGCCAGGCTAGTCTTGAATTCCTAGCCTCAAGTGATCTGCCTGCCTCAGCCTCCCAAAGTGCTGTTATTGCAGGTGTGAGCCGCCATGACTGGCTGATATTAGATTTTAAATACTAGTAAGACATTAATTTTGCAAGAGAGAGGAAAAGTACAAGAAATTCACCATCACTTCACAGTTCCCTGACGTACTAGCTTAATGAATTACTTAAAAGCATTTCCTAAAACTGAAAAAAGAAATTAGTATTTGGAAAGATGCAATTTATAAAACTAATAAAAGGATCAAGATAAGATTTAGAAGTTATATTTCTGAGTAAAGTAAATGTATCCCAATATCCCACTTACGGTAAAGCATATTCTAGAGTTGAATCGCGGGATAGAATCGACTGAAAAGGTAGGTGGAGGTAAATGAGGCCAAGGCCATCTGCCCTTCCTTTTCCAGCTGCCTGTAGTGATGGTACCCATGAATCAAAAACAGTACATTATCATTCACCAGAAAGGTGAAAAATGCCTTGCTGGAGGTTAAAAGAAGTACAATCAATTATATTTCTAAATGGCTACAGATTTTGAGACAGCCATGAAAAAGTCACAAACATGTCTCATGATTGGGATTTTCAAATTACTTTTAAAGTGGTGGAAAATTAAAAGAAAATGTTCAATTTTAGATGAAAGAACGGAAAAGGTCATTTCTCTGTGGGATTTAATAGGAAGTCTTATACGTGCTTTCTCTGGCACCTGTGAAGACTGGTGAAGATTAGTTATAGCTTCAAAACACTTGATCCGTTTTATTTGCAGTACAGATAATATGAGGGATTCAGGAGTTGCTGTTTTAATGACAGTGCCCAATAGAAGTTGTCAAGTATCACTTAATACAAAGGTCTGAGGAATCTGATGTTCTCATAGCACCGAAGCCACTAATTTTAACTTCCAGCAGATTTAAGATGAGACCATGGAAATTGGTGCCTAGTTCCTTCTTATCCTCCCTTCCTTTAGCAGAAGGCTTCGTCTAGAGCTTGTGTGCAAGCATATTGATGCTGGGTGTGGGGCAGATGAGGAGGGAACGGCATTCTCTCTAAATCCACCCTCCGCACTTCATCCTGACCGTGGTATTGAGGAGATCACGAAGACTTCAGAGGTCTTTAGGTGTCCTCATCCTCTCCGCATCTTTGATGGCAACTCTCAAAATCTCAAAGCCAAAACCACAAAAAACACTACCAGCAATAACAAGCAGTAACATGAGCCTCTATCCCAAATTCTTCCTGAGCCTGAGAATATTGCTTTTCATTTCACCCAGCAAGACAAAGCACCATCAACTTGATAGGCTCAACAAGAACTTAGAGAGCAATCCTTCACTGTGTTCCTCAGTCATGTGTTTAAAGCGTCACTACATTTCCCCTAAAAAGTAACTGCTTCTAATTAGTGTGAACAGCCATTTAAAACGTTTTTTTAAAAAATCTTAGCTTTAAATGTAAATTAGTGTGGAGAGCCATTTAAAAAGTTTTGTAAAAAGTCTTAGCTTTAAATGTAAATAGAGACTCCATTTCTACCAAGAAAAAACTTTTTGTAAATTCTAAATACAATCTTTCCCCCCAGCTTTCACTTTTCATTGTTGAAAAAATAACCTTACTACTGGTGAACTCCTAAAGGCGCTCTCTCATTAAGAGGGTGAAAGAACCTTCTGGAAGAATGTGCAAATCAAAGAAGATATGAAGGATCCTTCTAGAGAGCCAGAGCTCATTGGGCAGAGTGCTTGGAAAGGAGGGGTTGGAAAAGGCTCAGAATACAAAAGGGAGGGTGAGCTGAAGAGCTAAGCTGGGCCTCAGCCTTGGTCCTTCGGGCAGGATGTTCTCAACTAAAAGAGCAAATCAGATGATCAGATTCACCAATAAAGCATTTTTTATAATACTCATATTCTGGGGTTTCTGTTTAGGAAGAGCACCCCAGGTTAAAATGATGTCCCTCTATGCGAATCTTAGACTATTACTACCATACTTAATAAAGGTTTGTCAAAAGGTCTGAATTCCTTGAATTTGATCTGCCATCACAGCAATTTAATTATAATGAGAATATTTAATTTATGTTTAGTTTCCTTTAAAATGTGTGTTTCTAAATTTTCTGAGACTTTTATTTTTACTTCTAAACATAACTTCATGAATGAAACAGTGGCATGAATGAACATAATACATTCCCTTTATTTAAGGGAAACTGGAAGGAAAATATACAAAAATAAAGATATATCCTTTTCTCTGAATTATTCATCAGTGAGAAATTCTGAAACTTGCAAATCACAGTCAGTTTGTGAATAGCAAGGAAAATACCACCCATGTCAATGAACAGAAATGATTCCATCTACAAATTAAAAACATTCTCTATCCCCTCAGGTAAAAGGAGAAAGTAACAGCTGATTGCTTTCACTTTGACTTTCACTTGCTTTGGGATTGAAGCCACTATACATTAGTAATGCATTTTATGGATCAACCTCCTTAAAATAGCTCAAGTATATGAGTATTTGGTCTTTTTCCAGATCCAGCCAATTCTCACTATTCGCTGATTTTATAGTTGTGAATTCACCTACTTGCTAAAATTTACTCGTACCTGCCCCCCACATCAATACTCACGGAACTTCCTCTGTCATTCATGGACATGCCCAGAGCAGTGAAAAATGTGAGTCCCTCCACAGGTCTGTCTCCAACTGAGATCGCACAGAGCCATGCCCTCCCTGCTGGCTGGGGCCAGCTCTCATATTGTAAGCATGCGTCCTTTTTGAAGCTTATGAGTGCCATGTTTTTCTCATTTCTTGTGCTTTTTTTTGGTGATTTTACAGCCTAAATGACTCCCAAGTGGAGTGCTGAAGCACTGTCTGGTGTTCCTAAGCCCAAGAATTCTGTGATGTGGCTTACAGAGTGTATGTTAGAGAAGCTTCATTTAGGCATGGGTTATAGTTCGTTGGCCATGAGTTCAATGTTCATGAATCAACATTATATATTGAATCAGTTGTCTTTAATCAGAAACAGGCATAAAACAAGGATGTAGGCCGGGCACAGTGGCTTACTCCTATAATCCCAGCACTTTGGGAGGCCGAGGCGGGCGGATCACTTGAGGTCAAGAGTTCGAGACCAGCCTGGCCAACATGGTGAAACCCCGTCTCTACTAAAAATACAAAAATTAGCTGGGTGTGGTGGCGCGCACCTGTAATCCCCACTACTCTGGGGGCTGAGGCAGGAGAATCGCTTGCACCCATTGGGTGGAGGTTGCAGTGAGCCGAGATCATGCCATTACACTCCAGCCTGGGCCATAGAGCAATACTCTGTCTCAACAAAAACAAAAAACAAAAACAAAAACAAACAAACAAAAAAAGGATGTACTGATGGGTTGGGGGAGATGTGAAGAAAGGTTCATGGGACCTTACCCATGTAATTTACTAGGAGCAATGGCTCTGTATCCACTACTAGGTGTTCACAGTGACTTTTTAAAGCATAACTACCATAAGAAAGAGGCAGCTGCATTCTTAAATTTACTTTTTTATTTAAATTGTTTATCAGAAATAGAATCCCATTAATATTGTTTTTAAATCATTTTTGAAAGCAGATTGGAATTCAGTTTGAGCAGTTGTTTCTATAGAAATATGTTGGCCCCACAGCTGCTCCTGAGGGGCCATGCGTAGAGACTGGGTCTGTATTCCACTGACCCAGGGCCGCCTCCAGTACTGGAAAGGGCTTTGCTCCGGCTGTAGCTCTGTGAACTATCACAGTAAGTGAAAAGGACACCCTCTAGTTGTATTTTTCTACTCCTGCTGCTCCTTTGCAGATTTTTTTTCTCACCATTTAAACAGTGTTGATGTAATTCCCTTCCATGCTTAAATTCTCTATTTGTATGCCAGGTGGCACACTGCTGAATGTGTTTCTGCCCCCTTCTGCAAGCTGGGTGATTTGAGTGGGGTGAGAAGGGTCATTCCTATGTTGTTATGGAACTCATAAATGAATGTTTTTGAAAGTGGGTTCTTTATTGCTACTTTAACAAAATCTATGCATTCAAAAGCTAATTGTTTTATAAACAAAATGGGTTTGTTTGCAAAGACCTAATACCAGAAACTAAACCTTAATGTCCATATCCAGGAATTGTTCTTTCACTGAAATATAATTTAAATTTACTGGCAATTATTTCTAAAGAACATATTTTATGAATAATTCTATTTTCAAAAATAGACAGTATACATAGGATGCTGAGTGAATTTTGCTCTTGGTTTTTCATTGACTATTTTGATGTCCTTGAAATATGTCCTCTTCAGCATCTAATAATTAATATTTTAGGATATATAAAATTATAATGTCTTATGAAAACATTTATAAACATTTTGATTCTCTTTTCTAAATGTCCAATCCCTTCTGAGTCTTTACAAATATGCATAATATTTTTCTCTAATTTATTTGAAAGAAAATTGTATCTATTATATAAAAATTGCTTCATGTTCTAATGAAGAATTATCTAAATCCTATTGTTATTTCGTGATAGGTATAGAGAAAACAGATTAGAATGACTGTCAGGAGAACAAAATTCTAATGCTGGCTCAGCTACTAGTTAACCATGTAAACGTCTACAAGGTATTAGATTGGTGCAAAAGTAATTGCGGTTTTGGCCATCACTTTTATGGCAAAAACCACAATTCCTTTTACATCAACCTAATACTTAATTTTTGTGGACCTCTGTTTCTCCAGTTGTGAAACACAGTGGTGAGACTGGGTGTCCTCCATGGTTCATGACCTCTGAGGAAAGTATAGGATCATAAGAACATGGTAAACATTACAGTGCTATGAGAACATTGCCTTTATCTCTTAAAACATTTCTATTATTTATTAACAAATTGATCCTCAGTCTTGACAAGCAATTGAACGATTGCACTACAGTCTTCAAAATATTACATTACTGAGAATGATACCATACCAGAAAAAAAGTTAAATATGAAATTTCTCTAACTGCTAAAAAATGTTTTATAAAGCAGTCATTTTCATTCAATATTATAAAGTTGAAGTTTCCAAATATGTATTTACTATTGTTCTATAAACAATTTTAGAAAAAGTGAATATTTAAAACTGTTACTAATAGTATTTCTTAATCTTCTTTTACCATCCTAATCTATATTCACTGCAATTATTACCTATTTTATAAATGTTCTGGGCCATCTTGCATTCCTGTAATTCATGAAACAGGTTATAGTCAACTATTTTAAAAAGTCATTCATAAGTAGAGAAAAGATAAATGCAGACATAGAAAAAGGCTATGGCACAAGAAGATAAGATAATAGAAACATTTTCATGTATTTGAAAGAATTTTGTTAGCATAAATCTTCATTTTTATTCTTGTTTGAGCATTCTGTGGTGTTCCTCATGACAGGGTTTGAATTTAGACTGATCGCACTTGGAATGGAAATATGCAGTTCAGCTGTTTGTACACAAATATGAAACAATTATTCCTGGAAGCACATTTATTCCAATATCCCTCTGTAACTATGGTGACACAGCCCCGCGGCTTGCAAAAATGCACAGGACTAGAGTCTGTGAAAAAGACCTTATGTGATAATTCTGTATTTGAAACATCAGTTTAGGAAGAGGGTGAAACACCAAAATATCCAGTGTCCCTCATGTTGTGTTTACTAATATTGGGTTATAAATATAAACTACTCTAATAGCTACCAAGATGTGTTTTTTACCCAAATTGAGAACCAAATGAGAATTAGTTTGATTCAGAGTGTGATTCCCCACAATTTCATAATAAGACCAGGAATATAGATAGAAATTTAAATATTCAGTTATGGTGATATTGATAAATATTGAATATTACATATAATGGAGACAATGTGTTCATATATTTCTCAACATCTTTTCTCTTTGGACATCAAGTAGACAACGTTTCAAATTCCTCATCATTAGAGCCAAAATAAACACATCAGCTCCTCTCACTTCTGGGAGCAGCCAGCCACCTCAATTTATACCACAAGCGTTCCAGTCAGACTGTGGTTTTAACGAAGGCTACAGCCCTGAAGTGCCTTGTGTAGCTATTCAATGCAGCCTTCTCTAGGAGGCCTGAGCCTAGGGTCCATTCTGGGCAGGGAGATCTGCATGATTTTCCTAAACAATCCCTCCTGAGTTCTCCAGAACCAAAGGAGACTCTGAAGCAAAAATCGAGTGTTTCATTTCCACACCTCACTTCCCCAAATCCTATGACCTGAAATGAAAGCAGGGAGGACGGAAATCGTCTAAAGTTTTAAAAGGTAAAGTTAGGCAATACAATCTCTAAGGACAATTTCTTTCTCTCAAAAAGTAACTATGCAGCCATAAAAAATGATGAGTTCATGTCCTTTGTAGGGACATGGATGAAGCTAGAAACCATCATTCTCAGCAAACTATCACAAGGACAAAAGCCAAACACCGCATGTTCTCACTCATAGGTGGGAATTGAACAGTGAGAACACTTGGACACAGGAAAGGGAACATCACACACACATCAGGGATTGTTGTGGCGTTGGGGGAGGGGGGAGGGATAGCATTAGGAGATATACCTAATGCTAAATGACGAGTTAATGGGTGCAGCACACCAACATGGCACATGTATACATATGTAACAAACCTGCACGTTGTGCACATGTACCCTAAAACTTAAAGTATAATAATAATAAAATTTAAAAAAAAAAAGAGAGTGAAGCCAGGTATTCCAAGGAGTGAAGCTACTGGACAGTGAAAATGAGGGTTGTTGGAAAACACTTATCTGTGTCAGAACATGGTGCTCCCTGGATAGTTGAGATCAGGTTGCCATGACTTAGGTAGAGTGCTCCTTTCACACTATTTGTTATTAAATTGCTATATGAATTTCTAGAAAATTCTTACATTGAGATTTTAATCTTTTTTATTAAATCAAACTTTACTGCTCATTATGCCTTCATTCTTTGTGCTCTTCTAAATTCCAGAAGGCATATTTTCAGTTCCTAACAAATTTTATGTTTAAAGCAATGTGTTAAGGAATTATAGTTATTTTATATTTATGGTACATGTTTGTTCTTGAATGTTGCACATTTCTTGATCTCATTGAGATGCTCTTCCTCATGATATAATCTAAGATGTTGCAGTGTCACGCTGGTGAAACACTGTACCTCATTTTGATAACTCATTGAGATGCTCTTCCTCATGATATAATCTAAGATGTTACAGTGTCACACTGGTGAAACACTGTACCTCTAATTTAAAACCTAGTTACAACATTTCTGGTAGACCTATTGGGTTAGTGTTTTTCCTGAAACCCTTTTTGGTTTGCATTGGAGTTGTGATGGCTCAAGATTCTGCAAAAGGGGTAAATTTTTGATAGTGTTGGCCACCACTCTGTGGTTGAGCCTGGAAACCCTAAGTGCTGTCACCCTGATTTCCTGCTGTGAACCTAGAGGCTTAGCCTATGGATTGCAAGGTTATTCTTCTATTTCTTCCTTTAAAAAATGAGATTAGACAATTGTTTTTCCAGGACATGGATAAAAGGATTGATTGAGGCATCGTACTATTCATTTAGAAATTCATTCTGTTTCTTCAAAACACTGTATCTCAATAGAAGAGAGAGAGAGGAGAGCAGAGAAACCAAAGGTTTGTCAAGGCCATTTCTTAAAGTGTCTTTATTTAACAGAAGGAAAATGCTTTATGGCAGGACTTCTCATGCTAGTTGCACTTTGGAGTTTAAGTTGTGATAAATTAGAAATTGTTTTAAAAAATAATTTGAACAAAGTACAGGAAAAGTTTGTTTTAAGCACCTACAATACACTAAGCACAGAGGATGTGAGTGTGATGAGTCTGGAAAGGAAAATTACAGAATAGTGAGAGCCAAACAAAAGTGTGTGTGTGTATGTGTGTGTGTGTGTGTGTGTGTATTGCAGGAGATGAAAAGTTGGAAGAAGTCAAAGGGTGTTTAGGAAAAAGAAAAGTAGCCAGGCACTGTGGCTCACAGCTGTAATCCCAGCACTTTGGGAGGTCGAGGTGGGTAGATCCTTTGAGCTCAGGAGCTCAGGATCAGCCTGGGCACTGGGCAAGATAGTGAGACCCATCTTTACAAAAATTCGTCTAGCATGGTGGCACATGCCTGTAGGCCCAGCTACTCGGGAGGCAGAGGTGGG
The DNA here is from genome assembly GCF_028858775.2 of Pan troglodytes. Taxonomy (NCBI): domain Eukaryota; kingdom Metazoa; phylum Chordata; class Mammalia; order Primates; family Hominidae; genus Pan; species Pan troglodytes. The sequence goes on along the minus strand of NC_072412.2, from coordinate 112,925,383 downwards.
AGGATCGCCTGAGCCTTGGAGGTTGAGGCTGTGGTGAGTTGTGATCGTGCCACCGAACTCCAGCCTGGGTGACACGGTGATATCTTGTCTTAAAAAAAAAAGGAAAAAGGAAAGCACTTTTAAGCTGAGATCTGAAGGATAACTAGGATTTCGGTGGCTGGAGTACCACTCTATAAAGAGGGATGGCAAGGACAAAGGTTTATAGAGTCACCCATAATCAGTCACCAGGATACCTTTAATATCTGATGGCTGTTCAGGCTAATTAGCAAGTACAGAAGAGCAAACCATTAGCCATTTGAATGCTGGTATTGCAACCACAAATAGGTAAAGAGAAGAAAAGCGGAAATGATCACTCAGTAAGATGCACTTGAGGTCTGGTAGCTCAAGTCAGTAAAAAGTTTTAAAAGTATTGCTATCATGTTTCATCAAGCTGAAATTATTCACAAGCCAGATAAATTACCATATCTAGGACACTCAGTGACATTTGATTAAGTGGTAATTATACCAAAAGCCTGATACTAGAAAAGAATGTATTAAAATAATGTGAATGACAGTCTATTAGAATATCGCCCATTATAGAATGGTTTGGCCACAGGGACCTCATTCATACTGAATCGGTTTTATAAAATGATCTCTCTTGAAATGAATGTAGTTCAACAGAGCTGCAAGGTGGAAGAATGCAGCACCCAACACCTTCCCTCTTACAAGTCAGCAGGCCAAGCCCCATCTGAGTGAGGACAAGAGGCCAGGCTAGCTATAGCCAATGGACTAAGCTAGGTGCCAGGCTCCCCTTTCTGTAGGTCTTGGTGGCTGCTGGTATTTAGAGGCAGGTAAAAGCTATAATTCTCCTTGCCTGATAGCAAAGTTGCAGGCAAGAAGAACTACAACTTTTTTAAATTAGCAACTAGACATAAAGAAAGTCATAACATCTAAAAATTTAGTGAAAGTCCCAGTTCTCTGTTCTGACCTTTGTTGATGACAGAAACCTTCAATGTGTGATTTTGGGGTTAGGCATTCTTGTGACAGGATCTGGCTAGCCTGGCTGGATCATGTGAGGGAATCCTCTAATTAAGATCACCCTCAAGGCCCAGTGGGGACCAGGATCTGGCTAGCCTGGCTGGATCATGTGAAGGAATCCTCTAATTAAGATCACCCTCAAGGCCCAGTGGAGACACTATCCCTGGGCACCATGCTGAAGAGCCACATTCTTTGCTTGCTGGTTTCTTATATTCTGTCCCTGCGGGGTCTAAAGCCCACTTAAAGTATTCTGTAGACAATTCACAAACCTTCAACACTCATTTTAATATGAAAAGTAATACAACGTCCATTATATTACTCAATCCTCTCAGTGTGATCTTCCATAAGGAAGCTGAGTCCAAATCTGGACTAATCTACTGACTATGAATAGGCCAGTTCCTTAACCCAGTCTCAGTTTTCATTGCTATAAAATGGGGAAAATGGAGAATTGGTCTAAGAATTAATTAAAATGATGCATATAATTCACTTATTACAATGTCTTGCATGGAGGAAAGGTCAATTGTTAATAAAGTTGGTAATTTACATGGCACTGCTCTAACACCTGTGACTGGCCAGATTTTCATGCACCAGGAATGCCCGAGAAGCTCTGTGCAAACCAGCTATGCTTCAACATTCTCATTTATCAGAAGGAGAATGGAAGGAAGTGTAAGCAGGTCTCATCTCCATTAAACTTTGCTTCAGGTGCACTAAGATGTGACTGATGCTAATTTTTCCAGATTTTATATTATTTAGGTGGGACTCCAAACCCAGCCTCTTGATTCCTGCCTCCTAGCATTTCTGCCTTCAAAATTGTTTTCACTACCACAGATTTTTTTTAAAAAATTGTTTGGAAATTTGTATATTTTCCTTTTTGGATGACTCGAGGCTAATGAAACGATTTGATGAAAAATAGGATTACACACACACACATACACATATATATATGTATATATGTATATGTGTGTTGTATATATGTGTGTATATATATGTATATATGTGTGTTGTATATATGTGTGTGTGTATATATATATGTTGAGACACAGTTTCTCTCTCATGCCCAGGCTGGAATGCAGTGGCACACTCGTGCTTCACTACAACTTCCACCTACCAGGTTCAAGCAATCCTCCTACCTCAGCACCCCCAGTAACTGAGATTACAGGTGCATGCCACCATGCCGAGCTCATTTTTGCATTTTTAGTAGAGATAATAAGGTTTTGCCATGTTGGCCAGGCTGGTCTTGAACTCCTGACCTCAAGTGATCTACCTGCCTCAGCCTCCCAACATGCTGGGATTACAGGCGTGAGCCACTGCACCCAGCCAGATTATATTCTTAAAAAGATAAGTGACTGTATAATAAAATATTGGAAGTCACTGTAAAAATCAAGTCTTCCATTTGCTTTTCCTCAGCTCTGAAACATACTAATTTTGGGCAAGCCATTATATTACATGAATTATTTGTCTTTAGTCAAAAAGGGGTTATAAAATGTCTCATAAGATTGTCTTGAGTGTTAATTTTAAAATAGATGTGAAAGAATTTGGAAAAAATAAATACTTGGAAAAATTAGCTCATCATCATGCATTCTGATTTCAGGCCATTATATGATTTTATATTATTTGTATTATTTTAATTTTATTTTTTATGCATATGATATTGGATTATGCCATTTTGTCTTATAATATGCACACTATGCTTCTCAAAAATACAGTAAATGGTTGTGTCCTAATAATATTTAGAACGTGAAAAATAAATCATATGTTAACTGAGTACTTCCATATTTTTAGAGAAGCCACTGATGATTTCAAGATAGCTCTTGATTGAATAGACTGCCTTTGGCAGGAGGGAGTGGATTGCAATAGTCATCTTTACAATTGATTCAATTTCTTCAGCAAATCAAATTTGTGGCAATAGACATAAATCATTTCAGAAGGCTAAAGTGAACAAATTGACTCATCCAGGTTTTGTTAATATCATAGTGTAGAAATGATCTACATGGCATTGAATAATATACCTTGAGTTATTGGACAGTAGATACTTTGGCATAACTGTCACATATCAATCAATATAACTTCAGCTCTTTTGTAATGAATTATAATTTCTTTACAAGTAATAAAAACTATTGAAAAGTTAGAAATATTTCAGAAAAGTTTGGCCACTGTTTCATGAGTTTACAAGTATATCTACTATGCACACACACAGGCACACAAACACAACTGATATGCAACATTCTATGAGTCAATGCATGGTGAAGAAATAGAATGTTTTGATTAACCCACAGTTACTCCTCTATGCAATGATATTATCTAGCAGATGGATACTTTCTTGGAATTTAGGGATTTTCTTCTAGAATTTTGCATATGAATGTGCACAAGTGCCCTAGATACTGTTCTTCCCCCCACTCCCAGAAATGTAGTACTTTAATCTGTTAACCAGAAAGTTAAGTACAAGGTCAAGTATCTTAAAACAGATCTCAGAAATGCAAATTGAGGTTGTCTCTGGTGAGTTTAGGTAAGCGTATTAAATCTAGAGGAAAGAAATATTAAAATAAGTTCTAAAAGGATTTTCATGGATATAAAGCAAAATATTTTAAAATGATAGGCCTTTTGAAATACGTCTTTGATTAGAAGTATGAGATACCATGATTCAGAAAAATAATAGAAAGGACTGAAAAATACTGTCAAAGTGTTAGGACAATAATACAAATGAAAACACTCTAAAGCCACTTTTTTATTTCCTACTGGTGAAAAAATTTCTAGAGAAAATATTTTTTGTTTTCATTTGTCTGTTGCCTAGGCTGGAGTGCAGTGGCACAATCATAGCCTACTGTAACCTCGAATTCTTGGACTCAAGGGATCCTCCTGCCTCAGCCTCCTGAATAGCTGGGACTACAGGCAGACATCACCATGCCGGCTAATTTTTCAATTATTCATAGGGATAGGGTCTTGCTATGTTGCTCAGGCTGATCAACTCCTGGGGTCAAGCGATCCTTCTACCTCAGCCTCCCAAAGTCCTGGATTCCTAGAGAAAATAAAGGCAGGTGTATTCAAACAGTCTCTTGGATAAGTTACAATTTAAAACAAAAAGTTGGGCAAAAAAGGAAGGATAAACATAAGACCAGGGACAAGCACAATGGAATGTTTTCATAATTTAGTTGTTGTGCATTCCTTCTGTTTGAGAAATGTTTATTGCAGGTCGACTGTAGTACAGGTACTAGAGTCCGCTCTGGGCTGTGAAAACAGGCAGGCTTTCATTTCATCCCTCACAGTCTGATTGGGGGTAAGTGAGTAACTAGGAGTCATTGGAAGACTTTAAGCAGAGGAAGTTGATCAGATTTGTGTTTTTAAAAAGAGCTATATGAGAAAAAAAATAGAGAAAAAAAATTTGAGGTGGCAACATCAGAAATAAACTCAGAGGCAGATCAAATAATCATTCCCTCAATCTCCAAAAATAAACAACAGTCATGTAAGATTGAAATTGAGCAGTGCAGTTGAATTTTCTCAATAATTTTAAAATAGTGATTTGAAGATGAAAGCCTGAAATGAAGCAAGATTAGTGAAGTGTCTTCAAATCTGAGTGGAGCTGTTAGAACTATTCAACAGACACTGAGGAATTATAGATACAATGCTTTCTAATGGAACTATTTTTACACTAATCAGAAGTTCTATAGCACAGAAGCATTTGCAATTTTGTGGAGATAGAGACTTGAATCCTGCTACTGAAAATCTGGAAGGTCACAGTCCAGTAGTGGTCTCTTAACTGGTCCTTGCTTGTCAATACTCCAATGGTCTATTAATAAAGTCAGAAAACTTCATTCATGAAAAGATAAGCGTTCTGCAAACAAACAGCTAAGCTTTATATTAGTTCAAAAGAGAAAGTGAAGTCTGTGGTGGATCTCAAAAAAATAAGAGCTCTGGGTATATCCAGGTGTGGTCTGTGGCATTCAAAGGTGTGCAGACTTCCAAGGGGACAGGAACACCCTTGACTCTATGGAATCTGGTGGAGCAAATGTTACTGTTGGAGCAGAAATGACATCGTATTGGGGATCATTTTGAAAGGAGGTAATTTATGAATGGTAAAGCAACTCAGCCTCCACTTTGCCTGTCTCCTTCCTTACAGAATTGTGGACTTGAAAGAGTGGACAAAGGATGGTTATGAAATTTGAAGCATAAACTGTGTGAGGAGAGAGAAAGTATGTACTGAGCCCATCAAAATCTGAGGTTCCCAGGACCAGGGGAGCACATCCAGGAAGCTGCTGGAAGAACTCCCTTCTTAGGCTGGTCTTTAGTCATCCTTGGTGTTCATTCACAAACCAGGGATTAGGGTGGAGGTACCAGAAAATCACAAATGGAGTATTTTTTTTAATTCAAAAGGGAGAACAAAAGGAGTTAGAGAACAGGTAGCGTAATGATGACTCATAGTTAATTTCTAGCACTGAATGATTGGTTTGTATTTACTTAATAATAAGTCATCATGAGAATCCAAAATTAGTGTATGCTCTCTGATGCCATGGATTATTTATGTTCTAAGACTTCTTTATGGTTTGTAATGAGGCATCTGACAAGGTATATTAACCAGTCTTTTGAATAAGAGATAGATATATATGTAGATTTATCCACGTTACATGTAGGTGAGCATAGAGCTGTTTAAAGTTTATCCTAGAAAATGTTGTTGAAAAGGAAAAATAGCAACTTGAAGGTGATAAGGAATTACAGAGCATATACAAAAGAAGGTTGGATTCACATGACCAGCCAATGGAAATAACTGTTATCCCTGGAAAAATGCAGAGATCTCGCCTGAGTTTAAGTAAAATCTTCGCAAATACAAGACACGGAGTCCTAGTTTAGCAAACACTCTGTATCCATGATAAGCTAATAGGGTGGGTGGTATGGGTATGAAAAACAAACCAGAAACTAAGGGGGTAAGGCTCCATTAATAGAGAAGAGAGGAAAAATCTCACTCCACCTTAATTGCTCTGATGTGACAGAAATGAAATATATATCATTTTTTTAGGTTTTGGAATTCTTATTTTAAACAGGGATATGGATAGAATTGTGATTGAAAAAGTGTTAACAGGTCCAGCATCTCAAAATGATGCCACATTTGAAATGATTATTTTTGATAAGATGCCATTTAGGAGGACCTGGAGCTTTTTAAACACTTGAAAGGATGTGTTATGAAAGACATTGCAGGCAGAATCTGTGTAGTTCTAGACGCAGGGCCAGGAACAACCCACGGAAGTTAGTGGAAACCAAAGTTCAGTTCAAGTTGAGTGCAACTTTTTACCATGTGGAGATCTGAAAATAGGCTGCCTTTTCATAGAAAAAAATGGCAAATATCTTAATCCTCAGAAAGTCATCTCACTAATTATTCCTGAAATCAGTGTTTAAACACCTGGAACAAACTTGCTAAGCTTAGCTTTTTCTTCAACTCACAAAGCAAATTTAATGTTTCCAGTGGAGATCAGGATGTTCTTCTAGCAGGGAAAATTGCACAAACTACAGGGAAATGATTAATACTCAATATCAATCTCTTGCAATGTTCTCATATTTTTTCTCAATATTCGGAAAAATAAAATTGCTTCTGTTCTGTTCCTTTAGCCAGCCTGTTCTCTTCAGCTCATTAATTTATCTTGGAAACTCCACTTTTCAAATTTAAAGGCCCATCATTAGGATGTTTAATATTGATGGGAAAAAGTAAAATGACTATTTTACCCACAAAAATAAAAACATTTGCTATCCTTTTTTGATAAAGGTCTTCTAGATTTGCTTCACCCACTTTAACTTTTTCTATATATGTTAAAATTCAGTGTGCAATAATATTTTCAATTTCTCCACATTTTAGACTTCCTTAGCTTATTTCTATTCACATAAATTCTTTTTTATAAATGTTGATAGGAAATACCATTCTTAATGATACCACCAGTGATGAGTTGAATACTGCCCCAGTCTGATCAACATGCGTGAAAGATATTTTCTGAGCTGTGAGTTTGAAAAATAAAAATAATTTTTTAAAAGATATAATGGCTCCTGTTGAGACAATTTATTAATACAAATTCAGAGATATTCACAGCCAAAAGGAGCATTGGAGATCATAAGATTATTAAGGTCACCTTATGCTTTTGTTATAAGAGGAAATCCTGCAATCGATAACAATGCAATGAGTGACTTTGTCCTGTCGTAGATCGTTTTCACAGGGCCTGGGATATAGTACTTAGTGAATGTCCATAAACCAACATTCTTTACTCAAAGGAGCCCTATTCGTTCAATAGTAATAATGGAGGGATTATAGGAATAGTTCCTGATTATCTCAAGATTTGTTTTTTATTACCCATTCTAGGTTCATCATGATTAACTATTTAATATTATTTCGGTCCCTTGACCTCATTCTCTGCAACTAAGGAGTTGATGTGAGGAAGTAAGAAAATGAGTCAAAGATTTGGAAGAAGTCCGTTTGAAGTTGAGGGTTTCACTGATTAACAGTGGAATAGGTCAAAAGAAGATGATTTTGTTGGTTAAGTTTTTTGGTTTTTTTGTTTGGTTTTGTTTTTTGTGTGTTGGCGTGGGAGAAACTAAGGAAATAATTCCAAAGGAAAGGCTTTTGATGGGGTGTTTTTCTCCTGAATTGCATAGTTTTCAGATTTATTTTAAAGGATGAAAATGGCCATATTTTCTTACTGCCAGTCAATGTCTGTTTATTTTTTAGGCACATCTTTAAAAGACCCCCTAGAGAAGTGTATATATGTCATACAATTAGCAAGTCAAAAGACTGGAGCTTACCTTTTCTAGAACGTCTCTTCCATGTCTATATCTCAATATACCATGGTTTTACCAAGAGGCTTGAAGTTTATAACTAGTGCCTTGTTCTGTTCTGTAAGTTCCTGCTAAATGCCTCAACTTTGGTGTGTCACAAGTACTTCAAATTTCAGCCCTTTAAATTGGCCTTGTGGTCATTCCATTAACTCCAGCTTCCCCTCGTTAGATTAGTGGTGGCTCTTTTCACCCATTCACCTAAGTTGGAATCCAAGCATCATCTTAGAAGCTCTGAAACTGATCAGGGGAGTCTGAGGGGAGGTAGAATGTAGTGGCTAAATGTACAGGCAGTGGTGTTCAACTGCCTTGGTTTGTAATTCTGAGCCCACCATTTACTGACTGCATGAACTTGGAAAAGTAATTTAAACCTTCAGTACTCCTATTTATTCATCTGTATAAGTTGAGAGTATTAGAACCTACCTTATATAGTTGTTATGCACATTTAATGAATTAATAATTATCTTAAATATTTATATGTGTTTCTTTTTATATTTATGAACCTCTAAGAACAAGGCAGAAAATAGCATAAGCACTTTCTTCTCATATCTAATTAATCACCAATTTTTAACAAGTATACTCCTTATATTGCGCCTTTATCTGTTCCATCCTGTTTATCCAGTGGTGTTCTTGGCTGTCAGTGCTTGAATTCAGGTTCTTGTCATATCTCCATTAAATACTGCAATTGTCATTTTAATAACCTTCCCGCTTTTGGTCTTTCCCTGAATACCTCCTTCATGCTCCTGGCTGAGTGATCTTCCAATATATTAATATACATCTAATCACAGCGTTCTTCTGTCCCACGTTCACCAGTTCAACATTCTTTTGTGACTCATCATTTTATCACTAACGCCCACCGCCCCAACCCTGATGGTTTTGATGGGATGTTTATAATGGCCAGAGGACCAGTTGGCCCAGCCCTATCTCTTGGCACATTCTCCCTCACATCTTTCAATCAAACAATGCTGAGAGACACCCTGCCTCCATCTTTGAGCACTTTTTTAAGATGTTAGGACTGTGACTTACCAAACTGAACTCCTTGAACTCTGCTGCTTAACCAAAATTTTCTGGACAATCATACGTCTATGTAGAAACATGTATGTAAGATGAGTCTTGGAAAAACAAATTCACTTACTTATAAATGGACATACAAATGGCAGCAATTATACTGTATGCATTGTGCTTGCTTTATGCCATAGGTGGACCATGTCAATTGAATCTTTATTGTTGTTTTATGAATTTTACTTAAACCATTCTTTATTAATGAACCTTTAGTTTGCCCCTATATTTTTGCTCTATAATCAGTGTCACCATGAACATTCTTGTGCATAGTCTTGCCTACATGTACAAGAACATTTGTAGGAAAAATTAGTAAAAGTAGAATCGTTGGGGCAAAGGGTGTGAATGTTCAAAATGTTGATGAGTATTTCCAAGTTGCGCTATCAAGAGGCAGCCCCAGTTTCTAGTCCCGCCACAATACATGAAAGTTTCCATTACTCCTCTCCTTCCGCTCAAAGTATATAGGCTTTTTAATTTAATGTGTAGAAATCTAAATTCCCATCTGAAATTCATACTTTGTAAATGCTGCCTCTCTCCTAAGATATTTTTAAGGTTTGAAAAAAGTGGTACTCATAACATGGCTCACCACAGAATGAATTACAGTTTTTTGCAATTTGCAAGCATTCAATAACTCAGTAACTTAAAGAGCCATGTTAGGGCAGTGACACATTCTGTGCAAAAAGATACGAATACAAATTCTAGCTTACCATTTTATTTAAAGCAGGAATTCTGCAGTTGATAACAAACAGGTGAAAATTTTCAAAAAGCTTTGTTATGTTTTGAATGATATTTACTTGATTGACATATTTTGTCAGAAAACTGTCATTTGTAAATAATTGCTTAGGACTTTTTTTAATAAAATGAAATGAAATTAATAGAAAAAAGATTATTTGCTTCCTTTGCTTTTTTCTGACAGAGTTCTTATGCTCAGTCGTATCTCCTTACCATATTTGCATGCCTCTTATGGAAAGCAGTGATAGAAAAGTATGAGAATCTTCAGTGATTATTACCTGTGTCAGTTCTATTAACTGATGCTATTGGATTTTGAATGCTTTCTAAGCATTTTTATTCCAAAAATTTAACATTTTAATGCTCTACTCGTTTGCTAGTTTTTGCTTCTTTTCTTTAATTACCTTGAAAATTTTCTGACATTTTATTTTTAGAAAATTCTATATCTTATGTTTTAATGCTTCATTTTATCTCAATTTTATCTCATTGTTTTCTCTCAGTTTTTCTGGATAACTCCCAGATATCTTGTCTTTGTGGTGTGGATATTATAGTTCAATTATTTTTAATAAGTTATTTTGTACATATTATAAACATTCATATGTTATATGCTACTATTTCTTATAATAGTCTAGTATATGCTCTTAATATAAGTTAAGAATTAAAGATCTAAATCAAACTAGAAATGTAATCTGTTTTGCATGTTTCTTACTTCTTCCAAACTAAGATTGAACATTGTGTTTTAGTATCAGAATTTGGGGATAGATTGGTTTTAAAATTTGCATCTAAAGATTATTCCCAGGAATTCTACATGCTTTTAAACCTCTAATTTGTTTAAACCTCCCATATGTAAAATTGTTATGATATTATAGACAAAATGGATAAAAGTCAATACCTCTCTCAATGGGATCATAGAATGGTTTTGTTAAAAATCGGTGATTGGCACCCCACTACAGATATGCTTTAATGATAGTTTATTAAACGTGTATTAAAATGTATTCTTAGACACATATGCATGTCTCAATAAATGATTTTATGCATGGGTCGTCTAACTCTTGAAAATAGTTATATTACAACCTTGATTCTGCTTCTAGATAATCTTTCATTTTGCTATGTTTTGTCACAGATGATAAAAGATTAAGTGTAAAACTAAGTATTATTTGAGTTCTTGCAAAATCAGAATTATAGTCTTGGTTACTAATGTCTCTACAATAATGTTAGGCAAGTTTTATATCTACTAAATAGCAATCAATAGTTTTTCTCATTTCCTAGAAAAGATCTTTCATTTACATTTCTAAAAATCTTTTAAAGTGTTTGATTTTCAGTACTTCCCATGTATTGCTTATTGTGTTCATTGCAATGATGACTTAACTGAAGATTTAGGTGTTATTCTTTGACCAGTGTATATGTAAAAGTAGGCAGCCAGTTGCAAGTAAGTCAGCAATAAGCAGAAGAAGTGGATTCTTAAAAAGAGAAAACTCAGCTTTAAGTCCTAAGATTTATCTTAAGAATCTACAAAGAACTCAAAGAAATTTACAAGAAAAAAACAACCCCATCAACAAGTGGGCAAAGGATATGAACAGACACTTCTCAAAAGAAGACATTTATGCAGCCAAAAGACACTTGAAAAAATGCTCATCATCACTGGCCATCAGAGAAATGCAAATCAAAACCGCAATGAGATACCATCTCAAACCAGTTAGAATGGCCATCATTAAAAAGTCAGGAAAAAACAGGTGCTGGAGAGGATGTGGAGAAATAGGAACACGTTTACACTGTTGGTGGGACTGTAAACTAGTTCAACCATTGTGGAAGTCAGTGTGGTGATTCCTCAGGGATCTAGAACTAGAAATACCATTTGACCCAGCCATCCCATTACTGGGTATAAATCCAAAGGATTATAAATCATGCTGCTATAAAGACACATGCACACGTATGTTTATTGTGGCACTATTCACAATAGCAAAGACTTGGAACCAACCCAAATGTCCATCAATGATAGACTGGATTAAGAAAATGTGGCACATATACACCATGGAATACTATGCAGCCATAAAAAATGATGAGTTCATGTCCTTTGTAGGGACATGGATGAAGCTGGAAACCATCATTCTCAGCAAACTATCGCAAGGTCAAAAAACCAAACACTGCATGTTCTCACTCATTGGTGGAAATTGAACAATGAGAACCCATGGACACAGGAGGGGAAACATCACACACTGGGGACTGTTGTGGGGTGGGGGAAGAGGGGAGGGATAGCATTAGGAGATATACCTAATGTAAATGGCAAGTTAATGGGTGCAGCATACCAACATGGCACATGTATACCTATGTAACAAACCTGCATGTTGTGCACATGTACCCTAGAACTTAAAGTATAAATATATATATATATATATATAAAATAAGAAGATATTTTGGGCTTCAATTCATTTATCATTTTTATTGGAAAGAGATATGCCCATTTTTATTACCTTGGAAGAAAGAAGCCAAACACAAAAATAATTTTAAGCAAAGAGAGATGCTAAACACTTAAAAAACCCTGCTAAGTAAAAATAGAGAAGCAAGCTGAGCATAGAAAATAACTGCAAAAATGTTCATGGCTCACTCTTGGTAAGGGTGGAAGACCTGAAAGGATTACGTTTCAATGTCTCATATAGAAAACACTTACTCAAAAGAAAATCTAAAAAAAGGAAAACCCAACAAACTACCTTGGAAATTGCATTTGCTCAGTGCCAATATGAAATTGCCTGTAGTTTTTATGTATTTTACATTTTATGACAAAGTAAGTATCCAAGAGAAAGCACTGAAGGTAGATTATAGAAGACTTTCCAAGTCAGTGAGAGAAAGCTACACATGCAACAAGAATATATTATTTTTTAAATACCCACTGAAAAGCAGCGTTTTAACAAAGTGAGTTTGGCTGCATCCATCACATGGGTATGGGATGAGTATTAGAAGGTAATATTTAGTGCGGAGAGTCTGGCTCAGAGGGATAAGAGTGAAGCAGGGTACATCTTTATATTTTTATATTTATAAGAAATATTTATAAGAAATTTATATTTAGAATGTATTACTGTATACAAATGAAGAGTAGTAGAATTCTTTAATTATTTCGCTTTTTTATTTTGGTACAAAGAAAGGGCATTCAGAAAGGAGCCAATATAAGGGAAAAGGTAATATTTTTAATTTTGTTTAAGTTGAATTTAATTTAAAGTGAGGGCTGAGAATTCTTACAGAGTAGTTAACTGTTGGAGCATATTGTGAGAATCCACAGGGTAACCCCCTTAGGAGTATTTGGGTTGATACTTCCATAGAAAAATGAAGGAGCACAGTGAAAATGCTTTCAGATTCATTACCTCATTCCACCACCACCAGATGACAACTTTATGGCTTTGATTCCACTATTTGAATTGCGTGAGCTTTCATTCATCAGTTCCTTTCTCAATTCAGATAATCTTCTCAAGTGCCTACTAAGTGTGCTGCATTGTGCTATGCACTGAAGATGCTAGCAGTTAATAAACAGGGTTCCTTCCAGGGCAGACAGTCTAATGGGGAACATAAATGGGTGAAAGACAATGAAACCCTGTGGGATGAGCTCAGTGGCCAACAAAGTGTCTACCTAACCAAGACTAGGGCAGGAGGAAGTTTTCAAGAGAAAATTATGTTAATACTGAGATAATTGGAATAGGAATCTTGCAGGGGAAGAGTCAAGAGTACATTCTATTCAAGGGAGGGTAATGTATGCGGGGTAGGAGTCAGATGGGGTAAAATTGTTCAATGTAGGATCTAAAGGAGAATAAATCTTTCTGAAGAATCAAGATGAGGCGGAACTAGGGAGAAGAGAACAGGGAGTATAGACAGTGGTCTATACTAAAATATAAAATAAAACTAAGAAGGGCTAAGATAGGGCACTCCCAGAGTCTCATTAAGAAATTAGCACATTATCCTAAGGCAAGGAAAAAATGGAAGAACTCGCATTTGAAGGAGATTATTCAGACTATTAAGTGGAAAGTGGATTCCAGAAGGCCAGCTGGGGGCCTAAAGCCTAATTAGAAAGTGATCCTAGAGTTCTAGGATGGGATGCTGATGGCCTTTGCAGGGGTAGTGATTGTGGGGCTGGAGAGAAACAGAGTAGACCTGAGAGACATTTAGAAGATGGTCAGGTGGTAAATCACAGTCAGTGACTTGCTATTGTACCTTTTTGTTTCCTTGTTCTAATTTTGCTTTAAAGTTATTTTAAGTTGTAGTTATCGTGAACCAAAAGTATCTGAGACAGGTCTCCATCAGTTTAGAATGTTTATCTTGCCAAGGTTAAGGACGCACCCCTGATACAGCCTCAGGAGGTCCTGACAACATGTACCCAAGGTTTTTGGGACGTAGCCTGGTTTTATACATTTTAGGGAGATGAAACATCAATCAATATGTGTAAGATGTACATTGGTTCGGTCTGGAAAGGCGGACAACTTGAAGTGGAGGCCTCCAGGTCACAGATAATAGACAAAAGGTTGCATTCTTTTGAGTCACTGATCTGCCTTTCACTAAATATACAATTTACGTGTCAGAGGAGGATAGAGGAATAGTCACTTATGCCTTAGGCTCAGTGAATCTACATTTTTACATAAGCATATTAAGGTAGAGAAAACAATCAGATATGCATTTGTCTCAGGTGAGCAGAGGGATGACTTTGAGTTCTGTCCTTTTTCCCACACCTGTGAAGACAAGCTACCAGTTTACATTGCCAGGGTGAAATCCAACAGAAATGTTTTAGGGTAAAGATCTTGAGGTCCACAAGGAATTTTCTTGTGGACAAATTGTGAGGGAGGTATGTGGTTATTTTTCTTTGTTGTTGTTTGTTTGTTTTTAATCTTTGTAGCTATCTTACTTAGGAATAATTTGGAGGCAGGTTTGCCTGACATAGTTCCCTGCTTGACATTTCCCTGTCATGTAGTGATTTTGAGGTCCAGAAATTTATTTTCCTATCACGTTATGATTAGAGTCTTTTCAATCTGAAAACTCATGCCTTGAGTCCTGGAAAATACATTTCTGTTAAAAAAAAAAATTCCTGTTCCTTTTTCCCTGTGTTCTATTTTTTTGGGAGTTTCATGAGTTGGTTGTCTCCTATTCTTGATCCTGTTTTTGGTCATTTCTTTTACTTTTTTTTCCTTTGTTGCTTTCTAGAGATTTCTCCATTTTATCTTCCAAGTATTCTGTTTTTTAAAAACTTCCAGCAATTACATTTTAAATTTCCAAGAGAACTTCTTCTCTAGTTTATTCACAATAATTAGTGTTTATGTCATGTTGACAGTTTCTCCAAGATTTCCCTTGTTGGTTTGTTTTGCTTTCCGTCTCTTTATGTAGGGAGCTTTCCTCAAATATCTTGTGGTACTTATTATTATTTAGTTAAGAGTAAGGCACTAAAATAGCTGATTGGATAATTTTATATTGGTAGATGAGAATTTTCACATTTTTCCATAGTTCTCTGTGCAAATTCACCAGAGTGGCCATTAACTTGAGTTAAGCTTTCTTACTCTGCTAGGTCAGCTACCCCTTCTCCATTTTCTTTTATTTCTTCACGTGTTGTGATTACAGGTTTTAGATATCTCTTAATTTCGTAAAAGATGTAGGGTTCTCCTCTGATTTTCCTTGACGTTATTGCTACAATTTCTAAGTGCAGAAAACAGTTTTGGAGATGTCTAATTTTGCAGTCTTTTTTTTTATTATTATACTTTAAGCTTTAGGGTACATGTGCACAATGTGCAGGTTTGTTACATATGTATACATGTGACACGTTGGTGTGCTGCACCCATTAACTCGTCATTTAACATTAGGTATATCTCCTAATGCTATCCCTCCCCCCTTCCCCCACCCCACAACAGGCCCCGGTGTGTGATGTTCCCCTTCCTGTGTCCATGTGTTCTCATTGTTCAGTTCCCACCTATGAGTGAGAATATGCGGTGTTTGGTTTTTTGACCTTGTGATTGTTTGCTGAGAATGATGGTTTCCAGCTTCATCCATGTCCCTACAAAGGACATGAAATCATTTTTTATGGCTGCATAGTATTCCATGGTGTATATGTGCCACATTTTCTTAATCCAGTCTATCATTGTTGGACATTTGGGTTGGTTCCAAGTCTTCGCTATTGTGAATAGTGCCGCAATAAACATATGTGTGCATGTGTCTTTATAGCAGCATGATTTTTAATCCTTTGGATTTATACCAAGTAATGGGATGGCTGGGTCAAATGGTATTTCTAGTTCTAGATCCCTGAGGAATCGCCATACTGACTTCCACAATGATTAAACTAGTTTACAGTCCCACCAACATTGTAAAAGTGTTCCTATTTCTCCACATCCTCTCCAGCACCTGTTGTTCCCTGACTTTTTAATGATGGCTATTCTAACTGGTGTGAGATGGTATCTCATTGTGGTTTTGATTTGCATTTCTCTGATGGCCAGTGATGATGAGCATTTTTTCATGTGCCTTTTAGCTGCAGAAATGTCTTCTTTTGAGAAGTGTCTGTTCATATCCTTCGCCAACTTGTTGATGAGGTTCTTTGTTTTTTTTCTTGTAAATTTGTTTGAGTTCATTGTAGATTGTGGATATAAGCCCTTTGTCAGATGAGTAGGTTGCAAAAATTTTCTCCCATTTTTAGGCTTTTACTGAATAGTTTTTGGGAAACTCTATTGTGATGATTTAGCTCATTAATTATTTTTATTATATTATATCATTTATTAAATATAATTTAATAAATGATTAAATACAGTTTAGTGTTAAGAAAACCCTTTTGTCTAATGGACAACAGTCTTTACATCTAAGCCAGTAAACCTCTGTATACAAAAATGAATGCTTTATTAATTAGAAGGTTTTAAAGTTCTGAGATACTGTATGTTTTAAGATCTGACAGTTTTCAAATTAAAGAAGCAATATCAATCCTTCTAATTTTTAGATAGCTCTAGAATTGACATACAGTTTTAATGGTAGTTTAAACTTCATGGTAAATATGTTTATCTTTAAAAGAAGCATACTGGGATGGAACAGGAAGTATCTTTCCGTACAAGACATCCTTTACTGTTCCTTTTTTCATGTAGACTGTAGATGAAGTACCTTCAAGCAAAAAAATAATACAAACAGTACTGATAGTGGAGACGGGAACAGCTGAGGAGCTATCTCATTTCTTGGGGGAAAAAAATGTGTTATAATGTCACTTAGGATATTTGGCCAGCTCTGAGTTTCTTTTCTTAACAAGTTGATACCTTTTTTTCCCTAGCCATATTTTCTAATTTATCACTAGTCTTTTCACTCATATATGGCCTTAAATAATCCAGATGGCTTGGCACTGTGGCTCCCGCCTGTAATCACAGCACTTTGGGAGGCCAAGGCAGGTGGAACATCTGAGGTCAGGAGTTTGAGACCAGCCTGACCAACATGGTGAAACCCCATCTCTTAGCCAGGTGTGGTGGCGGGTGCCAGTAGTCCCAGCTACTTTGCAGGCTAAGACAGGAGAATCACTTGAACCTGGAAGGCATAGGTTGCAGTGAGCCAGGATCACGCTACTGTACTCCAGCCTGGGCGACAGAGTGAGACTCCATCTAAAATAATAATAATAATAATAAATGATTGTATTGTGTTTCATGATAAAGTGGTTGATATGTATCCATAACTCAATATACAAAGAAAACCAGGATTTTGTTGTTCCTCTTCTTGTTATTTTAGCATTATTTTCATGTCAAGATAATCACCTTTCTACTATATATTTGATGTAATGAAATTCATGGTAATACTTTGGTGATACTTTGATGTAAAAACATTATTGGTGAAAATAAAACTACTTATTTTTTCAATGTTTTAGGAGAAATTACTTTTTTTTTTTTTTTTTGAGATGGAGTCTCGCTCTCTCTGCCTGGCTGGAGTGCAGTGGCATGATCTTGCCTCGCTGTAACCTCTGCTTGCCGAGTTCAAGTGATTCTCATGCCTCAGCCTCCCAAGCAGCTAGGATTACAAGTGCCCGCCACCACGCCTGGCTAATTTTTGTATTTTTAGTAGAGACAGGGTTTCACCATGTTGGCGAGGCTGGTCTTGAACTCCTGACCTCAAGTGATCCGCCTTCCTGGGCCTCCCAAATTGCTGAGATTACAGGCGTGAGCCACCACACCCAGCCCAGAAGTTATATCTTAATACCTCAAGTATCAAGACATTAAAAGCTAAACACACACACACACACACAAAACAAATAAAACCTAACCCAACATTTGCATACCAACTTATTGGTAGCGCCATGTGGAATTGGCATCTGGGATGTTTGAGCTAATACATCAGAGTATTGTGCTTTTAAAATGAAGACGTAAAATAGCTATAAAGAACTGCTTAAGAGGAATCTTCACTACTGTAAAACTTCGAGGACAAGTATTAGAATTTTAAAATTATTTAAAAGAAAACACTCAGTACTACCATCAACATGAAGTTGAAATTTAAGCTGCATACTAACCAAATCCATTAAATAAGCAATGTGCTTTTAAGGAATTTGCTATGTGTTCCAACTATATTATAGTCAATTCTCAGGTGAGCAAAATGTTAATTGAGACTCAGAATTGAGAATAATCACACCAAATGGGGCTGATTCTGTCTTAACCACCAATCTCCACATTAAGTTTAAGCCACACTGCCTTGTATTTGAATGTGTTCTTCAGCTCGACCTTCCTTGCACCTGTTCCTCCCGTGAACCTTCGTGTAGACCTCTTTTATGGATAATGCTAGTTCATTAAATGTCAGCTTACACTTTCCCGAATCAAATAATAAACTCTGACTTTTCTTGCCTGTGTATGATTCTTATTTGCCTCAGGACTTTTCTCAGAAATTTAAGAAAAGTAAAATGATAGTGATCACCCTCTGGCATTTAGAAGCAGAAATAGTTTTGGTCATAATTCAAGTGGTCAAAAACTCTGTATGCCAGTGAATGTGAGAGAGAAATCAGAAGAGATGAATGACATCATACTGAAGAACACTTTGTCCAAGTCTTTTGTTTCTAACCTCTTCTGTGTACAGAGAAAGCATCTCACCAAAGTCAGGTGTTCCTTTTGCTCATTGTTGAATTGTTTATTCATCCATCAACATTTTTTGAGGGCCTACAAGGTTTCAAACAGTTAGAAAAATAAGTAAGATGACGTACTCACCATTAATGAGCTGCCTGCTTCATTAAAAGTAGAGTGAGACAAATAGACAGGTACATTTCTATTGGAATAGCGCCATTGTAGGAGATAGATAAACAAGCAGACAAAACGTATTTGATCTACAGCTTAAATGCCTTCCATTGAATTAGAAATCAAATAAACTCAACACCTCAAATGTTTTTCAGGAATTAAAATAATGAGCAGATAAGACAGAGTTGAAGCCTGAAGAGGCTGCTAAGGCAGGAAAAAGGAATGTCTTGAGAAAAACAACCTATAGGTTATATCTACTGTAGCAAGCCATCCTTTTGCTAATGTAAGTCATGTTGCGATTCATCTGTGGTTAATAAATAGTTTTCATATTCAGGATTGATTTTCAGGAGAGACATTGGCTTGATTTCATTGCAGTTGAGGTTGAATATATTTTCAATCACTGAGCACTTGTATTTCCTTTGTGCCAAATTATTGTTTCACATTATTAATTATTAGAAACATAGACAGTCTATTTGTAATTCATGGAAAACTACTGGCAATTTTTCATATGGTTAGCAATATTTCTCAATTTCCTTTTTAAAATTTTGGCTATGATTGCTATGGACATTCAAGAACTAAAGTGTCGAAAAGCATAGATACTCACGCCTGTAATCCCAGCACTTTGGGAGGCCGAGGTGGGCGGATCACGAGGTCAGGAGATCGAGACCATCCTGGCTAACATGGTGAAACCCCGTCTCTACTGAAAATACAAAAAAATTAGCCAGGCGTGGTGGTGGGTACCTTTAGTCCCAGCTACTCGGGAGGCTGAGGCAGGAGAATGGTGTGAACCCGGGAGGCGGAGCTTGCAGTGAGCCGAGGTCACGCCACTGGACTCCAGCCTGGGTGACAGAGTGAGACTCTGTCTAAAAAAAAAAAAAAAAAAAAAGCATAGACACAAAATACAAAAAAGTAATACAGAAATTTAATGAGATTTCCAGTGATTTCCTGGGTAAAAAATAATGGAGGAATGCAATGCCATTAGCACTGTATTTATTCCCCCACCCCAATACACTGGTATTATACCAAGGGTGTCACATGACATATTTTATAATATTAATGGCTCTTTAGAAGATAATCATGACAGCGTTAATGCCAGTTGTAAATTACATCACAAGTTACAGTCTAAAATATCACTTTGAGGTAATTAACTGCCCATGATCATGAATCACAGCAAGTTTATATATCCACTTACAATATTTGTATTAAGTGAACACAGATTTTCTTTAAGTGTATTGTAAGTACTCTTTAGCAATTAGTCACAAAACCATTTTATTTGTGTTAAAAGATTACCTAATTCTCTTAATTGTTAAAGGGTGAATTGTCTTTAGTGCCGCAAAGAATGATAAAGAACAGTAGAGGCTTAAGACTGATTCCATTTCCTTGTTCAATTTTCTGTTATCCATTTCAATGCCATTATAGCACCAGCAAGTTTTTTTTTTTTTTTTTTTTTTTTTTTTTTAATAAAAAAGGAATCATCCAGCTACTCAGGAAGCTGAGGCAGGAGAATCGCTTGAACTCGGGAGGCGGAGGTTGCAGTGAGCCAAGATCGCGCCACTGTACTCCATCCAGCCTGGGTGACAGAGCGAGACTCGGTCTCAAAAAAAAAAAAAAAAAAAGAGATCATCCAAATGAATCAATCAAATAAATCAGAAAATATGATCCTCCCATTAAGTTAGTTTTTTCTGCCTAATTCAGGGATGCTATCCTGATGACAGTGCCTGGTAGTCAATTAAACTATAACTTTCCTCTTTCCCTCTGTTCTCTCATCTCTGTCTCAAGTAATAGACCTCTTGGTTCTTGTTTAATGGTATGCAGTGTGGACACTGGGATTTCCAACCTCCCTAGGTGAGTCTAATGGCAGTAAAGGTTATGAATAACTGGTCTAAGGTTTTACACTTCATTCACTTGTGGGCACACTTTCAATTAAAATGATTTAGAGCCCTGGAAATAGCATGGCTTTGATTAGAAGAATGGGCACATCTGCCTTAGAAGTAAATGGACTTATAAATATGAAAACGTGTTATTAAGAAAAGAAACATATAAAGTCAGGCGTTTCAGATGAGACTTCCCATGGCAAAAACGTGTTTGGGGTTTTTGTTTTGTTTTGTTTTGTTTGTTTGTTTTGAGACAAGCTCTCACTCTGTCACTGCAGCTGAAGGGCAATGGTATGCTCACTGCACACCCGACCTCCCGGGCTCAAGCCATTCTCCCATCTCAGCCTCCAAAGTAGCTGAGACTACAGGCAGGCACCACCATACCCAGCTAATTTTGTTTATTTTTTGTAGAGACAGGGTCACACCACGTTGCCCAGGTGGGTCTCAAACTTCTGGGCTCAAGCGATCCACTTCCCTCAGCCTCCCAAAGCGCTGAGACTACAGGCGTGAGCCATCTTGCCTGGCTGACATGGTACTTTGGCAAACAAAAGTTACTGTTAATTCTTATGGTAAAAATATCAGGTAACATTTTTTTCTACCAGTTTTTTATTGAAAATAAAATGTCGTTCATTTTTGTTGTGGCCATAGTTGCTGTTGATAGAACATGATCGGAGCCACTTCCCTTAATCCTCAAAATGGTAAATGACAGTTTATTCAACCCTGTTTGCAAATCATTGAAGTATCAGATTTCATTATTAATACCAAATCATCACTGATACCAAATAATAACAAAACTGTTGCCAGAATTCAGACATAAAAATTACAGTGGAACCCGATGGTGGGATTTGACTGTTGCTATACAATCCTCAAGTCTGTCCCATCAGCCGCAGATGGGAGGCAGGAACATCTTTGTGATTTGATTCCATTACCACGGTCCAACAGCGATCATGTCAATGTGAGAAGTCATATCATGTTGTTTTTGTCGTTTTTGTCTGTCTGGTGGCTTTTCTTTGGTTTCAAAGAAGAAAGAGCTCTTTGAGTTATAATAAATAATTACTGTGGGATAATTTTAAATTTATGGTTCTAGAAATTTTCAAACATATATAAAGAAGTAAGAATGGAACTAATGCGTTTTTATTCACACATCACCGATCTTCAGTAGTTATCAACATTCTGCCATTCTTAGTTTGTACCTCCACCCACTCCCCTCACCGCTAGTTGATTTCTTATTATTTTACAGTGTTTAAGGTAAAAATTACATCCATCAAAATACATATATCTTAGCAGTGCAGTTTTGACAAATGGATGTTCTGGTGTAACCTACACATTTTCACAACAGAAAGCACTTTATCTTCCAAAGCATCTCCCTCTTATTACTTCCCTCTCAGTCCTCAACCTCCAGAGTCAGCCACTGCTCTTATGTTTCTACCTTTGATTATTTTTCCTTTTCTAGAATTTTAGATGTAAAGAAAGATGCAGTATATATATATTTTGTGTCTGACTTCTTTTGCTCAATGTAAAGTCTGTGAGATTCATTTATGTTGTTTTGTGTGTCACCACTTCATTCCTTTTTATGGCTGTATAGTATTCAATGAGACCATGTGGGTTAGTTTGGCAGTGCCATGACATTGTACGGGACTCAGGCTCTTTTCTGCCATCCTCACTGTGTCAGAGTTAGAATTTCATGGATTACAAGCATTATCCTCTCATGACAATATCTAAAGCATAAGCAGAAGATAGGTTTAAAGACTTTGAGATTTTTTAACTTAATATGAGTAAATACAATGAGCACTTTGATAAATTTAAAAAAAAGTTTGTGGATATAATGATGCCATTTGTTTTAGAAATCCCATTATTGCATAAGCAATCAGCATTTTTAACTTCAGCATTTTAATTACCAAAACAACCTTTACTCTGACATTTCTCAAGAAAGAACTGATAAATATGAGATTTTATGACTTATTATGTGGTTTTCTTTAATGCAATCAGCCTAAAAGAAGTGAAGAAAAAAATATGCTTTTTGGGGGTCCCTAAAGCAAAGTGTTAGACACATTGTAGAGATGTTGTGAGTGTCTGTAACTCTGCAATGAGGTATGATTTACTAACTTACAACCAGCTAACTGGGGAGTGTGAGGCTATGACTATAAGGAGTAAGCAGAAGTTTGAATGTAAATGTTGATTTTGTTCAAGCAACTGTTATTCTGAAAACTATTGGTCACATTCATTTTAATAGCTTATTATCACCATGCATACTGAAAAACCTCATTTGGTTATTGTCATTTTGTATTCAGAAAAAGACTCCAATAAGACCTCCTAAGACTTTTGCATTTATTTTCCAGGAGTTAGCCTGTGTTCATAATTACTTAATGGTCTTTAGTGTGTTCACAGAATAATAACAACAGTGGTAAATAATACATAACATTTGCATAGAGCTACCAAGGTGGCAAAGCCCCGAACTCTCTCCAGCAATTGACATTCTTATCACTGCCATCTCATTGACACTGCTCCCTTGGCTGACCAAGATCTTGTGGATGTACTTTCTCACTTAACTCTGTCTCCTTTAATTGGATTTTTTTCTCCTGCTCTTAAGTGTAATTATTATTCATGTACTTTAAGAAGCGGTAGACTAGGAATGAGAAAATACAATTTCTGGTCTTGGATCCACATTTTAAACATTTATGGTGGATGTCATTAAACCTCTCAAGCTGTTTCTGCAGTTCTACAATGAGCATGTTCATATTTTCTTTGTTAATTCCACAGATTGCTGTCATTATCAGTTGAGATAACACATCCAAGTTCTTTAAAGGACAATGCAAGCTGGAGATGCTGCACTTACTATGCTGTCTGTATAGTTTCAGTGAATTTGTCTCCTTTTACAATTCCATCTCTCATTTATTTGTTGATGACTGCTAAATTCAAAACTAAATCTTTTAAAGCTTTTGGCCCAAATTCCAATTTTTATTTCCAGGACTTACATGTGTATATTCACTAATACCTCAAATTCAATACCAAACAACCAGTTGTGACAGTCAGAGCACATGAAGGTGGTCAGATGGAAATACAGGGTGCCTAATTTAAGAAGAGTGATGCTCCCTGAATGTAGATCTACAATATTAAGTATATTAATATAACCAAATTGGATTTTTAAACTCACAATTATCCACTTGTGTCACTCCTGAATCATGTAGGCTAAATGATATGGTTCAAATGATATGATCAGAAGAAATTAGGAATATGTCTCTAATTGTTTGTACATCTTGAATGAAAAACTGAACCCAGAGAAATAGATTATATTTGGATTGATTTTGCAAAAGTACTCTGACATTGAATAATAAATTAAGGAAATACTTTCGGACATAGTTACTAAAAATACAGTAGTATTTAGACTACTCAACTAGTTGAATATCTCCTAGAAAAAAAAACTCAGTCTGCTAAAAGATAGTATCTACTGTATTTTTGACTGGGCTTTTTCTAAATGAAATTGTTCAGGAGATTAAAAAAATTTTTTCTTGAAGAGAACACTTAATGCTTCATGAATTTTGTTCATTAATGTGGCCATAGGCTATGTAATTGTGTCACAGGAATGGGACTGTGGAAAAAAAATCTACATTGCTTTTGGAGTTTGTAATAACGAAAACAGGGGATGGTGTTGAGTCCACGAGTCTTACAGCTTTTAGGAACTGGAGAAATCTGATTTAAACATTTCAGATCTGTTTTACTCTACAGCTATAATAACAAACATCTCAAACATGAAATGAAGAGGAAATTAAAATAACACTATGTATGGCACAAATATTCTGATGTTTTTATTTATTAACCTATACAATTTAGGCTGAAATATAATATACATATAGAGAAGTAAATAAAACATACATTGTATATCTCTTGATGTGTTTCTTCTCTTGCTCTTCAGTCATTCGATCTTGTAAATTATTTTATTTTATAGTTTTGTGATGAGGATTTAATATCCACAATATATAAAGAAATCCTACAGCTCAACAACAAAAAGATACCAAAGATGGGCAAAGAACTTACGTAGACATTTCTCCAAAGAAGATACACAAATGGCCAACAAACACATGAAAAAAAGCTTAAAACGATCAGGCATTAGGGAAGTCGAATAAAAATGACAGTGAGGCACCACTTCATACCCACCAGGATAGCTGTAACAAAATCAAACAACAACAAAAAATAAAATAGAAGGTGACAAGTATGGACAAGGACATGGAGCACGTCATGCAAGTTCAACTCAAGGCCTAGGTCACAAGTTGGCAAACTACAGCCTGAAAGCCAAATCTGGCACACAGCTTGTTTTTGCACAGTCTTCAAGCTAACAATGTTTTTCACATGTTTAAAATGTGTGTGTGTCTGTGTGTGTGTGTGAGAGAGAGAGAGAGAGAGCAGTCATATGTGGCGAGAAATCATATGTAGCCTGCAGTGCCTAAAATATTTACTATTTGGTACTTAGTTTTGCCCTGGCAGGCACATTAGTTTGGGGAGGATCACCTTGATCCAATTCAGATTCAATTGTTTTGAACATAGGTTTTAGGTTTATTTTATTTTATTAATTTTTTTTCATTTGATCTATTTTTGGTTAGCTTTGAGGTCTTCACCAGATCTCATTCTCTTTGCTAGATGCTAAACTGATATTTTCCCCTCTCATTTCCATTGGAGCCCCAGTGTTGTAGTTTATCACTCTGTTGCATACCAGTTATTGCTCATTTTATCCACCACTACATCACAGCTTATAATTCAGCAAATTCTTCAAGCAAACATGGAAGAGAAAAAAAAATATTTGAAATGAAGGGCTCACTGCTAGGCCTTGACTCCTTCTAAGATTTGAGGCCTTCAAATACTCACTTCCTTGGTAGCCCTCTGTCTTAGTCTGTTTTCTGTTGCTCATAACAGAATACTTGAAACTGGGTAATTTATGAAGAAAAGGAATTGATTTCTTACAGTTATGGAGGCTGGGAAGTCCAAGGTTCAGGGACTGCGTCTGGTGGGAATCCTCCTCCTGGTGTGGACTCTGCAGAGTCCCCAGGTGGCACAGGGCATCACATGGTGCAGGGGCTGAGCTTGCGAGCTCAAGTCTCTCTTCTTTTAAAGCCACCAGTCCCACTCCCGTGATAATGCATTTATCCATTAATCTATCAATCCATTAGTTCATAAATGGATTGATCCGTTTATGAGAGAAGAGCCCTCATGACCCAATTACCTCTTAAAGGCTTCACCTCTAATACTGCCTCATTAGGGAATGAGTTTCAACATGAGTTTTGAAAGGGACAAACATTCAAACCAGAGCGCCCTCTAATTGTGTAAATAGGTTGTTTTTTCAGCTTTTCTAGTTGTTCTTGGCTGTAGGGTTGATCTCTTACAGGCTAATCCACCACAGCTGTTAGGATGTGAAGTACCAGGGTTTTTCTTATTGTTTTTGTTTGTTTGCTTATTTTTACTTTCCAAAATATGTGAGAATAACACACATCAAATATAGACCATTATAGTAGTGGCCAAACCATGTTAATTCAAGAAGGAACTATAGAAAAAAAAAGTTATAAAATAAATTAAAGGAAATAACTACATTCTAATAAATAATTATGTAGAAGTATGTAATAAAATTAGTTCAGGACATATAATCCCATAAAATATTCTCATTTTCAGATGAGGACAAATGCACATGAGAAGATAATTCCTTTCAAGTTTACATAGTAATCTCGGAGGTAAATGTAGAACAGAAGGTTTTGCTTTTGTTATTTTTTGGTTTCTCTTTACAGCACTTTTTGTTGTCCATGTTTTGGAGGCTACTACTTTATGTTACTGATTATATTTCAATAATTTCAACAGCTGCCTATATTTTGTACTACATCGAAAGCCATTGCTTTATAAAGCTATTGCTTTCTCTTTTTCACTTTTTAATTCTTAATATCAGATTGCTGAATCGTCCTTTGTTTTGGTCTATGAATTAATGAATACACAAATGACTAAATCCATGGATGGATGTTGAACAGGCTATATCTGGAATACAGCGGCACAGTGAGTAACCACAAAAGTACATTGAAGAATTACGGTGGGGAACTAGACTTCAGTAGCCTTGGTTAAATATTTTAGAGATAATTTGTACAAAAAATGAAAAACATAATTTACAATACAACATACATAAAAAAGAGGAATATAGAGAAACAAGCAAATATTGCAAGATTGGTTGGGTATTTTGCAAACTCTGTATTCCAGCATTCCATTTTATATTGTAACCTGATAGATTTAAGAATGCATAAGAAAGATTTGTTATGTAATGTGAATTTAATGTATTTAACAACACCTGAATTTTGATTGCTTTAGATATTTATTCTTCCAGCTTTGAGGGATTTATTGAAATAAATTAACATTTGAACAGTGAATCTGTTCCTCTCGTTTAGCTAATACATTTTAAACCTGCCAGAGGTAGGTAAACCTTCATGGATATTAGACATTTCAACAAGCTATTTATTAAGTCAATTGCACCATTTTTCACTGTCATTTAGTTGCTGTACTTTTATATTTCATTCCATGACCCATCAGTAAGGAAATGGCAACTGCTAAAATGTTCAAATAGAATGAAATTTTAGCTTACAGTTAAAATTTAAGATGAAAATAATATTTTTCTATTTTTTATTACAACCAACTAAGTGTGGATACTTTGGAAATGGCAGTAAATAAACAAGTATACTTGTAAAGTATGCTCATTTTCTGTCATTTAGAAATAATGCAAATATTAATATGAATCATTCTAATTGTCCAAATGAGCTTAATTAAAGCAACACTGTGAATGATAACTCACCTTGTTTAATGAAACAACAAGCACATCTGATTAAATCTTGGGCCTGAGGCTGCAAATGCAGGGAATATATTCATATCATGTGTTTATCCTGGTTTGGAAATTTTCTAGATCAATTTAAAACCTGGCTGTCTCACTGAGTAGAGATGAGAGAACAGGACGGTAGCTGGAATAATGATCAGAACAGGAACTTTGGATATTGTATTTTTAATTTTTTAGCACCATAGCCTTTAATCCTATAACCTCAAGGTCCTGAAACCTTGCCAGACAGTGGTTAAGAATGGATTCAGTTGGTATTTATGTCCAAATTTTAGGAACTCATGACCACATACTGTCCCAGTGGGACCTCCAGCCCCCTGCAAATCTTAGGGGAATTCCCAGGGAGTATCTTCTGTGGACTAGGAAACAATACCTTCTTTCTGTAAATACCAGTCTCCAAGAACAGGAACCAGGACACTTTATAGAAATGACTGATGCTCAGGTCGGGGCAAGGAAAATGCAAGATAAGCCTGAAGCTTTTTGTGGCTGCAGAAAATGAGGTGTTCAAACAGGAACGGGTGTGTCCAAAGAAAGCCAGATGAACAGGAGAAATTCCCAGGGACAAAGTAGGACAATTAAGTAATCAAACAATGACAGAATTGGATTATAATTCATGGAACAACAACAAAAATCCAAGACAACAACGTTATTCAAATACATAATCGAATAAATAAATAAATAAATAAATAAGGAACAGTTCTTCCTTACAGATGAGTTCAGCTAATATGTGTAGAAGAAATAGGTGAAATATAAAATTGCTCTTTGTCAATGTGACAGTAATAATTGCTGCGGGAAAGATCCACTTATCAATTGGAAAATCAGCCAGCGAAAGTTTAAGGAAAAATAGGATGTTAGTGTAGCCTCAAATTATATCCTTCTTTTTTATTTATTATTATTATTATTATTATTATTAAAGACAAAGTCTCGATCTGTAGCCCAGGCTGGAGTGCGGTGGCAGGATCTCGCTCACTGCTACCTCCGCCTCCTGGGTGCCAGTTCAAGCAATTCTCCTGCCTCAGCCTCCCGAATAGCTGGGATTACAGGCATGCACCACCATGCCCAGCTAATTTTTGTATTTTTAGTAGAGACGTCCATGATCAAAGTTAATATCACCAGTAATAAAACATCACATCATGACCCTCCAATCGGATGTGCTGAGAAGGACAACATTCACTGCTGTAGGAGTCTTGCCAAATGTCAGTTAAAGCATGAAAAAATATCAGTCAAAACCCAAATGAGAGCTATTCTACAAAGTAACTGACCAGTGCTCATCAAAAGTGTCAAGATCGTGAAAGATAAAGAAAGAATGAAAATTGTCACTGATTGAGAATAAGACATACATAAAAACTAAATAGAGTATAGGATCCTAGGTTGGATCCCAGAGCAGAAAAAGAACATTAGGGGAAAAAAATGGTAAAATTTGGAGAGACTCTCAGATTTAAGAGTGTTACACAAATGTTAATTACTTGTTTTTGAGAATTGCATTGTAGTTATGTAAGTTGTTATCATTAGGGAAAGCTGGGTGAACAGTATATTTAAAAATTCTGGACTATTTTTGGAAATTTCTGTAAATCTAAAATTATTTCAAAAGAAACAGTGAAATAAAGAAACATATGTGTGGCCAGGTGCAGTGGCTCACGCCTGTAATCCCAACACTTTAGGAGGCTGAGGCGGGTGGATCCTGAGGTCAGGAGTTTGAGACAAGCCTGACCACCATGGTGAAACCGCATCTCTACTAAAAATACAAAAAGTAGCCAGGTGTGGTGGTGCATGCCTGTAATCCCAGCTACTCAGGAGGCTGAGACAAGAAAATCACTTGAACCCGGGAGGCGGAGGTTATAGTGAGCTGAGATTGCACCAGTGCACTCTAGCCTGGCGACAGAGTGAGACTCTGTCTCAAAACATAAATAAATAAAATAAAAATAAAAAAGAAACGTGTATATGTATGTGTGTGTGTGTCTTTTTGTCTTTTTTTTTTTTTTTTTTTTTTGAGACGGAGTCTCTCTCTCTGTCGCCTAGGCTGGAGAGCAGTGGTGCCATCCCTGCTCACTGCAAGCTCCACCTCCTGAGTTCACACCATTCTCCTGCCTCAGCCTCCCTAGTAGTTGGGACTACAGGCGCCCGCCAGCACACCCGGCTAATTTTGTGTATTTTTTATTAGAGACGGGGTTTCACCATGTTAGCCAGGATGGTCTCGATCTCCTGACCTCGTGTTCCACCCGCCTTGGCCTCCCGAGTGTGTGTGTATTTCTTGACACATTACAATAAAAGCCTGATCTATTAAATTTGCCCAAACTTCAATGCAAAAATATTGAAATGGTTTTGAATACAGTATGGGAGATATTTGGGTGGACAGCAGATGGGTTTTACTGTAAGATGTGCTCCCCTTGATGGTTCAGGAACTCTTCACAGAATTAGGTAACAGTATTTGACCTGTGTGAATCTATGAAAATATTTATAAATATGTCTTCTTTCTCATTTTACTCCTAAGGTATGTACGGTTAACATCCATGTGGCTATAATCTATTCAACAGTAATTCATTTAGTCTGCTCCATATTGCCTTCTGTTAAATAACTTAAGAAGTCATTATTAAAATATAAAAATAAGCCTGATTATTAAGGTAGAAACTTAAGCAGTAAGTGGGTTTAACTTCAGTTTGAATTCTATCTATCGGGCTGGGCCTCCTTTCAAATTTCTGATCACTCTGACAGTCATTGTCTTTCTCCAAAAATTCTGAGAGCCTTTGATTTTGTTTTATTTCTTTGTTTTAATTACATTTTCTGAAGTTTAGGCTTTGGGGAACTGGCTGCCTTCATGGTTAAAATAAAAGATAAAGTTTGGCCCCCTCCTTTCAATATTCTGAAGTCAGATATCCTTCCCTTTATCTTGTAGAAATGGAAGTAACTTTAGTCTTATAGCTCATTTTAGAGAGCAAAAAATGAGACTCAGACATAAATTAATTGTACAAGATCTCAATGATTTTACTGGTAAATTGAGAAAAATACTGTTTCTTTTCATTATCAAATTAGTCATTAAAACATTCTAGCAAACATTCATTTTGTGCTTACTACATCCTCAACACTGGAGGTAAAAAACAATGAAAAAGACACTATCCTTTTCCCACAGAGCCTACCATTTAGTGAGAGAAGGAGCTAATCAAGTTATAATGAAGCCCAGAAGAATATTGTAATAAAAATTGTGGAGGAGAAGCCCATTACATAGACTGAGAGGCTCAGGGGTGCTCAACGTGAATATAAATCATCTGCCTTTTCTACCACGGCTCCAGTAGAATATGAAAAAAAAAATAAATAAATAATAAAATAAAAAAAACTCTAATCTATGTAGGTCTGGGTGGCGACTCATCATGATACATTAATTTTCAAATTTTTATCTGAATACCTTGTGCTTGAGTGTAACTTAAGATGACAGCTGCTCCCAGTAACTGTGTAGTTGATTCTGCCTTGACATTCACCCTTACCTACCTTTGAATTTAATTTGCAAACACTTTCAATCATACCATCGTGTATTTATCAGCTCTTGCCACTCTGAAAAATATATATATTTTTTCTTTTTTACCTGTTGATTTTCTCTCTCCTGCTACAGAGACCATCGCCTTTGTACATTGCAACTAGGAATGTTGCCTGCTGAGTCTTTCCTTAATAAATGTTAACCGAGTGAAGTCTAAGTGTCAGTTGATAGCTCATTGCTCATCAATTTAAAGGGAAGTACTTTACCTTAAAATTTTCTTCAGTATAGCTGAAACCAACAATTTGAAATAAGAGCTTGAATAAAATATTTTTTTCTAGGACAATGCTAGTTTTGAAGTTGGCAGCTAAAGCCTCCTGCATCTTTGCTCTCTGCCCTTCACTCCACTCATCTTTCAGGTAGCATATTACACCTTCCTAGATTTTTTTAATTTTACTGAAGAATATTCAGTAGATATTCTTTAAAAAGTTAGTCCCACAAAAATAAGCTGTGAACAAATTTAACTATAACTATTTTAAATACCACTAGGCTACTGTATCTTCTTCTAGTTGTTATTCTGATACATTTGAAAAAGTTTTAAAAATAAACACTATCACGGATTAAATCTGAAAATGTAGCTGGATGTATTACAAATACTCTTTTGGCAATGTATGTTTGGCAGAGAAAATCCAGTTTGGGGAACTGCTATTAATGTGATGATATTGTGTAATTTTTCTATATTTTTCATTAATTTATGTATTATTAAATTAGATAGGGAAATTTATGTGAAATTGGAAATAGTGCCAAGTTGGCAATGACTTCCTTTTAAAAATGTTTTCAATGTTGCCCACATCTTGCTGAACAATTTTCACAATGTATTCTGGCAAGCATTTTTCTTCAATTCTTTAAGTTCTTGCATTTTAAAGGAATTCAGTCAGAATTTACACTGACAGTTCACAATACCAACTTGCAAAAGAGCTGGAATAACCAGTAGTTTCTGTGGGTAGCTTTGAGAAACTGTTAAAGTAGTGTTTTTTTAAAATAATCAGATTTTGACAGATGAGCATGAATTTTATGCCCATAGGGTTTTGATTTAAAATAAAATAACATTTGACTTTAAAATATCATTACTTTAGTTCAAAAACCAAAGTAATCCAATGCTTCCATTTTGAAGCCAAGCATTTCTTGTTTGCTTCCTCCTGCTTCTCTTCCACCTCCTCCACCTTCCTCCCACTCCTTCCATTTTAATGTTTGGGGGAAGCCTTAAGCAATAGAGAGCATGAGAGCCATGCCAGCTCTGGGAAGGAACTTGTCATCTCACTGAGTGTGAAGAAGGCAGTGGATATTATTGGGAGGGAAGACACTGAGCAGGGGGAGGCACCTGAGAGACACTACCAAGAGGTGGAGAATCTGAGATGTCACTGAAAGAAATGCAGTGCATACTATTCACAATAGCAAAGACATGGAATCAACCTGGGCGTCCATCAATGGTGGATTAGATAAAGCAAATGTATTATATGTACACCATGGAATACTACACAGCCATAAAAAATAATGAAATCATGTCCTTTGCAACAACATGGATGCAACTGGAGGTCATTATCTTAAGTGAATTAATGCAGACACAGAAAAGCAAATACCACATGTTATCACTTATTAGCAGGAACTAAACATTGAGTACACCTGGACACAAAGATGGGCACAACAGACACCAGGGACTACAAGAGTGGGGAAGGGGACAAGGGTTGAGAAACTACCTACTGGGTTCTATGCTCACGACGTGGGTGATGGGTTCAATCATACCCCACAGTTCAGCATCACACAATCTACCTTTGTAACACACTTGCACCTG
Organism: Pan troglodytes; assembly: GCF_028858775.2. Lineage (NCBI taxonomy): Eukaryota > Metazoa > Chordata > Mammalia > Primates > Hominidae > Pan > Pan troglodytes. The sequence goes on along the minus strand of NC_072412.2, from coordinate 112,892,535 downwards.
CACCCCCTGAATCTAAAACAAAAGTCAAAAGAAAAAAAAAGAAATTCAGTACATGGGTAGCAACAATCAAGATTCCAACCCATCAGAAGCTCAGAGAGAAGTCTCATTTCCAATATTCTTTCTTCAGTGAAATGTTATTGAACATTGTACATGGTCTCATTTTCATCCTCTCGATAACCACGTGAGGTACGTATTTTACTCATATCCTTAACTTAAGGAAGTTAGGTTTACTGAGATACAGTCTAAAGAAACAATGAGAAGCTTGGGCAGCACAGAGAGATATTAATAGATAGTCTGAGGTTTGCATTCTCAGCTAGGTCGCTTACCAGCTTTCTGAGCTTCGACAAGTTTTTTGGGCTCTCTTTGCCTCAGTTTCCACATTAATATGGGGACGATATGAGTATGAACCCCATAGCATTGTTAAGCATTATATGAATGAAAATCTGGAAAGGGCTTAGAAGAGAATCTTGCACATGTTAGGGCGCTAAATAAATATTTGTGAAATGAATGACTTTTTCAATACACTTTAGCTCTTGTTTGTAGCAGTGTTGTTATAGTTATCATTAGGTAGCTCCTTCAAAGTACTACACCTTGTATGTGATAAAGATCTGTATTGGAATTTTGAATCTGAACTTTAGTAAATATGTGACCATGGACAAGTTATCTAACCTAAGATTCATTTTGGCTATAATGAATGGGGAGAAAACACTACTAATCCTTATAATCTTTATTTTAAGGATTAGAGAAAATTACGAAGGTTGAAAGCAAAAAAATGGTGCCTGGGATTCAACTCATTTTAGATATCTGCAGCCTCTGAAGCAGCATTCTTCTCCTGTGTCCCTCCTTTCCCTATGTTCCTTGACTGGACTGGTGCCCAATGGGGGTGAGATTGGCAGTAGTTCTTCGAGATAGCTAGACAGCACATACAAGCAGTAGCCATCTGCAGGCAGAGTCCTTCTCCAACGCTAAGTTTATCTCACAGTTAAGGAAAGCAAAACAAGTGCTCTCCGCATCTAGAGACGTAGCTAACATGGTCTAAGGCAAGCTGAAATCCTCCCTTGTTTTATCTTCCAATTGTGTGCCACTCTTGCCTTCTATGCCATAAAATACTTGTGCTTATTTTAATATAAAACAATACGGTTGTTTTCTCCAAGTCTTGAAATAAAACTGCCTTTCTTGAAAGATGCCTTATATTTTCTGGTTTGGTTTTGGTTTTTATTTCTCCTGGAGCCTTGTAGCTCAAAACAATGGAAGGTACTTCTTGCAAATGTACATTCCTGGGCTCCATTCCTGAGGTTCTGAGGGTTGGTTCCAAGAAAATTCCCCTTTTTCACAAGGATGTAAGAGAATACTAATTTTTCAGAGCCACTGCCTAAAGCTTGCCTATGAAATGGCCAGTTCAAGTGACCATTACAATGAGGATGACTCAGTATTAATTATCACCAGACATATAAAGTGGAGTTGTTTCTCCTGGGAAGCCTTTTGTTAGTGTCTATGATGGAGATCAGGCAAATCCTAGTGAGAAAGGAGTAGGGAAGTGAGGCCTAGAGATTCACAGGAAAGTTTTCCATAGCCCTTGGTTTGTAGCATAGCATTTTCTATTTCCAGGGAAAGGTCTAAAAAATACCAAAATGAATGCTTACTTTAGGATTCATACAGTCACGCACCGCCTAACAACATTTCAGTCAACAACCGACCACGTGTACAATGGTGGCTCCGTAAAACTATAACAGAGCTGGCTGGGCGTGGTGGCTCACACCTGTAATCCTAGCACTTTGGGAGGCCAAGGTGGGTGGATCATGAGGTCAGGAGATCGAGAGCATCCTGGCTAACAAGGTGAAACCCCATCTCTACTAAAAATACAATAAATTAGCCAGGTGTGGTGGTGGGCACCTGTAGTCCCAGCTGCTCGGGAGGCTGAGGCAAGAGAATAGCGTGAACCCAGGAGGCAGAGCTTGCAGTGAGCTGAGATCGTGCCACTGCACTCCAGCCTGGGTGACAGAGCTCAAAAAAAAAAAAAGAAAAAGAAAAAGAAAAACTATAACGGAGCTGAAAAATGCCTATTGCCTAGTGACGTCTTAGCCATTGTAATGTTGTAGCACAAGGCATCACTCTTGTGTTTATGGTGATGCTGGGGTAAACAAACCTACTGCACTGTCTGTCATATAAAAGTCTAGTGCCTCTAATTATATACAGTAGGTAATCTTTGATAATGTTTATAATTGTTACTGGTTTAAATATTTGCTATATTTTTTCATCATTTTAGAATATACTTTTTCTACTTATTTAAAAACATTTTAACTGTAAACAGCCTCAGGCAGGTTCATCAATAGGTATTATAGAAGGCTTTGGCATTGTTACAGGAGAGGACAGCTCCATGCCTGTTATTGCCCCTGAAGATCTTCCAGTGGGACAAGAAGTAGAGGTGGAAGACAGTGATGTTGATGACCTGACCCTGTGTAGGCCTAGGTTAGTGCGTATAAATACACACATGTGTTTAGCTTTTAACAAAAAGTTTAAAAATTAAAAATGGAATATAGATAAAAGCTATAAATAAGCATATAAAGACAGAAAATATTTTGTACAGCTGTGTAATGTGTTTGTGTTTTAAGCCAAGTGTTATTACAAAAGAGAAAAAAAGTTTAAAAAATTAGTGTACAGTAATATCCTAGGCTTTTACATTGACTTCTCACTCACTGACTTACCCAGAGCAACTTCAGTTCTGCGAGCTCCATTCATGGCATGTGCCCTATACAGGTGTATCAGTTTTTTTTCTATTTTTTATACTGTATTTTTACAGTACCTTTCTATGTTTAGATACACAAATACTTAACATTGTTTCGCATTTGCCTATAGTATTCAGTACAGTAGCATGCTGTACAGGTTTGTAGCCTAGGAGCAATGGGCTGTATGCCATATAGCCTGGGAATGTAGTAGGGATCACATACTGTGATGTTTGCACAGTGATGAAATTCCCAACAATGTGCTTTTCAGGACATATCCCCATTGTTAAGCAATGCATGACTGTGTATCAATAGGAGCAGGATATTTTATGTCACTTATACATTTCAGTGTTCTTCCTGAATTATGTAAGAAGCTAAATGTTTTATGACTATCTTCCACTTGAAAATTAAATCAGTTTGGAATATGTACTGTTAAAGTAAAATATCTACAATATTTAGTTGAGATAAACAAAACATTTCATTTTAAAAATGTTTTCCTTTTTATTCAAAGCATAAAACTGTTTTTCTTATTTTTTATTCAAGAAATAGGTAATGTTACGTCTTTGATTTTGTAGGCAGCTTTAACTTATCTTTTATCAATATAAACCATATCAGATAAATCATATCAGAGGGGCATTTTTATTATTACAGGTTGAATATCCCTTATCCAAAGTATCTGGAACAAGAAGTGCTTACAATTAACCTTTTTTTTCAGATTTTCAAATATTTGCATATACATAATGAGATATAGTTCAGGGATTGGACCCAAGTCTAAACATGAAGTTCATTTTTTTTTTTTGTATACACCTTACAAATAGCTTGAAAGTAATTTTACTTTCCCCTTGGGGATGCTAAATAAACTGTGTGTCTTGTGCATCATCACGTGAGGTCTGGTGTGGTGTTTTCCACTTGTGTCATGTTGGTGCTCAAAAAGTTTAGGACTTTGGAGCTTTTCAGATTTCACATTTTTGGATTAGGGATGCTCAACCTATGTTATGCTTAGCACCTAAACACATGAACCAGGAAACACTAAATCAGAGCATAATTTGTCAATTGTTCTTCATATCAATATAGTTAATGGGAAAAGAATCAACTTCCAGAATAAAGAAATATATTTGGGAAGAGGATTTTACGTATTTGATTGTATATTTGAACTAGTTATTAAGTATAATCAAACTGCAAAATATGGCAAACTAGATAATCTGCCTAAGGAGAAAGAAATGATAGAGGTACAATGTTGTTAATTAAGAGTAGGCTTTAGCCAACTAAGAGCAATCAAAAGCCTTTGTTTTCTGATTTTGCCTCACAGTCTCAAGTGAGGACTTCAGGATACTCTAAATCTTCAATTAATAACTGTTTTCCAAATCTGTCAGTTAAGGGTGGCACTATTTTTCCTTTTATTCAATGACATGCAAATTGAAGATAAACCCAGAAATCTATTCCAGCCTATAAAAAACTGTAGACAGTATGTACACAAATGTGTATAAGTAGCACATAAAGGCACACCTCCGTGTCAATTTGTTTACTTAAATTGCAGTAAGTTTATTTCAAAATAAAATAATGATACAAGAAATACATCTGTATTAGTCCGTTTTCACACATTAGTCTGTTTTCATGCTGCTGATAAAGACATACCCGCGAGACTGGATAATTTATAAAGAAAAAGGGGTTTAATGACTTAAGAGTTCTACATGGCTGGGGAGGCCTCACGATCATGGCAGAAGGTGAAAGGCGCATCCTACATGGCAGCAGGCAAGAGAGAAATGAGAGCCAAGCGAAAGGGGAAACCCCTTATAAAATCATCAGATCTTGTGAGACTACCATGAAAACAGTATGGGGGAAACGGCCCCTATGGTTCAATTATCTCCCACCAGGTCCCTCTCACAACACGTAGTAATTATGGGAACTACAATTCAAGATGAGATTTGGGTGGGGATGCAGCCAAACCGTATCGACATCTTTTTTCCTCCCTTTATTCCTATTTTGGAAGGGAGGAGGGAATTACACAGGTTACTAAAATCACTGTCATGAATTTCATGATATGAAATCATCCAACTCATTGAACATAATTTGTGGCAAAATGTATTTCTGTTTTTTTTTTTTTTTTTTTTTTGCTGGTTTGTGGGGGATTAGGGGTCATGAGCAAAGGATACCGTGAGGGGGATATTTAGCAAATTCAAAAGCTTAACAAAGGGAATCAACCGATAAAGTCTACTAAGTCCAAGCACCCATTGAATATAGTGTAATTTTGCCATTATCCTATCAGAACCCAAAGTGGAAACATCCTGTTACCTGCCACCCTTGTTCTCCTGAAAGTTCCTTGATGAGACTCAACACGTTCTCACAGTTGAACAGGCTCACTACAGGGGTTGCTGCTCTTAGAAAATAGCTTGTCTTTTAATTCCATTTATTCTTCCGTATCCATTCATTTATTCTGTGTGACTCAGAGGAATGACCATATTTCTTTAATGTTCTTTTAGTCATTGAAACATCTATATTCCAAGCTATTCTGGTGGAGTGTTGGTGATGAATTCATCCAGGAAATAGCTCGTTTTATCCCCAAATGGCTCTCAGCTGGATGACTGCAGATGGAGACTCGTGGATTTCATGTGTACACTCAGATGCCTACTCCCTGAAAAGATCAGCACATTTGAATCTGATTATCCTCTCATTCGTTGCTTTCTAAACCATCAGTAAATAGTGAACACTTCCCAATATATGTACTGTATGTATGTGTGTGTAGACATATATAATGTATATCATACCCTAACATACATGGTATACCTCTGTAGTATATTACTTACATTATAAAACAAAAAATGCCAAAAAAATCCGGAATATTTAGGAGAAGTCATTTATTAACTCTTTCAATGAGTATTTATTGAGCATCTATTTTGTGCCAGGTACTGTTCTAAGTCATGGGGATTAAACTGTTCAGGACAAACTTTGATGCTTCAGAGAGCATATATTTTAGTGGGTAAATAGACAAGGCATGTGTAAATATACGACATAGTGTCAGTGATAAGTATGAGGAAAGGGAAGAATGTGTTCATGTGATGGAACTGAAGGGTTATGATTTTATATAGGGTGGCAGGGACGCTGGAGCAAAGACCTTGCTAAGGGCAGAGAATGGAGAAAACTATCTAAAGCAAAGGAAATAAAAAGTACAATATCCTGTGACAGTGGTGGATTGGATAAAGTTGAAACAAACAGGATTTATGAACAGTTAATGAAACACTGTTAAGGAGAATGGGTGGCTATCTATGTTTCACATAGTTTTTTCATACTTTGACAGTTTTTTGATGTGTCTGCTTGTCTTATCTGATGGACTTATTATTTTAACTTCAAAATGTAGCAAATAAAGAACATAAAGAACATGCACTAGGAATAAGAGAGTGTTAGCTGCATCATTGCTTGCTTCTATCCAACATAAAAAATGTTTTCCGGGCTGGGCGTGGTGGCTCACACCTGTAATCCCAGCACTTTGGGAGGCCGAGGCGAGTGGATCACCGTAGGTCAGGACTTCAAGACCAGCCTGACCAACATGGCGAAACCCCGACTCTACTAAAACGAGAAAAAATTAGCCGGGCGTGGTGGCAGGCGCCTGTAATTCCAGCTACTCGGGAGGCTGAGGCAGGACAATCGCTTGAACTGAGGAGGCGGAGGTTGCAGGGAGCAGAGATCGCACCATTGCACTCCAGCCGGGGCAACAAGAGCGAGAACGAGACACCATCTCAAAAAAAAAAAAAAGTTTTCAGGCTGGGCGCGGTGGCTCACGCCTGTAATCCCAGCACTTTGGGAGGTTGAGGCGGGTGAATCACCTGAGGTCAGGAGTGCAAGACCAGCCTGACCAACATGGTGAAACCCCGTCTCTACTAAAAATACAAAAATTAGCTGGCTGTGGTGGCGGGTGCCTGTAATCCCAGCTACTCGGGAAGCTGAGGCAGGAGAATCGCTTGAACCTGGGAGGCGGAGGTTGCAGTCAACCGAGATTGCACCATTGCACTCCAGTCTGGGTGACAGAGCGAGACTCTGTCTCAAAAAAAAAAAAAGTCTTCAGATCATATATATTTCTTAATGAGAGACAAAACTAATCTTCTATTAAATATAATTTATTTAGTCAATTGAGATATGACTTCAAATATTTTAAATAGCTATGAATTTTGTTATAGCAGGAAATTTTTGATAACTAAAATAAGGACCTATATGGGAAGAATGAAGTCTTTTGAATTATCTGTATATCACAGTGAAGACACAGAAACATGGCCAGGTGCGGTGGCTCACGCCTGTAATCCCAGCACTTTGGGAGGCCAAGGTGGGTGGATCACCTTGAGGTCAAGAGTTCAAGACCAGACTGGCCAAGATGATGAAACCCCATCTCTACTAAAAATACAAAAAATTAGCCAGGTGTGGTGGCAGGCGCTTGTAATCCCAGCTACTCGGGAGGCTGAGGCAGGAGAATCATTTGAACCTGGGAGGTGGAGGTTGTGGTGAACTGAGATTGTGCCACTGCACTCCAGCCTGGGCGACAAAACGAGACTCTGTCTCAAAAAAAAAAAAGAAAGAAAAGAAAAGAAATGAAAAGAAAAACATACAGGATTTTAAATATACTAGTCATGATCTTGTATAATTTAAACAAATTTCAGATCATCTAGGCATCGTGATACATTTCTTATTAGGTAATCAGAATTCCGTGTAGGTAAATAAACCTGTCTTCATAAATGCTGTGAAAATTCTGGGAGAAATTTGAGTCACTTACTTTTTCTTTGATGTTTTCAAAGTATTAGAGAAGCCCTAAGAAAATAAAACCACCCAGGCTCCTGAGAGGGTAATGAAGAGGCACAGGAGGCCACCAGCTTGTCATGTGCATTTGTGTGTGTCGCTGCTGAATGGGAAATACCTGAACTAGAAAGTATTTGTAAAGCAAATACTCATAAACAGAGGGGACAAGATTGATTACTATGTGGCATTGTATATGCTTGTGATGTTCCACGGATAATTACAAAGTCTGGATATGTTTGTACCTCATCAGTTTTCCCAACTGTTGATGCTGATGGGTGGTTGGGGAGACGGTGTGAAGGTTCTGGTTACCATATGTTTTTAGTCACTAACAGCACTTTCAATTCTGCAGCAAGGAAATTATTGCACGCCTTCCTCAGAATACGGTTTATGCGTGCATGTCAATTTTTAAAATAATTTATTTAGGTGAAATTCACCTACCCTAAAATTAACCACTTTACAGTGAGCAGTTATGTTAGTGGCATTGAGAACATTCATACTGCTGTGCAGCCACAAGCTCTGTCTAGTCCAAAACATCTCTTGAAAATTATACCCCTTACACATCAATTTGTTTTTCCCTATTCACTCTCCTCCTAACTTTCAGCAATCATCAATATGCATTCTCTATCCCTATGGATTTATCTTTCCAGATGTTTTATATAAACAGACTAATTCAACATGGGATATTTGTATCTGTCTTCTTTTACTTAGAATAATGTTTTCAAGGTTCAATCATGTTTGTCAAAGTTTCATCCATGTATCAATATGTCGTTCTGTTTCCAGGCTGAGTAGTATCCCATTGTATGTATATATCACAATTCGTATATCCATTCATGGGCACTTGGGCTATTTCCAGCTTTGTTGTTTCTTTTCTTTCTTTTTTTTTTTTTTTTTTTTTTGAGACAGGGTCTTACTCTGTCACCCAGCCTGGAGCCATCCTCCCACCTCAGACTCCTGAGTAGCTGGGAACGCAGGTGAGTGCCACCCATACCTAGATAATTTTTGTATTTTTTTAAATAGAGATGGGGTTTCATTATGTTGCCCAGATTGGTCTCAAACTCCCTGGCATAAAGGATCTGCTCCCTCAGCCTCCCAAAGTGCCGGGGCTACAGGCACGAGTCACTGTACCAGGTCTATGTCCATCTTTTTCTATTGTGAATAATGCTTGTGTGAACATGTGTGTACCTGTATTTGTTTGATTATCTGTTTCAATTTTGGAGGGGTATATACATAAGAGTGGAATTACAGGGTCACGTGGTAATTCTTTGTTTAACTTTGCAGGAATTGTCAAACTTCTTTACAGCCGCCGAACCATTTTATATTCCCACCAACAATGTGCAAGATTTTCTCTTTTTCTATGACTTTCAACAGTTTGACTATAAAGTATCTGCGTGGACTTCTGGTGTTTCTCCTACTTGGATTCATATAGCTTTTTGGATGTGTAGATTTCTTTATTTCAACAAATTTGGGAAGTTTTTGTCCAGTATTTCTTCAAATATTCTTCATGCCCTTTACTCTCTCTATTCTCCATTTTGGACTCCCAGAATGCATATATTGGTCCATTTGAATGTATTCCATCCATCCCTTACACTCTGTGCACTTATCTTTACTTTTTTTTCTATTATTCAGGTTGGACACTTTCACATATTATCACCCTCATTTCTAGGAATCTTTGACTCTCTCTCAGCCCCCTGGGCAGCAGCTTTGCTTATTCTTTTTCATGAAGTTTCTCTAGATTTCATTCACTTGAATCCTAATACTTACTATATATACTATGTATAATATATACTGTATACTACATGCATCCTCTGTATACTATATACCATATATATGCTATACACTATAATATGAATACATATATATAAAACAATATACCCATGGTATCTATTACCTATACATACACATATATGGTTTGCACTCATTTCAGTTCCATTTGACTTGATGTCTATATGGTGTACAAGTGTACACAGTGGGTTTTCATTTGTTGGAAGTGCAACATGAGAACGTGAAAAAATGCATTAGCTACTTAAAGCCGGACTGTCAAGTCTAAGAACAGCCATGCTGTCCTGGGCTTAGAGGTGGCAGTACCTGTGTCCTTCTCTCTATGCAAGCCCTAGGGCAGTCTTCCAATGGTTGTTGAATATTTCTCATTTCCTCAGAAGTTGTATGGGAATAACCACATGGTTATTCACCCATATATCTAGGGCATATGTGTCATGAAAGTGCAAGCAGCTTCTCTTAGGTATTATACAGGACTAGAGAAGACAGGTGAATCTGTGAATCTCAATAGTGAGATTTGTAGGTTTCTCTTATATTTTACCTACTTGCATTGCATGATAAATAAGCATGCAGAGTAACATAAATCTATTTCAAATTACACATAGACATATAATATATGCCACAGGTCCTAATCATTGAATCTATGCTTCAATCTTCAAATTTCCTGATTATTTTTTCTCTCTGCTCAAATCTGCTGTTGAACTTTCCTAGTGAATTTTTTAGTTATTACACTTTTCAGCTCCAGAATTTCTATTTGGTTATTGTATTAGTCAAGTCAATCTATCATTTAAAAAAAAATAGGATGGGTGGCTCAAACAATAGAAATGAATTTCTCACGGCTCTGGAAGCTAGGAGATCCAAGACGAAGGCTCCAGCATGGCAGGTTTCATTCTGTGGCCCCTTCTGGCCCGTAGGCGGCTGCCGTCATGCTCTGTGCCCACATGACGTCTTCTCTGTGTGCACGTTGGAGCAGAGAGGAAGTTAAGCTCTCTAGTGCTTCTTTATGACACTAATCCCATCATGGAGGCCCACCTTTATGACCGCATCTAAACCTCATTACTTCCCAAGCCCCATCTCCGAATGCCATCACATTGGAGTTAGGGCTTCAACATACGAATTTGAGGGGGAGGGCGGGACACAGTTCAGTCCATAGCAGTTACATTGTATGGTTTCCATCTCTTACTGATATTTTAGTTTTTTTCACATATTGTTTCCTGGTTCTTTTTAGTTCTTTGTTCCTGGCTTCCTTTAGCTTTTTGAGCATATTTAAGCCAGTTAATTAAAGTCTTTGACTGGTAAGTTCCTTTCTTCCTCATGGATGGTTTCTGTCAATTTGTTTTGTTTTGTTTTCCTTTGAATGAGTCATGCTTTCCTGCTTACTCATATACTTTGTGATGTTTTTTCATTGAAAACTGGACATTTGAGTATTAAATATACTAACTGGAAATCCTATTCTCCCCCTTCTCCAGGGTCTTTGTAAGCATGTGCCCTTCCCTGGGCATATGTGTAGCTTTCTAAATTCCCCCTGTATATCTAAGTGCTTTCAAATGCCTGATTTTCCGAAGAAGTGCTTACCTGCTTTTCTCCCAGACATTAGGCTGTGATCGTATGTCAGCCATAATCTTTTGCCCTATGTAGCTGTAGGTTTTTCATTTGTCTTTTAATGTTTTTGAGCAATGCCCACCACTTTTTCATCTTAAGTGATTTATCTGTCAGGGAAAACAAAGATGAGTGTCTTTCTTCAGTCTTTTAGGGAACTCCTAGACAGGTTAGAACATCAGCACTTTGGGAGGCCGAGGTGGGTGGATCATGAGGTCAGGAGATCAAGACCATCCTGGCTAACACGGTGAAACCCCCGTCTCTACTAAAAATACAAAAATTAGCCGGGCATAGTGGCGGGCTCCTGTAGTCCCAGCTACTCAGGAGGCTGAGACAGGAGAATGACGTGAACCTGGGAGGTGGAGTTTGCAATGAACCGAGTTTGCGCCACTGCACTCCAGCCTGGGCAACAGAGCGAGACTCTGTCTCAACAACAAAATAAATAAATACATACATAAATAAATAAATAACGAAGATCCGCTCTGCTTCATCCAGAACCAGACACCAGAGTTCCAAACTGGGAACACGGGATGCCATCTTCAAAACTGCCCCCAAGCCAGGGAGCAGGTGAGGCAAGAGCAACCTGAAGCGCCACTCATATTTTTTTAACCGATTTGTGTTGCCGATTTTTTTTTTAACTCAGCATTCACCTGGTTGCTGTCAACTTTTGCCCATTTTTGAGAGTTATGATAAAGTTTGCTCTGGCAGTTTCTCCTTGTTTTTGATGTCTCTGAGGAGAGACAGGAGTCTGGAGCTGCCGTACTTCACCATGTTGCTGATGTCACTTGTGTACATGTTTATTGGCACACATGTAAGGTGATCTTGTTTATAAATAAATATTTCACCAGTGATTTACAACCTCTCCCTATTCCCAAGGAATACAGCCTAATTATATGAGTTAGTTAATACAGCCAGCCAGACAATTCACTTTTAGGCCATGATCATAATCTCAGTGTGGGCAGTGTGGTTCTAACAAGTTTCTCCCACCACTGAGGGACTCCTCATCAACTCCCTAGGGCTCCCGTCAGTTCCTCTGTACTGACCGTTTCTGTCTAAAATTGGAAGTATGTTTCCAGTGAATACTGAAGTTTTTCTACAGTGTGTAATCTGACGAGTATAACTTTTAATTATTTCCCTTTAATGGAAGAATTATCTAGCTATTTTACATTAAAAATTACCCCCAAAACTTAGTGGCATAAACAAGAATAAATATGTGTTATCTCACCCAACTTTCATAAGAGGATTTGGGAAGTAGATTAGCTGGCTTCTACAGGCACAGCATCTCTCCTGAGGTTCAATCCCCTCAAAACCTGGCAGGAGCTAACGGATTCACTTCCGAGGTCGATCACTCACATGACTGGCAAGTTAGTGCTGGCTGTTGGCAGGAGGCCGCAGGACCTCATCACAGGGGCCTCCCCAAAAGTTGGCCGGAAGGTCCTTACAACATACTTGCTGTAGAGTGAGTGATCCCAAAGAGGACAAGATGACCTGGCCTGAGAAGTCGCACTCTGTCATTACTGCACTACTCCACTGGTTAAACAGTCTAACCCTACTAGTGTGGAAGGGAACCACATAGAGATATGATGAGGCCAGATTCACTAGTGGCCACCTTGGGGGCTGGCTACCATGCCAATATCCTCTTAGTCAACAGGTTCACCAATTCTCCCTCTCCTATTCATTGCTTCCTCCAGAGTCCATCCTCTTTGTTATGACCCTAATTCAGGTATTACTTAAGTAAAATTTCATGTTTTATTTATAGGATTTGCTCTCTGGATAACATTCATAGCAAGCATTCGCTTATCGCTGCTATTATTCACGCTATTATTTGTCATATGTGTTAGACCTGACCTCAAAGTCTGGGATGGAGTATTGGTGTACATATGACAACTTGAACTTTGGATGAGGTTGCTCAAACCAGCAGAGTCAGGTACGCATTATACCACATAAGTTTACAACTCAGAGAGTGTACGTCCTTCGCTGCTGCCTCCCCTTGTTGCTCATGCAGGCACACCAGCTTAGTGGTCAACACCATCAATGCAGACTGAAAAGCTTTCTGGGTCAATGATATGGTGTGGCTGGGTCCCCATCCAAAATCTCATCTGGAATTATAATCTCCATATTCCCCACGTTTTAAAGGAGAGACCAGGTGGATGTAATTGAATCATGGGGGTGGTTTCCCCCGGGCTGCCCTGTGATATTGAGTGAATTCTCATGAGATCTGATGGTTTTATAAGTGTTTGGTAGTTCCTCCTCCATTCATTGTCCTTCCTGCCAGCTTGTGAACAAGGTGCTTTGCTTCCCTTTCCCCTTCCACCATGATTGTAAGTTTCCTGAGGCTTCCACAGCCATGCTGAACTGTGAGTCAATTAAACCTCTTTCCTTCATAAATTACCCAGTCTCAGGCAGTTCTTTATAGCAGTGTGAAAATGGACTAATACAGTCAGGTTCGAAGAAGTCAGGACAATGGATGCACCGCCTTCATATACTTAGGCCTGGAGAGATAACTCATCCCTTCTCAAGTGTCTAATTACCGTCACTTTCGGCAGCCCTTTCTGTGCCCCTGTGTTCTATTTCTTTTGGCATTATGAGGCCTATAGCAGGACCTTCACACTCTGGAATGTCCTCTATGTCTTTTCTCATTTTGTTTGCTCCCCTTGAAATATTTTCCCCTCATGCTCAAATTATGCCAATTGCTAAAGGATCAGCTCAAGTTCCACATTTTCTATGACAGTTTTTCTGCTCCTTCCTGCTGTGCAAAATACCTCATTATTTCAAGAATCCCCATGGCATTTCATCAGTAATGCTCATATGGGACTTATCATCGTCAACCATGTACCAGAGTTATTTGTGTGTATTTCTTACATTCCCTAATATATTGTGAGTCCCTTAAGAGCATGGTTTTTGTCTAATTCATTTTTATGTTCCCCAAAGCATTTAGCAGTACCTTGCATGTGTCGAGCACTCAATAGATATTTTTGGAATAAATTTAAAAATTCACCAATGAATATTTATAGGAATACAGTCCCTGAATAGATACAGATCTTTATATTTGCATGTGCTATAGACATATAAAAAGATAGACATGCATCATAGTTTATTTCATAGAAAATATTAAATTAATTAAACCAAGATAAAGCTCCATTATGCCAAACTGTAATACAAAGGGATACAACTTTCTCTTTTTGATCATGTGCCTTCCTTTAGCTCATTAGAAAAATTAGGGATGCAATTTTGAGTTGTGGGACTTTCGGGTTTGACACAAAAGTGTATAATCTCATAGTGTTCACAGGTGAAGAGTACAAATAAAGGGATACAAATTACTTTTTTACGAGACTATTTGCCCTTTAATTAGAGCTGACTGGTCACAATTTGCCTAAAGGTGGCAATTCGGAATAGAAAGACTCTTAAGTTTCTTGAGTTTTCATGAAAATAAAGGTAAATGAGCTAGTTGGAAAAAATTTTATGCTAAGAATAGTTTGCCATTAAACATAAAGGCATTAAGACTCTAGATTATAGTGTGGTGGGACCTTCTGTGATTATGTTTTGGAAGTTAATCAAAAAATGTTTGGATGTATCATTCAGTCAATCAGGAAATACATAATGGTTAAACATGGGGCACTCTTGAGTGTTTGATGAAAACCTGATTATCACAGTATTGGTGAAAAGATAAAAATGATATATAAAGTTTAACAAACCTCATGTGGTTTTGTATATAACTAAGTGAGATATAACATTTGTGCAAGTAACTAACAGCATAATTCGAGTTTTTAAAAAGAGAGAAAACTACAAGCCTTGAAATTTCAGAGTAGTCAGAAATTATTTTCATGGAAAGAAAGCATTTGAGTTGGACCCTACGGAGTAAAGAGGGAAGTTTAACAGTTGGAGACTGTCCATGGAAGGATTCTAATGTTCAGACATAAAAAGTACAGTCTTGATCATGTGATAGTTCAGTCTATCTGCAGGATGGAGAATATATAGAAGAATAAACTAGCTTAGGTGTCCACCCATGATGGCTCACACCTGTAATCCCAGCACTTTGGGAGGCCAAGGCAGGAGGATCAGTTGAGCTCACGAGTTCGAGACCAGCCTGGGCAACATAGCGAGACCTCATCTCTATAATACAAAACAAACTAGCTTAGGTGCTATAGAAAGCAGCAGAAAAAGGATTGAGCAAATGCAATTCTAATTGGTATTTATAAGGTAACTGAAGACATTGGGAAGAATGATTTCCATTAAATTGTGGGAGTAGATTCCAAGATATTATTTAGCAGGTGGAAAGGAAATGAAAGTAGCAAAGGGAGATCATGGGATTTGATGATACAAAAGGAGAAAGAGATAAAACTGCATGTTGCAAAAAAGCAAGATTGAGGGCAGCATGTGTTTAAGACTAGGAAGCGTTTGTAGGCAAAGTTGAGTGCCTAGAGATAGAGGGATTGAAGACAGAGAGATAGGACATGATTGATGATGCAAGTATGAAGAGAGGAAGGATCAAGAATATCTCTGGAGAATTTTACTTTAGAAATGGTTGAGGCATCACCGGGTGCGGTGGCTCACGCCTGTAATCCCAGCACTTTGGGAGGCTGAGGCGAGCGGGTCATCTGAGGTCAGGAGTTTGAGACCAGCCTGACCAATATGATGATACACTGTCTCTACTAAAAATACAAAAATTAGCCAGGCATGGTGGCATGCACCTGTCATTCCAGCTACTCAGGAGGCTGAGACAGAAGAATTGCTTGAACCCAGGTGGCAGAGGTTGCAGTGAGCTGATGTGGCACCATTGCCCTCCAGCCTGGGCAACAAGAATGAAACTCCGTCTCAAAGAAAAACAAAACAAAACAAAACAAAAAAAAAAACAGAGAGAAAAATGGTTGAGGCATGAAGCAGCAATTTCTTCCTCCATGTCCAAGGGAAGTACAGAGTAGATGAATGTTTTGAGAAAAGGAGAAGAAAATTAGAGCTCAAATTAAGACAGCCTTAAGCTCAGTTTAGTTAGAAACTGATGTAGAAATTCAGAGTTTGAGGTACTGCAGATAATTCGTGCAAAAAAAAAAAAAAAAAGAAAGAAAGAAAAGAAAAAGAAAAGAAAAGGAAAGACCTGAATGAATGAATAGACGGGTAACCAGTTAAGGATAGATGACATTCATTTTCTTTGAAGCCAATCGTCATTACTTCTGACTTTCTTTAGTAACCTCACTGCAATATGGAAAGGATAATTTCGTAGAGCAAAAGGGGAAGTTTGGCAGAATATTTAAAACAGATAACAAATTCCAGTGTATTGTGAAAAATATTTAAAATATTTTTAAAAGCTAATGATCTTCTAGCATATTCTTTAAGCTTTTATGCTTCATAGCTAGTCATTTTACATGTTTGTAGCTTACTAGGATCAGGCAAAAATGCTATCATCAGATTTTTGAAAAAACAAACAATGCTTGTCCCTTAATTAGCTGGTAAGCAGTTTCATTTTATGTAAACAAGCTACTTTATTGGGCATCTAAAATTAATATATTCAGAAGATATGGCATTTGTTTTTGCTCTAGGCTCCTAGATTATGAAAAATATGATAGATTCATTCATTCACTCATTTATTCATCCATCACATGGGTGGTGCTATGAGGGTTAAGGACTATAATACAGTCAGAGAACAAAAGGAGGAAAAACAAAACCCCATATAATCCTTAATTCCAGGGAGCTTACAATCTGATGCCTTACATTATCTTCTTTGCACATACACTCCATAAACAAATAGCAAATAATATGGACTTGTCAAGAGTGATTCCAATTTTTTAAAAAGTCTAATTTGGCAGATGATAAACGAAAGAGCATGAGATCACATGTTTAGGAATGGCAAAAATTAACATTTGATCAAGACCTATTTTGAGTACGAATGGGGCTAGAAAGGCTATAAAACAATCCAGCCAATGATAGACTCTACCTTCTGCGAAATATCCTTAAAACCACAAATGTGCCTGAGTGGTGACCTGATCATCAATGTGGTCTATGATTAACAAGGCAACGGATACCTCAGATCCATGTCTGAACATCCTGTAGAAACTACTGCTCTTATTTTTAAATCATTGTATAAGATGGAAACACATGGTGGCTTCTGACGAGTTTTTTTTTCTCTTAATTATTAAAGCAGCAAGGTCAGAGGCACAGAGATAGTAACACGTGGGATGGACATTCACCTAAAAGGATTTGTGGGAGAACGCAGGACAGAACAAGCGAAGCATCCAGTGTCTGGCACATCCGCTGAACTCCTACCAGCTTGCTTATTATTTTAAAGTCATGTTGATTTGATGCTTATAGGTTAGAATCATTTCCTTAAACTCTCTCACTGATACTTTGTAAAATAACAGATGAGTAATTAAAAAGCTAGAAATTGGTTGATGGTAGGTGGGTGGGAATCAGATAGAAATTGGGAATATGGAGAAGGAGAGAAGCCGAAATAGTTTACATGGTTCATCTTCCAGTCATTGGCCTTAGAAAACCCTTTCATTAGTAGAATGAGTGACTTCACTTAGCCATTTTCCAAAGCAATGCCAATGAGAAACTGACAGTCAAGATCCAAATTTAGATACTGATAATAGCTCTTCGTGGCCTGTAGATATCCTAAAACAGCCAAATTTTGACCAAGGAAAGGGATAGAAAGCTTTCCTTCTGGGTAGTTGAGTTTTTAGAGGAAATTGCCTAAAGTAGAAATTGAATATGTCATGCTTTCTTTCTTGAGAGAAGAAAATTGAGGCAAAATTGAGAATAATAGCCTATTCTCTAACTCTTAAAATTGTATACTGTTTGCTAACATTATAGTTGTATTAATAATTAGGATAATTATTTATATAGACAAGGAGACACAAGTAATTAAGATATTTTAAAATATAGTGTTCAAAATAATTCTCAGCTATGAAGGAAAAAAAAGTGACTTTGTAATTTTTAAGTATTAAATTGGCAGTTTCCGGGCAGATACTCAGTATTCCTTATTTGTGAGTCACAGTTGAAGAAAACAATTATTTCAAATTACCAGAAAGCTCAAATAATTTCCTGGAACCCAGGGAAAAACTAGAATGTGAATACAATGTTCTGTATCTTACATAACATTTAGGAGAAAGGTAATTTTTGTTAATTTGGAAGTGTTTTTGGGAGGATTTGAACAATATTTTTCTCTTTTTTTGTTTTTAATGAAAATAGACTTGTTAGGGTCAACAAATCAGACATCTTCAGTAAAAAAAAATCTAATAGTTAAAATTCTTATATTAGCTAAGTTAAAAATATGGCTTTCCGACTATAGAATGTTTTTAAATTTTAAATATAAATGCATAATTTTTTTACTTTTTAATAAATGATGTGTTTATCTCTTGATACAGTTTGATTATTAATCCCTTGTCAGATGGGAAGTCTGCAACCATTTCCTCTAAAGAGTTTAATTTTTTGTTATATTCTATACAAAGATGAGATGGAATATGTTGAAGTTTTTCTTATAATCATCAAAACAGCAGGCATATAAATATCTTCTTCTTTTGAACTCAGCCTACATGACAGGTAGGCTTTAAATACCTTTTTATTAGACCCAGAATTTATGTGTATGTATTTCAGTGTGAAACCACCTTTTTTTAATTGTTCGATTCTACAAAATACAAATAGCTGAGTATATGCTAGATTCATTGGCATCTACTACGTAATCTGTTGTTTCCTGTTGGGACATGTTCTGTGGGAAGAAAGGAACAACCTCAGGAAGAGATGAGGTTGTGTGTTTAATAGCTATTCTGGACATCAGAAAATTTAATTTTCTGATTAAAGAGATGAAGTTATGTGTTTAGTAGCTATTCTGGACATCAGAAAATGTAATTGATTGGGAATATGCCTGTGGTAGGTTGCCTGGAGATGCTCCCTCACGATTCCTGCCTTGTGGTATTGATCTCCTCATGTAATCTCTTCCCACTGAGTGTGGGCTGGGCTTACTGACTCATTTCTAATGAATAGAATATGGCAGAAGGGGTGGGATGCCGCTGGTGAGCTTAGGAGAGTAACAGGTAGTGGCTCCCAGTTGGTCTTTCTCTTGGATCCGTCATGCTGGGGAGTTGGGATCAGCCCTATGGAAAGGCCAACGTGGTAGAACAAAGAACTGAGACCCCCCAGTTGAGCAGCTCTCAGGGACCTGAGGACCTCACCTCAACGTCCTATGAGAAGCCCACTAAGAGCCACATGCATGAGCTCGAAGTGGCTCCTTCAGCCCCAGTCAGGTCTAAACACTGCAGGCTCAGCCAGCATTTTCATGCAACATCATAAGTAAGGTGGTCAAGGTTAGTGAACAAAAATGCAGGACACCCTGACAACCTTGAATTTCAGATAAACAAATATAATTTTTAAAAGTTTGAGTATGTCCCATGCAATGTTGGAGACACGCTTAGACCAAGAAATTATTTGTTATGTATCTGAGATTTGAATTTAATCTATGTTTTACCTGGAAGACCTGGAGATCAGATACTTCGAGCTGGAGGCAAAGCTAAGTCACATTCAGATTCCGGACCCACAGAAATTGTGAGATAAAGAAAAAAAAAATCACTGTTCAAGCTGTGAAGTTTTGGAGTAATTTGTTACGCAATAATAGACAACTAATATATTACCTAGTAATTGGGTGAGGGTCCATACAGGCTCTCAAGGTTGACAGAATTGATTGACTGTGTTTTAATTGGTCTGTCAAGTGCAGAACCAGTGATTATACTTTGACTTTGCCTGTCTCACCAGGACAGATGACAGTTTATTACCTTGGAGATGAGATACATAATTTGCATTTAAACCCTCTTAATTGATACACACATTCATTGCCCCATTAGAGAGATGTTTGGTGAAAAAAATATAGATACTTTTGAAATTTTACTTTCTAAAATAATCTACTTTAAAAAAGGAGATCAAAAAAGTTAATAGAATAACACTTAAAGAAGGTCGACACTGGCTATTTTGAAGGCAAAAATAGTAGTTTTGTACAATTTTTGTAACCGTATGCATGTCTTATACATATCATCTCTTGTTGAAATCAAAGATTTTATACTGCACGTAGGGCACCTTACACTAATCCATCAGTTATCCAGGTTCCGCAGGGGAGCAACATCTTTCAATCTTCCCTTTTCTCTCCATTCTTATCTAACCAGTCGTGAAGTAGTATTGTGCCAATTCTTGGCAACATTTCTCAAATCCCTCCCTCTGTTTCTCTTCTTATTTTTTTGGCTTCCAAGCAGGTAAGACCTCTACAAATTCTGCCTGTTCCATGACCACAGTTTGCTTACTGATCTCCCTGTCAGTATTCTCTTACATACCCAGTGTGCCAATATAATACTAAAGGGTCCATCTTTCTAAAAGACTATAATTATCATACCATACCACTCCCAACTCTAAAAACTTTTGTTGCTTTCCATAACCCAAAGAAAGGGCAGAAAAATACTTGGGCTGTAGGTAATAACTACTGATCATGTGACTTTAACCTTTTGTTTGTTTTGCTTTGCCATACTATTTTTTTTGAAATTAATTAATTTATTTACTTTAGAGACAAGGTCTCGTCTTGTCACCTGGGCTGGAGTGCAGTGGTACGAACATAGCTCACTGCAGCCTTGAACTCCTGGGCTCAAGCAATCCGCCTGCCTGAACTTCCCATGGAGTTGGCACTGCCATGCCCAGGTAATTTAAAAATGTTTTTTCGTAGAGATGGGGTCCCATTTCGTTTCCCAGGTTGATCTTAAACTCCTAGCCTCAAGTGATCCTCCTGCCTGTGCCTCCCAAAGCAATGAGATTACAGGTGTAAGCCACCATCTTGCTTTGCAAGATGACCTTATCCTGTTACAGTTGCGTTACCAAAGTCATTCGCTGGTGCATTTGGTGCTGTAGATGTTCTAAAAAGAAAATGACTCTGTTGTTACCCAAGTGTGTAAAATGCACATATTGTCTCCCATTTGCATATTCACTGGTGGGGTTCTATTTAAAAACTGCAATTTCACCAGGATGTAATTTCATACATATAAAAATTTTGTATGAAAGTGAAGTATTGACTATTAAAATTTAGAAAAAATATCAAAACACATCACTGGACCTCAGTGAATGTAGGTTCTCAGATGTCCCTAGGGTGGTGACTATTAACTTTTTTGATGTTACAGAAGCTCATGAGCATGACGATTCCTCTCCCCAGCAAGCTGCAGGGAACTACCCACCAAAACTTGCAAATGGTTGAGGGTATCCATGCATGCCCTGGGACCCTGGGAGGTTGGAAGATGCCATGCTCAGCACCACTGCTTTAAGAAGTGCCCTCTTCTCTCTCAGAAAGGCCAACCCTGTTCTGTTCCATGGATACCAGCAAAAAGAGCCGTTATTTCACCAGAAATACTCAAACAGTATGTGTAGTGTCTAGCACATAATGTGCCTTTCATCATTCTTCTCCTGATATATGTGCTATAGAAGAGTCTCTTAAAAATGATTATTCAGTCATTAGGAACAAAAGCATCATGTTCTGAGCAGCTCTTCTAGGACAGCTTTTTGTGATAGTTTAATTCTTGATGCTGTTTCCAATAATCCTGGGCCATTGTTAAAAAGGAAAGTAAATTTGAGAATGATATTAATAAAATGTCTGTAACATAGATGGAAGATATTTTTCCTCCTCTATGCTAGGTTCATGGCTGAGGCACCTGTAACAAATGACAAGAGAAAAAGCATGCAAATCTATTTAATGTAAGTTTTATGTGACACTGGAGCCTTCACACAAAAATGAAGGCATCCCCCCAAAAGAACAGGTAAACCTGAGTATTTTTATGCCAGGTTTAATGTTAAGAATACACAGTGTGGAGAAATAGGAGGACAAAACATTATGACCTATTGGTATGGACTTGGGGAAACATAACAAGGTCTGTTTGTTCAGATTCTTCTTGGATTCCCTGTGTCTTCTGCTCCTTTCTTCTGTGTATTGGGGGAGTGCATAAGAATATTATGACCTGCTTCAGGGAAAGCTCAGAACGTTCTTCCTAGGTTTTATAACCAGCCTCAAAGGAGAGAGACAGGGGAAGACATGAGTGACCTTCCGGCTTCTGCTGTTTTCTCAAATGCCAAGATGTCATATTTTGGGTAGCATGTCCTGAACCCCATCAAAGGCATGCTAATGCCATGTACATTCTCATTGATGAAGACTTGCAAATGCCTTTTTTATTCTCATTTTTATATTGTAGTTTATACACGTATATGTGTATATGACTCCGACTTTCCTTAGTTTTAACAAATGTGTTGACATTTTGAGGCAACCCATGATTTACACCATTTGTTTTCTTGCCTGAAAGTTTTCTCAAGGCTTTTGATGATTTTGAGAGTCTGTGAAATGAATACTACCTTTGGATGGCTGAAAATATATTTTGATACTCATTTATACTTTCTGATGATCCTACAAAGTCATTGCATGAACTGTATCACACAAAACAGGAACTATTAAGCAAACTGACTTCACTACAGTTATGAAATGAACAGAATTTTATAAGGAATCATATAAATGTAAGTGAAGAGATAGCTCCAAAAAATACTGGCAATGAATTTCCCTTTTTAAAAAATTCTAAGGTCTGCTTATTTTGTCAGCAAACATGTTAATTTTATATACGTACCAGTGTGTATACATTTGTGTGCATATATTATATACATGTACAAATATGATATTGAGACATTCATGTCTTTGCATGTACTTTATGCTTATTTTATTAGCCCTCAAATGACGTACACTTTCTCTCTAAAACCCAAGCACTGGCTTAGGAAGTTGGAGACCCGCCTGAATGTGAGTCCTGAGGTCTCATGATTATTCTTACTTATAACATATAGAGAGTTATGTGCTCATATTAATTCATTTGTCAGAAAGTTCCTCGACAAAGCATAGTTTGCCATGAAGCTTAGGTTTGAAATTGGAGTGTGAGATATTTGTGTGTGTATATATATATATATATATATATATATATATATATATATATATATATATTCCAGTAGCAAAAGAGGAGAAGGAACTACATTTATTAAGCACACACTTGTACAGACACAGGGCTCTGAGGGTTTACCTTATTTGTATCAGACCATCTTGAAAACTGTATATTCATTTTCAACTGCTCACTCACAAATTATCACAAACTTAGCTGCTTAAAATGACCCCCACTTGCTATCTTGCAATGCCTGAGCACAGCCTGAGCACAGCCTGGCTGGGTTCTCAGCTCAGGGTCTCAGCCAGTCTGCATCTTCCTCTGCAGCCCCAGTCGTCTAGCCTCATTCAGGCTATTGGAGCAATTCCATTGTCCCTGGCTGTGTCCCAAGTAATTACTTTTACTTTGCCTGTGGCTGCCAGTGGAGGGCTGCCCTCAGTTTGCAGAGGCCTCCCACATTTCCTGTCTTGTGACTCCTCCATCTTCAAAGGCCAGAACTTCTTACACATCAAATACCACCCCTGCAGGGTTCAACTCTTTCTAACTTCCTCTTCTACTGCCAGCCAGTTGAAACTGGAGTGCGATTAAGTTAGGCCCACCCAGATAATGTCTCTATATTAAGGTCAAATGATTAGTAACTTTAACTGCAGCTGCACAATTCCTTTTTTCATGTAATGTTACATAATCTTGAGAGTAACATCAGTGGTAGAGGTCAAGGAGCCATCTTAGAATTCTGTCTACTACAAACTACCAAATGAAGACGAATATTATTATTTCATACATAAGAAATCTGAGACGGATGCTTCAGAACATACCTAAGAATATACTACTTAAATTTGGCATAGCTGATACTGCCTTTAACATTTATTTTAAAATCATGGATGAAACTGGAAACCATCATTCTCAGCAAACTATCGCAAGGACAAAAAACCAAACACCGCATATTCTCACTCATAGTTGGGAATTGAACAATGAGAACACATGGACACAGGAAGGGGAACATCACACACCGGGGCCTGTTGTGGGGTGGAGGGAGTGGGGAGGGATAGCATTAGGAGATATACCTAATGCTAAATGACGAGTTAATGGGTGCAGCACACCAACGTGGCACATGTATACATATGTAACAAACCTGCACATTGTGCACATGGACCCTAAAACTTAAAGTATAATAATAATAATAAATATATATATATATATAACTATCAACAAAGTTTCCAGTTTTCCTTATGTTTATCCTTGACTAAAACCTCACAGAAAATTAATGTAATCAAAATAATTTAATTTTATATTTAAAGTTATACTTTAATATGAATTTCTATACTGAAAATCACACCTAACATCTTTAAATACCTTTAACTTGATCATTCGTTCACTCTTCTGCTAAATACATAATTTTTATTAACTTCATATTAGTACTTTACTAAGTCCAGGTGGTACATTTACCAAAATATATGCAATATTTTAATGTATTAAAATGTATAGTTTTTCCTATTTTGATCCCCACTTAAAAATTAACATAGTGTATAGTGCATGTATTGCCTTGATAAATGAGATTGCAGTAAAATTGGTCTTTAGGATTTGTTCTTGGAAACCATTAATAATTCAGTTCAAGGAATGATCAAAAGTTTGACATAGAAAATAAATTTTCAATATTCTGAAAAAAGCTTGATTATTCCTGGAATAGAAACTTTTACATTTTGATGGCCTCATATAGGTGGTCAGTTTCAAATAATCCTGCATCATTCACAATTGAAAGTGATGTTATAAGAAACATATTTCTGGCCAGGCGCGGTGGCTCACGCCTGTAATCCCAGCACTTTGGGAGGGCAAGGCGGGCGGATCACGAGGTCAGGAAATCGAGACCATCCTGGCTAACACGGAGAAACTCCGTCTCTACTAAAAATACAAAAAAAAAAAAAAAATTAGCCGGGCGTGGTGGCGGGCGCCTGTAGTCCCAGCTACTCCAAGGCTGAGGCAGGAGAATGGCGTGAACCCGGGAGGCGGAGCTTGCAAAAAAAAAAAAAGAAACATATTTCTTCCTTATGTAATAAAACAGAATTGCTTGTAACATCACAAGTGTTCTCCACGTCTCCTCCCTCTGTGGAGGTCTCTGTCCTCTTGGAACTGTTGCCTAACATAGACCAACGATGATCATGACTTTACATCTTTGGGTGACTTGCTGTCATTACCTGTGTAGAGTAGAATATAATGGGGAAAAAAGGACACTCTTAGTTGTTCTGTTCTAAATATGACTCTATAAACCATGGGTGATTTGCAACACAGAAATTCACATACAGAAATACAAATAAGTTCAAACCTTGATACAGGACCTATTTTAAAATACTATAAACATATTCATCTCCAAAGCCTTTCCACAATCAATCATACTATCTGATCCCTGGACCCCTGACTTTTTTTCAGGTGTTTCTGGTTATAGTAAATAACATTTACTATCCACTCTGCAAGATATAAATTTATCCAATCAATTACCAAGTCCATGTCTTTTGCTTCTTAAAGACCTCCCAAATCTACCCATTCTCCTCCAGCCACATCACCATCATTTTGCTTAGTTCTCGTGAACCCCCCTGACTATTGCTGTAGCTACTAAAGTACTGTACTCCCACCCACAATTTCTCAATTTCTATTTTTTTAAATTCTTTTCTTTTTTTAAACTTAGGGTCTCACTGTGTCTCCCGGGCTGGAGTGCAGTGTGTGATCATAGCTTACTGCAATCTGGACCTCTTGGGCTCAAACCATCCTCCAACCTCAGCCTCCCAAGGACGTGGGACCACAGGCGTGCACCACCACTCCCAGTTTATTCCTGATTTCGAATTCAATTTTCACTCTACACCCAGAGAGATAATAGAAAAACACTCATCTAATCACATTACTATTCTCCTTAAAATAAACTACCCTCAGAGAAAAACAAACAAAATACTTATTGTGGTTTTAATGCCCTAAAAAATCTGGCCCTTCAGTTACTCTTGACTACCCTGTTGTTCTCCCTACATTTGGCAAATGAAACTTTTATTCGTGCCTCCAAACACACTGCTTCTTTTGACTGGAATACCATCCCCTGGACCCTGACTTCTCTTAACCCTCCTAACTTGTAATTCTGGGTCTTAGCTTAAATATGACTTTTTAAAGAATATCATCTAATTCATCAGGATAAATTATTAGTCCCACTTTAATTGAACTTTTTGTTGAAATAGTTGTAGATTTACATGTAGTTGTAACAATATACAGAGAGATATTATACATCCTTTACCCAGGTTCCTCCGACAGTATTATCTTGCAGAAATATAGTACAATTATCACAACCAGGATACTGACAATGATACAATCCAAGAATCACATTCGTGTTTCTACTGATTTGTTTGTACTCCTCGAGTATGTGTGTGTGTGTTGTATACAATTTTATCACATAGGTAGCTTTGGCCACAGTAGTCCCCCCTCATCTGTGGTTCCACTTTCCATGATTTCAGTTACCCTCCATCAACCATGGTCCCAAAATATTGAATCGAAAATTCCAGAAATAGGCTGGGTGCGGTGGCTCACACCCGTAATCCTGGCACTTTGGGAGGCCGAGGCGGCCAGAACATGAGGTCAAGAGATCGAGACCATCCTGGCCAACATGGTAAAACCCAGTCTCTACTAAAAATACAAAAATTAGCTGGGCGTGGTGGTGGCGCATGCCTGTGTTCCCAGCTACTTGGGAGGCGGAGGCAGGAGAATCCCTTGAACCTGGGAAGCGGAGGTTGCAGTGAGCCGAGATCACGCCACTACTCTCCAGCCTGGTGACAGAGCAAGACTCCATCTCAAAAAAAAAAAAAAAATTCCAGAAAAAAACAATTCATATGTTTTAAATTGCTCGTCATTCTGAGTAGTGTGATGAAATCTCACATCATCTGCCTCTGTCCTGCCCGAGACGTGAATCCTCCCTTTGTCCGGGCTGTCTGTGCTACCAGCCTGTTAGTCGCTTAGTAGCCATCGCGGTTATTGGATCGACTGGTATGGTGTTGCTGTCTTTGTGTTCAGGTAGTGCTTATTTTACTTAAGAATGGCCCAAAGCACAAGGGTGGAGTGAGGCTGGCATATTGTTATAATTGTTCTACTTTATTATTCATTATTGTTGTTAATCTTTTAAACTTCTTCGTAGGTATGTGTGTACAAGAAGAAAACAGTATATATAGGATTCAGTACCATCTGTGGTTTCAGGCATCCACGGGGGATCCTGGAATGTATCCTTCTCCAATGAGTGGGATACATTTTTTTTAACATAGACAGGGTCTCTACTGTATATGTGTTTTAACATACACAGGGGACTACTGTATAGACCACCACAGACAACACACAGCACTCTCGCTATAAAGATTCTTTATGTTGTTTTTTTTTATGGTCATGCTCACCTCCATCTCCTTCCCTCTACCTCCCTGGCAACCTTTCATGTTTCCAATCCCCTTTAGACTCTCTTTTATCAATTTGTACTTCTTACATCACTTTGCTTGACTGTACCTCGTTGGTCCAATTTTATTTGGTATCTACATTCTCACCTAGGCTGTAAGCTTTACATTAACCACTGTATTTCTAGGTTCTGTCATATTGTTAGGTCCAAATACGTGATCAGTGAGCATTTATTGACTGCTTGCTGTATTTTGAGGGAAAACAAAATGCACAAAGCATGGTGGAGGGGAGTCTTGGTCAAGAGCCAAGTGCTTATGGGGAAACCTGAATTCTATACCTGGCCCTACAGTGGAACACTTGACTTGTGGACATCTCAGTTAACCCAGGTGTAAAACGAAACAGATGAGAACATGAAGTAACACTGGCTCGGTAAACATCCTGGTGTAGAAAGTTGGGTGGGTTGAGTTCTAGAGACACTACAAGCCAGGCTGTACTGTACATCCCATATCAGAAATGAAGGCATTGCCAGACAGCCCAGCCCATGCTACAGTCATGCGTATCTCTGGGAAATACTCATGGTGAACGTAATCTGAAGAAAACTTTGCAGTATTATTGAGCAATAGACAGGAGTTGTGTTAATAATTTGCATAGGTGATTTTGTGCATACTTTTATTTCCTGTGGGTTTTTTTGACCCTAAAAATTGCATTGTGAGGTGCTGGGACTTTGGTCAACCTCTGTGGTGTGCTTTTCCCATAACACTGTACTTCTGTATTCATAGTTTAGATATATAAGTATTTATGTTTGTGTATCCATGTATGTGTGTGTTTATTTATCTACATACACACACGTAGTTATAGGGATCTAATTCTTCTACAGAATGAAGTCCAAAAACAAGAGGGTGGGAAACTTAAGAGTAGTGAGAAAATAACCTAAATAAGAAGAAATGATGCCAAAAAGAAAATGAATGTTTGCATGACGGTGTGAAACCTTGTCAACAGTACAGGTAGCCATCTATTTTCCAGGTGGGGCGTACACAGAGCACTCAACCTGTAATGAACAACCTTATATCCTTTTGTAGATAAAAATGTAATTTCATTAATTTTAAATGATAACATAATAGGGATAGGTCTTTATGTAAACAAACCCACAAAACACGTGTATTTCTTACCTGTGCCAAAGTAAACCTGGGACTAGCCAGGTGAGTACACCCATCAGTGTGATAGAAGGAAGCTATCTGAATGGAAAGAAGGAGATTCTCACCACCTTTTCAGCTCGCTTATGCAATTTGTATGTTACATCGCCCTGATTGCTGAACCTTGCCTTTTGTTAGATTGCTTTGCGAGAGCATTTAACCTTTATGTCTTCTTTACTGATCTTAGGAATAGAGGATATAACACTTTATACTATTTTCAGGAAGCTTGAGAGAAGATACAAGAGAGCATCTGAAATAACTATTTCCCAGCACCTAGAGAAAACGCAAATCATATCCTTTCTATAGTTTTAGACTTTGCCACACAGATGCTACGGTACTGATTTCTTTATGAGATACTTTTTGTTTAGTCTATGTTTATATAATTTACTTGTGGAAAAAAATGACCAAAAAATTTCAATATATTAATTACATGGGTAAAATTACCTCATATTCATAGACCAAAGTATTGTAAAAATGTCTTTAAATATGTTTCCATTAAAAAACAAAAAAAGTAGGCCAGGCATGGTGGCTCATGGCTGTGATCCCAGCACTTTGGGAGGCCAAGACGGGTGGATCACCTGAGGTCAGGAGTTTGTGACCAGCTTGGCCAACATAGTGAAACCCCATCTCTACTAAAAACACAAAATTAGCTAAGTGTGGTGATGCATGCCTGTAGGGAGACTGAGACAGGAAAATTGCTTGAACCTGGGAGGCTGAGGTTGCAGTGAGCCAAGATCGAGGCACTGCACTCCAGCCTGGTTGACAAAAGTGAAACTCTGTCTAAAAAAATAAATAAATAAAAAATAAAGTCTACAGCATGCCTTAAAATTGTTGTTTAAAGTGAATCTTTACATTTGGCAGTTAAATTAATGTTTTAAAAAAATACAGTGAAGAAAGGTAATTAAATATTAATAATAACCAAATTCTGTAATATGGCTAGATAAAGAATATTAGAGAAATTTAACAAATCAATGCAGAGAAGACAAGCAACTCAATAGAAAGTTAGAAAAAGTTATGCATAGGCAATTCATGGAAGAAGAATAATTGGTGAAAAATATATTAAAACATTACTTAATCTTGTAATAATCAAATAGCCAGAATCAAAACACTTTCGTAATCAAGTGATTGGCAAAATAAAAAAGGTGGATAACATCTAGCTTTCATAAAGGTGTGTTTGACTACATTTTTCAAAAGGTAAATTGCCTTCTCACATGATGGACAATGTTTAGGAAATCTCTCCTACAGTAATACAAAAACTTGTATGCAAGCCTATTTAGTGCAACAGTGTTTGAAAGAGTGAAAAATTAGGAACTACCTGAATATCCAGTGATCATGGAATGGTTAATTAGATTATGAAGCATGCATGCAGCTATTTAAAATGAGCAATGTCAAAGTCCATCAAAGTCTAAAACATCATCAATCCAAAAAGCAAATTAAACAATAGAATAACACTAATGTGATTCGATGCATACGTTAGAAATGATAAATGCAAAAACATGAGTAGCTGCACAGATGCATATAAACACAAATGCACAGGAAAACACCTGGAAAGATAAATATCAAACTATTAATAGTTGTTCCTTCTAAGGCAAGGATTAGAAACTGATGTTGGGTTGCTGTGAAGGTTGCTGCAAAGGGCACTCTGTTTCTTTTTTTTCTCACATATACCCCTATATTTCTGACCAAACAATTTTTAGTGAAGATAAAATTATGTTCTCTTTGTGTAATTAACAAATAAAAGAAAGACACATTCCTCCCTTTATGGTAAATTGTATAAAGTTTACACAATAGCACTAGCTATGAAGGAGAGCAAAACAAAACAACCCGTATTCCCTCACCTCATATGCTTTTCCCAATGGCTTTCTGATAGAAGTTAGTTAATTCAATCTTTAAAACAAACATGCTGAGAAACAAATCATTTATGTATATAAACCAATGATTATAAACCAGTTTTGTTAATTAATTGCTTACATAAAATGACCACGATAATGATTAAGTTGGCAATATAATTGATAAAAATTTAATTTGCCACAATTGAAAAGATTCTATGAAGTCATTATGGAAAATAAAAATTATAACACAAAAATAATGGCCTCATTCTCACACTGGGGGATTTGAATATCATGAATGGAGAAAAAGATTTAAAGACACATTCTTCTTTTTAAAATATTTGTATCTGAATTAATCAAATTAAAGCTGGCCACAATTCCATAAGGCCGGGTGAACCATGTTCCAACACAACCAAAAGACTGGCATCAGCTATTGCTGTGAGGTAGCTGCGTGTACCAATTAGGCAGAGGGAAAATTTGAGTTTATCCAACATGTTTTTAATCTAGGAAAAGGGCCTAGGATAATTTTCCTAGGAAAGAGATATAATTGGATGGGTTGTACGGACCATTGTATGAGTCCATTTTCACGCTGCTGATGAAGACACACCTGAGACTGGGTAATTTATAAAGGAAAAGAGGTTTAATGGACTCACAGTTCCACATGGCTGGGGAGGCCTCACAATCATGGCAGAAGGTAAAAGGCACGTCTTACACGGCGGCAGGCAAAGAGAGAATGAGAACCAAATGAAAGGGATTTCCCCTTGTAAAACCATCAGCTCTCATGAGACTTATTCACTACCATGAGAAAAGTATGGGGGAACTGCCCCCATGATTCAGTTATCTCCCACTGGGTCTCTTCCACAACATGTGGGAATTAGGGGAGCTACAATTCAAGATGAGATTTCGGTGGGGACACAGCCAAACCATATCAACCATTAACAAATAAATTGGTTATAGTGGCCATAAAAATATGTGGTCACCTGCATGCTCAGAAACTTCAGCGAATCAAAATGCTTTCTGTAATAATCAAGCAAAGATTCATTTCATAGACACATCAACTGTGAGTCCACTGAGATTGTGTGTGCGTGTGTGTGTGTGTGTGTCTGTTAGCATTTTGTGGGGTGTTGGGAGCCTACACATTTACACACAAAGAATTGAGCCCTGCTGCTGGGTTAAAAAGGAGTTCCCCTAGGGTGACCAATGATCTTGGTCAGGAACAGACTGAAGGGTTTCAAGGGATGCAGGACTTCTCCAAAGTCTCTGGCAAGTCCCTGGCAAGCCAGGACAGATGGTCACCAAAACCCCTCAACCTTTCCTCACCTTTGCTACCCATTAAAGGTCCTTGCTCCTACTATTAAACATTTAAAGGTAGAGCCCTGAATCATTCCTATACAAGCAACAAGTCTGTGATTCTCTTTGTTAACCAAATACTCACACACTGGGAACCATGTGCATACATTACAATTATGGCAAACATCGTAAAGTGACTTTTCACCTTGATTTCCATGATCTGTTTTGGTCCCCATGTACAATAAAGTGATGTTGCTCAAGAATGAGAAAGAGAGAGAGAGAGAGAGCGCCTGTGGGTTATGCAACTTAATATGGTTCCATGGGATGTCTTTTGCCCTGATAATATTGGGGAATAAATGGAGCATCTATCCCATCAGGTAGCCTATTTGATGTATTTGTATAAACAGTGCTTATTCTTATCATAAGTTACATTTCTGCATGTGTGTAAAGAAATCATGTTTTCTGAGGGAAATGATTGTTTTTGTGCCTATAACACATACATTTTGGAAGTGAATTAACTCTTCCAGAGAAACAGATACATGGAGATGACTATTGTTTTGGTTTGATGTATAGTATAAGCATCGTCCAAAAGAAATGCTGCAGCTTCCATATGCTTTTTTGTTTGTTTTTTTGAGACAGAGTTTTGCTCTGTCATTCAGGTTGGAGTGCAGCAGCGTGATCTCAGCTCACTGCAACCTCCGCCTCCTGGGTTCAAGTGATCCTCCTGCCTCAGCCTCCTGAGTAGCTGGGACAACAGGCACATGCCACCACCCCTGGCTAATTTTTGTATTTTTGGTAAAGATGGGGTTTCACTATGTTGGCCAGGCTGGTTTAGAACTCTTAATTTCAGGTGATCCACCCACCTCGATGTCCCAAAGTGCTAGGATTACAGGTATGAGCCACCATGCCTGGCCTTCCATATGCTGTTCATGATAGCTTGTTTTACTTGTTACAATATGTAGAAGCATGCTCAATTTTATTTATTCATTTATTTATTTATTTGGATCTTAAGCCTGTACACAATTTCAGAAATAGCAAATAAATTAATTAATGTGATTTGTTGCCCCTGATATATTTCCATACCTGGATACTCTTGAAATGGAGGATGCGGGAGAGACGGGGAGAGACAAGTCCTTATGCCTATAAACCTGTGCCTTGAAATTTCCAAATTGAAACTGCAATAGTAAAGATTCCTTTCTAATATATTTATTTTATTAGTTTGATAATGAAATTAGTGATTTATTTGCTCAAGTAACTGGAAATCTAGAGGCAGGTTCATCTCTAGGGTCAGCTTAATCAGTGGCTACTGCCCCTGTTCTCTGTATCTTCTGCCATTTTCTCAGTGTGACTTCAATATGTGTTGGTTTCATTCACAGGCTGCCTACCCCCAGATGATAAAACACTCACAGCAGGTCCTGCACATCATGCTGTCCATAAAAATAGAGAGAGAAGCCCACTCTTCCAGACTCCCCAGCAGTAGTTCCGAGATTTACCTGATTGTACCATTTTGGTCCTATGAGTATCCTTGAACTTGACCATCATCAGGATTTGAGGACGGGGGCAGCTTCTCCCAAAGTACATGAGTCAGAGTGTAGAGCAAAATTAAAATCATTGCTGATGGAATAGGGGAGGAGAAGAATGGCCACGCAGCCAACAACACTCATCGAGGGAAATGAGGTCACATGTGATGTGGCAGGATCCAGGGATGGGACTGGAGGTTGGAAGGTGCATGGGCGTGGAGATGGGGTGGAGGGAAGGTACACGGTGTGGAGGAAGAGCAGAGGAAAGGTAAAATGAGAGAGAGATTTCTATCTAATTCCACCCTGATGTCACCTGCCTCCTTCCCCTGGGAACCTCAAACAGCAGGACTGTAAGTTTAAAACATTTGTATTTATTTACTTTTTAATTTTACCCATCAATTAGCTCAGATAGGTTAACTACTCTAACAAACCAGTCCAAAATTTTAGTGGCTTCGCACAATAAACTCTTCCATTCAGTGCAGGGCAGGTGACCTTCTCCTAAGAAGTGATTCAGGAACCCAGGCTCCAATAAGCCCATGGAGATAACCATCTTCGAAATGTGACAGAAAAGAAAAGAAGAGAGGATCGTGCATGGAAAAATTTTACAGCC
The DNA here is from genome assembly GCF_028858775.2 of Pan troglodytes. NCBI lineage: Eukaryota > Metazoa > Chordata > Mammalia > Primates > Hominidae > Pan > Pan troglodytes. The sequence continues at coordinate 112,858,882 of NC_072412.2, read as the reverse complement.
TAGACTTGGAAGAGAAGCATGTTAACGTCATTTGCATTCCATCGGCTAGAACCCAGGCTTATAGAACTCCTTAACTCCTTAACCCTGGGTAATGTGGTTAAATTAGAACCCTGGAAGAAAGGAGAAAACAGAGCTAGCCACACACTGCTGTCAGCCACAGATAGCTAGCATGTGTAATTTCAGAAAATCATGGTTGTCCAGGTCATCTGACTTCAGAATCAGGATTTTTTAAATGTAAGGACAATGAGGAGAGGAGGAACATTTTCATGACCTGCTAAGTTATCCTAAATAAGCCAATACATCAGTCTGTTTACAAAGCATCACTGCTTACATGTTAAATTAAGGAATGGAAGAAACAGAGCTGGAAAATCAGAGTGGGGGATTTTATTATAATACAAATTCATGAGTGCTCTGAAAATCAAAACTCTGCTAGCAAGTTGCACTGAAGTTGAAAAAGTTCATGTTTTAACAGAACATTGCCCATATCAAATAATCTTACCTGACTTTCAAAATGTGACGGTACTGTATTTCCAACATGCAGGGTCTGTGTTACAAATGATGGCAGCTCATCAAGAGAAGACAACCGTTTTAAACCTCAGTCTTCTGGAATGCATTCGCCACCATTCACAGCAGACAGTTTCACGGAACTAGTTATTGGCTGCATGCAACAATTTTAACGATGACTTCATCCCGAGTATCTTAACTAATTATCCCTAATTTAACTGGAGATTGTGGGATGCTTAGATATAGGTTTAGTCATAAACATGACAACCCGACTTCATTTTAACTTCTACTCCTATCTTAGCTTATGTATATGATGCAATACAAAGACCCAGATTCAGTTCTGTATTCTTGATTAAACTTTCCATGTCTCTTCCATGTTTCAGAGCTATGCCTCTTTTCAAATACCACTAATTTATTCATGAAGAAAATCTTTATTGAGTTGCTATCAAGTACCAAGTAATGACAGTAAAGCAGACAGTGAAATAGACATAGTGCTTGCTCTCATGGAGTTTAGAGCTGTGGATTTCATTGTTAAATACGTGATTTTGTATGTAAATGATACTTTCAAACCTCTTGAAGATGAGGAGTATTGTTCGCTTTCAAGTAGCTGCTGTACTGTCTGCATGGACTATCTACTACTCACAGGTGCTAAGTGAGAAACTAGTCAATTGGTTATTAAGTTCAGATAACTATATATGCCTCCTCTACCTTAATAAAAACATTGGAAACCATTTGAAAGCAGGTAACTGCAACTAACTTTACTTCTGGTAGTAACTATTGTGAATTGACTTGTCATTTTTGACTCTTCTACTGATTTGTTCATTCCCTTTTCTATGACAAGTCTAGGCCTAGACTAATGTCAGACAAAAGAAACTCATGCATTCACTCACTCACTCCAGCAATGTCCTCATGCCTCTCAATGTCCTGTGGGCATGATAGCAGGCTCAGGGGACAGACAAATCTGCAAGACCCCAGAGGCTCAGTGACAGATCTTCAGGACATTGTATGCAGCATTTGCGGTTTTTCCTGATCTCTGACCTACAAAAGCCAAAGGATCCAGCGCAGAAATTCAATGAATTCAGTTCTTCAGTGATAGATCCCTGGGACTCCTGATTACCAGGTAAAGTTATAGAAAATAGTCATTGAAGACCCGTTACTTGTAAGACACTCTGCTTGGCAAAGATGAATAAAGCAAAAGACTTTACATCAAAAAGTTTATCAGCTCATGGAGGAAAAGGGGAAAAGGCACATGTGGCCAGGAGCAGCTCAGAAGCATAGGGCACACTTTCCCCTGATGCAGAAAGGAAATCCTGGGGTTATAGAAGTTCAGGGGAGATGTAATCGAGGAAATGTAATGAAGGAAAGATTTCCTTAAACATGTGACAATCACTGAGTCATATACATGGTATATGAGTCCTTTCTCCCATTGCTATAAAGAAATACCTGGGCAGGGCGCAGTGGCTCATGCCTGTCATAGGGAGCCACACATCCTGTTTCATCATGAGCATACTTCAAGTATTGAAAGGCAGCTTAGAGTTCTTTCTGTGTCTGTGCCATCTAAACATCCTCAATTCCTTAAGCCTTTCATAAACATGTTTCCTTTTGTAGGCCACTCATCATTCTAGTCTTCTTGCTTTTGGAAGCTTTTCATTTTGTCAATATAGGATAAGAAAGGAGCTCAATACTCTTCGTGCAATGTCGTTAGTGCCAAGATCACTGCAGCATATTGGCTTCTGCATCACCGTGATGGATTATATCAAGCTTATCTAGTTAGCTGTGGGTAAATAAATAACATTTCATGTATTTACACAGTTAGGTTGTGGGCTGGGGAAGGGACTTTTTGCTTAGCCTAATTAAATTTTGTGATTGTAGATTTGACCAATCTTACCAACTAATTATGAACTTTTGACTCAGAGGCCATTACCTCTCTCTAGCTGCAGGAACGAGATATGGCAATGTAAACGTTGTGTTTTATCTTAGATTTCAAATGTGTTGTGGAGGCAATATGAGTTAGATCCTTCATTGTAAAAACAAAACGATGTTCATTTTGCTTGAAATACAGATTTAGCAATCTAAAATTAACAATAAAATATAAAAATAATGCCCACATTTATGTCATTAGAAGTTATTAAAATATCATCTAATTTCTATTGATTTTACTTATAATCAGATACGTGGAGATGTATGGAGATGACCAATAAGGTCAGAACAAAATTTTCTTTGCGGTCTTTTGCCATTACCAAATGAGAGGGTACATTGTTTCCCAAAAGTATATTCTATGTGAAGCAAATTATCTTCTCCCAAAGCTACTCCCATTCAATATGAACTGGACTGGACTCACTTATATATTTGTTTACTGTTTATATAAAATGTGACCTTTCACTATTTATTAATTGCAACAGAAGCCTATTTCACTATGTAAAGGAGCTCTGCAACTTGCTAAATACTTCTAGCGAAGCATGAGTTGCTGAGAGCTGAATTCTCCCTCTTATTCTACTCCCGGCAGGAGAAAGACTTGCAGAGGCCACAGGAAAGCTCTGAAGCTCTCCAAAGTGCTGCATCACCACCCCCCATTCCCTACCTCCCACCACCATCACAGTCCCTACAGTCCTCCAAAGCCAGCCTTTCTGTGGTCACATGACTCACAGGCAATGGTTTGCTCTGCAGAAACACCTGCACGTGCCTGGCCACCTCAGGGCCTCCAGTGATGGGAAATGGGTCGCTGACCTCTTCACAGATAGGAGAGTTCCCTACCACAGTTTCTCAAGATCCAGGAGAGATACCCATTTCAATGATTCTCTGAGGGCCCTTAAAACTATCCCAGAGGTTTCTTCTAGAGCCTAGATGATATCAAATTCAAAGCAGAAAAAAAAAAAGCAGAAGAAACAATTTTGAAGCCTCATTAGTGCTCAGGATAGCTCTTTTACACACTCATATTTTCTCCAAATATTAAGAATATGTTAGATGGATCAAGTATTCTAAATTCCCTATTATTAGTTAAAAGACTTTATGCCCCATGGGAGGAGAGATCACAGTAGTCACAACGGTTTTATTCCTACCAAATCCTGTGGTATGAATACATAAATGGTTAACAACTAATATGGTTCGGCTCTGTGTCCCCACCCAAATCTCATCTCGAATTGTAATCCCCACACGTCAAGGGAGGGAGGTGACTGGCTCATGGAGGTGGTTCCCCCATGCCGTTCTTGTGACAGGGAGTAAGTTCTCATGAAATCTGATGGTTTTGTAAGGGGTTCTTCCCCCTTCTGTCTCTCTGTCTCTCTTGTGGCCTTGTGAAGAAGGTGCCTGCCTCCCCTTCCGCCGTAATTTTAAGTTTCCTGAGGCCTCCCCAGCCATGTGGAACGGTGAGTCAATTAAACCTCTTTTCTTGATAAATTCCCTAGTCTCAGAGAAGTTCTTTACAACAGTGTGAAAACAGAATAATACAACAACAGACTTAGATGCATCCCTAAGCTTAGTATACATTTTATTGATATGAAGGATGTGTAGTATGCACTTTACAAAAATGGAAATATACAATAATCTTTATGGTTAATTCCATATTGTCCATTGATTTTCATAGATGCTTTTGCTGATTCTTGCAAACTCCTATATCTGTAGTCAAACCATAGTTGCAACTGACAAACAAGGATAGTTGCAACTGACAAACAAGGGTAGTCCCAACTTCTATTGGTTGTTATTTTCAGTTACATTCACAAGTAAGAAGAAAATGAAGCATTGAAGATATGTATTAAAACTTTACTCATTTGTCAAGTCAATGATATCAGCAAATTCTTTCCCAAATTAGATGATGGTTTTTGAATACTGGAGGAAGATTTCCTCGTTTGTCATGCTACTCAAATTGTAACAGCTACATATATGAAGCACTTTTTAATTTAATGTGATTTATTGACATTTTCTCCATCACTTAAAGATTAGACGGTCAACAAAATCATAAGCCAAGCCCTGATCTATATTTTTTTGCCAGTTTCTGTGGTGTAAATACTCCCGTTATGGCTGACTTCAAGCTCCTTATGTGGCATCACTGAACACAGGGTTAGGAAGAGAAGCACAGCAGCGTGCTATTATGTAGTACTTCCACTGTACAGCAATGCCTAGTGGAATAAATCTCAAGAGCACAGACAACAGTACAACAAAGTACAATAATTAGGAAGCAATGTGTTTTACATATTTATCTTTGTTTTTAATATAATCTAAATTTATATAATTTAACTTTTAATAATGTCTGTTTTCAACAACTAGTTTGAAAAATTCATTAAAATTTAAAAATGGGCTTTCTGGAGCCGGGATGAGTAGGCTCTGAATATCCCTGTTGTGAGTAAGCATATTTTGGTACTGAACATATATTATCAAATAATGTTCATTATCATTGCCTTTGTTAATATCCAATTTCTCCAAGTTCTTAACATATTAATAATACCTTCCTATGTTAGATAACCAATAAATGTGTTCATCCATTGATAAGATTCTACCTTCCTTTATTAAAAGACAATAAAGAAATGCAATTAAAGGGTTGGCTTCAGAACAGACAAAACTGAGTTCAGATTTTTGGCTCTGTCACTTACTAGACAAACAGACCTTTAAACAGTGCCCAAGTTGCCTCAGATTATTAAATTGTAATAATAATAACAACATTAAAGGCTGTTATGAGCATTTGTGAGCATTAGATACTGTATATAATGTATATGCTTGGCATATGTTGAGAACATGATAAATGTTAATTACTGTACATTGTGGATTAGTCCTCTCCATTCATTTATATCAAAATGGACTTTCTTTATCTATAAAACGGATTGATTATCCTTGCTCCTTCCAAACCCGGTAAGGATGTCAGCCAAGAACTCAACAAGGTTGTGAATGTTACTCTGTAACTTGGAAAGGGCAGGGTCCGGCTGTTAATTTGGGACTTATTTTATGCAGCATCCTCAGCAGTCACAGAGACATTAAATACAGACCCACACTGTAGTTTAAAAGGGGTTATTTCAGTATTAGAAGATACTAAAACATAAAGAGATGAATAGAAAGAAAAACACAAAGGAACTTTCTTGTGGAAAATGAAGGAAGACAAAAACCTTCTGCCAATAAAGGAACAAAGAGGTAGCAAAGCGGGAAGCAGTCGATTGTGTTTTCTGCCAGCACACTGCCACTCAGGCCGAGGATATGCAACCCATGAGAGAGCTGTCTATCTGTCCTGCTTTAAAATGGGAATGGCAGGTCTGTAACTGAAATGGACACATGTTTCCCATGTACCACTTATGATCCTTTTCTCTATGGGGTAGGAAATTGTAAGGGGTATTTGTAAAGTCCCTGCAGGTGAGAAAATTAAGATATTTTGAATACATCCTGAGTTTAACAATCTTATATTGTTTAAAAAATAAACATCTTTGAAAGGAAAGATGAAGTAAATATGGCCTTCCATAGGTTCAGTGGTGTTTACTTACCACTACTGTGTGTTTTCCTTGAGTGAGTATAATTAAGCTGGGTGTTTTAGAGCTGTAAGTCAATAGGCTAATAACAATAGCTGTAGTTATAGCATTTGCCTGACTGAATTATACAACAAAAATATGATTTCCCCAAATTCTAATTGCACTGGGGATGTTGACATCAGTAGTAATGAAAAAGAGGTTCTGTCATGATGACAAGCGTCTGAAGGAAAAGTCTTGTGTAGGTTATGTCATACCACATTCCTTAGGTGGTTTATTTACCCAGGGCAAGGCTTACAAGTGGGCAGATACCAAATATTTGGTGATTCTGAGGACACTTCTCTACAAGCATCAGTGAGCCTGGACAGCTGTGGTAGGGGCTATAGAAATCACCATTCCCCACTCCAAGAGTGCTTTGTGGACTATGGTGTCAGAAACATTCACTATCCCTTTGCCACTACTTTCCTTCCTCTATCCCCACTGTGGAACACGAACAAAGTTCCTCCAGCCCTGCAGGTCGTGCCATCTCCATGCAATGTCCAATGCCAAATTTAAGTCTCATTTCTCACACAATACTGTTCAGTATGGCGTAAGGCTGAACGTGCGTGCTTTCCACCCAACAACCAGAGTTGAAATTCTGACTATTAATTCCTAGCTGTTACCGTGGCAAGTTAATGCTGTTGATCTCTGTTCTGTAAAGTGAAGATGACAACTTCTTGCTCACAGGACAACTGTGAAGATTCAATGAGTTGGAGCACATAAAAAGTCCAATGTCTTGCCTGTGTGTAATTGGCCTGCAATGATTATTAACTCATTTTATTCATGGAAAGCTCCTGTGTGCCATATATATATATATATGTATTTTTTTTTAGTACTTGCTCCCTTAAACATCTGTTATAAAAGGGAACTACTTTGGCACTGGGGGTGTCATGGCGACCAAAGTGTTTGCCATCATAAAGCTCATATTCTAATGGGAGAGACACAACACACAAGTAAGTCCATGATTACATCATACAACAACTGGTAGTGATCTAAGCGATGACGGCTGCAGAGTGACAGTGTGAGGTGTTGAGAGGAAAGGCCCTCAAATGAAGAGGTGCCATTTGAGCAGAAGTTAATGACGTGAAGATCCGGGAGAGGAACAGAGGAGGTGAAGGGTTGCATGCACAAAGGTGCTGAGTCAGGAACAAGCTTGGGGTATTCACAGAGATGCGAGAAGACCCGTGTGGCTGGAGAAACAAAGACAAGGTAGAGAGGAATGGGAGGTTAAGTTAGATAAATAGGCAGGAGTCGTGCTGAGGAGTTGGTGCTGAATAAGCCCAGCTTGTTATAGGCCTTGCTATAGAATTAATCTTTCAGAAGTATGCGACCTGAATTCCATCATGTAAACAAGTGTGAGAGATGCTGAGGACACGGAGAGGACTTTCCCCAGCTCAATGTGGCACATAGGCACTCACTAGAGGGAGCGAGGTGGCCTTCTGCTGGGGGTGAGGGGTCTCCCCAGGAGATGGGAGCATCTAAAAAGCAGTCCCAGTGTTGCCTGCTGCCAAGAGGACAGGGAATCAATCACTGAGTGTTTCTGAGTTTATGGGCAATGCATTTAGGAAAGACCTCCTGGCCATCTAGCTTGTTACTTTGTAGACGTGCTTTGGTGCTCCAAAAACAAAGTTATCACTTGATGAATGGAAATAAGAAATAACTCTGAAAGTATTTAAGAAGGAACAAGGAAAGAAAGGATTACTGCAAAAAAAAAAAAAAAAAAAAGAAAGAAGTCCCAGTATTTCAGATCTTCACAAGTATGAATTGATTCAAATTTGCTTTTTGTAAAATAAAAGGTTGACTATTATTTAAATTTACATTTCATACTCACTAATATTTTACAGAATACTTCTTTTCATAACTATGTCATTAAATAATAGAAATGTAAAAAAATGTGTTATTTTGGGGTAATAAGTTTGATAAGGACAACGAAGTATGAAATTGCACATTATAATATTCTTGTAAGTGATATTAAAATATGTATAATGTTCAAAGATAACATTTTCTTCTATACCTTCCCTTATGTTCACTGTCTTTATGCTTTTAACTGCTTATACACATGCCTTTTGGGCTTTAAGAACAGGTGTCTGCAGTAAGTTTGAGATATATTTAGAAAATAATATTGTTTATATTGTTTAAAGTGGGATGAAAATAGTAACAGTAACAACAAACCTAACCGTGGTCCCACCTGGCATTCCTGCCCTTGTCTAATCTCTTTCCCCCACCCCGAGTGTGGACTGGCCTTAGTGATTCACTTGCAAGGAATTAGAATACAGTAGAAGTAATGGCATGCACCTGTGGAGGTGAGGCTATGAAAGCAGCTTCCAGAGTGGGCTCACTCTCTCCTTCCTTCTCTGTCTTCTGTCTCCTGTCTCCTTCTTTCTTTTTCCCCTTCCCTCCTCCTTTCTTCTCCTCTCTCTCTTTCTCTCTTTCTCCTCTCTGTGTCTGTCCCTCTCTTTCTCCTTTCCTCTTTCCTCTCTTTTTTCTCCCCTCTCTATCTTTCTCTCTCCCTCTCTCTCCTCTTTTTCTCTCTCCCTCCTGTTTCCCACCACCTGTACCAGGAGAAGCAACTCTCCACGTTGTGAGCCTCTCCATGAAGAGGCCCGTGTGCTGTGGCCGGGAACCGTGACTCTTTGCCAACAGCTCATAGGAATTGAGGCCTCTTCATCCAGCAAACTGTGACAAACTGACACCTTCCAGCAATCACACCACGTGACTGGGCTTGGAGGTGGGTGTTTCTCCAGGAGTGACACCAAGCCCACCTCCCACTACCTCGCCAGGCCTCCCATGCCCAGTGGGGGTGGTAGAGGCTCCACTTCCACCAGGCCCTCCCAGGGCCTCCTGCCCTCTCCCGCTGCCAGAGTCCCCCTCTGCATGCTGGGCTTTCTCCAGGGCTTTTTGGTTTTAGGAAGGAGGACTTGGGGTCAGGGGACACTCTCTCTGTAGGCAGACTCAGACACCCTTCTCTGCTTTTCTCCATAGCATGTGACATTACCACTTTAAATACTAGTTTTGAAAAATCAGACTATAAAATAATAAAGATATTACTAAGAAATAAAAATCTCCACATTCCAAGCTCCATTCTTTAACAGGCATATGTGATCTCACTTTTCTTTCAAAATCCAACTGTGTAATACCCACTTAAACATGGCTAGGAAAAGGCCCTCTTGGTAGCAGAATACAAATAAATCCATTTATCCTCCTGACATAGCTAACTTGCACTGTGTCCATTACTCCATCTTCTTTGACTTTTCCATAACAGAATTCTGCACTCCCCTACCTTCAGCTAAGAGTTCTCTTTGAAGCTACATCAAAGTTTATAACCTCTCCTTGCCACCCGGCTCCGAGGCTTCAGCCTGTGGGGGATGTAGCTGTAGGCAGGGGCTTCTCTCTTTAATGAGACACTGAGTCATCACTGGCGAAGGCAGCAAGTCCACAGCAGCTGTAAAAAAAAGCACAATCTTCTCTTCACCTTTTACCAAATTCATGTCTTTTAAAACTGAGACAAAAATGGAAATTTTCATCTTGTAAAATTCTGCTAAGTCTGTGGCTTCTTGTCTCATCTGCCAGAAATGTGACTTTTGTGGACTTTCTGAGTTTGTGCTTTCAGAATTCACTCCATCTAATAATGAGGGGGAAATAGAGGCGTCTGGTCTTAACAACTGCTCTTAACTGACTTGGGGAGGAAAATCTTGCCTGTTTTATTTTTTCTGATTAACATAGCTAAATATACAGCAGTTCCTGGTTTGTTTTTGAATGGTCACTCTACACAGTCTACAAAGTGGTAAATATGTAGGCATGCCAATATTCACATATGCAGGTGTATTAGTCTGTTCTCACACTGCTACAAAGAACTACCTGAGACTGGGTAGTTCATAAAGAAAGGAGGTTTAGTTGGCTCACGGTTCTGCAGACTGTATAGTAGGCATGGCTGGGGAGGCCTCAGGAAACTTACAATCATGACAGAAGATGAAGGAGAAGCAGGTACATACTACATGGCTGGGAGCAGGAGGAAGAGAGTGAAGGGGGAGGTGCTACACATTTTCAAACAACCAGCGAGAACTTACTCACTATGCCAAGAAAAGGAAGGGGGAAGTCTGACCCCATGATCCAATCACTTCCCACTAGGCCCCTCCTCCAACACTGGGAATTACAAATGGACATGAGATTTGGGCAGAGACACAAATCCAAACCATAATAGTAGGGTATAGTTAGAGAGAGTTTAATGCCATACTATTTATTAGAGAAGACTCAGCTCTACCAATGCGCCGAAACTGATGAAGAATATATTTTGCATTTTCCTATCCTCTCTGAAAATTACAGCAAAGAAGTTAATGAAAATAAAATATATGCATAATATTTCTATCACCTATCTCTACCATCCAGTGTTACTGCAATCCAAACCACCATTAAAGTCCTGTGTGAGAAATAAGATATGATCATCAACTTTCTTTTGGCAGGCTCTTCTCTAATACCTTTGTTTTAAAAAAAAATTAATAATTCATGTCACTATAGCTGAGGGCAATATTTTGAATACTTCTTTTCTGAATACAAGCATAGTAAGTAACTTTTTGGTTAATAATATAAAATAGTTTCTAGTTAATTTCAATTATGTAGAAATATTTTTCCTATGGTATTTTTGTTTCAGTGAAAATATCTCTCAAATAAACAGATAATGTGGTTTCTGGTGTATAACTAGCATTGCATGTAATTCTAATTTGGAGCCCCAGTAGTGGTGAAGAATTTATGTCGTCTGTAATTCTGAACCCTGGCTGCATATTAATATTAACTAGGGAACTTGGGAAGAAAAAAAAACACCAGTGGCTCAACCTCTAAATCAGTTGATTTAGAGAATCTGTTTTAATTGCTCTGATTAGGAGACAACACATTATTTTATTTTAAAACTCATCAAGTGATACTAAGGAAGGTTGAGAACCATGGTTGAGAATGAGTGATTTGTACTAATTGTATACTAATTGACTGCGTGTCCCTTAAAGCCTGGTGCATGTTTTTACAAAGTGATTAATTGATAGTCAATATAAAAATCAAAACTGTTAGGTTAATTAACAAACACCATTCCAAAAGAAAATCTTATAGAACAAAAATGTTTCAACAACACCTAAAAGACATTTTGATTTACTAATGATGTGTTTTATGAAAGAGAGATGCTGGAGGGAAGGAAGGAAGGAAAGGAAGGAAGGAAGTTAGAGTACAAAATAAAAGTTCAATTATCTATGTCATAGTGAAAATGATAGTTTTGGCCATCTCTCTACATCTATACTCAAAATTAATAAGAGTTTGCCACCCTTCAGGGTGGCTCTTGATTACCTGAGTTCATTTTATACAAAGATACCCAACCTACAGTCAATCACTAAATATTTTTGGCTTCATAAAGTTGATATTTTCATTAGAATAAAAACATCATCAGTTCGTGTAGACAATTTCCTGGCATTTTCTTGTGCAATTTTATTTGTCTGAACTTTGGAGACCATTTGAGATGTAAGTTTTTGAGATAATGTTGTTTTTGTATTCTTCTAGATCCATTCAACAATGAGAAAATAAGATTTTCAAGAAACTACTTAATGTAGATTTCCTCGCTATAAATCATCACAATAATCTAAGTACAAAACTGTGACTAAATGCAAAATTATCTCCCTATCATATCTTTGTTATTAAAATTATTAAAATCTCAAAGAATAAATTTTGCTTTGATAGTAATCTAAATAATTTTCTGCCATTTTTCCAAATGATTTTAAATGTAGTAGAAATCTTCCTCTGAGTAGGCTGGAGATGAAGGGGAAGAATGCAGATTCTGGAATCAAGAAATGTTCTGACATTTCAACTTGTCCCATGTCATTACTGTTTTTTTAGTACATGTTTTAGAGTCTACACAACATATACATATATGTTGTGTATATACATATATATATGTGTGTGTACAAATATATATATGTTATCTTAAATCAACTCTCCAGAAATTTTTTTTGAATTGTCTGTATTGTACTGTTTATTCATATCCATCATTATTCACTTAGAAATTGCCTATTTCTGAACTCTGTATTATGAGAATAAAAGGCTGTACCTTAATCCATATATTCAAAATTTGTATATTATCAAAATGTTCCATTAAATTCTAGAAAATACTATCCATTAGAAGTTTCTGTGGGGATAAAAATGTTCTGTGTCTGTGCTGTCCAATATTAACACAGTGGTTATCAAAAATTTGAAATGTGGCTGGTACAACTGAGGAACTGAATTTTACATTTTAATTAATCTGAATTTAAATTTAAAAAGCCACATGTGGCTACTGGCTACCATACTAGATGATACAGTTCCAAGAAAAAAATTGCTATTAACTTAAGCTTTACTGTTAACCTTTCTTTAGGCCACAGGGAATTTTGGAAGTTTTGACTTGCTAAATTTTTGCAAGAATTTAGGTTTATGAACGGATTACTTTCAGGTGTTGTTTACAATACCAACAGTAAGCCATAAGCAGTTGGATAACTAAACCAGCAATACCTCAGCAGGAATGATAGGTTCTAACCTGAATTCTATGCCTGGAATTTTTGCTACAGAGAGCACCTGGATGTGGTACAGTGAAAGCGTTTGCCTAAAATTTCCTTCCAAATTTCAACGATTACCTGGGCCTTTTCTCCTTTTTTTTTTGCCCTATGACGATCTCCTTTGCTGTTCCCTCTAACGAACTCACATTCTATTGTCTTCTTGTCCTCTTTTTTCGTTGCCTTTCTAAATAATGTTTCTCCCTCATTCATTGCTGCTACAGCAGAGTGGTGATAACATTGTGGTAATGATCATGCACTTGGGGTAGGACACCTTTCTTTCCCAGGTGCATAACTCTCCTGCCAATGTGAGTATCTTCCAACATGCTTGATCATTGTTGGTGCTCTTGGCTTTGCTTTTCACGTCTTTGCTAAGCCACCATAATGCGCTAAACTTGAGCAAAATGCCCCAGATGTGACCTCTCCAGACACTGCATAATGAAAACTGATTTATATTCAGCTCATTTCTATGTGATGGAAGTCAGACAGATTGAGCCAATAGAGGGGTTTTGTTGTTGTTATTTGTTTCTGCTTCTGTGAATTCAAAATCCCAAAGTCATTTTTTAATATCCATGCTTTCCCTTCTACTATCCTAATCTCATTTTATCATCATTACTTTCTGTTTTCTACATTGAATTAATTAAATTTCCTTTCAGTCCAAATAACAGATATCCCCATGTGTCCCTTAAGATGTAGAAACCTCTTTCAAGTATATGTGATTCAAGTGTACATTTAACTTGTAACCTTAGCGTATAATATTTTTCCCTCCTGTTTGAGAAAGCTCATATTTTTTCCCACTAAACATCTTTTTGCTAAGGATTTTTAAAAGTTGCCTTTATATTAGAATTTCTACAGAATAACTAAATTGTATTGTTCTTTCTCATGAGCTTTGGTCATATATACAAATCAAACCCCTTTGGGGTATATCATCAAAAACACTGATTATTCATATCTGTCAAGATAATGCAAGCACACAGATTTTGTCATCTTTCCAGGAATTTTGTTCTAATAGATGATACTAGACACATTTTTAAAATAAATGGATTTTTATTCTTGACTCTTAAAATTTGCCCTTGTCAATGTTAAGGAAGATAAAGGAATCCATGCTTAGGGTAACTGGTAATATTTTGCCAATATGTATGTCAACAGATAGATTATTTTTCACTGTTGCATTTCCATCTATTTTTTTCTCCTTTATGTTAATCCAAAGTGATAAAAAGGCCAAGCTAATTAAAATAGAAATTGGGTGAGAAGAATTTTTCCCCTGGCTAGTAAATGTTCAGTTGCAACCCTGAGTAAATTTTTACAGATGAGAAATAAATCCTTACAAATAGGTCTTGTAATGGAAACACTAGAATTTCTCAAATAAAAGTACTCCAATGGAAACCATTGTTAACGTGTGACCCAACTGTGATAGAGATGCATTTTTAATCCAGAAAATTACCACTTAATTAGTTGTTTATTATAATTTTGAAAAGTATCATTGAAAGATGAAATTCTCCCCTTTCCTCTTTTCTATGTCCAAACATAAGTATGATGTTTGGCAATTTATCATAAAAAACAATCCTCAATGTGGCATATTTATTTGAGAGCAAATATAAACTATAATTTTCTTTTGTTTAAATAGGCTTGTTCAGTTTTCATATTTTCAGTGGCAGAAAGCTCTGGCAGAATCATTCTGAATAGAAAAATGTTCTTGATCAAATCACAATCTTCAGCTAATACTAATCAAAGTATTTAAACAGGATTGAACTGCATCTTTGAGGATATATCAGGAGAATGCTGTGTGGCCTCTCACCCTGCTCTGAAAAACAGAAAAAGACTTTTTTAAAAAATCGATCTTCTTAGAAGGAGGGAGTGAAGAAGATGAAATAATAAAATTACTCTACGTTCCTTAACAGGGTTTCAAGCTTTAGCTTATAATATTCTAGCAGGAGTCTAAGTCTATCTGTTTTGTTCTCTTCATGAAGAAAGATTGTTAAATATAATAAAATCACAACTTAATAACTATTGAGATAAAATGTAAAGAAATGGCTGTATGATGTGAACTGAATATAAGACAGAAAGGAGCTGGGCCGTGAAGGGTGCAGAAAATGATTTTGTTGTTGTTATCGTTGTAAGGAAAACTTACCCCTGAAAATTTGTAAGAAAATATTTTATATCCCCTGATGCTTATCTTATAATTAAATCAAAAGTACACAGATGAAGAATATGCAAAATGCTCTGGGTTTCAGGAACCTCATTGTGCAGAATGAGATAGAGGAGGGTGGGCGGAGAGAGAGGAGGACGCTTGGGTACCTGCGAAGCCAGCAGAGATGACAAGATGAGTTAGTTTGTGGAGAAAGGTAGTATACTCTTATCTTAGAGGTGCTGAGTGTTAAGTTGGAGGTAGGGGTGGGGTGCTCATTCAGGAGGAACCATGCACACTCCATTCAGGATGTGGGGCCAGATCTCAGTAGAATCACAGTATTAGAAAGAGATGTAGGAATTTGGAAGTCATCTACAGTGAAGTGACAAATCTCTTTCAATGGTGAATGGGTGCTTAATTTGGGCTGAATATAAAAAAAAAAGAAATCCCTTATTTTAATATTTTTGAAAGAAAGTTATTTTGGAAAAAACAATTGAACAATATGACTTCTTCCTGCCTGGGTGATAGGCTCTTTTAATCGATATGATTTTTTCAGCCTCTGATGGCAAACATTTCTGGGAAGAAAGATACAAAGGAGAAAAACAGCAAAAGGAATATTTAAGCTATCAATGTATAAAATGATCTTGTTAGGACTTATTTTACAGTAAGGATTTATTATTAGATGCAACTATTTTGAAAATGAATTGACTTGGAAATCAGAGTTATTACTTGGTGAGATAAGAGGCTGAGCCAGATAAGTTGGAGGCCTAAATGTAGACAAAAATTATGATCCAGGGAACAGGCATTTCTTGCATGTAATTCATGAAACATAATTTAAAAAAACACTTTATTCTGGACTTCACTTTATACTAGAGACATCGTGAAAAGTAAATTTTAAAATTTTGACAAATTTTTGACTTTCCAGTGATCCACGTGAAAACCATGCTTTTCATTATATAGAAGTAGTTATCATTATATTATCATTAAATAAAGCAAAAAAGTAGTTATTGTTCACTTAGTCGCTTTGTAAATACATTGCCAATTTTAGAAACAGACAATATTACAAAGCCATAATGATTATCCCACATGGGCACTGTGGATTCATCTTTCTGATTCTGGTACCTCAAAACTAAATTGCTATCTCCAGCTATTGTAATAGCTACTCTATAAATTAAAGTTAGTGTTAAATTGAAAAGTGACAATATTCTTGCTCAGCCAATACATTATAAAGTATGAATGGCTCTTAGTGAGTTCCTAAATAAATAATAGGAAACACATATTTATCTCCACTACCTACTGATGATCAATTGGGATCAGAGGTAACTCAGTGTATATGGAAGCTAAAAAAATTAGTAGGCAAATATTGAGCATGTCTTTCTTTTAACTTTATAACAACAACTTACCCTTGGAAATAGTTTTACAATGTGTAAAATGGTTTCTCATATACCAACCATAGACTGCCTTTCTGTGTTTTCTTTTCAAAAACATGGTGTGAAAGGTAGAGAGATACTGTTTTCATCGATGAAGAATTTGTTTGTGTCAGCTACAAAAATAGGACTACTCAGACTAAAGGGAGGGGGTAATTGAGAGATTAGCTTCAAAAGATGTACAAAAAGCAGATCATAGAAGCTCCAAAAAAAACTAGCTGTATTTGACCATTGACACAGAGGATTTCTTTCAGAAAAATAGACACATCTACCCTTGCGGAAAACTCATCAGTCATCTTAAGAATAAAGGTCATATTCATCTTGTCTTTCAGACGAAAACAAATGAATCAACTCATAATATGCTTGGTCACTATGATAAAGCTCATATAGCTTTTACATAAGAAGTAAATAGGGGATGCGGCATTAATTCACAACTCTTGAAAGTGACAGCACATACTCTATCAATGGTGTGCCTCTTTGAATTGAATGTAAGACCATCAGAAAATGACAAGAAACATCTTTTCCCTGAAAAATCGCTATAGCAATCCCTATTTATTTTATAAAACTCCAAACTTTGCTCTCTCCCTGTGTTTTGCACTGTCATTGCACAGAGTCAATATGAACAGGGGAATAATTTATTGCAGAATGAGAAATGACTTCCAGTGGAGGGAAAATTATATAGCTAATTTTGATACAAAATAATGGCACAGATTGTTATGAAGTCCATGATAGGCCTTTTAATTGATGAGTTCACTACAAAAGGCAAATTTCTGCAGAGTCCAGGAGGCTAACCTGATTTTTGTGACTTCAGAAGCTTTTGGTATTGCTTTGTCCAGCCAATTAATTAGGGTAGGAGGTGGAAGCCCTCCATTTCTTTGGCTAAATTGGGTGAATCACAGAATTCACAACATGGAATCCAATGGGAATATCTCTTCTCTGTGTCCGGCTTGCCGCCGCCTCCTGTAGCCACAGCAGAGGCTATGCTTTTGTTTATGATCCCCATCAGCTCTGCTCATATGTGCAGCATGACCTGCTTATCTAACACGATAGATAAAAGAAATAAAAAATAAAGCTTTAAAACAAATAAGGAGACCAGAAGAGGAGGTAGCATTAAATGTCTCTAGTTCTTTCTCTACAAACAGATGCACAACTCATTTATTTATCCATTCATTGCTTCCAAAAATATTTACTGAGTTCCTACCATGTTCCAAGAATTCTGTATCAACAAAGGCAGATACGGTCTTGACTTAGTCCTAGGTCTTTTAGAGATAGGGTTTGGATGGGGACAGGCAGGAATCAAGTACACAAATACATCAACGGCATGCATTGTGATACGTGCCCTGGAAGAACTGGTGGCAGCTGTGCCAGGGAACAATGGGGGTCAGGGCTGGGGATGCGCTGAAATCACCTGCGTGGCCCAGGGCAGGGGCTCACTCTGAGGAGATGACATTTAAGTTGAGATCTTAAGAAGGAGAAGGAAGGGGTAGAGGACAAGGGAGGTGGCATTTCAACACATAAAATATGTAAGATGCATAAAGAGCTCAGCCTGTTCAAAGAAAGGAAATAGACGCAGCGGCAGACTTTAGGGAGAGAGATCCTAGAAAATGGTGGAGCCCCAGGCAGCGGTCAGGTCAGGACGAGGCCTGACAGGGGAGACATTTGGGTGCAATTCCAAGTGCAATGAGTGGACAGGAAGGGCTTGAAAGAAGGAACGATGGCATTTGGGTCACCCTGGCTTCCTGCTGTGTGGAGATGAATTGCACTGGGGCCAGAATAAAAGTGGGTGGCTGAGAGGGAGGGTGGCTTGGCCTAAAACCGTCATGGTGGTAAAGGGAAGAGACACCTTGGAGACTTCCTAAATGTTCTTTGGAGGGTATGGTTGACAGGGAAGAATATTAGTCTATTTTGTAATAGAGTACAAGTTGGAAGGTAGTTGAGAGCTCACCTGTCCAACAAATTGAGTTCACTTAGAAAACCCAGAGAACTTGCATAACCTACAAGTTATACAAGGTTATAAAGAACTTGTCTCTCACCTAAAGAGAGACGGAGACTATAAACCGAGCCTTGTTTCCACAATGGCATACTGCAAAATGGATCATTTAGGTAAACAAAAAGGCATAAGTAATGAGCAGACGGCTCTCAGTTTGAATTATTTATGAATTGTGTTAATTAATGTTAATCAATTAATTAGAAATAAATGTAAATTAATTCAAAACATATCATTCATAACTTATTCAAATATTATGTAAGGGCTGTAATTTACCAGTGGAAAAAACCAACATGCTTCTTAATTCCATAAGATAAGCCAAAGAAACCCCCTTGTCCCAGAGGTGTCTGTTCTTCCACCTTTCCCTTTAATTCCTCCTGGAGGTCACAGCCTGACAGCGCCTGCTGGGCACTCACCTGGAGCAGGACATTGAGGAGGAGAAGGGAAGGGCCTTCCCAGCATGAGGCCTCCTCCTCCCACCCAGCTTCTATGGCCCCACTGTGAGGACACTCGGCTGCTCGCAGGAGAGGGTGGAAACGGGAGAGGAGGAGGAAGGCCAACTCTGTGCTTAGAACCGCAAGGTCTTTGATCAAGGATTGTAGAAGACCCTCTTTGAAGATATATTTACAGACTCTTCTGAGCTGGGAATGCTGGATAGGAAACAGGTTATCCAGGCCAATTTAAACCAATTTAAAAAGTAGAGGGCAGTGAATAAATGTTCCAAGGGCTTAAGAACTTGTTTTTATTTTCAATAGCAGAAGCAGTGCCAATAGGAAAATAATGTTTCCCAATATCATCTAGAGTCAGCAGGCCCTCCCAAGTGTCCCAGCCAAGGCACTTTTTTATGAGATGCTTTGCTGCCAGGGCCTGGGGAGCCACTCCGTGGGGTATGTCTTCCAGGAGGAAGGGGACTGCTGTCTCCACCAACCCTCTGCTAACTG
This sequence comes from Pan troglodytes, assembly GCF_028858775.2. NCBI lineage: Eukaryota > Metazoa > Chordata > Mammalia > Primates > Hominidae > Pan > Pan troglodytes. The sequence continues at coordinate 112,839,852 of NC_072412.2, read as the reverse complement.
CTCTGCACAGCACTTCATATTTATGTGTTTCATAAAACCAATTTCAATAAGCCTGGGACACAGGCATTCCCACTTTGCAGGTAAAGGAACCGAGTGTTAGAATAAGTGACGTTAACAAGATCCTACAGATAGTAAGGAACTGCAAAAATCTGTGCCAGGCTTTCTAAGCAACTGCAGTACAGACACCCAGTGTACGCCAGACACTGCTGTAAGGGCTTTGCCTGTATCGATCCTTAAATCCTCACAGCAACTGAAGTGCTAAGTGTCATGATGAGCCTGTTTTTATACATGGGCAGAAGCTGAGGCACAGTGGGTTTAAGGAGCGTGCTCGTGGTTACACAGCTAATGGGCTACTGAGCCAGGAGCTGAAGGGAATTCATGCTCTCATTGAGTAGGCGCCATTAACTTTATTAAAATTGCAGAGAATTATTAGCAGCTTCCTGCTGTTATTATCGCAGCTTCCTCTATGACCCCACTCCAATCTGCTAGAGATCACATCACTGTGTGGTGCTCGGCGAGGACATCCACGGCCCTTTTCGGTTCAGGTGGTCTTCATATCTGATATGAGAAAGATTGAGGAGATGATAATGAGGCTTTTGGCTATGCTGGAAGTGTATATATATATATATATATATATACACACTTAGAAGTCAAATATATATTTGAGACAAAGTCTTACCCTGTCGCCCAAGCTGGAGTGCAGTGGTGCAATCTCGGCTCACTGCAACCTCTGCCTCCCAGGTTCAAGCGATTCTCCTGCCTCAGCCTCCCAAGTAGTTGGGCTTTTTTTTTTTTTTTTTTTTTTTTTTTTTTTTTTTTTAGTAGAGATGGGGTTTCGCCACGTTGGCCAGGCTGGTCTCAAACTCCTGACCTCAGGTGATCTGCCCACTTCAGCCTCCCAAAGTGAAATATCAGTTCTTTTTAAATTTCCCAGTCTCAGGCATTCTGTTTTAGCAGCAAAAAACGAACTAAGACACCATTCTAAGACATAGTTCTTGTACTTAAAATACCTTTACTTGCAACACTCTCCCATTCCACTTGAATTCAGTCTTAAAAAAAAAGGTGAAATATCTTAAGTTTGACAGTTTCCTCTTTGAATAATAATGTAAACACTTAAAAATTTGAAACCACACTCAAACATACTGACCAAAAAATCTAATTTATATTTTAATGGAATTCTTAAAAATGTGTCCTGATACAATATACTACAGAGTTTCACCTTAGATCAGGTTGGTTCTCCACGTGTATTTTCTAAAGTACGTATTATAGTTAAGAGCCAAGGTGTAGTCTGAATGGAGTGCCCTTATCTTTCCACATCTCAGTTTTCTCAGTTATTATACAAATGATAATAGATAACCACTTACTAAATACATATTTCAAAGCCATGAACTTCTTTAAATCTAACAAAAGTCCCATTGTTATTGTCATACTCATTTTATAGGTTAGGAAACTGAGATAGAGATGAAGTGAACTTGCTGTTATAGTGTGTTTGGACTACTATAAAAATCTACCAGAAACTGGGTTGCTTATAATCAACAGAAACTTACTTCTCAGAGTTTTGGAGGCTGGGAAGTCCTAATTCAAAGAATGGGTAGATTTGATGTCTGATGAGGCCTTGGATTGGTCCATAAATAGCCATCTTCTCTCTGTGTCCTCATATGGGAGAATTTTAAATTAACTACCTCTTTTAAAATCCCATCTCCAAACACAGGCACATTCTGAGTTACTGGGGCTTAAGGCTTCAGCATATCAACTTTGTAGGCATACAATCCAGCCCATCACACAATTATTACATTCACCCTTCATTTTGACTTCTAAGTGTGTGACTTGTAAGTGACATTCCTACCAACAGAAATTAACTTTCTTACCAGATTTGATTTAATGCAGCCGTAAAATTCAGAAATTTAGAAATCTCCAGGTGTCTTTGACCACCATGATGCCCTTGTGGTGGATTCCTTCCCATGGTCCCTCTCCAGCAGGTGGCTTTCTCCCTGCTTCATAAGTGCTTGTTTCCCAAAGGCTGTGCTGCTGTTCTTCTTTCCCTTCATACCTATTGGGAAAATACGTATTTTGGGGTGTGTTGGTGGTGTTTCTATTTTTGTCTTAATCCCCAGTCTCTCTTCTGAGCTTGAGACCACTGTGTCTTTTCACCCAATAAGCTATTTTCACCCAGTAAGACCACTACATTAATTGGCTTCCTCTTTAAACCATGTTTTAATACTTTCTTACAATAAATAACACTAACTTATCCAAACTAAAATTTTGATACTTGTTGGAGGTTGAATTGTCTTCTCCCAAAAAGATAGGCTGAAGTCTTAACCCTCGGTCCTTGTGAATGTGACCGTGTTTGGAAATAGGATCTTTGTAGATGTAATGAAGTTAAAATGATGTCTTTAGGATGGGCCCTAATCCAATATGACTGGTGTCCTTATAGAAAAGGGAAGTGCCATGTGAGGACACAAACGTATAGGAGAAGGCCATGTGACCAGAGAGGCAGAGACTGGAGTGAAGCAGCTGCAAACCAGGGAGCATTGAGGGTGACCGGCAACACCACAGGCAGGAGAGCAGCACCGAACATTAGCTTCTCCAGGAGACTTGGAGAGAGCATGGCCTGTCGGCACCTCAGTTTTGGCCTTCTAGCATCCATAACTGTGAGAAAATAAATTCCTGTTGCTTTAAGTCTCTCAGTTGGATTACAGCAGCCTCGGAAACTGACACATTATTCAATCTAAAAATTCCTTTTTTTTCTTCATCTTTCACATTCAATCAATCACTTTGTCCTGTGTTAATTTGACCTTCTGTAAATTATTCCACCTGTCTTCTCCTTTTCATCCTCAAAGTTTCTGCCCTAGTTTGAGCTTTCATATTTCTCTTTTTGAATATTGCCATGTTATTTCTCTTTCTATAATCTTGCACCATTAAAATCCATCCCCCATACAGCTGTTAAAATGATCTAACAAAAAATATCTCTGAATAACGGTCCCCCTTTTTAAAAATCCTATATTATTCTGTGACTCCTCTTCAAAGTCAAGCTAAGTCCAAGTTTCTTGGAATGACTTAAAAGGCCCTATTTCCATGACCTCACCATTGGGTTTCATAGAACCTGCTGCCTGCCCTGCAATTTACAAGAACAGTTAGTTATTTGATATTATCAGCCTACCCAAAAGCACATTTTCCTGTGACTTTTCCTTGTTGCTTTTGTACTGTCTGTCTGGAAAGCCCTTTTCTTCTTCATTTCCTAGGCTAACACCTACTCATCATCCTTGATTCAGCTCAGGAGATGAGGCATCTTGAACTTGCCCTGTCCTGGCCGCATGTGCTCCCACAGATTTTTACCTTCGATTAAATGGGTACTGTCTTTGTCATACTCCCCAGTGGACTGAGAGCTCCTTGATGGCAGGAGCCATCCCCAGTCAGCAGAGGGCCCGGCAGAGCTGCATTTACCTGACCTGACTGCTTGCCTGACTAATACTCCATCCACCCATCTTAACAAAAAGCTGTGCTACTCATGTCCTTCTCACCTTGCAAACAGCATTCACTGATTGGATGCCATTCAAAGTGCCCTTCCTCTAATTCTGAGAGGAAGATGAGGGCTCATAATTTAAATGATTAGTCTAAGACCGCATGCTGGGTGAGCAGTGATTTCACACCCTCCATGGGTTGTGCTGCACCGTGCTGGCTCTATGTTATATGGATTTGACCCCTGCAACAAGTCATATCTGCTTAACAGGTAAAGCCCTTCTTGTAGGTAGTTTAGCTCCATCCTAAAAACTGAGCCTTATCTTAAACGGTGAGCTTGTACATTTTATAGACCTCTGGATTCGAGATAACAAATTTCTTCATCATCATGGTTTATGTGTCCCTTATGGGAGATTTTACACACACACGGGTATACACATACACTCTATCTTCTAGTGTGTACGTTAATGGCTCCAGAATGTGTATATTAAACACCAGTCTCTCTGCTGAGATAGAGAATATATCTCTCCTGAGTGAGAGAGATTGATGTTTAATAAACCAATGTGTCCAATTGACTCACTGGTCTTTTCACCCAATGTACATATATGCATATAATATTAATCCTGTGGATTATTATATATTAATGATACAAAGTTGTCCCTCTGCATCCATCTTTGAATTCAACTGTGGATGGAAAATATTGTTGCTGAGTTGTACTATGTAGTCAGGCCTACGATGGTTGCATTTGTGCTGAACATGTACAGACATTTTTCTTGTCATTATTCCCTAAACAATATAGTGTAACATCTAATGACATAGCATTTACATTGTATTAGGTATTATAAATAATCTAGAGATGATTTAATGTATACAGAAAGATGTACTTAGGTTATATGCAAATGCTACCCCATTTTATATGGGAAGCTTAAGCATCTGTGGATCTGGGTTTCCAAGGGGTGGCCTGGGACCAGTCCCTTGAGGATGCCAAGGGACAGCTATGTACGTTTTTGGGTTATAAGTGAGATAAGTACAACAAAATTAGGAGGCAAGACACTGCATACTTCTGATTTTTTTACTTTTCTTCATACTTAGTTCTTCAATGTTCTACGTTATTATATTCTAAATATATGTTTTAGAACTAACTATTGACATAGTTTAATTTTCTTCATACTTTCTCCATCCAGCCTTTCTCATTATATATTTCTAGTTCAGTAATTTCAAAATAATTAAGTTTCTAGTCTAAATTATTTATGATATATAAATTACATATTTTGTCTGTGTTTATCATAATGCCCTATAATCAAAAACAGAAAAAAAAAACACATACAGTTGTCCCTTGGTATCTGTGTGGGATTGATTCAGGACCCCTCAAGGATATCAAAATCCAAAGATGCTCAGTTCCCTGATATAAAATGGTGTAATATTTCCATATAACCTACCTACATCCTCCTGTATACTTTAAATCACCTCCAGGTTACTTATAATACTCAATATGATGTAAGTGCTATGTAAAATAGTTATTATGCTATGTTGTTTAGGGAATAATGACAAGGAAAAAAGTCTACATGTTCAGTACAGACAAAAACATCCTTTTTTTCCAAATATTTTTTATTCAAGGTTGCTTGAATCCATGGATGCAGAATTCACAGATATGGAGGGATGACTGTAGATGATGATAGATAGAAAGATAGATAGATAGATAGATAGATAGATAGATAGATAGATAGATAGACAGATGGATAGATAGATAGTGCCATAATTAAGCTACCAAACAGGGAGATGAGATTCACAGTTTCTATTCCATGGATTTGATACTAATTTGATGTCTAGCATTAAGAAACACATCTCTTTACATTTGTTTTCTAGTTTTCAAATTGGAATTATTATGCGCTCTGGGGACTCTTCTGATTTGGGAGTCTAGAGATCTGCTGTCTCTGGACTGTGCCAGGGAAAGAAACCATGCTCCTATTTTTTATCCCAAAAGGAGCCTTGCACAGTGTCCGAAGAGAGTGACTTTCCAGCCAAATGCAGCTACTCTGGAACATTTGAAAGTTACTCCTCTATAGGGGAAATTGAGGCTCCCTGCTTTGAAAGACTGAGAAATTTTGGTACTTTGCTGGTCCTTTATCCCCATCCAGTAAGCATCCTCTGTGTCCTTTTTGCAGACAGCATGTCTGAGACAGAATGTTGTGACCTACAAGCTCCAGCACAAGCTAGAGAGCAACCAACAATAGCAGGCCGTAGGGACCGCAGTCTGCCTACGCCAGCCTTTCCTACTATCTCAAGCAGGGACAGAAGTCAGAAATGGGTGCATTCCTGCTGCAGATTGCTCCTAGGCACTATTACGAGACAGTAAGGGACTGAACTCATCTATGACATTTGTGCTATTCTTTTGGAGTATTTTTTCTTTGTAAAATGACTTCACGTTCTACAATAGTGTTTACAAGTGAAGAAAATGCCTTAACATGTCCCCAAAACATGGGAGATGATAGTAGAAACACAATGCCTTTCATCTAGCAAACCCACACTAAACACTAATGGAATGACTGGAATCATATCAATCACCACCATTTGTGATTTCATGTAATTCTGTCATAACTCTTTAGAAAATGCCTGATGGAAAGTGTTCCTGAAAATGGTGTTTCTTTGAATCACACAGGCAAACAAATTACAGACAGCCCTCTGTATCGATGGGTTCCAAATCTGTGGATTCAATGGACTACAGATTGAAAGTATTTTTAAAAATGGATGACTGCATTCATACTGAACATGTACAGACTTTTTTCTTGTCATTATTCTTTAAACAACACAGTAAACTATTTGCATAGAACTTACTTTGTTTTTAGTATTATGAGTAATTCAGAGGTGATTTAAAGTATATGGGAGGATGTGCATGGGTTATATGTGAATACTACCCCAATTTCACGGACAGGAATTGAATATTCATGGATTTTGGTATCCTTTCAGTGTCCTGAAACTGATCCCCTGTGTATATCAAGGGATAACTGTACATTGCATTTGGATGCAATGGCTTTTTTTAAAAAAAAGAAAAGTAGGTGTTGACAAACCTGGATTATTTTTATGTTGCTGTTTGGGCAGCAGAAATTTTCAATAGAGGCAATTATTAGCACATACATAATAATTAACGATTTCCTTTCTGGGATAACTTGAATAATAGGAAGACAGTGCATTCTGATCATAAATGTTACTTGTTTTATGGATTTCTACTAAGATTTCTAATAAGTTATACAATGATGAATGGTGTTGTGGTGCATTTGTCAATGAAGTAATTAAAAACAGAATTATACAGACAAAGAATGTAAAAGCTAAAAAGTGGGCATGATGGATATTTTCAGGCTTTCCTATCCAAAGGAAGGCTAAATGGGGATGAATATGAGATGAAAATCATTAAGCTGAAGGAAGTGGAGAGGCAGGGGGGCATGGGAGCTGTACTGTGGCTCGTTAGCATTCAAGAAAGCAGAACATGAGGATTTTCATGTCATCAAGTCTGCCTGAAATGTAAGGAAGGGATTCTGTGTGTCAATCAGTCAAACTGTCATTACCAAAAATAGAGATGTCATAGGCCAGTTCTTAAGCATAACCATATTGGAAGGCATTTAAAATTCTTAAAGCAAAGGAGAAGAGCTGAAAATGCTCTTGGTTTTTTGTTTTGTTTGTTTTGGTTTTTTTTTTTTTCTAAGCTTATGCTGGATACAGTAGCAAGGACTTGGGGGACGTCACTTGCCATCCCTGACTTAGCAAAGCCAGATAACCTTTGGTGAGGGAGAGCAGATGATCTCGGAGGTTCTTCTGTTTCTTTTTCACATGACCCAGTAACTGCTGAACTCAGGGCCGGCTGACAGGCAGTGCTGGGCGGACCCTCGCAGCCCTGCCGGGGCTGGCTGTCCCGCTTGTCTTTGATGTTTATAAAAATGGCATCCTCATTAAAGCAGAGAACACAAAATCCTGCCAACTCAAGGACACGTATCCCTTCGTGAAAGGATAATCAGGTCACTGTTTGTCACAGAGTCTGCTGTGCAGGTTGTTGTCTTGTGCCTGGGGAAAGCAGGCAAAGTCACCGAGCATCTCCCTGGTGAAAGAGGGGCTCACCTAAGCCCCAGGGAAAGTTGCCCTTTCCACTTGATTCCAACAAGGTGCACATTTGCCTTATTTAAAAATATAGGAAGGAAAGATAGAGAACGTTTGAAAGAGCATGCCAGTTCATCACTCTTTAAAAACAGAGCATACAGAAACCTCTATTTAATTGTGCTGGAGTTTAGAATATAACACTGGCCCTAGTATTTAATTTCTCATTTGAAACTCTGGATATGGAAACCACAGTTAATATGAACTACTGGAAAATCCAAGGTTTTTCAGCAAGATACTTCTGTAGTTCTATTGCTGTTCTGTTTCTCCTATAAATTGTACAGTAATGTAATAATTCAAATAACAATGTCATAAAAACAATGTAGTAATAGAATAAGCTCGCATGGTGTAATAATCATGTCATATCATCTATAACTGCTGACTTTATTATTTGATCAGTGATGTAACTAAAAAGCACTCTGTATGTATGTATTTTAAGCTTTTCCTCTCTCTTTCCCTCACGCTCTCGCTGTGGCATTGTGTGGTAAATGTAGTTGTTCAGGCACTGAATTCAGTTTAGCTAGTACAGTATTGATTGTTGCTCTGCTCTTCCTGCCTGGGATCTGCTTATGTAACATGTAGCAGAGCCAGATAGAAATCAGCCTTTGCAACTCTGTAAGCAAATCACTTACATATATTTTTTTTCCTCTTTTTCCCCCAAAATCTTGGTTGCAATTGCCTGTTGGGGGTGTTTTCCACTTAGATATTTATTTCGATACCCAAAGAGGTCCTTGAACTCAAGATTTTATGAAGATTAAGATGGATAAAAAATTATTGAGTCCACACTATGGAACGTGATACCTTCATACGTTCTACTAAATGGCTAGTTTATGTTTTCATACACAGTGGAGTACAAATGCTTTTTGTTTTAACTTGTAATCTTTTCTCACTGGAAAAAGATGATACCACTGCCGATCGATGACTGAGAAAACTGCCTTGCTATGGTCCTTTGGTTGTGTTATCATGTGTCTCACTTTCTCCTGTACCTGTATTTCCAAATTTCTTGCTGGTATATGGAATTTTTCTGATATGAGTGTTCAAATTATGACTTGGGGAGATATCTCTGTGTTTATGTTTGTACTTTTTCAAAATACATAATTAAAGCAGATCCCTTTTCAACTTAACTGTTTTAGTTGTTTTATGTCAGTTCTTGAATGCATAGAATTAAAAGCTTCCCCTTCAACCTAAAACACTTCCCAGATAGAGAAGCAGTACAGCCGGTGAGAAAAGATATGGGGACTGAAGGTGGTCCATTTGGATCCAATCTTGCAACTAGCAACGGACACTAACTACCTGTGTAACCATAGGCAAGTGTTTTGGCTTCTCTGAGTCTCAGTTCGTGTATCCATAAAGATGGGGAAAGCAACACTGCCTCCTGCATGGAATTATCTGGAGTGTGGTAGGAGCACAACATATGAAGCTTCTGGAACAATCACTGAAAAAGAGTGAGTGCTCGAAAAAATTGCAGGCTCTTTTTATCTTTTGCTTTATTAATTTTCCAGGAACTCTGCACAGAATCTCTTAGCATGGAATTTTAGCTCCCTGTTTCTGAGTCTTCCGCATCCAGCCCAAGCAAGTGCCTCATCATTTCAGCCTAGATCACTGATGAAGCAAGAAATATTATTAAAATAATGTGATATCGGAAATTCTAAGTACACATTTAGCAAGTTGGGCTGATTGGTAGCTATTGTGAAGAAGAGCTCCTTTGTGACAGTTCTTAAAGGATTGGCTAAGATGATTTGTGATTAGGATAGTGTATTTAATTGATTTCTAGGTCAGTTGGTTAAGGAGAATCAACATCGACTCTTAGAGATAGGAGGAATCTGTTAATACTGCATCATCTTTCCTCAGTTCTCTCATAATGGAAATCTCTAGTGTTTTCTATAACCTCCAAGATGATTTCTAGTGACCGCAACCCTCTCCATCCTGGAACAGACTCCCCTTTATCAGATAGTCTTACCAGTTCGCTCCGTTGTTCCCCTGATTTTGAACTTCCCATTTGTACATCCTCTAATGTAGATGCCAGGCATCCAGGGTAGGAATAACAGGGCATGCCCTTACCTACCTAATTACCTTGGCTTTGTTTCAAAGTGCTTACGTAATGGTGACTGCAAAGGAGGAAATTGCTGTGATTTGCAGGATTGACGTACATATCGTCTCTCCATTCTTCCCAGACCTGCCTTGTTAATGTTTAAATTTAGATGCAAGTGCTTGATCAAGGCTTGCTTATTAGAAGTGCCCTAACTTTCATAGTAATTCCATTTCTTTGACACTCAGCCATTTTCAACTCTATTTTTAGAAAATAAAAAGAAATAGATTAGAAGTGCTTAAAAATGCTGGACTACTTTCTTATGAGATGAAACATCAAAACTTTCCTGCTCCTAGGGAAGCTATCTACAGTCGTCCGACCAGCAGAAGATTTAAAAGGTTTCTGAAGGGCAACTAGCATTTTCAGTTCTCCTTCCCCTTTAACTTCGTGCCATATTCTGTGGCCCTGCCAGGGTTGCTAATTTCAAATGCACAAATCAGTTTTGATATTCCAAATCACAAAACAATTAATAGTTCTCCATCAAGGAAAAGGATAATTTTTTGCGTAGCTCAAAAATAGCTTTTTTGTATATTACAGTCAGAAGACCTTGAAGAAGAGCTGCTAATAAAACCAAAATGTAGTTGGTTCATAGAGATGCTGAAATTCAAGAGGTGAAAAATATGGGACATAGATTTGTTGTGTGAAACTCTTCCATGTAAAGACGTTTTTTTCCTAGTCTGAAGGTAATGCAACTTCAAATAGTTACAATTATTCACAGCACAGGTTGGGGGAAATATACCAATATTATAAACCATGAAGAGAACCACGATCTGAAGGCTCCACTCTCCAATAAATTATACCTATATAATGTTTAAAATCATTAATAGTGTAAAAGATATTTGAGATAAAACTGGCAAAAATATGCAAATAACTGAGGAAATACGAAGTTTTTTATTTAAAAGTTTTTGTCTCACATGAACATCTTTCTTCTATTCCCATCTTTACTCCAGTGGGGTAAATATTTTTACAAAACCTATATTTGCCAATTTTTCATTTCAAAGCAAATTCTACTTACTTTCCTTTGGTAAATTATAAGCGCTTGTATCTAGAACCACAGCTATAGCTGCCTTTTTGTTTTTTCTTTTCTTCCTTTTTTTTTTTTTTTTTTTTGGCCGGGTCTTGCTCTGTTGCTCAGGCTGGAGTGCAGAGACACAACCATGGGCTCACTGCAACCTCAACCTCCCAGGCTCAAGCAATCCTCCCACCTCAGCCTCCTGAGTAGCTGGGATTATAGGCATACACCCCAGTGTCTGGCTAATTTTTGAATTCTTTGTGGAGATGGGGTCTCACTATGTTCCCCAAGCTGGTCTTGAATTCCTGGGCTCAAGTGACCCTCCCACCTTGGCCTCCCAACGTGCTGGGATTACAGGCATGAGCCACTAAACCTGGCTTAACACTGCTTTTTTCAATGTTTATCAAAGTGTCCCCAGTCGTTCGTGTTATCTCTTCCTGGCCCAGCTATCTTCTCTTCTCTCTCTTCCTCTTTCTTTAGTGCTTTCTGTGCTTCTATTTTCTCTTGGCACATCTTCTTTGTATTTCTCACAATACCTACTAGGCAAGTAATAAATATTTATTATCTTTATTTATTATCTTGAAGTTTGTAATTTTCCCCCCATAATTCTATTTCTTACATCTTGAAAGGCAAAATAATAATAATAATAATAATAATAATAATAATGAGGATGGATGGAGATAAATACGTCAATATATTCACAATCAATATAGGCTTTTTCACTTCAACATGCAACCACAGATAATGCTGACCTTATTCTATGCTTTTAGCTCCTATGCATAGATATAGAGTTACTTTTGAAACTTAAGGGAGTCTAGAGATGAGGGAGAGAAAAATAAAGGTGCCCTACTTTTTATGAGTAGAATACATTTTTTCTTCCTGTTTAAAATCTAGAATTTCTAGTTTACTAGATTAAACCATATGAAATTGCCATTTTTATGGACCAAAAATGGTTGCATATCGGAAATTTCATATGGCTCAACTTAATAAAGTTAATGTACTCATGACATAATATTAATTTTCATTCAAAAGTGTTTCTATCCATAAAGAGAGGAGGCCAAATCTGCATGAGGCATCTCCGGGTGCCTTTCCCATAGTCACCTGGCAGTAGCTGACACGTGATTTCACCAAAATACCAATTATCCTTCCCCTCAAGGGAAAAATCATATGCAACAGGACTTCTCTCTACTTGGCCCAATCTTCCATCGCAGAATGCAATGGTGTCCCTTCGCTTTACCCTGTTTTTCTTACCTCTTGCACTGGAAGCTTCCTATGGAATCCAGGCCAGAAAAATAGTTCTGCTGAGGCAGCAATGGAAAGAGGAGTGAACCTGGAAAACCCCTACCTGGCAAATGAGCTTTCATGAGCCCAGGGAGACTTTAATTAATGTTAATGGAGAAACCTCCTTCAAAACCCAATTAAGCACTTAAATGTGTTCTTAATGATCTCTGCTCCCTGAGTCAGGGTGGAGAGAGGGGAATTGATTTAACACCAGGGATAAAAATATAAATGTTCATGGGTGTGGGGTGCTGCTTTCTCTCGATAAACCACCCTTCCTCCAAATTCCTCACCCACTTTGAATCTCCTGTGGACTCCTTACCCTGCTCTCTTGAACTCAGCTATGAAAAGGTTAGCAGCTGAGCCGAAGGCGTCCCCTGATGCATAATAACAGTTATATAAAGCACTTCTAAAATACAAACAGATTTTGAGTACCTAATTATGCTGCAGGTGTTGCGCGTCCCCCAGCATGAGAAATGATCCTGACACTCTCTTTATCACAAGACTGACATAATGAAACTTCCTTATGCTCAGAGAGAGAATGCCTGCCCAAGAGTGCCTTTCTCCAGCCCCACGTAGTCCCATCATCATGATTGGTATTGATTGTAGATGAACATGTATTTCTCATAATAGATTTCCTCATTAAATTTTTTTAAATGAAATCCAAAATGAATATGCTCACCTAAATGTATTATTACTTCAAAATATTTGAGTGTGTGTGTCTAAAATGTGGTTTATATTTTATCTGAGATACCGCTAGTTCAAGTATTATTGCGCTGGAAGCTATAAGCACAACAATATTAGTACCTACCATAAAACATTCAGACGACATAGCTTCTAAGAAGCTGGTTGGCTTAAACCACAGAGGATAATCGGTTTTAGGAAGAGAACCATAATGATTGAAATGGAGGGTTTTTCATGCAGACAAGCAGAGGCATCATCAGTCAAGAGTTACCAGCACCCGGGCGGGCGTGGTGGCTCATGCCTGTAATCCCAGCACTTTGGGAGGCCAAGACGGGTGGATTACCTGAGATCAGGAGTTCAAGACCAGCCTGGCCAGCATGGTGAAATCCCGTCTTAACTAAAAATACAAAAATTACCCGGGTGTGGTGGCGCATGCCTGTTAATCCCAGCTACTCATGAGGCTGAGGCAGGAGAATCGCTTGAGCCGGGGAGGCGGAGGTTGCAGTGAGCAGAGATCGGGCCATTGTACTCCACCCTAGGCAACACAGCGAGACTCTGTCTCCAAAAAAAAGAATTACCGGCACCCTTAGATTTATCTGTGGGTTTGATGTTTTTTCGAATAACAATATCAATAATGCAAAGGGACTGAATTATTTCTTGGCATATGTTTGAGATACATGTGACAACGGAGCATAGTGAGTGGTTGATGTCATCGATTCACCCCTCCCGACCCTGCAGGCAGAGGTTTACATTGAACTTCTAGGTGCCTTTTCTCTTTGATAATGGGATTACCTTTTCTTGCCTGTTTTTCCAATTTCACTACTTTCCTATAACTGAGTTCTTTCCACCCTCTACTTCTTTGATATGCAGGATTGTCTAACATTATTAAAAAGATGTTTCATGGCCTGATTTCACTGAATTAGACTGTCAATTTGGCAATAAGATGACTATGTCAGTAGAATGACAGGAACTAGGGTCATAATTCCATGCTGCTTCATTACCTTTCATTGTATATTTTTCCAAATAGCCTATAAGAGATGGTAGCTGCCATTAACCTTCTTTGAGATTAACCTCCATTGATACAATTGTTAATCGAAATTAACCAATGAATATAAATGATCAATAATGGCACCACTCCTTGCAGTATATCTGGTGTATGCTTTTTACATAACATATTTAGTAAGTGTTGATGGAATGAATAAGTTAATTAAATAGCGATTTCATTAGTTCCTTATATGTTACATATGAAGAGCTCATATTTTGAAATATTGCTCTTTGCCAACTTTATTATTAGCAAAGCCTTGTTAGACTTGATTATATTTTACTTTTTCTGATATGTATATAGTTACTTCATACTTCCTAAAATCCTATGAGATTCGGTTACTAACTGAAGCTCAAATAAATAAGCTAAGTGCAAATACATTCTCTTCTCTAACACATCACAAATAATAAATGCTGAAGGCTTTCTCACTTGAAGGATTCTTACCTCTTCAGGTATGTTCTTTTCCACTTCATTGTCAATCTCACCATGTAAAACTGGCATGAATGGGGGAGGGATGTTGACTGCTTTAACCACAAGTACTTTCTTGTCTATCAAGGCATAAAAATCACCAGTATTACACGATCTTGACTTGTGCGACAAAGATATTTCAGAAAAGCAGTTTGCTAAACTTTCAACCTTATGCAGTTATCAAGAATATTTGATCAGAAAGTTCAAGTTCATTCGTAATCACTGTTTGGATGTTTTAAAAGCCCTTCTATAGACCTGGTGTTTACCACACATTTTTTTAAGAAGGAGTTGTGCACACTTTGTGTCTTAAACATTTGTGGCAGCTTGGAGTAATCAAACTTACTCTAGTGCAGATATAGGCACACTCAATGCTAGACACAGAGGGCTCTCTGGAAGTATCGAGGGTTATTCTAAGGAAGAATCTCATGGGTAAAAAACTGCCTTAACTTTATTTCATTTCAAAAGAGAAATCAAGGCAGCCGAAATGCGGGTATCATGAGATGGTGCATGATGCACAAACAGAATGGCAGGTTTTAGAAGCTTCGGTAATGCTTGCATTAGGCTAAGGATTGCAGAAGAATTTTCTGTGCTATTCTGATGGTGTGCCGAATTGCTCAGTCTATACTTTTCTTCTGTTTTGTCAAAAGAAATCTCTTGAAATAAGATAGTGCAAGAATGTCTGGATACAATATGTATAGCAACAAATGAAGTGCATACTTTTGTTACTACAAATATCTAGCAGTCATTATAGAAGTCATGTGGCCCAATGTCTGGGTGCATCAGTTCTGGGATATGAACTCTGGCTTCACTTCAGTCAGGGACTTAAACTTTCTGGGCCTCGTATTTTCAAACCCATGGAATAAAGGAAAAATATTACTGTCTACCTCAGAGGTTTGTGTAAGAATTAAACGAGTTACCTTTATCTAGTTGCTGGCATGCAGTGAGTGCTATGCCAGCATCAGTAGTTATCTTCTGTTTTGTAAATATGTTGCATTGGTGAGATTTGAAATCACCATTTCAAATTCACTATGATCATTTATATTGCTGTGTGTTGATAGTGGTTATAAAAAGTCAGAAACCCGATGCTAAATGTTTTACATTGTAGTCTATGAAATTCAAGCAACAGGATTTTATGTTTTGTCACGTACTCATTTTGTTCCACAGTGAATAAGAATCTGTTTCAAATGAACTTTTAGATTTATACCATGTGAAAGAAACAGATTATTGGATAATTTTTCATTGTAAAAGAAACAATTTCCATCTAAGCATTTACACATTCTAATAAATGTATAGTTAACGTTATTTTGTGCTTACGCTGAAAAATGTAAAAGATATTTTCTGGCTTGACCTGATTTTAAATAATAGTGAGTATCTTAAATTCTAAGGAATAAAATAAAACCGTATTTTTGCCGGGGTTTTCTGACCGCCTCCTTCTATAACATACAATTGGCTTCCCCTTCTGTCTGCCTTATCCACGGTCTTCATCCAATGCAGCCTGCTCTCTGGAGGCTCTGCCGTTTAGGTAGTGGTGTGTGTTTAAACCCCAGGAACATACCAAGGTCAATAGTTTTCCTTCCAGCTCACTGACTCTTAAGAAAACGACCTTTATGCAGGGGACTAAATTCTGTAAAGACTATCGAAGCCATAGTTCTAAAAAAAAGTTAGAAACGTCCATGTGTGTGGCAAGTAGAAAGTTTTTGTTTGTTTGTTTTAATGTGTAAGGAATAGCTCAGGTCCAGTTCCAATGTAAGGGAAACAAGCAGAAGGTGTTTCATTCCTTGATAAGCTAACGACATCTGACCTAATGCATGGAAAGTGTGTGTGTGCGCATGCGTCTGTGTGTGCATGCGTGTGTGTGCGCATGCGTGTGTGTGCATGCGTGTGTGCGCGCGTGCGTGTGTGTGCGCATGCATGTGTGTGTGCGTGGGTGTGTGCATGCGTGTGTGTGTGCATGCGTGTGTGTGCATATGGCGAGAGTATGGCAATCAGAATTCAGGGGATGTGATGGTCCTTTGGTTTGTGTGTTCAGTATCTCTATGGAAAGAGCAGGTTGATTGCTAAGTTTACTTTTTTATTTGAGCTTTCAGAGTGAGCATTTAAAGATCTATTCCATACACACTGGTGATTGTCTGGGTCCCACCCCATCCCCATCCCCATCCCCCACCATTTCGTTGGTTGAAATTTAAGTGTAAATGTCACCTGAGGCCAGGTTCTGTGGTTCACGCCTGTAATGCCAGTACTTTGGGAGGCTGATGCAGGAGGATTACCTGAGGCCAGGAATTCAAGACCACCCTGGGCAACACAGTGAGATCCTATCTCTATTAAAAATTTAAAAATTAGCTAGGTGTGGTGGCATGCACCTGTTGTCCCAGTTACTCAGGAGGCTGAGGCAGGAAGATCTTGAGCCAGGGAGGCTGAGGCTACAGTGAGAATAAAAACAATAACAAAAACAAAAAATAAAAACTAAGGCCAGGCACAGTAAGTAGCTCACGCCTGTAATCCCAGTACTTTGGGAGGCCGAGGCGGGTGGATCACCTGAGGTCAGGAGTCCAAGACCAGCCTGGCCAACCTGGTGAAACCCCATCTCTACTTAAAATACAAAAATTAGCCAGATGTGGTGGTGCGTGCCTGTAATCCCAGCTACTTGGGAGGCTGAGGCAGGAGAATCACTTGAGCCCGGGAGGCAGAGGTTGCAGTGAGCCGAGATTGTGCCACTGCACTCCAGCCTGGGTGACAAGAGTGAGACTCCGTCTCAAAAAACAAAATAAAACAAAACAAAACAAAATAAAATAAAATAAAAATAAATGTTACCTGAATATTCCCATTTAGGTATGAAATTGATGTGCTTGCTTTGTTTTATTTCCATTTGTTCTTTCTGTTGTTATTGTTGTTTTTCCGTGAGGAATCACTAAAAATATCAAATTATTAGCTGTGGAGACTCTCATTTACCTAAGAATAATCTAATAACTAATTTCTTTTCTAATTTTTAAACCAAAGTTCAGTGTGAGATTTGTGTATTAAAAAGTGCAATTTGTATCACAATCAGTACTAAGCCATAAATCTTTATCATTGTTATTGATTTAAAATTATCTTTGAGCCTTGATATATTTGCAATTGAATGAAAATAATTTGTTAAGGTGCTTATTTCAGGATCCATGGCAGTCAGCACGGCAAAACACATGCTAGGAAAGTAAATGGTTAGTTTTAAATTTTAAGACATTGCTACGGACATAAAATTTATTAGCTTTTTTAACCAGTTAACCAATTTTTTACCTTTTTTACCAATTGCCAATTTGGGGCTGAAAATATAGATATATGTAATTTGTATTATATTTATATTATATATAATTTGTATTATATTTATATTATATACATAATTCAAAAATGGAGGTATCATTTGTATATACAATGACATATCTTATTGATGAATGTAAACATGCATTCTCAAGACAGAAAATTATTAAAATTAAATGACCAGATTTTATTACATGTTTTGCATCATGATATATGTGCTTTATTAATTTGATTTTTGCATATTTCAGTATTATTCTACATTTTTTGCCAGGCTTTACTCTGAGCATAAAACTGGGTACTGCCATTTAATTCCAAATATATAATGATCAACTGTCTGCTCCAAAGCTGCACCTTCCAATGTTACCATCAATTTTATTATTAAGGATTGTTAATTCCATTGATTATAGTTTTCAATAATAATGAATAATAATATTATTCATTAATCAATAATCAACTGGTAATCAATAATTTAATTAATAATCAATTAAACAATAATGTTATGATTATTCATAATCCATTATTGTATACTAAAAACATATTTCTGATGGTATGTTTAGCTCAGGATAAAGAAGACATGGGCTAAGATAGGCCCTCTGTTTCTGCCGAAGTAGCAGAGAAAAGTCTTCTTTCCTAGAGTTTTGTGCCCTAAGCACATTTGCAGGGATGGGTTCAAAGACTTGCAGAGTGTGTACTTATATTCTTAACTCTATAAATAGGAGGATGCTCATTTTTCTCTAAGATACACACAACACACTTAGAGAACAGAAAATGCACTGTATTATACTAACTTCACAGGGGTTAGACAGCAGCAAGTCAATGGAACACAGGGAGCACCCAACGAGAAACTGTCCTTGAAAATGTTTTAGGGAGGAATTCTAAAGTCTTGCCTCTCAACTTAACTGTGTATCTTCATTTGAATTATGGAACCATTGTTCATGAGTGAAATCTATTTTTATGTTCTGAATCTTCCCATTCAAAGACATATGTTTTCTCAGCTTTTAGACAATAACGTTATCTAAAATGTCAAAATAATACATTCTGCTGAATCTCAGTATTTACTGAGGAAATACAGAAACATGGCAAAAGTTAGGAAGAAAAATGTTTCCTTTTTCTGCTGTCCACAAAAGTTGGTGGAACATTTATGACTGCAAAAAAAATGAGTTATTAACACTGTTTTGATTGAATTCAACAGATGCTCTGACTTTCTTATATATGTGTGTGTGTATGTATACATATATATTTAACAACTATAAATATTTATATGTAACAACACTTTCACAAGATGCCAATAAATTTAGTATGAGCATTTACATATCTAAATCTTTCTTTGGCTCTAGAAACTGATGCTATGCCAACCAGAACAAAGAAATAGTAGCTTTCACTACTGTCACTGCTAATAAAATTCAGCATCATTACAGCTTATACAAAATTGTACTTATTAGCCCAATTTCTATTGCTTGCCTTAAAAAAATGTATCAGAGAAAATGGATGCCATTAGTTTAGTTTGTAGATTAAACTAATAATAATAATGGCAAAACCTTGATCAAGTAAACAAATCCCACTAAATAGAACAGGAATGTGTTGCTAAGACCAAGGCCATTTGGATTCACCCTGAGCTTGTGTTTAGAGGCATTCATTCATTCATTCATTCAGGCACTAATGGCTGAGTCATGCCAGAGGCTAGGCCCCTCCTGCGGAGAGTTCACTGCTGCCTAAAGACAGACCAGGTTCTTGCCCTTATGTTAATATTCGGGTCTTGCCTAGTCAGTTATATAAAGTTCATTAAAATTTGCTTACATAATTCAAGCAAGTGCTCAGTTTTAAATGTCTGTGCCACACAATTTGACAATTTACATAATTTATTTCAGTGCTAAAGAAGTTGACAATCGCTATTTAACTTAAGTCGGGCTTCTCCTAAGTGGGGCGAACACACACAGGACATGCACAAGATAATCTGTTAAAGTATGACAAGAAAATAATAAATTCTACTTGCAGTTATAATTTTATCCTAACCTTTTCAATCACTTGTGCTCTGTGTGTGTTGTGTAATGTACACATTATATAACAGTTCATGTGTATATAAATGAATATTTATGTAAGGGAAATATGCTAAAAATCTTAAATGGGTGGAGTAACTACTAAAAATGTTTAGCAAGTACAATTAAAACATATACAAGTTAGTGTCACTTCTGTATAATTTAATAGTTAAATAGTTGTTTCTATGGGGAATAGTAAGCCACAGAGAGAAAGAAGGACGTAAGACCGGGACCAGAAAAATAGGCCTCTTAATTGGAGGCGGCGGTTACTTCTAGTGATAGGCGATTGTTTTTTCCAGATATAATTCTGGCTCCTTCCTAATTAAGATTAGTGTTACTCATCTCACCAATTTGCAGGGTTTCAAACTTGTGTTAATAAGATCACAAACATTGTGAGCCTTTGCCATCTTTAAATCTTTCACTCTAAAGCAAAACGCATGTAACAGTTGCCGAAGTGCCTTCTTTGAGCTTCTTTGAAAACAGCCGCATTTTCTTTGAGCTATGGAGCGCAGCATAGAACATGTTTGAATCCCCAAAGCTTAACCCCAGAAAAGATATTTCTTGCAAGCCACAAAGAACTCTACACTTACAGTATCATGAGTTAATATTTACCTCTGCATAACTGGTATAGAATAAAACACAGTTTGATGTGGGGTGGCGGGGTGTAGGGTAAAATGACCTAAAAGCCCACCCTGGCTCTGTTACATTTTGCTGTGGGACTTTGTCCACATTGCTTACATTCTCTGAGTCTCGGTTTTCATATTCATAAATTAGAATAATATCACTCACATCACAGATACCATGCATTGAAAACACCTGGCAAAATAACTGATAGTAAATAGTTCTTTTTTATTTTTTTACTTTTTATTTTTTGAGACAGAGTCTCACTCTGTCACCCAGGCTGGAGTGCAGTGGGGCAGCCTTGGCTCCCTGCAGTCTCTGCCTCCTGAGTTCAAGTGATTCTCCTGCCTCAGCCTCCCGAGTAGCTGGAATTACAGGCATGCACCGCCACGCCCAGCTAATTTTTGTAATTTTTTAGTAGAGACAGAGTTTTGCCAGGTTGGCCAGGCTGGTCTTGAACTCCTGACCTCAGGTGATCCACCCACCTCGGCCTCCCAAAGTACTAGGCTTACAGGCATGAGCCACCATGCCTGGCCTTGAATTTTTAAAATTTCAATAGCTTTAGTGGTGCAAGTGGTTTTTGGTCACATGGATGAGTTGTATAACGGTGAAGTCTGTGATTTTAGTGCACCGGTCACCTGAGTAGTGTACATTGTACCCTACAGGTAGTTTTCTATCTCTCACCCCCTTCACAAACTGCCCCATTCTGAGTCTCCACTGTCTGTTGTATCACCCTGTGTACCTTTGCATACCCCATAGGTTAGCTCCCACTTATAAATGAGAATATGCAGTATTTGGTTTTTCATTCCTGAGTTACTTCAATGCAAACTTGCTGCAAAAGACATTTTGTTCTTTTTTTTATGGCTGAGTAGTATTCTATGGTGTTTATATTATATAAATTTCATTATCTCCTTCCTTCCCTTGCTGTCTTCCTCCCATGCTCTGCCCTTCCTCCCTCTCTTTCTCATATCAGAAGCACACTAACCTCCACCCCACTCCTCTCTCTGACATGCCCATCTCACTCCCTCACATGCCGTCCCCTTCTCTTCTCCAGAAACCCTCAGCCCCCATTGACTTCTGCTCCCTCCACACAGAGGTGCACTGAGGGAGCATTCACAGTGGGATTCATCTTACCCTGGCTCCTCGAATTTTACAGCACTATTTCTGATGCCAGGGAAAATGTCTTATGATGAAATTTTTAACCTGCCCTACACCTCTGCTCCCCAAGGCACCTATCTACTGTCAGACTCCAAAGTTGGCTTTCAGTGAAAAATGTGGGATTAACAGACAGATTGGATGGTACCTAGGCAGCCAGTCCTCTGTTTCATGGTAACAGGCTACAAGTCTGTATTTCAATTAGAATACTGAAGTGTTCACTCTGACTTTTTAAATATGTAAATTCTAATAGAATCACTGGCATTTTTCTGACTGTAATGCAGACCAGGTTTAAATAGGCAACATGTTTAAAGAGCCACGTGACACAATCCTACTCCATTCCCAGGGTGCCGGTTGGCTCTTAATTTACAAAAGGGGTTTGCATTCATACCTTTCCCAGCTTCTCACTAGCAGGAAACATTAAGATAATGCAGAAAACAAAAAAGATAGTGTGGTGTTAGCTGCTGTTTCTTGAGGAGGAAATGTGATGACAAAATCAGAAATGCTGGCATCTGTGGGAAAAACAAAGAATGCAAAGAGCCTGCTCCACTGAGGAACAGCAGATTTTCTTTGAGCAAAAGCAGATTATTCTTGTTTCAATTACTAATTTTTGTGACTCTGACATTGGTAAAGTAGGGTGGCAATCATGCACTCTTGGTACACAAGTGACCTGACAACATGGCCAAGAAGTAAAACTTTTAGATACATACCAAAAGCATTATATATTCTAGTTCTATAATGTGCACAGCTATGTAAAAGTATCAGATTCTTAGATAACTAACTATAGTTTATTATGTCACATTTTCCATCCTTTACTTTGGATTATATGACAAAGTTATGCGTTAACTTTCTTTAGACTTTTTTTTTTGCCCATTTCTACTAAGTGAGGCTGTTACAGTAAGTTCCTTTCTCTTTGGTTTTATGAAGAAACGAATACATCTGCATTTTATAGTGAAGTTACTGATTACTTTTTATAGCTCTACTCAGTGCGTTGGTATTATTGGTATTTTCTAAATAGATTGTAGATTATGGAAGATAACATTCATTTATTAATCATCGAGTGCTCCATGAAATCTTATATGAGTTCTGGAAAATAAGGAAAGCCTAATACATTCTCTCTTCTCCTATCCTTGGTGAATATATTATCCCTTTATATCCTTAGATTAGTTTCAGATTTCTTATTTAAGACTCAATTCCATTTCCCTTTCTTTAGAAGACTGATTTCCCACTTTTTAAACCCTTTTCAACATTCTCAACTCACTCAAGATGTGGAGCCCAAAATTGAATTTATATTGAAGTGTTCACTTGCTGCCTTTTTAGAGATATAAATTTTAATAGGATCACTGGCACTTTTGTGACAGTCAATACAGGCCAGGTTAAATAAGTGGTATGTTTAGAAGACATGTAATACTCTGCATTTCTAAGGCATTGCTTGGCTGAGAGTCCACAAAAGGTGCTTTCATTTACTACGGGCCCATTCCGACTGTAGATAAGGCTATTGAGTTATATCCATCCACGGCCAACACTTGGAAGTAGTCTTATGGAGAGACTTTCTTCTTTTTCGATGCCCACAGCAGAGCTCCCACCATCTTCGTCACTAACCTGATAATCCGGTGACGGCAGCTTGTTAAAAGACATCTTCCTTCACACCAAAGGAAACGCTTCCTTATGTACTGTGAAGTTAATTCACTGGTTATTATGATCGTTAATATTCATTTCTGGATATATAATAGAACTGTTCTGGAAAGGAATGAATTAGTATAACCTCTCTGCTCAACACTTTTTGCCACAATCCCAGCCAAAGGAGTGTGTCCGTTTAAATAACAGCTATAAAATATACTTTGCCCTCTGAAGCTCTGTGGGCCTTCCATGAGCTCAAAAAAATAAACCACACCAATCCCCATCTTTGTGTGACAGTGTTTCTTAGCTTGCAACCCAATCCCATATTGTGCTTTAGGACCTGAACCATGGGGTCTTTTTGGAAGGAGAGGTTCACTTCATGAAGTGGACTTTTAAAAATGTATTTCTTTAGTTTTTGTTTGTTTGTTTGTTTTTGTTTTTGGCCTTCAATAAAGGCCACTGGGTTGGTCATATGAAAGGGGATTCCTAGGATTTAATATGTTGGGGGCTCATCAAGATTCCTGGTCTGAGTCTCTGCTCTGGGCAGGATCTCAGGGCCAGGTGGACTGGCTCTCACACTAACCAATCGCGGGGCATCATTATGCAAGCCCAAAGGCCATGTTACTAATTTCCAGTGGGCATTCCACTGACGGTAAATGTCTGCCAGATACATCCAGGGCACTGGGGATACAAGAAGGCACAAAGCTTGGCCTTCGTTCCAAGAGCATAGGGTCTGGGAAGGAGGCAGACGAGAAGACAGCATCACATTTACTGAACTGCCGAAGAAGAGTTCATTGCAGGGTCTAGAGGGAATGCAGGAAAGGCTTCCAGGTGAGGTCACACAGGATGGACAGGAATTAATAGGCTGAGGGATTCGTGAGGGAGGTGGAAGGAAGACCCTGGTGCAGAGCCACCGAGGGCACGCTGCACATCGAGTGACCTGCTTGTCACTCCTGCAGCCAGAGAGCAGAGTGCCGGGTGGGAGTGGGCAGAGATGAGTCTCGACTGCTCAGCAGGGCAAGGTCGCAGAGCTGTGAATCTGTTAGGAGCTTTGAACATTCTCCTGGGTGTTGCTGTGGGATGGGGTGGGGTGCTGAATTATTAAAAATGAAGTAGTGGAATAATCAAATTAATTTTCTATAGATTGCTCTAACTGCAGCATGAAGCAGGAGTTCACAACTGAAGGCACAAGGGTAGGCTCCACGGGGTATATCCAAGGCAGAAATCCAAGTGAGAGATGCTGATGGCCCGAGCAGCACTGGTGTCAGTAGAAATCAAGAGATTTGGGCAGACATAGAGCTATTGAGGAAGCAGGCTCACAGGGCGTGGTGATTGAAGAGCTGCGGAGCGTGGAAGAGGCACCCGGATGACCCCCAGGTTTCTCACCTGCTTCCCTCCGAAAAGAAGAGGCCGAATTCCACTTTAGAGTTTGTAGTGCTTGAGGTATTGAAACAGAGTGAGAGAGAGAGAAAGAGAGAGACAGAGAAAGAGAGAGAGAGATCAGCATTGGTAATGAAGATTTAGGCTTCACTATTTTAAAGACTACAATTGAATCACGAGGATGGACGGTTGCCCAGAAAGAATGTGTAGAAACAAGCTTGGAACAGAAGCCGGAGGGATACTAACATTTTGGGGAATGGCAGGGAAAACAAACAAACAACAGCAACAGCAAACAAATGAAGATGGAGAAGGAGGGGCAGAGGACTAAGAGGGACGCCAGGATAAAACAAGTCCCGGTGGCATTTCCGGAAGCTGTTCAATCAACCATGATCAGGGCTGGCAAGAGGTCAAATAAGACAACAACTGATTTTCCAGCTGGATTCGTCAGCAGAGGGGCCAAGGAGCTTGGAAAGAACAATCTCAGTGGAGTGGTTCGAGCTGAGGCCAAATCATAGTGAGATGAAGTGAAAGATAAAACAAGGAAGATATTGAGTGTTACATGAGACGTTTATTAATGAGGAAGAGAGAAAAAGAGAAAACTAAGTTGCCTCTGTATCATAGTTAGGACACGTTTTCCTTTGCATAACGCTGGAGACATATTGACAAATGCTTCTTAGGTTTCCCTTTTTTCCTAAGCCCTGTGCAGATTATCTCTGGATGGGCACATTCTCCATTTGCGAAAGCACAGCCGAGTTGATCTGCTTTTCACCTTCTGTGCAATCATATGTCTGGGCAGCTCCGTGGTGCCATACCCTGATTGGCCAACTGGGCTTGCGTTGGCCCTGTGATTTTCAGACTGATTCCCTCTCCTGTATAAATGGAGTCTGGGATGCTGGCGTGGATGGGCACAGCAGGAGCCTCATTTTGGTGTTGAGAATGGTTTGGGTGGACTGGGAAATGTGGGACAGAGCCAACAAGCTCAGGAGGCCCTGAAATGCAAGGGAATAGACCAAGTGTGATGACAGGATTCAAAAAGTGGGTCACCACCAGAAAACAGGAAGACATTTGCGTTTTACTTCAGGAAATGGAGCCAAGACAAAGCCCTAGAAGGCAAGGGGTGCTGATGTCATAAGACCCCCCCACAAGGGATCAAGAAGCTCAGAGCGCTGCTCACCGCCCATCCTTAAGCTTACTTCACAGACTCAGCTCAGCCTCAAGCAGTGGGGCCTTTCTTGTTTCCCTTTCAGAATATATCACGATTTCCAATTTCTAGGTGCAATGTGCTTTCACCAGACACTGACACAGACATAGCAGAAAGCAGACATTCAGACATAGGAACGTGAAAATTTATTTTGAGTTTCACCCTCACTTAAAACTGTAGCAACATGCGTTATGCGTCGAAGTGCATTAGCCTGAGGCGGTTGCTGTCGCAGACTAATGCTTACATAACCAATTATTTCACCCACACATACCCAAAACTCAGGCCGCTAGCGGGGTTAGAGCTGGCAGAAATGGATCTAATAAAATGTATCAAAAAATGCTACAAATGTGAAAGGAAAGTTAGTCCTTACTAATAAGTGGGGTAAAAGGGAGAGCAGCTGCTTAGCCTCTTGATTTGAAGCTGACAACCATTTTTAATATCTGACATTTTTCTTTGTGATAAAATATATAGCCAACGTGATATTTTTTCAGCAGGCTAACATATATTTACATTAGCAATCTTCTACCTTGCTCTAAAATAGAGAGATGGATTTTGGAGATGGGTGTAATATATATTTAAAAAGTAACGAGAAGCTGGCCTTCTGCTGGAAAAATATTAATCATAGGGCATTTTTTGAAAGGTTCTGCACAGATTAGCTATCTTCAAATGGAATGCCCAGAACCAAGAGAGGACATGAGGACACCACACAGGCACACCTGCCAGCCGTCTATATGGCACCATTGTTAACCATGGTGATCCTGGTCCCGTGTAGTATTTCTATTCACAAATGCATGGGCTACTTCAGGATTGTCCAGATTTGCATGTAACGCATTTCTTTCTAGAGTTCGTGGCTTCACATCACTCCCCGTAATCAGGAAGCAAAGTACTCCCCCTCGGTCTGTCTCCTGAGGCTGTGCCGTTATAACCAAAGCTTTAAAAAAAAAAAAAATCTTCATTAAGAGTGTGAAAATGAGTTTGCTAGATGAGCTCTCTTGGGTTCTCCTTGGTCTCTTCAGCCTTTGCTGTCCCTGATCACCTCTTCAAACAAGCCTGTGTGACCAAGGGATTCTCAGCTGAGAATCCAAACACAGGGTAGATGTGGACGTAGGTCTGGAGGTAGAGGGTGGGGGCTCATACAGCCCACTCTGCAGAACTGCAAGTGAGTTTCAAAATGAAGTGACTTGCAAAAAAGAAAAAAAGAAAAAGGATATGTTCGGAATGAATAATACTCAAGTGATACCTTCCGAATAACATGGAGTGTAATTTCAACAGCCGCCCAGAGGCCCTGGGCATCTGGCGTCCAGGCCCTACCTTGCTCAGCTGTCATCTGCATCTTTCTAGACCCCACTTCCGACGTTAACAGAGGCTCAGCTAGGTGGTCTCTAAGGCTTTCCACCCTGGAATGTCTCACCTTAGTGACTCCAGAGACCCCGACGTATCCAATGCTCCCTTCACTTTCTGTCCTCTCAGAAGAGTTCCTGTTACAAGAGTTCCCACTGAAAAAACTATGGACTGGGCTGTGGAGAGAGTTGAATTCCACTTATTTGCTGCCTAATTTCCCTGTATATGTTTCCTTATTTGTAAAACATTTCCCAAACAAGTCTCAAGGGTTTTATGAGGAAAGATAGCAAGAGAGAAAATGCTTCAGGGGAAAAAGAGAAAAATCGATTCAAGTATTAAGTAAAAATGATGCTGTCATTTGGACCATTTTTCTAGTGTAGTCTGCTCCTCTTGCAGACAGCACCTGGAGAACACTGTATGGTGGGCAGCTGTCCAGCAAAGATTGTGACAGTCAATAAGTCATTTCCAGAGGACACAGTGGAAGAGCGTGGGGGCGGTGGGCCATTTGAAATACCCTTTCAGAGCATAATTTCCTGACAAATCAAGCTGCTTCTTGGGTAGATGGAGGCACTGGCCATCAAGGGGAAGAGTGGGTGGATGTCGGCGAGCCATTACTCTGTCACCAGAGACCTTGCACACATTTTTATTCCTTCCCACAATTATTCTTTCGTTTCGTATAATTATTTATACTCTGCAGTGACACATAGAAAAGCAATTTACCTAATATTTCTCTCTATAGGAGAAGGCCAAGCCATTATAAAAAAGATTTCTAGACTTCTTTGTACTCCATAGTTCTTATGAAATAAGACAAATATACTCATTTTTCATGATGTGCTTTTGTTTGAAGTTCTTTATTACTTTTAAGATTTAGTCAATTTGTTCTTCTAGCCCGGTGCCACCACAAAACATCCTTTTCAACCCCTTCCTGCAAAAACTTCTAGAAAGACGTTGGGAAGTGTCTTGGAGCCATGGCCTTCTCTCACCTTCCTAACATAGGAATCTTCCTCACCGTGTTTTGACAAGAGTTATTGAAAGTCTGTTGGAATTTTTCTAGCTCTAGAGAACTCGGCACATTTGAAGATAGCTCATTGTATTTCTGTGCATCTCTTCTGGCAGGAAAGCTCGTCTTTATATCACGCTGGTAGCTACCTGTTTGTTTTTTCTCTTGTCTTTGTTTTCTGATTCCACAATTTATTGTTTAAAGCCATCGTCATTGGCACCTGGCCGTTTCTCAGACACGAGATAACTGTAAGAACCTCACCCCTCGTTTGCTCTTAGCCGCAGTATATTCTCAGGTATTCTCCGTTCTTCACATAACACAGTTTTCAGGTGTTTACTAACGTGCTATTTCACTTTTCAAGTAATCATTTTCAAGATTCTAGAAGAATTTTTGTTTACTTCCCATGCGAACTTTTACCAGTTTATTCTGAAATATTTTTAGCAAATGTGCTGTATGCTTTGCCTCTTTTATTGTAAACACATCTACACAGAGAAGATAAAGCCTTTAGTTACGTAACATCTGCTTCTCATCCTTAATCTCTTAAGTAGAAATAAAATATTTCTCCTCCGTCCTTTGGATTTCGATTCAGCTCACATGGTTTCCCCCATTTGTTTTCTGATGTATCTTACCCCTAGAGCTAAAATTTTAGAAAATATTTAATACTCAAATGAGGAATATTCATTGCACACTCAAAGCCCAGGAGGTAGCTCATAACGGATGCCACCGTGGAGCCTGGCCGGAGAGGTCGTCATAGCCCAGTGTATAAGGTCTGGGATTCTGCCGGCGGCTTTGCAAATGATGCTCGATCACTTTTCTTCAGAACTACTACTACCTGATACTTAAAAAAAAAATGCTGTGATCTCTTACTAGTTTCTTTTTCTTTTCTTTTTTTTTTTGAGTTAAAAAAAAAATCTGCAAAGGAAATATAGCGGAAATAGAATTTAAGGAGCCAGAATAAAAATGGATCTGTTCCCATCGGGCAATGCTGAGGAAAGTGGTTGCAAAGAGGATGGCTAGATCTGAAGAGACTCCAATACTGGACGCCCCACCGTCTGCGAGAGAGGAGACGTTGTTTCTTAAGACTTTATGGCTGCAGGATGTGATTCCCTGTTCAGAACCCATTTTAACTGGAATAACGGTGGAAAGGCAACGTGTGGGGGAGCGGTGGGAATGGGGACCCCAATTTGGCCAATGAAAACATGAGCCACTTTCTGGAATTACATAGGGCACTCCTTAAAGAAAAACAGGCAACTCTAGACTTTAGAATCCCAGAAGTGTGCGGAAAGCAAGCTGTCCTCATAATGGAATGTTATTTTTTGAACTGCAGGTGTAAGCCTATCCTGCTTCCTCTAGTATCTGAGAAAGGTCATTAAGCCCAGGAATCAGAGGATACATGGCTCATTCTTACACTACAGCTTAGTTTACATAATAAATGTCATGTCATATTACGTATCATGTCATATTACACAAACGTCAGCGTCTATGGCATTTTGACAAACGTTTTCAACTTCCCCATGGTTTGGTTAAGAAATCATTTCACTTTTTCTTCTGAAGCTGGTGCTTCCAGCCTCTTGCTGCCGGCACCACCTCCACCTTCACCTGTCCCCCTGAGGCAGCCTCTTGCTGTCCCCCTGGGGCACACAGCCACAGCCCACCTCCGTTTCCCAGTTGGCAGAAGAATTCTTAGAGGTTTCTTCGGCTATTGTAACGTTTTCTTCTAGTGCAGTTTTTCAGTGTACACTGTTACGAGAAGACTCATTCAAAAGACCTATAAGAATTCTAATTATTTGTATGTTTTACTAACAAGTTACATGGTGATTGTGAGCCATTGATGACTGGCAAAGAAAAATTACTTTTGGCCATTTAAAAGTGTATCTCACTTTGATATTTATCTCATTTTACCTCTACCAAGTCACCTTGATCACAGAATAAATAGTCATTTTGATCAACCTAATGTTATGAATAAAAAAATACAATCCTCCTTCTACCAAATGGATATTGACCCGGGGCATGGAAGGCCATGCTGATTTTAGGTTCATCTGCAAACTCCCTTGTGATTTCATAAGTGCTTTAAAAGTAGTTTTCAGATTAAATATAGGATAACTATTAGGAACACAGTCTTTGGAGTCCTACAGAACATGGGTTTGAAGTCTGGATTTTCCATTTCCATTACCTAATATTATTATTACTTAATATTATTCCTGTTCAAAATGTGAGTAATAGTTATGGTCAAAAGTGCATGCTGAGAATCACATGGAAAAAAAAGTTTACAGCTTACTTAGAAAAGAGTATAAAGTTGATAAATACCAGCTATTATTATTCTTATTATTAGGTATTTATAATCTCTTAGGCTACCTTTAACTGCTGCGCCTCCATTTTTCTAGGTAAAATATAACCGGCAAAATGTTACTTGGATAATATTAACCCTAGAAATAGATAAGTAAAAGCCATTAGTGCCAAGGACCTGGAGAATAACTGAATTTCAGTAACCTGTACTGCAAATGGGTACATCTGCCATTGTTGTATTTGAATTTAAGATCAGCTTATTCCTTCGTGTCAGAAAAAGGCAATTTTTTCAATGTTTGTTTTCCCAAATAGCCACCAAAACAAAGAGATGAATGAAGTCCCAGTCCTTTCACATTTGATGAAATTACATAAATACGTAGCAAACATTGATGTGGCTTGCACATCATCCAGAAGGTTGAAGCTGTGGCTCTGATGAGGCTTCCCTCCTACTCCCAACCACACCACAGCATATGATGTCTGCTCTATGTCGGGTGTTTCCGGGCTTTCAGACAGTGAGATTTTTAATGCATTTGGTGTGAGTCATGAATGTAAATGTCCATATCTGCCTGTTCTGTGCCTCTCGAAGTCCAAGATCTAAACAGCAGTTTCCCAACCCCTGCTGGGCCGTCTTTGTAAAGTGCTTCGCGCCATCTAGCGTCCGATGGAGGTATAGACGTGGGACTTCGTGTGGAGGGAACTGGCTCATCAGCCACGTTGCAGCAAGTAACTATAGCACAGAAGAGCAATAGAGTCAAGTATTTATTTTACTTTAGATATCGCTGAATTTTGAAAAATTAACTTCCTGCTTAAATCCACTGATTTTCAAATAAGCCACATAAAATTAAAGGTCAAAATACCTTTTACATTCTATTAGGGATGCAATCAAATACTGTTTTGCTTTTATTGCGGAGACTTTCGTTGCTGTGTTTTTATCACTTGCAGCTGTCGTTGTGTAAATACGCTTTCTCACAATGAGGGCTCTCTTAGGATCCACTTGAAACCACAGCACGCTTGCACGCTTCCCACAGTGCCTCTATCACTGTAACTGTTGTCACGCCTCTATATTTTTCATTCTTCTCTTTTTTTCAGATTGTCTACAAAGCCTGGCTCTGTTCCCAGTATTTTGAAGTCACACAGTTTAACTGCAGAAAGACAATTCCTTGCAAGCAATACTGTTTGGAGGTTCAGACGAGGTGTCCATTTATATTGCCCGACAATGATGAAGTCATCTACGGAGGCCTCTCCAGTTTCATCTGTACAGGTACAGTGCCGGGTGGGAGTCTGTACACCAGTCTCCGGTGGTTTTGCTTTCTTGTGTGATGTTTGTTTGCTTTGCTGTTTCCTTTCACTGATATAACCTTGAAGATGCGGCTGGTAGTTTTCCGCACTTTCACTAATAGAAGCACCGAAAGCTCCCCTCAACAGGTCTGGAAATGATTCAGCTTCTGTACCACATGGTCTATCTGTAACTGAGACCACAGTTATTCACTGTGTGAAAGAAGAAATCTGATGGCAAAATATTAGCAATCATTAGATATACTTACATGTGACCTAGTATAGGTTAGATTCAGCCTGCATTGCCTTTGAATTCCATAAGAACAGGAGATGTGCTAAGGCCAGTGAAATAATGCTTTTCAAATTAGTCAGAAGTTTATGTTCTCTTGCCTATTTTCTTTTATTTTCTGAGAATTTTTATGTGACTTTATCTGTAAAAAGTATTAAGAGCATTAAAAATATCTGCCTAAATTGTACGTGTGTGTGTGTGTGTGTCTATTAGAGCCACACAACAAGTCTATCCATTAAACAATGTTTGCTTCTTTCAGCAAATGAGTCAGACTGGGCAAAACACCAATATCAGCACTCCTTTTCTGGATATTTATAAGCATTACATAATTTAGACAGAATAAGATATAAAGAGCAAGAGCCATTTTTTTTAAATAAAAAGATAATTAAATGGTGAGAACAAGATACTTTGCCAGGGTGGTGTCATAATCCGAGTGGTGGCTCTGCATTCTCTTTTATAACAATAATGCTATACGGCGTCCCTGGAATTACGTGGCTCAAGCTGTAGCACGTTTTGTTTTCAAGTGTAAGGATAAAACACCATCATATGTGTAGAGACACATGAAAATGCTCTTCTGACATTAGACTTGCCAAACTCCTCTAAAACAGAGTAGCATATTAAGATGCTCAACATGAGAATTTATCAAATTATTTCAGCATCGCTTATTTACATACGTATTCATTAGCCACAGTGTTCTAAGTGATAAGCTATCAAGAAATAGTCTGCCAAAGCTCGCCCTAAGAACTGGATGAGTATTTCTTTCTTTTTTTTTTTTGAGATGGAGTCTCGCTCTGTGTCACCCAGGCTGGAGTGCAGTGGTGTGATCTCGGCTCACTTTAAGCTCCGCCTCCCGGGTTCAAGTGATTCTCATGTCTCAGCCTCCCGAGTAGCTGAGATTACAGGCGTGCACCACCACACCTGGCTAATTTTTGTATTTTTAGTAGAGACAGGGTTTCACCATGTTGGCCAGGCTGGTCTCCAACTCCTGACCTCAAGTGATCCACCCGCCTTGGCCTCCCAAAAGTGTTGGAATTACAGGCGTGAGCCACTGTGCCCAGCCTGGATTAGTATTTCTTATGCTGCCCAAGCTTGTGGGAAGAACACGTGACTGAAGGTCAGGAGCACTGGCCTTCATCCTGTTTCTATTGTACATTCTCTCAGAGGCACCACCCCTTCACTAGTAAATTAGAAAGTGCAATGGCCAAACCCTCCCCCATGTGGTTATGCTGCAAGGATTACAGATAAGAGAGAAGGGCAAGTTATGTCATTGACCAGCCATAGCCGTTGCACACAAGAAAGTGAAATGCAGAATGATTTCCCAGGCCTGTGTGTTATTCTACTGACTTGATGCTCAAGTCATTTTTTATGTAGCTCCTCTCTGCTGGAGGGGGAGGAGGGGGAGGAAGGAGGGAAGAGGGAAAGAAGGAATAAGGGAAGGAGGGAAGGAGGATATCAATATCTTCTTGCTTTGAGTTTGAGACAAAATTCACCAGACACAGGCTATTAATTCATATTGAATTTTGCATAGAACATTCCACAAATAACCATGAAGACAAGGCCTTCATTTTTTTTTTCTTGTGGGACAATGAGGTGTCTGTGACATGAGGACTTCAGAGAAGCTATTCGATTTTTATGTACAGGTTGTATTTATGCATTTACACTCACATTGGCTTTTGTCCTAGAGAAGAACAATAGTTTTTGAACCAAGTTCTCAAAGTAGACAAAAAACCCAAATGAAGGGCGAGATGTTTGCATTTATCTTCTTTTTCCTACATGTATCTGTATTTGTGAATCTGAAATATATGTTTGAATGTTCACCCACTTCCTCCATACACATTCAGAATGCCAGGGTAGAATTAAATCTCTCACTTCACAACATGGGCAGAGAATCCAGTCTGCAGTTTTAATTGTTTTTGAGTTTGGTAAAAACAGCTTCTTCATAGCCATAGCTACGTCATTAAGGAAAAGTGGCAGGAAAAGAGAGATTTATCAGATCCAGAGAAAAGTGCCATCTCCCTTAGAGGCCTCCTAGGATAATCTCATCACTGAACATTTGGAAACCTAAGAACAGTGGTTCTTATGTCACTTTCAGTTGGGTTAATGTTCATTTTATGTTTAAATTGCTCGAAAATATATGGAATAAATTCTGAAGTCATTTCACCCTGAAGTTCTGTAAAACAATCCGACAGAAAAAGATAATAATTTTCATATTGATCTTCTTTTCTAAGATGTGACCTATGCCTCTTTGAAGAATTCTCATTCATGTTGATAACTAGCAGCCATCATTTCCCATCATCGGTTACAGGTGTCCCTTAAGAGTGCACTGCTGAGGCCAGATGCAGTGGCTCATGCCTGTAATCCACACAATTTTGGTAGGCTGAGATAGGAGAATTGCTTGAAGCCAGGAGTTTGAGGACAGTCTGGACAACATAGCAAGACCCTGTCTCTACAAAAAATTAAAAATAAAAGAACTAGCCAGACACAGTTATGTGTACCTGTAGTCCCAGCTATTTGGAAGGCAGAGACAGGATTGCTTGAGCTCAGGTGCTGGAGATTGCAGTGAGCTGTGATCCTGCCACTGCACTCCAGCCTGGGCAGCATAGCGAGACCCTGTCTCAAAAGAAAAAGAAAATGAAAGAGTGCACTGCTGGACCTGAGCAAGGAGATTTCTACTCCTGTCCATCACAGCTGCCTGCCCATTGCTTATAAGAGTCCCAGACATGGGCCCCAGAATGGGTTTCATCTTGGATGATGTTAGGATAGAGGACAGCTCCCAGAGGACCACTGGCTAAACTGTGGAGTGGCTTGTCATACTTCTAAGGAAACTAGTAAGACATATGTGCATATAATTTCTTCCCAGATTTTAAGTTGCACATTTTTGGATGTCCGTCTCCTACAAATGTACACGGATTTTTAAATAGTTTACATTATAAATAAGTTTGCAAGTAAATGTGAGCCATTTACATTCTGTTTTTTTTCTCTGAAAACAGAATAATAAAAAGACCAGTGTAGTTATAGCATCATTTAATCTCATACAAAATATTTTAATAAATATATCAAAGTTTAAGGAAAAAAAGAAATGGGAAGGGAGATGGTATGCCCAGAATAAAATAAAAAAATGAGAGTAGGTTATGAAACCAAGTAAAATGCAGTAACTTCATCAAAAAGAATTCACCAAGTAAGGTGACCTTCCTCTTGCCTCCAGCAATTTTTCTTTTTGAAAAAAATCATCAAGCATTTGATTTCCACTCTAGATGTTAAAATGCAATCATTTCTCACTAACAATTAAAGGAATAGTTGGAGTTTCCTTCAAATTCAACAAATTTAATTATAATGGTTTTCCTACTATTTGAACTGCATCCAATTCACAGCTTCCAGAAGCATGGAGAATTCCCTCTAGGATATCGAGGATTCTTCACTTACTTTTCTTATTGACCTCAAAAAAAGGTATTCTGTAAGCACGTAACTGCATATGGCCTGATGACAGATACTGTCCATGTGAGCATCAGTTTTCTTCAAGGTGCTTCTCCTTAGTGACAAACCAGTGGCATGGTGATTCCTTTTCTTAGAGTTCTCTGTACCCAGAATCTTAGAGATCTCAAGTTCTTCCTCTCATTGTCTTATTGGCTATATATTGATACCTAGGATTCCTATTATTCACAAAAAAGGGAATATCACCCCTTGGAATCAATGAACAATTTCTGTAAATGATCAGGAGTTATTTACCATTTTGGTCACACTTACTAAATTCAGTATCTCATGCATCATTTCTTTATGGTGCTCACATCACCATGTACCAAATTTGAAAGTTTTAAATGTATATATTTTTGATCATCTGTTACCTATGATCCTTTAGTAAGCCAGGAACTTACTTTAAAAAATGAAATATCTGCGAATGCATGTCCATTACTATAGAATGCTTTTGATTGAGGATGTTACAGAAGGTCATGACCAAATGTTCTAACCACGGATCTTGATGACAAGCGCATCCCCGTGCATATGTTTAATTCCAATTCTGTCTTAGGAGATAAAAGGAAAGACACTTTGCCTGAGATTTCTCTTAAATTTTTTTCTATTAAAGAATAAAACTGACACGTGACTAAAGAAATGTTTTAAAAATTAATTGGAAAGAAATTCTGAGGTGCTGTCAGGGTGAAACATGTCATTTAATGTTAGGCATTATTGAGCTAAAATTTGTCAAGGTGGGTTCTGTTGGGTTTGCAAGCTCAGTTCGCATAATGCAGTGCTATTTTAGAAACTCAGTTGCTTCATCTTTAAAGTGAGGGGGTGGAAGTCGTTTTTGGATTCTACGATGTCAACCCGTCATCGTGGTAATTACGTGGGCTTCCCTCTCCACACTCCCTCGCCTCATTCCAGAGTCCCCTGGAGAAATCCTTGATTGCTTACCTGTAACAGTGAACCAAGCTGAAGAAAACAGAGGCAGCAGAGGAGCACAGGCTGTGGGTGCTATGGTAACAAACATTAAGAAAATTACCATTTGATTGATAGATAAAATAGACCAGCCGTGATTTACTGCTCTCTTACAGAGGGAAATTATTGAAGGAATAAAAGTAAAAGTTGGTCTGCTGGGGGTTACTGACAATGGAGATAAAACATATTTTAAGAATTCTATGTAAATTCTGCATTCCATTTTTTTTCTTTTTCTTTCTTTTTGAGCTGTGACAGGAATAAGGTTATGTTTCTGTCTCTGGGGAAAATACTGTGGGCTGCTGTTGTTCCTTACTTGACAGGCGGTTGAGGCTGCAGTGGGAGGTGGGCGCCCCCTGGTGGCGACTCTGCGCGCCTGCAGAGAGTCTGAAAGGACGTTCACTGCCTGCAGGCAACGGAAGGGAATAACCTGAGGGGAGGAAATGCATTGATCTACATATTGATCACATTCGAAGGATTTTTTTTTTAAATGTTTGGCATCTCACGGTTTACTTGTGAGTGACTTCACAACTGCAAAAGAAAAAACATTTGCAAAAATCCAGTCCTCACATGACCAGTGAGTTGAGAAAGATTTTTAAAAGACAAAGATGTTCTCATAGGTGGGAATTGAACAATGAGATCACATGGACACAGGAAGGGGAACGTCACACTCTGACGACTGTTGTGGGGTGGGGGGGAGGGGGGAGGGATAGCACTGGGAGATATACCTAATGCTAGATGACGAGTTAGTGGGTGCAGCGCACCAGCATGGCACATGTGTACATATGTAACTAACCTGCACAATGTGCACATGTGCCCTAAAACTTAAAGTATAATAATAAAAGAAAAAAAAAAGATGTTCTCATTAGAGGAAAATTTCAGTAGAAAAAAAAATCTACCTCTATAGATTTTAATTTGAACATTTATGCCGTTTCAATTTATTTATTTTCCCCTGTGTATGCGTATGTTCATTT
Organism: Pan troglodytes; assembly: GCF_028858775.2. Taxonomy (NCBI): domain Eukaryota; kingdom Metazoa; phylum Chordata; class Mammalia; order Primates; family Hominidae; genus Pan; species Pan troglodytes. The sequence goes on along the minus strand of NC_072412.2, from coordinate 112,802,774 downwards.
AATTTTTTGAAATCAGGTTTTTTTTTTTCTCTGAAAACAGAATAATAAAAAGACCAGTGTAGTTATAGCATCATTTAATCTCATACAAAATATTTTAATAAATATATCAAAGTTTAAGGCAAAAAAGAAACGGGAAGGGAGATGGTATGCCCAGAATAAAATTTTAAAAATGAGAGTAGATTATAAAACCAAGTAAAATGTAGTAACTTCATATGTTCGTGACATCTTCTTCCATTAAAACATTGTACTTTTTGAGGTTTATTTCAGTTAATATCTTTAGGTTTGAGTTCAGATCATTCCTACTTAAGATTACTTTTTCTGAATTCTATATTCATAAAGATCCCAGCAGGTCAAGTTTGCCTTTGGTAAGAGAATGTATGTAGGGAATAGAGGAGGAATTAGGATGTCTGGATTCTGCCAGTAGCTATGAATTTTGGAAAATCGCCCCCACTGTAAGGTCTCATTGCCTCACCTCCACAAGTGGCTAAGAGTACTGAGCCCAGTGCCAGAACACTCAGTGCCCAGGTCTGCTGACAGCAGAGGCCCGAGCTAGATGGGACCCCATGTAGTCCAGCCTGGCGGTGCTTGCGGAGCGGCAGGTGCAGCTGCAGAGGAGAATGAGGTTTTACGCTTGTCTGTGTGGGGAGAGGAAGACAACCTGCCTCCAGCTCACCTGGGTGACACTTGTTGGAGAGCAGGGAGAGCTTGTGGGCGCCCCTCTCTGCCTCCAGCTCACCTGGGTGATGCTCGTTGGAGAGCCGGGAGAGCTTGTGGGCGCCTCTCTCTGCCTCCAGCTCACCTGGGTGATGCTTGTTGGAGAGCAGGGAGAGCTTGTGGGTGCCCCTCTCTGCCTCCAGCTCACCTGGGTGATGCTCGTTGGAGAGCAAGGAGAGCTCTGCCTCCCTCTGCCCCCCTCTGCCTCCAGGCATGCTGACAACTGGGCAGGCCCTGCATGAGCTTGCTCACCTCGACAGCCTTTGGGGAAAATTCTAACGCAGTTCAAGTTATCCTTCTGCTTCTCATTGCTACACCTTGCCTGGTCTAAGAGGAGAAATGAAATGCATCAGACCAGGGAGAGTGGAGAAAACCAAGCCAGGAGCACTTGCAGGGACGGGAGTTCAACCAGCCCTGAGAAGAGTCTGTGCTTCAGTGGTGGGTCCTGAGCCAGCTGCCCCAGGGAACCACTGAGGGCCCAGCCTGAGCCATGTCGGGGCCCATCACCATGTCAGGGGGCACCACAGGGGATGGAGCACAGCACCTGATGGCTGTCCTTTTTGATGCCATTGAGGGAAGACTTAGTAACGTCAGCCCATACTCACTCGCTAGCCTTGCACAGAAGTGACACCGTGTCTGGCAAATATTTTCAGGCCCTCTGAACCCTCTGGAAGGAAAGTCACCCTTTGCTCAAGCCAGACTATGCGCACTGCCCTCAGAGAGGCAGTGCCAGCGCCTGCACTGCTGAGCTGGTGAGTCTCTTCTTAGATGGAAGCTGAATCAAAGCATGTAGTGATCTCCTCTACAGCCAGGAGGCGATAACACACACCTGTGACAAAGGTTTCCCTGCATTCAACGTGACTGAGTGAACTTAGAACTACTGACCACACAGTGGCTGTCAAAGCGGGAAGCCAAAGGAAAGATTTGAATTCTGGAATGTCAGTTTAGGAAGAATATGGCCAAGTGAGATTTCCCAGAACAGGTGAAATCTTATTCAATGAGAGTATTTACCTATCTTGTCTGCAAGTAAGACATCTTTGTGAAGATGTGAAGAATTCGCGAATTCTTTGTAAGAATTTATGCCCACTTGGTAGCTGTTCTGGATACTGGACTAATTTGAACAATGAAATTATCCTGTGCGATTATAGATTCAGTCAATCTTAGACAAACCAAAATTACTGAAGTCATCTAGTTTGATGCCTTGAGGATTAACCACTCCCTCAAAACAAGCAATTGCAGAAACAAGAATAGCTCCACATTTCCTGGCTCTTAGTCCAGCATTTGTAGTGGAACAGGAAACGACCAGCCAGCCCATCCTGAAATTCATGTGTAAGCAATTGTTTCCTTGCTATGTACAGCTGGAAAAAGTCAGTCAGTAGGTTAACGGAAGGTGATCACGCCCACAGCCTGCTGTCTTTGCATTGCAAATCTCATTGTTCAACAAACATGTCCTGATTTCTCAACATCACACGTCACATTAAAAATGAATGTTACAAGCACTTTGGAACATAGACATTTTTCTGGTTAAATAAAGAAAAGAAGACTGTCTAGGTCATTGTTCTCAGGAAAATTTTTTGCTTAGATGGCTAATTTTGTCAGATTGGTTAGTGAGATTCTTAGGATGTATACACACACACAAATAAATTAGTATAAAGGGTAAGAACAGAGAGCTAAAGTTTCTAAAATGTCTGTGTGAATATTATTATGAATCCAAATCACCTTATCCTTGTGTTATAGATATTTGATAATATATAATAGATTGTATATATAATATATAATATCTATACCATATCAACATATATTTATATAATTTATACATCATTCAAATATCCAATTTATATATAGATACAATCAAAATAGCTAAATTTCCAGATAATGTAGGTAATAAGCAAGAAATACCTTAGGTTTAAAAATTGAAGACCAATTTGTAAGCAGAACTTTAAAATTAGTTTTAAAGTTAATTCCAAATTAAAAAAAGAAAGAGTGAATTTAATTTAGGCATAGCAGCACTGATGGAATAAATGTGTAAATTCTCCAAGAAGAAAACTTGAAAATAAAAAGTTCAGTTAGGAATAAAACTTCTAGAATGCTATTTTAAGATGATGGTTCTCCCGTTATTATGTTATCATCTGACACTACTGGTTCAGTCCTAAATATGGTATGTTGTACCTTTATTAACCAATTTATGGGGTCAAAAGAGTGACGAACCCAGGCATAGAGAGTCTGAAAATGCCGACCTCGCCACCGAAACTCACTCCTGCCAGAAAGTAAGGCTCATGGTAACCTTCACTAATAGCTTCTCCTTTACGGAATATGTCATTACCTGAGGGAGTGAGGGAGATGTCTTTTTGGGCTTGTCTTAGGGACATTTGCCATGTTTTAGTCTTTTTTTGTGTGTAAGTGGGCTGAGAAAGCCCCAGGAAGTCCACCTTCAAGTACGCGGGAACAAACATTGCAAGGGAAATGAAAATAATTTCAATCACAAGGGAAATAATTGTCCCAAGATAGGACCTGTTGCTCGCTGCATAGTAAATTCTTCTTATAGAGGTCATTTTTTTTCTTTCTTTTTTTCCTTTTTTGAGACAGAATTTCGCTCTGTCACCCAGGCTGGAGTGCAGTGGCACGATCTCGACTCACTGCAAGCTCCCCCTCCCGGGTTCACACCATTCTCCTGCCTCAGCCTCCCGAGTAGCTGGGACTACAGGCACCCGCCACCACGTCCGGCTGGTTTTTTGGTATTTTTAGTAGAGACGGCATTTCGCCGTGTTAGCCAGGCTGGTCTCGATCTCCTGACCTCGTGATCTGCCCACCTGGGCCTCCCTAGAGGGAATTTTAAGATGTAGCATTTCATTGTGAACTGTGAAGAGCTAGAGAAACTTCCTTCTGATCTCTTCCAAGGCCTATGATATGTGCCTATACATTGAGAGATATCTATCAACTTATCAACTTATGGATGGGTAGATAGATAGATAGATAGATTAGATAGATAGATGATAGATAGATAGATAGATAGATATCAACATATATGCACATATCATAGACCTTGGAAGAGATCACATGGAAAGGCCAGTTTTTGAGAACTGGAGACAAAAGCCAACATAGTTCTCAGTCGCCATCTCTTCGTTGCAGTGGCGTGTCTGCCGATGTGGTAAATAGGCAGTTTCACTGGATGAGTGTTCATTTTCACTCCGTCCCCCTGGCCCCGCAGCTCCAGGGCCCTTAAGGTTCAACCTCAGAGTTATGTCTGATGCCACCAATGAGTAGGAACAGGTCCTGTGGCCACACTAAAGTCACCAGGACTACAGCAGTTGATATTACATACTTTTGAAATATTTGAATAAAGTGTGCATGCTTATGTTTGAATTGATAAGTGGTGCTCATGACACAACATCCAAAAGACACAAAACAGGCAAGATCAAGTCACCTCCTCCAGCCAACTGGCGACTGATGTCATGGGTTACAGACTTATTATTGTTTATTTACTCAGTTCCTGACTAATGGCCATTTGAGTTATTCCTAGCCATCTGTTATTAAATGCAGTTCTGCAAGGCATATTTTTGTTGCTGCCTCATTTACCACAGCTTGTGAATTTTACTGTAAAATAAATGTCTACCAAGAAGTAGAGACAGATGAAAGAGTCTGTGCATTCATCGTGTGGGAGATGCTTGCCATGCAACCCATTTTTGGCACAGATCATGCCCCTCGCTCGAAGTCATAATTCCCTTAGGAGAGTCTGCAAGCTCCTTAACCTGGCTTGATTTGATCTGTTTCCCACCGCCCCCCAAGCTCATTCATCATCACTTCCTCTTTGGGACCCAACACCCCAGATATAGCCACCCAGCATGTGAAGCCCCACTGCCTGGGACGCCCGTCTGTCAAAGCTTCCTCTGGCTAATCCTGAAGTAACTGTGGCTCCCAGGAGGAGGCCCTCCCTGACCCCCAAGGGGGAGTTTGGAGCAAGTGTGCCCAGAGCACCCTGTGCTTCTGCTGCTGTGGTGCTCACTGGGCTGCATTTTAATCACAGGCCACTTTCCTCTCTCCTTCTCGTTTTGGTGAGTTGGGTTAAGGTAAGAACTTATGTCCTCTGGTGTGTCCACAGGACACCAAAAAAGTGCCAGACACATTGTTTGTGTTCAATAAGCAAACACTGGATGAGTTCATTAGTAAGTAGCAACTCCGTCCTTTGAGCAAGAAGAAGCTCTGTGGTGGGAGGTGTCACTCAGGACAAGCAGCGAAGGTCAGCCATGCCCTGCACAGCCTGCAATGCTCCTGCCCACGGGTGTCTGTGGCAATGCTGTGAACGGGCAAGGGGGCTGATGGTTGGATGCACTTTAACAAAGTGTCCTCCATTGGGAGTCAGAAAGAAGCACCTCAGTATTTCATGTCAAAGCTGTTTTTTGTCCTTGTATCCCACCCTCCTGTCAATGCAGTACAGAGGCTCCTGCTGAATGGAGTTCACACCGCTGCCACACACCTCCGCTACCTGGAATGCTGGAACTTAAAACAAAGGCTGAAAAGTGATGTGGCATCTAAGCTTATGGAACTTACATTTTGAATAGGTACCCCAAACTCAGTGTCATGTGTTCAATTGTATCCCCTGTTCTCCAAATTCAGATGTTGACATCCTAACCCCCAGCACCCCAGAATGTGACCATATATGGAAATAACTTGGTTATGGAGCTCTTCAAGTTAAAATGGGTCATTAGGATGAGCTCTAGTCCAATGTGATTAGTGTATGTGTTAGTCCACTGGGGCTGCCGTGACAAAATACCACATGCTACAGGGCTTCAGCAACAAAAATGAATTTTCTCACCCTTCTGAAGACTAGACGTCTGAGATCAAGGTTTTGTTTCTTCTGAGGCCTCTCTCCTTGGCCTGTAGACATTGCCTTCTTGCTGTGTCTTCACATGGTCTTGCCTCCATGCCAGCACATCTGTAGGGTCTCTCTGTGTGTCCAAATTTCCTCTCTGTGTCCAATAATGACATCTGTCCTATTGAACTAGGACCCACCCTAAAAGCCTCATGGCACCCCTTTGAAGGCCTTACACATACATATTGTGAAATACATTTACATGTTGGCATACTGGGAGTTAGGGCCTCAACAGGTACGTTTTTGGAGTATGCAATTCTTTCCATAACAGCATATAAAAAGGGGAAATTTGGATATAGACACATAGAGATAAAACAATGTGAATAGATGTAGGAAGAAGATGATCATCTACAAGCCAAGAAGAAAGGCCCATACCAGAGCTTTCCTGAAAACCCCCAGAAGGAGCCAACCCTGCCAACACATTGATTTTGGACATGTAGCCCCAGAAATGAGAGAAGCTGAATTGTGTTGTTTAAGCCCCCTAGTATGTGGGATTTTGTGATGACTCCGCTAGCAGAGGAATACACTGAGCAATGCCTTCAAGTTTTGGAATAAAACAGACATATTCAATGTTATTTGTTCAAGCAAAGAACAAATTCTAACTCTTGTATGAAGGCGAATTCTGCATGCTTCAGAAGTTCTGGAGGATTAGAGGACAGGAAGAAATAAAAAGGAATTACAAAGGCATTGAGGGAGCTCGGTCAGCAGGATTTAGAGGATGATAATTACGCAGAGAGTAGTAATGAAGAAAGGGTATTAACATTGCAGATAGTCTTTAATTGTAAAGTAAAATTATTTTTGTAAATTTTATGAATCTCCTTTTGAAGGAATTTAGAAGCACAATCAATTTGCAATGCTGCTGTGTGTGCTATGTCCCATTAATCATGGTTTAATAATTGGAAGACTTTAGACCTAAATCTGAAAACCCATCAGCTCAGGAAACTGCAGTTACGGAATTTTTCCTCTGAAAAATCAAGCCACTCTCTGTAGTTTCTGCTCAATATTGCTGAAAATTTTAAACTGCACTAAAAATTAAACCTATTTAAAAAGAAAAAAAAAGAGTAAGAAAATCTCAAAACTAGCCAGATAAACTTTCTATCTCTAGAAAAATTTTCTTCCATTTGAAAGTATATTTGTTCTGTCATTCCCAGCCTGATTTTATGGGTTCATATTTAAGGTTTTGAAAGGAAATATAGACTAATATTTTTATATAACTGTTTTATTTAATTTCTGGACAGCTTTCAAATTCTCAGCCTTAATCCTTACCAGAAAAATTGGTTTCTATCTCCCTTCATTTCCATCATTATTTCCACAAAGGGATGAATAACATTTTAAAGGACAGAAAAATTTCCATGAGGAAACTTCAAATTTATTAAAAAATCACGAGCTCCATCAATTTGCACACACACAAAAGCAAGTGTGGACAAATGATTAAAGAAATTCCTCACGTAAAATCACAGAGCTGTAGAGCTGGAAGGGGCCAAGCTGCTGCCCCACTCCAGCAGGTGAGTGCCATGTTGTTTACTGTGGACTGCTAGCCTCAGCCTGAAGGGAGAATGCAGACCCGAGAGTGGATGCAGTGAATGGCTAGGAACATCAGCTACACATGAAGAAGCAGGCAGGGACTTTCTTGGTCATATTTGTCTAACATGGTAGCTCAACAATTAAATTTAGCAAATAAATAAATTTGAAGAATAGAGAAATTCAGTAGCTTTCCCAAGTTCACAGGAAAGCCCACAGGAAAAGCCAGCACATCTGACTTCCCACTTAGCTTGGTCCATTGCTTTTCTATGCTCTTTTTAAAAAATAAATAAATTGTATTTTGCATATTTAGGGTACATTAAGATATACAATATGATGTTATAAGATACATTGTCTTGGTCCATTTTATGTGGCTATGACAGAATACCAAAGACTAGGTAATGTGTAAAGAAAAGATATTTATTTTTGACAGTTTTGGAGGCTGGGAAGTCCAAGGTTTAGCGACAGCCCTAGTGAGGGTCTTCCAGCTGTGTTGTAGTGTGGTGGAGGACATCATTTGGCCAGAGCACAAGAGCATACCTGCCAGCTCAGGCATCTCTTCCTCTTCTTACAAAGCCACAGGTTCTACCAGCAGGCCCCACTCTGATGACCTTATGTGATCTTAAGTCCCTTCCAAAGGCCCCACCTCCAATCAACATATAAATTTGAGGATTAAGTTTCCAACACATGAGATTCGGGGGACACATTCAAACCATAGCAAACATATATATAGGAGAATGGTTAATAGTGGAACAAATTTGTCATGTCTATCCTCTCACTTGGTCACCTCCCCCCAACCCCTGTGGCAAGAGCAGCCATAATTTACTCATTTAACAAAAATCCTGAATACAATACGCTATTATTAGTCCTCATGTTCTACATTAGATCCTTCAACCTGTTCATCCTCCATATTTGCTACTTTGCATCCTTTGACCTACATCTCCCCATCTCCCCCACCATGGAGACCACTGTTTTATCATCTCTCTATATTTGAACTTTTTTGGTTTTTTAGATTCCACATGTAAGTGCCATCATGTAATATTTTTATTTCTGTGTCTGGCTTATTTCACTTAACATAATGTCCCCTAGGTTCATCCACATTGTGGCAAGTGGCAGGATCTCTACCTTTTTTAAGGCTGAAAAATATTCTATATTATATTCTTATTTATCAGTTTATTTTTCCATTTGTCCATTGATGAACACTCTAATTGTTTCTACATCTTGGCTGTTTAGAATGCTTTTTCTTTTCACCTGAACTTTATTTTGGAATTGGAGTACCTTTCTCATTACTAGCTTGATTCTAGAGACTTATAAATGATTTCCCTGATTTTTGTAAACTTTTATTTTAAGTTCAGGGGTACATGCATGGGTTTGTTATATAGGTAAACTCATGTCATGGGGGTTTCTTGTACAGATTATTTCATCACCCAGGCATTAAGCCTAGTACCCATTAGTTATTTTTCCTGATCCCCTCCCTTCTTCCACCTTCTCCACTCCAAAAGACATCAATGTGTGCTGTTCCCCTCTGTGTCCATGTGTTCTCATCATTTAGCTCCCACTTATAAGCGTGAACATGCAGTATTTGGTTTTCTTTTCCTGTGTTAGTTTACTAAAGATAATGGCCTCCAGCTCCATCCATGTCTCTGCAAAGGACATAATCTTGTTCTTTTTTATGGCTGCATACTATTCCATAGTGTATATGTACCACGTTTTCTTCATCTAGCCTACCATTGATGATTTCCCTGCTGTTATTATAAAATACTTTGCTAGACTTGCTGTTCTAGGGAGACATTGTAAGAATAAATGTGGTGAATATGTGTAAGTTTATATTCTTTCTCTTTTATAATATTTTTCCTACTAAGAAGTATATTCTGCCTTCTTTTCTTCTGAGAATTTTCTCTTGAAATTTACTCATTCAACAAACATTTACTAAGAACCGATTGTATTAGTTTTCTATTCCTGCCTTAACAAATTGCCACAAACTCAGTTGGTTCATAAACTAAGAAATGCATATTCATCTGCAGAAGTAGGCAAATTAAACAGATGCTAGCCTGCAGGCTTTATACCTAACTATTAAGAAAGTATAGAGGAGGCAGAGAGCAACCTTGAAAGTAAGTATGGAGAGTGTGATTATCACAAACTTACAGACGTGAAAAGGCAATGCAGAGAAATGAAATTTCCTTGAGTTTAAACAGCTTATTCCACAAAGGAAGAATGAAATCCATGGTGAAGGTTTAATTCATAGCTTCTGGGCTCCCTTGAGTATGTTACCGCTATTACAAATATAACTAGCATTATTACTAGCCACTAATTTTTGTCTGTTTGAGAGAAAGCAGAGTCCTGGAAAGACAGTTTTCTAAATTTTAATAGTTTTAGGGTACATGTGGGTTTTGGTTACATGGATAAGTTCTTAACTGGTGATTTCTGAGATTTTACTGCACCCGTCACTTGAGTTCTACTTTTAGTTCTTTAAGGAACCTCCACACTCTTTTACATAGTGGTTGTACTAATTTACATTCCCAACAGCGTGCAAAAGTGTTTGCTGTTCAACACATCTATGCCAACATCTATTGTTTTTTGACTTTTTGAATATGGCCATTCTTGCAGGAGTAAGATGCTAACTCATTGTGGTTTTAATTTGCATTTCCCTGATGATTAGTGATGTTGAGCGTGTTTTCTTATCTTTGTTGGCCATTTGTACATCTTCTTTTGGCAATTGTCTATTCATGTCCTTAGCCCACTTTGTGATGGGATTTTTTATTTTTTCTTGCTGATGTATTTGAGTTCTTTGTAGATTCTGGATGTTAGTCCTTTGTCAGATGTATAGATTGTGAAGATCTTCTCCCACTCTGTGAGTTGTCTGTTAACTCTGCTGATTGTTTCTTTTGCTGTGCAGAAGGCTTTTAGTTTAATTAAGTCCCATCTATTTATCTTTGTTGCATTTGCTCTTTGGGTCTTAGTAATGAATTCTTTGCCTAAGCCAATGTCTAGAAGAGTTTTTCTGATGTTATCTTTTAGAATTTTTGTGGTTTCAGGTTTTAGATTTAAGTCTTTGATCCATCTTGAGTTGATTTTTGTATAAAGTGAGAGTTGGGGCTCCAGTTTTATTCTTCTATATGTGGCCCATCAGTTTTCTCACCACCAGTTATTGAATAGGATGTCCTTTCCCCAATTTATATTTTCGTATGCTTTGTCAAAGATCAGTTGGCTGTAAGTATTTGGCTTTATTTCTGGGTTCTCTGTTCTGTTTGCTGATCTACATGCCTATTTCTATGCATACCATGCTGTTTTGGTAACTATAACCTTGTAGTATAATTTGAAGTTGGGTAATATGATGTCTCCAATTTTGAATACTTTTTATGTATAAGACAATCAGCCAAGCGCTCAAGATGAATGATCTCATTACATCTTCACAATGTCTATGTGAGGAAAGTATGCATGTGGGTCAGGACTCTTGCAAGTGGCAAAAATCAAACAAAAACTGCGTTAAACAAAAAGAGACTCCATTGGCTTATATAACTGAAAAATCCAGAGATAAACATCAAGGTATGTTATTCATTAAATCGATAGATGATAGATTGATATATAGATAGATAGATAGATAGATAAGATAGATAGGTATATAAGTTGAGATATATAAAGATGTATTGGTGGTAGATGTACATGGAGAGATTCAATATAAATATGGATCTATAAATACAGCTCTCTCTCTCTCTAGTGCCAGCTCCAACTCTAGCTTTAGCTCTCTTTCTCCCTATCTCTGAGCTCCACTTTTCTGTTTGTTAGATTATTTCAGCAGGGGATACAGGTCTTAACTTCTCTGTTTAGAGATTGCAGCAGGAAGCTATCACCTCATTTCCATTAATTTTCATAGACATGCGGTGCTAGAGTTTCATGTCTTGACTTGAGCTGCATGCCCACACTTGGGCAATCATGTAACCCAGGAATGGAATTCTCTGGTTGGTCGGGTTAGTCAGGGGCCCCTCCTGCATGTGGGAGGGGTTAGATTAGCCCCACCTGAACTGCGTCCATTGAACTGGGGAGGACTGCTCCCCAAAACCACATCTGGGTGCTTTCCCAGAAGGGGTAATTAAACAAAAGCTGCCCACTACCCTACATGTGTTGCCTTTAATGAGACCAGCAATGCCTACATGAATCTCCCTACAGGTCTCCTCTGGTAAGTGGCTAAGTAAAGCCCAAACCATCCTTGCTTTGTTGTTGTTGTTAGTAATAAGGATGCATTGCAAACCATCCACATGTTTAACACCCTGCTTACTGTTCATGTGCTGCCTATTCTAGACAGTAAAAAACGGTCTCTGAAAATTCTAGCCGTTTTGTTCACATATCCTAAAAAGCCAAAGCATTCTTTCTGCAAAGTCATATTTATTGTATTATTTATACTGAAACATCTATGCTTAATCATTTAAAAATATTTAGTAAGTGCAGATAAGCCAAAAGAAGATAAGGAAAACCTTCAGCTACCACCAAGAGGAAAATGTCATCTTATACCATAAATAGTGTTTCAAACCATTAAATATGCTTTCACAGCCTAATTTAATGACTGAGTAATAGTACAGCATATAAGCATAATGTAAATTGCACAAATGTTTTACTAATTATAGGATTTTTTCTTTTTTATTTTTTGCTACATAAAAAATGTTACTAAGAACATATATAAACATACTTATTTCCATGTACTTACTATTGATTTCATTAAAACAAACTTGAATTGGAGTGGAAAAGTCAGAGGGTATGCAAAAGCTTAAGCCTTTTGATATTTATTGCCAAAAATTCAGAAAGTTTATAACTACATGGATTCTCACCAGAAGTATATTATATGGCTCATTTTCTTACTCCTTTGTAGTCATAGGTTATTGTTGGGGTTCAGTCAGGCTGATGGGAAAAATATTAGTTATGATAGCCACAAACCCTCTTGGAAGGCCTGAGAGTTTGCATAACTTCAGTAATAGATATGGTTAAAGGCAACCTGATCTTTACCTTTAGTTAAATAAATTAGAGTAGTAACAAAGGAATGTGAGGAAGTTAGCTAGCTAGCTTGTTTACTCATGTGGTCCTAAGACTAACCTTTGATGTACCACGGGTGCTTAAGCGCTTTATTCTCAGGAAGTCCACAATGTCAATTACCCTCTAGTGGTGTTGACTCAAGCCTTTGTCAATTAATCTTTACCAAATTAATGTGAGTCTCACTAGCTGGTCAGGGCCGCGGTCGCAACTGTTTACAGTACTCTCCAGGGAGTCTGTAAGCGGCCCAGACACACTCAGCTGGACTGGCAAAGCAGAATATCTGTGTGTCCGTGCATGTTATTCGTCCATCGTTTGGGTCAGGGTCTTTGGGTCAGACCCCCACAGCTGGTGCCCTGTGTCAGGAGCGCTACCACAGGTTATTATAATTAGTATTTCCTTTTTATAAGTAAAATGTTTCACATCATTTTGTCAATTCTTTAAATATTTGTGTTTAAACTTTTTACATGGTCCTTATTTCTCTTTTATGTTGCTTCTTAATGTCTAATTGTTCATTCAATACATAATCCTTTCTCTCTGTCTCTCTCTCTCTCTCATCATCGGTCATGCACATTCTTCTTTTCCTGCATCTGTATTTCTTATAAGAACACAGAATTGGCTGGGTACAGTGGCTTATGCCTGTAATCCCAGCACTTTGGGAAGCCAAGGTGGGCAGAACACCTGAGGTCAAGAGTTCAAGACCAGCCTGGCCAATATGGTGAAACCCCGTCTCTACTAAAAATACAAAAAAAAAAAAAAAAAAAATAGGCATAGTGGCACAAGCCTGTAATCCCAGCTACTCTGGAGGCTGAGGCAAGAGAATCGCCTAAACCCAGGAGGCGGAGGTTGCAGTGAGCCAAGAGCGCACCACTCACTGCACTCCAGCCTGGGCAACAGAGTGAGACTCCGTCTCAAAAAAAAAAAAAATTAAGAATTTTAAGAATGTGTTCTACTCACATGGCGTAGAGTGACTGATGCAGCCAACACTGTGAAAGTCGTGGAGAAGCTCCTAGGACCCCGGCTTCTAACATATCAGCTTCTTCATCGCCTCTAGGAAACATGTACTTCAAAAACTAATTTTTACATTTTTTAAAATTTTCTCAGTTTAATAGGTCTTCCAAGACTTTCAGATATATTTTTTGAAATCAAATGTAATCTGCATCAAGACAGGCAATATCTAAACTATCACAAGAATGACTGCTTTTCTTATTATAAATATTTTCTAGGTCTTTCAAGTAAGAGTTGCAACTGAGTGTTAAATTCTGTTATTTTTCAAAAAAATCAATAATTTTATGTTATTTTATCTTTATCATTTCAAACTCTTTTTTTTTTTTTTACTATTTAGTGAGCATTATCAGAGTCCTTTCCATTATGTCGAAACCTTACAGGTTCTTTGTGTCTTCAAAAATAGGTGCAAACCAATGACCTCTGAGGTCAACAATTGGAAATCAAAACAGAGAAATAATCCAAGGAACCGTCAGATGAAGTAAATGATAATGATGCCACTCTACCTGGCCCTGTAACTAGGGGAAGAAACAATATACTACCTGAGACATTATTCTGTTTGGCAACTGACATGCCAGAATCTGAACTAAATACCTATTTTCCATCAATCAGTGAAAAATATGCATAACTACAGCTTTCTTTTCAATGGAATGCTGCAATTCTAATGAATAGTATCCTCTTCAAATGAAGCTACACCCCATCCCCCAAACTCTACCTTTCTGCTCTCAGAGATGTCCCTGTTTCCAATGCTTTCGTAATTTCTTTTTGAAAATTGCTATAGTACTTTATTTTCATTTGATTTTCTACTGGAAATATTAAAATTACTGGAAGTCCATTCAATTCATGTCTGAAAAATAAAGGTAACAGATTATTCTAACTAATATTCCTTTTGCAAATTTTAATATTGGCTTTATAATATTGAGAATGATTTTCTTATCTGTTCTATAACATTTTCTAATACATTTGCTTTAAAATATCATTGTGTTTCTTCAGAGCCAGAGGATTACTCATTTAAGTTTTAGCATTTGTTTTGAGTAAAAACATTTTGATTAAAATCACAACTTTTAATTTTAATATTTAACATTTTAAAAACTGGCAGATCAAATTGGGGGAAATAGTTTTCCCCTAAGTATTGAAAATAAGGCATATTTTGGAAGTCAACTCTATTTATGAGGTGTTTACATGCCTTGAAGCCATTAGCTTGTTCTGTGTATGCGTGAGTGTACACAGACATTGGGGTAGTTTTGTATGCATTCTGTCATTACACAGAAAGTCTGGTTTTCTTTTTACAAAGAAAAGCAGGAAATGGTCTTTGTACTCTAAATACATTGATGGATCAAAGCATTAGCAATACTGTCTCTTCAATTACAACCTATGGGTTGAGATACTGCAGCCACAGAATTATTTCTATAGTTTCCTGTGTTCTAGAATATTTCCTTTGCAGAGTTGGATTTCCAATATAAAAATGACTGTGGGCAATATACTAAACAGTAACACTGATTTACAAAATGTGGACCCCTCAGTGCCATTTCACAGAGGAAAATAACAAAAATAAATATAAGGAGAACATAATAGGTAATGTTCTCAACAAGGAGCATACAAATCCCCTCATATGGCTTCTTGAGCAATGATGTGAATAAAACCAGTGCTGAGCTAGCTAGCACTCAACACGAAGACACACAGACATCTATGAGAGATCCGACTTGTTTACATCCTCCTGTAACGTAAATTCACATGGAACACTTAAATTATTGCAAATTCCTAAATGTGCTTCATGAAACTCCTTAGGCACCCTTCCCATTAATGAGAGTAATCTAACCTGAAAAGTAAAAGCATTTTGCCATACTGGTTGGTTCGTAGTGATAAAAGAGAAAGGAGTTGCAATTTTTATTCCTTTCCCAGGTGACTGCCAGTCTCCACTTGGAGTCCCTGGTACTTGGTAACTTATCAGAGTAGGAAGGAAAGACACAAGTCATTCAATCCTGACAATGCCCACTGCTTTGAGTCCTGCTTTGCTTGGATGGTTGGTGCAGATGCAAACAACTGAGCTACAGAGCACGGACCTCTTCTCCAGGAATCCATGTGACTTTCCTGTACCCCATCCTATAAAGTCCAACGATCATTAAGACAACCCTCTAAGGGTTCATTAGAGGGGGAGGAAAATTAAATGATATATTTGGTGAATGTACATTTCTTTGTCCATTTTTTTCTTCTCTATTTTCTTAGAATACATTTTTCATAATTAAAAAAATTACTGTGTGACCATTTTGGGGAAAATAACAATGTGAAATGTGATATTTTGCAGTGTGTGTTAGATTTCTGTTTAGACTATATTCTCTTTGGCTGCAGACAGTCTTTGTTCTCCTGGTGAAATACTGGAAAACTTTAGGAATATTGCTTGAGGAAATTGTCTGCTTAGCTTCAAGACATTTCAAATGCCCAATTTATTCCTCAACTTAGCTTATGATCTTAATGAATGAGTAAATTCTCTGTTTAACTTCTTTGCCATTTTAATGTGGGCCTTTGATTTTCATTTCATTTAGTATCGTTTTTCAGTCTTTAGAGCAATCTATATTCCATCTAATGTGCAGTTAGCTTTCAGCTCTGAATGGCTTTTGCATAATCAGGTCAGTATGGCCTTTTCTTAAGAGTTTCTGTCACTTCCCTTCCTGTTATTTGTACTTGCATTATATTTTACTCTTAGGCTACATCTAGGTGCTTTGTGTTCTACTACATTCAATTCATTGCAGCATCCTCTAATAACTCAGTGTATTAGCGCATTCATTATTCCTTGCTTCCTTCTCTCGTTAAACAAATATGTATTGTTCATTTGTAGAGCTTCTTGTTCACATACAGCTGGGTATTGAGAATAGGAGAGAGTGGAGGACTCATCCTTACTCTCACTAATGTCGACTAGAAGAAGAGTAATATAATTCTATTAATGTTAGATGTAATGATGCTAGCCTTTATTCATCATTACAGATCTGATACATCTGTCTCCATTACTCCCAAAAACTACTTGTTTATAAATGTATTCCTTAATTACTGAAAATTTGCCCTGACTTTAAAAAGATATGATAAAAATTATAAATGTATAGATATCCAAAAGTTTGCAGAATTCTTTCTGCAGATGGTCACTATAATTTGAACTTTTTTCTTCTAGGTTTCTTAGATTGGCCTCTCTTATTGTTTTACCTGCCAAATTATAAATAACCCTAGAAAATTAGCAAATTCTCTAGAGATTATTTTACAATTTTTTACCTTTGAGAAAAATAATAGACAAAATTTGGATCCTGATGATGTTTTTAATTTTTTGTAAGTTATTTTTCAGTAAATTATAGATAACATTCATGTGAAATCACTATCATAGCAAATATAAAATGAAGAGATATTAAAGTCAACATACTAACTTCAAAGATCATTTCTGCAACACTAAATTTGGATTTACATGATGGCAAAAAAATAAATTGTCTTGGTGATGAGTAAATCATTGCATTTAAGTTATGGATGTGGCAGATTCTGGTTCAAGCTGATGATCTGAAGCCAAAATTTTACCTCCCGTCTCTCTGTAAATCTTATTACAATTGAATGAAAAACCATAAAATGAGATATACTCACAGAAGCCATAAAGCCTGGAAAGTGGGATGCTATTATAACTTTTAATGGCAGAAACCACAATTACTTTTGCACCAACCTAATAGAACTGAATTGATACTTTAAAAGATAAAAATAAAAAAGTATACGAGAGAAAAGACAGAGGCCAGAGTTGAGAATCTTCAGAGTAAGCTCTAAAAAGAGCAGAGGAAATGGGAACCATTCTTCCCATAGGACCCATGGGTGATCAGGATTTGTTTGGGGGAATTACTGAGAGAAAGAGAACAAAAAGGGCCAGGAATTACCTGATAGATTAAAATGATAAGCAGGCATCTGAGCTGCCCGGCTGTCTCCATTCCCACATATGCGTGGTGTTGTTCACTCCATAAAACCAGGGTTCTTCTTTCAACAAACATTGAATGAGTGTGTGGGGTGGAAGTCAGGAGCCTCAGGATCAGTCTTCATCTTACCTCCTTTGGGTAGTACTGGGAAGGTTGCTGCAGTGGGCCTACTTGTTTCCCATTCCCTCACCCTGCAGATAATTCTGCCTGTTGGAGAGACTTGACAATTAAAGGTGATGAGAGAAGAGTATTATGTAGAAGAGCCAGGATCCATCCTATACAAGCATTTGGAAGAAAATAAGACACAACAGAAAAGAACACAAAAGGTAGAAGTGGTGGAAGGCCTGAAGTGGTGGAAGGAGTTTGACCCCAGTGACCTTCTCTCTGGTTTATGCCTGTAAATATGCAACATTACGTGGCAGAAGGGACATTGCACATGGAACTAAGATTGCTCATCAGATGACTTTAAAATGAAGAGATTACCCAGGATTATTCAGGTGGTCCCAATGTAATCATGAAAGAAGAGGACAGAAGAATCAGTCAAAGAGATGAGACAGAAGAAGAGATCAGAGAGATGGGAAGCATGAGAAGGACTCAGCCCACAGTTGCTGGATTTTAAGATGGAGGAAGGAGACATGAGCCAGGAAATGCAGGTGACCTCTAGAAGCTGAGAATTTCCAACCAATGGCCGACAAGAAAATGGGGACATCAGTATAGCAACCACATGGAATTAAATCCTGCTGATTTCCTGAATGGGCTTGGAAAATCAAATCCCATACCTTGATTTCAGTCTCATGAACCCCAGAGTAGATAAACCAGTTAAATCATCCCAGACTTCTGACTTACAGAACTATGAGATAACAAAAGGATCATTTAAAGCTACTATGTCTGTAACAATTTTTTATAACAGCAAGGGAAAATGAATACAGATTGTGATGCTAAAAGCAGAGTGCTGATGTAAAAATTGCCTAGAAAATATGCAAATGGGCCAGGCATGGTGGCTCACACCTATAATCCCAATACTTTGGGAGGCCAAGGTGGGCAGATCACAAGGTCAGGAGATTGAGACCATCCTCGCCAACATGGTGAAACCCAATCTCTACTAAAATTACAAAAATTAGCTGGGCGTGGTGGCACGCACCTGTAGTCCCAGCTGCTCAGGAGGCTGAGGCAAGAGAATCGCTTGAACCTGGGAGGCAGAGGTTGCCGTGAGCCGTGATCATGCCACTGCACTTCAGCCTGGCGACAGAGCGAGACTCTGTCTCAAAAATAAAAAAATAGAAAATATGCAAGTGGTGTTGAAACCAGACAGTGGTAAAGTTGGAAAAATTTAGTGGAGCATGATAGAAAAAGTCCAGATCACCTTGAACAGGCAGTTCATAGATACAGTAGTCCCCTCTCATCTGTGTGGGATGCATTACAGCATCCCCCGGTGGATACTAAACCCCGTCAAACGCTATGTATGGTTAGTACTAAGCCCTTTGTATACTATATTTTTTCAGTCTGATAACCAAAACAGCTACTAAGTGACTAACAGGAGGTTGGTATACACAGTGTGGACATGCTGGACTAATGGATGATTCACTTCCTGGCCAAAATGGAGCAGGATGGCATAAGATCTTTTTTCGCACTACTCAGAACAGCATGTAATTTAGAAATCATGGATTGTTTATTTCTGGAATTTTGCATCTAACATTTTTGGACTGTGGTTGGCCACAGGTCAATGAAACTCCAGAAAGAAGTGGACATTGTAAGTGATAAACTCAGCTACTTAGCTGAGGAGACTGCTCAGCAAAGTGTTGAAGGTGTATAACCTGATTGATTCTTGCTGCTTATAGTGAAATGCAAAAGGAGATTGTGAATCTGGAATCCTATACCCAGGCAAAATATCTTTTGAATAAGAGAACTAAGTTTTTTAATAAAAGCTAATTTAAAAAAATAAATATGTATATACATGGTGGAAAGTTTATGTTTCATATATCCCATCTGAAAAAGTATTTAAAGTTTTATGCTAGTCAAACAAAAGAGTTATTGGAGAAAGAGGACAACATAGGACCTCAATATTGGTGATATTGATGGGTACAAATAAGACCCCATCATCTCTAATATGAAATGTAACACAGACAGAAACTCAGAGGAAGAGAACTAACTGGAGTAGGATAACCCAGAACACTAGATCTCTTAGCACTGTGAATAGTATCCACAGGGGAAGTGAGGTGTCAAAAATAGAAAGAGAGAGAGAGGCATGCAGGGAGGGGCAGGGGTGGGGGGAATAACACGCACTGTTCTGGAGGCAAATAGATAAACATCTCTGTTCTAAGATGAATATGCAGTATATTCGTTTCCCAGCACCATTGTAACAAAGTCCCACAAACTAGATAGATTAACCAAGTAGACATGTATTTTCTTATAGTTCTGGAGGGCTAGAAGCCTGAGGTCAAGATGTCAGCAGGATAGGTTCCCCTGAGGCTGTGGGGGCATCTGTTCTGGAGGCCTCTCAGCCTCTGGAGGTGGTCAGCAATCTTTGGCACTCCTTGGCCTGTAGTTGCGTTGCTCTAATCCTCTGCTGTCACACGGCCTTCTCTGTATGTCTCTGACATCATCTTCCCTCTGTGTTTCCCTGTCTTTGTGTCCACATCTTTTCTTTTTTATTAGGACATATGTCTTACTGGATTAAGGAAGCCCTAATGACCTCATTCTTACTTGGTTATCTCTGTAAAGACCCTATTTCCAAATAAGGTCCCATTCTGAGGTATTTGGGGTTGAGACTTTAACATATCGTTTTGGAGACTCAGTGTAACCTATAAAGCACAGAAAATTAAATATGGATGCTAATAAAATATACTTGACATAAAAAAGGAAAACAGGAATTCAGAAACAAAATAATAGCATATATTTGAGACAAATTACTACAGGCGTAGTTTTAGATAGCATCAGCTCTCAATACAATTTGAGGACAAAAAGGCCCTTTAAACTAGGGAAGAAGAGTGAAACGGAATTTAGCTAGGATGCAGGAAAACATGAAAATGAATTTAGATAGAAAAAGAAAATATTGCAATGCAATGGGAAAAAATTGCAAAAGGAAAACATGCAAATATGTTATACACATACAGTTTCAATCATAGGGACCTAGAAAAGCAAAGTGGAGGACAGTCTTGAAGAGCTCTCCAGAAAACAGAGACTAAGTCCAAGGCAGAGACTAAGAATATAAAAATGATCGGAGGGAATGTAATAAACTGAAACACACAAAGCAAAACTGAAGGAGGAAATAAAGCAATAGGGACTACCTTTCCATCGGCGCATTAAAATGGTTTTCTCCATTCAGGCAAAATTAAGGAAATTAGATCAACTTCTAACATTCTTGAATTTTGTGAATAAATAAAATATCCTACCAGCTACAACAGGGAGAAATATATTTGACTGAGAAGAAAAACACGGATGTCAGATTTCTCTCTTTTTTTTTTTATTACACTTTTAAGTTCTGGGGTACATGTGCAGAACGTGCAGGATTGTTACATAGATATATACGTGCCATGGTGGTTTGCTGCACCCATCAACCACCTGAACCTTGAACCTGAGAGGCAGAGGTTGCCGTGAGCTATGATCATGCCACTGCACTCCAGCCTGGCAACAGAGTGAGACTCTGTCTCAAAAAGAAAAAAAAGAAAATAGAAAATATGCAAGTGGTGTTGAAACCAGACAGTGGTAAAGTTGGAAAAATTTGTTGGAAAAACGCGTCATCTACATTAGGTATTTCTCCTAATGCTATCCCTCCCCCAGCTCTCCTCCCCTCGACAGGCCCTGGTGTGTGAAGCTACCCTCTCTGTGCCCATGTGTTCTCATTGTTCAACTTCCACTTATGAGTGAGAACATGCGGTGTTTGGTTTTTTGTCCTTGCGATGGTTTACTGAGAATGATATTTCCAATTTCATCCGTGTCCCTACAAAGGACATGAACTCATCCTTTTTTATGGCTGCATAGTATTCTATGGTGTATATGTGCCACATTTTCTTTATCCAGCCTATCACTGAGGGCCATTTGGGTTGGTTCCACATCTTTTCTATTGTGAACAGTGCCGCAATAAACATGCATGTGCACGTGTCTTTATAGTAGAATGATTTATGATCCTTTGGGTATATACCCAGTAATGGGATTGCTGAGTCAAATGGTATTTCTAGTTCTAGATCCTTAAGGAATAGCCACACTATCTTTCACAATGGGTGAACTAATTTACATTCCCGCCAACAGTATAAAAGTGTTCCTATTTCCCCACATCCTCTCCAGCATCTGTTGTTTCCTAACTTTTTAATGTTCAGATTTTTCTTTCAAAGAGAGTAGACCAACGTGTGCACTGCCAGCTGTGAGAATCCCTCCCTGGCATGGAGGGTTGGACTGGCATGGACAAGAGAAGCAAGCCAACTGGACTTGTTCCCCCAGGGGTGTGTCGCTGAGACCCAGCAATTCCACAATTCCAGTCTTCCCTGATGTATGGCGCATATGGATGTAAAGCAGCAAGGCCTTGCCTGCCAAGTGGGAGATGGCGAGGGAGGCATGTGGCAGGAAGCAGGGATGAATCACACCTCTCCACCGAGGTGGAGCACTCCCTTCTCATGGCCATACAATACCTTAATTTTGCTCTTCATGTTGGAGCAAAAATAACTCTGCCCTTGGATTTCATAAAATAGACTTGGATGTTTCTAATATTCCTGCCATCCCCCGTTTTTATTTTGTTTGCCTAAACTAGCTCCAGTGAATTTCTGTTCGATACAACCCAATCACCCCCAAATAAGACAGAAATAAAACAAAATGGGATAGAGGGAATATATGAAATGTTAATAATTTGAAAATAAATAGATTTGAAACATCTGATTGTAGCAAAAAAATGGTGAGGGATTTGTTGAAGAAAGTAAAACCTCGTCAATTTTCTCGTTAATGATCTTCATTAAGTAGACAAATATAAGTTCAAGTGTGTGCGATTTTTTAAAGGATAAGTTCTAATAGAATTAATAACAGCATGAATTTCACAAATTATGAAAAAATATGCATTTAAGTATGGTCACATAGGGCTGAGTGTGGTGACTTACACCTGTAATCCCAGCACTTTGTGAGGCCAAGGTGGGCAGATCACTTGAGCCCGGAAGTTTGAGACCAGCCTGGGCAACGTAGACCCCACTTCTACAAAAAATACAAAATTAGCCAGGCGTGGTGGCATTCACCTGTAGGCCCAGCTACTTGAGAGAGGCTGAGGCAGGAGGATCACTTGAGCCTGGAAGCTAAAGGCTGCAGTGTGAGCCAAGATCATGCCACTGCACTCCAGCCTGAGTGACAGAGCCAGACCCTGTCTCAAAACAAACAAACCAACACACACACACACACAGACACACACACACACACACACGCAGCATAAATAAATAAATATGCTCATATTGCAAATTACAGAAAACAAAAGGAATGGTAAAAAAACATTTTCAGGTATTTAAAAATGTGATTAGGCGATGACGAAAGTAGGGACAAGCACTCAGAGCTGACAGTAAGAGCAAGTGAGTTGGGTTCTCCTTTTCAATCATTGTGAAACTCTTAGATAATGTGATACAGAGAAAAGTATAAAGAAAAATTATGGAAAAAAATTTAAAAAATTAAAATAATGGACAAAGATATATCAGACAAGCATGCTAGTATGTATAGAGATTACTAGAAAGCCAAACAAAATACATTCAAAATCACAATAAAACAATAACAAAAACCTCAACAAATATAAACCAATAATTGCACTTTATAACGACAAAGAATGTCATATTTTTCCTAGTTTAGTGGTGAATGTCTAGTGTAACGTGTTTATGAACTTTCTGTGCCTACAGACATAATAACAAAATATTTAAAGCAAAATAATTAGAAACATTTCGCTAACATTTGCGAAAAAAAAAGTCTATATAGTAAGACACAAGGAAAACAATTGAAAAAAAAACTTTCTAAAGATCACATTGTTGAACTTAATATAATGAAAAATAAGTTATAAAAGTACTCTATAAAATGTATCAAACAAAACTAAAACAAAACACAGCAAAAAAGCACTCAAGTAATTTAAGTACAAAAGATAATATAAAATGCAATTACAAAATACGTACATAAGAGAATTGGCTAAAGCTATTATCAAATGGAAATTTAGATCAGTAAGTGTTTTATTTTTAAGAATACATTTAGAGCAGTAAGTGTTTTATTTTTAAGAATATTTTACTCAATTTAACTGAGTAAAGTGGCATTCAATTCAATATTGTTACAAAGAGAATAGTAAAAGAAAATTAAACGAAAGATGAAGAATTCACATAAATAAAGATACCAATTCACTAACAAACAGAATAGGTACTGATATGTTCAAGAGTTGTATCTTTGATAATACAAATAAAACTAAAAAACCTTTCAAGTCTAATCAAGGATGAAAATAAAGATAAAATAGAAATAAAATGTTAACAATGAGGAAGAGAATCTAGACAAATTAAGGGTTTTAAAATGAGACAATATTATACACAACTCTATAATAATCTAATCCTATAAACAAGCTATTTTTAGAGAATATGAACTATCAAAATTGACGCAAAGTAACCATGACAGATAAATAAACATGAAAGAAATTGAAAAAGTTTGAAAATTACCTTTAGGAAACATTATCCACAACGCTTTATAAATTTCACGCCATCTGAACTATCCTAGATGGTTAAAATACTTAAAAATTGCTCTTTCTAAAACTATCACTATATATATTTTTATATAATCTCACTTGATAATAAACATGCCAGATGTAAAATAAATACTGGAAAGTCAAAGAACAGCAAAGTAGCTACAATTTCACATTAAATATATTTTTATATATGAGATTCACAAATTATATGCATGTAGTGTGTGTGTATATATATGCATCTTCACATTAATAAAAAAGATTGAGAAAACAATTGCAGTAGTTTCTTCTTTTTTCAGATGAAAAAGACTATGTTACTGTTTTCTAAGCTTCAGCAATCAGAATTATTTTTTAATTTTAAAGTGCATTACTAATTTAAACGTTTGAAAAATTTGTCTCATATATTCTTGGACTCTATGTCAAAATGTAAATTACTGAGATAAAGATCGTACTTAAATAATGCCATGTTTTATTCTAAGGATTTCCTTAGAAAATATTTATTCCTTAGATATACGGAAAATATTTATCCCTTAGATTCCTTAAGATTTCCTTAGAATAAAGGAACTTTATTGACTTTCTTGTGCTTACATAGTATTTGTAATGCCTATACTTGAATAATTGTTCTGAGCTGTGAAAAATAAGGACTTTTTGGTAAGTGGCTTTGACTAATTGAAAAACAAAAAAAATGATTTAAAATAGATGTTCTTTAAAGCCCCTCCTAATAATAAATTCTGTTCTATATTTTATTTTTAAAGTTTTGTGGATACATAGTAGGTGTATATATTTATGGGGTACATGAGATATTTTGATACAGGCATATAATGCATAATAATCTCATCAGGCTAAATGGTGTATCCTCAAAATATGAGCTTATTTGAAAATAGAGTCTTTGTACATGTAATTCATTAAGTTAAAATGAGGCCATACTAGATTGCGGTGGGCCTGGGATCCAGTATACTGGTGTGTTATAAGAACAGCAAAGACACCGAGATATGTAGGGAAGGCCACGTGGGGACAGAAGGAGCAGCTGGAATGATGCCTGCCAGCCAAGAAGCTCCAGGAATGGGTGGTAGCCACCAGTGACTGGGAAGGGCCCAGGAAGAATCCTCCCCTTGAGCCCCAGAGGGAGCATAGCCCTGCCCACACCTGGATCTCAGACTTTCAGCCTCCAGAACTCAGAAAATACTTTTCTGTCGTGTTATTTTTTTAGTTTTCAAAACATTTTTAACTTTTGTGGGTACATAATAGGTATAACATTATTGAGATATCTTGATACACGCATAAGATGTGTAATAAACACATCAGGATAAATGGGTTACCCACCCCCTCAAGCATTTATTCTTTCTTTATGTTACAAACAATCCAATTATACTCTTTTAGTTAAACTGTACAATACATCATTGTTGACTGTAGTTACCCTGTTGTATTAACAAATACTAGATCTTACTCATTCTATCTAACTATATTTTTGCACTCATTAGCCATCCCCACTACCAACCCCCCACTACCCTTCCCAGCCTATAGTAAACATTATTCTATTTTCTATCTCCATGAGTTCAATTGTTTTAATTTTTTAGCTCTCACAAGTAGGTGAGAACATACAAAGTTTTTCTTTCTGTGCCTGGCTTATTTCACTTAACATAATGACCTCCAGTTCCATCTATGTTGTGAATGACCAGGATCTCATTCTTTTTTATGGCTGAATATACTGCATGGTGTATATGTACCACATTTTCTCTACCCATTTATCTGTCAATGGACGCTTAGGTTGCTTCCAAATCTTGGCTATTGCGAATAGTGCCACAATACACGTGGGAGTGCAGGTATCTCTTCCGTATCCTGATCTCCTTTCTGTGGACACTGGCACTAGGATTCATGGATCATATGGTAGCTCTATTTTTAGTTTTTTTTGTTTGTTTGTTTTTTGTTTTTTGAGACAGAGTCTCACTCTGTGACCCAGGCTGGAGTGCAGTGGCGGGATCTCGGCTCACTGCAAGCTCTGCCTCCCGGGTTCACACCATTGTCCTGACTCAGCCTCCCGAGTAGCTGCAAGTACAGGTGCCCACCACCATGCCCGGCTAAATTTTTTTGTATTTTTAGTAGAGACAGGGTTTCACGGTGTAAACCAGAATGGTCTCGATCTCCTGACCTCGTGATCCGCCCGCCTCAACCTGCCAAAGTGCTGGGATTACATGCGTGAGCCACTGCGCCTGGCTTATTTTTAGTTTTCTGAGGAACCTCCATACTTTTCTCCATAGTGACTGTACTACTTTTCATTCCCACAAACAGTGTTCCCTTTTCCCCACAACCTCACCAGCATTTGTTATTGCCTGTCTTTTGGATAAAAGCCATTTTAACTGTGGTGAGATGATATTTCATTGTAGCTTTGATTTGCATTTCTCTGATGATCAATTGTGTTGAGCACTTTTTCATATACCTGTTTGCCATTTGTATGTCTCCTTTTGAGAAATGTCTATTCAGATCTTTTGCCAATTTTTAAATTGAATTATTAGATGTTTTCCTATGGAATTGTTTCAGCCCCTTATGTATTCTGCTTATTAAGCCCTTTCCAAATGAGTATTTTTCAAATGTTTTCTTCCATTCTGTGGGCTGTCTCTTCATTTTGTTGATTATTTTCTTTGCTATGCAGAAACGTTTTAACTTGGTGTGATCCCATTTGTCCATTTTTGCTTTGGTTGCCTGTGCTTGTAGAGTATTACTCAAGAAATACTCAAGAAATGCAATAGGGATTGCATTGAATCTGTAGCTTGCTTTGGGTAGTATGGACATTTTAACAATACTGATTCTTCCAATCCATGAACATGGAATATCTTTCCATTTTTTTGTGTCCTCTTTCTTTCATCAATGTTGCATAGTTTTTACTGTAGAGATCTTTCACTTTTTTAGTTAAGTCATAGATATTTTCTTTTATTTGTAGCTATCATAAATGGGATAACTTTCTTTATTTCTTTTTCAGATTTTTCACTGTTGACATATAGAAATGTTACCGATTTTTGTATGTTGATGTTGTATCTTGTAACTTTACTGAATTTGTTTATTAGTTCTAACAGTTTTTTGGTGGAGTTTTTAGTTTTTCCCATATATAAAATTATGACATTTGGGGCTGGATGATAATTAATATAAGAAAAATAAAAATAAATTTAAATAAATTTAAAAACAAAATTATATCATCTGCAGCAAAGAATAATTTGACTTATTCTTTTCCAATAAGTCAAATTGAATGCTCTTCTTTCTCTTGCCTGATTCCTCTAGGTAGGAATTCCCCTGATAATGAATTCTGATTTTACTATTTATCTCTACTTACAACATGAGTAATTAATATTATTTGAGATTTTCTTACCTGCCATGCACTGGTCTAAACAATTTATGTGTATTATTATTTTTTTTTTTAATTTTTTTTGAGATGGAGTCTCACTCTGTTGCCCAGGCTGGAGTGCAGTGGCGCCATCTCGGCTCACTGCAAGCTCCGCCTCCCGGGTTCACGCCATTCTCCTGCCTCAGCCTCCTGAGCAGCTGGGACTACAGGCGCCTGCCACCACGCCTGGCTAATTTTTTGTATTTTTAGTAGAGATGGGGTTTCACCGTGTTAGCCAGGATGGTCTCGATCTCCTGACCTCGTGATCTGCCTGCCTCGACCTCCCAAAGTGCTGGGATTACAGGCATGAGCCACCGCATCCAGCCCATGTGTATTATTTAATTCTCAAAAAAAAAAAAAAAAACTCTGTGAGGTTGGTACTGTAATGTCAAACAGCAGGTAATGATTCACTTGAGATTTCAAATAGAACAGCTTATAAGCAAAATATATCAGAACCACATTTCACTACCTGGAAAATTTGCTTTTGTTTTTTCCTAATGCTAATTAGTGCAATTGTACTTGTTTGTGCAAGGAGGTTCTTGTTTGAGAAATTATTTTTGTTTGGAAATATGTTTTTATAATTTCTTCAATGCTGAGGAAAAGGTCATTTCTGTAGGTAGGCTTTCCTAGGAAATTTGTCCCAGCAGGTTGTGTGCAGGTGGTTTTTGCGGGAGAACTCTCAAGCATGCTACCTATGAGGGGGTGAAGAAGGAGAAATTTGGTAGAGGGAAAAAAATCTGAAGCTGGGATGGCCCTTGAGAGATGCCTTGACTTGAGTCAAGTGGGCCCAGCCTTGGGACCTGTACATCGTTAGGAGGCTGCCTAGGGCCTGAGAAATAGGTCAAGACTGCTAACTTCAACCAAGGGCAGTGTCCGGGAGGAATGCAGGGTGAAACCATCTGTAGGTAGCACTGCCAACTGGAGGAGTCTGTGCCCCCAGGTCCCAAGGGTGTCATTGATCTGCTTATGTGACCTACTGACTCTATATAAGGCAAAGAAATAATGGCCTTAGAAGGCTGCATGTCCTTGCTTATTCAGAAATGCATTTGACAGAGAAAAAGGCATCTGTCAGAATTCAAGTCAGAGAAGAATGATGTAGAAAAAAGAGCTGGAAAATTTTCTAGGGAGTCCCAACCAAAAAGACATTGTTTTATGGCATAAATCCAAAAGAATCAAAGAATAGGTAAGGAGACAATAATCAAAACCTCTTAGAAATTAGAAAGTTGATGCATGCTAACAGATTTGCTGAAACTTAGAAAAAGTAATATGAAGTAGCAGAGAGGAAACAGAGTCAGTTCGATTTACATCCAGAGTCAGGTGTTGACAACACGAGATGCAATGGAAGAAAGAGCAAAATAAGGAAGACTGGGTGGAAGTCAGTTTTAAGAGACAGTCAGGTCCCCAAATCCCATTCCCTACTCCCATCCCAGAGACTGGGGGCATATTTCTTCCTGGAGGGAACTTTTTCTTTTTGAGATGATAAAGAAAAGGTTGGGCTGGGCGCGGTGGCTCACACCTGTAATCCCAGCACTTTGGGAGGCCGAGGTGGGCAGATCACGAGGTCAGGAGATCGAGACCATCCTGGCTAACACGGTGAAACCCCGTCTCTACTAAAAATATAAAAAATTAGCCGGGCGTGGTGGCGGGCGCCTGTAGTCTCAGCTACTCGGGAGGCTGAGGGAGGAGAATGGCGTGAACCCGGAAGGCGGAGCTTGCAGTGAGCCGAGATCGCGCCACTGCACTCCAGCCTGGGCCACAGAGCGAGACTCCGTCTCAAAAAAAAAAAAAAGAAAAAGAAAAGATTGTTGATCTGAGCAACAGTAGGAGGAGTTCAGGGCGGGAGACCACTCTGACCACCAGGATTCAATGCACAACTCCATCCTGAAGTTGAGACTCCCCCAGCCACATCCTGCTTCTCCCTCCTGCTCCCTGGCCTTCTGCTTCCTGGATGGATATTGGATAGACTTTTCTGGGAAGTCTGATCAACCTAAAGACAGAATTTCAAAAGTTCCTCCATCCTGGCCGGGCACGGTGGCTCAAGCCTGTATTCCCAGCACTCTGGGAGGCCGAGGCGGGTGGATCACGAGGTCAAGAGATCAAGACCATCCTGGCCAACATGGTGAAACCCTGTCTCTACTAAAAATACAAAAAAATTAGCCAGGTGTGTTGGCGGGAGCCTGTAGTTCCAGCTACTGGGGAGGCTGAGGCAGGTGAATCACTTGAACCCGGGAGGCAGAGCTTGCAGTGAGCTGAGATTGCACCACCGCGCTCCAGCCTGGCGACAGAGCGAGACTCTGTCTCCAAAAAAATAAATAAATAAAAATAAAAATAAAAGTTTCTCCATTCTAACAGTTCAGGCATGTCATCTCACGTGCAGCTCACAGGCCGCAGCCCTCCTTAGGTGCCCAGACTTCCTGTGCTTTTTATTTTGTGCAGACAACTAGGAATGCATGGTGTTTCCATGAGAAGAACAAGGGACAAACAAACACAAAAGGGTGGCAACACAGAGAAAATGGAGGGAATTTATTCAGGGAGGGAATGAAACACAACAAATAAGCGTACCCCAAATATCTCAGAGTGAGAAAAACATAAACATGGTAACCATAAAATAAGAACAGTTGCTTCAAAAAGCAACATTCGGATAACACAAAGGAGCTCTTGGAACTTGATCCTAGGGAAAAAAGCAAAATTCAGTGAAATTATGTCACATGAAAACTCACCAAATTCCCCTGAAAGCAGAGTTAAGGGATGAAGTAATATGAAATATTAACAGCAGAGGTAAGAAAATTAAAGGACAAGTTCTGAAGGTCCAACAGCCAAACATAGGTCCAGTGCTTGAATAAATCTGAAGAACGATCATTTCTAAATTAGAATTCCATACCCAGCCAAACCATCAATTAAATATGAGGTAGAATAAACACACTTTAAGGCATATGGCATCTTGGAAATTCGCCCTCATGAGCTTTTCCTACTGAAGACACTAGAGGTTGTAAACCCTCAAAAGGAGAAAGAAGGGGATGAGGCACAGGATACAGGGAACAGGGGATCCAGCACTGCAGTGCACAGAGCCGTGGAGACTCATCAGGCATGACGGCAACCAGTCCAGATGGTGGGAGGCTGCAGGAGATATTTCTTCAGAAAAGAACTGATAGAACACTTGATGCAACTGAAAGAACTGGCAATGCATTTGGGTTGAATGAGTTAGAAGAGGGAAAATAACAAGACAAGTATTATCTGTAGAAAAAAAAACGAGTGGTATAGGGATAGAAAATTGGACTTTACTACATGGTTGAGCTAAGAATTACATTTATGTCATCCTTATACTGTAAATGGAACAGCAGGGATCAAAGTTACTATTTATGGAGGAATGGGTGAGGGTTTGGTGGGAAGCATGTTTGCTGGAGGGAGGAGGAGAATAAATGTTTTATCTCCACACTTCCTGAGGGGAATCTACAGATAATGCTAAAAATGAAAAATCAAGAAGAGCATAAAACATGTTATTCTCAGAAATGCAGCTAAATACAAAGCAGCTGAAAGATATGCAAATATTTGCCTTTGAGAAAGAAGAATTTGAGATGTGGGAGGTGGAGGATTTTTTTTGTTATTTTGTAAAATACTCTGTGGAATTATTTTATCTTAATATAGATGCATGTTATTCATAAATTTGAGTAAAAACTTGTTAAAAAGATGGACAGGAGAGAAAAAAGAAAGAATATTAATTGTGCCAGACAAAAAGAAGGGTTCATTTATTGGCCTGAATGAACTGCTTCCATTTTTTTTTCTGCGATGACTGTAGCTGTAGATCAGCAAACCAGTTTCTGAGCAACTTTGGAAGAGCTTCTTATTTACCTAACATTGTTAAATATATTCTGATTATTAGCATTCTAAAATGTTGATCTAAAGGACTTCTAGATTTCTATTTTTATAATCTTATTGTAAACTCATTTTGTTGTAGAATGTAGTATTGGAAACGTATATTTCAATAAATGATTAGTCTAGCAGTGAGATATCTTATGTGAAAAAAGAAAATATCATACAATAAAAATGTCAGAGCTGAAGACCTCATTAATTCAGTTTTGTTTTTTTTTATATTCTACCTAGGCGAAGGTGAAGTTTACCTTTGAATGCCTAAGAAGAAATGAATATTGTAAGCATCATTATAAGGATATTGTTCATTTCTTTAAAAGAAACTGAAGATTGAAGTGTATATTATTTGAGATTATTTTTAATTAAATAAATAGGTATACTGAGTTTATTCATGCAATAAATGCTCATTAAGTATTTTGCTCAGGCATTCTGCTACATATTGGGAATACAAAATTAAGAATGTATAGTTTATGCTTTTAAATTGACAGATAAGTAAGAAAATTGAAATTAAAATGAGCAATTGTGATTACAAGAAAAATAAGAATAATTGCTATAATTAAGAGTTAAGCAAAATGCTAATAGCCCAGGGGTATGAGTACAAGCTTCATACAGGGAGTTTCACTTGAACCGCATTTGAAGGATAAATGAGAAGTATGTAGAGGAATTGGTGGAGGACATTTTAGGAAGAAACAGTAGCTTGGCGAGTGATACAGGCTTGGGTGCTCTGGGAAGAGCCAATGCTTCAGGATTGCGGGAACACTGAGCAGTGAGCCTGGAGAGAGAGGAAAGACCTTTAGATTTTATTGTTTAGGTTGAAGTAATGAGATACCATTGATAACTATTGTTATTCACAGCAGCCCAAATTTTCATGTTATTTCTATGTGCTGGGCACTGAACCAAGCATGTGACATGAAAAATCTCATGTAATCCTTACAACAACTCTACTATTATCCCCATTTTTAAGTTTTTCAAGCATGACATTAATATGACAAAATTTGTGTAGAAAGTTCATTCTAACACCCATGGATAAATGGTTCAGTCAAGTAGAAAAAAAATACACTATGACTTATATAGCTTGCATAAAAATATTCTATGTAATACAGCAAGGTAAAGGATTGGAAAGATTGTAGATACACAGTTGTTTTATTCTTTTCACCACTTCCAAAGTTTTAAAATATGCAATTGTCAATTTTAAAATAAGAACAATGTGTGTTATCAGAGGAAGAAGACAAAAAGGGAAGGAAGAGTTTCAGCAAGGAGGAAAAAAGGGAAGAGAGAACAAGAGAAGCGGAGAGAGACAGACAATTCCTGATAGGCACAATTGGAGGACAGATCAAATGAGAAGATGAACAGCAGAGAGACTCCTTCTGTGATGGTCCCAGCAAAAGATAATGAAGCCTCAACTGAGGCAGACTTCTGTAGAAAGCAAATGGAGAAAATGGAGAAAAATAAGAGAAATGTTTAGAAAATAAATCAAAATGACCCGATCACCCATTGGACATATAGATGGTTTTGCCCATTCTCCCAGAGAGGGGGAGAGAAGACTTGATGAGGCTTCTGAGAGGAAACGATGATAACATGGTTCCTAGAGCTATGACGTTATGATGTGTTGCTTATTTCACTCAGCATAACTAGCTAATGTCAGTTTACGCAGTGCATCAATTGGTCACATTCCTGTGAAAGAAGAAAGGATGACTGCATGTACTTGATCTCCAAGTTGATCCGGAACCTCAAGTTCTGATTTTGACTTAATGAAATCTTCTATTCTGTATTCCCAACAACCCAGAACTTTCATGGTATGACTGGCAGGAATATAAAAGAACAACTTGAGGAATCTAACAATACTGGTTTGAGACCATGGGTGACTCTTTATCCAATTGTATTGACTTGATTTTCCTTTAAATAAATGTCTAATTGCCTGTCAGATTTTGTGGGTTAGAATGTTAAAGCAACAGCTTCACTCTACTATGTCACAAATGTATTTCCTTCCTGCTGACACTCTACTTCCTTCTTCCTACAGGGCTTTATGAAACCTTTCTAACCAATGATGAACCAGAATGCTGTGACGTCAGGAGAGAAGAAAAATCAAATAACCCATCCAAAGGGACCGTAGAGAAAAGTGGCTCCTGTCACAGGACATCGCTCACAGTGTCATCAGCAACAAGACTGTGCAACAGCAGACTCAAGCTGTGTGTTCTTGTACTGATTCTATTACACACAGTGCTCACAGCCTCGGCAGCACAGAACACAACCGGACTGAGCTTTGGAGGCATCAACACGCTGGAAGAAAACTCAACCAATGAGGAGTAACGGAAGGACGAGTGTCACCACAGCAGCAGCTGGCCCGCCGTGAAAAATGGCAACTGCTGTCTCATGTAACAGAAACTGGGTGCTTTTACCCTCGAATTACTTATTGCAAGGCCTTTAGGGTAAAATTTAAACAGATGGGCCTGAATCCAAACAAGGACACAACCACAGCTTTTTATTGACTAAAAGGCTGGAAAGTGACTTTAAATTTCTCACACCATTTTATACACTGTGTTTTAATGTTTGGAGGTTTTATTTGCTTTCGTTTTGGTTTGGGATTATTTGTTTGTTTATTTTTTGCACTTGTTAATACAGGATTTATTTTGGGGGATGGTTTCTCAGAGGTAAACTAAGTCTTTTCACTGTCTCTATCTCTCTATATATTTCTAGTCATTGTGTGTGTTCATCAGATAGTTCTGTCTTTATGTCCTGTCAGCTTCTATTAGAGGAATGATTGCTATGACCTCATGGTATAGCAAAAAACAACAA
The DNA here is from genome assembly GCF_028858775.2 of Pan troglodytes. Classification (NCBI taxonomy): domain Eukaryota; kingdom Metazoa; phylum Chordata; class Mammalia; order Primates; family Hominidae; genus Pan; species Pan troglodytes. The sequence continues at coordinate 112,768,995 of NC_072412.2, read as the reverse complement.
CAAAAAAAGAATAAAAAATAAAAAAGACAAAAAAAAGAAAACAACAAAAAATAAAAATAAAAAAAATCCCTAAGTCTCCCTTCTACCCACAGAACCAACACCCTTCCCGGCCTTTCCTTTCCCTCGCCCTCTTCTCGTCCCCTAAGCAAACAACATCCGCTTGCTTCTGTCTGTGTAACCACAGTGAATGGGTGTGCACGCTTGGTGGGCCTCTGAGCCCCTGTTGCACAAACCTGAAACAGAGCAGAGCCAAGGGGGCCTGACAGGAGTTCCTTTTTAGCTGAACAAACAAGTGCTCTCCATAATAGGTGGAATCAGACAGTTAACACATTTTTATGTTGAAAACAAAATAAAAGGAAAAAAAAAAAAAAACTATCATGAACTGTATTGCTCCAGTTCCCATCCCCAAGTGGCCCAGCCCTTTCCTGCTGGTCCAGTTGGACAGGAGCAGCTATCTAGAATCAGGATGCGGGGAGTGAGGAAGTTTTTCCTTTGACAATGAAGGTGGGCTTTCATTGTGATTTTTGTTCTGTTGCAGTAATATAGGAGCACATTTTGGCCATTGTAATTACAGGGAACAAAGGGATTGCGGACACATATCTGGACTTCTTTTCCTCCCTTATTGTTGTGGAAGAGACACTAGAAATGCTCAAACACCTGCAATATACAGAATATACACAATTTTATTCAAGTATTTCCCTAACATATGGTTTAAAATTATTCCAGGTATACAGTGTATGCAGTTCTGCATTATCACAGAGGAACAACTTCTTTTTTAAAAAATAAATAGGTCAGCCATTTTTATTAACGTGCAAAAACTTTATCACTCTAACATGCTCTAGGTAGTTGAGGAAAAGAGGTCTGATCACTGTTTGTATTTTATTTTCTTTGTGGGAACATTTCACCTGCTGAGTGTACATGAATTTGCTTTCTATAAAAGGCTTTTATGAGTTTACAGTAGAATCGGTGGAAGGAAGAGTTAATAAGGGCTGTTTTTAAAAAAACAAACAAACAAAACAAATAATTAAAAAAAACATTTTACATTCCTTCCTATTCTCTAACTACACTTGGGAAGTGCACTTCAGATAAGTTTGCAGTGTGACTGAGAGATGAAGGAAATCCATAGAAAAGGTCCTCTTAGTGAACAAAATTTAGTTCTTAACTTTATAGCTATGAAATTTCCCCGGGCATTTGTTTTTGTTCAAACAGACTTTAACCTCTGCATCATACTTAACCCTGCGACATGCGTACAGTATGCATATTTTGTTTTGAAAAAAAAATGTTTCGTTCCAGTCTGTTAAGAATATTCAAAAATAATAAAGGTATTGCTTAATAAAATTGCTAGAATTGTTTAGCAGTACATGCACAATATTTTACTAGATTCTTTGTTTTAATAGTGTTTTGTTGAGACTGAAAATCCTAAAATGGTCTGCGCAAATACAAAAAAAAGAAAACACCAAAAATGCAAAATTCTCCCGTTTTTGTTCCTTTTTAAAAATTTTTTTTTCTGCAAATGCAAATACATTCACATATGGACAGACACATACACATAGGCATCATATGTTAATGTATGGAAACATGGTGCTTTTCTGGGGACACAAGCTGAGGAAGTGAATGGCTCGGGGGAGACACATTAATTGCATGGAATTGTTGACTGTGAAACACTTGTAGGAATGAGCACTTTGGTATCCCTAAGCAGTGGTGGAATACAGATTTCAGTGGCACTGAGGGGACGAGAAGCAGAGGAATTGAGGCTGCAAGTGATTCCTGAGGAAGAGCTCACAGGGTGATTTTATTCAGATGACTTCTAAGGGAATGGCTAGGAAGGAGTCTGTTCTGACCTTTATCTACCTCTGCTGTGGTAAGGCCACTCCATGTGCCATCTCACCATCTCTTCAGCGTTCCTCATGCTGCTTCTCCCCCTGCCATAGGCGTTTCCATTCTTGCAGGAAAAAATGCAAGTGCAAATTCCACTCACTTTTATTGGTATGACAATACATTATTCTTTCTAAACACTTAGCAAAATGACGAAAAGCAGTATTCCTTAAAATATAGGTTTTCATTTTCTCAATATATTTTGAACTGATTAAAGTTCTTCACAAATACAAGAGGATCAGAAGGTTCCACTTACCCGTGTTTTAGCGTTTGTTTGGAGATAATGCCAACCAAAAGGTGGAAAACTAAAACCACCATTGCTTTACATAAGAGGTACACCCTGCCCCCCCACCCAAAAAAAAACACAGCTTTGAAAGTTGGGAGAAACACTGCAGTCTTCATTGTAAATATAAAGTGATAATTTAGGTGAGGAAGGAACGGTAAGGAGGGAAGGGGAATGAGTCCTTTCTCCCCATCAAGTCAGCCAGCATTGGAATAGTCTCTAATTCTGGCGGAATATTTTTTTTTTCATGTTCATCTATTCTTATTACAGGAGAATGATTTCAGTGCCTAGTATTTATTATTGTAAGTGTGTAACCACTTTCCCGCAATATTATTTCCACTGGACATGTTGAAGCAAAGCAGCTTCTTCTGGGGTCAGCCAGAGGATCCAAATAGGCAACGACTCCTTTCCCAAGCTCAGAAACAATCACTGATGATGCAGATTTCACTACATCCGTTAATTCTTTGTAGTAGTTTTCCTGGCACACACTTGAGCATGCTTAAGGTTGTGCATATGTTCATTTTGAACAAATAAGTTCAGCCCCTGCTCCTTTGTAATCATCATCTTGTTTAGTTTTTCCTGTAGAGGATGTCTACCGTATACTGGCTAATGAACTACAATATTAAAATAATTATTTCTGCAAGCAAGTTGAAAACCAAGAAAACAATATTTGTTTCTTAAATGTATGGCATAGATTTCCCTGTTTATTATTCTTTTTATCTGCAATAGAGAAATTTCAGTTTCTGGAATATGTTGGTACTGCTAAGCTAAATGGCAAATAACATAGAGTTCAATGTCATTCTTTATTGCATTTACATTTGGTGATACGTTATATTGAACTTTTCTTGCATTAAAAAGATAGTATTTTTCCCCTCTCTCACAAGGCAGTAAGTGAAAGTTGTTCTTTTAAATGGCATCATTACAAAAAGTAATTTGGTTTCTTACCAATAAATTGGTACCTTAGGTACTAGAACCTGTAATCATTAAAACAAAAGAAAATAGGCAGATAGCAGAAACAAAAGAATGACAGGAAAGAAGGAAGGAAAGAGGGGAGTGAGGGAGGGAGGGAAGAAGGGAGGGATAGAGTGAGGGAATGAGGGGAAAAGGAGGTTTCATATGAATGAATAAGTACATACTTTTTTCCGGGGGAAAAAATGTAAATGAAATAAGCAATTGGATGCCAGACCCATGTGCCAAATACCTGAATTGGCATATGGTATTTGATATCTGAACAACATCAAAAACGTTAATCAGTCTGAAGCATGATTTACATTCTTTCTCAGTAACAATGACATTTACAATTTTCCTGCTACTCAAAGCATTAAATCAACACAGAACTGAAAGCTGCATTTTGTTTTATTTATTTAGAACTGCAGTCAGGTATTTAATTTCTTTTCTGTGTGTTTGTTTGTTTTTTGAGATGGCATCTTGCTCTGTTGCTCAAGCTGGAATGCAGCGGCAAGATCTCTGCTCACTGCAACCTCCGCTTCCTGGGTTCAAGCGATTCTCCTGCCTCAAGCCTCTCGAGTAGCGGGGACTACAGGCTTGTGCCACCACGCCTGGCTAATTTGTGTATTTTTAGTAGAGACGTGGTGTCGCCATGTTGGCCAGGCTAGTCTTGAACTCCTGACCTTGGGTGATCCGCCGATTAGGCCTCCAAAAGTGTTGAGATTACAGGCGTGAGATACCACACCCAGCCAGGTATTTAATTTCATAAGTATGCATATGCATATATGAGGAGTTAGGGTTATATACTATGGCATATCTTTAGAGAGATATAAAGATACACACACACACACACACACACACACACACACACATATCGCTTGCAAATAAAACTTCAACCAAAACATTATGTAGTCCATAACAGCACATGTATACCATAATGATGAATGATCCTACTTGTTTGTCAAAGTTAGAGCAGCATGGTCATTTAAAAACCATACCTACTTTGACAAGGGAAACAGACTCTCAAAATATCTCCATTAATGAAGAAATCACAATTTTGAAACAGGCAGAATCTCCATCTTCCAAGCTTTAACAATGTTTATAAAAAACCTAATATAGCAGGTAGGTATTGGGTGACAATGAATAAAAAGACTTTCAGTGGTGGGGGGAAGGAAAATAACTAAGTGTAGTTTTCAAGCAGTCTTCATGACATTTATAAGAACTATCAAACTGCTACAAATTCTAGAAATTCTCCAAATAATGAGAAAATGTATAGATAATCTTCTTAGCCTTGGAATAAAACTTAAGGCATGAAACAAAATATGAACTATGGTTTTTATTCTTGAGATACTGTACTTCAGGGCTATGTTTACCGCAGACAAGACATTCAGATTAAACTCAGAAGAAAATCACCTGGTTATTTTGTCCTGGGTCACACAGGTAGGTAATGCAAATGATGGAACTCAAGCATCTTCTGATTACAAATTACACAAGCTGGCTCTGAGGCACAGTGGGATCCCTAGGTCTCAGACACACTTGAAGAGTTGAATGGGTTTTCTCCATACTCCAAGATATTTGTAAAATCACTCAATCTTAAATGAAAAAATCAAAATGATCAGGAAGATCTAGCGAATGTCTCAGAGTTCGTTTGTCATGTTACATTTTGTTCCATGACTTTGCTGTGTTATTCAATATTTTGGAGGTAAAGGAGAAGAGGGTCTATGGGAATATTTTAATAAAATATAGATTTTTAATTTTTATTTTTAATGTGGAGAAAAGGCACAGGATCTCAGGGCAAAGCCATGGTTTAGGTATGAGCTTTGGCTCCAGGTGACACAGGGAGGTCAATGATGTATTTGTACGTGACACCTCATGCAAGAAGAATACTTCGTGGCAACATTGGAGGCTTAAAAGAGAGAAGTAATATAAATGTGCCTGGACAAAACAGGTGCTCAGTAGTAGTTCGTTATCATGACTATTCATTCACAAAGTGAAACTGGATTGGCTTGCTCATAGGGACTGCTCCTGGAAGTTGTTCAGAGTTTCTGAATTTCTTTGGCTTATCTCTTAATTACATTTTTTTTAACAACACCTCACATCCTTAAGCTAGCAGACTGACCATCAATAGATTTTCAATACAGTTTGAAAGTGTTAACATATATTACAGAACTAAAGTGAGCTCTGATGACTTTTAATATAAACAGCGTTGGCTATTTTCGATTTCCACTCCCAAAAGGCTGCTACTGACAAGCAAAAGTTAAAGGCAGCTACACAAATTGAGGTGGTTCTACAAGCAAGTGTAAATTGATCAACAGTGGTAGTAGAAATAATGATGCAACTTCAAAGTGGTTGTTTAAGGCACTCATAGATCAAAAAATATATATAAATATTTAATGCCTCTGAATTCCTTAAAAAAACTATAGTAATTTTAAACACCAAAAGCAATGGCAACAAAAGCCAAAATTGACAAATGGGATCTAATTAAACTAAAGAGCTTCTGCACAGCAAAAGAAACTACCATCAGAGTGAACAGGCAACCTAGAACATCGGAGAAAATTTTCGCAACCTACTCATCTGACAAAGGGCTAATATCCAGAATCTACAATGAACGCAAACAAATTTACAAGAAAAAAACAAACAACCCCATCAAAAAGTGGGCGAAGGACATGAACAGACACTTCTCAAAAGAAGACATTTATGCAGCCAAAAAACACATGAAAAAATGCTCATCATCACTGGCCATCAGGGAAATGCAAATCAAAACCACTATGAGATATCATCTCACACCAGTTAGAATGGCAATCATTAAAAAGTCAGGAAACAACAGGTGCTGGAGAGGATGTGGAGAAATAGGAACACTTTTACACTGTTGGTGGGACTGTAAACTAGTTCAACCATTGTGGAAGTCAGTGTGGCGATTCCTCAGGGATCTAGAACTAGAAATACCATTTGACCCAGCCATCCCATTACTGGGTATATACCCAAATGACTATAAATCATGCTGCTATAAAGACACATGCACACGTATGTTTATTGCGGCATTATTCACAATAGCAAAGACTTGGAACCAACCCAAATGTCCAACAATGATAGACTGGATTAAGAAAATGTAAACGTGAAAATGTTTAAATTGGAACATTTATTATGAAAATTGATTAAACTGAATTAATATATCTTTTAATTAACACTATAATTATTATAGAATGAAATAACAGTGAAAAAGTTAGAAAACCTGTTCAGTTTTTGATGAAGTATATGGAAATAGATTAAGCAGGGCTCTTGAGTAAATTATTCCATCGATTTGTATCTATTTAGGTAGGTGAGAGGTGCATAGAATCAGTAGCGAGAAGGATCAGTGAAATAAATTTACAACCTCAGTTAAGACCAGGTAATGAGCATTGATCTATGAATACAGACTTTATTCAGTGACTATTTCCCCTAAAACTCCCAGCTCACCGCAGCACTGCTGCTTCAAGATTCCAGCTATTGGCGTGCTAGCCAAGTAGAAGGTCATTTTTACCGAAACGCAAATTTCAACTTATGGCCATTTTCTACTGACCATTTCACGGCAAAATGGATAAAACAATAGGAAATATAAACTACAGCAAAAGTTAAAGCTCTATATGGACGTTAAAAGAAAATCTCTTGCTTTCTTTTTCTTCCTTTTTCTCTTGTTTTCTTTTTCTACCTTTTTCTCCATATGGCATTTATTTTCATATCATGATAAGCATTCTCATGTTTGCACTTAATTTTCCTTATTTCTATTTTTCTTAGATTTGTTGATGTTGTGTGGCATATTAAAAGTAGGAAGGAATGTATAAACTCATGTATTATTTTTAAGTTGTTTTTCTGAATGTACTCAAGTACTTTTTTATGTGAATATGAACACGGAATAAAAGTACTAAAACCAGTTAATTATGAGACACTAAGAATGTGGAAAGGAACATTCCGGAGTATATTAGTAGCTAAAGAAATGCCTTGGATCTTAAATTTCAACTTCTAAAATTATTAAAATACAAATATTAAAAAGATATAGAGGCCACTGCTAAAGTTTGTTTATGCCTTATTTCTTCGGTTGCCTAGATTATTCATTTTAGGTGAATTTGCTTTTTCTGTCACCGTGGTTATGTTAACCCAACTGATTCATCCAAAACGGAATTGGCTAAACTCCTTTATGCACATATTTATATTAGGGCTGATCATTTTGCTCATTGAGTTTCAAAAAATTATCCAGAGGACTGCGAAGTTTTCATCGCTTTACTTAATTTCTTTTTCGCTTGTGTCATTTTTATTTCTTACTCTTGACTATATCTCTATACGGTTTGAAGTAACAGGGCAGAAAGTTAAGCTAATAATTTCTGCTGATTTGATGATTCATCAGTTTGACAAAAAGACCAGTGGGCCACCATTAGGAACTGAAGGCAACTGAAATGACATGGCTTAGTCTTGCTGGAATCTTAGCTTGAAAGTTGAACATCTACTCCACAATGCCACGAGATCAGTTCATGATATCATTTGCTGACGCACTTGCCAAGAATTTCATTATTTAGAAAAAGCAGAATTAACATTTTTATCTATTATTTTTCTTTTCTTTCTTTAATCTGAAAGGCATTCAGAGGCTGTCAGTAAATAAAATCTATCAGGAACAAAATCATTTTCAAAATTTTTAAACATGATTTATTCTTGATGCAAATCTTATTGTTCTACAATTCTATGCAAGTCAAGTTGAGCTAAAGCATTTTTCTTTAATTCAATTTTCTTTCTTCTGAAATGTGATACAGTAAAATCAGGTTTTGAATATGTACAAACACATCAGGATGATTATTATACTTACATAAGTAAAATATATGTAAAATATTCTCATATCTTTACCATATTTAGAGTCTAATATTTGTTAGATTTTTGTGTGTGCATTTTTCCTTTCCCCTTCAGAAAACATAGTTTTTTATTTAATTCATGTGATTTTTCTATAGCTTTCTGGGTCTCATCAAATTTCACATGAAACTATGCAGAGTCATATTTATGTTAAGGAAGACATGCAATTAAAACCCTACCCATTTGTTTTGTTAGTCCCAACACGTATCAAACAAAAAACTTATGTTGTTAGATGTAGATTTGATTATCTCCCTTTATTTATTTGGGTCTCTCTCTCTCCCCGCCCCACCGTCTCTCTCACTCTCACTCTCTCTCTCTCACTTTCTCTCTGATCTCTTTTCCTTTCAACTCAGCTTGCAGGAATGGATCTCATTTGAAATGAGCTGCACTGGTGTCAGCATGGTTGTTTAACCATGTAAACTATCTCATGATGCTTAGAATTGAAGAGAAGCTTAAACGATTGTGTCAGAAAAATATCTTAAAATACACAAAACACATTAAATATATTATTAGAAAAAGTTTAGCTGTGCAACAAAGACCTTTAATTTCAACTAAAAGCTGATGCAGTAATGTATTACAATGACCCAAAAAGAAATATTCTTTTCAAAATGACTTAGGGAAGCTATCAGAGTTTGTGGGAAAAACGCTAAGGTAATACTTTCCTAAGAACAAATGTAAAGCTGCAAACAATGACTTTGAATTTTTCAAGATTAGCAGTTTGGAATTACATGTATTTTAACAAAATATAGAAAATTTACTTTCAAATCTTGGCTTTAAAAAAATCGTGTTTCAGGCCGGGCGCGGTGGCTCATGCCTGTAATCCCAGCACTTTGGGAGTCTGAGGAGGGCGGATCACAAGGTCAGGAGATTGAGACCATCCTGGCTAACACGGTGAAACCCCGTCTTTACTAAAAATACAAAAAATTAGCCGAGCGTGGTGGCGGGTGCCCGTAGTCCCAGCTACTCGGGAGGCTGAGGCAGGAGAATGGCGTGAACCCGGGAGGCAGAGCTTGCAGTAAGCCAAGATCACACCACTGCACTCCAGCCTGGGCAACAGAGCGAGACTCCGTCTCAAAAAAAAAAAAAAAATCATGTTTCAACTGAAATGGATATTTATTATCTGCAAAAGTCCATTTTGTTGCATATATTGTTTAAAATAATTCTTAAGAAATTGTTACCTTTCTATTTCTATGGAGAACTAACACCTTAATACAAATCTAGCCCACTTTTCCAAGACACAACATCCCCCACAATGCCACTGAGTTTGTGTTTACCTGAATACTTTCAAATGACAGCTGATCCTTGAATAACATGGGTTTGAACTGCATGAGTTCTCTTCTATGAAGATTTTCTTTACCTCTGCCATCCCTGAGACAGCAAAACCAACCCCTCCTCATCTTCCTCCTTCAAAGCCTACTCAACATTTGAAGATGATGAAGACGAAGGCCTTCCTGATGACTTCATATGACTTTCCCTTAATAAATAGTAAATATACTTTTCCTTCCTTATGATTTTTTTCATACCATTTTCTCTTCTCTAGCTTACTTTATTGTGAGAACACAATTCATAAGCATATAAAAGGCAGTATAGCAAGATCCCATCTCTAAAAATAAAAATTAAAAAAAAAAAATTAGCCTGGCAAAGGGGCAGGCACTTGTGGTCCCAGCTAACAGAGAGGCTGAGATGGGAAGATTCCTCGAGCCCAGAAGTCTGAGATTGCAGTGATGGCACCACTGCACTCCAGCCTAGGTGACCGTATGTGTTCATTGATTATTTCTGTTATCAGTAAGGCATCTAGTCAACAGCAGGCTATTAGTGGTTAAGTTTTGGGGGAGTCAAAATTATACATGAATTTTCAACTGTTCAGAGGTCAGAGCCCCTAACTCCCAGATTTTTCAAGGACTATCTGTATATACAATTGTAGCACTGCTGCTATAAATGTGCAGATATATTTTAAATGATCTAAGGCTAACAAAAACATATTCAGCAGTTTTTTTAATTTTAAGAATAATCTATTCAGAATGTGTATCCCTGTGCAATTAATTACAAATAGCTAAAATCTTGCAAAATATTTAATGTATCAAATCAGCATCTGATTTCATTTATAGAAATAAAAGACTAGTTTTCTCCCTTCTTTTACCCACTAACTTGGCTAATTAATTTTCTACTTTTCCCTCAAACTTTTCTCAAAGGTGGGTATGAAGGGAAAACTTGTTTTTGTGACACTAGAGAGAAATTGATGAAGCCTGGGCACAACGTTATTTGTCTCCCTGTCACAAAGTTGCAGGTGAGCTGGCCATTCATCACCTGGTACACAGCACACCTCGTCTTGACCAAAGAGCACCTTTCTTCATCAGAGAAGCTGTGCTATTGAGAGCACTGGGAACCAGGTCTGAATTGGAACAAGAGGCAGAAAAGCAGAATGATGTTTCTTTCTAAAATCATATAATAAACACCAATAAAATTTCTGAATAGTAGTAACGTGTCTTTTGTTATTCAAAGTAGTATTATATAGCTTTTCCTCTTCATTTTATTGAAAGTTTCAGGAAGGGGGAATGTACTAAAGCTTAAAATTAATACCTAATGCTTTTCATCTTGAGAACAGTATGTACATCTTGCACAACTATATTTTAGTTTGTATAAAATAGACATATAAATTACCTGCATTCATGGCTTTCATTCATTTATCTGAATAAACTTACTGAGCAGCCTCTATGTTCCTGGGACTGGGCAAGGCATTGGAGAAATAGATACAAAAGACCTATTTTTGGAATTCCAGGGGTTCTTAAACCACTGTGGAAAAAGGGCATACGATTACAATGCATGTTATGTAAAAAATATGGCAAAGTTAGAGTACACTGGAAGCATTTAACTCCTATTGACAGAAGTTAGTTGCACAAATAGAGTGGCATTTTAAATTTAATAATCAAATCTAAATCCAGCCAGCAAAAGACACAGAAATTTTGTCATGTGCAAAGATGGGAAATATCAAAATAGAAAGTTGGGGGAAGAGTCACTTTATAAAACAAATGATTACCTTTAGATTGACAGAAAGTCATGACCCCTATTGAAAACAGACAGACAAATGTAGGTATAGGATCTGTTGAGGAACAGAGGGAGTAACAGTGGGGAATGCCTCAATGCTATTTTGCCTTTCAGCAGAGATGGGCAGAAGAGATTTGAAAAAGGGTTCATTTTTATAGATGTATGTAGGTATTTGTATACGTGTGTGTGTGAGTTCACCCAGACATGTATGTATGTGTATTAATAACCCACTGACCTCAAAGTAAGAGAGAAATAGGATTTACCCAGTATTTACCCAAGAACCCCTGTCATCCTTATCCCAGGATTCTGCTGTCAGCAAACCAGGCTTTTTAACACTCTCCAATCATGAGGTATTTAGAGAGCTCCATGATTTGTTTTGTATTTAATGCTGCAATAACCATTCTCAGATAAACATGTTTGAGGGCTTCTTGAGATACATTTTTCTAAGGAAAGTTTATGGGTTAATAGAGCTTTAATTGTTTTGGGTATGTATTTCCAATTTTCCCTACCAACATTTCTGCAAAATGCACAGAGCAATCCAGCCGTACACATGCATGCCTGCTGCATTTTCATAGAAAGTTCTTTCTACCATGAAAACATACCTTTTACTCAGTTCTCTGAACTGTGGATTTCACGTCAGGAGAGTAAAAATGTGGGTAGTTATGTTCTTGGTTTTCTTTGGGCGTGGGTTCTTGAGGAAAGAGATGACAAACAAGAATAGGCAACTGCAGGTCTCCAAACCACAGAATTGGCAAATATTGCTAAACCGGAAGGGGACAGTCATTTTCAAGTGCTGTGTTTTTAAAAAATATCAGGTAATTTTTAAAGTCTAAGTTTAATATAACTTTATCAGCAATCAAAAAAAAAAACTGGTCAACTTGAATGATCTTAGTCGTCTTTTCTATGAGGATCTCTTCTTGATGTAAAATATCCAAAGGCCCTGTTCACACCTTAGGACACCAGTTAGCATTCGTTTCTGTTGATCAAGAAATATATATACAGATGCTCTTCGACTTACAATGAGGCGCCATCCTGATAAACCCATAATAAGTTGAAAATATTCCAAGTAAAACGTGCATTTGGTACAAGTACACTTAACCTACTGAACATCATAGTTAGTCCTGCCTACCTTAAACGTGCTCGGAACACTTACATCAGCCTACAGTTGAGCAAAATCATCTCACACAAAACCAATTTTTTTTTTTTGAGATATAGTTTCACTCTTGTTGCCCAGGCTAGAGTGCAGTGGCACAATCTCAGCTCCCTGCAACCTCTGCCTCCTGAGTTCAAGTGATTCTCCTGCCTCAACCTCCCAAATAGCTGGGATTACAGGCATGTGCCACCACACCCAGCTAATTCTGTATTTTTAGTAGAGATGGGGTTTCACCGTGTTTGTCAGACAAAACCTATTTTATAGTGAAGTGTCGAATATCTCATTTAATTTATTGATGTTCTACTGAGTGTATATCACTTTTAAACCATTGAAAAGTTTAAAATCATTAAGTCAAACATCATCTGTCAAACCATTATAGTCGAGGACCATCTCTAATCTGTAATATGAAACATTACATTACATATTTATGTATCATATAATACTTCAATTATATAAAATGAATTTACATATGAATCGAAATAGTATCCACACATATTTAACAATATATGTACATATATTTCATTTTGCATAGTGTAGACCCCTAGAAATTAGGTCATTGTCTGCCTACTCCAAATATCATCTAAATGCCATCCAAAGGTTGAAAACTAGTTCCTCAATTATGTTAACATTTTAGTGGAAACATTAAAATGGTAGTAACCATAAGCTTGCCATTAGTCCAGTAATGACATCAGATTTTTGAAGATTTATGTTCAATTTCAGACTTCATATTTTAAAAGATATGAGCTATGAGAACATGACAATGATTAAAGCTTTGCAAAATAAAATATCTGGGGAGAAAGGAATAATATTGGGATATATTACTGAGAAGGAAAAGAAGGTGAAAGAGGGACAACTTATTTTTCAGGCATCTGTCAGAGCCAAGAACTTTGGATAAATTATTTCTGGCTCTCACAACAAACTTGCATAAAATGTTTTTTAATTCTAAATTTTTGGAGGAGATACAAATCTCTGAGAGACTATGAAAATGAGTCAAAGTCACATAAATCGGGAACATCTGTTCTTGGTCTCAAACCCCTATTTTTCTAGTGCCAGGACCATGTTCTTTCAATAACAACACACTTAATACAATCCTGCTCTCCTAATCAGGAAAGAGTCAAGGGTCTATAAAATCATTTAAAATTCAAGATTTAGCCTTAATTAGTAAAAAGAAATTGCAAATTTAATTGTCAGAAATGTGGAAGAAATGCAATAACATTGTCTAGGTTTATATTCCTCAAATCTTTGGTCTCAGAATAAAGGGTTAGGTTCCGTATTGGTTAAGGATGATCATATCACATTTATATAAAATCGCTAACAAAATCAGTCAATATTAACTGAAAAGTGGTGTTCAGGACAATGGTCAAGATGAATAATAGACACTAACTCCTATTTTGACAAGCTTATAAATTAGTTAAGGATACAGGCACATGGCTTAAAGACAATTGGCAACACACTTTTCATCGCATGTTCTCATTCTGTTGTTGGCAAATCACAAATTACCTTTGTGTCCAATGATTTAGTGATGGGAAATCATTCTCTTAAACTTGATAAAGAAAATTACTGTTCTCCAGAAAAAAAATATTTCAAGAGAGAGAATACCAGTGATGTAATGAGAACTTATAAATGTAAGGAATGCCTCATTATAAACATAGTATTATATCCAGCTCAGTGTCAACAATGGTAATTTGTGGAGGAGGTTAGCGATTCTCCATGAACTCGACCCAATGTCATAAACACTCATTTCTCAAGAAAACATTTAATTTAAGGAACCCTCAGTCTGCTTTTTAGCAAGATATGTAGTTTGAATAATAATATTCTGGTTTGAACTGTTTTAAACTTAGGCACACTGGGTAGTTGGCCTCTCCATGACCAACTGGCTTTAGGCATTGTGCTCACTTTCTGTGAGATGGCAGTAAGGGATAAAACTGCATCCTGCCAGCATACAGAGGATTCTGGATATCATGGGCTAGCCTGGCTTTTAGCCTGCTTTCTGGAAATAAGCCAAAAATAAGTATCTTTATAAGGCCTGCTAGGTTTTACGTGCAGAAATTCTAAATAATTTTCATTATGAAATATAGTAAGGAGAGGCCGGGCATGGTGGCTCACGCCTGTAATCCCAGCATTTTGGGAGGCCAAGGTGGGTGGATCATGTGAGGTCAGGAGTTCGAGACCAGCATGGCCAACATGGCAAAACCCCATCTCTACTGAAAATAAAAAAAAAATTGACTGAACACAGTGGCAGGTGCCTGTAGTTCCAGCTGTTTGGGAGACTGAGGCTGGAGAGTTGCTTGAACCTGGGAGGTGGAGGTTGCAGCGAGCTGAGATGGCATCGTTGTGCTCCAGCCTGGGTGACAGAGTGAGACTCTATCTCAAAAATGAAAAGAGAGAGAGAGAAAGAAAGAAAGAGAAAGAAAGAAAGAAGGAAGGAAGGAAGGAAAGAAAGAAAGAAAGAAAGAAAGAAAGAAAGAAAGAAAGAAAGAAAGAAAGTGTTAAACGAATAAACTTGTATTTAGATTGTCTAGGATTATCTATATAAGGTCAAACTCAATTTCCAGATTAATATTAATCTATTCCCACTTAATAAAATGTCTCTATTTCTATATACACTTAAGAGACCAGGGATTTTGCTGATGGTAATTTAAATTTATATAGTGAGGTTTATATTTTGAAATTAATAACAATTTTTTATTAGCATTAGACACTTAATTATTTACAGCAATCTTACCTACCTACCATATCAGTAGCTAACTGCTGCCTACCACAGCAGTCACACAACAGCATGAGCACAAAATATTTACAGTTACCACGTCCCTGCCCAGACGGTATCCAAAAATTACATTGGCACTACAGCTAAATAAACCCATGTAAAACATATACTATAAAAGAATGTAGACATAGATCACATTTTTATGGAAAGTAAAACATTGCCTAATTTTAGATAACAAAAGGAAAATTGTTATCTACACAATAAATGAATTAAAATTCTCATTTGTCATAAAACAGAAAGGAGAGAAAATCAGGTCACTTGTTTACTAGTCAAAATTATCAGAATTCACCCAAATATGTAGGTGATACTTCTAAATATAATAATATAGAGAGAAATATGAGCCAATTACAATCATTTTTATTTAGAGTGCTAGTTATTTTAATGAAATTTATTTATTGATAATGGAAAACTTTTTATTTTTTATTTTATGTTACTTCAAAATAATTATTAACTTACGGAATAGCTTCAAGAACAGTATAATAGACTTTTTCCTGTTTTCCCAAACCATATTATAATAAACTGTCAACCTGAAGCCTGATCATTCAGAATATCTTAAGTATACATTTCATAAAATAAAAGCATTCTCCTTTATATCTATGATACAATATTAAAAAACAGAAAGTTATACTGATATTACTACCATCTAGTCCTCAGATCCTATCCAACTTTCACTCATTATCCCAAAAAATAACCTTGAGAGCAAAATAACCCAATTTATAATTACATGTTGCATTGAGTTGCCTTGTCTCTTCTGTCTCCTTCAGTCTGAAACAGTTCCTCAGTGTGTATTTTACTTTAATAGCCTGGAAACTTTGGATGGTTACAGGCCAGTTACATTTTAGAAAGCCTCCTGATTTGACTTTGTCTGATATTTCCATATTATTAGCTTGAGGTTACACATCTTTGCTAAAATATCAGAAATGTTTACCCTATCATGTAAAACATTATTTTACCCTGTTCCAGTAATGATGACCTTCACTTTAATTGCATGAATGAAGTGGTAGCCTCATGCCTGGGGATACCACACACACACACACACACACACACACACACACACACACACACACAGAAAAACCAAAATAACACCAAATGAAGAAAATAGTCTTGAGAGCAGCCACAGACAAGAGGAAAACAACCCATTATATACAGAGAACAATCATGCAAAGAACAGAGAACAGCTTGTTGAAAACTATGGGCACCAAAACAATACCTTCAAAATTCTGACAAAAAACAAACCATGTCCGTCACAAATTCTATAACCAGTAAAAATATGTTTCAAGAATTAAAGTGAAACAAAAACATTTTCAGTGGAAGTCTAGAGAATTTACACAATTCAGAGCTGCACAACAACAAAAACATGTGAAAGGAAGTTTTTTAGACTGAAGAAAAATGGTACCAGAGGGAAATGGAAATCTTCAGAAATTAGTGAGGAGCATTGGAATAGGTAAAAGATATTTTTTCTTAGTTTATTTCAAATAAATATTACTGTTGAAAACAAAAAGTATAACACTGTTTTGGGAGGTTTCTCAAACAAATCAGTAATACTATGTTCAGCAAAACTAACCCTCAAAATAAAGGAGAAATAGAGACTTTTCCAGTAAAACAAAAGCTACCCAGATAAAGAAAATCTGAGAGTTCATCACCACTACACCTGTTTTAAAAAAATGTAATGAAAGTCTTGGAAGTTTAAATGAAAGGATGCTCAAGAGTAAAACGAGTGAAAGCATATAAAAATACAAACAGAGTGAAAGCATATAAAAATATACAGCTCTTATATAACGATAAATCTATTAAAAGTTACAGAATCTTGTAATACTGTACTGATGGTTCATAAATCACTTTTAATTTTGGAATGGAATTTAAAAGATAAAACATAAAATATAACTATAAAACTATGTTAATGATTACAAAATATAAAACAGCAAGAGTAAGTCCTTCAATATTAATAACTAAATGTAAATTAGTAATTTAATGTAAATGAATTAAGCTCCCCAATCAAATGACATAAAATGGCTAAACTGACTTAATAACAACAAAAACCCGAAAGTTCCAATTATCTGCTGCCTACAAGAGATACAGTTTAAATTTAAGGATACACATAGGCTGAATGTGAAAGAAAGTAAAAAGATATTCCATGTAAATGGTTACCAAAAAAGAGAGCAGAAATGGTCAGACTTGCATCAGATGAAATAGACTTTAGGTCAAAAGGTGTCATAAGAGAAATAGAAGAACATTATGTAGTAATAAAAGGATGAATTCACTAAGCAGATATAATAATTATAAATACATATATTCCTAACATCAGAGCACCAAAATATATGAAGCAAACTTTGACAGAATTGAAGGGAGAAATTGGCAGTAATATAAATCACAGTAGGAAACTACAATATGTTGCTCTCAACAAGGAATAGAACAACCAGACAAAAGATCAATAAGGAAACAAACAACTAAAACAAACCTATAGACAAATTGAACCTAAAGCCCACCAACAGCAGCAGAATACACATTTTTCAGGCACACATGGAACATTCTTCCAGATCACATGTTAGGCCACAAAACAGATCTTATCAAATTTAAGATTGAAACATACCAAGTATCATTTCTGATCACAATGTAATAAAACTAAAAACAGCAGTAGGACAAATGAAAAATTCACAAATATATGGAAACCAAACAACAGACTCTTGAACAACCAATGGGTCAAAGAGGAAATTACAAGGGAAATTAGAAAATATTTTGAGGCAAATGAAAATGAACATATAGCATACCAAGACATATGGGATGCAGCAAAAGCAGTCCTAAGAAAGAAGTTAAATGCATACATTGAAAAGAAGAAAGATTACAAATCAACAACCTAACTTTACATTTCAAGGATCTAGAGAAAGAAGAACAAACTAAATCTAAAGTAAGCAGAAGTAAAGGGAAATAATAAAGATTTGAGCAAAAATAAATGAGATAGAAAATAGAAAATAATTTAAAAATCAATGAAGTTGAGAGTTAGTACTTGGAAAAGATCAATAAATGGTCAAATCTTTAGCTAGACTAAGAGAAAAAGAGAAAAGACTCAATTAAAATCAGAAGTGGAAGAAGAGACATTACAGATTATGCCACAGAAATAAAAATGATCATAGACAACTACATGTCAACAAATTGGGTAACTTAGAAAAAAATGGATTAATTTCTAGAAACATACCACCCATCAATACTGAGTCATGAAGACATTAAAAACTTGAATAGACCTATAACTAGTAAGATGATTGAATTAGTCATCAAAAAGCTTCCAACAACATAAATCTCAGGACCTGATGGTGTCCCTGAAGAATTTCACCGAAGATTTAAAGAAATAACACCAATACTTCTCAAACTCTTCCAAAAAAATTGAAGAGAAACATTTTTCAAGCTCATTTTATGAGGCCAGCATTACCCTGATAGTAAAATCTGATAAAGACAATATAAGAATAGAAAACATACATCAATAATCCTGATGAATATTAATGCAAAAATCCTCAACAAAATACTAGCAAAGCAAATTCAGCAGCATATTAAAAAGATTAGCCATCAGGACCAAGTGGGATGTATTCCTGGAAAGCAAGGATGTTTCAATATATGATAATAGATCAATGTAATAAACCACATTAACAGAATGAAAGACAGAAACCATACGATCACCTCAACTGATGCAGAGGAAACATTTGACACAATTCAATGTATTTCGATGATAAATACATGTTTTATGATGATAACTAACTAGAATAGAAAAAAATACCTTGACATAATAAAGGTCATATATGAGAATCCCACAACTAACATTACACTCAATGGTGTAAAGCTAAAAGCTTTTCCTCTAAGATCATGAAGACAAGACAAGGATGCCCATTCTCAACATTTCTATTCAACATACTACTGGAAGTGCCAACCAGAAAAATTCGGCAAGAAAAAGAAATAAACAGCATCCAAATTGGAAAGAAGGTAAATTATCTCTGCAGATGACACGATCTTATATGTAGAAAACCCTAAACAATACACACACTGATACACACACACACTGTTAGAACTAATAAATTCATCAAAGTTGCAAGATAATATAATAATCAATGCACAAAAATCAGTCCTGTTTTTATACACTAACAATGAATAATCCAAATAGGAAATTAAGAAGACAATCCCATTTACAATAGCATCAAAAACAATAAAATATGTTAGGTAAACCAAAGAAGTAAAAATACATATACTGAAATCTACAAAACACTGTAAAAAGTAGTCAGCAATAAATGAAAAGCCATCCATATTTATGGATTGGAAGGTTTAATATTGTTAAAATGTTCATAATTCCCAAAGTGATCCACAAATTTAATGTTATTTCTATCAAAACCTCAATGGCATTCTTTTACAGGAGCAGAAAAAAAAATTTACGTGGGCTCTCAAAGTTCTCTGAATAGTAAAAACAATTCTGAGGAAGAAGAAGCTTGAGGCTTCATGCATTCTCATGTCAAAACATATTTTAAAGCTATAGTAATCAATACAGTATGGTACTGGCATAAAGAAAGACATATAAATCGATAGAACTGAATAAAGAGCCTGGAAACAAACCCTCAAATAACATTTGAAGAGTGTGCCAAGACTACACAATCTTAAAAGGATAGCCTTTTTCATAAATGGTGCTGGGAAAACTGGATATCCACATGCCAAAACAAATAAAAAAAATGAAGTGAGACCCTTTTTTATACGATGTACAAAAATAAACTCAAAGTGGAATAAAACCTAAATGTAAAACCTGAAACTATAAAACTTCTAGGAGAAAATCTTTATGACATTCAAGTGGGAAATGATTTCTTCAATATAACACCAGAAGCACAGGCAAAGAAAGCAAAAATAAACAAATGCAACAATCTCAAAAGCTTCTGCACAGCAATGGAAACAACCAACAGAATGAAAAGGCAACCTAAGGAATGAGAGAAAATATTTGCAAGCCATGTATCTGATAAGGAGTTAGTATCTAGAACATATAAAGAACTCTTTTAACTCAAAAACAACAAAAACAACCCCTAATAACCACTTTAAAAATGGGCAAAGGACTTAAATAGACATTTCTCCAAAGATGATTTAAAAATGGCCAACAAGCATACGAAAAGATGCTCAAAAACACTAATCATGAGCTGATATGGTTTGGATCTGTGCCCCTACCAAAATTACATGTTGAATTGTAATCCCCAATGCTGGAGGTGAGGCCTCGTGGGAGGTGACTGAATCATGGGGGCAGTTTTTAATGATTTAACACTGTCCCCCAGTGCTGTTCTTCTGATAGAGTTTTCATGAGATCTGGTTGTTTAAAAGCATGTAGCACCTCTCCCCTCTCTCTCTTCCTCCTGCTCCGGCCATGTGAAATGCTGTCTCCCCCTTCACCTTCCACCATGATTGTAAGTTTCCTGAGGCCTCCCCAGAAGCCGAGCAGATGGCCAGCATCATGCTTTTTGTACAGCCTGTGGAATCATGACATAATCAAACCACTTCTTTTTATAAATTACCCAGTCTCAGGTATTTCTTTATAGCAGTGCAAGAACTCACTAATAGATCAGGGAAATGCAAATTAAAACCACGCTGAGATACACTACTTACCCATTTAGAATGGCTAAGATTAAAAAAGAAAAAAAAACTGACAATGCCAAATGTTGGTGAGAACGTGAAGCAACTGAAATACTCATGAACATCTGGAATAAATGTAAAATGGTGCAATCAATTTTCAAAACAGCTTGTCAGTTTCTTTAAAAGTTAAGCATATACCTACTATAAAACCCAGCCACTCCAATCCTATGTTTTCACCCAAGAGAAATGAATATTCATAGTACCTTTAATAATTTTTTGAAATAGCCACAAACTTGTAACAATCAAATATGCATCAACTGGGGAAGAGGTAAACAAAATGTGGTTTATCTATATAATGGAATACTATTCATCAATTAAAAATAAAAACTACTCATACTCAAAACCACATGAATAAGTCTCAAAATGATTATTCTCAAAGTAAACCAGGTACAAAAGATTATATACTCTATTGCTCTATTGATAAAGCATAAAATAAAGTCTATAATGAAAAAAAAGTGATCAACAGTTCACTAGGGCTAGGAGTGGAGGGTCAAATGTTCTAAAAATGTGAAGGTATAGTGTGTGCCCCAGAGGTATATATAATCTAGTGGGGGACAGAAATGTCTGAAGAGATGTGACAATTGGTGCCCCATCCTACCTTCCTCTGGACACCTCTGACTCGAGCTCAGTGTGATATCCATGCACACCAAGGGGTTCCTGTTGCCAGTTCCTGTTGTTTCTTGGTATTTCTACCTTGGGGCTTTCATTCAAGCTACTTTACTTCCCCTGTAATGGAATATATAATACGACTAGTCCAGGAAAAGCTTCAAAAGTGTTACAGACTTTCAGTTGCTACTTGAATTCAGTTTGCATAGGAATGATAAACTAAATAGAATGGCAAAATCTTGCTTTGGTTTAAATGTATTAGTAGCAGCCTTGGTTTGTGATTTGTTATAAAACTAAAGCTTTTAGTTCTAACACTGTAGAAGACTGTCTTTTTTTTCTTCTAATTTATTTTTTACTCCGTAAAAAAATTCCTCTGAAAAATTTATAATGCGATAATTTTTCTTTGGTTCTGTTATTTAAAATATTTAATCATTTAGTAAAGAAAAGTTTTATTTTAAAATTACTTTTCCTTCATACTTATTGAATACTAATATTCATATTAAATAATACATTCTTTTGAAAAAAATCACAAATGGGCTTGAGCTGAGAAAATCTCCCAAAACATAGAAAAAAAATGAGACACGAGACAGAACTTATAGACAAAAGACAAAAAGACGTTCATAATAATCAAAAGATACAATTCATAAGAATTCAGGAAGTCTAACATTTATTTAATAAAAATATGTCATTTATTACTGCGTTTAAAAATCCACAAGTCTTAGTAGTTTAGAAGAGTGTTTGATGATTTCTCACGTGTCTATGGATGAATTGACTCAGGTGGGTGGCTTTTGTGTTTTAAGTGGTATCTGCGGAGGCTGGAGTGCCTGAGATGGCGTCCCCACTTGTACGTCTGCTACCTCGGCTGGAAGGAGGCTGGAATAAAGAGAGGCTGAGTGGGCATTTCTCTCTCTTTCCTTCATCTTTTTTTCTTTCCCTTCCTCTTTTCTCCTCCTTTTTCTCTCCTTCCCCTCCTTTTCTTCCTCTTATTCCTCTCTCTTTCCCCGCTTTCTCTTTTTCTTCATGTAATCCTCCAGCAGAGCAGCTAGACTTCCCTACATGGGGGTCCAGGGCTCTTGAAGTTTGGAAGGTCCTCGTGTCTTCCAAGAAGTCAAGCATCAGCTAAGTGTTGAGCAAGTCCCTGCTTGCATTGTACTTGCAAAGGTTTCATTGGCCAAAGCAAATCACATGGCCAAAATACCAGGGCATCGTGGGAGAGATGATACAAATACAAGAATATACATAGATGTGATTCCTTGGGGGGCATCAAAATATTAATAAAAACTTGCACAAGGAGTTACAGAAAATGAGAACAAAAAAGCAAATATTCGAAGTTTAAGAAACATATGGATCATCAAATAGAAGAGAACTTAATGAAAATGATGTATAGCTAAATACTTCTTGATGAGATTCCAGAACAACTGAAATAAAAAGAACCTAAAGATATACAGACTTTAAAAGTAACTAAAAAAAGGAGAATTACTCTGGCATGAGAATTCACATCAGCATGCAAATATGTTAGAAGACAATTTATCAATGCTTTCAAAATGTTAAGAATGTTTAAAAATCTGACAAAGTATTGATAAAGTGTAAGCATCAAATATTTTAGAAAGTTGCATGTTCAAAGCATCAGATGTTCAGTGTGCCTTGAGTGTTAATGTTCCAGGTGGAAGGAAATGGTATAAACGCCATCTCTACGAAAGTAGATTCCATGCAATAGCTAGTATGACCATAGATTAGACTAATTAAAGGTTGTGCTATTTTACAAAAAAACAAAAAAGTGACTGTTTGAAATCTAAGAAATAGTCCAAATATAAAACCAATTAAAATGTGGCATACCTCCCCTTTGTAAAGCTCCTTAAAATAATTTTCTATGGGGCTGGGTGCAGTGGCTCATGCCTGTAACCCCAGCACTTAGGGAGCCCGAGGTGGGCAGATCACGAGGTCAGAGATAGAGACCATCCTGGCTAACATGGTGAAACCCCGTCTCTACTAAAAATACAGGAAATTAGCTGGGCGCGGTGGCGGGCACCTGTAGTCCCAGCTACTCGGGAGGCTGAGCCAGGAGAATGGTGTGAACCCGGGAGGCGGAGCTTGCAGTGAGCAGAGATGGCGCCACTGCACTCCAGCCTGGGCGACAGAGCGAGACTCCGTCTCAAAAAAAAAAAAAAAAAAAAAGAATACTTCTGTGTTCTCTCCAACCATTTTATTACCCTCCTCAAGCCATGAATTTGACTTTACTTCCCAATTTCTTTAAAATATTCTGTAAAAGGTCACCATCTTGCTGCCAGCAGTGTCCTGTTCACAACCTTCATCTTTCTTGAGCTCTGAGCAGCCGTTCTACAACTGATCAGCCCTTCTTCTTCCAGAACTCAAATTGTTAGCTTATAGGACACTAGATTTCCCTAATTTCCCTCCCATCTTTCTGATAGGTTCTCCTTTCCTGGTTCTTCCTTTTATTCCTGTTTCTAAATGTTAGTGAGACTAAGTTCCCTTGGGAATCTCTCCTTTTTCCGCACATGATCCCCAGGTGACTTTATCCTGTCCCGAGATTTCAAACATTATCTCTATGCTTACAATTTGCAAATTTATACCTGTAATCCTGGCCGCTCCTCTAATACCCAACTATCTGTTACGGAGAGTTAATAGTTGTATTAGTCAGGGCTCTCTAGAGGGACAGAACTAATAGGATAGATGTATACATAAAGGGGAGTTTATTAAGGAGAATTAACTCACACGACCACAAGGTGAGGTCCCACAATAGGCCGTCTGCAAGCAGAGGAGCAAGGAAGCCAGTCCAAGTCCAAAGCTGAAGAACTGGGAGTCTGATGTTCAAGGATAGGAAGCATCCAGCACAGGAGAAAGATGTAGGCTGGGAAACTAAGCCAGTCTAGTCTTTTCAGATATTTTCCTGCCTGCTTTTATCTTAGCTGCACTGGCAGCTGATTAGATGGTGCCCACCCAGATTGAGAGTGGTCCTGCCTTTCCCAGTCCACTGACACCAATGTTAATCTCCTTTGGCGACACCCTCACAGATGCCCGGGAGCAATACTTTGCATCCTTCAATCCAATTAAGTTGACACTCAATATTAAGCATCACAATAGTTATCTTTATCATAACAAATCAAAAAATAAAAACAAAAAAAATTAATCCTCCACCTCCTGACTCAAGTCTTCTCACGTAATTTCTGATTCTGGAGATGGTGCCACCATTCCCTGTTTGTTCTACCTGTTATTTTTAACAAATCCCTTCTCTCTCCCCCTACTCAGACCCATCAACAAATTATTTCAGCTCTCCGTGAAAATATGTTCTCAAAATAAACTGTGTTAATTAGGATTGAGTTTGCTGCAGTTAAAATATGCTTAATTCTTGTGACTTGAATACACATTTTTAAAAATATATAAATGAAGTACATTGTCCATCCTGTGCCAGGTAGGACAGATCTGTGAAATCCCCAGAAGCTGCAGATCCTCTGTCTTTCTGCTCCAGCTCCTGCTCTCCTTTCCCCATTCGTCTCATCTTGGATTTTACAGCTCTAGACATTCTATCCTCATTTTAGGCAACAGAAGGGCAGAAGAGAAGAAGGTCAAAGGTGCGCCATATTTTATGACTGGCAGAGAAATAACACTGTGGGTGAAAGAGATTATGCGCGCCCCAAATACAATTTTTAGGAGGGTCTCCCTGTGCCCTGTCAGTCAGAATAGTTGAAACTATGGTAGCTCAGTACGCAGTTTCTAGCTTTTTCCCTTTGTAAAGTGGACACCAACAAATTTGAGGGAGTTTAATCTTTTTTATTTGTTTGAATTGATTTTTCATTAAAAGTTGAAGTCCTATTGACATAGGAAATGCATGAGGGTATAATTTGTAAATTTAGTTACATTGCCATAGGATTTTGTGTGTTTGGAATAGCATTAAATGAAATAAAAATTATAAGGCTCTTTTCACTATGCAGTGTTAATGAATACAAAATTCACTCAAAAAGCTACAAACACACTAAACATAAAGGGCAGTCCTTCCCAACTTTATTTTATTTAGATGAATAATGGCTGAATAGGACAATATTGGTTAATATTTCCTCATACGGGCATCTCAAAAAAGACCAAATAAATGGAAAAGAATTATTTGGAAGAGTCATTAATATATGTGTATTATATATAGGGATATACATAAACTTTTTATGTTCAATAAGTTGATTTAACATATATAGAATTAATAAAGACCATTTAAATATTTATATGTATTGCTTTTTATTTTCTGTGCAATTTCATAAGATTATAAGATAAGCTATTTAGTTGTAAACACCAATTTATGCTGTTTTGTTAGCATATAGTGGTACTAATTTTAGACCCAATATTTCATATTAGGTCTCTCTTTATAAATATATGTAATATGTGTATAGAAATTTATTGATCTAGCTACATTTTCTAGAATATGTGCCTAGACACGCAAATTAACATAGAACTCTTTGAGTGAAATACTCTTTGAATTAAATACTTTATTGACTGCTGAATAAGAGGGTTGACATTTTAATTTATTTTCATATTTTACTTTTTAAAATGAAATAATAAGCACTAAATTAATTTCCAATTTTTAAATGAGAAGTGTAATTGTTCCTCTCCTTTTTATCTTACAGTGTGGCATGTCTAAGCCTCCTTTTCTGGTCTTTTAGTTTTTTTGATACACAGACTGCTTCCCAAGAAAGCTAAACAATGCCTTGAACATACTAGGTGCTTGATAGGTTTTTAAAAATTATTATTGCAAGAAGAAAAGTATTATTTTCAGTAAGTTAGGTAATTGAGACAACTGCCCAGAAGATGGTGCTGTATGATCCCAAAAGAATGTTTTTAATCATACTTCAAGGGAGATTTAATTTCACAATGTTGATTATTCTGATTTTTCAGGAAGAAAAAATCTCCCCACCCCCAATCCCACACACATAATTTCTCCCATAGGTAAACATGTATTTATTTCCTAGAGCTTCCAAAACAAAGTACCACACACAGTAGATTTTAAACAGTAGACATTTATTTTCCCAGAGTTCAAGAGGCTAGAATTGCAAAGTCAAGGTGTTGGCCAGATCATGCTCCCTCTGAGCCTTTTGGGGAGAATCCCTCCTTGCGTCTTTCAGCTCCGGCAGCCGCAGGCTTTCTAACTTGTGGTAGCGTCACTCCAATCTCGGCCTCTGTCTTCACGGGGCCATCTTCCTCTCTCTATATCTTCACATGGTGTTCTCTTCAGATCTCCCTCCTCTTATTATAGGGACACCAATCCGCGGATGAGGGCCCACTCTAATGACCTCATTTTAACTTGGTGACATCTGCAAAGACCTGATTTTCAAATAAGGTCATATTCACAGTACCAGGAGTTAAGACTTCAACATATCTTTCCGAGGGGACACAACTCAACCCATAAAAATAATAGTATTTTGTCTGCAGTATCAAAAACACGGGTCACTATGATAAGTATGTCAAATATTTTGTGTGAATTTTCTAATTAAAAAGTTTGGATTTGCACTATTTTTCTTATCATTTTCCTGTGCAAATTTATGTATTGTCTGGTTTTGAAGAACTAATCTATAGACCTAATCTATAGCTTTGTTGAATTCAAATCCAGACAATGCAAAAGTTCCATTTTTTTCATATATAGAAACAATATCTACAACTAGCTCTCATTAGCAATGTAATTTAGTACTGATTTGACAAGTTAATTTTTCAAATATTCAATATCAATAAGATTTTTTTCCAAGAAATAATAATAAATGCTTTAGAGACACTTGTTAATTAAACCAAAGTGATTGTAGCAACTACCCGACTGGATTTCACATGACAGGAGGTGACTCTGGAAGCTTAATTCCTTGTTCCTACCGTCATGTAAACGTTGGCTTTCTGAGAAAGATGAATTGGGCCCCAAATCTTTCCTCCCAGCTCAGGCTGACTCTTGAAATAAGATTGTCTTCCTTGATATTCATGCGGACTTTGCCAAATATCTCCTGGAAGGTAAAATCCCTTCTGGTTGAGGACTACCGCTCTTGACTGGGTTATAATCTTATTAAAGGAAACTCATTGAGCTCTTCTTACCTGCAGAGAAATGTCCCAAATGTTGGAAACAATATTACAACTCCTAAAGACTTTTTTTAGTTTATTTTTATAAGAAAGATTATATACATATATATATAGTATGTATATATAGTAAATGGATTGGCATTATTTACTGATATTGATATTGATAGAATAATATTGATATTGATAGAATTGCATTATTTATTGACAAACATTTTATTTGGAGTCAATTTGAAGGAGTTTTGTTTAGAGGTGTTTTGTGATTAAAATCCGAACTCTTCATTCTCTCACATATGGAACCAGAGTTAGGAATATAGTCTAAAAAGCCATACGTGTCCTAATTTAAATCATTTGTTCAATAGCTACAGGTTAGATAGGCAAACAAAGGGAGGATGATGATGAACTTTAGGCAGAAAGATGGCTTTTGAAATGTTTTGAAAATTGTTTTGCTTTGCTTTATTTTTGTTTGTTTTATTTTCCTTCAGCAGAGGAAAATAATTTGGAAGAAATAAAATAACTGATCTAGTTGTGATGATTCAATAGTTTATTGTTTTGTTAACAATTTTCAAGATTGGTGTGCTGCACAATGGAATTGCTGTTCATATTTTTGACAAAATAAGACCGTCCTGGGCCATGGGGTGACTACTTTACACATAAATAATCAATCTTATCATCTCAAACCTAACCTTGATATTAGAATCTTACCTAATATCATGGTCCATTTTCAAGGACCAAACACTAAAATTTATATTTATTTTCATCAATATTTATCTTCAAAAATATTTGGTTGCAATTAACTTATAATACTATACTTAGGTATAGTTCAGACCAAATAGTTAAGTTGCATAGTAAAGCATTATTTTAAAAATTAAGTTTTTGTTCTAGAAAGCATCAGGAGGCACTGCTAGCAGGAGTTTCAAATAACAAACAGGAAACAATACAAAATGGAAGCATTACCACAGCAATTTGCAACTCAAAAAAGAATTTCAGGGAAATACAATAGAAAAATAACTGCAAGAATATTATCAAATCACAAAAATTTATTTGTGACTCTGAAGCTAGGCCAAAACAACAACAAAATTATTAGCTGAAAAATGAACAATCTACCCAAGCTATTATGTGCATTGTCCTCATGATATGAACAATATTTTACCTAAACTAAAAAAATCACAAATTCTAGAAACGAATTTTTAGTTTCTTTAATAAAAATTAATATTTTCTAAAGGGTAATTTTAAATAGTAGCAGTATTGAGAATTTTGAAAATGTGCTTTTAAATAATGAATCTATTCTCCATACAAAGACAATATGATGATTTTTCCCAGTGCACTGTGGTAGAAATTGTGCTTGGGATTGTTTTAATAAGGGTAGTCTGCACGTCCTGTCCCATCAATCTCCATACGAGGACCTTTTAACCAGGGCTATGCTGCTGGCCTGAGGTCAAAGTCCTGCTTTAAAAATAATACAAGAATAAACAGATTGGTTCTTTTAAAGTTCACTAAAATATATTTTAAAATTTTTAATCTGACATTCAGTTTCATAAGAAGATAAACTTACAACATCAGATAAAAATGCATTACATAGAAATAATATAAAGGACTCACTGGCGACCTGGATTCCATCAGCACTACTTTTGAGGAAGCATTTTTGAAAAGAAGCTTCCTCTAAATCTCATGGAAACACATTCATATGAGGAAGGTAATTTTCTCCCCTAGGGAGCAAATGAGGAACCTATCCCAGCATGTGTGAGTGGGATAGGGTGAGGAGGTAGAGGGATACATGGATCATCTTGGACTCCAGTAATCCTTCATCCCCCCAGGGAAAAAATAGGGGGACATAAACTATGTGAGTATGTCTGCCAACCTGAACCCCCTAAAATGAGGAGAAGCTAACATTTGAGCAAGGAAAGAGCAAGGATAGGTGTGAACAGAGGAAGCATTTTTCTTGAGTCTCAGTGGGAAACTTCATTCCAATTCTGCTGCACCAGAGGCCCAGGGGCAAAAAATGCTATTTCTTCCACATTGAAGAGGCTGCCCTGGAGGATGCTGAGGGAACAGAAATTCCACCACCTCAAGTACAGAAAACAGCTGATCAGAGAGAGAGAAAAATAAACAAAACAGTTATCTAATGAATTATAACTGATGAAACAGAACAATTACAATTTTAAATATATATATGAGCACCCAAAGATATTAAAGCACATAAAAGGCACATTTTTGGAATTTTGTTTTTAAATCTGATTTTTTGAACTAAAAAATCATGTGCTCCATTGACTTTTTTTTTTTTTTTTTTTTTTTGACTGTTATGAGGGCATGACTTCATGGCCTAAAAGATCAAATAGGAGAGTTATTCCAAGTCATATAAAGAGATAGAAACCATGATGGCAAAGCTAGAAGACTTTAAGAATAGATCTACAAGACTTAACGAATAACAAGGTTTATTACTTAATGAAAAAATTAATGGATAGATGATAGACAATTAAGCAAATAATAGAAGAAAAAAATCCCCCAGAGAAAGAAAGATTGAGTTGGAAGATTGAAAGGAATGACTGAGTCCCAGACAAGATTGAGGAGAAAAGACAAACATCTAAGCATTGATTAGGTTCAAAGTCTCCAAACTACAGAAATAAGCAAAAATTCTTATCAATGTACACATAGGCATAAAAAAATGAGATTTTGTATTGTCATTTTTATGTTTTGCATAATCCTTTCTACTATTTTAGATGCAACAAACAGATTTCATCATTTTAGTGAAAATGCCTAACATTTTAATACCAACTAATACAGTGCAGTAAAAGGTTAATATGTCTTTTAATACAATAGTAGAAATATCAAAAACTTTTGGAGCAGGCAGAAATGACCTTATTAGCCTTGTGGCCTCAAGCAGGGTATTTATTTATCTTATTGAAGGCTGAGTTCATTCATCTATAAAGTGGGGATACTTACATTTTAGAATTGTATTAAGCATTATGTGATTGATGTACAAAAACATTTATTCATCCTGTACTATATGGAAAGCATTGTGTTATGCATAGGGCATATGTTTGTAACCAAACAAATATAATCCCTGTTCTCAAGGAGCTTGTAGACATAAACAGTAATGCATAACAGATATTATGTGAGTATACTTTTAGTTGATTATTGATTGTATTCAATAAACCTGTCTAAAGAAGCACAGGATGCACTGTGAAAGCAGACTGTGGTAGGGGCTAAAGTCAGACGTGGTTTTAGGTTCATGGGAGGCTTCCTTTAAAACATAGCAATAGAGGTAAGTTCTGAAGTTGATAGGGCTGAATATAAATTACTTTGGTAAAAGAGGAGGAAAAGAAAGGGAGCGTAGAAAAACATAGAGCCTACCAGGTAGAAGGAAGGATATGGACATAGGAGTGAATATGAAAGAGTTTGGTAGCATCAAAGAACAGGAAGAAAGCTGATTTAGATCCACAAATGACAGCCCGACAGCCAAATTCAGCTGCTGTCTGTTGTTGGACAAGTGGCAAGCTAAGAATAATTTCCACAGTTTTAAATGGTTGTTAAAAAAAAGATAAATAATATTTTGTGACAGATGAAAATTATGTGAAATTCAAATTTCAGTGTGTATAAATAATTTTTTGTTGGAATATAGCCCCATTCATTTATATATTGTCTATGATTGTTTCTGCTTTGTAATGGCAGCTTTAGGTGGTTGTGGCAGAGACCACATGGCCTGCAAAACCTAAAGTACATACTTCCTGGGACTTTACAGAAAAACCTTGCCAAACCTAGAATAAATGAAACAGAAATTTGGGGCAGAGTAGAACAATAAAAGACTGATGAGGTAGGCAGGAGGCAGATCAGTATTACTGTGCTATATGTCTAACCACTACTTGGAGCACTGCATCTATGGAAAAATACATTAAATACTCTAGACAAACAACTTGAATATCAACTTTTGGATTATAAAATTAGTTTTCTTTCTGAAAGTTCAAGAATTCCTTTTTTTTTAAAAAAAGGTTTTAGGTTAAGGAAAAGTTTATAAAAAGTAACAAACATCTCTTTCCTTTCCTGGTTCTACCAAGAGAATACTTAGCTGCCCAGTGGTACAGACAGATAGTGTTATTAGCAAATGTTGGCAGAGCAATTTTTCTACTCTGAATGTGGAGTCAATTGCACTGTTATGTTATGAGGTTGTGAGCCAAAAGAAATACTAGACTGAGCCAAATGGGCCACTTTGTTCCAGGTTACTCAAATCGGAAGGGACACATCTTGGAAAGATAATAAAGCAAATTAGTTAAGAGGATATTTTCAAAGTAGCAACTATTGAATGTTATGAGTTGGATGCTTTTTTACACAGATGCTGCTTTGAAATTTCAATCAACTGTTAATTATCTATTCTAGTGGGAGAGAAAAGAAGTACAGATATTGCAAAAGCATGAATAACCCCAAGCCAGGCACGTTGACTTTGATATGCACTCTTGTGTATTTTTGGCATCTTATTCACCTAAACAATTATATTAGCTTAATAATAAAGATTATATTTTCTGGGCACTAAGAAATGATGGCAGGGCAAAATCACTTAGAAACAGAACAGCTTGAGAGAAGCTGTCCTTGAATTTAAAGTGTGCTGTCATATGTGAGAGTGGGCAATACCGGGAAATATTGGGGGAAAAGTGGAATAGTGATAGCTGCTCCTATTGGCCACATGCAGAGGGCACCAGCTAGGCCACATAAGAACACCGTCTGGAGTCACTGGTGAGTGTCTTTTGCTGAAGGCTGCAGAAATTCCTGCAGCCTAAATTTCCCCGTGAAATCTCCATGTCCCATTTCCAAACTGATGTCCTGATTCTCATGCCTCCCCAGTACTTTTATGCATGTAGGGCAGATGCAGGAACCTTTTTGGCAGTAGATAATAGGTACTAGGACATAGCAAAAAATAAATAAATAAAAAGAAAGAAAATGTAGTGTGTTAACTTGGCCATTACTGAGTAACATCTAGTTGTACTCTCCTCTGAAGGAACCAGGTAGCAGAAAAGAGACACTTAATAATCCAGCCCATGTAATACAGAAAAATATCATCCTTTTCCTAAGTGAGATAATTAATAGGGTGAGACCAGACAGAAAAAAAGGCCATTCGCAAAAGGGAAATGTGGCAGACAGACTCTTAAGGTGGCCACCTGTGATCCTTGTCTCCTGGTAGTCACCATTTGGGCTAATCTTCCTGGAATGTGTGCATCTGTGGGGGCAGGAGTTCTGTGCTGTCCTTCTAACTACACAATAAGGAAAAGGGGATGGATAGATGTGCTCACCTACATGTAGTTACACTGTTACATCCTATATGATGAGAGTAGACATCTTGTTTGAGCTCCTCACCCCCATGCTGGTTTTGAAAACGCAAGCTGCCTGTTGTGGGTTGCCCGTGTTGGGAGGCCTATAGGCAAAGAACTGAAGGCAGCCTCTAGGAGGGGAGAGTGACCTCTGGCCAACAGTCAGCACCAAACAGAAGCCCTCAATTCTATCATCCCAAGACCTGAATTCTACCAACAAAAGTAGACCTTTTCCCAGTTGACATTCAGTAGGGCAGCTCCAGCCAACACTTGATTGCAGCCTTGCAAGACTCTAAGCAGTGAGCACAGCTAAGCCATGCCTGGCTTCTAACACAGAATCGGTGATTATGTGGATGTTTACTAAGCTGTTAAGTTTGGGGTAATTTGCTACACAGCAGTAGAAAACTAATACAGGAAGAAATCCTAAACATTTAATTCGGGCACATTGCGAGGGCCTAGATGAGACACTAAGGCTTAAAGTAGCATTTCCTAAATGTGTCCTGAAGAACAGACTTCAGGGAACATGGGTGTTCTTCACATACACTGTACTTTTAGTATGTGAACCTTCTGAGAACTTTTGTGTTAAAAAATCTGCTTAACATTTAAGTTAATGTCCAAACTATTTGAAAAATTATTATTTATCCAAAGCAGTTTAATGTGTATTCATGTGTTTATTTATAAAGTTACTTATTCAAATTTATTTAGTCATAGCATCCTAGTGTGTATTAACACCCTGAATACACCAAGAGAGGAAGTGCTGATTGAAAGAAAGACATTGAGATACAAAGTAAGTACTGTATCTGACTATCACAGTATGTATGTATTTATAATGGCTACGAGTACTGTGGCTTGGGATTTCTATTACTGATTGCAATGTAGATCTTTAAAAAAAAAAAGATAAAGTCAGGGCTTTGCACCCCCAATTTAACTTACAGTCAGAGAATAAAAGTTTTTCAGTGGCTTTAAAAATGTCTTATTACTTATAGCCACTGTTTAGCATGTGACAGATTCCAAGCAAATATTATATTAAGCACACTGAATTCACAGCCTTGTCAAATTATTTAAGTGGGTCTAGAAAAGGGATTAGAAATGAGCAGAACCTTGAGATTTTGGACCAGGATGAAAATGAGAATCTTAAAACCAAACCTGTTGAGTCTTCTTTTGCCATCATAATTACCTTTTCTTCTCTTGCCTGAGGAAACTGGTATCCCCTTGCTTAAAAGTCATGTAAGATCTCACCAGAAGCAGTTCTGTTGCATGGAGTCATCGCCAACTATCCTTCCTCCAGAGTTATAAATACAATCATCTTCAGTACACTTCATGTAGAGGGATTACAAAGTTTTTTCTTAGAAGGGACAACTTGTACACCCAAACTTTGCTGAATCAGGCCAATTTATATTGGCAGAAAACTAGAAAACATGTGTGGAAATGAATGCTAAGATTGCTAGACAAGGAAGCCAAATATAATGTTGAATCAGACCAAATGTATTGTTTTGGGCATACTTTCCTGAGAATCTGAAATTAATGCATTAGTTCAAGCAGCAGAAAGTTGATGAAAAGTTTGTTTGCTTCAGTGGTTGAACCATGGACTCAATGTTGTGTACTGAATTTAATGCGTCTGAAATTCCAGAACTGATGTAATATGGAGAAAGGAATGTAACATTTTAGAGGGATGGTAATGTTGGGGTAGATTATTATAAGCACATTTTTCACCTATTCCTTTTACTGTGTCACCTGACAGGGTTCAGAAGACACTTGGTCTTCTGAAGTGTCTTGGTTTACTCAGATATTAGAAAGTGCATAGGTGAGAACAGCATTAATATCTTTAGAAAGCTCTTTGGAAACTGTTCTGTAACTGTTTTATAGCTGGGGATAATAAGGAGAGATACAGTCATTGAAATGGGCTCTAATTTTAGTACAAATGATGAACCCTGAGTGATAGTGGCCACTGGCAATGCTTAAGTGCAAGAGAGAAGAGGGTACAATTATGGAAGTGCCAGAAGGAGCATAGTGTCAGAGTGTGTTGATCCAAAGGCACCAATAAAGGTGATTCATTGGTCATGTTGCCCCAAGGAATTAAATAGACAGTGGCATATTAAAATGTTAATTGATTTATTTAACCACGAAATCTCTTAAATTATGGCATGAATACCTACAATAATATTTTATGTCCTCCCAACTAGCAGACAGAATTAAGTCTGTTCACAGAGGCAGATCTTCTTGGTTGAAAGTGAGGTTCGACAGCCTAGAGAATGTTTCCTTTGACATAGCCACAATAAATAGTGTATTTTACAAATCTTCATCCTACTCATTTTGTCAGAATGGCTGTACACTGGAGAGAGAAAAATGAGAGATGGAGAGATTACTAGACACCAATTCTTAGTTGACTTTAATTCCTGAGAACTCAAAATATTACTGAGGGGTACTGCTGGAAGTGAAGACTCCTATCACCTCTGAGACAGTCTAAGACCATTTGACATTTATTTGAGTGAGTCTACAACCTTATTCTGGGTTATTTCCCCAATTCTTAAATGAATGGCTGGACTAGACAGGACATACTCTGGAAAGAAGATTTCCTCACATTGGTTCCCTGGTCAGGAAGTGATGTTATTAAGGACAGAAGGAAGCAAACAGGAGCCCCTGGAACTGCTTCGTTCAATAAAAAGAATAAATCAAAAGCAATCTCACATCCCTAGAGGATCTACAGAAAATAAGGGCACCAGTGAAAATTTCAAATACACTGAGGCGGGGATTATATACACATCTACTTTTAACTCACTTGATCTGTCCTAAAAAAAGCTGAATGGATCCAGATAATCATGGGGATTACTATAAACTTTTCCAGGTATTGACCGTAATTGTAGTTATTCTTTCAAGCATAATATCCCAACTTATAATATCCTGTACATGGTTTATGTTTTCTTCTAAACTGACTGGAAAGAACTAACAGAAGCAATTTACTTTTACCTGGGAAGGACAGCAGTGTACCTTCACAGTCATGCCTCAGAATTATGTCATCTTCACTACTCTGTCATAATATAGTCCAATGGGATCTTGGCCAACTTGTTACTACACAGAACATTCCAATGATCCACTGCGTTAGTGATATCATGCTCATTGAACCTGGAGATCAGGAACTGGCAAGTAACCTAGAGCTGTAAGACACATGTACACCAGAAGATGGGAGGAGAATGAAGTTTGAAAACAAAACCCTGCAATAGCATATAAATTTCTAGTACTCTATGGATGTGATATGTTTGGCTATCCCTTCTAAAGTGAGAGACAAATTGCCTCCTTACAGCCTATCACTAGGAAAACAAAATGTTTTCTGGGACTCTGAATTTTAGAAACAAGTTACACCAGGTTTGGGTATGCCCCTATAACCCAGGAACCAAGGAATAATTAAGGCTACTTATTTTGAGTGGAATTCAGAGCAAGAAAAACTTTTTCAGTAGCAAGGCTGCAGTGTGAGATGCTCAGCTACTTAATCCAAAGTTGATCTATCTATAGAAAATCAAACTGCAACATGAGATGCTCTATGGGATCCTATAGAAGAATTACGGGCAAGAACCTTGGTATTTTGGAGCAAAGCAATCTCCTCTTCTGCAAATAGCTATTACAGTTTTGAAAAGGGTTATTTCTTGTTACTTCAGCCTAGTAAACATAACAAATTGTTTTACCCTGTAACATTAAGTTCCCATTCAACCATGTAAAAGTTGTATGTATGCATGCACTGCATACATACAACTTTTGGGTCAAAATGGTTCTGCTAGCATAAGTTGCACCATAAATGGTTCAGACCCCCATGACACTTATTCTGGCTGTATTGATTCTTTTATTCAATCCCATCTGTGGACTAACGAGGCTTTCCCTATGATAAGTGGACAATGGAGAAAAACATCCTGCCTGTCTTACATTTTCCTGGCACCAACTAGACTGAAATTCTGCCCGTGATAGTCCTATCAGGGTGGCCTTCAAAGAGGATGATAACAAAATCATTAAATTCCATTTTATACCATACCTGGAGGGAGAAAAAGCCAAAGTCAAAAACTTATGCTGATTTATGAGAACGGTCTAACAATTTGGCTTTCGGGGAATTAATATGAATAAGAATGAAAGACCAGCAGCGAGGGAAGCTGGAGAAGAAGCATTTAGAAGGACTTCTCAATATGCACACAGAGTGTACAGATATTTATGTCTTATGTGGATATTCATCAAGTAGCATCTGCTACAGAGGGAGGGTTCCATCAGGTAGACCAGATGACCCATCCTGTGGGTCAGCCTCTTTTCCCAGCCACTCCAGTGTTGTCACAATGGGTCTATACACAGAGCATCTATGGTGGCAGGACAACACTAGAACAACAAAGCTTGGGAGTAGGATAGGGATGGTTTCCAGGAGGAAAATCAGGCTCCTTTTATAGCAAAAGAATGGATGCTGGCCAGCAAAAGTAGCAGGTTTTCATTACTCATGGAGTTGAAGATAGAGTGGATCTGCCTGGGAGAGCAATGAAAGAAAACTGCTGATGTTTGGCAGCAGGCTTAGAAAGCAGCCCTCTGTGGACAGGAGACTAGCACAGAGCTCCAGAAGGGAAGAGTTATTTGGGAAAATGGGACATGATAGAATAATGTTGTAATGGAGACTTTGAAAACTTGAAGCTCTTTTAAAGCTAATTGGTATAAGAAAACAGCAATTAAATATCAGGAAAAAAATGTATACAAGAAAGGAAAAGCAATCGTATTATACTAGATGGCATACAATGAATAATTTTTTTTACTCAAAAATATCAAATGCATATTGAGTTTTAATTGAGTTAATTGAGAGAAAACTCAGCTGGGTGCAGTGGCTCATGCCTGTAATCCCAGCACTTTGAGAGGCTGGGGCGGGCGGATCATGAGGTCAAGAGATCGATACCATCCTGGCTAACACAGTGAAACCCGTCTCTACAAAAATACAAAAAATTAGCCGGGTGTGGTGGCATGCACCTGTAGTCCCAGCTACTCAGGAGGCTGAGGCAGGAGAATCACCTGAACCTGGGAGGCAGAGATTGCAATGAGTCAAGATCATGCCATTGCACTCCAGCCTGGGTGACAGAGTGAGACTCCATCAAAAAAAAAAAAAAAAAAAAAAAGGAAAGAAAGAAAGAAAGGAAGAAGGAAACAAAGAAAGAAAGAGAACTTCTGGAATACTTAATTACAGTTATAGAATAGTATGTTATGTAAATGTTCTCAATGTTCACATTGTGTGGTGAAATGCCCTGTGTGGTGAAGGTGGTAGTAATGTGAAGGAGTGGTCAAAGGAAGTGCTAATGTTATCTTATGACATGAAGAACCGAGAGACATTATTTTTATTGGATGGATGTTGAAGTAAAACCATATGTTACTATAAATAACAAAGGTAAGAAATAGAAACTCAAAATTCTGTATGGTTATAATATGAATAGGGAATGGAAGAGGTGAGGTAGCATGGCATATTCCTCACCAATTATGACAGCAAGTTAAAAAATAATGACCAGGACAGGTGCAGTGGTTCATGACTGCAATCCCAGCACTTTGGGACGATGAGGCAAAAGAATCACTTGAGGCCAGGAATTTGAGACCAGCCTGGGCAACATAGCAAGACATCTTTTCTACAATAACAACAAATTAGCTGGGCTTGGTGGTGCACGACTATAGTCCCAAAGATTCAGGAGGCTAAGGCAGGAAGATCCCTTAAGCCCAAGAGTTCAAGGCTACAGTGCACTATGATCACACCACTGCACTCTAGCCTGGGTTACACAGCGAGATTCTGACTCTAATAATAATAATAATAATAATAACAGTGATGCATCAAATTTATAAATACAGAAATAGGAGAATAAACAGTATAAAAATGTAATATAAACATCAGAAGAAACTTTTCAGAGTTTATGGTGGTTCTTACGAAGTGGGTAATGTACAGGACTTTTACCTTTTGGCATGCTTACATTTTAAAACTTGAACATACACTCTAACAATATGGAAATTAAAATAAAATTAATACGTCATGTTTTTTACACCCTTGAGTTGTATCCTAAGATTATGTTTCACTGTTATAAAGTGAAGCATACTGATGGTAAGCACTATCAGGAGAAGATCACATAAGGTGCTCAAGGAATATAGTGAAGAGAGACTCTGGATGGAGGATGACTAGAAAAGTAAAGTTTTGAAGAAAGAATAGGTTCATAAGCAAAGACTAAGAAAATCTGTGCATTTGGAAGGTGCAGGGTGTGTGCCATGACTATGGCAATATCATCAGTTGAAGTTAAGAATTCTAAGATTGGTAGAGTTATTGGGAGAAAAAGATGGATGTGTAGTTTTTGGCCAAATTTTCAGCTCTTTAATTCTTGGAATAGGGACATAACATTTATGTCAAACAGATTGCAGCTCTTTTGGAGTTTTTGGCGAGATAAGATCAGGTTATAGAGACATAAATCTAGGAACACAGTGTGGCAAGAGCGTAAGAAAGTTTAAAACGGTAAGAGTTCGGAGACTGGTGGTCTAGGAGTTCTTGCACAATCTCAGGAAAGAGGTGAATGAATATAAGAAAATCATGAATTGCCAACATTTATAGGATCTTCATAAGGACCAAGGATTCCATGAAATCTGTATCTGGACTACCACATTTTATCCAGAACCCTAAACATTCTACTATCAAACTATCCTTATTTATAGATGATGAAACTGAGGTTTAAGTAAATTAAGTAATTTTCACCAAGGTCATGTCACTAAAGTGGAGTTAGAATCTGAGCTCAGGCAATGAAACTCCAGAGATTGAGTGCTTAACTGGTCACCATAGCCTTCTCACACCTGAAATAAGGCAGTGTATTTGGCTATGAAAACCACAGCAACGAGCCCAGATTTTATTCCAAGCGTAAGGCAAAGGCATTGGGATAATATGATGAGATTTACAGTGTTGAGAAAAGACTCTAATGTGGCACGAGTGAAAGTCAGTTGTTAAGGGGTCAATTGTGTCCCCTGCCTCATATTCATATGTTAAAGTCCTAACTCCCTGTATTTCAGAATGTGACTGTGTTTGGAGTTGGGCCTTCGAAGAGGACGTTTAAACGAAATCATTACAGTAGGCCTAAAATCAATATGACTGGTGTTCCTATAAGGAGAAGAGATTAAGTTGCACACAGAGGGAAGACCATGAGCAGACATGGGGAGAAGACGGCCCCCTACAAGCCAAGGAGAAAGACTTCAGAGGAATCAACCCTGCTAAAATCTTGATCTTGGACTTCAAGACACCAGAAATGAGAAAATAACTTTCTGTTGTGTAAGCCACCCCAGCTGTGGTACTTTGTTATGGCAGTCCTAGGAAACTATGCACCACAGGCTCTCTCACATGTCTTTTACAAAGGCACTAATCCTATTCATGAGGGTTCTGACCTCATGACTTAATCACCTCCCCAAAGGCCTCACCTCCTAGTAGTATCCCACTAAAGATTAGGTTCCAACATCCAAATTTGCTGGGAGGAGGGGACACCAACATTTGGATGATAGCACAAGTGGTAGACAAAGCTTGGAAACAGTTATATTGGGAAATGATTTTCTTAATGTTTACACTTCATTATATGCTCTTCTCAGAAACCAAAAATATGAGTGCCAATGAGGGCTTTGGCTCATGGTCAAGGACAGAAAGAATGAGAAAAAAATTGCTTGAAGATATGTTTCTAAGGTCAAGCCAGCAGACCTGGTTAATTAATAGAATGTGTAGGTGAGAGGAGAAGAAACATGAATGAGTCTAAGCTTAAGCTTTCTGAAGCTGAATAAATGGAGATGGAGATGCCTGGGAAAGGAGCAGGATTTCAAATACCAGAAGACAATGAGATAGAGAGGAGCAAGAAAAGTTAGCCGTGGAAAGACCCAGTGCAATGCATTCCACTCGTGTATCTGAAAACAGAGAATCCATGAATGATAAGACAATAAACTTGAGTGGAGGGAAGGACAATAATCCTGTTCCCTTGCTTCTCAGAATGTGAGTACATTCTCTGACTGAGGACAGTGGGATGAGTTACGGTTCTGGGGGTTACAGAAAGTTTGACATGTTTAAAATAATCAGACTGGTTTTACTTATAAAGCAGGGGCATCAATTAGACAAAATTCACCATAGTTCATGAGAAAATATTGTTTAGAGGTTACAAGCACCCTCATCAGAACCACGTTACTGAGTTTGAATCCTGAATGCAGCGTTTCTTAGTTATGTGCCCCAAGGCAAGTTATAACTAAATCCTTATGTTCCTTGATTTCTTTATCTGCAAAGTAGGTGATATAATACTACCTACTTCATGAGTGCTTGTGACAGTGAAATGGGATTGAAGTATTTATAAAAAGACTTGGTATATTTAAAGGCTCAATCAAAATTAGTTGTTTTCGTTATCATCATCATCATTATCATTAAGGATGAAAAACTGAGGACATAGAAAAGCAATTTTACCTATCAAAGATACCTAAATTGGAGCCAGAGTTAATTAAGCCTTCTAAGAGACAATCTCAACAGAATTTACATGGTACTTTGCTAACAAATATTCAAGAAACACTAAAATTAAGTTAATCCACTGATTCCATTAAGTACTATTTTCAGAATAATCTTGTCACATAAGTCTTCCTTCTTCAAAGTCATGGCACCACTGTCACAGTAATGATGCCTTCCATGTTATTAAGGAGAATAGAAATTCATAGAATGGTGCCAGTCACACAGAAAAGTCTCTTTTCTATTCTCAGACCATTGACTTTCCTATCATCCACTTCTTTTCAGCAAATGACCTCACTTCCTTCTTCTCAGAGATGAGGCAATTCATCATAGGGGACCATCTTTGCTTTCTGTCCCCAGCAATGACCACCCTCTTGTACCAAAGCTCACACACAGTGTCTTCCCCTCGTTGCAAGGAAAGATGTGTCTGTTCCCACCTGGGATGATCTCCATCTGTGCTCAGGACACTGTCCGCTCCTGCTATCTTCAGGGACTTTCCTCTCGAATTAGGTCATCCTTGCATTGCTATAAAGGAATACCTGAGACTGGGTAATTTATAAAGAAATGAGGTTTAATTGGCTCATGGTTCTGCAGGCTTTACAGGAAGTATGGTGACAATGTCTGCTCAGCTTTTGGTGAAGCCTCAGGAAGCTTCCAATCACGACGGAAGGCAAAGAGGGAACAGTCAGGTTACACAGAAGCAGGAGCAAGAGGGAGAAAGAGAGGTGTCACACACTTTTAGACAGCCAGATCTTGCGAGAAGTCACTCACAATCGTGAGGACGAGGAGATGGTGCTAAACCATTCATGAGAACTCTACCTCCATGATCCAATCACCTCCCACCAGGCACCACTGCCAACACTGGGGATTACAATTTAATATGAGATTTAAGCGGGACATCTATCCAAACTATATCACCTCTCTTGATAGTTTTTTCTTGTATCTTTTGCTTTTTCTTCTCTACTGGATTTTTCTGAGCACAACTTAAACATTCTTCACATTCCCACCTTAAAATAACCACTTGACCCTACTAGCTACAGCTCCCTCTCTCTCCACTACCTTAAACAAGCCTTTTTGAAGGGTTGTCTGTTCTTGCCTTCTCCATCTCCTCTCCTTCCTGTGGCTGCTCCAGCCCCTGCAATCCACCCTTTGCTTTAATAGAGTGTATCTCATTGAGGTTACTAATGATTTCCTCATTTATGTGATTAGGCTTTCTGTCTCCACTCAAATCTCCTCTTGAATTTTAATCCCCAAGTGTTTACAGAGGGACCTGGTGGGAAGCACTTGAATCACAGGAGTGGTTTCCACCATGCTGTTCTCATGATAGTAAGTGAATTCTCATGAGATCTGGTGGTTTTATAAACGGTAGTTTTTTCTGCAGGGACACACATTCACTCCCTCCTGCTGCCATGTAAGATGTGCCTTTGCTTCTCTTTTGCTTGTCGCCACGATTCTAAGTTTCCTGAGGCCTCCCCAACCATGTGGAACTGTGAGTCAATTAAACCTTGCTCCTTTCAAAATTACCCAGTCTTGGGTATTTCCTTATAGCTGTGTGAGAATGGACTAAAATACTCATCAATAAATCCAGTGGACACTTACAGCTCTGTCTTTAGTGACTCTCAGCTGCTCTTGGTCACTCCCTGATTCTTGAAATGCCTCCCATTCACTGTTCCCATGACTTCATCTCTGCATCCATCCTGCCCTTGCACCCTGGCCCTCCTCTGCCTTCTTCCCTGCCTCTTGCATCTCCTCAGCCCATCAGCTCTCTGTCTTCTGCCCTTCCCTCAGCTCCCTGTGCCCTTGCTGATCCCATTTCCTTCCATGGCTTCTACTGCAGCCCAGAAGCTGATAACTTTCCTTCTTACTGAAGTGTAGCCCACATTGCTCTGTGGGGCTTAATATTTACATAACCAAATACCAACTAAACCTCTCCATCTCTATAGCCTTTTGCTTAAAATCAAAATGCCCCAAATAAATATGGAAACTTTCTCACCCATGCTTCTCAAACTTCTGTTTCTATCTTGATGACACTTCCAATGTCAGTTGAACTATCCAGAAAGCTGAGAATGTTCCCTGCCTCCTTTTCCTCTCAATCAAACCTAAGTCAGTGCTGCTGATTCTTCCTCTTTAATTGCCCTCCTACACGTTCATAGCTTTTCACTGCCACAGTCAAATTCCTAATATGACACTGGCTTTCCTGGTGAATCCATGGGTCCTTGTGCTCCAGTCTTGTTCATCTTTGATCCCTTATCCACAGAGGCAGTGTGGATTTTTAAACAGACACAAATTTGATTATCCTATCCACTTTCGTCAAATTATTTTTATATTTTTGGTCATACATTGTTCACTATCTAAATCCTAACATGGTTAATAAGAACCTTATCAAATCCTCTAATTCGTTGATCTTAGCATTTTCTTTCCATCTATCAGCCCCTCTTTTTTAAAATTTATAATCATATTTAATTGAAACCACAGGGTGAAGCATTAAAGGTAGAAGAATTGTCACACAGGCGTTTTCAGCACAGCCTCTGGATCCTGACTGCCAGGTTTTGATCCCAGGCTCTAACACTTATTGGTTATGACCTTGCACAAGTTATTTAACCAGTTTGTGCCTTACTTTCTTCACCTGTGAAATAGGAATTCCAGTAAAATTGTTCCTACCTCACAGTACAATTTTAAGGACCAAATGGGTAAATTTATACAATGAATTTAAAACAGGGGTGGGCACATCGTAAGAGCTCGGAAGTGTTGCCCAACATTTTATTACATTAACTTCCTTGCAATTACTCTGACTCTCTTTGTGTTTCTCCTAAGGTCTTCGCTGGGTAAACTTTCAGACAAAAATAAATGTAAAAAAAACATATACGTCTCTGGCCTATCCCATACAGCACACAGTAGGCTGGTTGTATAAGTCCCAAGCTTCAGCAGTTCTGTACCACTGTCCAAAACAACGACAGCCTCTCCAGTCAGCTAACAGTTCTGTTCTTTTGCAAAGATTATTTAATAACTTTTCTGAATGCCTAAAGTTCCTATAACCTCCTGCCCACACATCCTCATTTTCAGCTGAAGACTTTGCCTCTTATTCAGTTAGAGAGTTCAGAAGACTTCAGACTGAAAGTCTGGGATTTTCTCATCTTCCATCAAAAATCTAGTTGAGTCAGCTTCCACTTCTTCCTCTTGTCCTTTCAGAGAAGGGAGTATCCCTTCTCTTGCACACCAGCCATGGCCGCATCGTCACCTACTTTCTCAGCGATGGGATCCCTCCAGTTACCTCCTCGCTGGCCTCCTTTCCCTTCGTGTTCTGCCAGCTGATTTCCAGTAACATTACTGATATTCCTTCACAACACACCTATTTGCATGTCCCTACAACTACTGCACTGTTTCCTTACTCTCCCCAAAGCTTGGCTTCTCGATTCT
Organism: Pan troglodytes; assembly: GCF_028858775.2. Taxonomy (NCBI): domain Eukaryota; kingdom Metazoa; phylum Chordata; class Mammalia; order Primates; family Hominidae; genus Pan; species Pan troglodytes. The sequence continues at coordinate 112,724,535 of NC_072412.2, read as the reverse complement.
TTCCTCTACCAGGTCTTTCAGCTTCTTCTTGTTCCACATTCTCCCCGACTGAACTCTAAGCATGTGAAAACTTTTGAATTGCCTTAATCAACTTATTTTATTTACGTTTTTCTTTTTATGTTCACCTACAGGTGATATATGATTTTTAAAAACTGTATCTAAATATGCATAGAATAAGCTCTTCTAATGAGTATAAGGAAAGATTCTAACTGAAGAAAAGCACCACGTTTCTTTGTTTTCTGAGTGGAATGTATCACATCAAAGTCATCTAGGTGTCTTGTAGTCAGTGCCCATGAGACCTGATGAAACACGGGCTCGCAGACTCACACAGGCTTTCCTGGATGGCCCAATCCAAAGCAGGAACTCCCTGTGATTCTCTCTCATCAGGAATTATCTTCATTTCTCCCCCAAGGGGCTTCTCTCCATTGTAGATTTGTTTCACAGCTATTTCTTTGAAGGGGGTCTTTGAATGCAAAGCCACTTCTCTTTGATTCACCCCATTATACACTCTGCCAACGGAGTGATTGGATCACAACAGGCTTGCATTGCATATTCATGGATTTACAGAATCCGTAAATGAAGAACCTCCTCTGGGGAGGTCCCTGTGTTTTAGTAACAGAATGTTGGTAGCTGTAGGGTACAATGAGGTAAATGACAGTCAACTGATTTTTGCCCTAGACTTTGGTTATTAAGCACAAACTTGCTATTTGGTTATTAACCAAATTTGCTATAAGATGCCTTAACATGAGAAGATTCTAGGGCTTTATAAAAAAAAAGACATATAAAATCCAATTGGTTTTTATTTAGCAGTATGATTAGGACAAGGCTTTAAGAGTTGGTCACTACACCATCCAGGTGATCCTTATTAATGAAATGACCCAAATGTACAGTCGGAAACATCCTTCTGCAAGGATGATTGCAGACCCTACAAAATGTAAAATTTTCAGAAGGTGGAATAAAAAATAAACATAAACATAACCCTGGAAATTTTTTGCACAAATTCAAAGCAAATATTCCCCATCTGGATTTCCCTTTGTGCAACCATGGATATAAACCAGAGTAAAAGCAATCATTCTGTAATCCCTCAAGTCCTTAAGCAAAGAATAAATGTAATTTTCTTTTCTAGATACAAAAATATAAAAAAGTAAACTCTGATTCGGAGCAGGTGTCAACGCTTAAGTGGATCATAAATCATAATTAAATACAAACAGTGCCTTATCTCACCTTTTGATCTTGGTTTTTCATTTTACAGACAAGATAAAATGGTTAAAATCCCTGAATGAATTACGTTTCATTGGAAAATGTGCAGTTGTCCCTTCGGTTCTTGATGGAGATCAGAAAAATTGCAAGAGACTTCATCATCTGTTTACATATACTTAGGCACCGTCTTATGTTGATATTGTAGAATGAAGAAACATAACTCAGTCACAAAAGCATCCAAATTAAAGGCCTACAACTTGCACTTGAAAAACCAATTATGAGCTGCAACAACAGACCTAACAAGTTAAACAAATAAAATATAATGATTTACTTCCTCCTGGAGATGATGTGAGACTAAATGAGAAAAATTCCATTAAGTACTCTTTGAACATGTCATATAAATGCATGATATTAACAGCCATCATTATTTTCCCAACATTTTCTGGCTCATTAATTTATATCTGGGATTCAAAAGATTAATGCACCATTTTTAATTTTAAAAAGACATGCGAAATAATTATTTTTAAAATTAAATTGATATAAATTCATGAAGGAAAATGTTCATTTCTAGTGGGTAAAATGATTTTTAAAATTTGGTTTCAGGTCAAAATTCCTTCTAGGAGGTGTTCTACCAAAATATATCAGGAGAGGGCAGTAATGTTTCATGCTTTAATTCAAATAGGAAAGGAATAGTCATTTCAATTTTTCATTGCAAATCAAAGCATAATTTTAAGCTAATGTCCTTATATTGCCACCAACCTCAAAGGTCATCAGAGTATGTTCTATAAATGAAAAGAAATTGTTAGTTTTAATTACATGTAAAATTAGTATTGTATGCTCTGGTAGTGCCTATTTCTTTTTGGTTTACTCTTCATCTTTGCATTGAATAAGATATTGTAGGTGATACCATATCCTTCATGGATTAAATTCAATGGGTTGTATCACAGTTTAACTTGAGTATCTGATTTATTGTTCTCATCATTTAAATCACTTCAAATTAAATTACTGTGTTTTGTATCTTCTGCATTTGTCACTGAAGACATTTAAATTTACTTGAATGAAATAAGACTTTAAAAAGCAATATTCAAAATAAAATAAAAAAAGCAATATTCAGTTTTTTGTAAATCAGGGTTTTTTTTACAGTTTAAAATGTCTGAAAGAACTAAAAGTTGTCCATTTTGCCTCGGTACTCACTCAGCTGAGTGGGTGAATTTGCATGTGTTTGAATCATGCCTCTCTTAGAATATTAAAAGTGGAGCACACTTAGTTCAAATGTAAGATGTTTTTGGAGGAGAAGTGTATTGACGTGGAAGAAATAACACTCTTGTGACTCTGAGGTGCACAGAGCCCAAGACAAAATTCTCAAGTAAGCAATGTATTTGGGGTCCTCTGATCCATTTGTGTACCAACATCCCAATTCAAATCAAATGTAGCAGAACCAGATACAATGGTTGGAATTATGGCAGATGTCAGATCAACTCAGACAAGAGCTTTGTAACAATTAGAATAACTGAATGGAATGAAGGTTTCCATGGGAAATGAAGCTGACCTAAGCTTCAGACAGGGCATGGACAATCAGTGATTAAAGACTGAGGTATCTAATGAAGTGGTCATTAGGTGGTCTTTAAGTCATTTTGCAAATCCAGAAAGTTGTAAAGTCAACACATACTTGTTGAGACTCTGCTAGATACAAGGCACTGTCTCTGTGGACCTCTGGTAACTTCATCATGCCCCAAATTCTAGTTTGGTCCCATCCCAGAACTTATGTTTGAAGAAATAAGCAACGAGTTTTCATTTTTCTTCCAAACTGGAATTGACTCATATTTCTGAACACTTCTGGTTTCTGAATTTCATAATTAGGTGCAAGTGATAACACAGAAAATTGTAGAATGAATTAATCCTTATTTCACTTTCTCAGGTGACTCACACGGGGTCCATGGCAGCAGGAGGGGAGTAAAAAACAAATTAGTGTGTGCCCCATCTAAACTCCGAACCTATTTTCAAATATTTGGTGTATTCCTGCATGGTTCCCCTTTCCCCAAAATGTGAAATTTTACATTCTCATTATCCATAAGCCCCTTTCTATTGCAACTTCCTCTTTTTGAGGCACAGGTGTTGAGTCTCCCTTCATCTCATTGCTTCTGGTCCTTGTACAGGGTTTGTTTTCCAAAAGTACCTCCCTTTGTCAGTGCCTATCTCTGGTCTTCCTGCACAGAGACCCATGGCCACAGAGGGTCTTCAGTTCTCCTCCAGTCCCTGTGTCCATTGCTTCAGGGTGGAGGCCAGATGTCCTGGAGTCCTTTCCAAATGGCCTGCACTCCGGGACATCCCCGGAGTGAATCTGTAATCGGCTCTACATGCTGAGCACTTGACGTGAACCAGGCATCCAGGTCAGGCCTTAAATAAGTTATTTAATATTCTCCAGAAGTCTCTGAAGTTATGCACAAAAATTAATTAGTGATAAGTATCAGGAACCCTAACCAATAAAACTGATCTGGGGACTGAGCCTGCCACATCCCACACCAATTTGGCTGAACTACAAATAAAAAACAAATAGGAATGTGTTTATCAATCAAAATTTTTAGTGGCTAGTAAGTTAGTCTAGGCTTCATTTGTTTAATTTACTAGCACTATTGAAGGAGTCATAAAAAATGATCAGAACTAAAACTGATTCAAATCGGTATTTCGATTAATTTCAGATCCCCCGATGGATTCAACAAAGCAGACATAATATTACTGTTAGCAATTTGTAGTTATACAAACACAGCTGAGAAACAAAACTTTTCCCGTAAAGTGGAATAAAAACAATTACCTACCTCAAAGAAGTAGTTTACAAAATATATGAGATTACTGTAGCACCTAGCTCCTGGTAAATGTTTAATAAGTGTCAGTTGCTGACAAGATTAGCATTATCACCAGGATGTCATTTCTGAGAACAGGCATTTGTGTCTCTTCATTCACTGTGGTATCTTTTGGCCTACAACAGTGCCTGGCACATAACATAGACTCAGGAAATAGCTGTTGGATAGAGCAGTGCTCCCACCGAGTGTGTGGCCTCAGCTAAGTTCCTCAACCTGCTTCTACCATGCTTTCTTCATTTGAAAATGAGGATAATGATAATACTGATCTCAGGGTTATTGTGAGGATTGAGAAAATGCTTATAAAATACTTAGAAAAGCCCTTGAAATATAGTAAAAGGTAAATAATTATTAGTTACAACTATTATATCATCTCTATAGTGTGGAAAAATAATAATTTAGGATAAAATAGTCATTCTTTTTAAATACATTCAGGACTACCTTATAATCACTTACTGTGTGAGCTGTTACAAATCAGAAAATCAAGTCTCTGGGATTTATGTGACTTTTCCAAGGTAAACTCACAAAGCTCTCTAAGTAACAACTCTGGGACTCAAAACAATGTTTTTCTGACTCTCCAAATCCCATTCTTCAGCTCTGGGCCATTATACTTGGTCCTCTGTAGGTTTGTTTTAAAATAAAGTATACAATTCATTTACAAGATTGGTTAATAATTTAAATGGTGGCTGATATGAATTAATCTGAAAAAAATTGTAATGTGCATTTATTTACACTACAGCATTCTCTAACATTATTTTACCTTGGAGGCAGACATTTAGCACCTTGGTGAAATGCAATCCCAAGAACATCCCACTGGTCTGAGCCATCCTTGGACCAACAGTATAGCTGAGGCATCCTCAAAATCCAACTGAATATTACCAAGTAGGCAACACAGAAAAGAGAAGACACTAAGCTAGGACACGATTGCGTATGTGTTTAACATGAGAAATTATTTCCAAAGCAGGAGCAAGTTTGAAATCCGGAAAATGAGAAAGAGAAAGATCTCTTAGATTGGTGCAAGAGTAGTTGTGGTTTTTGCCACTACTTTTAAAGACACAAACCACAGTTACTTTTGCACCAACCTAATAGATCTCTGATACAGCTTGGAAATTCGGTAGCCTCATGAGACATTGGTCTGGCCAGTCTATGGCAAGTGAGATAATTTTTGTCCTTGTAAGCTGATGACAGCTCATGTAGTCCTATTTCCTAGACCAGACCTTCTCTTTCCTGTTATCTTCTCCTCAGCCTAGAGGAAACTTTGGGATCTTTCTCTGCCCAATCCACCCCCATGCGATTTTGGTTTCCAGCAGATTAGAAACTGAGTCTTATGACCTAACAATTTTAGATCTGACCAATTTTCCTGTATGGCAAACGGTCCTTGGCACCCTTTTCTCATTTTCCTGGGACTTTGTATTCTGGGAGTGTCCTATCTCTTTCAGAGCAAGGGCATAGGAGCACCCTGGGTCCAAGGTATGGATTGTTTTAAGGGAAGAATTTTCTACATAACATTTTAAAAATACCATGTATCTGAGATCTCTTAATAATCTACAATTAATACAATAATTTCTTAACTAACATAAGTTTAAATTTTCTCTTCACCATTGTGGTCATACTTGGGGGAGACGAGGAAACAAGCAGGTGTTATCTAAACCTAAACTCCAAAGCATTTCATTAAATTGTGCAATTGGCTTATTCTTACTCTATGTCAGGGCTGTTCATGTACAGATATGGCAGTGTTGCCTGTGTTAAGACGAAAGTCCATAGTATGGCTCATAACGGCAGATTGTTAAGAAAAATGCCTGGTTAATGTTTAATTTTCTAAAAAGCAAAAAGGAAGAAAGTTTTCTTATTAACTAAACTTAAGCAAATTCAAATACACTTTGAAGTATTAATAATTACTGATACTGAAGTGCATTCATCTGTTGAAAACTGTGCTACATATTTTTTCTGAGTTTTTGAATGCAAACATAGCCAGCCAAATGGCAAATTAAAACTATGGTTTTCCAGAGAACTTACTAGATGTGTTTTGTCTACTGCTGACTTATTATAAATATTTTGAAAACCGCTCCACCATTCCTGCTCTCATTTCAACATAAAAGATCTCAGATTTGTTGATTCCTAAATGGGAGTTAAATTTTGCAATATGAGAAAATTATGTCAAATCTTTTCGTAAAAAAATTGGGAGTATGTATAGTTTACTAGGAACATACATGGCCTTGCAATAAAATTTAAAATGTCATGTGGGGGTATCCCTCTGCACACTTCTAAATTTTCTAATTATTTGTTTAATGTAATTTAATGGAGACCTTTGTGGACAGAATGACTGCACTGAGCCACACCGGTGTTTTTCAGCCTTTTCTGTCTCACATATTCCTTTATCAAACTTTCACCCACCGTATAACAGAGGTAAGACTTATGGGAACTAACATATATTGTTTATTATTTGCCACTCTGCTAAGCATTTGTGTTTGCTAATTCTTAATCCCATAAAGTGAGGATAATTATTTTCTTCAGTTTTAAGGTTTGAGAATTGAAGTAAAGATATATTAAACCTTAGCCAGTAAGTGGCAGATTTTAGATATTTAGCTCGGAGTCTGCACCTCTGTACTTTTACTGAAGATTTTGCTAAGGCACTAGAAATGTAAAAATCAACCAATGTTCTGTCATGGAGAAAAAGTTAGAAGAGAACATACAGACAGAAAAATAAAACAACCTATAGTATGATTAATTTTGAAATACTATTATTTACTAATTATTAAGAGGGGCAAGGGATTCACTTACATTCAGCTGCTATTACTTTCCATCCACTCTACTGGGCACTTTGCATTTATTGTCTCATCTAATGACCAACGGGAATGATCTCAATGGGAATAACCTCAATGGGAGTGTTGGAAACAAATGCCTAGCTCATCTTTGTTTCTTCTCATGCCTCGTGGCATTACAACAGCCCAAATAAGCTGAAAGTTCAGTAATTAGTACTTGCCCACTTCTCCAGTCCAGATATTCCTTATTATATATTGTATGGATCATTAGGATATAAGCTATTTAAATGGTGCTGCCTATAAAATACTGATTAGAACTTATTTATTTCTGAAATCAAGATTCCATGCGGAGAGATAAAAATTATTTTTAGTAAATATGAGTAACCTTTTTAGGTACACACTGACCACCAGAAAACACAATACAAATTAATATGTTTGCTCTTGATCATTCACAAACTTATTCAAATAAAGATGATGGCATTTTTTTTTTCCTGATAAGCCTACCATTGTGCATTCCTTTCCTCTCTTACTTTAAGGTGATAGGATGGAGCAGGTTCCATTACGTTCCATCTCGGCTTAATCCCTTGCTGTTACAAGAAGTGGAAAATGCAATTAAATGTACTTCTGAAACCTTCCCCTAGAGTGCTGTTTACAATATTGCCTGCATTAAACAGGCTGAGCACGGTGATACAGCCTCTTCTCTTTGCATCTGGTGGCTTTATGAAGCTTTGGGAAACCCGTTTGTAAATTAAAGTGTTCCATCAGCAGCTCTAAGAATAAATCCCAGTTTGTTATGAAAAAAAAAATAGATAGTTTAAATAAACACTCTTGTGAGTTTTATTTGGAATGGGGTTTCAGACTGGGAGGGCTAGCAGGAGACTCCACAGGGGCTAAATTTGGGTTCCATTTGGCTTAAAAAAAAAAGTGAAATTTTAATACTAGCAGAGCTTAAAATGACCTTAAAATAGGATTCTAAACCAAGCAGGACATTTCCTCCTTCACCTTAAATGTTAATCCACTATGAGAGAAGCAGAAACCACCATGGAAACTGCCCATTTCTTTAACTGAAGGGCCCTGCTTTCTCATCTGACCTTATGTCTCATTTGCTTCTCTCCTAAGGAAGGTTGTTGAGGAAGGAGACAGGGAGACAAAATAAGATAAAACATTCTTGAATCCACCTCGGGCTCATTGGGTGGCTGCCATCAGGGCTTCTAGCCTCTTGGTGATGCCATTTCTTTAACCTTGTAGCCTCTTGGTGATGTCATTTCTTTACCTAAACTGGTGTCATCCATTGAAGAGGTATTAGGCACCTTTTCTACCTACAGTATCCTTGCTTTGTCTTGAACTGGATGTGAATTTGATGGGGCAGACACATTGAGAAACCATTTCTTCAGCATATTTCCTCAAATCCAGAAGACGGATGGCCAGTTTCTATATCAGCATTTCCTTCTGACTATCCCATTTCCCTCTCTAAAGAGCTGTTTTCTCTTTCCCTCCCTCAATGACCACATTCTCAGGCATCCACCACGGGCCAGACCTGTCCTGGGAGATAGGGCTGTGTCACAGCTTCTGACCTTGGGGATCAATCATTCCTCTTCTTGTGGCCTTTCCTTGCTTCCTTTCTTTTATTTTCACTGCTAATAATGCCTGCTGTGTAAGGCAGAATAATGGAGGGCTGCATCTCTGCCATGCCCTGCTCACTCTCAAGGAAGCAGCTTTCCAGGTCAACATTTCACCTCCATCTGTGTCTGTGCTCCCTCCCGGCTCTGCGCCTGCCTCCCCTGTCCTCCCAGCTGCCGCTCTTCTGTAAGTGTGTTAAGTAAACACAAGATGACTTGCGATCCTCTTCGGTAGCAGCGACAAATGTGTTGAGAGCCTGAGGGGCGTCAAGCGCAGTGATAAGTGCTCCGGGTGGCAGGAGGCATCAGGGAAGGATGTCGGTCTGTGTCTTCCCGAGACCCTCTGATCTGTGGACGTCCTCAAAGTCAGCCAGAGGTCCAGCCTGACTGAGTGGCGAGCCAACCTGCCCGAGGCCACCTGTGTGTCAGTCTGCTCAGACCCACCAGTTCAGGCTGGGAGGCTCCCATGAGCCTAGAAACACATTTGCTCACAAAAATCACAGCATTTTCCTCACCCTCGTCACACTCACTGTCTTTATAACTAGATTTCTGGCACTGTTTTTCAGCTCAGCTTTCTTTTTCCTCGTTGGGATGAATGTTTTAACAGGACTCCAATCCTCCCAAGCTGGTGCCCTCCACCCAGACCTATGTCTTACCCACTCCACCTTCTATGAATGACGTTGAACCCTGTAGTGAGGGGCTAAACACCCTACTGTGTCCCACCTGACACTAAGCATTCAACACAAGCAGCATGTTCAACCAAGTTGGGAACTGTGATGTGTAGAAACACTTACTGAGGGAAACTTGATCAGACTCTGGTCAACCTCCGCAGTGACAACCCCTACTGGTTGGGCTCGCTCTTCCCATCCTGTTCTTTTAGGCCCCTCTGCCTTCTGCCCACCCTGCCACTGGCTGTAGCTTTCTAGGTCCCAGACTGCCCCAAAACACATCCCACTGCAATCAGAACATCAGAGCTCCCACCCCAGAGAAGGGTAGGCTTATCATATAGCTAGAAAGACTTATATTTGAGAATATGTAAATACAACGTGAGCCAGTTATGTTCACAGTATTGCTATAAGCCATTAAATCTTACAAAAAGGGAAGCAGAGAACACAGGAAAGTGAAAAAGTAGTAAAAGATTTGTAGAGGAAGAGGTTTTGAGGCAGCCTATAAAGGAAAAAAAGGTAGAGAAACGGGATAGTATGCAGAATGAAGACTAAGATTAAAATGCAGAGGTGAGAGGTGGAAATGTTTTGCAGAACTATAGGGTTCATTTAGATGGTAATAGAAAAATCTTTAGAGACTTGACTGAGGTCAGACATGGAAAGGGTGTGTATGAAGGGCTAAATAATAAAAAGAGTCCTGTACTGACAGCCTAAAGATTTGGATGATAATTTCAGCTTTGCCATGGCGAGAAATATGATTTTAGACAAATTATGTATCCCTTTTACACAAGTAATTTAGACTGGCCCATTTATATGTTAGCCTGGTGATCACTAAACCTTTTAGAGATTGCATATTATATAATAAAATTATATAATAAGATGAGTCTGTTGCTTATTCTAATAAATGACTCCTTAAGACTTTTGAAGAAAAGATGATTCTGTGGAATTAGGAAAGTTAATAAGGAGTGCACTGCACAATGAGTAAGAAGGCAAAAGTATAAAAATAGGGAAATTAGTTGAAGGACTTGTATAATAGTGTGATAACTATTAGAATATGGAAGAATGGAATGTGACAGGCCTTAAAAAGAAAGAAATTTACAGAATGTTCTTGTGATTAGAAAAATAGAAGAGGTTAAATAAAAAAGATTCGAGATGACTTACATGGTTTCTAACCTGAGTGGTTGCAGGAATGATAATGTCATCCTTCAAAATAAAGAACTTTGGAATAGGAGCAAGATCTGGGGCAGCAAACTTTTTCTGTAAAAAGCAATATAGTAAATGTTTTTGTGGCCATATTGTCTCTGTTAGTATTATTTAATTCTGCTGTTATAATACAAATTAGCTGTAGACAATATGCAAACAAATGGTCATGTGTTCCCATAAAGTTTTATTTATAAAAACAAGAAGCAGAACAAATTTGGCCAATGAATAGCAGTCTGGTGACCCCAGAGCTAGATGAATCGTTAAGATGTGTTGATATTTGAAAAGGTTGATTTTTGGGAGATCACAAACTTAAATGCCTGCAGTGTCTACCAGGGACACAAATATATAAATCAATTTAAAATAAGTAATAGAAACTGGTGGAGGCCATGACAAAATGAAGAGTGTGTGATGCACGTAATGAGATTTAACTTCAAAACATCAAGATGAAGTTGTATCAGCTGATCAAAACAAACAGCAGACACAAGAAGAGGAAGCCCAGGTGGAGGTATCTGGAAGTGAACAGATTACAAATGGACATTATGGAATTATCCATACAAATGTGTGACAATGAATTGTCAAAGAAGAGAGTAAAGGGAAAAAGAACGAATTTCAGTGTTGAATCCTAGAATATGCCCGCTTTAGGAAATAGAATAATGTGGAAGCCACAGTAGGAGTGACCCAAGAAGCAAGAGGCTAATAAAGGGGGAAATGTTTTCTTAAGAACTGAAAACCAAGGAGTGTGAAAAAGTGGCAGTGAGATCAATCAGGCACCTTGCTGCTCGGCCAACACAGGGAACAAAGACTATGGTGAGACCAATTGGTTTGGAGTTTGAAGGACATTGATAACCTTGGAGAGGGCTGGTTCAGTGAAAAAATAAGCCACAGTTGCAAGATTTAAGGATAATATCTTGTATTTAAGAAAAGGATACAGGAGAAAAAACCACAGCGCACAATACTGCAGACAGAACGTGGGGCGTGGCAGCAGACAGGCCTGGTTCACCTCTCAACTTCAAACTTACTAGCTACGTAGATCATCTTGCTAAAGTTATTTAATATATTCAAGATTCAGTTTTGTCATTTACAAAATGAAGACGTTAATATCCATCATCAGAATTGTGATGAAAAGAGAAGCAAAACTGGTTTATGCTCATTGTAACACGCTGGCCGCATGTGTCAGCCACTCCCACCCACTCCCCTCTCCCCTGACCTTGCAGGCCTCTTGATTGTAGATTCTAGTGTTAAAAACTATGGTGGTCAACACCTTGTGGTATCTTGGTCTAAACCAACCACATGTCCTGGAAAGTCCTAAACATTTGGAATGTGAGAGGCTGAAGTTAACAGGTCCAGTTGAATCCACGAAGTGGTGTATTTTCTCAAATAAGGAAATGTACCAGCAAGAACTGGAGCTTCATTACATGGTAGTCCCCCTTTATTCTCAGAGGATACATTCCAAGACCTCCAGTGGATGCCTGAAGCTGCAGATAGGACGAACCCTACATATATACTGGTTTTCCCTATACATACGTACCAATGATGAAGTTTAATTACTACAGTTTAATTAATTATTATGAAGATGAAGCTTAATTAAATGATAAAGTTTAATTATGATAGAGTTTAATTAGGCACAGTAAGAGACTAACAATAATATCTAATAATAAAATAGAAAAGTTTTAACAATATGCCAGCATCACTACTTCTGTGCTTTAGGGTCATTGTTGGGTAAAATAAGGATTATTTGAACATAAGCACTGTGATACCGGGACAGTTGATTTGATAACCAAGGCAGCTACGTGACTCACAGCAGGGAGAATCTGCCGCGTGGATGCGCTGGATAAAGGGAGAATTCACATCTCAGGTTGGACAGCATGAAATTTCATCACACTACTCAGGATGGTACACAATTTAAAACTTATGAATTGTTTCTTTCTATAATTTTCTCTTATATATATTATTTATTTATAGCACAAATCCTATAGAGCACAGAAACTCAAGATAGCCACATAGAGAATGAAGGAGTCAGCTGGCCCAAGGGTGAGCAAAGGGACCACAGCAGCCCCCACCAATACCCTACAGGCCAAACAACCCTAGTCTCATGTTTGCCTGGAGCTAGACTAGCCACTAGAGTCTGGGCTGCCGAGACACTTCCTCCTCCAGGGAGAGGAATTATTGCTGTGTTGCTCCCAGGTCTAAGCAACAGCTTCAGTCTACCAGCTTTAGGTTCTTGCTGCCACTGCCCCTGGCCTCAGAGAGTTTGGGATATTGCTGAATCCCACTGTCCCAGAGTCCAGAGTCACCACTACACATTGCATCATCCCCTGGAACCTGAGTTGTCACTAAGCATTATTGGCTCTGGTTCCCAAATTTCGACTGTATCCTGCTCTCTGGGCCCAATCCTCCAGAACACTTTTCTTCCCTAGACTTGGGCCAATGCTGTACTACAGCCCAGCTCCTGGGCCCAGGCTGCTAGGCCTCAGAGTGATAGACCTTGGATTTGTGGGTAATTTATACCCAACACTGGCACAGAGAGCGAACATCCACCCCAGGCCTCAGGTGCCATAATAGGTTCGTGAAACCCTGAGTCTAGGACCCTGTCCCTACAGCCGCTCTGGGCACTTGCACCCTGAAACCCAGTACTGCAGTAGTTGCTTGTGGGCCATATTAGACCTGTTGCCAAGAGGGATCCTTTCAGCCAAGTCTTCTCATTGTAGGGAAAGCAAGAATAGGAGAATCCCAAAAGCCATTGCTACTGAGGACATTAACAACTCACACTGCCACTGCCACAGTAGCCTAGGCCACTGAGGTACCCGCAGTTATTACTGACATTTAATGCCACTGAAGCAGCTGCAAGGAGGGTATGCTACTCCATCTGCTCACAACCAGAGCCACAATGTTCTTTCCAACTGCCACACTAAGTCCCTTCTACAAGTGAAAGTCTTTCCTACAAAAGCCATGCTGTAAGATTTAGAAGAGGTGATTGTTCTACCAAATACATAGACATAAACACAGGGACACATTGATGAAAAGGCAAGAAAATATGACACTGCCAAAGGAATATACCTCTCTAGTAATAGATCCTAAATAAAAAGAGATCTATAAATTGCTGGAAAATAGATTCAGTATAATGATCTTAAAGAGACTCTATGAAATACAGGAGAATACAGATGGACAATTCAATATAATCAAGAAAACAATTCATGATATTAAGAAGAAATTTAATGAAGAGTGATCTTGAAAAATAACCAAATAGAAATCTTTCATCTGAAGAATTCAACGACTGATATTAAAAAAATACAGCAGAGGCTGGGTGCGGTGGCTCATGCCTGTAATCCCAGTGCTTTGGGAGGCCAAGGGGGGCAGATCACGAGGTCAGGAGATTGAGACTATCCTGGCTAACATGGTGAAACCCCATCTCTACTAAAAATACAAAAAAAGAAATTAGCCAGGCTTGGTGGTGGATGCCTGTAGTCCCAGCCACTTGGGATGCTGAGGCAGGAGAATGGCATGAACCCAGGAGGCAGAGCTTGCAATGAGCCAAGATTGTGCCACTGCACTCCAGCCTGGGCGACAGACCAAGTTTCTGTCTCAAAAAAAACAAAAAACAAAAAAAAAAAACCACAACAGAGAGCTTCAACATCAAACTAGATCAAGCAAAAAGAAATAATCTTTGAAATGACACAGTCAGAGGCAATAAAAACAAATAGAATAAAAAGAAGTAAAGACATCCTATAGGATCTATAGACACTGTTAAACAAATAAACTGTCAAATTATGGATGTTACAGGAAAAGAGACAAAAATAAGGACAGAAAGTTTACTTGGTGAAACAATTACTGAAAACTTCTCAAGTCTTGGAAAAGAAATGGACATCCAGATACATGAAGCTAAAAGATACCCCAACAGATTCAACCAAAGGAAATTCTCACTGTGGAACTCTATAATTAAACTATCCAAAGACAAAGATAAAACTGTGAAAGCAGCAAGAGAAAACTGTCAAGTCATATAAGGAAATTCCATTAGACTATCAGTGGAGTTCTCAGCAGAAATCCTGAAGGTCAGGAGAGAAGGGAATAATATTTTCAATATACTGAAAGAAAAAAATGCATCAACCATAAATACTATACTCAACAAAGCTGTCCTTCACAAATGAGGAAGAAATAATGTCTTTCCCAGTCAAACAAAATTTGACAGAATTCATGACTTCTAGACCAGCACTGTAAGAAATGCTTAAGCAGTTCTTCAAGTAGAAAGAACAGGTTGCTAAGTAGTAACCTGGAAACATAAAAGTTAAAATGTAGAGGTAGAGGTAAATATATAACTAAATTCTGAATACCTTAAGACTGTTATGGTACTCTTTAAATGATATATATCTTTAGTAGGAAGATCAAAAGTCAATACAGTAAAAAATAACGATAGCTACTATAGGTTGTTAAGCAATACATAATATAAAGGGATGTAAACTGTGACATCAGAAACATACATTGTGAGAAACAGTATAAAGGTCTAGAGTTTTTGTATGCTAGTGAAGTTGTTATCAGTATAAAACAGTCTATGTGTAAGCCGCAAAGCAAGAAACTATAGCCAATGCATGAATAATAAAGAGAAGGAAGTTAAAACTTAGTGTTAAAGAAAACCTCTAAATCAAGACAAACAACAAGGGAGGGGAAAAATTCAAAATATCTACAAAACAATGAGAAAACAGCCAACCAAATGGCAGTGTTAAGGTCTTACCTATAAATAATTACTTTGAATATAAATAGATTAAGTTATCCAATTAAAAAAACCAATAAGTGACTCACTTTAGCCTTAAGGACAGCCATAGGCTGAAAGTAATGAGATAGAAGGAGGTAATCCATGCCAATGATAACCAAAAGGAGCAGAGATGGCTTCACTTATATCAGATAAAATAGACTTCACATCAAAAATAGTCACAAGGGACAAAGAGTGACATTATCTAATGATAAAGGGCACAATCCATCAATAAGACAGAAACATTATAAATATATGTACATCCAACATTGGAGCACCTAAATATATAGAGCAAATGTTAATGGGCATGAAGGGAGAAATAAATAATATGGTAATAGTAAGGGACTTCAATACTTGACTTTTAACAATGGCCAGATCACCCAGATAGAAAGTTAAGAAGGAAATACCGAGACTGAGTTGCACTTTAGACAAAATGCACCAAACAGATATATAAAGAACTCTACATTCAAAGGCAACAGAATACATGTTCTTCTCCAGTGCACATGGAATAATCTTCAGGATAGAACAATTGGCAAGCCACAAAACAAGTCTTAACAAAGTTTTTAAAATAAAATTATATCAAGTACGAGTATACCTTTTTTTATTGTGCTTCCTTTTACTGAGCTTCATACATAGTGCATTTTTTTACAAGTCTAAGGTTTATGGCAACCCTGAGTTAAGCAAGTCTATTGAAACCATTTTTCCAACAGCATGTGTTCACTTTGTGTCTCTGCATCACATTTTCGTAACTCTCACAGTATTTCAAGCTTTATTATTTTTATATTTGTTACAGGGATCTGTGATCAGTGATCCTTGATATTACTATTGTAATGGTTTGGGGTGCCACACGCTGTGCCCATATAAAACAGGAAACTTAATTGATAAATGTTATGTGTGTCCTGATAATTCCACTAGCCAGGCTTTATTTCTTCTATCTCCCTCTTTTCAGGCCTCTCTATTCCCTGAGACACAATACTGAAATTAGTCTAATTAATAACCTTACAATGGCTTCAAAGTGTTTAAGTGAAAGGAAGAGTCACATGTCTCTCATTTTGAATCAAAAGCTATAAATGGTTGAGTTTAGTGAGGAAGGCATATTGAAATCTAAAACCAGCTGAAAGCTAAGCCTCTTATGCCAGTTATCTAAGTTGTGAAGGCAAAGAAAAATTTCTGGAAGAAATTAAAAGTGCTACTCCAGTGATCACGCATCTGATAAAAAAAAGTAGAAATGCCTTATCGATGATATGGAGAAAGTTTTAGGGATCTGCATAGATCAAACCAACCACAACATTCCCTGAAGCCAAAGCTTAATTGAGAGCAAAGTTCTAACTCTCTTCAATTCTCTGAAAGTTGAGAGAGGTGAGGAAGCTGCAGAAGAAAAGTTGGATGCTAGCAGAAGTTGGTTCATGAGGTTTAAGGAAAAAAGCTGTCTCTATAACATAAAAGTGTAAGGTGAAGCAGCAAGTGCTGATGTAAACCTGTAGCAAGTTATCCAGAAGATCTACCTAAGATAATTAATGAAGGTGACTACACTAAACAACAGATATACAGTGTAGATGAAACAGCCTTATTGGAAGAAAATGTCATCTAGGACTTTCATAGCTAGAAAGGAGAAGTCAATGCCTTGCTTCAAAGGACAGGCTGACTTCCTTGTTAGAGGTTAACACAGCTGGTGCCCTTAAGTGGAAGCCAATGTTCATTTACCATGCTGAAAATCCTAGGACCCTTAAGAATTATGCTAAATCTACTCTATAAATGAAACAACAATGCCTGGATGACAACACATGTATTTACCATATGGTTTACTGAATATTTTAAGTCCACTGTTGAGACCTACTGCTCAGAAAAAAAGGATTCCTTTGAAAATATTACCTGCTCATTGACAACGCACCCAGTAACACAAAAGCTCTGACGGAGATATAAAAAGAGATTAACGGGTATTTCATGCTTGCTAACACAGCATCTATTCAGCAAACCAGGGATCAAGGAAGAATTTTGACTTTCAAATCTTATTGTGTAAGAAATACATTTTTAAGGCTATAGCTGCCATAGATAGGTTCCTGTGATGGATTTTTGCATAGTAATTTGAAAACTTTCTGGAAAGGATTAACCATTCTAGATGATACTAAGGATGTTCATGATTCATGGGAGGAGTTCAAATTATCAGCATTAACAGCAGTTTGAAAAAAGTTGATTCCAACACTCATGGATGACACTGCAGATGTGGTGGAAATAGCAAGAGAACTAGAGAACTAGAACTAGAAGTGGAGCCTGACAATGCGATTGAACTGTGCAATCTCATTATCAAACCTGAACGGATGAGGAGTTGCTTCCTATGGATGAACAAAGAAAGTGGTTTCTTGAGATAGGGATCCTGGTGAAGATGCTGTGAACATTGTTTACATGACAACAAGGCATTTTAATATTACATACACTTAGTTGATAAAGCAGTAGCAGAATTTGAAAGGTTTGGCTCTAATTTTGAAAGAAGTTCTATTGTGTATAAAATGTTATCCAACATTATCATAATTTACAGAGAAATCTCTCATGAAAGAGTCAAACCATGCGGTGAACTTCATTGATGTCATATTTTAAGAAACTGCCAGCCACCCCAACTTTCAGCAACCACCACACTGACCAGTCAGTAGCCATAAACATCAAGGCAAGACAATCCATTAGCAAAAAGATTGTGACTTGCTGAGGGCTCAAGTGATTTTTAGCATTCTCAAATAATAAAATATTTTCAGTTAAGGGATGTCTATTTTTTAGACATAATGCTATTGCACACTTGATGGGGTTACAGTATTGTATAAATGCAACTTTTATATCTACTGGGAAACTAAAAAATGTATGTGTTAGTTACTTTATTGTGATATTCAATTTATTGTCTTGGTCTGGAAAGAAAGCTGCAGTATCTCTAAGGTCTGTCTGTATTGTTTCTGATTGCAGTGGTTGGTGACACTAGAAATCAATAAAAGAAGGATCAAAATCACAATAAGGTATCATCTCACCCCATTTAGGATGGCAATTATAAAAATAAAGAAATAACACGTGCTGGTAAGGATGTGGATAAAAGGGTACTCTTAGGTGCTGTTGGTGGGAATGTAAACTAGTACAGCCACTATAGAGAACAGTAGAGAGGTTCCTCAAAAAACTACAAATAGAACTATCATATGATCTAGCAATCCTACTACCAGGCATTTATCCAAAGAAAAGAAAATTAGTATGTCAAAGGGACATCTGCACCCCCACATTTATTACAGCAGTATTCATAATTGTCAAGATATGGAATCACCTAGGTGCCCAACAACAGATAAATGGATAAAGAAAATGTGATATACATTATACATAATGGAATACCATTCAGACATTAAAAAGAATGAAATCCTGTCATTCACAGCAACATGGAAGGAACTGGAGGACACTATATTAAGTTAAATAAGCCAAGAACAGAAAGTTAAATACCATATGTTCTCATTCATGTATGGAAGCTAAAAAAGAGTTGATCTCATAGAAATAAAAAGTAGACCAGAGGATACAAGAGACTGGGAAGGGTGGGAGAAAGGAGGGGAGATAGGGAGAGATTCAGTAAAGGATATAACTAGATGGGAGAAATATGTTTTAGAGACAAAGTTCTCACTATGTTACTCAGGCTGGTCTCAAACTCCTGGCCTCAAGTGTTCTTCCCTTCTTGGCCACCCAAAGTGCTGGGATTGCAGGCATGTGCCACAGAGACCAGCCTTGATTCTATTGCTTTGTACCACTGTAGGATAATCCTAATTAACAGTAATATATAGTTTCAAATAGCTATAAAAAGGATATTGAATTTTCCCAACACAAAGAAATAACAAATGTTTGAGATGATGAATAGGTTAATTACCCTGATCTGATCACTGTACCTTATACGTATGGAAACCTCACTGTATTCCCGGTAATAAATATGCACAATTATTATATGTCAATAGAAAATAAATTTTAAAAGTAATAAAAACAAACAACAACAACAAATAACAAGAGGAATTTTCAGAAATTATACTAATACATGGAAATTAAACAACATGCTCCTGAACAACCAGTGGGACAAAAAGAAATTAAAAGTGAAATCAAAAAATTTCTAGGGACAAATGAAAATGGAAACAAAAGATATACAGACCTATGGGATACAGTAAAAGCAGTACTCAGAGGGAAGTTTATAGCAGTAAACACCTATGCCAAAAAATTAGAAAGATCTCAAATAAACAGCCTAACATTGTACCTTCAGGAAGTAGAAAAACAAGAACAAACTAGGAACAAAATTAGTAGAAGGAAAGCAGTAATAAATATCAAAGCAGAAACAAATGAAATAGAGACTAAAAGTATATACAAAATATTCAACAAAATGAAAAGTTGGTTTTTTGAAAAGATAAGCAGAAGCAATAAACCTTTAATTAAACTAAAAAGAGAAGACTCAAATAAATAAAACCAGAGATTCAAAAAGGAGACATTACAACTAATACCATAGAAATACAAAGGATCATATGAGACTATTCTGAATAACTTTTAGAAAACAAATTGGAAAACCGAGAATAAAATAATAAATTTCTGGATAAGTACAACTTACCATGATTAAATAATAAAAAAATTTTAAAACTGAACATACCAATAATGAATAATGAAATTGAATCAGTAATAAAAAGTCTGCCATCAAAGAAAAATCAAGGACCTGTTGGCTTTATTGCTGAATTCTACCAAACATTGAAAGAAGAATTGATAACAATTCTACTCAAACTATTCCAGAAAATTGAGGAGGAGGGATTTCTTCTAGACTCATTCTACAAAGCTAGCATTACCCTCATACCAAAGGCAGACGTTAACACAACTGAAAAAGAAAACTACAGGACAATACCCCTGATGAACATAGATGCAAAAACCCTCAACAAAATACTAGCAAACACAATTCAGCAGCACCTTAAAAAAAATCATTCACCATGCTCAAAAGGATTCATCCCAGGGATGCAAAGATGGTTCAACATACTCAAATCAAAAAAAAAAAAAAAAATGTGACTCGTTGCATTAACAAAATTAAGGGAAAAACATATAATTATTTCAATAGATGCAGAAAAAGCACTTGACAAAATTTAACATCACTTTATGATAAAAAAAAACAACTCTTCACCAATTAGGCATAGAAGGTATGCACCTTAACACTATAAAAGTTGCATTTGGCAAACTCACAGCTGACACCATATGAACAGAAAAAAGTTGAGCCGTTTTCTCTGAGATGTGGAAAAAAACAAAGACTTTCTTTGTTTCTATTCAGTATAATACGTGAAATACTAATCGGAGCAATTAGACAAGAGAAAGAAATAAAAGATAAACAAATAGAGAAGAAAGAAGTCAAACTGTCTTGTTTGCACATGACAGGATTTTATACATAACAAACACTGAATACTCCATCAAAAAACTGTTAAAACTAATAAATAAATTTAGTAAAGCTACAGAATACAGAAATCAATATACAAAAATCAGTAGCATTTTTATGCTATGCTAATAGCATACTATCCAAAAAAGAAATCAAGAAAACCATCTCATTTATAATAGCCACAAAAAGGTAAAATACCTAGGATAAGTTTTTCCAGGTAGCTGAAAAATCTCTACACTGAAAACTATAAAACACTGATGAAAAAAATTGAAGAGGGCACAAATAAATTAGATTATGTCTTGTGTTAGTGGATTGAAATAATTAAAATTGTTAAAATGTTTATATTAACCAAAATGATCTATAGATTCAATGTAATCTCTGTCAAAATATTATACTTTACAGAAGTAGAAATAAAATCAAAATTCTATATTTCACAGAAATAGAAATAAAAGTCCTAAAATTTTTATAAAACTACAAAAGACCCTGAGTAGCCAAAGCAATCTTCAGCAAAAAGAACAAAGCTGGAGGCATCACACTACCTAACTTCAAAATGTGCTACAAAGCTATAGTAACTACAGTAGCACAGGACTGACATAAAAACGAACACATAGACCAATGGAACAGAATAGAGAAATCAGAAATAAATCCACATATCTACAGCCAACTGATTTTTTACGAAGTGACCAAAAACACACATTGGGAAAAGGACAGTCTTTTCTATAAATGGTGCTGAGAAAATTGGATATCCTTATGCCGAAGAATGAAACTAGACTTCTCTCACCACACACAAAAAGCAACTCAAAATTGCTTAAATACTTCAATGTAAGACCTGAAACTATGAAACTACTATAAGAAAACATAGGAAAAATGCTTCATGACATTCTTGTGGGCAAAGATTTTTTTGGATAAGACCTCAAAAGCACAGGCAACAAAAACAAAAGTAGAGAAGTGGGATTACATCAAACTGAGAAGCTTCTGCACAGCAAAGGAAACAATCAACAGTGGGGAAGAGAAAGCATACAGAATGGGGGAAAATATTTGCAAACTATGCATTTGCCAAGTAGCTAATGTTCAGAACATATAAGAAACTCAAAGAACTCAATAGCAAAAACAAACCCCAAATACTCCAATTTAAAAATGGACAAAATATCTGAAAAGATATTTATCAAAAGAAGACATACAAGTGGCCAACAGGTATGTAATAAAATCCCCAATATCACTAATTATCAGGGAAATGCAATTCAGAAGTGCAATGATGTATCACCTCATCCCAGTTAGAATAGCTTTTGTCAGCCAGGCATAGTGGCTCACATCTGTAATCCCAGCACTTTGGGGGATTGGTGCAGGAGGATCACTTGAGCTCAGGAGTTTGAGACCAGCCTTGGCAACATAGGGAACCCCATCTCTACAAAAAATTTTTAAAAATAAAATTAGTCAGGGATAGTGGCACATGCTTGTGGTCCCAGCTATTTGGGAGGCTGAGGTGGGAGGATCAATTGGGCCTGGGAGTGGAGAGGTCAAGGTTTCAGTGAACTGTGAATTGTGCAGCTGCACTCTAGCCTGGGTGACAGAATGAGACCCTGTCTGAAATCAATAAATAAAGGAATGGCTATTATCAAAAAGACAAAAGAGAACAGGTTTTGGTGAGAATGCAGAGAAAAGGAAACTTTTGTACACTGTTAGTACAGCCATTATGGAAAATAGTGTAGAGGTTCCCCCCCAGATCAAAAATAGAACTACCATATTATCCAGCCAGTAATCCCACTACTGTGTATATATCCAAAGGAAATGAAATTAGTATGTTAAAAAAAATACCTGCACTTTCATGTTCATTGCAGCATTATTCACAACAGCCAAGATATGCAAACAACCTATGGAATCAATGGAAGAATGGATAAAGAAAATGTAGTATAGATACATCGTTGGACTTGTAGAAGTAGCGAGAATAATGGTTGCTATTAGGGTCTGGAGTGGTGCACCTGCAGCAGAGATAGTCAGGGAGATGTTCGTCAAAGGGTAAAAAAATTCAGTTAGATACAAGGAATATGTTCAAGGGATCTATTATACAACATGATGAAGACTATAGTTAATAACAATAGTCATGAATCACATAATGACAAAGATACATCCTGAGACATACATTGTTAGGTGATTTCATCATTGTGTGAACATCATAGAGTTTACTTACACAAACCTAGATGATATAGCCTCCTACATATCTAAGTTATCTGGCACTACCTTTTGATCCTAGGCTACAAACATGTGCAATATGTTACTGTATTAGATACTACAGGCAATTACAACCCAATGGTATTTGTATATCTAAATATAATGTAGAAAAGCTACAGTAAAAATTGGTCTAAAATTTTTTTAAATGGTACACCTGTAAAGGGCACTCACAATGAATGCAACTTGCAGGTCTGGAAGTTGCTCTGGATGAGTAAGTGAGTGAATGAGTGGAGAATGAATGTGAAGACTTAGGGCATTACTATCCACTATAGCAGACTTTAAACAGTACACTAAGTCTACACTAAATTTATGAAAATATTTTTCTTTCTTCAATAAAAAATTAACCCCAGCTTATTCTAACTTTTAAATTTTATAAGTGTTTTAATATTTCTAACTTTTTGACTCTTTTATAATAATTAGCTTGAAACACCAACACATTGTACAGGTCTATAAAACTGTTTTCTTTCTTGATATCCTTATTCTATATACTTTTTTCTACTTTTACAATTTTTATATTTTTTTTCACTTTTTAAACTTTTTTGTTAAAAACGAAGACACAAATACACACATTAGCCTAGTCCTGACTGGGCTAATGACTGATATCATTGACTTCCCCTTCCACATCCCGTCCTACTGGAAGGTCTTCAGGGGCAATAACACACATGGAGCTGTCTTCTCATATGAAAACAGTGCCTTGATGCCTTTTGAAGCTCTTCTTGAAGAGGTGTCATTCTTTTCAGAAATATGACCATGGTGGTTTGCTTGTGTGTCTTTTTTAATCAGAGATTTGCTTGTAAGCAGGGAACGCACCATGAACATTTCTCTTTGTAATGAAAATCTTTCTGTGTTGGGCTCCGTGTTTTCAAACCTTGCAAAGAGCTTGAGGTCTGCAAAAACTTCTGCTGAACACTTCACTGAATTTTCTTTGGGAGTTTTCTTCTGCAGTTTCCTTTTCTTTTGAATTCTTCTTCAGCTATGCGTTCCTGTTTGATTTCAAGAATTCCTCATTAATCAATTCCTCAGGAACAACCTCTAGGAGCTCCTCGATGTCAACCTCATTCACACCCAGGTTAAAATTGTTTTCCATCTCAACCACAAATTTGTTGAGTGATGTGTTGCACTGCAATGTCACAATGGCTACATGGTCACTAGGTGATAGGAATATTTCAGCTTCATTAGAACTTTATGGGACTACTGTTGTATATGTGGTCCATCACCAGCCTAAAAGGTTGTTATGTGGTGTAGGACTGTATTGTATTCTTGAAAAACGCTAAGAGTAGATTTTAAGCATTCTCACCACAAAATGATAATGATGTGAGGTAATGCATATGTTAATTAACTACATTTTGCCATTCCACTATGTGTATGTATATTTCATAACATTATGTTGTATCTGATAAATATATACAATTTTATCTGGCAACTTAAAAAGTAAAATAAATAAATAAATAGGCAAGTTAAACATATACTAACAAGGGTTGGCGAGGATGTGGAAGAAATGGAATCTTCAGTATTGCTGGTGGGGATGCAAAATGGTGCAGCTGCTTTGGAGAACAGCCTGGCAGTTCCTCAAAATGTTAAAGATACACCTATTGAAATTTTATTGATAAAAACCTACATGCACAAAAACTTGCACACAGATGTTTACAGCAGCATTATGCAGAATAGCCAAATAGTGAAACAATGTACCCATCAACTGATGAAAGGATTAAAAAAAGCTGTGACAGACTCACAGAATGAAATATTATTCAGCCATAAAAAAGAATAAAGTACTAATATGTGATACAACATCAAGAAAGCTTGAAAATATTGTGCTAAGGGAAAAAAAACAGTTAGAAAAGACAACATATTGTATGATTCCACTTACATAGAATGTCCATAATGGGCAAATAAACAGAGACATGCAGTGGGGAAGACAGGAAACAAGCAAGAAACAACAAGAACACTCCCCCGGTTCACAACTCCAGCTACATTAGCTAGCCCTCAGCAAACAACAAGCACATTTAAGGGAGTTAAAACCCAGCAACAATCCTAACAATTTATTCTAATACTATTGGCTCCTTTCTTTAATATTTTTACAATAATGACAATCCACTTCGTTCATACATTCATCAAACATCCTCTCTACAGGAGGCCACAAGAAGGAACACTCAAGGTTTCCAAGCTAGGAAAGGCTTCCAAGAACATGAAATGTTTTATTGAAATGGAGTAAAAATTCGTTAAGAAATGATGAATACAAGGAAGCCCTTCCAGGCACAGGAGCAGCAAGGATAAAAGCGAGCATTCTGGAAACAGCATGTAATATGGCCACATGGAAGAGGGGAAGAAAGATGGGTATATGACACTCACAGGTAGTCTGGGCTGGGCAGTGAGAGGGTGTGCAGCCTGCCCAGTACTTAAATAGCATGTGTCATTTGATGGGCTCATCTGATTGTCTATGTGTTAAGTCCTGGAAATCCCATCTCTGTGTATTCTCATATTTATCCTCACATAACTTCAACTGGGGAGGAAATCAGCATGTACATAACCTTAAAAGATAATTATTTATTACCTTATTATAATCTGCATAGAGTGGCTATTAGCAGTCACTCCTCTCAGTCATGAAAGATCATTAATAAGGTGAAAGATCTAGATGTATAGAGAGAGGGATTTGTTCAGGGTTTTATTTCCTGATGAAGAATACAATATAAATCATGTTTCCGTGATGAGAAAACGTGCAGTAGCAAATCTAAGTGTCATATATCATAAGAAGGATTTTGTCAAACATCATATTTCATTCGGCTGACACAAAGCTATCAAACATCTCAGACATAGTCTCAGCCTGGCTGCATAAATTAGGTGTCATTTTTATTGCCATTTTGTTAATGAAATATAAAAATTAAATGTATTGCAGTGAAACTGCGAAATAAAGAGTAGTCCACATGCCTTGGGCCTCAAAGAAAACTGGGTGGAATTAATGATCATCAGGTACTGAGCCCAATTAAAAAAAAAAAAAAAGAAAGAAAAGGAGCAAAAGCCCATAAAAGAAATCTAATAGATATACCCTACCTTTCCTCACTTCAAATTTAGTTTTCCTTGGAATCTGTGTTGGGATAAGTCATATACTCCTATGAGCCAGGATTGATTGATTGATTTTTTAATTGGGTATAGTAAGCCAAAGCAAATACATTATAATTGATTGATTCCATGACAATACAGAGAAGAAAAAAAGAAGGTCAAATAGTACAGCCCTGCCCTATGAAATTTAACCAAGTTGCAGGCTAACTGAAACTCCAAAACAGTAGCAGACAGCCAACGACATTCAACAGGCAAGAGTTTATTTGTCTCCAATCCTGCGCCCGGCTCTGAGCTGGTAAAGAGCCTCCTGGTGAGGTCATTAGATTTGTGCTCAGGCCTTTAGCATCATTTCAACCTTCCCACAGCCCATTCTATCCAATCTAACCCAATCTTTGATGGACTGATATTAGGAAGGTGACCAATATGATAGACCCCAGGAGAAAGAAATATGACCTGGCAGAGCCCCAGCCCAGCTGGATTTCTGAGCTCACCGGGAATGTGTACCACATCAGAACGCCAGGATGTCAGTGCAAGCAGTCTCTGCGTGGATAAGTGATCAAAGTGGATGACTCCAGAAGATGTATCCTTACCCACATGAGCATGGCTCAGATCCTCTGAGTCAGTAAAAACACATAAATGAAGAGGAATGTGAGCAAAAAAGCCAGCGGCAGACATCTGGGCCTATGACAGGGCTTTAAGCAAATGCTGCAGCCAGGACTTCCTAATGACCAGTAAAATATGTAAGGCTGAAGACGGTGTTTTAAATAAATTGGATTTTGACTTAAAGAATACAGAAATATATGTAAATAGGGGATAAGTCCATTTAATACAGGCTAAGGCTTGATTTTTCTTGAGCTCTGTCTATTCTAGCAATGGAGGAATCAGTTCTAAGCTTATCTAACTGTTGCAGGAGCAGTGAGATCAGCTCATCAGATTCTGGCCTAGAATTCTCCTTTAGAAAAGTGGAGAAAATTATGCCTACTAAGAATTCCATTTCAGTTCAATTTGCTCTCGGCTATATAGAGCATCTGAAGTGAGAACAATATAAAGAAATGAGGAGAGCTTTAAAAATAAGAGAATTGGCTGTGCTCCGGTGGGTGCACTGAAGTTTTTAGCACTAGTAGGATGCTTTTGCCATATTTTAAAAAAAACAGCAAACAAACAAATAACAATGTCATATCCTCTTGTATTTCAGTGAGTATTTCTTATTATCTAACACCTTTCCCCACCACAAATATTATATATAATATATGTTTATTTATTTATTTAAATTTATATATGAGAGCAGGACTCAGAAACAACTCCCCTCACCCCTTTGAATGAAGTATTCTGCACCTGAGAGCTTGTGTCACTGAGAGAAGATTTGGTGCCTGGCGAAGGGCTGGTCTCTCCCTATACTTTAAATACACAATAGTTAGAAGGACCCATTAATAATGAAATACATACACCCTTACTCTGATCATTATATAAACAAAAGAAAGCATTATAAATGCTTATTTAAATTTTTAATTATTAAATTGATGATAAAAAGCAAGAATGGGTTGATTTCCCCATGAGTAAGAAAATCACTTTTTATACATCTACATTGCTTTTCCTGCATCAATTTTGTTTGCTGGAGAAACTGGAAAAGCTGAGATGGGTATCAAGTCTCTCAACATCCCTAAAGTTTTGCTACTTATTATGTAGGTCTCAATATTTCACAGCCATTCTGCCTGCGACATTAGACTCTACATAAATATTTGTAATCCACTTTCTTTCTTTTTGATGGAAGATCAAAGGATACTGTGATTTATGTCACCTTGGAAAATAACCAGTCAAATGTCTACCTGTAAAGGTGAACAACAATAATTTATTCTTATCTTTCTTCTGCTGCGTGCTTGGAACAATAGTAGAATTCCAAAAGCTCATAATATTTATCAAGATGAGTTTACTGAGGAGGATGTATTATTAATGAGCATTATTCTGTCATTTAGTCATCTTACAATTTATTTTATTTGTCACAAGGACATAGCCAGGAATAAAACACAGGCTGCTTATTCAAAGCCACCACATCAATATCTTCATCTGAGTTCGTATTTTATCTGTAGTCAGGATCAAGCAGCTCCTATTCATGAGTAATATATGCACTGACTAATTACCATCATGCATCTCCTCTCAAAACCATTCCCTCCAATTGGAAGTGATTATTTTTCCAAGTTTGTAGTAACACTGGAGTGAATGAGTTCCTTGGTTCTGTTGTGTTTTAAGCTCATTCTAAACTCCGCTTTCCCAGTGAAGCCTGGCATGGTGAACGCGTCCTCCGTGAATGCGCCAGAGCTTTTGTTCTTTTTTATCATCTACACACAGACACCAAGGGGTCTCTTTGCTGAAGTAGCCTCCTCAAGGCTGGGGTTTTTGTTGTGATAACCTCACCATTCAAGGCCTTGCCCTATAGATGGGCCCTTCAGACTGTTTAATGAAGCAAAGAGCTGGAAAAGGACTTTGTTCTCTCAACGCCTTTTTCACCATTGAAAAATCTCATTGTTTTACAGCACACTGATGAAGGATTTTTATAAGATCCATCTAAAGTAAGTGCATTTTAGGAAATTCACATCATACTTGGGAGAACACGATAATCAAAGATGCAAGGGAAAATGTTTCGATTATTGAATCTCAAAAGCAGAGCATGTGATTGGATATTTACAAAGCAAACTTTCCATTTCCAAAAGCACTGGATTTTAATATTCACATGAAAAAACTGCCAAGATAGATTTAACAGAAATATTTGGCTTTCAAATTAAGAATGTGAAGAAGCAAAATGCGGTCTGATAATGAGTAAGGGATTCATTTTCAGACATACCAGCTAGAATTCTAGTACAGCAGGGAGGTTCTGAGGGTATCAGAGAGCATGTGGGCAAGTGCTGTGATCCCTGGTGAGGAAAAGCTCTTGGTAAGCACAAAGTGTTGTTATTATTATCTCGACAGTTTGAGGTACTCTTAGCTGCAATCATTTAAAAGAATGTTCTCATAACCAAAATATTACAAAATTAACCTTTTGGAGAACTGCAAGGCAGTTATAAAGTATTTGGAATAGAGAATGATTTAAGAGAGCTATCAGAAAACTCTACGTTTTAATAAGAATGAAGTCGATGAAGATTATCCGCCTAAGGTAGGAACAGAATATCAATTCTACCATCCTTAAAGTACTCCCCAGAAAGAGACATTTCAGAGAATGGAGTCTGTTATTTGTCTTCTCCAGGGATGATATGTACATATCTCAGTGCACACAGGGCGTGCCTTCACAATGGGGGAAAAAGATAATTTCTTTTAATCTCCTTTTAGGGCAGGTATGACCCTATTTAGGAGGTATAGAATTTTTTAGGAGCCAGCTGCCAGTAGTAATTAACGTAACTTGTCAAATTATGGCTTCCTAAAAGACATTTCTTCTTCTGCCATCTTCCTTTTAAATCTTCCATTTAAAATGCTCTAAATTATCATGAAAATAGGTTATGAAGTTTAAATAAATAGGTTATAAAGTTTAAATAAATAACTCATACTAATGCAGATGACAAATTAATCTTACTTAAAGCCGTTATCATATAATTCTTTTTAAAATAATTCCAGGAGCTTTCTAGCTACTGATGTAGTTATATCAGTGGTTGTCAACTGGGATAATTTTTGTCCCCCAAGGGAAAGGTGGTATTTTTGGTTTTTACAGCTTGGCTGGGGAGTGCTTCCTGTATTTATTGAGTAGAAGACAGGGATGCTACAAAATATCCTTTAATGTCCAAACAGTCCCTCCCACTGTAAAGAAGTATCCAACTCAAAGTCAATAGTGCCAAGGTTGAAAAATCCTGGCCTACATGACTGATTCCAGAATCCTCCATGGCATTCAAAGTTCTTCATTAAATGCTCATCTTCCACATACCATCAAAGTTCCTCCAAACTTATCTCTGATTTCCTCATTACACATTATCCCTCGACAAATTTTAATTCTATATAGGACTTGAATTAAACACTATAGCAATTTATTTGAAATAAAGTCTTTCTTCTCCTTAATATTCATAAAGACTCAGGTCCAAGCTGTGGCTGAAGGTCTTTATAACTACACCATATATAAACTGAGACATTGGACTTGCATATCCAACATAATTCCCTATAAGGAGGAATGTTTTATTCCTCATAGTGAAGGGGATAATGAAAGACTAGTTATCCCCAAGGTTAGAAAATCAGTTATTCTTTTCTCTTCCCAGGATGATTCACTGTGGAGAGGTAAACCAGCATACAGGTAGTTCATTCCTTTAAATCTCAATTTTCCAAATTTTAAAGTGAATGGGCTTGAACAATATAAGGAATGGCCGCCATTTGAGAGGTATTTCAAGAAGCCTCTTTTTACACACATGACGAGCATGACTAATCAACAGGGCACTCTTACCAGAATCTAGACAGAGCTTCAGATTTTTCTTAATGCAGAGCATCAGCTGGAGTGTTAGTGGGTACTACTGGTCATTTGGAAATGGCCTGGGTGTTGAAACTTGTCATTCCCTACAATAATCTCTGAGGTCCATAGCAGTTCTTCCATGTCCTAACTCCATGATCTCTGAGCAGTGAGGTTACAAAGCTGACATACTCCCTGTCTCACTCAGTGTTAACTCCAAGAGGAATGCCGGGAGCACCTGGTGGGTGGGTGGTAAACAGTGGCTTCCTGCCACTGCTCTTCCTGCCATTGTAGTGGAAGCCACACATTCAGCCACTGACTCTGTGGATCTGCAGGGCCCAGGAAGTTCAGGGCTACTTCTCACTGCGACCTGCATTAGGCAGGAGACAGCAAAGAGCCTTAGGGTTGACTTGTCTAAAGGCTGCACACCAGAGAGCAGGCCCATAATACACTCCATGGAACCACTTTGAAAACCATCTTTCAAAGGTAGAGCAGTTCAAAGCTAATCCAAAGATACAACCATCACCAAGCAATTATCCATTGCCTGCTGCATTCAGCCTCCTGCCAAAGGTCTTCAAATCTCAGAGGGAAAAAGAAGAGATGAAGAAGGGGGAGACTGGAAAGGAGGCACATCTAGTTTCATTCATTCTGTTCAAGTTAACAGCTGCTGCCATTAAGCAATTATTTATTATTTCAATATATTGTTTCAACATCACTAAAACTCTAATGCGTCTCTAAATAACGTGCCTTTCAGATGAACAAAGACTGTGTAGGCATCCCAGGTGCAACAGGCTAGATCCTTTTGGGGAAGCCAGGTCAAAATGAGACTGAGCGCTCAATACACTCAGATAACCCTCTGCATATAAAAGACACACCTCAGAGAAAACCAGAATTTTACCTACTTGTAAATGGTACAGTTATGCTACTGAAGACTACTGAGTGAGTGCTTATAGTTTGTCATAAACCTTTATTTGAAAGGCAACACAAACCAAAAATCTGCAGAATGCAAATGAATTGTGTTAACTGCCCCAATTGGAGAGTTGTGCATTAACTGTAACAGTGAAATGAGTTAGTTTTAACTAAAGTGTATCCATCCTTTGGTTTGAAAATTTAAAAGTAGCATAGAATGACCTATTCCAGTTCTGTGACTTTCTGAAAGTCAATGCTGGTGGTGATAATTTTAGATAAATAAAACCTTCATTGGTCCTAAGAACTTGGACATTATTCTTTCCTAAGAATTATTCACCCACTACAGCTAAAATGTGTGATTTAGCATCTTCTTGTACAGGATCTCATCCCTCTTCTCCTTTTTTGATGGCATACTATTAAGTTTTATGCTTAAATCCTTCTGTAATTCAATGTGTATAATGAATGTCTTAAAACCTAACCATAATAAATAAAAATGTATTTGTACTCTTCTAATATAAATTGTATCTATGAGAAAAGAAAATGTGTTAAAGATCTTGAAATATTGTTTATAAGTGAAATGAAAAGTGACACATCTGATACTAGACACTTAAAAATTACTTCTTTTGATATTCATTCATGCCCTTGATTATTAGTATAGCTCCCTTTCATGTTGTTTTTTTCTTAGCAAAAAAATAAATATTTAATAAAGTTGATTGACATTGGGGCTGACTGGGATATCATGTCAATAAATTTTGAAAAACCAGCTAACAGCGGAGTCCTGAGAACTGCAATGTCACTTCATCACTGCAGAAATAAAAGTACATTTTCAATTTTTCATGACGTTTAACCATCCTTTCCTGAACTCAATGAATCTAAAATATGTGATTTGACAAAACTAATTAAAGTGTGGACATTTTGAGTTATTTTGATATTTGAAATGCGAGCTTGTCTACCTTACCACTCCTCATCCATCAAACTTCTTTTTCTAACTTGAAATGACCTTAAAGTTACTCAGACATAGCAACCTTGAAGGCCAATTCTAAAACTTTGATAGGTTGCCCTTCTTTATTTCAGTAAGATTTTCCTAACAGGTAAAGTAAGATCATGGGCTTGCTCATTTTAACTGGAAATTGAAGACATGGGGAGAGATCTGGGCTCTTCACTACAAACAGACTTTCTGCAAATGCAATGCTTCTGAGGATGGCTCAGATATAACCAAGAATTTTCTCCACTGCAGAATTCTTCATTCCAGAAATGTTTCAAAAACAAAACGGAGCAAAACCCTATGTCATTCTTGAAACAATGTACATGATCTTACCGATCATTCATGGACAACCTTGATTGAAAGTGGTATACCAAGGACCCTGTGTATTATTCTGGGTTCTCCAAAGAAGTGGAACCAATAGGATATGAATATTAAGTCAGCCTTTTGTATCCCTGGGTTCTACACATGGATTACACCAACTGCAGATTGAAAATATTCAGAAAAAAAAAGATGGTTGGTTGCATCTGTACTAAACATGTACAGACTTTTTTCCTCGTCATTATTCCCTAAACAATATAGCATAGCAACTATTTACAAAACATTTATATCATGTTAGGTGTTATAAGTAATCTAGAGATGATTTAAAGTATTTGGGAAGATGTTGTAAGTCCTATGCAGATACTACACCATTTTTCATAAGGGACTTGAACATCCACAGGGTGTTGTATGCATGGGAGGTCCTAGAACCAATCCCCTGAGAGTACCAAGGGTGACTGTAAGTATATATATAAAATTGACCCACACAATTATGAAGGCTGAGAAGTCCAAGGTCTGCAAGCTGGAGGACCATAGAGGCAATGATGTAAGTTAAACTGCCCCCAACTGATTTATCCGGATTAATCCCATCCAGAAGCATCTTCACAGGTACACCCAGAAATAATGTTTAACCCAATATCTGGGCATCCCATGATTTTGATATGTAAAATCAACCAGCACAGACTGATAACTTTATCAGCCACAGACTGATAACTTGAAAGAAAATAAGACGTTCACAGTGTATTTATAATATCCTATTTTCCGTCAAGTTATCAGTCTGTGGCAATAATACTACTCCAGTTACTTGATTACCAAATTATTGACTTAATGCCAAGTTTGTGCAAAATGCAATTCTAAATGGTAGCAAGATATAGGTCATGCTTACAATTGTGCAAATATAGATTGTAACTTACAAATAAGAGGTAGCTTGTATATTAAATAACTAAATTTACCTTCTGTGGAAGTGGCTCTCAAATTATGGTCTTCCGACCAACGGCATCAGGCATCACCTGGGAACTGTTAGATGGCACGTGCTTGGTCTCCACCTCAGAACTGCTGAAGCAGAAACTCTTGCGGCAGATCCAGCAATCTGCATTTTAATGGGTGGGTGATTTTGACGCACACTGAAGTTTGAGAACCACAGCTCTATTGCAGCAGTTCTCAACTTCTGGCTGCAGGCCCCTAGGGATCTCTGAGATCTTTTCATGATGAGGTTCAAGTACTTTTATAATAATACTAAGATGTTATTTGCCTTTGATATGGCAAATAGCATGTTCCCTCTGGGTATAAAAGTAAGGGTGAATGGCACTGCTGATGCCTTAACATGGATCAAGACAGTGGCTCCAAACTATATTAGTAGTCAATGTATTTTTTACTAGCACTGGCATGCAATTTTTTTGAAATGCTAGTTTCACTTAAGTAAGTCCTTGATTACACAGAAAAAAATTGATGTTATTGAAACTTGACTTTTGAGTGTATACTTTCTATTATTCTATGAGATAAAATGAGAAATATTCATGAAGTGCTATTGTTGCCAACCAAAGTAAGATAATGGTCTGAATGAAAGGTACTGATGATATGTTGGAGCTGCAAGCTGAGCTAGTAGGTTTTTTTTCCTATGGGACAATATTTTTACTTGAAAGGACAACTAACAGACAGTGTATGGTTATCCAGAACTGGGCATTTGGCAGACATTTTCTCAAAATGAGTAAAGCGAGGCTGTCATTGCAAGAAAAACAATTGACAGTATGCATTGCCAAATGTTGAGTTTCAAGCAAAAACTAGAATTTTGGACACATTATATTTGCTGCTGTGAGCCTGATAGTCTTCCAGCACTTAAAGAGTTTCCTAATTAGATCAGTGATGATAATGACAAATGTGGTTTAAAAAAATATATCATACATGAATGTGCATCAACTGCAAAATTTAACAAGTTATGCATAGGTAAAATATCCAAAGTGCCAGCTAGACCAATGGCTTTTAATATAACAGTAAATGGAAAGTTCCAGGATATGACTTCAGGTTCCACATTTCACTTGACCTTTCAAAAACAGCCACTTTTTGGGTTTTGCTGAAGTATCAAAGAAGAACCTGTGAATTATCCAATAAGGCTAGTATATTCCTCTCTTTGTAAACCTGATATCTGCGTGTGGCCAGATTTTTTTCCCTCTCCTTAAGCCAAAACAATGTTTCACAATAAATTGAATGCAAAAGCAGATACGAGAATCCAGCTGTCTTCCATTAAGCCAGACATTTAAGGAGATTTGCAAAATGTAAAACAATGTCATGCTTCTCACTTTTTTGTGTGTGTTGGAAAACTAATTTTTATCCATATATGTGGTTTATGTTAATATGTAATGGTGTTATTATTGTTATTTCTAAGAGATATAATAAATATATTCACAGTTTCTCCATTTTGAAGTCTAATATTACAGATATTCATAGTTATAGCCCACATACACAAGAACTCTCTGGCTCTTCAGTAAATTTTACCTTCTTTCTAAACGTGCTCTCCCATCAGTTATCCCAGTGCCTGTCAGTCACAGGATGGAGGCATTTCCTGCACCCCACCCTCAGCCTCAGTTCCCCACCTGGAAGGGTTCTGCACTATTTTGGGGATCCAGCCACGCATTCACCTTCTCTGGGAAGACTCCCTTTTAAATTCCCCAAGTCAAGCTGCTCTAATCCTTCTTGGGACTTCTTTGCATTAGGTTCTTACCTTTTATTAGTAAAGAATGCTGTTATTATTTTTTTAAATGTTACTTTAAGGTCTGATACATTTGCAGAACGTGCAGTTTTGTTACATAGGTATACATGTACCATGGTGGTTTGCTGCACCTATCAACCCATCATCTAGGTTTTAAGCCCCACTTGCATTAGGTATTTGCCCTGATGCTCTCCCTCCCCTAGCCCCCCAACCCCCAACAGGCCCCAGTGTGTGTTGTTCCCCTCGCTGTGTCCATGTTTTCTCATTGTTCAACTCCCACTTACGAATGAGAATATGTGGTGTTTGGTTTTCTGTTCCTGTATTACTTTGCTGTATTACATGGTTTCTAGCTTCATCCATGTCCCTGCAAAGGACATGAACTCATCCTTTTTTATGGCTGCATGGTATTTTATGGTGTATATGTGCCACATTTTCTTTATACAGTCTATCATTGATGGGCATTTAGGTTGGTTTCAAGTCTTTGCTGTTGTGAATAGTGCTGCAGTAAACATACGTGTGCATGTGTCTTTATAGTAGAATGTTTTATAATCCTTTGGGTATATACCCAGTAATGGGATTGCTGAGTCAAACGGTATTTCTGGTTCTAGATCCTTGAGGAATTGCCACACTGTCTTCCACAATGGTTGAACTAATTTACACTCCCACCAACAGTGTAAAAGCGTTCCTATTTCTCCACAGCCTCGCCAGCATCTGTTGTTTCCTGACTTTTTAATAATCGCCATTCTAACTGGCGTGAAATGGTTTCTCATTGTGGTTTTGATTTGCATTTCTCTAATGACCAGTGATGATGAGCTTTATGCAGCCTGCTGTTACTTTCAAGGAGTAGAAAGTTTCATTAATAATGGTCTAAACAAATAGAAGTAGATTTTTCTCCCATAAACAGTGGTACAGAGTCTGGGGTTGGGCAACTGCAAATAATGTCATCAATGGCCCAGCTCCTTTTCTCTTTGAGTGCCTCAGTTTTCTACATTCAGGATCTCAGGTTGACTTTCCATGGGACAGGAGGGGAAAGGTATGGACATTCTCCAGTAAGATGTGCCTTCTTACCTGGAAAGGGAATGCTGCTCTGAGAACCTCTCCTTGAATCCTGCTGGCCAGAACTGGGCCATATGACTACCTCAAGCCACGAGGAAAGCCGGAATATTAAGGATTTTTCCTTTCTAGTCATTACAGTAAGGAAGAGGGAAGGGAAAAGGGTTGAAATGGCTTTTGGAGAGCAAATCCATGGCGCCTGTCACAGGCATCTGTTAGAATCCTCTACTACGCTGCTTCCTCACTGCACCGTGACCTCCTGCACAATGAAGAGCTGCCTAGCTTCTCATCCTCATCCCTGCACCCAGGCCAGTGCCTGGCTACACTGTCTTAGTCACTTCCCCCATGAATACCCTATTTTATTTTTTAAATTTATTTTTCATTTTAATGGGGTTTTGGAGAACAGGTGGTGTTTGGTTACGTGAATAAGTTCTTTAGTAGAATACCCTATTCTAAAGTTATAATATTATTCATTACTTTTACCTCTAGCCATTCCTTTCCCCGTCTTGCTTTTTTTTAAAAGTAGTTAATATTGAATATACTATAACTATATATCAAATACACACACATATATATATGATCCATATGTGTGTGCACGTGTGCATGTGTGTATGTAGAAAGAAATGAAGAAAGAGAAAAAAAAGACAAAGAAGAGAAGAGAGATTGAGAGAGAGAGTTTATTCCATAAATACACCCACTGGAATACCAGATCAATGATTGCAGGACTTCTCTTTGATTTAGTGCTATATTCCCAGAACCTCATTCAAGGTATGACATGCAGCAGGTACTTAA
The DNA here is from genome assembly GCF_028858775.2 of Pan troglodytes. Lineage (NCBI taxonomy): Eukaryota > Metazoa > Chordata > Mammalia > Primates > Hominidae > Pan > Pan troglodytes. The sequence continues at coordinate 112,687,619 of NC_072412.2, read as the reverse complement.
TAAATGTTTGTTTAATGAATAAATGGGCAGGTGAACAAATTAATAAAATGAATGTTTATAGAAGGCAAAGAAAGTATGAAAGTAATAAAGATGAGAATTAAACAAGGCAGCCTCATAGAAATGAGTCACTTTTAAAAAAATTTATAGGCAATTATTGATGGAAAATAGTTTCATAGGAGATGGGAAGCGTGAATCTACCTTCAACTCATTGCTAACTTTTGAATTACCTAAGTATTTCTTTGTACTTCTGTCTTTCAGAATACCACATCCGTTCAAAGATTTTACAAGAAAATAAGATTACATATGACTTTGTAGGTAGTCTTCAGAATAAATGTTGTAAAAAGTTCAAAATGCTATCATTATAATTGCTTCATTTTGCTTAAATTACTTTGAATCATGCTATGCACACAACTGACACTTTGCAATGGCTTGCGACAAAGTAGGAAACTATCTTTTGAAATCAAAAAGACACGTTTTCTCAAAAATATATATTTCTGAAAAAATATCCATAATATGAATATTTTATTTCTTTCTTTGGAAGATGCTATTTGAAATTCTGATAACTCACAGAGACCTTTACATGGGCTTGATTTGCTATTATCTGTAGAAAGAGTTTTCTGAGAATAAGATAGCTGCTCTCAGGATAAAGTAATTGTATTAATACTTCATGTTTACAACACAGAATTGCAGTTTTGTCATCTAGAAGTGCAACACTGACGCTCTACACAAAGCAATACATTCACTAATCATTTCTAAACTAATATTAATTGTGACCAACCATGCACTGAGAGATGAAACTATTTAAGAAATTCCAAGAAGTAATGTTTGCATTCTACATTCTTTTAAACAAATAAAATATCTAAAAGTGCTTAACTCCTAGATTGAGTCTTATGCAAGAAATCCCAAATGCCAAGAAAGAAATTTTTTTATTAATCTTTGTAACAGATGGCTGGCAGACAATGTTATTTCACTGTTCAAGATGAGGAAACAGAAACAAAGGCACCTGCAGATATGGAGTCCATTCTAGACTAGCAGTGATAGTCACTTGGGATTTACATGTCATACTCTATTTTGAAAATCTATTACACAATTTCATTAGAATGGTTCTGCCTTTTAAAATCATTATTATTAATATTTGTTTTCACAACCTTCTTAAGTTGTTGTCATTTTCTCATGCCTCCCAAAGATTTTGGCTCAAAGTAGTCCGAAAAGATTTTGGATTAAGTCTCAGAAACATAAGCTGATATGCTTTTAGTTTTATATGATTCTGTGAAAACTTAAAAAGAAAATCCTGAATTGATATTTTATTCTACTTTTTATTTTTTAGAGTCAGAGTCTTTCTCTGTCCACCAGGCAACCCCACACTCCTGGCCTCAAGTGATCCTCCTGCCTCAGTCTGCCAAGTAGCTAGGACTGCAGGGGCACCACCATGCCTGGCTAACTTTTTAAATCTTTTTTGTAGAAACAGAGTCTTGCTGTGTGGCCAAGTTGGTCTTGAACTCCTGGCCTTGAATGATCCTCCCACCTCTACCTCCCAAAGCACTGTTATTATAGGTAAGAGCCACGGCACCTGGCTTCTGTCTTTACGAAAATCGGCCATTTGATTTGTCATTTCCACATCACCATTAATGTTTGGTGAAATGTGAGGTTGTAGGTAGTTTCTATTTAAACATCAGGACTTAGTTATGCCTGTTGTATCAATCAATGCATAAATGTGAAGCCAGAGGTGACAACATTTGAGTAGGAATTTAAGTTGTTTTAAATAATTTCTAGGGCATTGTGATGCAAATATTTGCATGTAATGCAATCCAAATGTCAATAATATTTTTGAGGATAATGATACAGAGGACATTTTACTATAGGAATAAAATCAAGGAAAGAATTTTGACAAAAGAAAGAACTCATTTGAAACAATGCCCAAGCCTCTGCTTCAAGTCGACAGGGGAATTTTGTTGCAATACCCAGAACGGCACCTACCTCACATTAGAAGCCTGCTGCAGTCATGTAAAGAAGGTAACCATGGCAAGAAACTGCTTGTTTCCATGCATAATGTATTTAACTTAGAGACTGGTATGGGCCCTAGAGGAAGCCCTAATGATGCACCGTTCAAAACCAGAAAGATGTGAGAGGGATGTGCCGGTGCTGAGATTTCCTTCAAGGCTCTGAAAGCTGGAAGCGAGACAGAAATCTCCTGCAGAGCATCTCTCCTCACTGATACCTGAAACACTTGCTGGCCCTGATTCCTTTAAACATCAGAAATGGGGTGTCAAGGCTCTGGGTGTCCAAGTGGTGCGAGCAGGTCATGGGATCCTGGAGTCCAGCTAGAACATAGGAAAGAAGTCTGAGTTCCGCAGGTACTCTTGCCAGACCCCGGGTTTATTCTGCTCCGATCCTGATGCACGCAGGGCAACACACAAGGAGAGAGGCCTGCTGCTGTATTTTAATGGATCGTCTCAGCTGGCATCTCATTTCCAATACTGGTAAGTACTTAACACATATGAATGACAATGGGGGTATTTGCTATTAAAAGTAGACTTCTTTTAATTAGAATTTTTTATCCTCGAGTCTCCCTGTTTATGAACCCTTGTGATAGATGTAGCTTCTTTTAGATAATTGCTTGGGATGAATGAATACCCCAATATTTATTTAGCAAGGATGTCAATGAATTATGAATGGGAGCAAACAGTTCCATTGGGCGAGCACTCTAATTAATAGGCCTGCTTTTGATGGCTTTGTGTATGCAAGAGTGGTACCAGGGCTCTGTAGCAATGTAACCAATGCAGGTAATAGATGTTAGAGGTATTCATGGAAATAGAACAAGACACAGGGGAGGAGAGAGCTGGCTGGACTCAGAAAAAAACCCCCTTTAATTCTCTGAATGTCTTTTCTCCCTTCCTCACCATAAAATCCTAGACCGTATCAATGTATCTGTATAAAACAGCCTTTCCCTTGTGATCTGGTGGTTTAATCTCCAGCATTCCCTGACAAGGGCTTAACGCGTTATTTCTCCTGGGAACACTTTTTAGAAGTAAATATTCTTAAACTAAAAACAGGGCCAATAGCCAGTGTGCACATGCTACACACCAGCTGAAAAAATATCCAAATATCTCCATACTTCTTGGTACATAGCAGCTGCTTATAGCCACTAAGTCCCCTACTTAGGATCATGGAACCTCACCACTAACAAGCAACTGGAGTGAGTATCTGGCCCCACAAGTGATCTTTAGGTCCAGCTCCAGATATCAGTCTGGACTCTCTTTTTATTGGAATTTCCTTATAGTTTACTACTTGTTAAATATTTGGAATATGACTTCTGGTGCTCCTTTCCATCTTACCTCCTGCCAAATTTTAAATGCCTACATTTAACCTATGATAGTTTCAAATGACAGTTGGTGACTGCAAGTGTTCCATGGCACCTTTTTATTTTTTGTCCACCTGGGCAGTCCTGGGAAGAAGGGTGAAAGGCAAGATGGAATCGTGGCCGTGAAATATGTTAAATTGTGGTCCAGCAGGAATATGAAGCAATACTAGGTTTCTTGGTGGGTTGAATAGTGTTCTTTTTAATCAGTTACACTGAGCATGATCATGTTGCTGAGTGCTTGGTAAATGCATGCTTTATGTCACTTAATCTGCACAACACTCATATGAGTTAAAGTATTATGATGTCCATTTTATAGATGAGTACAACAGTTTTGCCTTTTTTCAACGGAACAAGAGATGTTCTTCATATTCTAAGATGGCACCCAAGATTCTTCCCCACTCATATGCATTCCTTGTTCAACCTGTTCCCTTTGAGCATGGGCAGGTCCTATAAATATGGTGAAATATTCTCATTATTAGTGTGTATTATCTGGCAATGGAGAAGGGATTGCAAATGTTATTAAGTTTTCTAATGGTCAAATTTAAGCTAATGAAAGGGAGATTAATCTGCAAAAGTCTAGAGATCAGAATTTGAAGGTATTAGAGAGACTCAAAGCAGCAGCAAATATTCTCCTATGTTTGAAGAAGCAAATGCCTTGGTGTGGAGAGGGCTACATGGTAGGGAATGGCAGGCAGCCTTCAGGAGCTGGGAACTGCAGTCATACAACCACAACAAACTGGATTCTGCCAGCAACCAGGGAGGACTCCAAGCCACTGATGAGAGCACAGGCTAACCCAACACCCTGATTCTCACCCTGATGAGAAGTTGAGAAGGAATCTAACTATCCTGATCCATACTTCAGAGCCATGGAAACTGTGAGAAAATAAATTTGTGTTGTTTTGAGTGCTAAGTTTGTGATAATTTGTTATGCAGAAGTAGATATCTATTATATTAGACTTCTGGACATTTCTAAGGCTATATATGAATATAAAGAGACAGTTCATTGGAAATAGATCAAGTAGTTTTTAACCTGCATAATAGTAGTGATTTTGCAGATGGAAATCTATATTAGCCCAATGTCCAATCCATACTAGATGTTAATTAGTTAATAGGCTAATTGATGCTAAGATTTTAACCTAAACATTAATCAACAGAAACTCAGGCTTAAATTCAATACAGCAAATGTTTGATGCCCACTGCTTGTCAATCAGTAAACTAAATGATGTTGGAATTTCAGTAGCCAGAAAAGAAATGGAATAGTCATGGGTTCCATGGGGTATTAAAAACAATTTAACTTTTTATTATAATTAATTTAGTATAAACTTAGTGAAAATAAATCTTGAGGAGCAATGTAGGCAGGAATATTTTCACCTTCCTTGTCTCATAAGTCAGTGAGTCTATGCTGGATTACACTGATATTTGTTTTGTGCAACCTGAAAGGAGGCGAAAGATAACTGAGTCTTTCCATTTTGATTCTACATGGCTGTACATCATCTATTTAGGATTGTTTAAATAAGTATGTTCTTTTAAACTACCATAATGAACATAAAGGAGCATCCCAAGTATGGGAACAAGAATCATCCAATGTTGATGATTCAACAGATCCATTAAACTGGATCTGGCTTGAATCTTTAACATGTGATATTGGCCACTGTCTGTCATTACAAGGAACCCATAGGTGAAGTTTGAACTTGCTGAATTCAGAAACTTGGAGAAGAACCTCTGACCTCCAAGGCAGCATTGTAAATCCAGCCACTCATAGCTCAAGCATGAGTCTTCTTTCAAGACTTACAGACAAATCCTTTCTCTCCATAGCAAATGTGGATGTGAGATTGTTCACCTTCAGCTCCAATATGACTTGTTTTGGGGTTCTGTCCACCAGAACCCATGTGGTACCTTGCCATGACCTTACCTAAGACAATTTGATGATGCACAAGTATCATCTTCTGTGAATGGTTTAGAAATCAATGGGGTGAGACATTTCTTCCCAACCTTGCTACCAAACCAGGTCCTGTTTGAGACTGAAAGTGGAGACCTATTCATAATTACACCTAGAGAGCAGGAATAAACCATGACTGTATAGAGCATATTTGATTATATTGTCATCCTAGTTATGACGATAATTGATCTCAGTAAAATTCTGTCATACTTGTGAATTTGAGAGCAAATAAATTGCACAAACAACCTGTTATGTGAGCTGTGAAGTCCCAGCTCTTCCCTCTTTGGTGATCTGAAAAACCTTGCACTGACACTTCATCTGGGGCAAACATAGTAGTGTTGTCAGGGAAGGCTTCATATGACCAACTGTGAGAGTCAGGTGACTGTGAATCCTCTGATTAGAGACAGAGCAGGGGATGGTTCCAGGTTTACTTCCTGGGATGTCATCCCCAAGGTTAAAGGGTGAAGGGTCTCCTAGATTCTTAGAACCTATTCATGAAAGTCTGGGAGTAACTTGGAAACACTTGAGGCAACCTACAGGGCTTGAGTACAAATTGAACCATGTCCTCCAGGAAAGAAAGGTTGAAATTCTAACCCCAATACATGAGAATGTGGCCTTATTTGGAGTAGAATTTTTACAGAAGTAACTCAGCCAAAATGAGGTCATTGGGGTGGGCCTTAATCCAATATGACTGGTATTCTTATTTAATAAGGGGAAATTTGGAGAACGAGAAAGACACACAAACACAAGGAGAATGCCATACAAACACAAAGGTAGAGACTGGGATGGAGCCTCTGCAACCCCAAAAATGCCAGAGATGCTCAGCGAGCCACCAAAGAAGCTAGGGAAAAGGCCCGGAGCAGATTCTTCCTCACTGCCTTCAGAAAAAACCAACCCCTTAGACACCTTAAAATAGTGGCTTCACATAACAGAAAATTATGTTTTCACAGTTCTGGAGACCAGATATCTGAAATCAAGGTATCTGTAGGGTCATGATGTCTCTGAAATTTCTAGGGAAACCCCTTCCTTGACTGATGCTAACTTCTGATTTTTAGCATGAGATCATTAATTGGAGATTGCTTCTTTAGATTTTGGTCTTATCATGACTGCTTTCGGCCTTATCATGACAGCTGCTGGATAGCACGGAAGGAGAGTCTACTCTATGTACTCTACTCTACTCTACTCTACTCTACTCTATCTATTTTGGCCTTTTCTTCTTTGTAAAGGATATTATCCATGCACAGGCTCCGAATGCCATCTATCTGAATAACAAATCACTTGTCCCACTTTCTATCGTTATATCTCACTGACTACAACACACACAGCTACTTACAGTCTTGTAGGACCAGAGTAGAATTAATATTTTTCATCTTAAATCATGTTCTGCCTTCTATATTCTAGATCTTAATTGATAACCTCATTGTCATTTAACCTTCCAAACTAGAAGATTTGCAACCTTCTGTAACAACTACATTTCCTCAATTCTCCAGTGGGTTTTTAAATTGTAGCACTCCATCCCACTTATTCTAACATTGATATGGCCCTGTTATTTCTCCCATGAACTACTGAAACAGTCTCCTTCAAGTTTTTCTGACAGTATTTTTGTCCTGACTTCCAATCATTCACAATTCAACTCTTTTATTCAATATCATTGTTAAAATAATCTTTAAAAAATAATTGACCAAGTAACTCCTATGCTTATTATATTCTGTTGGCTTTCCAAAATACAAAATGCAAATAATTCTGTGCAACAAAGACCTTTAACTCAGCTCCTACCTACAGTTCCTTCTGGTACCTTTGTCCAACCTCATTTCTACTACATTCTCAGGCGTGTCAGCTTCTCTTACAATTTACGAATGCTCGCAGCAATTCAGATGGCCCTTCTTGCCCTTCCCATACCCTTCCTTGCCCTTCCCATACCCTTCCTTGCTGGGGAAATGCCTATGGAGACTCAGTACAAATTTTACTTCCCTCATGGAGCCTTCCCTGACGTCAAGGCAGAAGTATTTGGTTACTCTCTGCTTTCAATATCACTGTACATATTTACCCATATGAAATGACCATGCTATAGCCTAAGGTATTTCTCACACATATCTCTCCCATTTAATTTGAAGCTTCCCCAGATCATTTCACATTTTCCTCTGCACCTTTAACTATTAGCATGACACCTATCACACAGCAAGAACTTTGGAAATATTTGATAAATAGTTGGATAACTAAAATAATAAAATATTGCAGATATACCTGTAATTTGTATATGACAATATGTATAATGATAAAAATTTAAAAACATGTGTGTGTAACTAACCTCACTATTTCCATCTGAGTGATATCTGGGTTATATAATTGTATGGACATAGGGTTCAGGAGTAACCATAAACAAGAGGCACATCTCTACTTCCTCAAGAGCAGGTAACAGAGCAAAACTTTGCAGGAATAAGAGAAGGCTCAGGTTTCATAAGTACTCGAGAAGATTACTTGATATTTGATGCTCATGGCAGGATCTGAGATGCTCAGCAAGGCCTGCAGTCACTTATATTTAAAAATGAGGAAATGCCTAAATGGGATTAATCAATTTGTCATATGTCACAGCTTTCTTATAACTCGTTAATGATATTTTAACACACATGCAATTAATGCTTGTATTACCTCATTTAAAGTCTAATTTGAAGGCTTCTTTTACAATGAAACACTGACCAAGTAGATATATGATGAGGCCTCATTTGGGAGGAATGGTTACAGCCATAGCAATCATTTATTGATTGATGTTTTAGCCCTGTGGAGCATTTTCCAAGGTTAGGTGCTGTTGCAGGTGAAGGGGAACAGTGATACACAAGGCAGACAAGATTTCTGCCCTCATGGAGCTTTCATTCTGGTGTCAGACAGACAATAGAGAAGCAAAACATAAGTGATTTCAGAGAGGGCAAACCTATAAAGAGAGTAAACAGGGTGAGGAACCCGAGAGAGAGAGGGTGGTTGCTGGGCACACTGAACAGGCTGGGCAGTCTCCTTGAAGAGGAGGTACAGGGACAGAACTCTGGATGGCAAGATGGGGCCATCGAGGAAGAGATCTTAGAAAAGGGCATTCCAGGCAGGGAGAGCAGTAGGTCGAAAGTCTAGAAACAGCCCAGCATCCTCTGGACCAGAAAGAAGGCCAGTGTGGCTGCAGCAGCATGAGGGGACAAGGTTGTGCATGAGATGAGTTGGGAGAGTCAGCCACGTGCCAGACCACAGGGCTTGGAAACACAGCTGGTGGGGCTCTTGGCACACATGGGGAAGACCAAAACTGCACTCTGTATTAACATGTTGACAGTGTGCCCCGGGAACGTTGGCTCTAGGAAGACAGAAACCCAGTCCAGTATTGAATAGTTGCTCTGCAAATGTTTGTTGAATGACTGATTGAGATTGGAGATAGCAGAAGCTCCAGAGTTCTGTTTAGGTGAGTTAAATCTCGGATGCCTTTTAGGAATTCAGTGGCAATGATAAGCTCTAAAATACACAGTGCTTACTATGGACCAAGCATGTTTTAAATGTATTACGTATATTAACTTATTTAATCTTCCTAACATAGCAGAGAAAATCATTACTATTGTGTCAATTAACAAATGAGGACACTGAGCCATAGCGAGTAATTTTGGCACCTTTAACCCCTCTGTTATGCTGACACATTTCGGAAGGCATTGGAGACAGTTGGGCATATGAGTGTAGAACAGACAGAGGCTGTCAGCATGAAGATGCAAGTCAGCCCAAGGGGTCTAAGGGAAAACCAGGGGTGCAGGTGTAGCTGGAGAAGTGCCTCAGGACCTGGCAGAAAGGGAGCCTCCAGCCCCACCAACTACACTGTGGAAGCATTTCACATGCATCTCATTTAATCTGCAAATAATTTGATGAGGTAGTTACTTTATCCAGGTTTTACAGATGAATAAAACTAACATTCAGGAGATTAAATACTTGACCAAAGCCAGATGGCTAGTGAACAGCAGGAGCTGAAATTCAAGCCCTGGGGAGTCTCACTCCTGGCAGAACTGAACAAAACCAGAATGGTTTATTATTCAGTGAAAATTGGAGACATGAGAAATGCTTTTTAGTTTTTTTTTTTTTTTCAAGAATCTTGGACTAGACTAAGAATAGGAGTGTCCCGTGTTTTCCTGGGGTAACAATAACAGGATCCCTGGCTCAGACTCAAGCTGGAGCATTGAGGGATTTTCTCAAATCCCTGAAGTCCCTCTCAGGTTGGACTGAGATGTGGGTTTACTGTAGGGTTATATGAAGGGCCATCCAGGGCACCATGGTGAGGTTTCACTTCCCCTGAAAACCATGTGGCTCTCTGGCAGCTGTCCCTTTCCTGTACCTGCACCCCAGAAGTAGGTAGGGTCAGCTTTCTGCTGCTGGCATTGACTGCACTGTCCACAGTGCCCCCATTCCTGTTCCCCTACACTGCTGACCCTCATGGGAGGATTAGAGTAGGGGAGATACTGTCCTTCAGTTCTGCTTCATTCTATCCACAGGGCACCAGGTATTGCTTTTCCATGCTATGGAATCTTTGGGAGATTTTACCTGTGCATCTCTTCTCTCTTTACTCACTCTCTATCAAGCTTTTCTTATCCTAGGAGTCTAGTGTGGCTTCATCAGCCCTGGGCTGAAAATTGACCTGAATGATATTAAGTTTCTCAAAATCACCTCTCTACTTCTTTCTTTCACTCTAACTATGATGCACAGCTGTTGTGTGCAGGGAGTCTCATCAACCCCCTCTCCACTTTGGTGAGTGGTTTTCCATAAGATATGCAAATAGATCTGTGTAGGTTCTGGCCCTTCAGACTTACATGGATGTGTCTGAGTCACATGATATACAGAAATTAGACTCCCATGGAAACACCCGTAGTTCCCAAATTCTTGGTTTCAGCTGACGACGTATTCCTTGAGTATATAATTGCCTATTTGTGTTGAGTTTCCCCTTTCTCGTTTGCTTACTCCTGTATCAAAGTGGTATTTTTGAACTTACAAAGACCCATCTGAGCATGTGTTGCTAAGAGCGAGGGCACAAAAGACAAGGAAGAAAAATAAGTTCCCAATTTTGTAGACACTAAAATCTCTCTCACTTTCTTTAGGGAATACTAAAAAGGGGGCGTGTATGGAGGGTCAAATTCACCAATCTGACATTTCCGAATCTCCAAGGAGTGAGTAGTTGGAAAGGCACACTCAATATTAGAATTTCTTTGTTTTGCAGCTTTCAATGTGTACATTTCAAAGGACATTAAAGAAGAATTTTCTATTTACCAGAGTAGTAGTAATGGTATTTTTTTCAAAGTAGAAACAAACATAAAACTCTGTCTGGTGTCTATGGTAACAGGAACCTGACTGCACTTGGAGAATCCACACTAAGATGGCACAGTTTCTGCAGGCTAAAGCATACAAAATACCAAGCACTTTTACTTTGAAATAATTCACATAGATCATCATGGTTACCAAAGGCATATATTTGCTCGACACTGAGTAAATCTAGGGTGTAATCTGGGATGTACGCCGCTCTGTTCGCAAAACCCCTGCATACGTCCATTCTCACACTGCTATAAAGATATTACCTGACACTGGGTAATTTACAAAGAAAAGAAGTTTAATTGACTCACAGTTCCACGTGGCTGTGGAGGCCTCAGCAAACTTACAATCATGGCAGAAGGGGAAAGGGGAAAGAAGCACCTTCTTCACAAGGTGGCAGGAGAGAGAGAGAGAAGGAGGAATTGCCACAAACTTTAAAACCATCAGATCTTGTTAGAACTCCCTCACTATTATGAGAACAGCCTGGGGGAAACTGCCTCTGTGATCCAATCACCTCCCACCAGGTCCCTCCCCTGACACATGGGGATCACAGTTGAAAATTAGATTTGGGTGGAGACACAGAGACAAAGCTTATCATCCCTTTTCCCCCAAATAAATAATAAATATATTTTTCTTTTCTTCATGTCTTCCTTGGAAATGACCACATAAGAATTTCCACTCAGAAGGCAATTCTTTCCTGTCAAGGAAAATATCTTTTTCCTCCATTTTCAGAACATCTTACTCCTTATTTTCATTAAGTTGGATACCCTCAAAGACTACAGTACAAAGTGAGACCATCTGATTGCCTGTCTTCCAAAGAACAGCTTGATAAAAATAACAGGTTTGGGCACTCCACACTGTTGCTCTGTCTACATGACACCAAACAACCTTATTGGTTGATCTATTTGCCGAATCAATTGGTCGTACCTGTTACAAAATGGCAGAGGCATCACAAACTGCCGTGAGGGAGGTGGTGTGGCAAGCCTGGTCTCCAGCTAACATAACTGGTAAGCTAACTGGAATACCTCCTTCAGCCTACAACTCCAAGTGCAAAGAACTATTTTAACACAGCACTAGGTAAAACTAAGAACAACAGGTTCTCCATCCCTGCATTGCCCCCTTCCCCAAATCTTCTTCACAATAAAAATCCAAGTAATTATACCCCCTCCAGAAAATTTCCTCCAAATACGTTTTCATAGATCTCTTCCTTCATGTTTCTTATTTTATTTTAAAAATTGTTCCTAGTACCAATACTTGAATGCTGCCTCATATTATTATATAGCAGCTTTATGTACATTATTTCTTCTCAGTATTTTCTTCTGTATAGAAATATTGATTTTAATAGTCACCACAGGCCACTCCCCTACCTCCCTGTGATATCTAGCCTCATGACAAAAAATGATCATTATTATTCAATAAATAATTGCATTAAATTATGACTGTTTAAATTTACAACTTGCCCTTTGTCCTTGAGCTGTATAATTACCAAAGCTTGTGTATTTTTCAATGAAATGTGCACGTGCTCCATTTTCTAGAATTCCTAAGAGTCTTGGCTAATGAATTATCCTCATCAAGATCCCACCTCTAAAGTGTTTCTGGTATTTCATCAAAGAGTAAACTCAGGAATTTTCGAGGTCCAGTGCACTACATTTATTTTCTTTAACTCTATGCATTGCAACATCATTATATAATTCTGCTTTTCTTGAAATACACACATTCTACATGGATTATATTATTTTGACCTTTGGCTCACCTTTGATGGGAGGGTTGTTTTAGAAACCTCATTTATATTTTAACCACACGTGCATCCCATACTTTGGGTTCTATTGAAATAATAAAATTTACTGAGACTTTTTATTAACACATTTTAATCTCATTTGTATGTTCTGCATATTTCCCATTAAGGTAATTATCATTAAGAGTCTGACAATTTTTTGTTGGTGAAGCTCCATTATGTCAATTTGCAAGAGGTTTCTGTTATTTCAAATGTCTTTGGTCTGGTTAATGGCGTCTTCACTGAGCTCAGTCTCAGTTCCTTGTACAAGTCCTCCTGTATCTCTTTTTGTTCTTAATATTGATTGGTTTACAATTAATATTCCTTGACACTGAACTTAACAGCTCCTAGATCACTGGTAAAACAATAGAATTTGTTTATTTATTTATTTATTTATTTATTTATTTATTTTTTGAGGCGGAGTTTCGCTCTGTCACCCAGGCTGAAGTGCAGTGGCACGATCTCGGCTCCCTGCAACCTCTGCCTCCTGGGTTCAAGTGATTCTCCTGGCTCAGCCTCCTGAGTAGCTGGGATTACAGGCACGTGCCACCACGCCCTGCTCATTTTTGTATTTTTTGTACAGAAGGGGTTTCACCACTTTGGTCAGGCTGGTCTCGACCTCCTGACCTTGTGATCCGCCCACCTCGGCCTCCCAAAGTACTGGGATTACAGGCCTGAGCCACCGCGCCTGGCCTAGAATTTATTTCTTATAGATAAATCATGTGATGGTTAATAATAGGTGCCAACTTGACTGGATTGAAGGATACCTAGATGCTGGTGAAGTAGTATTTTTGGGTGTGTCTGTGAGGGTGTTGGCAGAGGAGATGGGCATTTGAGTTGGTGGACTAGGAGAGGAAGACCCACCCTCAATATGGTCAGCACCATTCAATTGGCTACTAGTGGGTCCAGAAAGCAGGCGAAGGAAGGTGGGATAAGCTTGCTTGCTGGGTCTTCTGGCTTCCTTCTTTTTCTGTGCTAGATGCTTCTTCCCATTCCTCCTGCTCTTGGACATCAGACTTCAGGTTCTTCAGCCTTTGGACTCTGGGACTTTACACCAGTGGTTTGCCAAGGCTCTCAGGCCTTCAGCTGCACTGTTGGCTTCCCTCCTGTTGAGGGTTTCTGACTGGGACTAAGCCACTACTGGCTTCTTCTTTCCCCAGCTTGCAGATGACCTATCGTAAGACTTCACCTTGTGATCATGTGAGTCGATTCTCCTTTAGAAACTCCCTTTCATACATACATCTACCCTATTAGTTCTGTCCCTCTGGAAAACCCTGACTTATAAAAGTCATAAGAGAGGTTCTTGGCCCTGGATTGCTATATTCCTTAGACATTGTAATCAGAATTTTGAGCCTGTGGATATGTTATTTTTCCAGTTGTAGACTGTGTCTTTAACAAATCCTCAAAAAATTTCCTGACCCTGGAAGAAGAATGAAAATTCTAGAAATAGGTACTGAACCAGGGAAAGAAACAAGGAAAGCTCTGAGATTTTTGAAATTTCTACTGATACAATATGGTTTGGATTTGTGTCCCTGCCCAAATCTCAGGTCAAATTGTAATCCCCAGTGTTGGAGAAGAGGCCTGGTAGGAGGTGATTGGACTGTGGGTGTGGATGTCCCCCTTGCTGTTCTCATGATAGTGAGTGAGTGCTCATGAGATCTGGCTGTTTAAAAGCATGTAGCACCTCCGCCTTCTCTCTCTTCCTCCTGCTCTGGCCATTAAGACATGCCTGTTTTCCCTTCCTTTTTGCCTTCCACCATGATTGAAAGTCTCCTGTGGCCTCCCCAGCCATGCTTCCTGTACAGCCCGTGGAACCTTGAGCCAACTAAACCTCTTTTCTTTGTAAATTAGCCAGTCTCAGGTAGTTCTTTATAGCAATGTGAGAATGAACTAATATATGATATTTTTACATGCTATGTTGACAGATGTGGCCTGCCTTGGTAACAATGTAAAAAACATCTAATTTATAAATTAGCACAAATAGATAGTTGCTTCTGAGAGATTACAGAAACAATTGACTCTGATCCCTCCTAGCTTAATCTGACATATTCTAAATTGGGATGAAGAAAAATAGGGATAAAGAAGATAGGACTTAAATATGAACAGAAGTCAAAACAAGAAATTTGGACCTCTTCCAGTAAATTTACATTATGACATTAGGATAGTTGTAGTGCTATAACTTTGTTCTTTAACATAAAAATGCTGTGACTTTTTGACATCATACATTCATGTGTAAAGTCCAGAAATAAAGATATAAGTGATTTTCCTTTTATCTGTCTTTCCCACCCCAATAACAAGTGTAATTAAGAGTTCTAAAAGAAGGCATGGTACAGACCAAAATAAACAAAAACTATTGTTAGCCCTTGATAAAGAAAGCAAAGAAAAACATGAAATTATCCCTTCTAAAGTCTTTTAACCTCACTGGGACTCAGATTCACATTTTATCATAGACGAGGGAATTAAGCTAGATGTTCTCTATGGTTGCTTTCAACTCTAAAATCCTTGGATTTGTGTGATCTTATGGTTTCATTATTTTTATTTCCAGTTTCAATAAGCAATTTCATCGTCAGCCTGCTGAGAAATTCACAGCCTGTGTTCTCCTGACACAACCCTGTGGGGCCCGTGTACTGTGCACACCCCAAGGGGCGCCTCCCTGTCCGCTAGCAGAGAACCACCAGCGGGCTGATTTCAGGGATGGGGTTTGCAAACAGACACGCACACACGCACAAGGGAGCCTCCCTGTGACATGTCAAAGTGGCTGCAGGTGTGTTCCTTTCTCCCCCCTCCTCACTAGTTGAAACCCGAGGGAGCAAAGTGTGGGATTTAGTACCGTGATTGAAAATGGAAGTCATCACGTGCCCATCTTGGGAATAACGTGATACTGGAACAACTGAGAGTTGTGGAGCAGCCTGACATGACGAGACAGGAAAGTGCAGTCTGGAGATCCATGCTTACCAATTAAGCAGGCAATTACTGAAGTCGTTTTCTCCTGTCTGAGTATGAAGTGATCACAGGAGACACAGGCAGGGCAAGAGTGGAAAAGCTTGCTCAGAGACACAGGATTTAATTTGGTGACATCAGACAAGTATTTTGGAAAGTATCCCTTTACCCTGTAGTGAAGCACAATAAATGAACAGCCAGCAAATGGCTCCCCTCCCCGACTGCTCAGGACACACAGAATACTTACGCCCGTATTTAAAAGGTAGTCCAAGCCTTTCTGTGGTTACTAGTGTTGCTGGGGAAACAGCAGTCGAGAAATGGGCTGCCTCAAGAAAAAAAAAAGTAAGTGACTAAGTCCTGGTTACAGTGTTATAAGAGGAAACACACATATTCATGGGAGAAGCACTAGTTAATTTTCAGAAACTAGAGAGTGGCGGATGGGAAAGTGTAAGGGGAGACATAAACTAATCTGCGACAATAAATGGCGATGCGTTTTTCTCCGTCTGCCTGAACGAGTCTGCCCCTAACCAAATCATTTAACTTCCTTCTGGCTCTGCCTCCTGGCAAGTAAAGTGCAAGTAATAGTGTTGACCACTCTGTAACTTCTTTACAGGAGTGTTATGAAAAAAATAGAAATTAATTCAGTAACCACAAAGGTGTTTAAGATTCACAAGTGAATATTCCTTTTGGGTTATTAATAAGAGTGACTGCACTATCCCGTAGAGAATACAAATAAGGAATCACAGCCTACTGCAGTTTTTCCTAGAATCAGACACCGTGAACGTTAAGTACAGACTGAATAATCTTGTGCTACTTTTCTCCGCCCAGAAAAAGGAGAAACTTCTCCCAGACAGTCTTCCCTCCTCCAGCCTCAGCTTTCTAGACATGGTTAAAGTAGAATCTTTCTATAAAAATGGAGGCTAAGAAAGGAGTGTGCTTGTAAGATGCAGGTTAAAGAAGCATTTTGGTCTGTTTACAGTTTAGATCTGTGATACTACCAAATATCTTCAGAGTTGGTCTTTGTAGGTTTACTGTGCAATTTGGCGTGATGAGAATAAATCTTGTTCCCCACAATTGGTTGGTAGTAGCCTCCTGGAATTCAGCATGGAGTAGGTTTCTGAGTCGGCATGGTGTCTGGCAGGATCCTCCTCTCTGCTGATATAGGCAAATTCTGGGGGCATTTTCACCTGGGTCGACTCAGGGACTCGGTTATAGGAGGTGAAGATCAACGAGACAAGCAGCCATAGAGAAATATTTCATTGCTCCCATGGATGGTCATGTCAGCTTTCAATCTGATATGTACAATTGGAAAACTCTTACAAACAATATTTTAAAAAAATTCAACATAGTTATTATTTTAAAGATTCCCCTCAAGTGTCATGAATGACTCATCATTCTTTTAGAAAGCCTTGAGCCTACTGGGCCCAAATGACATTAACTTCCCATCTGGACTTACATTTAACACATATCTCCGGTTCTCATTAGCATTGACAACCATGAAATAAATTTCAGTCATTTTTTTTCACACAAGAGTGCATAATTGAAAGGTTTGTTTTGCTACTAAAATCGTTATCTACCAATTACTAGCGGAGGATGCAGGAGTGGGCTCGAGGAGAAAGGATAAACCAAGCAGTGTTCCGTTTGCGACCTCCATCGGCACACAAGCCCTGCCAGCAGGAAGCCGTGTACCACATCAGGACACTCTTGTCCATTTCTCACGACCAGATCCCACACACTCAAAGAACAGATCCTTTAACAAAACAATATAACTTAAAGAAAGTTGTAAATATTAAAGATGCAGTCTTCAATTATGCCCAGAAGACTCAAAAGTAAGCAAGCCATACGTACTTTTTCGGCAGGTAATTTTCAAAAAGCAGAACCTGTGGGCAATATCAATAGATTATTTTTATATGTAAAGTTTTTTATTTCTCTGCCAATGAGCTTTATTCAGAAGTCATTTAAGACACGTAGGTGAGGCCACGGTAGTCTTTCTCTCCACTGCTCTGACCACAGTGGCTCAGCTATTATCTTTTGGGTAAGACTTACATTGCTTTCTTTTTGTACAAGTGTTTTTTAAAATTTATTTTAATAGACAAATACTAATTGTGTATATTTGTAGGGCACAATATGATGTTTAGAGCTATGTACACATGGCAGAGAGATTCAATCAAGCTAATTAACATTCATCATATCACCAAATTTTCATTTTTTTGGTGGCAAAAACATTAAAAATCAATTATCTTAGCAATTTTTAAAACAACTTTATTGAAATATGGTTGACATACAATAAGCTCTGCTTATGTAAACTGTACAGGTTGATGAATTAACATCTATACACCTGTGAAATGATTACAATTAAGAAAATCAGCATATACATAACCACCCAAATTTCCTCATACCCCTTCTAAATGCATTGCTCCTGTCCCTCTTTGTGTTGGTTTATTCTGTGTTGACTTGGCTAGACCACTGTGCTCATATATTTGGTCAAGCATTATTCTGGTTGTTTCTGTGAAGCTGTCTTTTAGATGAGGTGAACATTTAAATCGGTAGACTTCGAGTCAAGCAAATTGTCCTCTATAGCATGAGTGGGCGTCATCCAAGTAGTTTAAGGCCTTAACAGAACAAAGATTAGTACTTCTGCCAGCAGACTGCCTTGGGACTCGGAATGCAAACCCTCCCTGGGCCACTAGTCAGCTGGCCTTACCCTGCGGATTTTGGCCTTACCCTGCGGATTTTGGACTTGCCTCTCCACAATCGCGTGAGCCAATTCCATAAAATAAATTCACCCTCTCCTGTGTGTATACATACATGCGTACATACATATACACAAACATATACCCTGTTGGTTCTGTTTCCCTGGAAAACTCTGACTAATATACTCCCTGTCCGTGCCCTCTCCCCACACCTGTTCCCCAGGCAACAACTGATCTGCTTTCTGTCACAAATGATTACTTTGCATCTTTAAGAGCTTTATACATATGAAATAATGCAGTATGTATTTCATGTTTTTTTTTATTTGCTGGCTTCTTGCATTCAGCACAATAATGTTGAAATTCATGAATGCTTTTGCATGTATCAATAATTCCTTTTTTAATTGATGAATCATGTAGCATAGTATGTTTATATCACAATTTTTTCTTATTTATTTATTTCGAGACCAGGTCTTGTTCTGTCACCCAGGCTGGAGTGCAGTGGCTTGATCATAGCTCACTGCAGCCTCAACTTCCCAAGCTCAAGTGACCCTCCTGCCTCAACCTTCTGAGTAGTTGTGACCACAGGCGTGTGTCACCATGCCTGGCTATTTTATTATTATTATTTTTTGTAGAGATGGTGCCTGACTGTGTTGCTCAGGCGGCTCTCAAACTCCTGGGCTCCAGCGATCTTCCTGCCTCTGCCTCTCAAAGTGCTGGGATTATAGGGGTGAGCCACCGCACTGGGCCAATACCACAGTTCTTAAAAAATCTATTCACCTGTTGGTAAGCATTTAAGTTTTTTCTAGTTCGGAACTATTACAAATAAATTTGTCCTGAACATTTGTGTACAAGTTTTTCTATGGACCCATGCGTTTAATTTCTCTTGGGCAAATGCCCAGAAGTGGAATGGCTGTGGGGTCATATGGTAGATGTATGTTGCTAATACGGGCTTTTAACTCTGTGTGGTTTTCTATTATATAACAGAGCGGTCAGAAACTCAATTTATCATTCTCATAAATCCTAGCTGTGAATTATGATTTGTTTCATTATTAGAGTTGAACTCAACTTTTTGAATGACTATTTACAAGTGTGTCTTGGAAAGTCCAGGGGAAATAAATCTACACTTTCAAGTTCTGAAAAATAAACTCATTTCAGTTTAAAAAGAGTATTGTTTCATATTCTTTACACTTAACTGCAGTCAATGAAGAATAGAATTAAAATTCATAATCTGGCAAAAATAGAATTTAAAACTTTTTCTAGGTATGAAACATTTTAAATCTGTGCCTGTCTAAAAAGTAAACATAGCTGTTTTTTCCCATTACTGAGAAGTCTGTAATTCAATGTAGGACTTGGTTTAGCAGAGCCAAACCAGTATTTATGGAGAAAAATGCCACATTTTTACCATTGAAATAGAAGTGCGTGGACAGGCAGCAAATTCCCTGGAAACTGACAATTAGGTAACTTGCTCACTAAAGGCACTATGCCCAAACTGTTTGCTTTTCTGTTTCTCTTAGATTCAGATTTGTTTGTCTTTATGTGTAATGAGGAGGTTGGCCACCAAGTGATGTTTTCATCATCAGCAAGCTTATCTTTCAGAATCTTCCTTGTTGGCAAATGTAGTGACTCAGAAGGAAAGCGTATTAAGTTCTGGGAGTCTAAGAGAAACATTATTTGAAGTGGCATTATCATTGCTCTATAAGTGAATTCCTGGATCATCTCTAGCATCAGAAAGATAATTTTAAAATAAATAAAATAAAACCAATGGGTTATTGAGCCCCAAGGCACCATCAGATAGGAATAGTAATAAATCAGGCTGATAGCCTTAAAACAGCCTCTGATTTTTCTTACTAATCAAATGAGAGCAGAACCCAGCTATCACTGCAGAAGAAAAGCCAAATTTAATTAGCTTATCCAACAATGTCATTTAGTAAATCAAAAGGCTTTGAAAGGTCAATGAATCTTGCCCTTATCATCTCATTATCTTCTGTCACTAACGAGGTATCATTAACCAGCCCCACAGCAACAGTTATTTTAGTGCCTGGCAATAGCTCACTATAGTTAGTGACATCCTGTGCTACTTCAAAAATGGTCGTGCTTGAAAAAGTCTATTCTTTTACTTGCAGTTCTGCTTTAAAACTTTAACATTAACCATAAAATTCATCAGTATTGGTGCCAACTGCAAACACAGTAACTTAAGTAAAGCTTCACCACTGATTTATTTATTCACTGTCTATATTTATTAAGCACCTATGATGTGACTAACTCACTCTTTGGTAGTTACTTTGGCAACAGGGATGAGCTGCATTTGAATGAGTGTCTTCTCTGTGTGCTTAGGATTTGCTTATTCTATAAGACTGTTGGTGAGTAGAACATCAAGTCATACAGGCAAGGCCTTGCCTCCCATATTGCTTACCATTTTTTTTTAAGAGGGAAGAGACACAATTGGGAATTTTGGTGGTAGCCCCAACAATGTGGGATTACAGTTGACTGGCTGAATAAACTGGCAATGAGATGGGGATTCAGAGGGAGAGCCAGGCTTCTGGAGGCCAGAGACTGTGAGGAAGGAAGACTGTTGGAGGAAGACGTGACCCTTAAAGATGGCTGCAAGTGGCTTATGAGAAGAGGAAACTTCAGGGGGAAATTCGTGCAGAGCAAAGACGTAGATACAGGGTTATGTTTAGAGGACAGCAAGTTGAATCAACTTTGTTAGAGCAGCAAATGCCTCAGGGGCAGTAATTCCCAAACAGCTTTCAGCCACACACCCTTTCTGCATAGGATGAGATGATGATGATAATAACAACAACAACAGCAGTAATAGTAGTAATATAAATAGTAACACACACAATTTCAATGTGATATGCAGCGTTTTTACATAAGTGCTTTTCATATATGAATTAATTTAATCATCCTAACAGACCTATGAGGTCGTATAGTCACCATCTCCCTTTAACAGATGACAAAAGTTAAGTGCACATGGTTTAAATAAGACCAGTCCAAGGTCACTCAGCAAGAAATGGGTTAGCTGGAATTTGGGCTCAGACACAATCCTGCCTCTCCAGGTCACTCAGCAAGAAATGGGTTAGCTGGAATTTGACTCAGACACAATCCTGCCTCTCCAAGCAACGGGGCCTTTTTCCATGAAAACATACTTTCTGGATTTCCCACACAATTTCAGAGGGTTTATTGACTTCACAGACTCCAATACCTTCAGGTTACATAGTTTTGATCTGTGGAGTACTTCGTAAAAATTTTGCATTCACACTGGTACATGACAAAGTGAGATGTTTTCTGTAGAAAACGAGGAACAGTAAACATTGCTAAGCAGGAAAAGGACGGGTACTTACAAGAATGGAGAGAGAGTAACAATTGCTAATTGAATAACATGTTTCAGTTTCTGTGACAGGCACTTGCAGTATTATGTCACCTAATCTCCCAGCATCCAAAAAGCATTGTGTTTTACCTGCCCCTCGCCCCTGAGCTTTTTACTTACAGGCCAGAAACCTGGTCTTCTGAGAGTGTAATTTCCCCAAGGGTGTGGTAGCAGGCAGGATCTGTGCCCACCACTCCTTCCCCATCTGCAAGGAACATGGAATCTTTGCTTTTTATCAGTTATGTGCATCCATGCATCCAGCCCTCAGCTTCTGTTAACTGCCCGATAATGGCTCACACCAGTCAGCTTCAGATACTGCTCTTGGGCAATGAGTTGGCTGCTCAACTAGTAAAGAGGACTAGAGGGCCTGGAAGTTCAAATCACCCTGAGCACCACCACCACCAGTGCCAGTACACCCAGTACTATGCTCTGAAGCTGGACAAGGCTCTAGAGCCCCCCTGCAGAGACCAGCTGATCCTAGGACTCCATCTGCAGTCTCACCCTTGCTAAGCTTTCCCTTCTCTGTCTTGCCTTCCTGACTCCTGAGAGCATTAACTAATAAATATCTTGCACTGGAAACCCTGCCTCGGACACTGCTGGTGAGAGGATGCATACTTCCATGCTCATGCCAGCTGGACAACCTAAAGGTCACCAAGCTCAGCTCTGATCTGCGTTTCCTGGCCTTAGTCACAGCGTAAGAACTAATGGCCACAGATGGGAGGGATAACAGCATCCATGAAGAATCAGTATCTAGAAATTATTTATATTTAGCTTCATTTTTGCTAAGTAATTCTATGAACTCTTACAAATGAGAACTTGTAAAGTAAAAACATTTGAAGATTAAGTTAAACAGAGCATAAATTATATTATATTATACATTATTCTTCAATATGATCTCTAACGACTTGGTTTTCGAGTATGTGGATGGCAAATATGTGGATTACACAAACCATTACTAAAATGAGCTGCATAAATTCCAAAAGGCTTCTAATACTAGCCCAAATGTGAGAACTCTTGAGTAAATTTAAATATTATGTATGAGGGTCACTCCAAAGGGAACAGGATAAGCAACTGTCCCAATAACACATGACACATTGACAGGCCCCACTAGTGTGCTCTGGCTTAGTGTGTTGTGGATGTTTGGAGCTGTATGTTACCTTGTCCTGTCTGTGAATCATGGATTGAGAGATCGTTAGTGTATCCCTTTGCCACACATGGTAACGACTTGTGTTCAGTCTGAAGCTCCAACAAGTAGATGATAGATGAAGTGTGGATAGCCGCATATGTGAGCAGTGTGGTCACTAGTGGCAATACCAGGAAGAAGCTGCAGATATACAGTGAAATTCAATTCCAGACATGTGTTTATATTGACTGTGGTGTTTTGTGCTTAATTTTTCTTTAAGAAAAAAGTACTTTAAGAAGAAAATTCTTAGAAAGTTCTGTAACACATAGGATTTGACAAAAGCAAGCACATTGATAATCATAATTTATTACGTAGCTTTTTTCTACAACAACTCACAGATGTGAATTTATTTTCATTATATATACTTTTTTCTCTGGAACACTCACTAAGACAAAGATGCTTAGATTTTTGAAGCGGTATTTTTTCTTTCCTTTAGGAAAACCTCAACATGATTTTTTAAAAGTATTACCATTTGTGTTGGGGAAAGTTATTTCTTTTACTAAGAAGCAAGAACAAAATAAACATGACTTTAGTAGCACCTTTCATGTTTTTACATCAAAATATTTTATAGCCTTCTAAATTATTCGTTGTATTCCTTCACTAGGTACACATACAGGATTTAAAAAATTTTTTTATATTTGTGAAACAGAGAAATCTGCCACAAGAAAAATGCTGTGAAATGGAAAACAAAAACAAAAAACAAACAAACAAAAAAAACTTAAAGCAGAGAATCCCTAGAAGTGAGTGTGAAAGAAGTGTTGAGATGAAGAATGTTCCAGAGAAAGCTGCCTCCTTTCTTTATGAATGAAGTCGTGACTTTCAGTTGCAGGCCTGTGTTCTGCAATGAGCTTATAGGTCCCAATCTGAAATGTCATGCTTTTGTCCAAACTACATAGGACTTATTTTTTACACAAATAATCAGATGAAGATTCCGCTATCGGGAAAAAGAACAATATTCTTGAAACATAAACATTAGCAGTAATATGAAGAAAGCTGTAAGAAAAATAAACTGCCCTTTAGAATGTCTTTTTGTAAATAGAAGCAATGTCTTCTATTGAAACCACCTCTGCCTTTTACAAAGCTGCTGTCTATAATTCAATTATTTCTCTGCCACGCATTGAACACCGGTAGCTTCATCTTTTGATTTTCTAGGGTTTGTTTGATCAGAATCTCTGAAAATGCACTCATGTGAACTTCTGTCAAGTGCCTGAATGACAGCAAAAGAATGTTTGGAGATGGAAAAAATCAGTGCATATGGGACTGAGTGACAACTTCTTAATGGAAACCTAAAAAGGGAGATTTCTAGCCAAAATGTTTAATTACTGCTTATTTGAGAGAGGCCAAGCCATCTGTTGGCTGGGATCTTGTCCCCACCTTTGGGGATTGCCTGGTGATTGGTTGGCCACGTGTAAGAGAACCATCTCCAACTGACATCTGTCATCAGTCAAACACCCAACTGTAAAGATGAGCAAAGTTGCTATCGGCTGTCAATGGGCCATATGGAGCAATGAGTAAACGAACAGAAAGCAACCACATCACACTGACTCCGGGTGTTTAAACAGGCAAACCAACATGCCACTCACCAGCCCAGCCACCACATCTAGATTGCAGCCCTGGGACACACTCTGCAAAAGAGGGTGTGGGAAGCGGGGTCATGGCTATGGGTTAGAAGCCTTCTTGTCTTAATCTTTGCTGGAAAGTTGAATGGACTAAATAAGCAATTAAATAAATAAGTTAATCCATCGGTCAAGAAGTGTATGTATGTTAGGGTGGAATAATAAGAAATCTACAAACAGAGATATGCTGATGTCAGAAACATTAGCCCCAGGAGTGGCATCAGTAGGGTAAAGTCTGTCCTTGTTGAGAACTAAGGTAAGAACACCCATGAACAGGCTTGAACAGTCTCGACTTGTCTTGGAGAGCCTTGTACAGACAAGCCATTGCTAAAGATGATTATTTTAATGCAAATACAAATAAAGTGTGTTTAAATACTTGACAAATATGGCTGTGATCTTAACATCATGTTCACATGTTCACATAACACTAGACTCTCCCAGTAGCTTTGTACAGGTGTTTTCTATTTGTTTAAGATTTTATCCAAGAGAACGTCTTACAGGGAGTTACCTAACTTAAAGAGCTATCACATAGCCTTTAAACTGTGGAAAGCATTCATAGTGTCTAAGTGAAATTAGAACTGGATACTGAGTTATCATTTCTAGAACTGGAGTCAGGAGCATGTGGTTGGTAGCACCTTTATGTGACTGAAGAATTAATTTGCAGCCCTAAGATTTTAACTTCATTTAGTTGTAGATATTAATGAATTTACTTCAGGGGTCTTCAGTCCTGACTATGCATTAGACTAATTGAATAAAAATCCCAGAGAGTGGGTTCTAGATATAAACATGTTTTTTAAAACTTTATCAATCATTCAAATGTACAGATAAGAGCCATTACTTATAAATTCAGTTCAGCGGAATTTTGAGTCAAATTTAATGAAGCCATTACGAAATGTGGACTTCAGGAGACCCAGCCTGCCCGCAAGCAGACAGAGGTCTAAAACACACTGGCTTTGTCGAAATACATCCGGTAGCACCCATGCCTGGTGTGAACCCAGGAATCCTGGGGCTTCATCTTTCCCAGCAATTTCTGTGCACATCCATTTCATACCAATTATTTTCTGCATGAATATCTGGTCAGCACTTCAGTTCTATTAGGACCCAAGCTCTTCTGTGAACCCCCAACCATCTTTAAATTCCTCTGAGGTCACAATAGTGCCACCTGCCCAGACATGGCCAGCTACCTGAAACTTTTGCCAGGCTGGGTCTCCCTGATCTCCGTGGCCACCAGAGGAATAGTGGCCATATTTTGCAAATAATGGCAAAAACCACAATTACTTTTGCACCAACCTAATAGCTGCCATGCATGGAGTGCATGCTACATGCAAGCACTATGCCACCTGCTTTGCACAAATCCCTTTTGATCACATAGCAAGTTTGTAAGATAAGAATTCAGGTAAAGATTGTTGTTACTGTTTTGAAAATAAGAAAAAATAATTTGGTTGTATAACTGCAGTGCTAGATTTCATCCCAGGTCTCTTTGACTCCAAAGCCTGCATTTATCTGTTTTGGCCACTAACATTGGTCTACAGTTCCCTTTCCTCAAACTTGGACCTAATTACACTAGATCAGGGCCCAGGTCTGCAGCCCTGCTCCCAGCAAGCTCCACGCAATTCCACTGGCCTCCTCCTTCCCACTGGACCATGGTTCTGCATCCATCACATCCCAGCTGAGGTCTAACAGGCACAAATCCACAGACCATCTTCTCATTTACCACTGACCAATACAGGAGTCCAGGTTCCTCTGACCCTTCTCCATCCCGGATTTTGCTTCTCCTGATTGTCAGTACGCTTCACTATAGGTTGGTCTATGTTTAAGTGCTTTACGTTTAACCACTAAAATAAAAAGAGCCTAATACATGGATTGACTTCACCATTGTCTTTGGAGCAAAATTGTTTCTTATTGAATCTATTAATAAATGATTTTCATTAAAAATCTTGAGGTTGGCTGGGTGCGGTGGCTCATGCCTGTAATCTCAACACTTTGGGAAGACGAGGTAGGTGGATCACTTAAAATCCAGATTTCGAGACCAGCCTTGCCAAGATAGTGAAACCCTGTCTCTACTAAAAATACAAAAATTAGCCGGGCATGGTGGCATGTGCCTGTAGTCCCAGCTACTCTGGAGGCTGAGGCAAAAGAAACACTTGAAGACAGGAGGTAGAGGTTGCATTGAGCCAAGATCATGAAACTGCCCTCCAGCCTGGGTGACAGAGCAAAACTTCATCTCAAAACAAAAACAAAAACAATTTTGAGATTTATTCTCCTTAAAATAAAAGGTGAGTAATCTTGAATTACATACTCTAGTAATATTTATTTAATTTACTCAGAAGCAGTGAAATTCTACATGCAATGTAAATAGGGCAATTTGGTTTTTTTTTTTAAGGACAGGGTTTCAATATATTGTGCAGGCTTGTCTTAGACTTTTGTTTTTTTTTTTCTTTTTTTTGAGACAGTCTTGCTCTGTTGCCATGGCTGGAATGCAGTGGCATCGTCTCGGTTCACTACAACCTCCATCTCCTGGGTTCAAGAAATTCTCATGCCTCAGCCTTCTGAGCAGCTGAGACTGCAGGCATGCACCACCACGCCTGGCTCACTTTGGTATTTTTAGTAGATACGGTGCTTTGTCATGTTGACCAGGACAGTCTCAAACTCCTGGCCTCAAGCAATATGCCCACCTCAGCCTCCTGAAGTGCTGGGATTGTTCGTGTGAGCCACCATGCTGGGCCTGGTCTTGAATTCTTGAGGTCAAATGATCCTCCTGTCTCAGCCTCCCCAGTAGCTGAGACTAGAGGCTTGAACCACTGCACCCAACCAATTTGTTTTCTTATTTTGAAAGTGCAACAAATAAACATCACAGTGGACTGAAAAACCACATCTCTACCTTAAATTCTAAGCTGTCTCTGGAGTTCAGTTACAATTCCTTAAATGAATGCATTCAGGGTAATTGTTTGGTAGTTTCAATACATTTATGATATGGCTTGGCTGTGTCTCCACCCAAATCTCATCTTGAATTGTAGCTCCCATAATCCCAGGTCATGGGAGGGACCTGTTGGGAGGTAATTGAATCACAGGGGCAGGATTTTCCCCTGCTCTTCTCATGAAAGTGAATAAATCTCATGCAATCTGATGGTTTTATAAAGGGCAGTTCCCCTGCCCATGCTCTCTTGCCTGCTGCCATGTAAGACGTGCCTTTAGTCTTCCATTGCCTTCTGCCATGATTTTGAGGCCTCATCAACCATGCTGAATTGCGTGTCAATTAAACCTCTTTCCTTTATAAATTACCCAGTCTCAGGTATGTCTTTATTAGCAGCATAAGAATGGACTAATACAATTTATTTGCTTAAAATGATATGCTTTTGTTTTAAAAATGATACATACTTGCTGCTATGGTTTGGCTGTGTCTCCACCCAAATCTCATTTTAAACTGTAGTTCCCATAATCCCCACATGTCACGGGAGAGACCTGATGGGAGGTAATTGAATCATGGGGTGATTTCCCCCATGCTATACTCATGATAGTAAGTTCTGAGAAGATCTGATGGCTTTATAAAGGGCTTCCCCTTTCACTGGACACTCGTTCTTCTCCTTCCCACTGCCATGTGAAGAAGGATGTGTTTGCTTCCCATTTCAGCGTAATTGTAAGTTTCCTGAGGCCTCCCCAGCCCTGCAGAACTGTGAGTCATTAAACGTCTTTCCTTTATAAATTATCCAGTCTCGAGTAGTTATTTATAGCAGCGTTAAGAATGGACTAACACACTAAATTGGTACTGCGTAGTGGGGCACTGCTGTAAAGGTATCTGAAAATGTGGAAGCGACTTTGGAACTGGGTAACAGGCAGAGGTTGGAACAGTTTAGAGGGCTCAGAAGAAGACAGAAAAATGTGGGAAAGTTTGAAACTTCCTAGAGATCTGTTGAATGGCTTTGACCAAAATGCTGAGAGTGATATGGACAATGAAGTCCATGCTGAGGTGGTCTCAGATGGAGATGGGGAACTTGTTGGGAAGTGGAGTAAAGGTCACTCTTGCTATGCAAAGAGACGGGACATTTTGCCTCTGCCTTACAGATCCATGGAAATTTGAACTTGAGAGAGATGATTTAGGGTATCTGGTGGAAGAAATTTCTAAGCGGCAAAACGTTCAAGAAGAAGCAGAGCATAAAAGTTTGGAAAATTTGCAGCCTGACAATGTGATAGAAAAGAAAGCCCCATTTTCTGGGGAGAAATTCAAGCAGGTTGCAAATGTTTGCATAAGTAATGAGAAGCCAAATGTTAAGCACCAATAAAATGGGAAAAATATCCCCAGAACATGTCAGAGACCTTCACGGCAGCCCCTCCCATCACAGGCTGGAGGCCTAGAAGGGAAAAATGGTTTCCTGGGCTCCCCTGCTGTGTTCAACCTTGAGGCTTTGTGACCTGCATTCCAGCCACTTCAGCTGTGGCTAAAAGGGGCCAACGTACAGCAGCTCAGGCCATTGCTTCAGAGGGTGCAATCCCCCAGCCTTGGTAGCTTACACGTGGTGTTGAGCCTGTGGGTACACAGAAGTTAAGAACTGAGATTTGGGAACCTCCACCTAAATTTCAAAGGATGTATGGAAAAGTTTGGATGTCTAGAAAGAAGTTTGCTGCACGGGCAGGGCTCTCATGGAGAATCTCTGCTAGGCCAGTGTGGAAGGGAAATGTGGGGTTGGGGTGCCCACACAGAGTCCCCACTGGAGCACTGCCTAGTGGAGCTATGAGAAGAGGACCACCGTCCTCCAGACCCCAGAATGGTAGATCCACTGACAGCTTTCACCGTTCACCTGGAAGAGCTGCAGACACTTAACTCCAGCCTGTGAAAGCAGCCAGAAGGGAGACTGTACCCTGCAGAGCCACAGGGATGGAGCTGCCCAAGGCCATGGTAGCCCACCTCTTGCATCAGCATGACCTGGATGTGAGATATGGAGCCAAAGGAGATCTTTTTGGAACATTAAAGTTTAATGACTGCCCTATTGGATTTCAGGCTTTCATGGGACTTTTGTTTTGGTCGATTTCTCCCATTGGAATGGATGTATTTACCCAAAGTACCCCCATTGTATCTAAGAAGTAACTAACTTGCTTTTGATTTTGCAGGCTCACAGGCAGAAGGGATTTGCATTGTCTCAGATAAGACTTTGGACTTGGACTTTTGAGTTAATGCTGGAATTAGTTAAGATGCTGGGGGACTATTGGAAGGGCATGATTGTGTTTTAAAATGTGAGGACTTGAGATTTGGAAGGAGCCAAGGGTGGAATGATATGGTTTGGCTGTGTCCCCACCCAAATCTCATCTTGAATTGTAGTTCCCATAATCTCCATGTGTCGTGGGAGGCACCCGGTGGGAGGTAATTGAATCATGGGGGTGGTTTCCCTCATGTTATTCTTGTGATAGTGAGTAAGTTCTCATGAGATCTGATGGTTTTATAAGGGGCTTTCCCCTTCGCTAGGCTCTCATTCTCTCTCCTGCCACCGTGTGAAGACGTGCCTTTGACCATGATTGTAAGTATCATGAGGCCTCCCCAGCCATGTGGAACGGTGAGCCAATTAAACCTCTTTCCTTTATAAATTACCTAGTCTCGAGTACATCTTTATTAGCAGCATGAGAATGAACTAATACACTTGCAATCTAAAATTTGGAAAAAGTAGATACAAGAATAATTATGAAAAAACAACCGTTAATATTTTAATTAAAGTGTTATATTTGATTTTACTCCAATGTATTGGAAAAAAGAAACTGAATTAAAATAAAGAACTTATTGAGCTTAGAATAAAAACATTATCTCAACATATATATTTTAATTATAATGTTCACAGCCAAAGAACTAATTATATTTTATATTATATTTTATATATATATTCTTAAAAATCCCCATAAAGTTAACATTTTTCAAAAACTTTAGAAGGTGGGTCATTATAGAAAAAGTGATAAATCACTTTCTAGAAAAGAAAATCATGGTAAAGTCATTATATTTTCTGGCTATCATAAATCCAAAGTGATTATACTTGAATTGAGAATATCAGTCAGGCTTCCTATGAATTAACTGA
This sequence comes from Pan troglodytes, assembly GCF_028858775.2. Classification (NCBI taxonomy): domain Eukaryota; kingdom Metazoa; phylum Chordata; class Mammalia; order Primates; family Hominidae; genus Pan; species Pan troglodytes. The sequence goes on along the minus strand of NC_072412.2, from coordinate 112,657,371 downwards.
ATACTGTTTGTTTGACTTTGTTATTTCAAAAGACACTGCTCTTTAAACTCCATCAATTGCTAACAAATTATGTCAAAATTTTATTTTGAGATCATGATTTATTTTCATGTTCTTAACCTTACTTTATAATTGCCTTACGTTTTTCTTGACAGAATAATCACTTATTTTGTACGATGCTATCTATTTTCTTCTTGAAGACACTTTCATGTAGCCCTCAGACTTTGTGTTCTAATTTGGAATGATTATTTCTATGCCAGCAGTAAAGGAGTTATTCTGAGATTTATTTTTTCTTCACAGTCATAAGTTAGTTCCATCTTCCCTGAAACTGATATCCTCTTTTTTCTCAGATTCCTTTTTGGCTTTGTTTCTTAGATTTTTGAGAAAATTGTTTATAGTTTTTAAAAAGGTGCATGTCCAAATAAACTTTTTGAGCCTCTTTATGTTTGAAAAGCACCTTAATTTTTCCCTTATGTATGATTTTCCTGTTTGCCCTTGTTCCTCCGTTGTTGTCAACGATTAGATTTTGTTAGTGAGAAGTCTGATGCTTGTTTAATATTTGCTCTTATTTTAAAAAATAAATTTTAGAATTTTTCTTTATCTGCTGACTTCTGAAATGTTCTCCTGTGTGTGCGTGTACGTGTGTGTGTATATATATGTGTGTATATATATACACACACACACAATATATGCACAAATATATATGTGTGTGTGTGTATATATATATATATATATATATATATATATATATGGGGTTTTTCCTGCTTTTTAGGTATTTCTACAAGTTTTGGTTTACTAACAATACCCTTCCTTTTCATTGGCAGTGCCATTTTTGTGATTATATTTATGAGTAATGTAGTCAGTGCTCTGTCTTAAACTAGCATTTCATATTTGCCCTTATATTTGGCACTAACTGCTCTAGGAAATACAAATATTGGTAAGACAACCTTGCTATCCATAAATAAATAAAACCTGCAAATAAATAATTGCAACACAGGGCTTTGGGGGTCCTTATCCTAAGTGTTTTGTATCGCAATTCTTAAGTGGTAGGTCTGAAGAAAAAAAAAAAGATCTTTTTCTATTGTAATAATCAAGAAAGGGTGCATAAAAGAAGTAGCATTTGAGTACAATGTGTAGGGACTACAGTGGTAGAAAAGAATGCAGGCTGGATGAGTGAGAAGGGAAGCGTCAACCAAGAAGAGATGAAGGGCCAGATTGCAAAGCAGTCAGACAAGGCGTTTATGTGGGTCTTAGGAATTCTAATTTGGGAGACACAGATTCGGCTAGAAGCCAAATTGTGTTCCAAAGAGAGGAAGGGGAGTAGGAACTTTTTAAAGGAAGTGAAGTGTGATTGCACAAGTTGTTTTGAAAGACTGATCATTGGTGGAGGCTGCTGGCAATTTCCTCTGGAGGTGGATTAGGAGTTCTATGAGTTCATAGTTCACTGGGTGTCTCTGTTCGGTAGCTGCAGTGCTGGTGAAATTTAGCTATTTTCCTGGATGTTGTGGTTGTGATGGTTGGGCCTAGGTAAAGGCTCAAGGCAAATTTTTGTTTTGCAAGGGTGCAGGCTGTGCAGGTAGCGCTTCTTGGAGTGACTTTCCAACTCCACTTCAGAAGTCTGAACCAGAGCAACACCATTTTGAATATCACATTTCAGAGAAAAAGCAAGAGATTGGTGGGGAAGTGTGTGTAAAGGAGGGACAGTACAATGTCTACTCTTGGGGCAGAGGCTAGACTGGTTCGGCTGGAATGGCTATGCTTGTGTAATGAATTGGTGGCACATAAAAAGAAGGGAGGAGGTTTCATTTACTTACTAAATGCCTGAGCACTGATAATGAAGCAGTCAAGAAGCTGAGAAGCCTGGGTGAGTCAGGGTAGGCAAGTTCTCTGAGTGCAAAGCCTCTGGGGAGAGATCAGCATGCAAACAAATAATGGAATTCAGGGAAGTGTAATTTAATAAATGTATGTAAGTTTTCAAGGTGACACATATATATATGTGTGTGTGTGTGTGTATTTTGTGTGTCTACACATATGTATATTATATATAATATAATCCAGAAGCACTAAAGAAGCAATTTTCTCTGGAGGTGGGTTAGGGGTTGGGGGTGGTTTGTGGAGCACCATCCTTGAGTGCAGTAAAGAGGTTGAGCCTCAGTCAGTAGAAAACTGGATGCCATTCGATCATTAAAAAGTCAGGAAACAACAGGTGCTGGAGAGGATGTGGAGAAATAGGAACACTTTTACACTGTTGGTGGGACTGTAAACTAGTTCAACCATTGTGGAAGTCAGTGTGGCGATTCCTCAGGGATCTAGAACTAGAAATACCATTTGACCCAGCCATCCCATTACTGGGTATATACCCAAAGGACTATAAATCATGCTGCTATAAAGACACATGCACATGTGTCTGCTATAAAGACACATGTATGTTTATTGCAGCACTACTCACAATAGCAAAGACTTGGAACCAACCCAAATGTCCAACAATGATAGACTGGATTAAGAAAATGTGGCACATATACACCATGGAATACTATGCAGCCATAAAAAATGATGAGTTCATGTCCTTTGTAGGGACATGCATGAAGCTGGAAACCATCATTCTTAGCAAACTATCACAAGGACAAAAAGCCAAACACTGCATGTTCTCACTCACAGGTGGGAATTGAATAATGAGAACACATGGACACAGGAAAGGGAACATCACACACCGGGGCCTGTTGTGGGGTGGGGGGAGGGGGGAGGGATAGCATTAGGAGATATACCTAATGCTAAATGACGAGTTAGTGGGTGCAGCACACCATGGCACATGTATATATATGTAACAAACCTGCACATTGTGCACATGTACCCTAGAACTTAAAGTATTTTACATATATATAAAGTGTATATATATATAAAGTATTTTATATAAAGTATTTTATATATATATAAAGTATTATATATATAAAGTATTATATATAAAGTATATATATAGTATTTTATATGTATAAAGTATATATATAGTATTTTATATATATAAAGTATATATAAAGTATTTTATATATAAAGTATATATAAAGTATTTTATATATATAAAGTATATATAAAGTATTTTATGTATATAAAGTATATATATAAAGTATTTTATATATATAAAGCTTTTTATATATATTTTTATATATTTCTATATTATATATATAAATATATAATATATAAATATATATTTCTATATATAATATATATAAATATATTATATATATTATATATATATAATATATAAATATATTATATATAATATATATAATATATATATAATAATAATATATATATAATATATATATATAAATAATATATATATATTATATATATTTATATATAATATATATAAATATATAAATATATAAATAATATATATTTATATATATTATATATATTTATATATAATATATACATTATATATAATACATATATAATATATATAATATATAATAATATATATAATATATTTTATATAAAAAATATATATTTATATATAGAATATATATTTATATATTTATATATTATGTATAATATATATTTATATATACAAATATAATATATATTATATATTATATATATTTATATATAAATATATATATAATTATATATAAATATATATATTTATATATAATTATATATATAAATATAATATATATATTTATATATATAAAGTTTTATATATATATATAAAAAACTGACAAATCTTTAAAAAAAAAAGAGAGAAGAAAACTGGATGCCATTGAAGGCTTTTGATCCTGGGACAGTTTATTTAAATTGTGTTTTATGAACATAAATCTGAGGGTGGTTTATAACAAACAGGAAACAAACATAAAAGCCCTCAAGGTAATGAAGATGCTCTTACAAAAGTCCACTTGAGAAATTTAAGAGTCAATGAAGAAGGAAAAAAGACAAATCCAAAAGTTAGATAAGCAGAAGAATGGGTGTAAATCAGCACCTGAGAGTGAGGCAGCAAGGAGTTCAGTAGGAGGATACAAGAAGGAGTGCAGTCAGTGAGAAAACATCTAAGGCTTTTGCTCTCAGCAACTGGGTGATAATGGTAGCACTCTAAGAAGTAGAAAATTCAAAATACATCATGGTGAGGTGGAAAACACAAAAGCTTTGCACTTGGCAGATCTAATATCAAGTTACATTTCTGTCCCTAATGTTACAGAAACTTCAAGTCTCTACAATTCTTTGGGCCTCCTTTTTTTCACCTATTAAATGGGTTTGAAGTAGAATATATATTTTTATAATTTTCAAATTAAAATTCTATCATTTTTGCTTGGTTTAGACATTAGTTTTGGTGTCATTTCTTTAGTATCTTTATTCCATATATTCATAGAACACGATGCATAAATTCTACTTTATACAGGCAATGATGTTAATCTCCTGCCTGTACATTTTACCTTAGGAAGGGTTATTTCTTGAACATCCTTTGTTCTCCCCTACAAATTCCAGAGCAGAAGATCAAATAGGAAACTTTTAATGTGGATTTCAGTTTTATATATAAATCATCCTATCATTTTGGCACTACAGCTGAGTTTCCTCATATTAACTGGAGAAGATTATGAATAAATTTGCAGCATGCTGCACAGGGGAATATGTGTACATGAAATCATTCTTATTGGCAATTGCTTTTACAATTCACTGCACAGAAAATTTAACATGAGGGCACTGAATCCCACTTCTCACACTAGGGTGAAAACTGAGAGCCACAAACACAGATGTTGAGGAATTGCTGCTACTCTGATTAACCTATCTTCCTTCCAACCCTGTTCAGTTAACCCAGTCCAACACCAAAGGCATCTCTGTTGGCCACGATCTTTAACTGATTTCCCTTAGCTCTCATGCAAAATTATAACCTTTCAGTCTGGTAATCAAGATCTGCCACGCACTGCCTCTACTTCATTCCAGAGCCGCATCCTGAATTTAGAACGGTCTTATGCAGGAGTGAGGAACATTGGATGCACACATTGACCTCTGTCCCATGCCTGTTTCAGGCACTGTCACTTGATTGTGGCATTATTTCCTTCCGAGTTGTAAAACGTGTTCTCAACTCTTCACAGTGTCATGCTCCAGGTTGCTGTTAGCAAGTGGTCAGAGTGAAGATGCAAGTTACTATGCATCTGCTGTTCTTTGGTGACTTCTTCCCCCATTACTTTCTCATGGTTAGGACCCTTCAGCTTCTGTCTCTAATCCAGCTCTACTCCAAGCTCTGAGGCCAATCTTCCCAGTAAGGTTAAAAATGTAAGAAACCTCACATTAGTATTTTGAAAACTCAGAAATAAGCCAGTCTCCTTATTGGTGCCACTCTAATCTCATATTTTAGCTCTTTTTACTGGGCTTTGACATCTTCCTTGAGATTTTTTGCTTATGGTGTCAGATCTGAGGTTGTATCTTGGTTACTTATTAAGGATACCTACTTATTTTGAGATTTAGTTATTGCCTCACTCTTCCTAGTATCTCTGGGTAGCCAGAGTCCTGTCTCTTGAGGCCAACTGCATGCATAGCCTACCATCTCCTAGAAACGAGGGCTCTCTACTTCTGCTGAATCATACACTTTTTGTCTACAGTGAACCTGGTCATCACCTGGTACCAGGCTTCCTGACACTTCACTATCCAGTTCAAGTTTCTTACTAAAAATAGAATAACACTTAACACTTGTATACTTGTATAGTGTTTCTCAGTTGGCAAAATCTCTCTTTTCCCCCCTACCTTGTATCACATTGTACCTCACCGAGCCCAGTTTTTATACAATTCTACAAGAATTTTCACTTTACCAAACTGATCTCTGTATATGTTTGATAATTTTTACCCACCTCTGAAGATTTCCTCAGAACATCCTCACAACCCTGATTCTTCTCCAAAATGCTTATCTCTCTTTTTCAGCCAGAGACACCTTAAACGCTCTCACCTTTTTAAATTTTCCTTTTTATTTATTTTAGTTTTCTCAGAAACAAACACTCAGTATGGACTGACTTACAAGCAGAAACCATGTCTTTGTCTCAGGTGGCAGCAAGGCAAGAGAGTGGATCCTTGTGCCATTACCCGCCAGACCCAGGGCTTATATGCCATAGGGAAAGGGCATCTGTGCTTCCAAAGGGATGTGTAGGACAATTGTTTAAGGGCAGGATTTATATGTGCTCTACACAAGGAACAAGGGATAAATTGGAAATCTTAGAGACTTTTTGAGAACTGAAGTTAACCAGGAGTCAACATGGTGGATTAGCATCCAAGATGGAGTTGCTTTAGGCCCACGCTCCACCCTGTAATCTGACTCTTACAATCTCATGTGCTCTCCTCTTCCCCAATGGACCTTGAGCCTTTAGGGATGGTGCTTGATATTGTATAGCATCAGCAGCAGGGCATTAGCGATGGAAACAATAGGATTCCAACTGAGGGAGATTCACGGGATCTGATGAATCCTCACTACAGAATACTGTGATTTCAGTTTTTTCAGAAGAGGTACATAACATAATGAGATACATAACATTACTAATTTGAATAGTAGAAATATAATGCACACAAGTCCAGAACAACAAAAACAAAAAAGAACCTATTCCATTAGGCAGCCAACTAAAAGCATCATGAAGAAAATTAAAACCTGATTCTTCTTTAGAGACTTAAGTAATTCAGAATTCAGCCCAAATTATAGGCAAATATAAAAACTCAAAAATAATGGTCAGGACTAGAATCTAAATTTTTCTTCCTTCAGTTTTCTCATTTCTACCAAGGATAAATCATAATAAGACTAATTTATTTGCAAGTAAATTTTAGTCTCATTATATTCAGCCTGATTTTTTGTATAGAGTGCAGCAAGAATAGTGATTGGCCATATATGCTCCTTTTAAGTTGGCTTTGCTGGAAGTTTTATAAAGAATTTTGAATTTGGCTTTTTTAAAGCCTTGAGGTCAGAAGCCAGGCCAAGGATTCACCAACAAACAGATTATAATATCTGTACAGCTTTCTCTCTTCTTGAGGACTCACAATATCTTGAGATTCCTGGGACTGTTAGAAAGTGCCATTCTTTACTTGCCACAAGTCAAGAACCTTATAAGGGAACTATATAGGCAAGATACCAAACCAGTCTTTCCACAGAACATTTATCAGCTGTATAAATTCAATCTCAATTCCTCAAAGCAGCCTGGTCATACCCGAAAATGTGCCATTCTATTCAAAGCCTTGGAAAAATAACCAGTGTCTCCAAGTATGTCCCATTACAAAAGAAAACAGATTCTTACTGAATTTTATCCAAATAACTGTATTGCCATAAAATCAAGGTACTCATGAATACTTTCCAAATTTGGGGAAATCAGGTAAAGAGAAAGGTGAATTTTGCTCATAGAAGTCCACTTTCCCAATTTCTCTAAGCTGTACAGAGCTCAACAGAAAAAAAAATACATATTTTCTTTAGTTTTCTTCCATCAGAGTAGCAGCCTCCAAACAGGATGCTGACCACTCACTCCAGAGCTGCTAGCCACAAGACAAGCAGCTCTTCTTCAGTCAGTCAGCAGTTTTCTGTTGGGCCCTATGGGATCCAGCTGCTTCTCATACAGCTCCAGAGTCAGTCCTAGGGAAAAAGAGGCACCCTGCTCATGAATATCTCCTTCTAACTCCCCAGGCAGCATGGTCCTATACAAACCAGCTTCACCTTATCACGGAACAATTCTGGGCACTGCCGTCGCCATCATAGTGCCTTTGTGACACCACCCCAGATAGCATGGATATCTCAGATGTCATGATCATTCTATGTCCTTCAGGCTCAGGGGTAGACTCAGTTAATGTCCCATCGCAAGGCAGTAAATGTCCCTCAAGTGGAAATTCTCCAGCCCAGAGACCCAGTAGTCCTCACTGGGAGGTGACCACAGATCTTTGGCATAGGCCCCAGTAAATGCTCCATAAAGGACTATCAAGTGGAGAACTTGTCCACACTTCCGCTTCTCCTGTACACTCTGTGGGCTTGAACAATCCCACTAGTCCCCATTTAACATGTCCAATTAATATTGCAATATGGATGAATTTACATGCCCTCTGCTTTACAGTACTAGATAAGGGAAATAGTCCCCAGTCCTAGTATCCATTTTCATAAAACATTTAGGTACAGAAGACACAACTACTTTATAGAAAGCCATTTAACAATCCAACTTTCATAATCCTATCAACATTCACATTTTATGTTCTGGTCCCAGGAATTTCTCCACTCTTAGACCATTTTACCCTCTCTGGTGAAAAAGGATTTGGGTTCTCAGAAACGGGTTGAGTCAAGGGACCTGGGCCTTTAATGCTGAAAGATCAGCAAGGGCTCCGTTTGGTCTACCGAACCTTCAATCATGTTGTTTTAAGACCTTTGTTTTAATCTCATCAATTTTCTTTTTATTCATTCCATGAAACTTACTTTTTAGAGCCAGTGACATAATTAGCTTTAAAGTTCAATAATTATTGGTAGTCTGTCTCACAAAATCATAAAGACCCAGGTTTTGGAGGGATACTGAGGGTCAAATATTTCACATATCAACTTGGTATAATATAAAAGATTTTTCCACATTCTTCCCAAGTGTATACCCAGCCCATACATGAACATGACAGTAACAAGGAACTCACTGCTTTTCACCTTTGTAAATATGTAACCATTAAATAACCTCCTTCTCAGTTACCCTGAGTTTAATCTCTTGTAGCTCACATTCATCTCCTTAGCTTTACCCACGGTGGAAACATGTCTATATTGTCTAGTTACTCCACCATGAAATGACAGTTCTTTAAATATAGACAAGTCTTATATGTTCCCAAGTCTCTAGGCTTAATATCTTGAGACTTCAATCATTTCAGGTATTTATTCAAGTTATCTCATCATTCTAGGCCTTCCTCATATTGCTTTTGTTATCTTCAGGCTCTTTGGAGTCCATTCTTCTCTGTGTTCCTCCCCAGTAATCATCCTCCTTGCTTGGGAGAAAGAAGATGCATATTGTAGAGTTGTTGATTAAAACTGACTTTTTAATGAGGATGACAAAGTCATAAGCTAGTATCAATATAAGTGTCTGTATGTGCAGATTCTATAAGAATGTATTTAAATGAGACTTATTTTGGCTCTACTTGAACATCCTATAAAGGAACTTTGAAAAACACTTATGCATTTAAATAAAACATGAAGATAGGCAACTTATCATCACCCACTTGTTCTACATTGAAAACTGAAAGTTACCAATTTAAATAAATAAATGGCATTATAGTCATGTGGTAACTTTTAAAAGCTTAAATTATAATGTACACATGAGATTAGGTATGGATAAATTCACATTAGATTAGGAATGGGTAAAAAGACAAGAAAGGCAAGATGAATTAATTCTCAGTACATACATATCTAACTGAAGAGCTAGTGTATAGGAAATTCTAAAACTAAATAGGCATTCTGTATTTGAGAAGAATGACTGACAGCGATATTAAATAAAATAGTATGGTTTAAAATAGCAAGTTTATGTATTATTAAGAAATTTTTGAATAAAGGTTATAAGAAAAATAATAATAATCTAAATGTGTTCACTTTGAATTATAAAATGGCCTGAAGCAAGCCTAAAAGTTATATACATAGAGGGTAAATTATAAAAGTTCACACATAGTACCTAATTCTGAAATGCAAAGGTGCATTTGGTTTCCTTGAAAAAAGGTATCAAGGGACAAACTAACATCCTCAATTTATTGAGCTTCCAAATTGCAAAAACAAACCTTTGTACATTAAGTTTTTGTGTACTATTGGAACTACGTTGATATTAATTTGAATTGGAATATTTTAAAATAAGAATTGAATTCTAACACTAAGAAAATAGCAAAAAAAATGTAAAAGAAATGACAAGGGAATTAAAATCGTGTATTAGAAAATGTGTATCTAACACAAATGAAGTCAGTAATAGAGAAATAAAGGAATAAAAAATATATAAAGATATAAGGAATATAGACAATAAATAGCAAGAGGGCAAAGGTGAATTCTACTTTATCAGTAATTACACTAAAAGTAAATGTATTAAGCACTCCAATCCAAAAGCAGAGATTGACATAATGGAAGAATGAGGTGACCCAACCCTATGATGTCTAAAAGAGATACATTTGAGATTTAAACAAACAGTAGATTCATGTTAAGTGTATTGAAAAATGTATATCATTCAAACTGTAACCAAAATAGGGTTATGATAGCTACTTCAGAAAAAAAAAATGACTTTAGGATAAAACTTTTTTCCTGTAGACAAAGAAGAACATTTTTTAATGATAAAAGTGCCAACCCAACATAAAGACATAACAATTGTAAACATATATTAATAGGTGCCTAACAACAGAGATTCAAAGTACATGAAAGAAAAGCTGTCAGAATTGAAGGGAGATAGAGGCAATTCAATAATTTTTTTTTTTTTTTTTTTTTTTTCCTGAAAGTGGGTCTGGCTCTATCACCCAGGCTGGAGTGCAGTGACACAATCTTGGCTCACTGCAACCTCCACTTCCTGGGCTCAAGTTATCCTTTCACCTCGGCCTCCTAAGTAGCTGGGACCACAAGCACGCGCCAACACACTTAGCTAATTTTTTTGTATTTTTGGCTGAGACAGAGTTTCACCATGCTGCCAAGGCTGGTCTCGAACTCCTGAGCTCAAGCAATCTGCCTACCTCAGCTTTCCAAAGTAGCTGGGATTACAGGCGTGAGCAACCACTCCCAACCACAACAATAATTTTTGAAGACTTCAATACTTCATTTTCAACCACAAATAGAAGAACTAGTTAGAAGTTTCAGAAGGAAATAAAAGACTTGAACAACCCTATAACACCCACGAAATAGAAGAAAATATTTGCAAATCATATTTGCAAATTATGTGATAAGGATCCAGTGTCCAGAATAAATAATGAATTCTTACAATTCCAAAATAGAAAGGCAACATAGTTTTTAAAATGAGCAAAGGATTTGAATAACCTTTTCTCCAAAAAGGGTATACAAATTGTCAATAAGCACATTAAAAGACTCAAAATTATTAGTCATTTGAGAAATGTAAACCAAAATCACAATGAGAAACTACTTCAACCCACTAAGATAGTTCTAATAAAAAGATGAGTGGTAGCAAGTGTTGGTGAGAATGTGAAGAATTCATACATTGCTTATATAAATGCTACCATCACTTGAAAAACATTTTGGCAATTCTCAAAATGTTGAAGGGTTACTATATGATCCAAAAACTCTATTCCTATGTAGATACCCAAGAGAATTGAAAATATATGTCTATATAAAAATGTATACATGAATGTCTATATGGTCATATAGACCATTATTTGAAATATCTAAAAATTTAAAACAACCAAAACTTCCATCAAATGATGAATGGATAAACAAAATTAGGAATATCTACACAATGTAATATTATTCAATCATAAAAAGGAGTGAGAGACGGATATGCTACAACATGAATGAGCCTTGAAAATATTATGCTAAGTGAAAGAAGCAAGACACCAAGCAAGACACATAGTTTTATTTATATGAATTGCCTATAATAGGTGCATTTATAGAAACAGAATGTACACTGGTGGTTGTGTAGCGTTTAAGGGATTATGAGGAAATGAAGCAGTGACAGCTAATGGACACAGAGTTTCTTGCAAGAGTGATAAAAATATTCGAAAATTGATTCTTGTAATGTTTGCATAACAATATTTTACAAATTATTTTATTGTACATTTTAAATGCGTGAATTGTGTGGTATATGATTTACACCTCAATAAAGCTGTTACATTAATATCTAAATAGATTGGCTTGGAAGACTGAGCAAAATATATATATACATTTGAAAAATTGGTCCCTGTTATTCATTTATTTGACTGGCAATTATGGGTGCCTCCTCCAAGTCTGGAAATATTCCGTGTGTATGGGGATGCACAGGCAACTAAGTTTCCTGCAAGAAACATGGCAAGACAGACATGCAGTCTTTACGGCAGTAGATCATGTGTGCCTGACATGTGTCCTCCAGAGTTCCTGTTAAGGCATGCATATGCCCAGAAGTACAAAATAAAGGAGCCACAGCGTGATGGAGTGCGGGGGCAAAAACAGGCTGGTCAAGGCACAAGTTCCAGGAAGGGCATTCTGGTGAGCTAGGATGGATTAACAGGCACACTGTGGATAAATACAACCAATGTTCTGACATTTAAGCAAAAAGGGACAGATAATCTGGATAAACGTTTTGGCTTTTTTATTAATTAAATTTTATAAAGGTGAGTAATATTAATCTTATAAGCAGAGAATATTGAGCCCTTATAACTCAGATATAAACCTTAAGTTGATATTTTCACTTGTGAAAATTCTCATGTAAGACTCTGACTACAGTTAATGCTATGGGATACTTGTTAAACAGGAAGAACCAATACGTTGTATGTGTGATTTTATTTTGTTACAACAATGAAAATACTATAATTATACTACTTACCATTCTAAAACATTTATGCTAACAATTATAAACTTTCAGGTTTCCAATTGAGCCATTAATGAAATAGCTTAATAGAATAATACTCAAAGAGACAAAACAAAAGCTGTTTAGAAAGAGAAAGACAAAAATATCTTGCTGTTGCTCTGGATCTTCAAAACAGACTCATCAGAAGACAAATCAGTTCAGAAGATGGTTCTTTTCTGTCTCCAGGTTGTGTGGACAGAGAGTGATTCTAGTGGTTTGGTGCTGAGATATTTGTTGTTGCCAGTGGAGAATAGTGCTGGGCTAGGGAAGACCCTTAGTGCAGAAGGTTCTTGGGGAGCTTCCTCCTTGCTTTCCAGAATAGGGAAAAACACAGAAGTTGCCTCTTGCGATTCCTCTACTGGGGTCACCTGACCCTTGTGATCAGATTCAACTCAATGTTTGTTTCTGAGACTCAGCTCCACTTGGTCCCTGCTATGGTTTGAATGTTTGTGTCTCCCCAAAATTCATATATTAAAATCCTCATGAATGGGATTCATGTTCTTATAAAAGAATCCAGAGGGAGTTTTTCACCCTTTTTGCCATTTGAAGTGACAGTGAAAAGACTTCTTTCTATAAACCAACCAGGAAGTGAACCCTAACCAGACACCAAATCCGCCAGCTCCTTGACTTTGGATTTCTCAGCCTCCAGAATTATGAGAAATAAATTTCTGTTGGTTATAAGTCACCCAATTTATGGTACTCTATTACAGCAGGCTAGACAGACTAAGAGAGTCCCTTGGACAAGAGCTGATGTAGGTTTAGCCACCTATTTCCAGTTCATGGCTGGAAGCTTCTACTTTTGGGCCAGTTCCTGTTTTCTCAGATAGCTACCTTTGACAAAGTCTTCCTTTCTTTTTAACATTTTCTCTACATGCTTTTCTCTACCCTGAGGTTCCTGGTAACTACCTACAGGCCTTTCCCCTATTTACACCCAGTCTACTCTTCCCTGCAGGACCTATTGTTCTAAATTGCCTTCCTCTGGAGAGAAGAACTCACCCAAAGGGAAACTTTGAAAACCTGTGGACCTGTTTTTTTGTGGTTTTTGTTGTTGTTGTTGTTTGGTTGGTTGGTTGGTTGGTTTCCTTAGCAAAGAGGAACCTGGAAGGCTATCTTATGCAAAGCATGGAACTGCCCTGCACAATAAATAATAGTCTCAGTTTTCATGGCTTTCCACATTTTGTAGGATGTTCATGTAAAGAAAAGCTTATTGGTAATTTTTTGCTCCTAAAATTTAGTTGTTTAATTATAAATGCAAACTACTGTTATAAAATTCTAATATAGGTTGTCTTTTTCAGGAATGCAGCTATGTCTAAAATGAGAAAAACTTTTTTTTTTTGATCATTATGAACTTTCCTGGGGATTATTTACCATTTAAAAAATATGTGGTGTTGTCCATGGTATTTGCATCACCAGCATGAAACATCTGAATCACTCTGAGTGTTTATCTATTGTATTCATGGAGATTTTACATACAAGAATTTCTTAGCCATTTATGCTGCTATAACAAAATGCTTGAGACTGGGTACTTTTTAAACAACGGAATGTATTGCTCACAACTCTGGAGGCTGGGAAGTCCCAGATCAAGGCACTGGCAGATTTGGTGTCTGGAGAGGGCCTGTTCGTCATAGATGGCCCCTTGTTGCTGAGTTCTTACGTGGCAGAGGGGCAAATGAGCTTCCTTAGGCCTCTTTTATAAGCTCACTCATCCCATTCGCAAGGGCTTCATCCTCATGACCTAGTCATCTCCCAAAGGCCTTACCTCGTAATACCAACACACTGAGAATTAGATCTCAACATATGAATTTTGGAGGGACACAAACATTCAGACCATAACAAAGGGTGAGCATCTAATTTCTTCATTTCTTGTAGAGTAGTACACCTTAATTGAGCCTTTACTTTCTGGAATATATATAACATATAATTATATATCGATTATATGTAATCTATATATATATTTAAGATAGCTATATATATAAACCAGGAGCATCTAATTTCGCCTATGCATTTTATTTCAAGATAATAAGCAAAACATTGCAAAACTATTTATGAATTTAAAAGGAGGGGATTGGGTTTGCAAGCATTGAGAACCACTTCTCGTCACATTTCTGTTTTTGTAGCTGAATTAATTGCACTAGAAATCCAAAAAGCAACAGATTAAACTGATCCAACTGAAGATTCAAATACCTTAGTCTTCTCATGTGTGTTTTATTTTATTAATAGCAATCTCTATTCTTGAGCTTCTTCTATGTCTGGGCATTGAACTGCATTGTGTGTGTTGTTTCATTTAATTCCTGCCATAAATCCAGTGGCAGGTAGCATCATTTCTATTTCACAGAAGAGTTCTATAATAAGCACATATGTTAAATGGTGGAGCTAGGATTGGAACCAAGCTCACTTGATTCAAAGGCCTTGTCTTTCCACCACACAAGCTCTTCCTATTTCAAGGTGTAACATCTCAGTCCAAACAGATTTCTACTTGAAAAAGATTTGAACGTTTGCTAAAAATTCTTGCAGAAGCACTTGGGAGAAATGTCTGGGGGCAGTATGCATCACAGCACCACAGCAATCCTCCCCCCTCCACCCGAAAGTAAGAAGTGAATACCCTGAGAAAACCTTCCACCTAGTGATGATGTTATCATATGTCTACAGGAACCTCAAGTGACATTTCCAGCTACTGCCAACAGCTACATGGTAGTGGTTGGGGTGAAGCTGAAGCGATCTCTGTGGCCATCACATGGCAGCTGAGAGCCTCACCTTCTTTATTTAGGAGAGAATTAATTAGTTCAATTATTCTCTCAAAAATAAAAACTGCTCGTTATTTGAAAAAGAAAATTTGATTCAAATTATTATAATTGCTGGTTCACTGAACTCCAAACCTCTCATTAGGATCACAGAAATTTCCCATGCAAAAATTCTGTTTAGTCTTCATTTTTTTTTAGGGTAGCAGATGAATTCACAGAGAAAAGCTTTAGTGTATTTTGATGTCATTAGTACTAAGAAGTGGACAAATTGGTCCAGAAACGTTCAACTCTTCCAAAGGCCAATAAAAGAAGACACCAAGAAACAAGACTCACTAAAGAGTACTCTGTGCTTTTGCCAACACAGAGTGTGTGTTTCATTCAGCCAAAAATTCCTGCCCTGCTATGTAAATGAAACGTTTTCTAAAGTTCATGCCAAATTTATCTTGTTCGGCACTTTTTAACATTTTGTCTCCCATTTTTGGCTATCCTTTTAAAGTAAGAATGTTTTTGAACATCAGTCATTTAAAATCTATTCATGTACTTGATTCATAACCTTGTTTTGGCATTGCAATTTACTGGGTATTCAGATGACTAACTAGTTTGCAAGACTATTTATATGGGTATTATATCATTTGTACAAATTTGATTTTAATTCAGCACTGGTTAATGGGCCATAAAAATAAAGAGCGAGCCAAC
The DNA here is from genome assembly GCF_028858775.2 of Pan troglodytes. Classification (NCBI taxonomy): domain Eukaryota; kingdom Metazoa; phylum Chordata; class Mammalia; order Primates; family Hominidae; genus Pan; species Pan troglodytes. The sequence continues at coordinate 112,641,449 of NC_072412.2, read as the reverse complement.
AACAAAAGGAATATGGTTTATTGCCTGAAAGAATGCCTTGAGACTGTGGTTGCTTGATAAGTTAATAATAGCAAAACATTAACTTCCTCCAAGGCCTTTGTCATCTGTGAAAGCTAGATTGTGTGATACCCGTTTATAAAATCCACTTTAGAGCAATAGCAAGATGGCCACATAGGAACAGCTCTGGTCTGCAGCTCCCAGTGAGATCAATGCAAAAGGCGAGTGATTTCTACCTTTCCAACGAGGTACCCAGCTCATCTCATAGGGACTGGTTAGACAGTGAGTGCAGCCCATGGAGGGCAAGCCAAAGCAGGGTGGGGCGTCACCACACCTGGGAAGCACAAGGAGTCGGGAAACTCCCTCCCCTAGCCAAGGGAAGCTGTGAGAAACTGTGCTGTAAGGAATAATGCATTCCAGCCCAGATACTACACTTTTCCCGTGGTTTTCACAGCCTGCAGACCAGGAGATTCCTTTGGGTGCGTATACCACCAGGGCCCTGGGTTTCAAGCACAAAACTAGGTGGCCGTTTGGGCAGACAATGAGCTAGCTGCAAGAGTTTTTTTTCATACCCCAGGGGCCACTGGAATGCCAGCAAGACACAACCGTTCACTCCCCTGGAAAAGGGGCTGAAGCCAGGGAGCCAAGTGGTCTAGCTCAGCAGATTCCATCCCCTATGGAGCCCAGCAAGCTAAGATCCACTGGCTTGAAATTCCTTTTTTTTTTTTTTTTTTTTTTGACAGAGTCTCGCTCTGTCGTCCAGGCTGGAGTGCAGTGGCGCTATCTCGTCTCACTGCAATCTCTGCCTCCCTGACTCATGCCATTCTCCTGCCTCAGCCTCCCGAGTAGCTGGGACTACAGGCACCCGCCACCATGCCCAGCTAATTTTTGTATTTTTAGTAGAGACGGGGTTTCACCAGGTTAGCCAGGATGGTCTCAATCTCCTGACCTCATGATCCGCCTGCCTCAGCCTCCTGAAGTGCTGGGATTACAGGCGTGAGCCACTGTGCCTGGTGGCTTGAAATTCTTGTGCCAGCACAGCAGTCTGCAGTTGATCTGGGACACTCGAGCTTGGAGGGGGAAGGGGCTTTCACCATTACTGAGGCTTGAGTAGGCAGTTTTCCCCTGACAGAGTAAAGAAAGGTGCTGGGAAGTTCGGACTGGGCAGAGCCCACCACAGCACTACAAAGCCATCGTAGCCAGACTTTCTCTCTAGATTCCTCCTCTCTGGGCAGGGCATCTCTGAAAGAAAGGCAGCAGCCCCAGTCAGGGGTTTATAGATAAAACTCCCATCTCCCTGGGACAGAGCACCTGAGGAAAGGGGTGGCTGTGGGCGCAGCTTCAGCAGACTTAAATTTTCCTGCCTGCTGGCTCTGAAGAGAGCAGCGGATCTCCCAACACAGTGTTCCAACTCTGATAAGGGACAGACTGCCTTCTCAAGTGGGTCCTGGACCCCCGTGCCTCCGGACTGGAAGACACCTCCCATCAGGGGTCGACAGACAACTCATACAGGAGAGCTCTGACTGGCATTTGGCACATGCCTCTCTGGGATGAAGCTTCCCAGAGGAAGGAACAGGCAACAATCTTTGCTGTTCTGCAACCTCCGCTGGTGATACCCAGTGGAGTATTTTGCAAGCAATGGAAAGCAAAAAAAAAAAAAAAAAAAAAAAAAAGCAGGGGATAAAATCCTCATCTCTGATAAAACAGACTTTAAACCAACAAAGATCAAAAGAGACAAAGAAGGACATTACATAATGGTAAAGGGATCAATGCAACAAGAAGAGCTAACTATCCTAAATATATACACAATTAATATAGGAGCACCCAGTTTCATAAAGCAAGTTCTCAGACACCTACAAAGAAACTTAGATTCTCACACAATAATAGTGGGAGACTTTAACACCCTACTGTCAATATTAGACAGATCAACGAGACAGAAAATTGACAAGGATATTCAGGACTTGAACTCAGCTCTGGACCAAGTGGACCGAATAGACATCCACAGAACTCTCCACTCCAAATCAACAGAATATACATTCTTCTCAGCACCACATTACAATTATTCTAAAATTGACCACATAAATGAAAGTAAAACACTCCTCAGCAAATGTGAAATAATGGAAATCATAACAAACAGTTTCTCAGAACACAGTGCAATCAAATTGGAACTCAGGATTAAGACACTCACTCAAAACCACACAACTACATGGAAACTGAACAACCTGCTCCTGAATGACTACTAGGTTGATAACAAAATGAAGGCAGAAATAAATAAGTTCTTTGAAACCAATGAGAACAAAGACACAACGTACCAGAATCTCTGAGATACAGCTAAAGCAGTGTTTAGAGGGAAATTTATAGCAGTATATGCCCACAGGAGAAAGCAGAAAAGATCTAAAATCAACACCCTAACATCACAGGTAAAAGAACTAGAGAAGCAAGAGCAAACAAATTTAAACGCTAGAAGAAGACAAGAAATAACTAAGATCAGAGCAGAACCGAAGGAGACAGAGACATTAAAAACTCTTCAAAAAATCAATGAATCCAGGGGCTGGTTTTTTGAAAAGTTTAACAAAATAGATAGATAGCCAGACTAATAAAGAAGAAAAGAGAGAAGAATCAAATAGACACAATAAAAAATGATAAAGGGGAGATCACTATTTATTCCACAGAAATACAAACTACCATCAGAGAATACTATAAACACTTCTATGCAAATAAACTAGAAAATCTAGAAAAAATAAATAAATGCCTGGACACATACACCTTCCCAAGACTAAACCAGAAAGCAGTCGAATCCCTGAATAGACCAATAAGAGTTCTGAAATTGAGGCAGTAATTAATAGCCTACCAACCAAAGGAAACCCAGGACCTGACGGATTCACAGCCAAATTCTACCAGAGGTACAAAGAGGAGCTGGTACCATTCTTTCTGAAACTATTCCAAACAATAGAAAAAGAGGGACTTCTCCCTAACTCATTTTATGAGGCCAGCATCACCTGATAACAAAATCTGGCAGAGACACAACAACAACAAAAATTCAGGCCAATATCCTTGATGAACATCGATGTGAAAATCCTCAATAAAATACTGACAAACCAAATCCAGTGGCACATCAAAAAGCTTATCCACCACGATCAAGTTGGCTTCATCCCTGGGATGCAAGGCTGGTTCAACATATGCAAATCAATAAACATAATCCATCACATAAACAGAACCAATGACAAAAAACACATGCTTATCTCAATAGATGCAGAAAAGGCCTTTGATAAAATTCAACACCCCTTCATGCTAAAAACTCTCAATAAACTAGGTATTGATGGAATGTATCTCAAAATAATAAGAGCTATTTATGACAAACCCACAGCCAATATCGTACTTAATGGGCAAAAGCTGGAAGCATTCCCTTTGAAAACCAGCACAAGACAAGGATCCCCTCTCCCACCACTCCTATTCAATATAGTATTGGAATTTCTGGCCAGGGCAATCAGGCAACAGAAAGAAAGAAAGGCTATTCAAATAGGAAGAGAGGAAGTCAAATTGTCTCTGTTTGCAGATGACATGATTGTATATTTAGAAAACCCCATCGTCTCAGCCCAAAATATCCTTAAGCTGATAAGCAACTTCAGCAAAGTCTCAGGATACAAAATCAATGTGCAAAAATCACAAGCATTCCTATACACCAATAATAGACAGAGAGCCAAATCATGAGTGAACTCCCATTCACAATTGCTACAAAGAGAATAAAATACCTAGGAATATAACTTACAAGGGATGTGAAGGACCTCTTCAAGGAGAACTACAAACCACTGCTCAAGGACATAAGAGAGGACACAAACAAACGGAAAAACATTCCATGCTCATGGATAGGCAGAATCAATATTGTGAAAATGGCCATACTGTCCAAAGTAATTTATAGATTCAATGTTATCCCCATCAAGCTACCATTGACTTTCTTCACAGAATTAGAAAAAAACTTTAAATTTCATATGGAACCGAAAAAGAGCCTGCATTGCCAAGACAATCCTAAGCAAAAAGAACAAAGCTGGGGGCATCATGCTACCTGACTTCAAACTATACTGTAAGGCTACAGTAACCAAAACAGCATGGTTCTGGCACCAAAACGTATATAGAGACCAATGGAACATAACAGAGGCCTCAGAAATAACACCACACATCTACAACCATCTGATCTTTGACAAACCTGACAAAAACAAGCAATGGGGAAAAGTTTCCCTATTTAATAAATGATGTTGAGAAAACTGTCTAGCCAAATGCAGAAAACTGAAACTAGACCCCTTCCTTTCACCTTATACAAAAATTAACTCAAGATGGATTAAAGACTTAAACATAAGAGCTAAAACCATAAAAACTCTAGAAGAAAACCTAGGCAATACCATTCAGGACATAAGCATGGGCAAAGACTTCATAACTAAAACACAAAAAGCAATGGCAACAAAAGCCAAAATTGACAAATGGGATCTAATTAAACTAAAGAGCTTCTGCACAGCAAAAGAAACTATCATCAGACTGAATAGGCAACTTACAGAATGGGAGAAACGTTTTGCAATCTATCCATCTGACAAAGGGCTAATATCCAGAATCTACAAAGAACTTAAACAAATTTACAAGAAAAAAACAAACAACCCCATCAAAAAGTGGGCTAAGGATATGAACAGACACTTCTCAAAAGAAGGCATTTATGTGACCAACAAGCATATGAAAAAAAGCTCATCATCACTGGTCATTAGAGAAATGCAAATCAAAACCACAATGAGATACCATCTCACACCAGTTAGAATGATGATCATTAAAAAGTCAGGAAACAACAAATGCTGGAGAGGATGTGGAGAAATAGGAATGCTTTTACACTGTTGGTGGGAGTATAAATTAGTTCAACCATTGTGGAAGACAGTGTGGCAATTCCTCAGGGATCTAGAACCAGAAATATCATTTGACTCAGCAATCCCATTACTACGTATATACCCAAAGGATTATAAATCATTCTACTATAAAGACATGCACACGTGTGTTTATTGTAGCAATATTCACAACAGCAAAGACTTGGAACCAACCCAAATGCCCATCAATGATACCAGCTGGAGATGAACTTTTGATTAGATGTATTGGCCACAAAATAAAGAACATTATAACCACATTTGGAATAAAACCATTTAATTTTCTCTTTTAAAAAACAGGCCTTTTCCTCCCAAGGATTATGGTGACCAGGAAACATGCTCATGAAACATTGTTAAATTCCAGTTGGAGACCAAAATGGTAAGTGGAGTGAGAACCTCCCTCTTCCTCCTAAACAGACAACACTGAAAACTGCCCTCTGATTGGGGCTAAACAATTTTCCCTGCACATTTTATTCTTAGAAGCAAGAAATTTTAGGATATTGAGGAGTGAAGAAACAAAATAAAAAATACTACCTTTTACATTTTCCTAGCAATGTTGTTTAAGTGGTACTTGACTAGGTTAGAAACAAAGAATCCTGTGGTCACAAGCAGAGAATTTGGTTGGAAGAATTTCTGAAGTCCAGAGATTTGAGGACTTATTATTCCATGCAGCATTTAACACAAAGTTAAATACGTGGGTGAGTATAGTGAGTGCATGCAATTTGATTATGAAAAAAAATGCTTCAAAAACTGAAAAATAATTTTGTTGACAGTAAAATTGTACTTTAAAAAATCTTTTGAGTGTAAAGTTTACTTTAAAATATTTACATTTCAAAAAAGTTTGATTTTTATACATAAGCCAGCAGAGATTTCCACGTGACTAGGTTATCTCCACCACCTGGTAACAGTCTTCCTAAACTGCAAATGGAAAACTAAAGAATAGAAATCCATATTTTAAAATGCTCAGATGCACATTGAAAGATGTAGAACAAATGGCCTCTACCACCATCATTAAACTGCAGATTTTTGTGATATATCTTTTTGGTTCCCAGTGATAGGGAATTATTTTTGATATGATATCATCTGTTAGAAAGCAAGAGCTCTTGAAGAATTTGCATGCCGTGGTCCAATGTACCAAGCCTTTACTGCCCTGAATATTTTATGGTAATATTTAGCTTAACATTTACTTTTTATGTATTCTGAGTTCCCAGAGAATAGAGCAAAAGTCTTATAAAAAGCCAGCAAGGGCCATTAGCATGAGGGGGGCACCCTCTCAATGGGGGTGAAGGTAACAGCCCATTGGGGAGTTGGGAACCAGAGGTGGCAAGAGGGGTGTCTGGACAGAAGGCAGCCCAGCGCAGGCAGCTGGAGCCTGTGTGGAGCCAGGACAGTATTTCCATGAGGAGAGAACCCAGCCCAGGGTGAGTGCTGCAGCTCAGGCAAGGTGAGGTGGGTGTCCACATGGGGGTTGGTGCATCTGGGGTGTCACAGCCTGTGTGGGGAACAGACAGCAGTAGCAATTGAAGATGGCCTACGAAAAGAGGACTTGATCATACAAACGAATAATTTCCGGGTTTTACGAGGCAGGTTTCTCACCATTGGAAGGGCATAAGAATATGAAAAGAGAGAAAGCTAGAAGAGAATCCTGTGCAGTTGGATTGGAAATAAGGTATCAGTGTGAACTCATGGTTTTCAATACATACAAATAGATATGGGAATTATTTAGACATAAAAGTGTGTATACATGTATAATTCCCTTCTCCCAGCAGTGAGAAAACCACCTCATATAACCCTTAATTTAGTTACTTGTCTGATGGAGTCTTTAGCTGTGTCCACTAAGAGGGCCTGAGATTAGCAGCACCACAAAAACAATAAGCACGTCTTGTGCCTGGGACCTTGGCTTTTAATTCTATTCTCCACTACAAGGAGCTAGGGCTTCTGGAAGAAATGGTTGAGTCTAAGACTGGAGCAGAGATGTACACAATGAGCTCCAAACATCTTGTGCAAGAAAATTTTGAAAAGCTCTTTAAAAATCATGGGAACATGTCAAAAGGACACAGAAATCATCTTTAAAAGGCTCCCACTGGCCAAATATGGGGCAGCTTGGGCATTAAAATAAATAATGATAATAGTCTATTGTAATGCACTGAATAAAATAGGAATCTATGAGTGCATACTGATAGTATATGCTTATGCTCATGAATATGTTCACAGTTTGATGAGGAGTAAGATTTTTGTATGATCTCAGAGTACTCTATATACCTAAATAATTATCAATTACAAAGGGGGGAAAAAGACTTTTTAAAGTGGAGATGCCAGACAGACTCCACCTTAATCAAATGATCAAAGTTAATTTAATCAATAATGGGACAATTTAAAGTTTTGTTCCATCAGGTAAGATGTGATATGAAGAAGACAGCGTGGCTTCTGAGATATTCCAGCCAATTATATAACCTGAATTCATTCATGAGGAACCCTGACAAATCCAAATTGAGGGGTATTCTACAAAATGAATGGACTGTAATATTTAAAACCTTCAAAATCATGAAAGTAAAAGATAAATTGGGGGACATTTCCAGATTCAGTGAGCAAAAGGCTCATGACAACTAAATGCAATGTGTGATTCAGAACTGAAACATTTGGCTATAAAGGATATTTTTCTAACAATTGGAAGGAATTTGGATGGGCTCTGAGGGTTGGACGGTAGTTCAGCAAGAATGTGATTTTCCTGATGTTTGCAATGTGGTTATATATAAGAATGTCTTTGTTTATAAGAAATGTATACTAAAATATGAGTAGTAATGGGGCATCATGTTAACAACATATTCTTGAACAGTTCAGGGACGAAAATATTCTTTGTACTCTATTTGTGACTTTTCTATAAGAAAATATAATTTCAAAATTTAAAAATTAAAAAGTCATAGAAGAGAAACTTGACTGTCTGGTGTTGTCTTCCTCAGCTCAGCTTGAAACATGGCAATTAGGAGAATTTGATTTTAAGAAGCAGAAAGGCAACCACTTCGGAGCTTGTGTTTATGTGATTCCTAAAGTAAGATTATATTGCTCTTAAAAATATATTATGCAATCTCCCTTACCTATCTTCAGGAACAAGGTGCTGCTTCTTACAATTCATGTCGGTCAAATCTTAGTATCAGCTGTGAGCTATTTTATCTTTCCGGGATTTCCAGTGGGAATTCAGATTGCCATATGAATTGAACAATTCAACAATTTGGTTACCACATTTAGATTTGTTCACATCCCACAGTGCATTATGCAAACTTTGGGACTTTTTCAGCCTGCTCCTACTAGTGTTGTCTGAAAGCGAGCAGTCCTTTTCATGCCTGAAACTCCAGGCACGGAACGTTTGGGGAAACCAAGTATTTTAGGTTAAAATGTCCTGTTCCCAGGAGTCCCCCATTTGGTGTGTCCTGTTTACTTTCCATTTACCCCACCACTGCCAAAATCATTACTCACCCTCTTCTCCTCTGCCCTGTGCCTATAGGGTCAGGAGACTGGCCACTAAAACGTGAAGAACGGGTTCTAAGTTACCCAGACTCCCTCGTCCTCTGCCCTCTTGTGAGGTCAACCTAAAATCGTGGGTCTTCCATGGTTTTAATTCTCACAGTGGCTGAATTATCATTTCTATTGAGAGTCCCTTTCCTCAGGGCTCCAATCTTTCTCTAGGTTCCAGAAATATGGTTCCAAACCCTTGCATCTCGGCCTGGGGGTGGAAACAGCTTCCTACCGTCGCCAGCTCGGGGAGACTTCATTCCCTTTCATGGATTCTCTTAACCCTGCCTCTACCTCACAAAGGGTTTCCTTATTAACCTGCGTCCGGTCGACTCTATGGGTAGTGTCGTCATCTGTCTCTTTCAGTGACTGAATCGCTATACGCAGTTCATCTTGGAGCATCAGCTAACAAAATGTGATAAAGCAGGCACTGAGGGAATGGATCGCAGAAAAGGAAGTGTTTTGCAGAAGACAGCGTGGGGCCTGATCCGGAGCCGGGAACACATTCCAGGTGGCAGAGCGGGAGGAGCAGAACAATACAGAGTTCGTATAAATTGTCTCCGTGGGTGGAGGAACCGAGGGTGAGAGAACAAGAAAATACAAAAACTGAAAAGAAAAGCCACAGGTTGGCTGTACCAACCACAGAGGATGGAATGAATATGGAAGAGTAGCCAGTGGTTTTATTTCAGCATCAGCTTCGGCAGTAAACATGCGTCATTCACATATGTATCCACTCACTGTACATTTAAACCAGAGTTGTAAGAATCTTTAAGAATGTGTTTGCTGAAAACTGTTCACATTGTGTTGAAAATGCCCTCCAGGTGGGGATTTTTTTTTTTTTTTAAGCTAGAGAATAGAACATAACTTTGACCTCTTTCAAAAGATTTCATAGTCCTCCTCTTGGCTAAAATAAAAGTACTATGTATCAGGAGTGGAAAGTCTAAACTGTCTTGCTTTTAAGTTAATTTTTAAATTGTGTCTATAGATGCTGGCCTCTATTTGAACTTTCTTGGGACAGACTTGTTGCTTTAGCTTATACCAAAAAAGCCTATACTGGCTTTTTTCTAAAACTGTATTTGAAGAGCCGTTTAAAAAAAAAAAAAAGTGAAGGACCTGTATCACCTATTGAAGCAATCACTTTCTGAGCTGGAAATTAAGAGGATCTAAGCTTCGAAGAGCAAGCTCATGTCAAAATGCGCTGGAAAGTCAACAAGCTACCAGGGATTTGTCTTAGAAAACTGACCTTAAATTAAATTAAGGTGGGAAAAATGAAGACACATGAGTCAGTACTGATATTTCACATCTTCTATGATGCTGTGATATTTCAGAATTACTGACATTTAGTACTCAAAGTGAAGCCATTTAAATAAACATAATTTGTGATACATAATTACTGGATGACAGCTGTGGGGACGTTAGGCTTCTCAACCTCATCATAGCTTCTGAGTCCTATGGTGGGGCTCCCACAAATGCAGAAGCATATCCTAAAATTGTAAAGTTTCTACTATTTCCTACATTTGAATATCATGCTTTCTCTCCATTATTTCTGCTAAAGCTTTGCTGTAGTGCATAATAGGGACCCAGGAAATAGGACTGGATTAACTAATTTCACATGGCATTTAGTAGAGCTGCACCTAGAGAAAGAGGTGTTCAATGGTTTGGTGATGCCAGCCGTGGTCACAAGGGCAATAAAGATGGCCTGTCATCAGTAGATCTCAATCTAGTCCATGAACGTCCTAATATAAAGAAAATAATACCCAACTAGTCTTTCAAATGCTTAGAAATTTTATTATTTGTCACCTAGCATGATTAATTGAACATTTTCCCCCAAATATGCCTTTATTGTATCCCAGATAATCTGAACTAAATGATAAACATCAATGTTAAGAATTTATTTTAGATTATCGGAGATGTAATAAAAATATTTTGCAGTACAGTATATTAGATATTTCTCAAAAAATTTGTCAACATACAATAGATTTGCTTCTCTTTTATGTCTTCATTTTAGCTATTAATAAACCTCTTGAAAAAGATTGTTCTAAGGATGTCGAATTTCTGAACTTTTCCTATGGAATCCAGATGTCATAATTCTTTGTGATGTCCCAGTATCTTCTATTCCTTTAGCATTTCAACATTAGAGTCACACTGCTATGAAGGTAACTGTCACTGGCATCTTGTACATATGAAGAATGTGCCTTGAGATGCTAACAAAAAATTTTAAATTGGTCTGGTCAGGCATGAGATACTCTTAGTAAATCTAGAATCACCAGATTGTTTTGTAATTACTCACAACCAATCCCCTGAAAAGAGTTCGTTATATTATTTTGGTGAAATTTCTAGAAACTATAGACTGTTGTCTATAGTTTCATAACAGTCTATAGTTTCTAGAAATTCCAGAAGATTTGCAATAGTTGCCATTTTCCAGCCAAAAAATAATAAAATTTAAAAACCCATCATATCATTCATATATATTTATCTTTATTATTTTCTTTTTAAATTAGTATATAATAGTTGTGCATATTTTGGGGTATATGTGATATTTTGATACCCATATACAAAGTGTAATGATTAAATCAGAGCAATTGGAATATTCATCACCTCATTTATCTTTTATTTGTGTTGAGAACACATTTTTAAAATTGTAAACAATTTTTTTGAGACTACAGAAACTTATTTAACACATTTGGATGTAATCTCATGGACACAGAGTTTTGAACTTATATTAACTGGGTGTCTTTTGATTCAAATATTCTTTGCATCTAACTTGAGTGGTGTTTTTTTCCATTAGATTTTTTCCTACCCTTTACAGTTTGGGGCCAAATGGAACTGCAAAGTTTCCCTTTGGCCAACATTACATCATATTTCCCAAAGGCCTGTGCTTGCTTTGTTCTTGTTGCTTCAAATAAACAAATTTTGAAAAAAGACCTGTTATTTTTCATGAACTTCATTTGTCATGGGTTTGAGCCTTTCCTGACATTGTTGGAAGTTTGTTTTACCGTTTCCTCACATTTCATTTCATTTGAAATGTATCACATGCATACATCCCACATATGGAAGATAAACGTGTTTTGTGTGAATCATGAGAAGTCTAGTCATACATGAGTGAAATTTTAAAAAGTAAACAAACAAGAAGTGCACATTTTTACAAGATTGGCACATCTGAAGACCAGCGTACTCCACTTCCAGAACTCCACTTGCCAGCCTTCCCATTTCTTTCTTCGTTGAGGAGTTTCTCTGCAGGAAAGGTTTCCTGGGAAAGCTGCTGGTAGCTGGTCTGCTCACTCTTGGATGGGAACCCCCTAGGATCCCCTGAATCACCTCTGCAATACCACCCTGCTATCTGTTCTAGGAAATGTCCTGTGCTTCCCAGAGGAAGCTATATAATCTGGGCCTTCATTCATACATTCATTCATTGAATGTCTGCTATGTGCCAGGCACTGTCCTAGGTGCTTGGGATCCATCAGTGAACAAACAGCCCTCCTGCAGCTTAACATTGTAGACATTCCAGTGGGTCTTGAACGATAAAAGATGGAGAAAAGAAACTTTAGGCAGAGCTACTGGCATGTGTTAATGCTGACAGTCAGAGAACAGCATGATAGGTTATTGGCAATTGCTGTGGATTCTTAAAAAATGCTGGAGCGTAATATCTAAGCTAAGGAGCAGCTGGGAGTTTAGGAGAGGTGGAAGGGGGTCCATAAAGATGGCGCTGACTATTCCTGGGTCTGCCAAAATTTCTGGCGTGTCATAATCAAATATTTGTTGAAATGGAGTTAAAAAGCTAGGACAAGTAATTCAAAGGTTATTTTGGAAAGTTCTTATACAAACTGTGTGTATTTGGGAATATGGCAGGTTTTGATGATTGAATAAATGAAGGAAGGAATGATGTAAGAAATCAGAGCAGAGGAATGGTAGAGTCACATTTCTGTTTCTGAAAGATAGTTATTTTGTCAGTTTAGCAAGAAGGGGATTTTAAACAAAACAAAACATAAAAGAAGGGACCAGATAGAACAGTGACAAGAGCCCAAGGAAGGGACAGTAAGGACAAGAATCAGGGCCGGGCCCCGCACACCCCATGCTCCCTTCACACAGACCCCATGAGAACCATTTGCTAGAACAAAGATGAACACGGCCCCCCGGGGTCAGGCGGTTGGCCAGCCTCAGCATGAACTGTGGCAGCGACCATGGGAATGAACAGTAGATGCCAGATGAAAGATACTTGGGTAAGAGTGATGAATTGGACTTGCTGGCTGATTGGATTTTTTAATTTTATGGTTTATGACAGAAGTAGTGAAGATTACTTATAGTTTTTCCATAAATTTTATTTGGGTGACCACAGTGTTCATTGTTAGGTTAACATTATCAAACCATAGAATGCAGATTAACGTTTCGAAAAGTTGAAGAGGCATCTTTTAAATCTACTTGCTATTTACTGACAAGCTAATAACCATGAAGTTTGCTGCTGTATCTGTACATGCCAGTCTAGTCAAATGCACACTTCATTTCCCTTAGGAAGATTTTTAATTTGTCGTGATATCCCCCTGGCTGGTTCCAGTGTCCTCTCTGTCTAGACGTCTGCTATGTTTGGAGACTTTATCATACCACTTAATACTTGATCATATATTGCTTTCTAATTGTTTCTTGCTTGTTACTGTAAAGCACCCAATACTTCTAATATAATCTTCATGAGGGCAGTTCCTCTTCACAAGTTAGAGGAGGGTTAACAGTGGAATAATCCAATAACATAATTAATCTCATCATTCAAGTTCAGTACAGCAGTTAGCAAAACCAAAGCCTTCCTACTAAGTAAAACCGTTAATGTTTTAAATTTATATTTTCAGTCAAGTGATTTTTTTTGAAACATCTTCAGATAAAAATTAATGTGTTAGAAAAAATAGTAAATGTCTTCCCAACTTAGCATTAGAATGATTAGAAGTCACTGATCTGTTCTTTGGGGGGCCATTTAATTTTTTCATTTCAAAAGTTTATTGCAAGTTTGTAAGATTTCATGTTTCTCAGTTTCTATTTCCAATGTGTGGATGTTATTTCTATATTTGTTAAAAATGTGTCTGCATTTTGCACATTTCTAAGATGATCTGCAGGTGTGAATTTTCTGTTCAGATTTTTAAGTAACTTGGTTTTTAAAATCTTATCTTTACATTAGAAACTCTAAGGTGCTGATGGCTGATTTATTTTTTCAGTACACTTGTCTGGTTTTTAATGGCTTATTCATTTTTAAAGTAAATTAAGAATGTGTATAAAAAGCTTTACTAATAAAATGTTGTTGTTCTTCAGGTCATGATTTGAGACCTTCAGCAAGATAAAGGGGCTGTAAAGCAGGTGGCACAATAAATTTGGTTAGAAATAAAAGAGAATCTTTTTTTTTTCAACCATTAATGAGATTTCCTGGAAGAATAATTTTGGAGCAGGCAAGGGTAGGGGAGCATATTAATCATATTTGCTGTAAATCGACTTTACACTTCACACGCAGTGTTACTCTCAGATTAGGTTTCTTCATGGGGTCCCAGACAACAAGCAAAACGCTTTTCACTGGAGGCACAACAGGTCAATGTAAGATCACGGATATGAATGACAGCTGTCTGAGATGTTGGTCTCATCAGCTGTACCAGGGTTGGTAGAGTTGATCTCCTCTTAGCAATATCTTCTTCCCCACTAACCACGCCCCAGGTTCTCTGCCTGGAACTGAGCGGACAATGAAATCATACGGTCTAAAACAGGAGGGTCCCTATTCGACCACTAAGTAGCTCTGCCGCTCCACTAGAAATCTAGGGCGGAGTTATACACAAATGTTGACTGCATGCCCAGAATCATTCATTTGAACCAACTGCACTGGACTCGCAAAACAGAGGCAGAAACTGAGACAGCAGGAAAAGGATGGGGAGGGAGATAACACTTCTCAGTCCACCCTCAGTCATACTGACTTATGGTACTGACCTTTGTGATCTCTGCTTCCTTATCCTGAAAAATGGCCAGCAGCTATAGCTCAGGAAAGGGTGAAGACCGAAAACCATTGGCAAATGTCCACAATCTATTTATAAGAGATCAAGAAAGCCACTGCATGAACTTTACCTTTAATACAACTTCTTCATGCGCATATCAATTGCCTTATTTGATAGTGAACTCTTTGAGGACACTTATGTGTCTCCTTTGGTTATAATCATCCACTCCAGCATTTCCCTTCATGTGTAGAACAATGAAATCATGGAACCTTGGAAAGACCCCCAAACCATCAATTACCAATCAGACTCTTGACATTTTACTACATTGTGATAATGAATTTTATGTGTCCAATTGGCTAGGCCATGGTACAGAATTTTGGGTTAAGCACCAATGTAGATGTTTCTGAAAAGATACGTTTTAGATGAGATTTACACTTAACTATGTAACCTTTGGGTAAAGTAGGTTCCCCTCCATCATGTGAGTGGGCCTCATTCAATCAGTTGAAGGCCTTAAGAGAAAAGACAAACCTACCCTTGAGGAAGGAGGAATTCTGCCTCCAGATGGCAAACTTTCCCTGGGTCTTCAGCCTGCTCTATAGATTCTATGAGCCAATTTGTTAAACTATTCTCTCTCTAAACACACACACAATATATATATGTATATACACATACCATATATATATACACATACACACACACTATATATATATATACACACACACACATACACACACATCTCATATTCTGCTTCTGAAGAAAACCCTAACTATACAACCATCTAACCACTTAAATTTTGAGGTGTGATCAGGAGTGTTTGTGAGGTTGGCCTTTGTATCAATCCAGTCCTGGGACTAAATCCTACCTCGACAAGTCACTAGATGTGACAAAGATGTGATTTTGAGCGAGTTACTTATACCTTTCTGACCCTATCTGCCCATATATGAAGAAGGTGTAATACCAAGTGCTTTAATAAAATGTCTTGAAAATTCCAGACGATGTGTACACAACATCCATAACATAGATGTTTCTTGATAAATGGTTGTCATCATTTTGCCTTGATGAATTAAATGTGACTAAATCCTGCTATTTACTGTATCAGTAGCTAGGGGTATGTCTAGTTTGAACTTCTCAAATGAATTCATCTCTCTTGGTTAGAAATTGACCATGTGGTCTGCATTTTATGATTAACTTCTGTTGCCATGTTGCTATGAAGGCTACAAAGGGAGGCCTCCAGAACTAAGTCAGCTTCACGTTTTCCCTGAGGCAGTAAAGAAAGATTCCCCTCAGAGGATGAGCTTTCCACGGCTGGAAACCAGAGAGTTTTGGTAGCAGAATCACAAGTGATTGACTTTGGAATTGGGAGATAATGGCTTGAACTGCTGATTAGCCCATGGAACTCCACTATCTTTGAAAAAAGATAAGGTCAATTTCAAATGAGAAACTTTCTAAGGAGAAATTTGCTACCATTGGTCAAATTTCCCAAATGAATCAAATAGGAAAAACAATAGTAATCACTAACCTAATGTGTATAAGCAGTGTGCATCAATTACATGTGAGGACTCACTTTTTCTTTTTAATGACCATAGCTATTCAGGTGATTGTTTTCTAAACTCAGGTAGCAAGAATTTCATGTATCAGCATCATGACTGACATTTTAGCTATGAAGTGATAATTAACTATGAAAGATAATTTTTAAAAAAATATTATTATACTTTAAGTTCTAGGGTACATGTGCACAACGTGCAGGTTTGTTACATAGGTATACATGTGCCACGTTGGTTTGCTGCACCCATTAACTCGTCATTTATGTTAAGTATTTCTCCTAATGGTATTCCTCCCCCTGCCCCCCACCCCATGACAGGCCCCTATGTGTGATGTTCCCCGCCGTGTGTCCAAGTGTTCTCATTGTTCAATTCCCACCTATGAGTGAGAACATGCAGTGTTTGGTTGTCTGTCTTGTGATAGTTTGCTCAGGATGATGGTTTCCAGCTTCATCCATGTCCCTGCAAAGGACATGAACTCATCGTTTTTTGTGGCTGCATAGTATTCCATGGTGTATATGTGCCCAAAACTTAAGCTTTTGTGAAATTGAATTCTTACATTCCATATTTAATTTGATTTGATGATTGTTTTAGAAAGATGTTTCAATCAAATGTTACCTCACTAATTTTACATTATAACAACTTTTACAACATTTCTTTCAGTTCTAGGTCCCAAACTACTTTAGAAAGGACATTGAGGGTTTTTATTTATTAGTCAGTATCTAAATTCAGTATTTCTAAGAAAAGACTGAAGAACAGCTTTCAAGAAAAATTTTGCCACCTCTTCTTAAAACACATGTCAAATTGATAACATGATATTGCATACAGCATAATGGGACTGTGTGTATAAGAATCAAAATAGACAGACAAGACTTTAAAATGAGAGTCAGGAAGTACAAAACATCTTATCTAAGGATAATTTGGTTATAAACTGTATGCAAAGCTGTAGAGTTATCTATTAAGCTGTATTGAAAATGGTGGCTGAGAACTCATAAGACAACTAGCTCTGAGTGAGGTGTCATTCCTGAAGCAGCGGGGGCAACTTGCCATGGCTTCAGGCCTTAGCCCATAGCAGTCTGAATAATCACACAAGAATAGAAGTCAACAGAGACTCTCAGTCCCAGCCTAGAATGTCAAAAACATCAACTAGTGACTGGACATTTGGCTGAAATCCAAGGAACAAGCACAACAGGTTCAACCAGCACTTGTCTGGAATGTTCTGGAAGCAATAGATGGCAAAGGGTATTAAGTTGGGGAAATGTAATAGTTTTTCCTTTGGGAACAGAAATAATGCAAATGCTGATAAAGTACTATATTTAGCTACTAAGTACATTTTTTGACTCTGTCATTTCTGGGAGAAAATTATGACACACTGCACCAGTCTTTGAAAATAACTAGAAACTTTTTCCATAAATGACTTTTGCACCCAACATGACAGAAGTTTCTTCAACTCCAGCATTTATCATTTTATCGTCTTTCTGTTATTTTTTCATTTGGGTTACTTCTTTAGATACTTTTTTATTATTATTTGTCAACAACATGCGAAAGGCTCTTTTCTTTATGACCCTGTGGGAGAGTTCAGAGGATCAGAGTATGGATATGTGGCCACAAGCATAAAAATCTAGTTCCCTGGATTGACCTTGAGCAATTAGTCTAATATCATTTCTTTACATGACCTTAATGATTATTCAGTTACAAAATAATCTTTCCTTTGCTTAAGTTTGTAAGGCATTTTCATAAGTTAGTTTTTTGCTTTTTCTGACATTTAAAGTCTGGGTTATCTGCCTTTTCGTGGGAGCTGTCTCAGCTGTTAGCTGTCATTTTAGGGAAAAAAGAAATTTTGCAGTAATATTTCATTTTGTCATCACAGATGACAGATCATAAAAAATTGTGGCTTTATAATGTACTCAAAGTAAATATTTCCTAAGAATGCCCACGCAAAAATAATAGTGAAAAGAAAAAGGCAAGCTCTCTCAATTCTTTTGAGAATTGTCCTTGCTTCTGTGAGCTTAGAAAAACTATATTTGATCAAATAAATACTTTTTTCTATCAATATTATAGTCTTCCAACTTTATGAAAATTCAAATATATAAGAAGTTAGAGTCATTTTGTTTTTATTTTATTTCTGTAGTCTGTGCTATTTCATGATGCCATATCATGTACGTTCCTAAATTTGCATTTAACTCCTGGTTCTGGCATTCACTGTGTCAACACGCTGACTTCAAAAGCCCCTCCTCATATTCCTTGTGCTGTAGTTTCTAGTTGGCAAAACAGGAAGATAAACAACATATTTACCCATAGGAGTTAGAATAAGATGAACAGAGATCACTTCTGAATGCTTCAAAATAAACCAATAAACAAAAAATAGCACAGATATTTGAGAGAGCAGTATGGTGCAACATTTAAAAACAAGGATTTTGAAATATAATTAGACCTGTGTTTTTGACTTGATTCTGCTAAATATGAGGTACATGACCTTGAGGAAATAATAGGTTAGTCTCTTTAAGACTAATTAGTTATTAATAAAATTAGGATAACAATCATGCCTACCACACAGGGTTGTCATGGGGATTATATGAGATAGGAGAGAGAAAATGTGCAGCATTATGTTCTCAGGACACAGTTGCCACTGATGACCATTATTCCTGGGTGAACAGTGGTGGATGAATCCATTTTCATCAAATTAGAGATGTACACACACACCAACACACATGTGCGTAAATCTATTTCCTTCGAGCTGAAAAGCAAGACTAACTCTAGTCTCAAACGTGTTCCTAAAATTAAGGTGGTGTGTCTAGGGAACAGCTGGAAATGTAGCTTGAGCTCTTGGGTCTTAGAGTCACCAGTCATTATGTAGTAATTGAAGCCACACAAATGGGTGAAATCATGCAGTCGTCTTTGAGTGTGTGTATGTGTGCACACACAGTGAGAAGACAAATCCACTGGGAACACTTACAGTATCGGGCAGGGAGAGGAAGAAAAAAATAATGTCTCTTTCCTGAACCGGGAGGATGGTACTAGGGATTGGGTACAAATATAGCAAAAATTTTACTTGAGATTAGGGAAAGGAATTGGCATGTTTAACGATCTCTGCTCTCTTTCGTGCATATTTTAGGGTAATTAATAGAAAATAAGGAAAAAGTAGAAGTGTTACGGCTCCGATGGCTGGAGGAACACCAGGGTTCTTGGTCTTGCACTGATAGGATTAACATGGACACATGTGGAGGGGTTTTAAGGAGCGACAAGTTTAACAGGCAAGAGAGCAGCAAGGAAGAAGAAAACAGCTCCCCTGTATAGAGACAGAGGGAGGGGTGACTCAAACAAAGAGAAAACCCTAGTGCGAGAGGAAAGTGGCTGCTTATACGATGAAGCTGGAGGAGGTGGTGTCTGATTTGCATAGGGCTCAGGGGATTGGTTTGACCAGGCATGTCATTCATGTAGCCAGTGGAAAAACCTGGCCCTCCCACCCTATCCTTTTAATATGCAAATGCAGGGCGCCATGATGTTCTACACACATAGGGATATGTGGGGGCAGCCATGTTGCCAGGCACCTGTGGGGGCAAGGGCAAGAGGTGGATGAAGGGAGCCATGTTTGGGTGGACCCAGTTTCTAATGGCCTGCATTTGCATATCAAAGCTTTCCAGCCCAGCAACAGCTGGGGCTTTCCTGGTAGACAAGAAATGTTTCTGGAGCTTTCCAGCCCAGCAAGAGCTGGGGCTTTCCTGGTAGACAAGAAATGTTCCTGGAGCTGCTTTAAAATAAACAAAAACTTCCCAAGGACCCCTTTACCTCTTTATCTGCCTAAAATAATTTCTTAATAACTCCTATAATGGAAGCAGGGTCAGCCAATAGACCAGCTTTGGTGATGCATATAATCCATAGGTTAGATGAGAAGATGAGGGGAGAAAGGGAGATGGGGCATAGTCAAGCAGGATCTCCACTGGCAGAATAATATGTATCTTCCATAACTGAGGGAAACTATAGATGAGAACAAAGGCTTTGGGGTCTTAAAATCAGTTGTAGAGTGCAGAATACATTGTAGGGGAAGGAACTGCAGTGAAGGAAGCCAGTTAAAAGGCTATTACAATACAGCAGTAAGAGGCCTACTGGTTGGGTATGGTGTACTATAAAGGTGCTGGCCCTTCCCATTCTTCTGGTCTTCCTTCTACCAGTCTACCACTTTGAACCCCAGCCATTATCTCCTTCTTCACAGGACCAGTGATTTTTCATCCTTCAAACCTTAATTCAAGCATCATTTCCTCAGGGTGGCTTACCCTGACTCTGGGAATGATTTTGATATTCCTCCCCCATCTGTTATTAAATCGATTGCACCACACTGTGATGGCTGGTCTGCCTGTCTTTCTCCTCTCCTAGACTGCAAACTTATTGAAGGCAGAAGCCATGTCTTGCTATTCCCTGGTGTCCAGCTCATAACCTGGGATATGATCAAAAGTCAATGAATGTGAATGAATGAATGAACAAATGCAGGTAAACAGGAGCTGACTAAATGCTATTAACATAAGTAACAGAATCATAAGGGGAGCCTGGACATAGTGTATTTAATAGCAAGCTATGTGAAAATGGGTTTTCTAAGAAAATGAAGGGTAATTATTGAGCATTTTTTGCAGTAAAGGTCAAGAAATTCTTGTTAGGCCATTCTAGCCATAATTTACATTCAAACAATGAGTGCTCACAATTGCTTCTAAGTTATTCTGTGAAGCACTTAGCAGATGCTCTAAGACTTTGCCTGTCAGCTGAGAGCCAAACGGGTGAGAAAGTAATGAAAAGCGTTTCTTTTAATGTGTTTTTTAACAGGCTTTTCTGCTGTAGAACAGAATCAGTCTGACCTTCCCCACAACTAGTGCTGTTTTACAGTGTTTAAAAGAAAAAGAAAAGCCATATAAAAGCCAGGGCCTTTTATCTGGTGAGGCTACGCCTATATCACACCAAGTCAATGATTTCACGGAACTGGTCGGCTGGTATCTTGTCAGAGCGTAGATATGGCCTGCCAGAAATGGTAATGCAGAAAGTTCTTGTGCCTTTTATCAAGGCCTAGAAAAATAATTAAATTTCCTAACTATAAAAGCATAATTTACTTTAGCATTCCTCTACACCAGTGTCTCTTTCTTTCTCTTTCTTTCTTTCTTTCTCTTTATTTTCTTTCTTTCCTTTCTTTCTTTCTTTCTTTCTCTTTCTTTCTGTCTCTTTCTTCCTTTCTTTTTTTTTTTTTGACGGAGTTTCGCTCTTGTTGCCGAGGCTGGAGTGCAGTGGTGCGATCTCGGCTCACTGCAACCTCCACCTCCCGGGTTCAAGCAATTCTTCTGGCTCAGCCTCCTGAGATTCTGGGATTACAGGTGCCCACCACCATGCCCAGCTAATTTTTTGTATTTTTAGTAGAGACGGAGTTTCACCATGTTGGCCAGGCTGGTCTTGAACTCCTGACGTCAGGTGATCCGCCCGCCTCGGCCTCCCAAAGTGCTGGGATTGCAGGTGTGAGCCACCATGCCTGGCCCACCAGTGTTTTTCAGACCTTCTCACCACACCCATGTGATCATGGCCTAGGAACTTTAACATGTATAAGTGAATAAAAGTTTCATGAATTTTCTCCTTTCATCTCTTCACTTCACTTCACTGCTAAACACTGCTCCAACCCATGAATTGATTTCTTCAACCACTATGGGACTCAGTCATAGTTTAAGAAACAATACTTTGATAATCACCCTCTGCTACAACTACGCGCAAACAGTACAAGGCTAGTTTACAGAGTAAACCACTGTTTCACCATTATATCCATGTTTGCTATTTTGACTAATTTATATTATCATTCTGGGTGATGCCGTCAAATTTCAAACTCTTTTTATCTGTGCTTTAATACATTTTATATTTTATATTGCTTTTGTGTTGTTTTTTTGTGGAGTGAGGGTGATGGTGACAAAAGGACCACAGACCATGTGAGCGTTGTCTTAGGGTGAAAGATGAACTTCAAGAAATGTGGGAGGTAAAAGAGACTTTAATGTCATCTAGCTTCACATTCTTGGGCCTTTATCTTGGTTTTAGAGATCATAATTGCATATTATTTGTGATTCTAGAATCAGGCAACACCTCATTCTGTAAAATAGAATGAGTGTTCTGATGAGCTGAGCAGAGGAGGTTGGCTTTATAGACAGACAAGGGCTGTCTATAGAGGAAAGCAGAAACAGAAAACAAAAAGGGGATTGATAGTTGCAAAGCTACTTTTCTTGTAAAGCTTGAAGTAGAGGGGACTTCCTCGTGCCTGCTGAAACTGGCCTGTTGGGGAATTTGGCGATTGTCTCACCCTCTCCTGATTTCTCAGAAGGTAAGATAACGATCTTAATTTCAGCTTGGTGGTACAGAACTTCAGCATGAGTAATTCCATTTCGCTTTGGTCCGTTGGGCCTAATGCAGGAGCTCCATCCAAACCAATGGCCTCCTATAAATTTTATCTAATGACACATTCATGCATTCATTCAAAAATTATGTTGTGGCACCTACCATCTGTCAAGTTCGGTGACAGGCATTTGGGGACTCAAAGAGAAAAATACGAATTTCTGCCGTAAGTATGTTAATAATCCTGGAAAGAGAGAAATGTAGGAAAAATTATGAAGTAACTATTTTGAAAAATCAACCTATTATGTAAACCTTGGTTTCCCCATCTTAGTTAAGCTGATATCTCAGTGCAGTGCACTATTACAGGTGTGTAGTGTTAATTCCACATGATAGAAAAATAATCATCTAGACTCAGTAGTTAATTGTGCAATCTTTGAGGCAAAGAGTTAATTTGAGCTTAATTCCTCTCACTTCTGAACTGGTCAAGGCTTCTGTAAACCACTCTTTCTTGATTTCAGCCTCCACATTTTTGGTTGCTCTTGATCCACAGTAATTAAAGATTGTTCCTAGTGATGCTCTGTGCATGTGAGAACTTAATACCTTAATAGGCCCATGCTGCTGTCTTAGTGTATCTACTTCTATACTGTCAGACTAGGATTTGTCTCATTATCTCATTGTTAAATAATAGTAATGAATAAAAGACTTAGCCAAGGTGTGCATAACTTTGAGTGTGATTCAGTGCATATTTGTTTTTCTTCTGTGAATTGCTGGAAAAGGAGAGTATATTGTGTCTGATACCATTTGCTAATAGTGATATAAAAATGCATGTCCGAAGAAAGAAATCTAAAAGCATGAATAGGCCCTTAATTGTTTTCAAGAAAAAATTACGAATAAGTCTCTTACTGGGAAAAAGATTTACATTTAACCTTATAAGTCATTTTAATGGTTCATGTTTAACTGAAATGTGAGATATCTAAACGAGCAACTAAAAATATGCAGAAAGTCCTTACTGGAACAGGAAAATTAGCAAAGAAAGGAACAAGCAATCAGAGCATGTATAAGAGCATGGTCTGGTTTTTATTTTGTTTTGAAATCAAAACCAGCCAAAGCAAACTATGTTTCAAGCTACTCAGTGATGATTGACTGTTGACTCCTTGTGTTCAGTTTCCAATAATCTATTCCTTGGGCCTCCAATAGGAAGCTCCTTTGCCCCGAGGACAGAGCGCTGTCCTTGGCCGTACTGTACACAAACTGTGACTCTCAACAAGGTTACCTTTCTCAACCTCAGGTTCCTCCTCTGCTATGTGTGAGGTTTTAATGTTCATCTCAAAGGATCATACTGATGATTACATGAGAGAGTGTAAATACTGGCGTGTAGTATGAACTTAAATGGCAACCATATTTAAATTTGAATCTGTATTTTCTCTTTCCATTCTCTCTTCCTCGAATATACCTTTCAGTCTCAAGTCTTCCCCTATTGTCTTTGGGCAAAAGATGATCAGATCCTTCCTCTTCAATGCAATTCAATTCATTTCAAATTCGTTTTGTTACATTGGCTGCTGAATATCTTCTCTTGGATAGAATACCTTCACTTCCAACTTGCAAGTTTAAATCTAACTTCTTATATTTACTCCCAAAACAACTTCATGCCCTATAGCCTCTTTTCCTCTAAGTGATAGAATTATCCTTTTCAGATGCCTAAGGTCAACATTCTGGAGTTATCATCAATTTCATCCTTTCATTCATTCATCCAACAAATATTTATTTTCCACTCTGTGTCATGCCACGTGTTAGCACTGAGAGCATACACCGTCATAAATAGCCCATACATTCAGATAAGAGGATAGCACTCTGCTTATTCAAACCACATCCAACCACTAGGTCATCTTCATTTTTTAATTCCACTATATCTCTATTGGTTAAACTTTCTGTTCAGCTTCCTCTGTCATCACCATTATTCAAGCCCTCAACTACAGGAATAGTCAAAAATCAACCTTTCCAGAACTTCCGTGCATCTTATATACTCCTGCCAGGCATGTGCCCCTAAGATAATCTTCACACAGGACTTTCTTCCTGTCGCCTTAGCAGTTAGCTCACACTCCCTACCCTCTACAATGCACCAAAATGACTTTTCCATTCTTATCTCCAACACAAATATGTGTAACGCTCCTGTCCCTGGGTCTTATCTAGGGATTTTTTTTTTTTATTCCGTTGGTTTGACTCAAATCTCTGCCTTCTGTCCCCAAAACACAAGGAATGTTGTTTTCTCCATTCTTGAAAACTTTGCCCATCAATCAGACCAGATCTATTATCCTTCTTCCCTAAAGCCTAATACAGCACTCACAGCCAGGGACTGATACACTCACTCATTCTGACCTATGTTTTATATTATGGGAAAAAACAGTCTCAGAATTTTCTCACTTACCACTTAGCATGTTTTAAAATTGAAAATGTATTTCTTTTCTTTAGCTTCACTGCAAGTTTCTGAATAGACCGTTCAATGTTCCTCCTTACTGTTCAACCGTCTGTCTATCTAGTTATCATCCTGCTTGTATAAAAAGCACAATATAATTTGTAAGTTTGGATTATATACTATGTTTGTATGTTAATAATTACTTGTAAAATCTAAGTAAAAAGTATCTGCCTCTATAGACCTCAACAACATACTACCAAAAATAGCTGAGATTTGCAGATAAAGATTATGCTAAATAAATGTATAACCCTTGAATGAAGACGGTCTTAGATCCTTTCAGTAGTTGGTTCAATTCTTAAATTCACTGAAGTTTCAACAGAACTAATTTTTTTTCAGAAGCTAGGCTGTGATTGATTTTTTAAAAACACAAACAGCAGTAGATTAGGGAATTAATTAAGGAAAGCCTAAAATGTCTTCTCCTTCATTTCACTTCGCTTAAATGCCTGCTGAGCAGATGGAAGCAGACTGGGAAGGAGGCTATTTCTCTGTACGGTGTGCAGAGTATCACAGATAGTGTGATTAACAAGCCTGAGGGATTTCTATTGAGAAAATGCTCTACTATGACCTAACAACTATAGGCTATTTAAAGAAATCAATGGTAGTTAACCCTTTCCACTGGTAAACAAATATGTGCAAATTGAAAAAAATTAAAAAACTAAAATTAAAAAAGAAAATTACAGTAAAATATAGTCTGAAAACATGATGTCAGAATACTAACATATTTGGAGTTTCAAATGTATAATTTCCCATGAAGTAAATTACTCGTTAGTACTTTCATAACTTAATTTCATACTAAATTAAGTTAGTACTTAAGATAATCATAAGAAGATTATCTTAGGGGCACATGCCTGGCAGGAGTATATAAGATGCACGGAAGTTCTGGAAAGGTTGATTTTTGACTATTCCTGTAGTTGAGGGCTTGAATAATGGTGATGACAGAGGAAGCTGAACAGAAAGTTTAACCAATAGAGATATAGTGGAATTAAAAAATGAAGATGACCTAGTGGTTGGATGTGGTTTGAATAAGCAGAGTGCTATCCTCTTATCTGAATGTATGGGCTATTTATGACGGTGTATGCTCTCAGTGCTAACACGTGGCATGACACATATTCATATTGAAGTAATTTATTCCTGAAACACTTGCATTGCAAATATTTGGAAATTGAGAAATTTTGGAAATGCACGAAGACACTCCTAGGGGGTGCTTTGAGGGATGAGATATTTTAAACACATCTCTTTTTTGCCATTTGTATACTACACCTTAAAATATGTGATATGTTAGCTTGTGGTCACTTGTTTATTGCCACTTAGAAACAAATAAAAAACTTTTATTTTAAAGGAATTTTTTAGGATGTAAGTTTTAAAAATCATTCTTGTAATACATCTTCCCTTTCTCCTCAATCTTTCAATATGCTGACAGTCACTCATCTCTTGTTCCTCTCTAACTTAAGTCACGTGTGATCTTACTTCCTGACTTACTTTTTATGCAAAATAATTTATGGTTTGCTTTATATCCGTTTGTATCACGACGTAGTTATTTTAAGTGTGGGGATCATTTCACCTGACCTTAAGGTTAGATAGAGTTCATGGCTTATGTTTCCAATCTCAGTCTTGGAAAGAGAGAAAGAGAGAGAGAGAAAAAGAGAGAGGGGGTAGGTAAATGCAAAGAAAAATTTCCCAGCACTTTGGGAGGCCGAGGCGGGCGGATCACCAGGTCAGGAGATCGAGACCACGGTGAAACCCCGTCTCTACTAAAAATACAAAAAATTAGCCGGGCGTGGTGGCGGGCGCCTGTAGTCCCAGCTACTCGGGAGGCTGAGGCAGGAGAATGGCGTGAACCCGGGAGGCGGAGCTTGCAGTGAGCCGAGATCGGGCCACTGCACTCCAGCCTGGGCGACTAGAGCCAGACTCCGTCTCAAAAAAAAAAAAAAAAAAGAAAAATTATTTGCCTTTCCAATCAAAACATCCAAAAGTTCTTGCCTACAGTGCAACTGGATCATATTATTAGTTGAAATCTAATTAAAAGACCTATTTAGAAAATGGCAAAAGATCATACTTTTTAAGAGGGTTTTAGTGACACTTTCTGCTTACTTTCCTCGGCTTCCTTTCTCACCAGTTTCTCTAGAAAATTGTGCTTCACCCAGGCAGCTTCTTTCAGTTCTACATGTGAGACATGTTGTTCTCTCTCCATTTTGCTCTTTGTATGTTTTTCTAAGCTTTTCTTTCTTTCCTTTTTGTTTGTTTGTTTTTGAAACTGGGTCTCACTCTGTCACCCAGGCTGGAGCGCAGTGGTGTGATCACAGTTCACTGCAGCCTCAACCTCCCTGGGCTCAAGCAATCCGCCCACCTCAGCCTCCCGAGCAGCTGGGACTACATGGGTGTGCCACCATGCCCAGGTGTTTTTCGTATTTTTTGTAGAGATGGGGTTTCACCATGTTGCCCACGCTCGTCTCAAACTTCTAGGCTCAAGTAATACACCCGCCTCAGCCTCCCAAAGTGCTGGGATTACAGGCGTGAGCCACTGTGCCCGGATAGTGCATTTTTAATGCAAAAAAAGCACTGGGTTTTTGGTTTCCAAGACAGTTGGTGATAAACATGTAACTTGCATGAGTCAGATTTTTTTCAGTGTTGATCATCCTCAGAGGGCAGAGGAGCAGGCCCATGGGAAAGCCACTGATCCCCTGAACACCAGAAGAGACACAATTTCTAAGGACGCATCAGCATCTCCTTCACAAGGTCATCGTCATTTTTGAGACTTGGCCCAAGTATTACTTAACAGCGTTATAAGAGGTCCAGGGACTATCCCTCGGTGAAGGAAGCATGATGTACCAGATAGATTGTGGCTCTTGTTTAAATTAATTTCACTCATTTTTATATTACAGGTTTTCTTATGGATCTAAAATAAGTGAAGCAATCCCTGTTCACGCATTGGCAGAAGAATTTGTCAAATGTTAAATAGTGCCAGTTTTATATCAGTGTCATCCGATTCTTTGAAGGAAAAATAAGCTAATTCCGATAACGGTTATACTTTTTCATCCAGTTCACAAAATCAAAGTAAGGTTTTGAGAAGTTAATTCTGCCAAAGGGAAAACATGATTGCAAATGCTGTTATAAAATCAAATGGAGAGTTCAACATTAAAGATAAGTTAATATGTATTGTTGTTTTGTTTGTTTGCTTCTATTGATAATACATAATATAAATTTGGGTCAAGTCAACATTATGATAAAACAATGTTTTTACTAAATTAATAAACCGAAGGACTTGGTGGAAATATACACATAATTTATAATTGCATCCAAATAATAATTTAATATTGGATCAGTGTAGGATGATTATAAAAATTTTGATATATGCATACTTAGAAAAATTCAACTACACATTTATTGCCCAAAGCTGATATGTGATATAAAAAATCCTTAGTATGGTAGTTCACGCTCTTTGCTAGTCATCCTGAATCAGGTTTTATCATGTTTCAGCCTTTGAAGAATCCCAGTTAAATATCTAGAATGTTATTGAGCATTGGTAACATGATTTTTTACATTTTGGTTTACCATCTTGTTCAAAATCAGTGAAAATCTTTAATGAAATTATTTAATGAATGAAGTGCCAAAAAATGTTAACTTATGAAGCTTCTAGCAAATTGCAATTATTTAAAACAAAACTTTTGAATTGAAAGGTATTGTAACTTGTTCTGAAAAAAGCAAGGGATGAACCAAACAAATTAATTCATATATTTAAATGATGTTTGAGATTTAAATTTGATATTCTATAATTGCATTTTAGAATAAATTAACTTAGCATAATGTCATTTGTTAGAGTCCTATTTTTAATTGACTAACTTTATATTTTGTAACAAATTAAAGTGAACCAGAGAAGGGCTATGGATCTGTACCATGTAAATTTAATTCCCTTAAAAAATTCAAAACAATCTTGTGAAAATGTTTGTTGAATAAAAATATCCTAAAACATTTAGTCTGAAATATGTAAATATTTTAATATAAAAACAAATCATAAATGAGAATATTATCCATTTAAAATAATTATTTTGAGCTTGCAAGCTATCTCAGCACCTATGAAAAATTATATTTAATTATTTAAAAATATTGTGGTCATATATATATAATCCTTTGCTCTGTCAGCAAAGAGGACATGAAAGAAATGACACCTCAGGATCAGCAAGAACACCTAATGCCCAGACCTTGGTTTCTGGTATAATTCTTTAATAAAAAGAAGCAGGGCTCCTTGGAGAACTGGCTGAATCTCTGAGTGGTACAGGAAACATACATGATGAGGCTGTAGCATCTGGTAGTGCCAGAAAATAATAAAGTGCCAAACAAAAACTAAAATAAAATCCTACACTTATGAAGTATGTCAAAGGGATACACAGGCCCACTAAAGTAGCTCTCAGTGGCCAAAGTTAGAACAATTTAAGCAACAATATAAAGTGGTATTGGAATGTAACTCCAAGGGTAAAATGACCATCCAAACATCCATGGGCCTTTACTAGCATGAGTAAGTACATAAAAAGAGACAAATCTCCCATTCAGCAGCATTTCAAATCATTTATGTAGATTACCCTCAAGAGGAAAAAGCATACTCCTCATTTGGTAAGTGTGGGCTGTGAATAGTGACTTCCTATGACAGAGTCACTATTCACAGTATGAAAAGTATTATAGTATGAAAAGGGGGAAAAACTAACTTTGAGGTGAAGGTAACTGACAAACACCTCCTAAGCCAGTATGTCAGTCACGGTTCTCCAGAGGGACAGAGATAATAGGATAGATGTATACATGAAAGGGAGTCTATTAAGGAGAATTGACTCACACGATCACAAGGTGAAGTCCCATGACAGGCCGTCTGCAAGTTGAGGAGCAAGGAAGCCAGTAGTGGCTCAGTCCGAGTCCCAAAACCTCAAAAGTAGGGAAGCTGACAGTGCAGGCTTCAGTCTGTGGCCGAAGGCCTGAGAACCACTGGTATAAGTCCAAGAGTCCAAAAGCTGAAGAATTTGGAGACTGATGTTCAAGGGCAGGAAGCATCCAACAAGAGAGAAAGATGAAGGCTGGAAGACTCAGCAAGTCTGCTCTTCCATCTTCTCCTGCCTGCTTTTTTCTAGCCTCACTGGCAGCTAATTAGGTGGTGCCCATCCAGATTGAGGGTGGGTAGGCCTCTCCCTGTCCACTGACTCAAATGTTAATCTCCTTTAGCAACAGCCTCACATACACACCCAGGAACAATATTTTGCATCCTTCAATCCAATCAAGTTGACACTCGATATTAACCATCACAGCCAGGTCATCAAAGTTAACACCAGCAGTGACGGTTCGTGTTGGTGGTACATACTCTTGATGTGATGCGATAAGAATGACATTTTACCTCTGTGATCTTCCTCCCCAAAACACATAACTGGAGTCTAATTGTGAACAAAATACCACACAAATTCCAATAGAGAGCTACCCCACAAAATACCTGATCAGTCATCTTCAAACCTATCAAGTTCATCAAAAACAAGTGTCATAGCAAACAGGAGCCTCAGGGGACATAACCACCAAATGTACTGGGGCATTCTAGATAAGATGCTGAAACAGAAAAAGGACATTAGGTAAAAACTAGGGCAATCTGAACAAGCTATGCACTTTTAATAATAATGTATTACTATTGGTTCATTAATTGTAAAAAAATATACCACACTAATGTCAGATAATGATGGAGAAAACTGGATAGGGAGGTATATGGGAACTTTTTATACTATATTTTTAATTTTTCTGTAATGCTAAAATTTTAAAACAATAAAGTCTATTGCTGGGCACAGTGGCTCATGCCTTTAATTCTAGCACTTTGGAAGGCCGAAGTGGGAGGATTGCTTGACGCAAGGAGTTCAAAACCAGCCTGGAGAACATATTGAGATTCCATGTCTACAAAAAATTTAAAAAAATAAAAATAAAATAAATAAGTAAAGTCTATTTAAAAAAATAATAAAAGCATGTATATGAAGGTGTTCATTGTTCCTTTTGTCTTGGGCCCCAGTATGGCTCAGCCAGGCCCTAGCTATTTCTCCAACTGATTCGACTGGAAGATATCAATATTTTGTATATTCATCTCAAGATGGCAGATGAATTTGTACTTAAGTCCTATCAGTATTTCTTCCCAGAGACAATTTTGAATCTGTAAAAATACTAGGGCATGCTATGATTTTCAGCGGTCAAAACCTCTCAATAAATAGTTTATTTTTAAAACTCATGGTCTGCAAAAAGAGCCAATTTTAAATTTAGTAGCAATAAAATAAAATTTTGAAAAATTGTAGGTAATTTTAGTTTAAAAATTAAAAATAATGATATGTTGAAAAAAATGCCTTCTTCAAAAAATACAGCGTTACACATCCTTGCAGGGTTTTTTTCCCCTCATGCAAATTACTTCTGTATTCACTCTAGATTTTAATGAAATGTATTCAGTGAGAGAGCAGGGTCTAATATAGACATTTATATATTTTAATACTGCAGGAAAAAGTATTTTTGTATATTTAAAGTATCTAGTATCTAAAATAATGAACACTCAATATCATCACATTAATTTTGTTCCTTACTTAATCTTATTTGATGCCTCTTAACTCTTCACTCTCCAAGTGAGATATTTCCACTTCTGATTTTTTTCACATTGAAATATGTAAATATTTCAACTCAAGTACTTTTCACAGGCATTGCCTTCTGCCTTCATTCAGAGTAGGTTTCTTTAACAAATACTCTGTCATTGAATGCTGCCATTTCTTCCTTGTAAATATCGTATCGATACACATAACAACCCATTCTTCCAATTGTACTTTTCATTGCCTCTCACTCAACAACTTCTGGATAATATTCTCCTGATTATCTAAAAAATTATCTTTTCACCTTTCCATAACTTGGTATCGTTCATCTTTGTAATTCAAAAAATGTGTCACCCATTGTAGCCAACTAAAAACTGACTCCAGGAGACACAACAATTTGAACCAAAACCTCTTGGAGGAGCAGCCGCAACAGTAAAGCTGAGGTTAATAACAGGATCTTGCTGCAACATGGATGAATCTCAAAACCACTATGCTAAGTAATGGAAGTCTCACGCCAAAGGCCACATATTATATGATGTCACTTACATGAAATGTCTATAAGAATGAATATACAGAGAAGAAAGTACATTACTATGGGCTGGGGCCAGAGGATGGCAACGGGATTGACTGGAAATGAATAGAGCAGTTCCTTTTGGACGGATGAAAATGTTCTAAATCTGGATTATGGTGATGTTTGCATAACTGTGAACGTACTACAATTCATTGAATTATACACTTAAAAGAATTTTATGGTATGCAAATTATATCTCAATAAAGCTGTTTTTAAAAATGATGTTTATCAAGATGGCAGCATAGGCAGATGAACTCAGCCACTTGGCATCTTCAAGATAAATGTCTAAACTTGAGAGCCAGTATAGTCGCTTTTCCTCTGAGTCTGCTGATCAGAGGCAGAAGGAAAATTGCAAATATGTGTGGGCCCCTAACACATAATAGAAACTGTGCTAAGTATTGTACAATAAAGAAGCTCAATAGAGAACTTCAGAAATTATCCCGGCTCTTCTAATTACTTTCTTTTGTATTCAGTCATTGCCCCTTTGCTCCTACCATTTCTGTTTGACAACTGAAAAAATAAGTAAATTCTTGTATTTCTTCTTTTCATAATTTAATATCAGCTAGAGGCTTAGATACCCATTTTCATTAACACAAAGCTCTTTTCTTTTTGTTTGTGGGACTACTCAGTTCAGGCAATTAGTTGTACAAAAAGCTATGAAAATTTTATATTTCCAACTGAACTGAAGCTCCTAACCTCTGAATAAATAAATGTCACTGATGGACTAAAATTTAATAAAAAACACAAGGAGTGACTTTGTTGCCAGTATGGGCGCTCTTTAGCAACCCTTAATTTCTGGATATTTATGGAATGTATTCATATAGGCATTGTTCCTTTGTACCATTAGGGGAGAGGACCAGAAATTAGCCAGTTAATAAAAAAAAACAAAAGCATAAAAATATAGAAAGTCCACTGGTGATAAATTGGACATATCAACCATGAAATTGTGTTAATTTGATAATTAAAGTGTCTTAGTTCAAATGTAGATCCTGGGCACTTAACAAAACGGTGACAAAATAGGAAGGAAGGCATATTATACACACATTAATCGCTGAAACAGATAAAGTGTAAAGCTCCCTTCAAGAAAATGTGTTTTGCACAGCACAGAGCAATTATGCATAGACCCTAGATTAATCCATCATTCACAGTGGACCTGGGAAGAAAGACAAGGAAGGAGCCTTTCTAGTTCAGTTGAGTCCTGATGGGCACAGTCTGAAAGAGGGGAGGAGGGAGGATGAAAGGAGGAAAAGGAGAGATGGGGAAAATCAACAACGAAGAAAGATAATGTGAAACTGCCTCCCAGCGCCCTTCTTCTCTATTTTCCCATTCCCTCCACTTTTACTCTCTCCATCACCTTCTTTTCACACGTGTCTCTTTTAAGATTTTTCTCCAGTCTATTCACATACTTCATTCTCACTCCTTCCCTTCCTTTCTTCTCATAAAAACATTCATTAAGGCAAGAAAACTGTTGAGAAGAATGAAAAGGAACGGTTGAATGTTTGTACTGAATTCTAGAGGTGGAGTTGAGGAAAGGAGACCCATGCGTCATTTCTTTACAGCTCAAATGAGATGGCAACCTTAGGAGAAAATAGCAAACCAGGGGATAGAAACATAGGGCTTTCGTGAAGAAAGGCCATTCACTACAATACCTATTGTGCTGAAGCTGGGTGTGTGAGCTGATATTTGTACAGCTTCAGCTGGTAATTGGGTTCTCTTGCTTTGTCTCTTTCCCTTGAGGAGTTTAAATTTTTCTTTTTATGACTATAATACAAAGATGAGTCAGTGGCCCAGTTTTTTAAAAAGTAGATTCTTTTTAACATAGTTTACAATATAGTTAAGCCCCAAGTCATGCCAGGAACTTCTCTGTGCGTAAAGCATCCTGGAAATACATTTAGCTGCTAATTTTGAATTAATAGCAGAAAAAGGTAAATCTATGTTATGATATTATATAACATAGCAAGGCAACCCTGATCAAGTCATTTTATGTTACCAGAACAATCATTCACTTATCACCACCCATTAATCCCTGGTGTAAGGTATGTTTATTATTTCTATTTTTAGTTTCAGTATGTGTGTAAGGCAATTAAGAATACAAAATTTTTGCTGGGTCATGTGTGGAGTACATTTTTAGACATAAAAAAATGCCTTCATCTTGCAAAAGGGGAACGGAGATTCAGAGATATTAAGCCCCTTGCCCGAGTCTACACAACTAACTAGGGGAAGGATTGAAACCAAGGCTCACACCTGCTAGAGAGGGCTCTGCCCACCAGGCTAAGCCACCTTGTTATTTAGCACAGTGGTGATCCAACCAGCATGGAAATACAAATATTTGACACATATTTGAATTGTATGTAACTAGGTCACGAAGCAGAGAACTCTGGCACACAACCTATGTTGGACGTTGTTGGGTAATATCAGAGATGTCATAAAATTATGAGGGTATGGTAGAGGTGACACCTCAAGGCCAGCCCTAGGTCATATAATGCACCCCCAGTAGTTCAGAACATTGGAAAAATGATTAGGACAGCAACTAGTAACAGATATTTGATAAGAAATATCAGAGTGGGTCCCATCACTCCCGTCTTTCTCACAGTGATTGCTGAATGCAATGAGGAGTCCCTTCTTCATTTCACTTTCTTATTCCCTATTAGAATGAAGATTTACTTCAAAGAAGCGTGCGTTGATAATTATCCTTTATATTTTCTGAAAAGATCAGATGACATTCTCCTACCTTGTCTCAATGGCACCATGACATTGAGGCTGGCCGTGGGCTTTTGTCTCCTTCCTTTGTTATTGTCATGCTTGATTGTGGGTGGAAATCACAACTATGGCCCTCCCTACAAAAAGAGCAAATGCCTATTGATCTTCTCCATAATCCATCTTTATATTCAGAGTTGTTTTAGTTCCATGACACTTCTCAGATAAAGCTTATGAAATGGTGCATCATTAAAGGCTGGTTTTCTAGGAAAACAGTTCTTTATTACTTGCCTCTGGTAGCTTGAGGCAAGCGATCTCTCTGTGCCTCAGTTACCTCTTCTGTAAAATGAGGCTAACGACAGTGTCTAACTCAAAGGTCTGTTTTGAGGATTACATGAGTTAACATGTAAAGCCATTACAGCAGACTCATAATACCTGTTTACTCTTTTTCCCTAAAAAATGCTTAACTCATAAATTAACCATCAGAAGCAGATTATCTTTTAGGATAAAAGGTAGCCATGGATAATGAACAGACAGTAGTGAGCAATCGGTGCTGATGATGAGAAAACAGACTGTCTTTCACACCGCCAGGTTTGCTACCCTCCTGGAAATGTTCAGTCCTTTGTGCACCGGGCCTCATCACAGAAACGGGGGTGTTTAAACTTGGATTTTGCTCCTTCAACCTCAGCACTCCATCTGAGAAGTTAGGGGATTTATGATGCCATTTAAAGGCAGTCCTTGGAAATAGTTAACAGTTGAGGAGTTATCTTTATTATGGAAATTAATACTCTCACTGTTTTATTCATTAATATTTTAATATGTTTATGATGAGACTCAACCCAAACCAATTTCCAAATCAAATCTGTCCCTCAGTAATTTGATTTGTTGGAACGGAGAACAAAAGCATTACCAACGGGGTACTTTGAATGGAATTATAATTAATTAGGCACATGAATGCACTAACTAATTTTGGATAAGTAATTAGATGACTAATTATGTTGAAAACAGAACTGTGTGCTTAATGAGATGACCGTGGCCAATTCTACCCTCAGATCATTTTTTTGATTAGTTAAAATTATTATTGTTTTTTGATGATCAAGCGTCACCTGTTGCACAAGCAAAATATGTAGAGGTATGGTTTGAGCCTCTTTGGATTTGCAATTTTTGTTATACATCCACAATCAATGCCTCTTTTCCACAACATATGTTCTATGACTGTCCTTTGCAGATTCATTGATATTCCATCCTTTTTCTTTCATTTCCCCCCGACACACACCTTCCCACCACCACCCAAATCCTAATTATTTCTGCTTAAGTTTGGGAACTCCACAATGATAAATTAAGCAAGAAGAGAAATAACACATAGGTTGTGCTATAGATAAATCTTAATCCATCTTGGAGAAATATTTGAAGTGGCAGCTCCTCTTTGAAAAGGCACTGCCCAGGATCTGCTCAGATCATAGGCAACCTTGAAGCACTCAGCAGTTCCGCTTTGGGCAGCTGGTTCTAACTAGCACCTATTTCGCAGGAGGCTACACTCGGGATTTCTGGTTTTAAGTTTAAAACAATATTTCACAGCAATTGTGTTGTCAGAATTCAGGTCAGAAAGATGGCAGATGTTAATTTAAACCAAAGAAGCAAAGCCAAACTATTCCATTTTTCCTTTTTTATTGTCAAATTGGCAGCTCTACACAAATTCTGAACACAAAATAAACCACAAGTGAGTTAGAAACACCCAGAGTGGATGAAACATTCTTAGGGTATTTTGGTATCTGGTAGATACTGACTCGATTCTACTCAGACAGCTTAATGTTGGGAAAAGTAATGATCTCAGTATGCCAGAAAATAACCTTTCATTTTGCTTTATCAAAAGAGAAAGCTGAAAATCATAATGATCCCAGCTTTTATGAAAATGCTTTCCCTCGTGGTCCACATTATCCAGTGACTGTAAGCACAGACCCCAGGAGAAAATATCCACCCGGGGCTCATCTTTTTTCCCATACTTCAAACAGAGTCCCCTTTCAGAAAGTGTTACATCTGCAAGAAATGAGTATTCATACCTGGAATCCAGGTAAAGTCAAATCTACCCCACAGTTGAAATTCAAGACTCCCAATCATTTTATGATCAATTCACACTTTGGGAAAGAGCCTATGCATTTACATTAATGTGCCTGTATATAGGCATTTGCATGCATGTAACTGATTTGACATCCGTCCTTCACTTCCATCTGTTTTCACAGATGCATAGGCCAGGGGGGGACCTGCCACTGGGCACCTTCCTGGTAAAGATTCAATCTTAAAAGAAAATTATACCTCCAACATAAAATCATCTTAAATTAGCAATTCACCATAAGCGCATTCTCCAGGGTACTGTATACTGAAATCTTATTTTTTCCCACACCAAAGCAACTATTTAAAACATTATCTGTTTTATTCTTCAAATCAGTCACCAATTATTTGGTCAGTGTTTGAAGATTATCAAGTGGAACTACCTACCTGATCAATATTTTGTTTCCATGAGACCAATACCCTCAGGAGCACCCCTGCTTCCTTTTAAGGCTCCTGTGTTCACCAAACATTTCCCGAGATTGACTATCGCTGCCAAGCAGTTCTTAGGTCTGTCATGAGATAGTCTTATGTGGTTTGCTGTTTTATTTTGGCTATTTTTGCTGACCCCTTTCTTGCCCAAGAAAGCTTTTAGGAATGTAGGCTCTCTACCTGAGGATACTGAAACATTATTTGCTTTAGATTAGGTGTCTAGGACAGTCTCGCTTAAGGAGCCATATCATGTGTCCACTTCCTGCCCGGAAAGCACCTCCACTTCAGACACCATGGGCTGCACCTTACTTGCTGCAAACGATGCAACACCAGGGAAAGTTAGTGAACCATTGCCTCTGTCAGTTTCACCCACAGGGAAAAAATAGAAGCCCTCTTCATAGTTTATTCCTCAGCGAGAATTTTTTTTTTTAAAGCTTCAAAGAGAAATATAGGTTCTACAAGAGTCCTCATGTGAAAACGTAGACCAAATTTGAAAATACGCACAAGAAAATCCTAAGAAGGGTGTTTTCGTTTGTCCTCCTTTCATGTTAAGTCTTCTTCAGACTTGGCAAAATGATGCACTCTCTTTTAGTTAGGAAAGTTAACGATTTCTCCCTCTTTCAGAAGGCTAGGCATTGCTTCCATTCTCAATTGCGGACTTGTTAGAAAGCTGATATTGTCAGAGAAGCTGAAAACATAAATAGGCAAATGAATTCAAAATAGTCATATGCTTTTGCTTTTTTTAATGGTATGTTAGGAGCCACCAATTGGCATACTTAAAAATTTAGAATGATCTGTCCCCTGTACCTGGGTGTATGCAAATGTTGAACATACTATGAAAGTAGAGTAGGAGAAATTGACATTAAAAATTTATTTAGTCCTGTCCTCCAACACCAATTTAAGTGACTTTCACAATTCAGGGATTCTGTGCACAGTCCTAAACTTATGCAATTCAATTAAGCTAAAGTTAACAAATATTTATTGAGTGCCCCAAATGTGCTTGGTCCTGTGGAATAAAAAATATGGGCAATTCAGGAGAAAGAAAATAATTTATAATTTACTGTTGATCAAGAGTTAATACTATTGGTAGGTGAATATGTGTTGGTATGAAAATGTGTTCTATGTGTATATTTGCATGTGTGTATATATCTTTATATGTATGTGTTCTGTGTATGTATGTATACATATGTGTGTGTATATGTGTTCCATGGCTGCTAAAAGCATATATTCTCTGATATATATATATAATTCAGGTATCTTTTCTCAAGTCTAAACCCCCAAAATATTTTTGAATTTCATGCCTGGTTTTGCTCTTTCTACATCTGATTTTATGTGTTGCTAATTATGGAATTCTACTTGGTAACATATTTATGTTGAGAAATCTATTTCCCTAGCTTTTTAGTTTGATACAGTGCACATTTTGCCAAAGTAAATGCATATACACCTAGAGCAGGCTCTAAGTGAAGCCCTTAAACTAATTAACTGGGATAGCCATATTTGTTTGACCTGTTAATATCTACTTGTTGGTCCTTTGTAGAAACAATATAAATTTATATTGACTATAGAAATGTGTGTTCCAATACAGTTACTTCTGTCCATAGTGTTTCATGATTTAGAATGTAATGTATTTACTGCAGTTTATTTATATAGATATTCAATGAGTTCAGTATTCTAAATACAATGGAATGTATGAAGCATGTTATATTTCAATATGCATTTATTTTTTAAAAAGTAAGCTTCAAAAGAAACTGAAGATAAGGGTATCACACTTTGTCTTTTATCAGAGTGTTCAGACATAGTTGGCTAGTGGAGCCTGTTGCTTCTAAAATTATTTAAACTAAGATTAGAATGACTTTGTTGTGTTTTATTGCTTTATAGTTTGTGAGGATATGATAAAAGACCATAAGACTATAAACGAGTAAATTCTTTCTGATAACTTATCCAGTCCCCAGTGAGGCTAACATAGAATACAAGAGGCTGTGAAGTAGAAAGCAGGTGTTGGATCACTTCTATCCTGAACAAGATGAAGAATTGTGGGCTCATGTCAGGGGCATGTTAAGTAGATGAATGATAGTCAGTAGTGGATGCTACTGAAAACAAGGCTGTCTTGATTTCTCAAAATAATAATAATAATAATAAGTAAATGGCTATACAGTATTACTAATTCGTGAATTAAAATGTCTGACGGTCAACTGTCAGTGCTGAGCTAAATAGGGAGGATGCTAGCCATGGTTTCTGTTTTCCATTCCTGTTTCTATGCAGGCCTTCACAAGGCGTTCCTTTCCTGTCCTATCTACGCAGCAGAGGCCGACTGGCAGGATCACCACAGCGTTGCTTCTGCACATTCCATCGCTGTCCATGCGTGAGAGCCATGACACAGGACTTGGTCCGAGGTCAAGTGTAAATCCCAGCTGTGGAGGCTCCTCCGAGAGGTAAAATTGTGATAACTTCAAGGTGGCTTGAGTGCTTCATTCTCTTGGATTGAGAGCATCTGCAGTTGGGACACAGGTAGAAAAGCAGCTGGCTTCTCGCCTTTCTAGACCTGAGCCAGGCAGGCAGTTTGGGAGCTCCCTACCCTTCCTAGTGGGTGAGGCAAACAGGAAGCCTGGAAACAAATTTCAGACGCTGAACTTTTCCCTCCACACCAAAGAGGCTACATAACAAATACCGTTCTGGTGTAGATCTAAAGAACCCATTGATCAACTTAAATTCTTCAGTGCAGTGGTATGTGATGTGATTTCTGAAAGTGAGAAAACTTCCATATATTGTGAATATATTTAAAGTCAATAAACATGTTAATTCATAAAAGTGAACCCTT
The DNA here is from genome assembly GCF_028858775.2 of Pan troglodytes. NCBI lineage: Eukaryota > Metazoa > Chordata > Mammalia > Primates > Hominidae > Pan > Pan troglodytes. The sequence continues at coordinate 112,601,520 of NC_072412.2, read as the reverse complement.
ACCTGTAACTGTGGTCAATTGAAATGCAAATAATTAAATCATAGATTAAATAACAATTTTAATCATGTCTTTTAAAAACAGGAACAGAAAAAGCATATGAATAAAAGACTTGTTTATTATTCGATGTGCACATAGCCAAGAAATCTGAAAAGATGGGAAGTAACGGGGCCATAGCATGGAGTACACACGAGGCACTTAGATGGCATTCCTTGATTGTTCATCACCTTGGTCATTAAAGGAATTAAGCACATTAATTCCTTAATTAATTAATAATGAAAGAAAACAATCGAGGAAAAGTTTGAGATCAGTCTATTCCTGGACTGGAAATAGATGACTAGATGTACATTAGAACTGATGATTCCAGGAACACTTAGAATTGTGAAAAATACAGAGTACCTGCTCTCAAAGAAGCAAGCAACTTAGGATGGAAAAAATGAATGTACATAAGTCATATGAAGGAAAGAAGGGAATCAGTAGCCAGGGAAGTGTCCTTGGAGCTGAGTCTGATAATAGCTGTGCTACGATTAATTATATAAAAAATAATAATTCAAACTGGAACACTGTCATTGCTGCACTTATGTATTCAAAATGCAGCCATAGTACTGCCATTTACACTTGTGTCCTTTATTGAGTTGGTATGAAAACTCTACCGCAAATCAACTGTGAGACAGCAGTGCAGCCATTATGTCCCTATTTTACAGATAAAGACGTTCAAGACCATAGAAGAATAGCACCTGTGTTAGATAATTCTAGAGAACACCATTCATACTGTAGCCATCAAGTGACTTACTTAAGATAGCAACTCTGGGTAATAATAGGGCTAAATCTTGGCAAAGCTTCAGTGTGAGAATATGGGCATTGGAGTCAGATGGGCATTTATAAGCTGAATAAACTTGGTCGTCATGTTTGTCATCATTATCATCATTTATTTTCTTTGTGCCTCAGTTTCCTAATCAGCAAAATGGAATAACAGTAATTGTTTCACACATTTATTGGGAGGATTAATGAGGTATGTATGCAAAGCACTTAGCACAAAGTATGTATTTAATAAATAGTTCTAGTTACATAAATAATATTATTTAGAACCCATGAATTTGGATTTCTAGATGAGAATTCCTGATACATTATGCTTCTCATGCTTTTAACATCTAATAATTCCATATAGATATATCTGTTAAACAGATATGTGTGAAAATAAGCAGACACACTCTTTCACACACACATACACACACACAAATAGTAAAGTTAAATTCACATGTATATTACTTTTATAAAAAAAATTAAGAGAGTTTGCTTAGTTGGTATTTGCATAGTAAATATTGTTGAAGATTTAAAATTTTGCTGTTGCAGTAGCTTAAATATTATTTCAGTTCTTGGAGTAGCTAATTGTAGGTTCTATAAGTTCCTATGATTAAATTGCATCAAAAATAAAATATGTAATGAATGCCTGAATTAGTATGTTGAGAACATTTCTTTTCAGGAATATGTGACAATAAGTTGTAGCTTTGATTAGAAAACTTCTTCAAATTTAATGTACCTAAACTAAAGATCATTAATGATAATAAAATTAATGTTAAAAGTTAACTTCCAATAGGGGGAAAAAAAGAATAATTCTGGGAGCAGGGGGAAAGAAGAAGTTTCATCTTTTAAATGTGGCTCTTAGCTTTGGTAATGTAATTTTTCAATGGATGATCTTTTTCAAAGGAAGTTCAATCAGATGAAAAAGCACCAAAGATGTATATGATTAAAAAGTATCAGCAGCCTAATCCATCAAAGTGTGTTTGGGATATTTCTAATACGCCCATAGATAAATTCTTTCCAGATTTTGCACACTCTTCCTATTCACTTGAAGGGCAGAACATGTGCCATTCATTTGATTTTCCTTTATGCATATCTTCCTTCGGTCAGCCAACATGTATTTATTGAGCAAACACTAATAACAACATGCACCCCTTGCTGAAAAAGCTATGTTCTTGCAGGCCAGGTGCGGTGCTCACAGCTGTAATGCCAGCACTTTGGGAGGCAGATGTGGGAGGAGTTTGAGACCATCCTGGGTAGCACAGTGAGACCCTGTCTCTACAAAAAAATAAAATAAAATTTAAAAAAATAAAAAAATAAAATAAAAAAATTAGCCAGGTGTGGTGTCACTTGATTGTAGTCCCAGCTACTTGGGAAGTTCAGGTGGGAGGATCACTTGTGTTGGGGGGTTGAGGTTGCAGTGAGGTGTGATCACACCACGGCACTCCAGCCTGGGTGACAGAGTGAAATCCTGTCTCAAAAAAAGAGAAATAAAGAAAAAAAAGAAAGGGGAAAAGATACATTAAATTCTTTAGAGGAATTTAATGTACATATAAGTTAGGAAGTATAAATATCCAAGAGGCAGGGACAAGTAGCAAGTGTCAGGAAGTGTCAGGAAGAGGGGGCAGAAGCTGGGCCGGGGCTTGCGAAGGCTGCAGCAGGGCCTTCTGGGCAGTGGGCGAGCTTAGGTAATGTGAAGGCAACCGTGCTGTGGGGAATAGAAAATAGGACTGCAGGAGTTTTTGATAACAGAGTTTAGACACATTTGTTATGGATCATTCATTTTGCCAATATGTTTTGGCTCCACGTATGTGCCAGGAACTACTCCACGCACTGGCAGTACAGCTCTGAGCGAAGCACACTGCTTCACTACATCCCTGCTTCACAGAATTCACATTCTACAGTGATAAAATAATACACAAAATGTGCCATATGTATACATGGTATGTTACATGACGGCTGAGCATTTTAAATCAGGTGGTCATGGGAAGGCCTCACTGAAGTGATGTTTGAGTGGGGACCACCCAGAAAGAGGTGCAGATGCCCTGAGCAATGCTGACACAGGAAGGGTGAGCATTCCAGGTGGAGAGAATAGCAAATGCCAAGGCCCTGGGGTTGGGAGCAGGCTTGGCGTGTTGGAAGGGTGGTGAGGGGACCCTGCAGCTGGAAAGGCATCAGCAAGAGCTGGAGGAGAAGGGGAAGAGGTTGGAAAGAGGGAGCTGTCAGAACTAGAACTGGGACAGCTACATAAGCCATTTTAGAGGCTTCAGCTTTTACTTAGATTGATTTGAGAAGTCTCAGAAGATTGAGAAGAGGGTGACCCGATCTGCTTCAATGATGAACGGGTTGTCAGGCTCATCTATTGAGCTTGTATTCTAGGGACAAGACGGGGAAGCCAGAGTAGGGCGGGGAAGTTACTGGAACGTCCAGCAAGGGACGATGGAGGCTGAGGCCAGCGTGGCATCCACAGAGATGGTGAGAAGTCATCGATTTCTGGATACTTTGAAAGCAACGTGGACAAGATTTGCTGATGAGGAATGAGAGCAACGGAGGCATCAAAGATGACTGCGGAGTTTTAGACCCAAGCAACTGAAAGGCAGGCTTTCCCACTAATTGGAATGAGAAGCTTTTAGGGGAAGCAGAAAGCAGGGCAGTTGCTGGAATATGGATATTTTGTTGCTTAGTTGGCTCTATTTAGTCATTCACTATTTACCTATTATTTGTTAATTATGTTTTTTATACTGGGACAAAGTCACACAAACCTACAAAATAAGTGTACTTCATAAACTGTTAAGAGCTTTACTTCTTTAAGTAAACCAATGTTACCAGTTTTAAATATTTTTTGTTGTTGCTGTCTGCTTTTTAGCATCGTGTAGAAGTAATAAAATAGATGGGCAATAGCGATGGCTGTATACAGAAAGACAAGCAATTTTGCAAAACGGGCTAAAGAACTCCGTAATGGCAAGGCGATAAGAATTTCCAAAAGTTCCAGTCAGATGTTAAAATAGACAAGTTTTGGGACCAGGCATGGTGGCTCACGCCTGTAATCCCAGAACTTTGGGATGCTACGGCGGGCGGATCACCTGAGGTCAGGGGTTCGAGACCAGACTGACCAACAAGGTGAAACCCTGTCTTTACTGAAAATACAAAAATTAGCGAGGCATGGTGGCGGGTGCCTGTAATCCCAGCTACTTGGGAGGCTGAGGCAGGAGAATCGCTTGAAGCCAGGAGGCAGAGGTTGCAATGAGCCAAGACCGTGCCATTGCACTCCAGCCTGGGCAACAAGAGTGAAACTCCATCTCAAAAAAAAAAAAAAAAAAAAGACAAGTTTTTATACATACAAAGCTATTTTAGCTGAAGAAAGAGGAAGAGGGAGGCCTTTAGATTATAAGGGAAGTGTCCTTTGCCCTCCATCTCACATCCAAGAATATCTCAAGTATGAATTCTGACTTCAATATTTCAAACTGTAGCAACATAAATTATGATGGGTGGCCCTGAGATTGAATAAACTGCCATATTACAATAAAGAGTTGTCCCATCAATATCAATCACTAAGAATAAGTGAAGCCATCTGCCAAACATAGAGAGATCTAAAGAGTGAGATGTCCTCTCCTGCTTCTGGTGCTAATGTACACTAAATGATTTTAAAGCCCTTTTTCCGTTTTCATAAATGGTCGAACATCCAATTATTGGCCTGTTATTTGGCCAGTGTCAGACTTACATTAAGACACGGGCACGTGTGTTATCGAGAGGAAATCTTTACAATATATGACGGTAACGTTTCATAAAGATGCAGCTTAGAGAGTTGAACGATCAGAGCTGTGGTAACTATTATCACCTGTCTCATGTAGCCACGGACTTGGCCTATTAACCATGGGAAACAACACTGAATTATAAGAGTATCTGCCCTTATTTCTAATATGACGTGCTGCATTCTTTTTGTTTCTTTAACTTTTATCATTTTAATGGAAAATAATTGACTAAATCACATTCAGTGTTCTGCACAGAGTGCTGTCTTCTAAATTAAAAATAGAAAATTACTAACAAAGTGTGGTCAGATGAAGGACTGCCTGAAGCTCATTTGCCATTAATGGCTTTGAACTTAGGGAAACAAAAACAAAAACAACTTTTAGTCCACTAATTACAAATAGTTGAATATAAATCAATTAGGCCATTAATTACAAATAGTTGATTACAAATTAATTAGGCCATTAATTACAAAAAGCAGCTTAACTTTACAGTTATTTTTTCCAAAAAAAAAAAGAGGAAGAAAGGAGGAAGAAAGAGAGGCAGGGAGAGAAGGAGGAAGGAAAAATAAAATCAGAGGAGAAGATGGAAATCAAAATCATCGAATTATCTTTTCAAATCCAAAGGGAGTGAGGCTGTGGGTGACCAGATAGCCCCAAGCTCAGCAGCCCTTCCCCTTTTGCTTTTTCTTACTCCTCTTTTTGCCTTTCCCACTCCTCCAGGCTGCTGTCTCTGCCCCGCTCCCACATACCTTATCTAAAGCCTACTCCACTGGGCTCACTGTTTGCAGTGCTGTGTGTACAAAAGTAAACGGGGTTGCATCTTGACCTTAAGGTTTCTAGACCCGGGAACTAGGAGTGATGGATTTTATTCATTCTTGTGTCTACTTGTAGCATGGAGGAATATGCCCAAGTGAGGCATCATAGACAAGTCAAGAAGATTAAAAAAAAAAAAAAGCTTTCATCCAGCACCTTTCCTGCAAATATCAAATGATAGGTTGCTAGTTAACCAATCTTGAGGGTGGCCCCTGGAAACAAACCATAAAATGGACATTCTTCACATACTGCCGTGTTACTTAGAAGATGTACCAATTTGTTTCTATCAATCAAAATTTGCCATTCAGTGTCTGGTTGTCACCGTGCATTCTAATCTATAGCCATGTTACTTTAAGGATTAACTTGCAAGGGCACTCAAAAAAATCCTTGTCATGTTTACTTTCTAGTAGTTTGCTGCCAATCTGGATGGCTTTAGTTTTGGATGTTTACATTTTAAACTGGTCACAATCCAAACATATTGCATGTATTAGGTTACATGCAGAACAACAAAAGCAGACCAATCCTCTTGTGAAATGCTGAGTGATTGTCATTACCTTACCTGCATAATCTTGACACAATGACTAGTGATAGTTGGATTTACCTGGTAGTTAATATCTGAAGGATATGCTGGGGGTTGATACTACTTTACACATAACAGAGGTATGCTTAACAGTTTCCTTAAATATAAACAAATATATTCATCAGTCTCTTTCCACATGAGTAATGGTAAAGCTCTTGGGCTACTGCAGGCTGTGTAGAGCCCAGAGTTTAACAATTTTGCATACTTTCTTTAACAAAACTAATATAAAATGATGGATTCCTAATTTCTGTGGCTTTCTAGGGCCTTGAATGTGGTCTCATGCAAGACAGAACCTGAACCCTGATCATTAGCTGCAGTTATGAACACATCTCTGGTATAGATTGCAGTGAAGAAAATGTAGCTGGTGTGGCTGGCACTCATTTTTTCTGGGGTCACTGTTCTGATCCTGCTATCCACCGGCACATCTCACATCAACAGAGAGGCTGGTTGACTCCCAGCTTTAATACTGCACTCTGACTGCAATTATCCAGTCTCTCTTTGCTGTGCTCAAGTTCAGCCTATGCATAGCTCACACACTCCTGTGGAATTTATTTTTTGATTCCTAATTGTGAATGTGTATAAGCTCTCCTATGGACACGCAGCAGTTTGCAGTCTCATTGGTCGCTCTGTTGCATACAACACAGTTGATGACTTGCTCCTTGAGACCCTCTGCTCTTTCGTTTCCATTTCCCTGCACCCTTCTGAAATTCCCCCCAATCTCTTCTGTCTCCTCTGCTGACTTCACTTCCTTAATTTGTATATTTCCAACAGATGTTCTGGTTTAATTCCATGACTTCTCATACAAAGTCCCTGAGCTACATTTCCACTATGACATCTCTCTTGAGCTCTGGGTCCAACTATATAACTGGAACTTCTCACTTATAAGTCATACAGGTGTCTTAAGCTGAATATGTCCATATCTGAACTCCTGCTCTTCCCCTCAATATCCAGTGAATGGCAGTTCCATGAATGCCATTGCTCAAATGAGACCTAGAAGAATTTTCTGTCATTCCCTACTCTTGTGGTGCTCCTTTTTATTCAGTCACCAAGTGCTATGGATGCTACCTCCTAATGCCTCAAAATTTAAAATTTGAAGGAAAGAACATTGCAATAAAAATGGGTATCACTTAGAAAAAGCAGACTCCACCAAGTTACTTTGCAAATCCATCAGGGCACTTTATTACTACATTAAACAATTAATTAATGTTTCCATAGAAACATACATTTCTACAGGCTCTTAAGCCTCACTGAAACTGAGAGAGAAGCCATACATTCTGAAATTTGAGATCGCATTGGCAAATGTATATATATTTTTTAAAAGGATGTAAAAGAGCTTTGCACAAAGCTTTATCTTTCTGGAATTATAATCAGTGTTACCTACTAATAGGGTTACACCTTACATCAATCTGATAAATATAAATTCTGATACCTATAGCTCATAGTATAGAAACCAGTACTCATGATTCACAGAAGGACTCACATGGTTTTCTTCTGCATGTTGCAGTGCAAATGTAACTTAAGGAACTTACGATATCTAATCTCTCAGGAGAAATCACCACAGCTCTTCTTGCTAAATATGTCCATGTGAAACCATAGAAAACATGCTTGTATTGATTATTGTACTGTTTCTCAGTACATTGTACACTCCGTTGATTAGGAGTGGTTGTTTTAGAAGATAACCATCTTGAGGACAAGAGCTAAATCCAACACTTTATGTCCAGGGGTGCACACAGGAAGGCACTTAATATTACTGATGATAATAAATGATTGACATAAGCATTTTTAACTTTGGCATTATTAACATTTGGGGCTATGGAATTCCTTGTCACAGGGGCTGTCCTGCGCAATGTAGGATGCTTAGGAGTATCCCTGGACAATATCCTCTAGGTGCCAGTAACACCCCCTTCCAGATACGACAACCAAAAATGTCTTCAGACGTTGCCAAATGTCTCCTGTTGGGGAGAGTCATCCCTGACTGAGAACCACTGCTCTAGATACATGTAGGCACAGTAGCTGGTCATAAATGTGACCACAGCAGGGAAAGGGCATAGCCCTGTAGCGTATTCCAGCCTGAATGAGCCACATAATCTTGGTGCACTGGGCCTTTGTGGTTGGAACGGTGTGTATGCAGGGCACAGGCAGAGTGTGACATGCTAGAACATACTGAAATGTAAGTGGCAAAGTTGCCCGCTGGATTCACAATTATTAGACAGTCTTCCATTTTCAATACTTCATCTATAAGGAGGCAATTGACAATTCATGCCTCAGTGGTCGCAGGCATAAAAGAGCCTTCTGGGGTCATAGGTAGATTAAGCTTTTTATAAATTAGCAGTGTAATGAAACTGACTGCCAAACCAAAGCTAATTTGTTATTCAACTGCATTAAGAGTTGAATAATTTAGAAAATGATGAATTTAATATTCTGTGCCTTAAAATCATTTCTGGAATGTCCTGAGACTACATTTTAAGAACATCTAAGTACATACTGAGAAACACTCAAGGAATTGTAAGCTATCAGAAAAATCATTTACCTCCGTACAAAATAAACTGCTGTAGGAGGTTTGGGATGCTTGTAATACTGAATAATACTGAAATAATGCTGAAACTCAAGCACATACCTGCAGACTATTGATAAGGATGTTATTGAGAAGTCTTAAGTTTTATGTGAGTAATTAAACTTGAAGACTGATGCTCCTTCCAATCTAGAGAGGATGCGATTTCTTAAAATAATAATTCATTTTTTTTCCACCTGGCTTATTTAAGATCATTACAAGAAAGGTGAGAGAGATGAGCTTTCTGAGCCTTCAGTGGAGAATGAACTATGACTGCACTTTACATTTAGATTTCATGTGTACATAAATAACTCAAAACTTCTTTGCAAAAATCTAGCCAGTCTTCTTATTGTCTTATTCTCTTAAGAATAGGATAAATATCAAACTCCCTGGTTTACCTTACTTAGCTTCTGCAGGTATGCAGAGTGTGTTTCAGACCAAATAAATTATTGACTATTCTGCTCTAATACCACAGAATTTATCTTTTCTAAATAGCTTTAATCTTTCTTACCTAGTACATCATTATTTGTACAGCTTGGGTTTATCCATGAGAAGGTCACTGCTCAAAATGTGATTGGACAGAATGAATATTTCCCATCAAAAATGGTGTCCAAATTCAGCTGACTTGTGAAGAAACCTTCAAAGACAAATTTCCAAAATTATCTCCTAGCACTTGCTATTCCTTGTTTCTTGAATCAACCTATTCATCATTAGGGTCTTCTTTTCCACTTATTTCTCAAGTACTAGGTTTGATTCACCTGTGATCCCAAAGTCACTCAATGCCACGGGCATTGGTGGGTCCCTACCACGTGGTATACCTCTAGAATGTGACATGTCCTTACTTAGAAATGGAACATTTTGTTTTTTATTCAACGTAAAGATGGATAATATGTACTGTTAGTCTGAATATGTCTTACAGAAAACACAAAGCTCATTTATTTTTAAAATATAGCCTTATATCTCCAATTAGACATCTTTCCAAATCTTTGAAACCCTCTCTTTTGTTTAAACATCACTCTCATTCTTTTATGGAATCACAGCCTTTAAATTCTAAATCAGGTTAATTCTCTACTAGGTAAAATACCAAGTTTCCTCTCTCTCTAAAGTCAAACACAATTTGATGGCAAAAATATTCTACAAATATCTGATAAAAGTTTGCCACAAAGAGAATGCCAAAAACTTTTGGATTGCTCCATTAATTGGATAATTTTCACTTGTCCTTTATAGCAAGTTCCTTTACTGTGGCTTGTATGAAAGGATTTGTTTGCTTGGTTACATGAGAGTTAAAGGTTAAGAAACTATTTCCCTCATTACCACTGAGTGTGAACACTCTCATTTCTGCATGGATGTTTCTCATCTTTGATGTGAGTTCTCTGGTCCAAGAAAAGACAGGGTTAGCATCAGTATGTGAATATTTAAGAGTTTTCAAAGATACTAGACAAATTATAATACAGGTTTTTTAATTTTAAGTTCTGGGATATATGTGCAGAACGTGCAGGTTTGTTACATAGGTTTACGTGTGCCATGATGGTTTGCTGCACCTATTAACCCGTTAGCAAGTTTCCCTCCCCTCACCCCCTACCACCCAGAAGTCCCCAGTATGTTTTTCCCCTATCTGTGTCCATGTGTTCTCATTGTTCAACTCCCACTTGTGAGTGAGAACATGTGGTGTTTGGTTTTCTGTTCCTGTTTTAGTTTGCTAAGGATGATGGCTTCCAGCTTCATCCATGTCCCTGCAAAGGACATGATCTCATTTGTTTTTATGGCTGCATGGTATTCCATGGTGTATATGTACCACATTTTATTTATCCAGTCTATCATTGATGGGTATTTGGGTTGGTTCTAAGTCTTTGCTATTGTGATAAGTGCCGCAATAAACATACATGTGCATCTGTCTTTATAGTAGAATGATTTATAATCCTTTGGGTATATATCCAGTAATGGGATTGCTGGGTCAAATGGTATTTCTGGTTCTAGATCCTTGAGGAATTGCCACACTATCCACCACAATGGTTGAACTAATTTACATTCCCACAAACTGTGTAAAAGCGTTCCTAATTCACAGCCTCACCAGCATCTATTGTTTCTTGAATTTTTAATAATCACCATTCTAACTGGCATGAGATGGTGTCTCACTGTGGTTTTGATTCACGTTTCTCTACTGATGAGTGATGTTGAGCTTTTTTTCCTATGTTTGTTGGCCGCATAAATGTCTTTTTTTGAGAAGTGTCTGTTCATATCCTTTGCCCACATTTTGATGGGGTTGTTTTTTTCTTGTAAATTTGTTTAAGTTCTTTGTAGATTCTAGATATTAGACCTTCGTCAGATGGGTAGATTGCAAAAATTTTCTTCCATTCTGTAGGTTGCCTAATACAGGTTTTTAAAAATTACTTCTACAGCTTAACATGAGGCACCAGAGGTCTGAGGGTTATAAATGTGAACACTAAATAGACACACACCCATGAATATACAAAAACATGCAAGCATGCACCTCTTTACTCCTTGAGGCAGCAAGAAAGACAGCTTGTTGATCCCCCTACTTCTTCAATGCACGCATATGCAGCTGCAAATTGGCTTTGTAGTTCTGCATTTTCTTATGCTATGACCCCTAGAGAAGTTACCTATCAGCTGGAGTGAAAGAAATCTAGCACTCTATGTGCACATCTGTTAATCAGACATGGTGAGTCCATCCACTCAACATTCACAAGACTTCTCATACATTCCTCAGTCAGTCGTCAAATTGTTCAATAAATACTTCCTGGGGATTAAGTAGATACTATTTTACCCCACAGCCCACCTCAGCCTTTATCTGCAGCTGGGATAGGCAGGTCCTCACTTGCTGATAGCTTTAACCTCAAGCGGTCCTGTGTGACTGTCAGCGTTTTTGTCTCTTGCTGTCTCCAAAGTCTTGGGAGCTCATGCAGTCTGGGTAGCCAGGCAGTGATGGGGATTGTTCCCAGGCCAACCATTATTACAGATGGGTAGAGGGATGGATAGAGAAATGCCCCAGCCTCTCTTTAGGTGGAGGGGAATTCTGAGCTACATGCTATGCAGTTTTCAAGAAGGTTCTCACAGGGAATGCACCTCACTTGCTCACGGTGATACCAGCTCAACCCACCCCTTACTGAGTTTTTACCATTTTTACATCACTTTCTCATGCCCTCACTTTTGGAATCATCTTCCGAATAAACCATAGGCATTCAAGACTTTATCTCAGGTTCCTTTTATAAATGAACCCAAACTAAGACAATTTCTGAGATCATTTCAGTTCAATAAACTTTCATTGGCTATTAATTCGATGCTAAAAAAAAAAAATGTACCAGAGACTAAAGACAAGCAATGCAATAACACATTCTCCTGATCTCAAGAAGCAGTAGCTTTTTTTTGAAGAAGGGAGACAAACAGATACATCAACACAATAGGATATTATAATTGCTATAATAGCAGCTGCCCCAGAGGCTTATGGGAGCTCAGAGGAAGGAACAACAAGCTCTTTGTGGGGTAGGGGCAGGGGAAGCAGGGGACTTACTCTGAAATTATTCCAGAAAGGGGGTTTACCTGATGAGAGATGTATCAAATAACAGCATGCCGCATGAAAAACAAAGAGTAAGAAATAATTTGAACAACGAGTAAGGGCATGGGATATTTCCTTCAATGCAAACTACAGTGCACTTACTGCATCCCAAGTTTTGTACTAGATATTGGGAACACATCAATAAAACAGAATTTTGTATGAAATTTTGTCAGGACTCACTATACTAGACTGCACATACTTCATTGATTTTCTAACATATTATAAATATTTTTAACATTGAGGACTACAATTAAAAAAAAATTCATGCAGAATTTGCCAGAACCTTCCATTTCTAAAGCGGCATCTAATTCATGCATCATTATTCAGCAGTCTTATTTCTTGAGTCATCCTTGAGGGTGACTTCATGAGACAGAGATGAAGAAACTACAGTGATATGTTGTCTGAGAAGCTTTAAAATGTTTAGTCTTCTTGGACAAGCATTTCTAAAACAAACTAAAAATGTTTTGGTCCAAAACTTCGCCTCAACTTCTCAACTCATGCTACTCTCCTCTCACCCTTGAAATAAAAGAGAGTGTTAAACATGAGGCTGAATGGGGACTTTACGCGCCATAATCACTCAGGAAATGTTGGTCTGTAAACCTGACCTAAAGTCATTCAGAAACCTGACTATGAGACCTTCGTCTGGAAAAGTCTGTCCATGTGATGGCATCTAAAGTGGAAACAAAGGTGAAAAGGGGTACAACTGGCTCCCAACTTAATGAAATACACAGCCATCCATGTCTGTAGGGACAGATTTATTTCTTGCTAAAACATGTATTTCCTGTCTCATAAACACAACTTTAGCACACCTTTTCAAACACCCAAGGAGAGACTAAGGCAGGGGGCAGTGGAGCATGATAAATGGGACTAACTCACACTGGGCTTATTTTTCTCTACGGAAGGTCACGTTTCTCACTCTAAATTTAGTGTCTGCCTACCTCACCCCCAGCCCAGCACCAGGTCTCTATTTTTAAATGATGATCACAGTTTCTTAACTCAGTAAACTGCCTTTTAAAATATTCTTCTCATCTGTTTTTTTTTTCTTCCTCTGGGGAGCAAAGTATTTCCTGACATCTGTTTTGAATTTGTTTTTCTTTTAATTTCTGTGTATGCCTCTTTTTCCTATCATCTGCATTAAATTGAAAATAGCATGTGAGGTTGAAGAGCTCTTTGCCATTTCTAGATTAATATTGCCCTTCACCCCAGGGGACTCTGAACAGACATTTGTGCTACCTCGACATCGATCTTGTTGCCCAATTCAGCCATCTTAGAGTTAGGAACAGAAACAAAGCTGGGTGTCCATGAAAACCTCCCACCAAGATATTTCAGACGCCTAGAAGAGTTACCTAGAAACAAAACCATGGATGGCCTCTGTTACAGACTGTTTGTGCTCCTCTTTCCAGCCCAACTCATATGTTGAAGTCCTAACCCCCAAAGTGATGGTATATGAAGCTGGGGTCTCTGAGAGATAATTATCTCATCCTAAGTGTATTGCTACAATGACTTCCAGTAGTTGTTTGTTGTTGTTGTTGTTGTTGTGGATTTATTTGCTTGATTGGTTGGTTGTTTTGTTGTTGTTTTGTTTTGAGACAGTGTCTTGCTCAGTCTCCCAGTCTGGAGTGCCATGGTACAAATAAAGCACACTGCAGCCTCAAACTCCTGGGTTCACACGATCCTCCCACCTCAGCCTCCTGAGTAGCTAAGACTACAGGCATGCACTACAACCATGTCTGGCTAATTTTTGTAGTTTTTTAGAGACAGGGTCTCACTATATTGCCCTAGCTTGTCTCAAACTGGCCTCAAGTGATCCTCCCTCCTGGGACCCCTAAAATATTGGGATTACAGGTATGAGCCACTGTCCCCAGCCTCAGTACTTTTTATATGAATATCTATGCTTAAACTGAGACACGTATATGCATGTGCGTGTGTATATATATGCATGTATTGTGTAGTCATTTGTATTAATATGTGTGTATGTGATATATATGTGTATATGTATATATTACACATATTATATTTGCATGTGTATCATACATAGCATACATATTCATGTAAGCACACACGTATTGCATCTGTGATGTCAGCAAAAGATTTTGCTAGCCTGTTTCAGCCTCTGAATTGCTTGTGATTTATAATATGGAGAATGACTACACAGTTGGATAGTGGAGAAAGGGAGCTCTCAAAAAGTGTTACTGAAAATTAGAAAATGGCTTCTCTTCAATGTTCTCTGAAAAATGAAATCCCTTTTTATCTACCGCTTGGCAGCTGAACTCCTTTTTTGAATTCCACTACATGCAAAGACTATGCCACGTGGCTGCTTGGCTCTTATTTAGGATAATACAGAAATATGTCACCAAATAGCGTTGGCCTGGTCAGGTCCGTTCCCATATGTACCGCTTTCCAAATGACATGGTTTCCTGCATTGAGTGTGTCTTTCAAGAAAATATTTTATAAATAGGAATTATTTAAACTGTGAAGTAGTTTGTAATACAAAACTAGGTATTGTTTTGTATTGTCTCTGTATCAAAGGTAGATACAGAGAAGAAAGTACAATGAAGATATTGTATTCCCATCACCACTACCAGAACGACAATAAGAGCCTTGCCAAGTAAAGTCAACAGAATGCAATGGGTTTTCACAAAAGACTCCCCCCAGCTCCAAACATGGACTGGAATCTGCATCAGAGGTCAGAGCTGCCATCTCTGAGCGACCACAGAGTGCCATTCCATCCTCCCAGGGCCACTGGAGCCTTGCCATCTATATTTGGAGATGTTCACAAAAGAGTGGGAAAATATTTTCTTCTCATTTCCAGCAGGAAGTAATTTCTGTAAGTGATTGACTGTCTTAAACAACCCTCATTCTAGAATTCACATTTACGTAAATGCGCATCTCTTTATAAAATGGAATATCTGGTCAGACTGTTTCACAAGTTCAATTCTCATGATCTTCAACGACCTTGGAAAGGAAAGCATAAGACTAGAGGGTCTTTTTGGGATATGGTGTTCCTTAACTGTGGCTTGTTAACTTCTAAAATTACTAAGATGAAGAAAATCTTGGAATATTTCCCAAAGGTACTCATTCTGTGCTTTTCAAAGTTCAAAATGTGGCTACGTGATGAAATCTAAGACATAACAAATGATTTGCAAACTTCATGAAAGGTTTTTCCAAATTAAATTATTACATGGTTCTTTTTGTAAAAAATAGATGCAGGTGGTAGGTTTCTTTACAAGTTACCTGAGAAACGGTTTCCTGAAGCCGACCAAGCAAACCACTCCCCTACTATTTTGCACCAATTCTAAATCATGTGGGCGTCCAGACTGGGTGAGGGCGAGAGGAGCAGGAGAATACGAGATCAAAGCCTGTGCATTATAGGAGAAAATGCTTTTTCTCTGTGGCTTTGAAAATCTCTTTTTAAAGGGATCCCCTCCCCACTTACTTTGGGGTTTGGCATATGGTGTGTGCTACAGATGGATGAGCAGTGATGCAGCTGTTTGGGATCTGGCACCCTGGCTCTGGAGCGCTCCTGCCAGCTGGCCGGCACACCCCGGGCTTATAGCATGAACCGATTCCTCCCAGCTGTTATGCAAAAGAAAGTGGAGAAATGTTGTCTTTCACCAATTTTCCGTCTAAGCCATCTTAGTTTAAGCTCAAGCCCAACAACAACAAATTCCCCAGAAGGCAACTTTTTATGGTACAGCATGCTTCTTCCAAGTTATGTATAATTGTGAATGCGAGGTTACATTTGGATAAGGTTAAAAGACTGCGGAAGCACTCATTGCTGCAAGCTGTGAATAATGTATGAAAGGAGAAATCTCAGTCCCAGCTACGGGGATGTGTGAGTGTGCCACAAGCACCCAACGTGAGCCCATGAGGGCTGGTAGCCAGGAAATGCATTGCGCTGGCATACCCTGAAGACAATACGAGAAGATCTACCTTACTCAGCCAGCTTGTTCCAGATGAAAGATAGCAACAAACAGTATTTATGGTAATATTTAAAAAAAAAAAAAGAGGGTTGATAGGTGCAGCAAACCACCATGGCACATGTTTACCTATGGAACAAACCTGCACATTCTGCACATGTATCCCAGAACTTAAAGTAAAATTTTTTTTTTTTTTTTAAAAGAGGTCTGAAGCAAGACTCCATCTCAAAAACAAAAGTCTGAATTTTACCTGAAATCCAGACAGGAGTCTGCACATTTCAAAAGACCAGAGGTATTGCAAGAACAAATTTTATCTGAAGGCTAGTGATGCGGGGAACAGGAGATGAGATGGCAGAGGCTTCCGGGAACATCATCAGCCGGTTATCTCAGAAAGTACAAAGGTCATATTGCCTTTTAAAAATGTGGAATAACCATCAGAGCATTTTGTATTTTTTGATGAAGATGATTTTTTTTAATGAAGACGTTTTGTTTGTATTTTTTTATGTTTTGAACTTCTATTTTTCTTTTCAAGGGCCACTGGCTAGCTAACTTTGAGCGACACTGGAGGAGAAAATGGTCTGCTTTGTGACCCCTGCTAGTTCCATAAAGGAACTTACCAGGCACCCTCACCCACACCAGCCTAAGCTTACTCATTACAGAACATTTGTTCTTTGTGCCTGGTAGATCTATGGGGCTGGGAGAAAAAAAAAAAGAGAAGGAGAATATTTGACTGAAATATGTGATGTTTGTAAGAGTCTCAGAAACAGGACTGAGACACTGCCAGGGCATGTGTAGATGAACTCAGATCTTGGCTTCCGGACAGGAGTGAAGAAGCGAGCCCGCAGGACATGTGGAGGTGTGGCTTTGCCACAGAGGCACAGGCCACCAAGCAAACCTCCCATTAGCTCCCCATTGTTGTTGGCTGAGATAGTTGCTAACTGAGCTCTCAAATCCAACATCCATGACAAAGCCTAGAAATCACTGGGTCCTCCAACAGGTCCACCAGAGCAAATGGAAGGGAATGCGAAAGAGAACCCTGCGTGTTTCACAGAGGACAGCATGCTTCCAGCCTGCTGCAGAGCTATTTGTGATTCATTAGCCGGCAATCTCTTCAGATTTGACAGGCCTTTTTATCTTTCCCCAAGCTGCAACAAAAAGCAATCATAAAACCGAGATGCACACTGTCCATGACTAGGGAGAAGGCAGTGTTACCAGTTGCATAATTATCATACAACGTAAAATGGAAAACAGATAAGAAACCATTTTATAATTTGCAAACACCAGGAGCTAGTTGTTGAAAGGAGGAAGGAAAATAAATGAATGAATGTTGATTTTCCTCTTAATATCATAATTGTGAAATGCTTTAATTAAACAGAGTTATAGAGAAAATAAATAATATTTTTAAAATGGTATTTTTCTGAAGAAATAAGGAAACATTAAAGAACAAAAATTTTCATGTAATACGCACTGTATTTTCGCAATTCATCTACGACCCTTGGATATAACACTTTCAAACACTCTCTTTATCTCCCCGGCTGCCAATTTTATCACAAGTAGAAGTAGTGCTTTAGGAAATAACAGCACATTGGCTAATAAACACTGTCTGATTCAGTGATTTATTTTCTTCAGAAGTTATAGCTGTGTTCAAAGTGGTATCCAGTGAAGTGTCACACATTAATTTAGAAATATATCAACAGGAAAATTTATCCGTGAACTCTGGAATATCACTAGTTACTGTAAAAACACTCTTTTTTCCCTCTATCGACAGCAACAATAGCAGCAACATACCTCACAAATGTTACTAAATACTCAATAAAAAGCATATGTTAATCACCTTCTATGTGCAGAGTACTGTGCAAAGCAATAAGGCAGGGTAGGGGTGGTGGTGGGAAGAAGGAGAGGAAGAAAAAGAAAAGCCAGCTGTAAGGAGTTGCCTTTCTGTTACCAATAATCTTATTCCATCAATGCTTAACAAACTTGACTGTTGATTGAAGTCAAGGGTTTCTTTGTGGGGGGAGAGCAGAGGGTAAACCCATTAACTTTTTCAGATCTGATTGGTGTAGATGAAGAGGAGTAAAGATGCTGAAAGGATAGGTGAAAGTAAGTTTTGCCTGTTATGGCTCATGGTTAGTAAATGTATGAAAACATTGAAAGAAATAGGCCAAGTATATTATTATTTTAGTTGTAAGATAAAAAAATTTCTAAAGAGCTATTCCAAAAAGTGAGCTACCTGGTCTTAAGATTTTGTTTCTCATACAATGGTCAAATGCACGCAAGTAATTGGACCATGCATTAGTCCATTCTTACACTGGGTAATTTATAAAGAAAAGAGGTTTAATTGACTCACAGCTCCACATGGGTGGGGAGGCCTCAGGAAACTTACAGTCATGGCAGAAGGGGAATCAGGCATGTCTTACATGGCTGCAGGTGAGAAAGCACGTGTAGGAAGCCAAGGGGGAAGAGCCCCTTATAAAATCATCAGATCTCATGAGAACTCACTCACTATCATGAGAACCGGATGAGAAAAACCACCCCCATCATCCATTCACTTCCCACCAGATCTTTCCCTCAACACCTGGGGATTACAATTCAACATGAAGAGTTGAGTGGGGACACAAAGCCTAACCATATCAGACCATGTTGTATAATTTTGGTTGCGTTGACCACTTTGAAAATTATGACCAAAAAAATCATAGCTCATCAATTAATCTCCTACCTTCAAAGAGACAATGCTCCCTCACCTAGGTTTCTTTTGGCAGTTTCCCTTTCTCTACTGCTGAAACCCAGGAGCAGTTTGCCATGCCCTTATTCAAGAACAATTGTTCTGGAAATCAACATTATATTGTAAGAGAACCTGAAAATATAAGTAAAATAGAGGCCGAAATAATTCTCAAGGCAGCAGAGGGCTATGAGTTACAGACCGTGTCTGTTACCATGGCAAATCCATTTTCCTCTACAAATGTAATCCCTTTTACTTTGAGAAACAGATTCTCAGGGCTAACTAAAGCTAACCGCTGTTTGCCAAACTCATTGCAAGTATCTCTCCCTTCATACTCTTACCGTGGCAATTCCCTACAGTGTCCTAGGGTTGTCGTGTGCTAGGGTTGTCGTGCGCATTAAATGAGATTGTTTAGGTGCATTCAATGAGGCTGGGTGCAGTGGCTCACACCTGAAATCTTAGCACTTCGGGAAGCTAAGGCATGCTTGAGCTCAGGGGTTTGAGACCAGCCTGGGCAACACAGAGAGATAATGTCTTTACGGAAAGTAAAAAAATTAGTTGGGTGTGATGGCACTTGCCTGTAGTCCCAGCTACTTGGTGGGGCGGGGGTGAGAGGATCACTTGAGCCTGGGAGGTAGAAGCTGCAGTGAGCTGTGGGTGACAGACCAAGACTCTGTCTCAAAATAAATAAATAAATAAATAAAAAACAAGATCACACACATGGCCATGGCCACAAGGACTGGTACATAGCTAGCTATCAATTAAGATTAGCATTTGGCAATAAACACCTTGTGTCCCAATTCTTGTCCCAACTTTTCCATGTGTCTTCTCTGAACATTCTAAATCATTGTGATCGATTCTTATGAAAAGGAGGCAGACCTTCCAAATAAATCTTATTTGGTTACCATTCTGTAAAAAAGTGATTGTTTCATTCTTTCCTAAGTGTGGATGCCAGAATAGTAGCTATACAACCAGTTCAAAGTGCAGCTCTCTGATAATAACAGAAGTACTGTTTTGAGCTGAGAATCATACATGACAAGAAAGTTGAGAATACTGGAACAGCATGTGAATCATATTAAGCAATATACTAAAGGATAAATACATGTCCAGCCACTGATGAAATCCTCAGCCTTAAGAATGTCTTTCTTCTAGCCTTGGTTCTGCTATTAGTTCTCAGTGATCTTGCGACTTGGTCAAATTCCTAATTCAAGGTGAATGTGTTCACTGTAGAGCAGTGGTCCCCAACCACTTTGGCACCAAAGACTGGTTTCATGGGAGACAATTTTTCCACAAACTGGGGCTGGGGGGATGGTTTCAGCATGATTCAAGTGCATTACATTAAGTGTGCACTTTATTTCTAATTATTACATTGTAATATATAATGAAATAATTAAACAACTCACTACCATGTAGAATCAATGAGAGCCCTGAGCTTGTTTTCCTGCAACAAGATGGTCCCATCTGGGGGCGATGGGAGACAGCGACAGATCATCAAGCCTTAAATTCTTGCAAGGAGCATGCAACCTAGATCCCTTGAAAGCACAGTTCACAATAGGGTTCGCACTCCTATGAAAATCTAATGCTGCCACTGATCTGACAGGAGGTGGAGCTCAGGTGGTCATGCAAGCAATGGGGAGTGGCTGTAAAAACAGATGAAGCTTCATTCACTCACTTGCCTGTTGCTCACCTCCTGCTGTCTGGCCCTGTTCTAACAGGCCACAGACCAGTACTCGTCCATGGCCCAGGGGTTGAGGACCCCTGTTTTAGAGGGTACTCAGTCTGCCTACCCTCTCAAAGTTGTCTCCAAAGTAGACAAATCTCAGTCTCACCTCCTGTATTTCCATGGTTTCAGCACTTTTTCTTCCTAATTTCTGTTTGATATATTATTGAAGTTCCAGATAAATTACTTCTAATATTAGGGCCCTCTGTAAAAATATCTGCTACAAAGAGACAAAATAGTTGGGCACATTTTTACAGAATTTTCTAGTTTGGGCAGAGACAGAATCACTCCGGGGTGTAGTGTTAACTGGGAAGTTTCCCTGGTTCCCTTGAAGTCTTTCATTGTGTGAGTGTCATAATTCTTTCCTGCCTCCCCTCCAACTTAAGCAATCCAATTCTCCCACTGCAGAGTCAGAAGTTAAAAGCTATCATTTTGCTACTTGACTGACATTTGTCTATTTTAAGTGCTTTAATCTCACTCAAATTTAGTAAAGTCTATCTACCATGTAGTTTATTATTCATTCATTTGTTTATTCAACAAGCACTACTTCTATAACTACTCTGCATCAGGCAGTGTTCCTGGTCTAGGGACACAATAGTAAACAAAAAAACCCAAAAATCTCAGCTCGTGGAAACTCAGTTGACTGAAGAGCAACAGGCAAGAAGATAAAAAGTAAATGTATAGTGTGTTGGGTAACCCTAAATGCTAAGAAGAAAAAATGGATATGAAATACCTGGGTGGGGTTTGAGATGACATTTTAGATAGGGTGGCCAGGAAACAAGCAAAGGGAAAGCAGCAGGCAAGGATGGCTCCATGGATCGGCCTGAGCATCTGGCAGAACACAGAGCATATTGCCTGAGAGGAGGTGGGCTGTGAGTGGACCAAAAGTCAAGTGGGAATGTCAAGAAGCCAGTGGATATTGGACACAAGGGGAGAAGTCTGGATTAAAGACACAAAACTAGAAAATGTCCTATAGGTAAAAAAAAGTCATGAGTCTGGATATGATCACCCAGAGGGTCAACAGGAAAGGAAAGGGCATAAATTGTGAGCCTGGGAGAGGCCAGGGAGACAGGGAAGCCTGGGAAGGAACAGTGGGAAATTTTGAGGGAGCCCAGGCAATATGGCAGCCTGGAAACCAGGAACAGAATGCGTTTTAAGGCAAATTATCATCTCTATCAAATGCTGCCGAGAGAGAGAAGCCACATGAGCACTAAGAGGTGGCCACCATGCTTAGCAACATGGAAGTCAGTGAGGACTTTAAGATGGTCACGGAGGCGAAGGTGGTGGCAGGAAACCAAATTGCAGTGGGCTCAGGGGGAGAGGGGAGAAGAAATTGGCTTCTTAAATGTCAGGAGTTTTCCTTTTCCTTCAAACCCTTCTTTATTGAGTGGCTCAGCAATAAGAGCTTTTCTTTACCAAGAGAAATAAATGGGTTTTTTTTTTGCAAAAATGTTTGAAAGACACAGGGACACTTGTTTAGCTGAGGTGTGACTTGAGCAGCTTGACAAACGCTGTCTCATTTCCAGCAATTCTAGTGGCAAAGTTCCCTCAACAGGGATGTTCCAAAACAGCACTCCAGTTGCTTTGCATCCAAAAAAAGCTGGAGGCAGTTTTTTCTTGTAAATTGTAGGCTAGAGTATGATTACTGAGAAATCTTGGAAAGCTGGCACCTTTTTTTTTTTTTTTAAGAATAGTCTCCTAAAAGCTTTTTCTCGTGTATAAGTACCAAGGTACTGAAGTCACCATCATTTTTCTTTCAGTTTCCACAGCCCCTTACAGAAAGCATTTCCTAACCTGGGGCCACACGAGTTCTCACTCTGAAGAAAAAACATAGAACAACCTTCCCAACTATAGAAAAACAAGTCAGGAGCCTTTTTTTTTTTTTTTTTTTTTTTGAGATGGAGTTTCACTCTCATTGCCCAGGCTGTAGTGCAATGGTGGGATCTCAGCTCACTGCAACCTCTGCCTCCAAGTTTCAAGGGATTCTCCTGCCTCAGCCTCCCGAGTAGCTGGGATTACAGGTGCCTGCCACCACGCCTGGCTAATTTTTTTTGTATTTTTAATAGAGACGGGGTTTCACCATGTTGGTCCGGCTGGTCTCAAACTCCTGACCTCAGGTGATCTACTGGCCTCAGCCTCCCAAAGTGCTGGGATTACAGGCATGAGCCACCATGCCTGGCCCAGGAGACATTTTTTAAAATAGTAGATACGGGGCTTAATTCCTAGCATTTGTCCCAAAAATAACATTACAAATTGTGGACTCTGTACCCGGAAAGATGGAAATACAAGGGAAATCTCATCTTTGCCGTGTGAGGCAATCAAAGGAGTCCTATTGTTAGACAATTAAAGGGAATCATATATCATTTAATTATATATTAAATAAATCTAAAATACATATTAATGAAATCTCATTGATGATAGCTGCCATTTGACTTTCTAATAATAACTCATCATCGTTCTGATGAATAACAAGCACATGGATGTGTGCCAAAGTACTCTGCCATCTCCAAGAAAGGTTCCTTTTGCATGAGAGGGAAGATGAAAACACGAGCTTTGCAGTAGAATTTTGATTCATTTAAGAATTCATAGACCTGATGCTGGTTAACTCCCGAAACTCCAACCAACATTTCTAGGAGTTATATACATCAACACGAAACAGGGCCAGTCAGTCATCATTTGAAATCCACATGGGCAACACCTTTGTAATACGGATTGTCGCCCATCAGCTCAACTGTGATCAAGGAGCTCCAATTTGACGTTGAGTTTCTGAAGTCTAATATTTACCAAATGTGCAGCCTTGTGCCAGTGCAATCCTCTTTCCGAGTTAGAAAATGGAGGCAATCAGCTCTCTCCAAGTCCCACAGTGACTTGTGATCACCAACCATATGCACCTCCAGTTCTCCACAGTGGCCATTATTTTTCTCATTGCACAAAGCTACATTGTCTTCTAAGCCTCTTTAAACAAAGGTAAATCAGTTGCTGATTGAACACTGTAGCACTCACCTTAATTTTGGGGGAATCATTTTTTTAAACATTTAAGGAATCAAATTACACCTTATAATTAAATAAAAGTGACCTTTTCAAACTTGCAGTATAATTATATAAATTTTTAAACTACAACAAATTTGATGTACATGTACAGAAATCTTGGGAACTTTAGCCATAGACTGTACTTACGTGTCTATATATTTTTATTAAAATGACACTTTGCTTCATTAAAGAGATTACACTTCAGGACAAAACAAATAGGGTAGGAATTAACTTTACGTGATTTAAATGTACGGTTTCCAAATTTAGCAAGCTTATCCATGGGATACTTATACTGAAAAACTATTTGCTGTTTCTCTGAAAGTCGAATTTAACTGTGTGTCCTGCATCGTATGTGGCAGCCTAGACCGGTGTGAAGAAGTACCCCAATAGCTAAGCAGCATTTATGTGATTCCTCTATGGGCACTGCAGAAGAATAAACTTCCTTTCAGAGGGCACTACTGTTTTCATAACATTATACAAAAGTGTTTCCAAGTAGATCCCAGGAAAAAAAGATACATAACCCAGGGGTTCTCAAAATGTTCTCCAAGGATCAGCTGCATTGACATCACCTGAATCTTGTTAGACAGGCAGATTCCCATTTCCCAGCCAGACCTACTGAATCAGAAGTTCTGATGGGGGTTTCCAGAAACCTGTGTTTCAACACCAGTCTCTTTGCCCCCCAATTCTGATACATGTGTAAGTTTCACATCCAGTGACTAGGGGACTGTTTTATATGCATTGGTGTCTAAACCCAACCAGAGAATGCTTATAAACCAAAGAAAATCAGTTTTGACTGTTGTTGGTTTGTTTGTTGTTGTTTATTATAGATGCACAGAACTTGAGTCCACTTTTAGTGAATGAGGGTATGGGTGTGGGGAGGAGGTAGTGGCAGAGAAAAAGTAGAGTGTTGACATCTTAGTTTGTGTAGCTCTTTATCTAAGGACTGGCCTTAGATAGTTTCCTTAGCACCAAGATTATTTATTGACTAAAACTTAAAGTCATTTAATGAAACCAGCTCCAATGTAAGGTCAGTTTTGCAGACAGCAGGGCCACCTAATCTAAACAATGTTTTATAATGGTTCCTAAGTAATATCAGGTAGTCAACATTTGAAGCTACTGGGTGAAATACTGAATATAATGCTTTTGCTTTTTACACAAACATCTGGATCCAAGATATAAACAAAGAAAAGTTATAACAAAGAACTTCTAAAATGTCAAATGATCCATGAATTACAGTCCTATGCTTGTGTACATCATTTTGGGAAAGTTGGTTGGATACCATACTATTTTAATTAAGTTAATGGGAAATTACATATTCATGGACTCAACCTTTAGATCTCATGTATTCTAATGATATTAACTTAGAATTTTACCAACTGATAACCAAATACTGTCATGTAGCTGGGATAAATGATTTTTGTGACTTTTTCTTTACTCAAAATTTTGGCATTATTTAATGTTTTTGATCAAATAAGCATATGTTATTTTTTTACATAAAGGAATAAATATAGCTTTGATGCTATTAATCTTCGTCATTTGTTCCTTTTTGAGTTTTCTCTCTTAGGTTCTAAAAGTAAAAAATATAACTACTGTTGACTACAATTGTCACTCTTTCTAACATAAGAGTCTATCTTCTTTCAAGGGGATCTGATTAAATGTTTCAGTAAGTATTTATAATTTTAAGAAGGCATTAGACATATAAAGACAAAAATACAGATGTGTATATCTGTATTTACAATACATATGTATAAATATACATTATATATATGACATCTGTCAACATTAAAACAAGATTACAGTCATCTAAATGATTACAGTCATGTAAATGAGGTCCCTACCCTAAGTATATACAATGGCCGTACAAAGTTGTTCAGTAAATGCACTGACTAGCAACTGAGAAAAGCTCCCAAAGATGGATACTGTTCTGTTAGAAAAGATCCTCTATGTGACAATGGTAGCAAACATTCAAAGGGATTATAAATGGAGAATGACTAATTCACATTCAATAAAAACTTTTCATAAAACAGAGGGTAACAAACATAACCCCCTGCAATTTGAGTCAATAAACCCATTTCCAGAATAAACCATTGAACTAAAACCTGAAAGACATGGCATTCATCCTTGACAGGTGGGTAAGTGCATGAATTAGAAAATGATGAGTTCTTCCAGGATTTGTCAATTTCTCTAGGATAAACTCAGTTTAAACCAAAATTTTGCAAATCGTATCTGGTCTTTAAGAATGGATACACAGTAAAATTTTGTTAGTGGAGTTAATGACCAAGAAGAAGACAGTCAATCACAGAGTCCTCAAATAAGCTAACCACGTGCTGACACAGCTGCAACAAGAGATAGGGGTTAAACTTGTTGTAAAATTTGAAAGTTTTAAAAAGGAACAGTTGCTACTATGCATAAACCTGTTGTCTTTGCTCAGAAAAAAAAAAAGAAACAAAACACTTCACTTTAGTTATATGCCAATGTTTCCTTAATGAGGAAAGTAATAAACTGTATATTTTTGAAAACACAATTCCTTCCTTTTATCATTCTCTAAGGCAGCAATGGCTATGACAAATAATCATCTTTGTGCTAGTAATACATGAACACCTGAACCTTGTTCTGAAATACAATTGTAGGCAAGCTCAGGGAGATGTTTCTAAATTCTCTTGATTATGAATGCATTACACTGCCTTCTAAAGCAGAGGAGGAGGATTTCAAAAGGTTCAAGTCATACATGTTCTAACTCATGTCTTCACGTCCAAAGGATTTTATGTGCCCAACAAATCATAAACTCATTAAGATTTTTGTCACCCAACAAGTCAAGACATGCTTTTGTAGGTAACATGAAAGCAAAGGGACCTGTTCTGTTTTATGAAGTAAATGCTCTAATATCTGCAAAAATATATATATTACACCTAAAAATAATGCCGCTGAACAAACAAAACTACCATAAAACCAGAGAAAGAATCATAAAAACGGGTCCATTCTAGTATTAATTTTAATGTTTGATTCATGTTTAAGAAGTTCTTAAGTTGAAATATTCAGATGGTACGAACTGCTATTTCTTACCCAAGTGAACTGAAACTCACACAATGCATTTCTTTGATAATACAGAGTTTATACAAGTTTTCCTGTAGCCTTATTTTTGCAACCAGTGTTCACAGATCACTGAGATAGTTTTATTAAAAATGCTTACATGGGAGGCCGACGTGGGTGGATCATGAGGTCAGGAGATGGAGACCATCATGGCGAACACGGTGAAACCCTGTCTCCACTAAAAATACAAAAAACTTTAGCCAGGCGTGGTGGTCGGCGCCTGTAGTCCCAGCTACTCGGGAGGCTGAGGCAGGAGAATGGTGTGAACCCGGGAGGCGGAGCTTGCAGTGAGCCGAGATCGCGCCACTGCACTCCAGCCTGGGCGACAGAGCGAGATTCCATCTCAAAAAAAAAAAAAAAAAAAAAAAAAAAAAGTTTACGTGACTAAATTCTCCTTTTTACATGCCTTAATATATTCTGGATGGTGAGTCATTTTTTTTTTCAAGAGCGAATAGTTTGAATATGAAGACCGAACAAAAACTTTGAATGTCGAGTTGTAAAAGGTGGCATGAAATGCTGAAATGAAGATGTGCAATCATCCCATCACTGGCTTTCAAAGAAATAGGTAGAAAAAAAAATCTCAGCTGGGCCAGCTCCTCCCTTGTTAACGTGTGTATGCCAGTGTCTGGAGAAGATATCGCAGCACCCCACCTGTGTATAGGAGGGATAGGAATGTTAGGGGTGAAGAGGAGATCTAGGCACCGAAGGCAATGGACCTGAGTATTCCCAGAACCTCAGCTTTCCTGACTTGAGCCTTTGAGCCAAATGTACATTTCTGAGAACCCTGGTTCCATTTAATTCACTAAATCTACTTTTAAGTAATCACTCTGGGTGGGTAAATGTCCCAGGTATAACCAGGTTTACAAAGAGGAGGAAAAAAGCTCTTAGATTTGGCAGCATATTAAGGATCATAAACTTACACCTATAATACAGGCTGAAAGTGTTAGAAGAGAGTTACTAAGAGGCCAGTGTAGTCAAGTGAAAAGAACATAATATCCAGTGATAGGAAATCAAGACACGGTATAAAGACGGTAGCTGGTGAGATGAGCTCTAAAATAAGACTTTGGGAATGAGAACTTCCATTAAGGCAAAGAGTAGGAAGTTTGAGCGGTGATCTGCAGCATGGGATGTGTGTTTAAAAAGGGGGAGAAATTAACTAGAGAATGTCATTTGGGGTCCCAGAGTGCCTGACAATAAAAACCAATCAGAGGAATTTGTGTTCACTTGGTTTGATAGTCACTGATGAGGAAAGTGTGTCAATGGAGTGGTAGTTTGAAGAGAGCCGAGAAGCTGGAGGAACAAGGATTTGGAAGGCCAGTGGAATGTATTAGTAAAGGAATTATTGATGTCTCATGCATCTGTAAATTACAAGTTCCAACTTTCTCCGATTTTCACTCCTTTTTATAAGGAGCTTACAAAATGACAACTTGGGCATCTGGTGAAGAGCCAGCTGCCATCCATCTGTAAGGAAGTAGTTATCTTTACACATTGTATGTGGATTCTAAACTAGAAGTTTTTCAGAGACTAAAGTGGGGAATCAGGTGATTAAGTAAATCTAATTGCAATCCTAATACATGTCCCCGCCCCTCTGTGCTGTCACCTTAGGTACGAATAGTAGCCTCTCCTCTTCAACCCATGCTTCTCGAATGTAAGAATCACCTGGAGATATCATTAAAACGTGCACATCCAAACTGGAGTCTGGTCTGAGATTCTGCCTTTCTAACAAGTTTCCGGATATTGACAATACTGATAGTCCATAGACCACACCTTCAGGCTGAGTCTTAAAATACTTTCTTTTTGCATTACGTATTGCAGAGAAAGTGGCTGAAAATAGAAATAGGGCAGAAATAGATCCAGTATGCATACAAGGAGAAACGTCATTAAAAATAATAATGAGAATATAATGCCTTGCACTTATTTAGTGTTAGAGTATGCAAAGCTTTTTTTGGAATATTATCTCATTTGACTCTATTCAAATTATCTGTCTACATTCAGCTGCTATCATCTAGTACATACATACACACACATAGATACACACACACACAGACACACACACACACACAATGCAGTCATGCATTGCTTAACAACAAGGATACATTCTGAAAAATGTGTTGTTAGGCAAATCTGTCATTGTGAGAACTTCACAGAGGTACCATATATGTTTGTACTTACACAGCCTACTACACACCTAGGTTGTACGATATAGCCTATTACTCCTAGGCTACAAACCTGTACAGCATGCTGCAGTACTCAGTAGTGTAGGCAATTGTAGCACAATAGTAAAATGGGGGATCAGGTGATTTCTGTGTCTCTGAACATAGAAAAGATACAGTAAAAACATGGTTTGAAGGCATAAAATTGGTACACACAGCTGTATAGGGCAGTTACCACGAGCAAAGCTTGCAGGCCTGGAAGTTGCCCTGGGTCCGTCAGGGAGTGAGTGGAGAGCAGGTGGGAAGGTCTAGGACATTCCCATACATGACTGTAGACTTCATATATAAACACTCTACACTTAGGCTACACTAAAGCCATAAAAAATATTTTTATTTCTTCAATAATTAACCTTAACTTAATGTAGTAACAGCTTAAAACACAAACACAGATAGCTGTAAAAAATATTTTTATGTATTTATATATTTATTCTATAAGCTTTTTTCTATTAAAAACATTTTTTTTTTGCTTTTTAAACTTTCTGTTTGTTAAAAAACTAAGACACAAACACACGTATTAGCCTAGGACTACACAGGGCCAGGATCACCAGCATCACTGTCTTCCACCTCCACATCTTGTCCCACTGGAAGGTCTTCAGGGGCAGTAACACACGTGGAGCTGTCCTCTTCTATGGTAAGGATGTCTTCTGGAATCCCTCCTGAAGGATCTGCCTGAGGCTGTTTTACGGTTAGCATTTTTTATAAGTAGAAGGAGTACACATCTAAAATAACAGTAAATTCGGAGGCCGTGTTGGGCAGATTGCCTGAGGTCAAGAGTTCGAGACCAGCCTGGCTAACATGGTGAAACTCCGTCTCTACTAAAAATACAAAAATTAACCAGGCTTGGTGGTGTACACCTGTAATCCCAGGTACTCAAGAGGCTGACATAGGAGAATCGCTTCAGCCCAGGAGACGGAGGTTGCAGTGAGCCGAGATCACGCCACTGCACTCCAGCCTGCGAGACAGAATGAGACTGTATCTCAAAAATAAAAATAAAAAAATAAAATAACAATAAAAAGTATATAAATACAGAAACCAGTAACAGCCATTTATTATCAAGTATTATGTACTGTACCTAATTGTATATGCTAGACTTCCATATGACTGGTAGCACAGTCAGTTTACATGAACATCACCACGAAGTGATAGTAATTTTTCAGCTTCATGATAATATTATGGCACTAGTGTAATGTAGTCTATCATTGACCAAAATATCATTATTTGGCACATAGCTGTACATTCATATTACATTAAGATCATTTAAATATTTATTTGTCTTATAAATTGTCATTCAGGATAACATCTACTAATAACTGAACAATTCAAAGAAATGACTATCTGTAGATGAAAATGTTCATGACCTTTTGAATTATTCAGATAATTAGGTAGAAGTGCACCCTAATTGCCCATGTTACCTTATCAGGACTCCAACCAAAAGATGTGAATTCAAAACCCTTTGACTATGTACATTAGCAAAAGTATATTAATTTTTCCACAGACAAATCTCTCAGAAAAGTCAGTTGCAATAATAGATACTGCCATTTATGCGTTTTTCTCCCTGAAAGCATATGAATGTCAATTTATTTCCAGCCAGATTTTTTCAAGAGTCATGTCAAGATGTAAAAGTATTGAAGAAAAGAATTGGAAGTTTGGTTTACAGTGGTATTCTAGATTTATCTCCTTCACAGTGAATCAAGAAATATGTAGTAAGATGCCAATTTTCCTAACAGGAAAATTTAGCATGCATTCTATTCTTTCCTTTAAAAAGTTAAAGTCCACATGTGGAATGAGGAAGCATAAAGAAGGACCGATGTTTCCAGCCCTTTTTTCCTGAACAACAAGTGATAGATTGCTATCTTTCACCACTGTCACTTATTCCATGAAATTTGGGCAGCATAGGGTGGGGAGAGATGAAGGGTTGCGAGGTACATGCTGTGATCCTGAGCATGCAGACTTTGCAAGGCCAGGACACTTCCATGGAGCATGAAGCACATGTCTAGAACAGGCCTGGAAAGAATCCTTGGTGATGAGGGTTTCGGGCTATTCTGACTTTCATCTGCTTCCTTTCTTCTCTGACCATGGTAAATATGATTTCAATTCCCAATGCAGAGACACTCATCATTGGTTATTCAAAACATCATAAATTGAAACTTTAACCTCTTTCCTCCCTAACTGGGCCAGCTTCAACTCTACTAAAGATTAAATACAAAGTGGTAAGAATTAACTAAGGTAGTAGTACAAAATTTAGGAGAGCAGATAAATAAAAACCTCTACAAGGAGCACACAGTTTATTGAAAATTATGCTGATATCCACAGGACATAGATAATTCTATTCCAAAAATCTGTTTGTAAATCAAAACACATTTTTCCATAAGACAGTGTTATTCATGATGGAACCCTGAGATGTCTAATTAATTATAAATGTAACTGGATCAGAGAGAGTGGTCTGACTTAGTACCATATTACCTAACTAAGATGAAACAGAAAACACACTCAGATTTCAAACTTGGAATTCCAGGAGCAGGAGAGCCTGCAATGTTGGGCCAACCTAGCCTCTTTCAGTTCTGAGCTACTTACAGTGGCCCATAGGCAGAAACTGACTTTAGGGAGTGATCAACATTTGAGGGCAGCAACAGGGAAATCGGAATCAGGGATGAGAATGTTTGCATGTGAGGTAGAGGCAGAGGCATCTCCAGCTGGTAACCATATCTCAGTTTTGCTCTTACGGAGATTCTGTTACTGTTTCCCCAGTTCCTTTTCTGCCTTTGCAAATTATCAAATCTATTGCAAGAATTCTGCACTGTCTCCATTTCCTCTCCTTCCTTTTACTCCTCACCTCTCTAACAATCTGACTCGCCTTCCCTGTTTTGCTCAGTTTTCATAAAGGGCACCCACGCCTACTTTATTGTTGAATTTATTTGCGTCTTAATGACCCTCACTGTTTTGGTCTTCTTTCTGGAAATTCTGCACTGGCCAGCTAAATAATATCGGCTTCATCTCCTCCTGTATCTCTGTCTGCACCTTCCAGTTACTTTTATTCATCCATCTTCCATCTGTGGCCCATTAAATTTTGGTTTTCTTAAGTTCTCTCTCCTCTTTCCTCTTCTTATCCTACACTCTTTTAGTTTCCATCCTTGTGGCTTCAATTGTGAGATCCATGCTGACTCTCCATGTATTTCTTCAGCCACCAACTCTCTCTTGACCTCCAAATATCATATTTTTAAGTTGCAATTAGACTTATTTTCAGAGATGTGATACAGACATCTCAAACTCCATGTCAAATGAACTTATTGCCTTTCCCACAAAAATTACTCGTATTCCAGAGGCTCGTGTCCAAGTTATCACAAACTTGGTCACCCAAACTAGAAATCTCAGAGCCATCCTCAATGCTTCTGTCTGCACAGAAACCCAAAAAGGTACATCTAAGTCTTCCAGATGCTGTAGAACTTTAAGTTGGATAATTTGCACCTATTTCCACCTGGCACTGCTTAAGTTCTGGGACCCATATTATTTGTCCTGGGTCAATACAGTAGCAAACTCCTAATTTTATCTTCTTGTCCTCAATTTTTTCTTCCTCTGATCTGCTATTTACTTCTTTTTGATATTAGTGTTATCTCTATAAAATACAGCCAAGATAAGATTACCCATGTCTACAAAAATGATTTTCCTTATTGCCATCTTACAGGTTAAAGACAAAACTCCAAAAATGGCATTCTTTTTACAACTGAGTTCCAAACTTACATTTCTGGCCAATGCTCTAGCAGCACAAGTCAACTGGTCATTAGTAATTTTGCTACAAATGCAAATTCCAATTCCTTCTAAGAACTTTTTGACTGTCTGCAGAATACTTATTCATCCTTCACCCCCTCATGAAGCTAAAGTTCATTGTTTCACAGTCCTGGTCTGGCCTCCAAAATCAAAGCTAAGGATATACCATTTGGAGGTGCAAAAGAGAAGACCCCTGAGGGGTACCTTCCTGATGGTCTTTCTAGACAATACACATACCCACCATTATCATGAAAAAAAAGGGAAGAGTAGAGGTGTGTGTGTGTGTGTGTGTGTGTATGTGTGTGTGTATATGTGTAGGAAATTTGTAAAAGTCCCAGACAGCGATGGAATCTCTAAGCTAGAGAAAGTAAAAAGGATAAAAATTAAAAAGAAAAATTATAAGGTTGCTATATGTAATTTAGGGAATCCTTAATCATAAACATGATACTGACACATGACTAAATTGATACAAGTAAATTTAGTAGGTATCTTAATACAAGTAAGAGCAAGGTATTTTAAAAATTGATGTAAGAGTCTATAAATTCATTTCACAAATATTTTGAATACTTACAATATTCTAGACACACGTAGAAAGAGAAATAGGGGATAACTGTAGCCATAGACATGGGTTAGTAGGCGTTCTATCACCTTCCTGCAGTTCTCTTGCCTCTAATCAAGGCAGCAAACCTTTAGAACATATATGTAAGGACATAGCTGCAGAGGTTGTTGGTCTGTAAGCACTACAAGAGCTCCCCCACCATGGAACATTCAAATGACTTTGTAAAAACAGCAAGTGATGTAAGTTGCTACTTTCTTTTCTCTGACAGAGTGGCAGATTGTGCCAGCAAAATGGGAAAAAGTAAAGAGTCTGGACTTTGACAAGGCTTTGTATTCTGTCCTCTGTAACATGGTCGTGACCAGATTTCTTAGTTGAGAATTTGTGGTATGGTCTCCATGGGCCATGAAAATGTAGTGTGCATTTACCTACGTGTCCACTTCCAAAGATGCCAGTTAGTAGTTCAGTGTCAGTTTAGAGTGTACCATAAGGATGCTTTTGTAACCATGATATTCAGCTTACATATCAATGATCTACAAGAAGCCATGGAGAATCTGACAATCAAGGGTTAACAAATATTTTGAAGCTAATGCAATATTATGCTGACTATTGCAAAGGGTTATTTCTTATGATTCCTTACATACTACATTAGGTAGAATCCCTAACATTTACTGTATGAAATATAAAGTAAAAAATTACCATATGAATTTGAAATGTGACTCTGTAAAACCACAAGGAAATAGAATGTGGATAAACGCAATGCTGAATAATAAAGGAAAATAATAAGTACCTGTGATTGAAATGGAAAATCAGCTGATCAAGGAAATCAGGAATCCAAGAAAAAGACCCAGTAGCAGTTACAATTGACATCAAGCTAAAGGAGTAACCGGTAAAGTTAGCTAAAAACAAACAAAAATCAGAAGAAACACTTCTGGAAGGGCAGCGTGAAGAGCTCAATAAACACTTTTCCCAGTGAAACAACCATAACTGGCAAAAATCACTTTAAAAATAAACCCACAGGCTGGGCGCAGTGGCTCAAGCCTGTAATCCCAGAGCTTTGGGAGACTGAGGCGGGCAGATCACAAGGTCAGGTGATCGAGACCATCCTGGCTAACACGGTGAAACCCCATCTCTACTAAAAACACAAAAAATTAGGTGGGCGTGGTGGCAGGCGCCTGTAGTCCCAGCTACTCAGGAGGCTGAGGCAGGAGAATGGCGTGAACCCGGGAGGTGGAGATTGCAGTGAGCCAAGATCATGCCACTGTACTCCAGCCTGGGCGACAGAGCGAGACTCTGTCTCAAAAAAAAAATAAAAATAAAAATAAATAAATAAATAAACCCACACACACATAACCATTTAAATCAGTCTCTGAAAAGTATTTTAAAGAATTGCAGCAAATGGAGAAACATTTATTCAAGACTATACTACTAAATCTCAATAAGAATACCTAGAGTTTGTGGTATTTGACCCATTTGCTCCATAATCTCCTGCTCACCATGATGGAAGCTCCACTCCAGTGGGGTGTATACAAGGGATATCATCCAGCCCTTACGTGTAGGTTAGAAGCTTTACTTAGAATGCAGAAAAGCTTCGACACTGTTCTGGGCAATGGTTTCTTTGAAAAAGACACCAAAACACAGGCAACACAAACAAAAATAGACAAATGGGTCTATATCAAACTAAAATGCTTCTGCACAGCTGCGGGAAAAATCAGCAGCACAAAGAAAAGCCAATCTAAAGAATGGGAGAAAATATTTGCAAATTACATATCAAATAAGGGGTTAATATGCAAAATATATGAGACTCATACCAGTTAATGATCAGGAAAACAAATAATCCAGTCTAAAAATGGGCAAATAAACTGAATAGACATGTCTAAAAACAAGACACATCAATGGTCAGCAAGTATGTGAAATGGGGTCAGCTTATACTAATCATCAGAAAAATGCTAGTCAAAACTTTCATGAGACATCACCTCACTCCAGTTAGGAGGACTACAATCAAAAACATTAAATAAATAAGAAGTATTAGCAAAGATGTAGAGAAATTGGACACTGCTGGATTTTAAGATGGTACAGCCCCTATGGAAAACAACATGAAGATTCCTCAAAAAATTGTAAATAAAACTACCTTATAATCCAGTAATTCTACTTCTGAGTATATATCCAAAAGTATTGAAAACAGGATCTTCTCGAAGGGATAAGTGCACTCCCATGTTTATTGCAGCACTATTGACAATAGCCAAATATGCGATCAACTTAAATGTCCATCAATAAATAAATAAAGAAAAGGTGATATATATATATATATATATATATATATATATATATATACAATGGAATATCATGCAACCTTAAAAAAGAAGGAAATCTTGCCATATACTACCACGCGGATTAACCTTGAGGACATTATGGTAAGTAAAAAAAGCCAATCACAAAACACAAAAGGACTAGTACTGTCTCGTTCCACTTATATGAAACATTTAAACTAATCAACCTCATACAAATAGAAAGTAGAATGTGCTGGTTTCCTGGAGGCTGGGAAAAAGGGAAATGGGGATTTTCCAATGGATATAAAGTTTCAGTCATGTGAGATATAAAAGTTCTGGAGATCTATTGTGTAACAATACACACATAATTAATAATACTGTACTGTACACTTAAAAATTGTTGAAGAAAAATTTATACTACCTGGTTTTCCAAAATAAAAAAAAGGAAAGTATCACAAAAAATTTCTCAATTAATAGAAAATATCAATAAAAAGAAGTTGTAATTAAATAACCAAAGGCCAATTCTGGAAGTGAAAAACGAATAACCAAAATAAAAAATGTACTAGAGGATTTCATAGCTAATTTGAGCCAGCAGAAGAATCATCAGAATTGAAGATCTATTGGTAAAGATTACAAAATCTAAAGAACAGAGAAGAAAAATGAAGAACAGAGCCTCCAAGAAATGTGGACCATGATTAAGCACCACGACATATGTATAATGGAAGAACCAAAGAGAGACAGAAAGAAACAGAATTAATAGTCACAGAAATAATGACTTGTGATTTCCCAAATTCAATGAATATTAATCTATACATCGAAAACTTCAGTAAATTCCAGTAGGATAAGTGCAAGAAGATACATACCTACAAAAAATGACCAATAGATTTGAACAGACATTTCTCCAAGAAGATCTGTAAATGGTCAATAAGCTCATAAACGATGTTCAACATCATAAGCCATTATAGAAATACAATCAAAACCATAATGAAATGCAATCAAAACCACATTATAGAAATGCAATGAAAACCACAGTGAAATACCACTTCACATGCACTATGTGACAATTTCACATGCAATATTTGGCTACAACCAAAAAGACAGTCAATGGGGAGGATGCAGATAAATTGGGACCCTCA
Source organism: Pan troglodytes (assembly GCF_028858775.2). NCBI lineage: Eukaryota > Metazoa > Chordata > Mammalia > Primates > Hominidae > Pan > Pan troglodytes. The sequence goes on along the minus strand of NC_072412.2, from coordinate 112,565,036 downwards.
CTGATTCCTTCTGGGAATAAAAAGTGGTGAAGCCACTGTGGAAACAATTTGGCAATTCATCAAAATGTTAAACATGGAGTTATCCTGTTAACAAGTACTTCCACTCCTAAGTATATACCCAAGAAAAATAAAAACTTGTGTCCACACAAAAGCTTCTACACATATTCATAGCATCATCATTTGTATTAGCCCACAAGTAGAAACAATGCAAATGTACATTAATTGATGGATGGATAAGTAAGATGAGGTATAGCTTTACAATATCACATTATTAGACAATAGAAAGGAATAAGGTACTGATACATGATACTCCACAGCTGAACTTTGAAAACCTCCAGAATTAGCCTTTGATTGTTTATTATTACAATTTATCTTTATTGATATTTTCTATTAATTGGGACATTTCTATACTTTCCTTAGATTTTTCTTAGTGTTGTAAAGTGAAAGAAGTCAGTCACAAAATACCACATATTAGACGATTAATTCATGTGAAATATCCAGAATGGACAAATTTCAGTAGAGCTTAGAAAAAAAAAAAAAAAAAAACAGCATAAAAGTGGAGTTTATTCAAGGGAGCCAACATAAACCAGTCCATGAATATGTAATTGAGTGTTTAAGAAATGCTCTTTGTAAGCAAACTGACCTGGGTTCCAGTCTTTGTCATTATTTGCTGGGTGACTGCGATGGTTAATCTTACATACCCACTTGACTAGGCCAAGGGATACCCATATGACTGGTCCAAGATTATTTCTGGGTATGTATGTAAGTGTGTTTCTGGAAGAGATTAGTATTTATAATAAATTGGTGACTTTAGTAAAGTAGATGGCCCTGCCAAATGTGAGTGGCACAATCCAATTCACTGAGAGCCTGAAGAGAACAGAAAGGAGGAGAAAGGTTGAATGAATGAACTCTGCCTGACCACTTGAGCTGGAACACCCATCTCCTCCCCTCAGTGCTCCTGGCTCTTAGGCCCTGAGACCTGGGCTAAAGCCTACACCCTTGGCTCTCTGGCTCTCAGGCCTTCAAACTACAACCCCAGCCTTCCCGGTCTCCAGCTGGTGAATGGAAGATAGTAGGACTTCTCAGCCTCCATAACCATGTAAGCCAGTATCTTACAATAAATATCTTCATGTATACATCTGCTGTTGGTTCTCTTTCTCTAGAGAACCTTCACTAATACAGCAAGCGTATGTAAGTAGGCCTCCATATTTGATTATTGATTTATAATTTGAAATAGTGATGCATACTTCTCAAGATAGTCGTAAGAATGATGTTAGTGACTACAAAATGGGAAGCATTGTACAAAGACAAAAATTTTTCAAGAAATAGTAGTTTTTATAAACACTGATTTTTAAATTTGTAAATGGTTCTTTCCTCCATTCTGTAATTTTAGGCATCACTCCCATTCTTTAAATTTAAAAAATAGAATAAAACATTTTTCCAAACTGAATCAGTTTAACCTTCCAATGTTCTTAACTTGGAGAAAATGCAGGCCTGCTAAATTCAGCTATGTCATCCAGTCATGACAGGTGTCCAACTGAGTGTTTCTCATATTCTCCCTGACCCCTAAGCTAACATTCCAGTAGTTTCACCTAGCAGTTTCTAGTTCCTGTTTCCTCAGTCATCTCAGCAGCTCTTTTCCTGCAGATATAGAGGTAGCTCTGTAAAACTACAATTATTCATATATTTACATACATGTTAGTTGTGTTAAAATTAATTTTATTCTTGTATATTTACTCTGCCTCTCTCAGGAAAGCACTGGATCTTCAGGGGCAGAGAGGATACTTTCTGACATCATAATTCTTTTTACAGTCATAGTGCAGACCTTTTTTTTTTTTTTTCTTTTAGAGATGGAGTCTTGCTCTGCAGCCCAGGCTGGAGTGCAGTGGCGCAATCTCAGCTCACTGCAACCTCCACCTCCTGGGTTCAAGCAATTCTTGTGCCTCAGCCTCCCAAGCAGCTGAGACTACAGGTGCGTGCCACCATGCCCAGCTAATTGTTTGTATTTTTAGTAGAAATGGGGTTTCACCATGTTGGCCAGGCTGGTCTCGAACTCCTGACCTCAAGGTGCAGACCTTTTTATATGAAGATGTCCTGCTGCTCAACTGGATGTTTTGGCGACCACCAAGCAAGGTCCCCAAACCTACTGGCAGGCTTTGGTCAGGCATAAGTTAACATACAGCTCCTGCTGAAATAAGAGAAACTGTTGGACTCTGCTCTAGACCAATACAACTTCTTGCTCTAGTCATGTTGATGTGTCTTGGCATTTTTTACTTTTTCCTTACTTAACATAATTATTCACAAAGAGATAATGCTTTTATTTGTTCACACTTTTCTTGACCCAAGAGCATGTTAACATACAACGATGCATACAATATAAGAAAATGAAGCAAATTAATACATTGATGAAAATAATGTAAAGATAACATGAAAGATTGCAAAGTAAAATTGGATCTAGAGTGGTTAGATTGCAAAGTGTTTACCATCATTCTTCTACATCTCACTGCAGCTAGGCCACAAAGCGAGACTGAAGTGTTCTAGCAGACAGACAGATGGGAGGAATTGACCAGTGGCGGGAGTTGAAGTGATCCTAAGTTATGAGCAAAGCAATTGCTAAAAACAATCAACTATTTCTAATACTATAAACAGAAAGAAATCCCTTCTGTGGGTTTGCTGTGATGAACATGATTCTATAGGTAACAATGAATGAAATGACAGCATCCTTTCAAAACTGGTCCTCATAGACTCCTTTGAAAAATATATTAGCATGTTACAATGAAGGTGATGTTCTGAAGAAAAACAAACTGAAGAAAAAAATCGTCTTCTGCTTTTCTGGAATAGAATGATACGTCATTCACCTCTTTAAAATTGCATATTATATAAATACTTTATGATATACAAATGGAAAACATTTTAAATGCAAAAACAAATGCAACTGGATATTTTCCACATGCTACCATTCTTGCATTCTCATTTTTATTATCCAAAACAGTGGTTTTTAAAGCACTTAATCTTAAGTTTGGTTTTCCTTAGAAATGTTTTATCCATTAAAAAAATATGATTGTAAAATGTCTTCCATTAATAGAAAGATTGCATTGATTTTTCCCCTTAAACATACAAAGATATTTATAATAGATACCACTATGTTGGCCTCATGCTTGCTTTAGTGGATTCATGGCAGTACAATAAGAAAAGAATTCAGGGAGCAGATTCTAAATTAATTGGCAATTTGAACTTTGAATGATCATTGCTTTGTGCCTATTTGGGAAACATGATTGCTGGATTTAGAGATGGATAAAGACAAACTGCTCTACTCTGACAAACCATTCTTCTGAGAAAATTGAACTGTTCTTTTTCCAACAGGGTAATGATACCTAATCCATCGAGATGTAAAAACTCTATAAAAAGACCTCTCTACAGAGCACTCTGGTCAGCCTGTTAAAGAAAGTGAGCAGTGTTCTTAATGGAAGATAAACGGTTGCCCTATAGGGTTTTATCTGTCATACTAATCTCAAAAAGCATCTCATATAAAACTGGAGTTAAAAAGACTGTCAAGGCAGGCTGCACCACTCTGTAAACTAATACCTGGGGCTTAGCACCCGAGTCCCGTACATGTGAAATGTTTAAAATATTTGGAAGAAAGCTTTTCCCTTCACATTAGTCTAGGCATACTCAGTGAACCCAATGTGAGATAATCCAAAACAATTCAGGTTCAACAAAGGTTGGGAAAATATTGTAGTAGACACAAAGCTTTGATGGAGAGCTTCTTTGATCTAAAGATTATAAAATACACAGTTTCTAATCTGACAAATTTTGAGCTGCAAAGCACAATATCTAAACATTCTTCTTTTGTCATAACAGTTTAATCCCTTAAGAATGTGATTTAAACCACTAGGGAGCAAAGGTTACCATGAGATTTGTATGAAAGAGGAAAACTGCCTCAGACACCTTGATAGAAGTCTGTGAGGGTCATTAAATGATATAACAAAATGTTGCTTACCATTGGCTCTGCCAGGTCAGCTTCAGTTCAAGGCATGTCAAATGCCCAGTTCTTTTCAGTGCGATTGGACAAAAGATGAAACAAGTCTCCCTCTTTTGCTCTCTCCCCCTCCCCACCCCTGTCTCTCCTTTATCTTTACCCTTCCATTTCTTTTTTTTCCTTTAGTTGAAGATCAAATTCCATTGGTGACACAAAACTAAGGTCTGTGCATTCTCCAATTGCTACACCTATACTCTTCATAAAAATGCTACCGAGTTTTAATTATATGCTTTCTAAACATATAAGTTTTACAAAATGAATATATAGTATGTTAACCAGCAATGCCCAGAATTCAACATGGGAATGGCCATCAGCCTTGACAGAGTGAATGTATCTGTTTTTCATATGGGCCAAATGAAACTAAAAATGCATGGTATGACCAAATGGACTTCCCATTCCCTCTGATGGAAGGACGTGAATATATGAAGGCAATGGCATCTAAACCTTCGTTATCTTAATCTCAAAGTACTAAGATAGAGCAGTAGTCCAAGCATGCTAAACACATGGCTGGTCTGTTCATTGATCATTAGGTCCTTGAGTATAATTGATGCATCTCATGTGTCAAATGTTCCTCATTGGGATTTGAATAAAAATGGATTATCAATGATGCACTCCCTTGGGCAACTGGAGAATTGTAGAAGTGATGTTTCATATTTAATGCTGAAGAGGTTCATGAATTACACCTCTGGTCTACCTGTCACGTTTTGCTATGAGAAGGGCTGGGTAAATAGGGGAGGAAGGTTGGCTTTAGCAGGGAGACTTAGAGTTTCATTCAGTAAATGCAGTTTTCTCACCCCCACAACTCCAGATGGTTGTGAAAGCCTAGAAAACATGCATTCTATTTCTCCCAGAATTTTAGATTTAGGAAGAATCTTGCAAAATTATCTGCTCCAAGTAGCCAGATTTATGTATGTAAATGTCTACGTGCTTCAGGAAACAGATATTCTTTCCTTAAATATTTTATAAGCAAATTAACCCGTAAACTGAGCTTGCCAGATGACTAGTTCAACATCCATTTTTCAGGAGTAGGTACCAGAAGACACAGATACATAAAACTGAATCTGAGGCCCCTGTACCTCTGGTTCTTATTGCTGCAGTGGTGGCAAACCACTTTGAAATCAGATGTAAATACACAGGACTTCCTGAAAGTTTAAGACCTTCATTAGGTTGGTCCTGAGAGGTTAATGGAAATCTAAAAAGAGTTCTGTCCTAAATTCCATTCCCATGAGTGAGTGAGGACATAGAGGTGGTTTCTGGGAAGGGCATCAGAGAGCATCCTAATAAATGAAAAGAACCTGCACCTCCCAGGGGTTGAAGTCAGGCCACGTGGTCACCTGCGCCAAATCTCCAAGCAGAGCTGACCCCCAGAGCTGTGCAGTCATTCACTCAGTGCTTAATCAATGTCCTGGAGTTCTCCCGGAAACACAGTCTCTGCCTTCAGGGAATTCATGGTCCCTTTCCCTAGCATGTAAGTATCAGGTTTTGTTCTGATGCACTGAGACAGCTTTTGTCAAGGGCCTGGACTTCTAGAATATGGGCTGTATAGATTTGCAATTGGAGTTGAAGTCTTGGTAAGAGCGACAAGTGCTGTTGATATTATACGTTCATTGTGGGAGAGGGGCACAAAAATTTACAAACCACTATTTGAGTATCATGTTCTGTCTTTACAAGAAAAAATATTGCATTGTCATGGACCCCTTCTATGAAAACCTGGTTGGTGATCGTCTCTCAGAAGCAGATAGGCGTCTGTAATTTAATGACTTTCTTTCTTTATCCTCTTCATTATGCTGTTTCCTGCTTCCTTCTACTTTAAAAAGCATTGGAAAAGGGAACATTTGTTCAAATTCAGGGGACTAACAACTGCATACTTCAGAGCACTTTGAGACCTTGTCTGAAATATTCATAAGGCCACCAGGGATTATTTTTAAGAACACATGGAGGACACTGGAGAGATACCAGAGGACTTGAAGAGGGCAAATGTAGTGTCCAGATTTAAAAATGGGATGAACGATGACCCTGGAACTACAGACGTCAGCTTATTTTCCTTACCTGAAAAAACTGGAACAAATCATCCAAAAATCAATTTGCAAGCACTGAGGAGAGCTCATCGTGCGAGATAATAGTTCACTGACTGTTGGGAAGCAAAAGACTGTCAAAGTTTTATAATTTCTTCCTACGATAGTGATAGTCTGGCAAGTTAGAGGGCAGAAATGGCAACATATTTCTTCACTATTAAAGTTTATTGTCTCTTTAACATTCCTATATAATCTGAGTAAATATGAACTAGGACTAGAGGTCATAATAAAGTTACATGGGCACAGACATAATTGTGGTGCTTTACTCAAATATTAACCAATTTATTATAATTACATTTCAATTTTACAGCTTAATAGCATTTTCTAAGAGGTCAGTTTGGGATCTAGTACTATTTAATATGTTCAATTTTACCACATAGGAAATAGACTATTCACTTCTTAAATGAACCGACAATAATCTAAGAGGCACAATTATCCCCTTTAGCAACAGTGTTAGAACTCATACTGTAACGCTGAAATAATAAACAGAATGGAATTTAGCAGCATAGGGAAAGACACAAAGATATTTTTCTTGTTGAGCAACAAGAAATATATAAAGTAAGGATAATGAGAGAATTCCCAAGGATAAATTTTTTAGAAAAATCCAGGATTGAAGCTGGAATACATGTTGAAAATTATTCAGCAATAAATGGTTGTGGGAAATAAAAAAGCATTTGCAAACTATCAAATTCATTACTGCACATTTAAAAATAATAATTTTAGGCTGGGCACAATGGCGCATACCTGTAATCCCAGGACTTTGGGAAGCTGAGACGAATGGATTGTTTGAACCGAAACGTTCAAGACCAGCCTGGGCAACATGGGGAGAACTCATCTCCACAAAAACAATAAAAATAGTAATTTAATAAAAGAGGCTTCAAACAAAATCAACAAGAAGTAGAGTTAGCTGGCACCCAATTCACCAGAAATTTAGCCTCAAATTGTGAGCCCTGTTAGGATGAGCTCTTAGAGGGCTCGCTGCTGGAAAGCAAGCTGTTCTTCCCTGACAAGCACTTGGTGGTCACCAGAGGCTGGACTGAAGACTTCTTTGCTGGGAGAGCTTAAAATATAGACCTGTTTCTCAGTGCTATGACAGCAGTCCAAAGCAATTACCTTCCTGCAGTAGACAGGCACTGCAATTGAGAGGAAGCATTTAGAACAGTTTGACAGAGTGATTTTAGGTCTGTCGAATCCAGTAATAAAAAAATTAACACTTGTATTTTGTACACCTTTTTAAACTTTCATTTTCCTAGTGCTTCATTTCTTTTGCATGGTTTCACAATGAATTGGGAATTTAGAAACCTGTCTTCTCACTAGAGATAGTTTAGTAAAAAATTGATATGGAGCACCTACAAAATGGGAAAAAATAAATTCTGTCATTATATTACCATGGACTTTTTTATTTAAGACCGTTTCTAGAAAAAATATTTCAATGTTGAAAAACTATCAAAAAGATTTACAGTCATGAACGTGGTTCAAAGGTAAGAAATAAAACCAATCAGTGCGTTATAAATCTATTGCCATAAAATGATCTCTTTAAGTGTCCTTCTATTTCGTGATGTAATTTTTCAAATTCTTCAGGGTTAAAGTCCATTCCTTCTTCCCTTCCCAAACACAACAAGCGTATCTATTTTAGTGTGGATGGTCACAACAAATGCTTTCCAAGTTCTTTAGTTTAATAGATTATTTATTAAACTATTAAGCAATTCTGGTCCTGGCATTATTTACTTCTAACATTGGTGCAGAGTCAGTTGCTAGGTGCTATCCATGATCAAAAGCCTTAAGTCCACACAGATTGTCTATGTATTCTCCTTATCTATATTCCTATCACTCTGTCACAGAGCACAATTAAAGTGGTCTGACAGGAGGAACTGGAGTGATCCTTGACACCTTATTGCTCTGGGCTTAGGTAATTGGCATCCTCTTTTATCTATCAAGGGGGCACTTTTCATCAATAGCCACATCTTCTACACCTCGCTTTACAATAATACATAATGGAAAGTTTTCCACATGCTAAAGATAATGAAAATAAAAGAAAGCCACAGGTTAATAGCCTGGTGGGTAAAAGTTCATCTCATCTTTCCTATCTACCACTTTTATAGCACTCTTAGCCTTTGACATTCTCAGAGGATAGCAAGAGGATGCATTCAAAACCGTGAGCTGAAAATGGAAAGTGTACTGCTGTGGCTAATTGAAATATACTGACCTAAACGAACTAAGTGAATGCCTGGGCATGAGATAATAGGACTCTGTTGATAACACTGAGCCTTACAGACTCTATCAAGGCTTGGCCCCTTCTCCATTAGGAGCCATGTTGAGTTTCTCAGTGACTGCCCACAGAGCCATGATGTAGGTTCTGCCAGCCAAAGAGCAGAGCAATCTCCTCAGCGAGGTGCCAGGACCTCATGAGTATTTGACTCCTGCCCAGGTTGCTTCAGGGGAGTCATCTGTTTCCTCCTGAGACTCTCAGGACCGAAGACTAGTCCGAACACTGCAACCATCGCTCCTTGCAGTGCCGAGATCTAGGCATGTCAGCATCCTCCAGTTATGGAAGCCTTCTTCATACGGTGTCGATGGCAATCTACAACCCAACTGCCACCAACGTCATGAAGTTCTTGACTATCCACATGGAGTCTCCCACACGGTCACCTATGATGACCTTCATCTCCTTTTCATTCCTTCCTCATCCCCTACACCAGAGTTTAAAACTCACTATCCAGATTCGCTTCTCTCCATCATATCTGCAACTTAGGGGCCTCAGTGTCTGGCCAACAATCTCCTCACCTGTCAGCTTTCATTCCTTGTGCCCACTGTGTCTTCCCCAGCGCTCCCCAGCTGCTCATTCCCCATTTTCTCCTCCTCCATAGGGCCTCTGGGCTTCAGCCCTCCTCCACTCTGTTCAGTCTCTCTGTGTGATCTCCTAAGCTACCTTCTCTCTTTTACCCACACCCCTGCAACAAAAATTCCAACCCTAGTTCTTCTCCAAAATTCTGATACAAAGAGCTTAAAGCCAAGTGGCCCACACTTCAAGAAAAAACAGCAAGAAGTAAGAAGTCCTCGCTAATCTGCATCAGACGTCCAGCAAGTGTAGGTGAACCCTCTGCTGGTGGAGGACTCTGGGCAGGGTGGGATGCACTCACTGCTCCCTTTAATTACACTCTCTGGGCCTATATTTCCTAAGCAATAAAGCAAAGGGATTAAAATTGATGAATCCTTTTTAATCTAGTCTTTCTATCATATTCTACTCCACCCGTTTTCTTCAATAAAACTCCTATTTTAAATAAAATTCTATTAAGGAATTTCCAAATATTAAATAAATACAGAAATAAAAGTGGTAGAAAGGGACTTTCAGGTAGTATATATTTAAATTGTTTGGCAAAAATAAATGTTTAACTTTCATTGCCCCAGAAACACCTGTGGAGAGCCCAGGGCTGTACAAAGCTCATTTTGAAAACTGGTGTGCTATACATTTGGACTGCAAGTCTTAGAAAATAAAAAAGATAAATCGTACAAGAATGTATTCAGTATAACTCCATTTATACACACACATATGTGTGTGTACATGTCTGTATGTGTATACATGGGCATGCATATATACATACATGGATATATGCATATATATTCTTAAATAAACAGAATATTTCAGGAAAAATCATTATGAAAATCAACACTGATACTTTCCTAAGAACAAGAAGAGAGTATGAGCAGAGAATTCTATTCTTCCATACAAATGGATTTTTTTTATCATGAGCATGTGTTATTTTTATCCTTTTAAATAGAAAAGAAAATCACCAGACTTCAGGTTTTCTGAGTTCCCTTCCAGCCCTAAGATTCTGTGATTTTGTTTTTTAAAACCTGTGAGTAAATTTTCCTTCTCTTCCAGTAGCTGCAAATATCAAAAATTACTTGTGAAAAATGCTGCTCTAAATATCAACAGCAGTATTTCTGGAAAGAAATTCTTCATCAGAAGCTCTTAGGGGTTGAATTGTGTCCCCCCAAAAGGCATGTTTGAAGTGCTAACCCCCTGTACCTCAGAATGTGACTTAATTTGAAAATTGGGTCATTGCAGGTGTATTTAGCTCCACTGAGATGAAGCCATACTGCATAGGAAGGGCCCTTGATCCAATGTGAAGACACAGGGACTCGGAGAGGACGCCAGGGAATGACAGAGGCAGAGACAGCACTGATGCACCTGCAAGCCAAGGAGTGCAACGGATCCATGGCCACCACCAGAAGCTAGGAAGAGGACTCTTCCCAGAGCCCTTGGAAAAACTGGCTCTGCTGACACTTGATTCAAACTTCGAGCCTGAAGAACTATAAGAAAATTATTCCTGTTGTTTTAATCCATTGGGTTTATGGTACTTTATTACATCAGCCATGGGAAAGTAGTATCTAAGCCAACTCTCTTCGTAAGCTTTCCTGTTTCCCATTTGGGTCCTTCCTATTTCCCACTTGGATCTTTCCTATTCCCCACTTGAGTGCCCAGCCTGCCCACATACTGAACAGTTGTCATAGACCCTATGAAGAAGACTTATTAAGTGGTCTTCAGTGCCCCTGGATTCAAATTCATGAAGAAGAGTTAAACTCAAGGATCAAATCATTCTGTATCTGGTTTGAAGCATGTGAGGTAGGATATTATCACAACCACAAATGGAACTATATTCATCACACTGCTTATACTGTGTTACTGATTAGCTTCACCCTCAATGGTCACTAAAGAAATTGAACTGACCATGAATATTTTACATCAAGAGACCATCAACCTGAAAAGAGCTTCCAAAGGTAAACGCATAACTGAGATCTGGAGTTAGTCTTCCAAGACAAAGTGGCTTGGATTTATTTTAAATTTAAAATGTAGTCCATGTAATTCTCAGGCAGCATTATTTTTCCTCTATAATAAATTTCTAGTATTGGACTATATCCTAGTCTAACTCAAAAATAATCTCTGAGAATAAAACACGACACAACACATGAGGAGAATTTCCAGGGTGCAGTAGAGACACCCACACAACTGACCTAAAACATCTCTCGAGTTGTTACAATAGTTATCTTTGAACTTAGCCAAAAATCTTATAATCTCCAGCTTGGGCTCTGAATCTCTAGTAAGTTTTCAGATTAAACCCTTTTTTTCTTAAAGCTTCTTTTTCTAGGAAAATTTCAGTCCTCTGGTGGAAATCATGATATGTGTGAAATGGTATCTGACCCAAAGGAAGGTGTTCACAATCAGCATATTTAAGGAGTTCCTACTGTGTGCAAAGCAGTTTAGTCTTCATGACTCTTGATACAAAGGCGAAATGAATATGATCCCTTATCTTATCAAATTTTACCAAGTAAGAATTCAATGATTATCCAGGTAGAAGAGACAAACATACCAATAAATCCAAAAATAAGTCAATGTGAGCTTCTGCACCAGCCACAGACCCATCCCTGAGACCCCTTTGAGATGTTCATACTCAGAATTCAACTCTTCCTCTGGAATCATTACAAGATTAGCTACCAGTTGTACATCAGCCACTCCTAATACCTAGTGGGGTTTCAATGTTGTCTTGCATCAATGAAGGTGCTAATCACGTCTATGGTGACGTTTAACACCACCTCCAACTCCCTCATCTCAAACCTCTGCTTCTGCTGGCCACCTCCTCTGCCCCACCACTCCCCTTAACTGAATGGGTTTGGTAAACTTTGGTTTGAGCTAGATTTCTGACAATTATCCCCCACTATTTGTACCTGCATGGTGCCACCAATGTCTGCATGAGGAGGGGAGAGATAAAGAAGAAAGAGAAAAAAATGGAGAAGTGTGTTAAAATAAATAAATAAATAAAATTATAAAGGCAGCTGAGAGCCAGGTTGTAAAAGTCATTAAATGCCAACTAAGAAGGAATGATGTGATTCCATCTTTCTTTTAAAACAAGTACTAATATCCAAGATATTGCTAACGCTGTGATGTGTGTCACTGACTTTGTGATAGAATGTAACAAGTACAAAATTTTCTAAATGCTTTGCCATAAAATTAAAGTACAATCAATATTATTACCATAATAATGGAGTTTCTCAAAGTTGTGTGATAATGAACCCTAAAACAAATCAAAAAAGCAAAGCAAACTTTATATGGATCTCCAATATTGACCAATCATCTTCATTGTAAGTTTTTATGATTGGCTGAAAAATGTACCTCCACCCTCAAGGATATCCATGTCCTGTTCTCTGGAACCTGTACCTGTTACTTTCAATTGCAAAAAAGTGGGGAAGGGGTGTGGGGATGTGATTAAGTTGAGAAATTTGAGATGTGAGACTATTCTGGATTTTTCCAGAGGAAGGCAAAGGACAAATTGACACACAAAGAGGACAAGGCAAGTGAAGTTGGAGAAGACAAAGATTTGAGGATGTGGCCACAAGCCAAGGAACCCTGGCAGCCACCACAAGCCAGAAGAGGCAAGGAACAGATTCTATCCAAGTCTCCCAAGGGAGACTCCCAAGGGAGTGTGGCCTTGCTCATGCCTTGATTTCAGCCGAGTGATAGTAATTTGAGACTTCGGGTCTGCACAACTGTGAAATAGTACATTTATTTTATTTTAAAACACCAAGGTGGTGGAAATTTGTTTCAGCAGCCATAAGAAACTGATCATTTTTATTACAAATCTGATGTGCAAACATCAAACAATGGATAAATTCCTTATGCTTACACCTATAAAACATCTCTAAAATCCCATCTCACCTATAAATTAAATAAAAAGGAAGCTTTTTATTTAAGCCAATAAAACTCAATAATAACAGAAATATAATATGATTGATGATTGCAAAAATAGGCCACTGTTTGCAATATGAATATAGTTCTTATAGTCACATTGCAAGTTCTCTTAAGTGTCATCTGCCTAAAATGCAGGGTGCCATGTGCTAACTTCAATCTCCCACCATTTCTCTCTCGTTGAACTAGTAAAAGGATTCATGGAGATTCACTAGGTTAAATATTTAATTTTAGTATATATAGTCTGCCTTTCTCCTTTTCTTGTTAGCCTCTGCCATTCAAATACAACTACTGCAAGGAAAGAGTAAACATAGAAGCCAACTGAACACTGAAGTTGAGAATCATCACTGTTTATAGGTGACCATCTAAATCAATGATTCTTCACCTTAAATCTGCATGTACAGATCACCAAGTGTCCTGTTAAAATGCAAATTCATAGGTCTGGGCAGGACCTGATCTTCTAGCGAGTTCCCATCAAGATGATGCCAATGTTGCTGGACCACAGTTTAAAAAGCAGGGCTCTAAGAAACCCATCCAGAGTGCACTTCTTTGTTTGTTTGTTTGTGTGTTTTTGAGATGGAGTCTTCGCCACCCAAGCTGGAGTGCAGTGGCGCAATCTTGGCTTATTACAACCTCCACCTCCCGGATTCAAGTGATTCTCCTGCCTCAGCCTCCCAAGTACCTGGGATTACAGGTGCCCACCACCGCGCCCAGCTAATTTTTGTATTTTTAGTAGAGACGGGGTTTCACCATGTTGGCCAAGCTGATCTTGAACTCCTGACCTCAAGTGATCCGCCTGCCTCAGCCTCCGAAAGTACTGGGATTACAGGCGTGAGCCACTGTGCCTGGCCTCCAGAGTGCACTTCTTTTAATTTTCTTTATTTTCCTCTTTTTTTTTTTTTTTTTTGACAAGGTCTCACTCTGTTGCCCAGGCTAGAGTGCAGTAGCTCAATCTCAGCTCACTGCAGACTTGACCTCCTGGGCTCAAGCCGTCCTCCCACCTCAGCCTTGAGTAGCTGGGACTACGGGTGCACGCCACCACACCCAGCCAATTTATTTTTTGTAGAGATGGGGGTTTCACTATGTTGCCCAGGCTGATCTTGAACTCCTAGACTCAAGCAATCCTCCCAACTCAGCCTTTCAAAGTGCTGAAATTACAGGAGGGAGCCACCATGTCCGGCCCGAATTTTCTTTGTATTATGACAGAAATCTTTTTAAATCTTTTAGTGATTTTACAGAGTTCCCACCCCCACCTCAAGAAATGCGTCAATCTGGGTAATCCCTGCATCAATTGGTTGGATGGGTATGTTATGCTGTGGAACATCAGTACAAACACTCCCTAGAGTATCAGTGCTAACAAATAGAAAGTGATTTTTTATATACAAGACCACTGCCTTATGAAATTAAACTGCATTCAATGGTATCCTTGCAATAACAGTTCAGAGATTGGGGCTTTTATATCTCACAACGGTACCATCTGCAATGCACGGTTTAACATTTGCTGCACTGGAGGAAAACAGCACAGAAGCGTTAGGCACCAGCTGTCAGATGCCTTGGCTCAAGAGGGAATATATTTCACTTCCACTCGTGGCTCATTCCCTAGAAGTGGTTGCGTGGCCTCACGTAACTGCAGGAGGGTTGGCAAGTGTGGGGAAGCTCATGGGTATTCTGAAAGCAGTAAATATCTCTGCCAAAATATGAACCTACAATGACGTACCTTCCAATCACTTGCATTCAAGTTATTTTGTGTAAGAGGGGCAAAATTATAAGCAGCCCCTGCTTATGTGATTGTTATTGCCCTCGGACTGCCTATCTGTAATGCGGCACTAGTTAAAATCCTCCATCACCATTCTACTAGTACTAATGCTAACATCAATTTATTATAATCATAAAAACTTCTCATCTTAAACTATAGAGAATTTAGAAAGGCAAAAAAGGATTTAAAATGCCTAATCAACTTTCATTCACTTATGCATTGCACCTAGGTTAGAATAATTCCAGAAATATTTCATTCAGGTGAAGAAAACCAAAGGCCAAGTAATTATTAAAGTGAAATTGACTTACTGTAGTCATATTGAATGGTACGTTGAAATGATGTAAGGTCAATTACTATAAATCTTTTAAAGTAAAGGTTTGTGTAGTTATTCTTTAATAGTATATAACTGCTTTTTAAAAAGTGATACATGTTATTGAGATCTGAAAAAAGCTCAAAATTATTATTAAAACTTTTTTATTAGAAAATGTAAAACATATATACAGAAAAGCACATAAAGTGTAAGTAGATATTTCAATTTTTTACATAAGATTATTTTGTTAAAATATACTTTTGATCAAAAACCAGGCCCACATATATATGGAAACATATATGATAGATATATCATTACAAATCAGTAAAAGTATAATGGGCTACTCAATAAATATGTTGAGATCATAGACCATACAAATACTAATGATAAAATTACGTTTTTATCTGAACCATGTGTGCTGACACACACACACACACACACATATATTTTTATTTGAGTTAAAAATGTTAATAAAAAATAATTTTAAAACATTTAAGAGAAAATATATGTTATCAGTGTTGAACAGCTTTTCTTATGTAAAGAAATATTAAGTACTACAGATTGATAAGACTGACTCAATTAAAATTTAAAATAACTAATCTTAACAAACAACTCCTTAAATAATGTAAAAAACAAACTGTAGACTAGAAGAAAATATTTTTAATGTATATATCCCATTTTACTGTAAGAAATTAGAATATAGGCCGGGCGTGGTAGCTCGCACCTGTAATCCTAGGAGGCCAAGGCAGAAGGATCACTTGAGGTCAGAAGTTCGAGAGCGGTCTGGCCAACATGGTGAAAACCTGTCCCTACTAAAAATACAAAAATTAGCTGGAGTGGTAGTGCACTCTTGTAATCCCAGCTACTTGGGAAGCTGAGGCAGGAGAATTGCTTGAACCCAGGGATCGGAGGTTGCAGTGAGGCAAGATTGCACCACTGCACTCCAGCCTGGGTGACAGAGCGAGACTCCAACTCAAAAAAAAAAAAAAAAAAAAAAAAAAGAAAAAAGAAAAAGAAAAAAGAAAAAAAAGAAAGAAATTAGAATATAGAATATGTTACAAATTAATGAAAAAAGAAAAAGAAAAACAGCCCAATAGAAGAAAAGTGGTCAAAAATTGTGAATATGCTGCTATTCATGGAAAAGAAAAAAGAAGATGAGAATAGCTAATAAACATATGAATATATTTCTGAAACATCAGTAGGAATCAGAGAGATGCAAATTAAACCAATGATGACATTCCATTTCAACTCATCAGACTGGAAAACCATCAACCATTCAGTGTGCCTGGCAATAAGGGAAAGATATCTCCTATAATGCCATTGGCTATTTGATACAACCATATGGAAAGCAAGTCTGTAATACCTAGTAAACCTGAAGATGAAATACTCTAAATTTAGAGGTTTACTTCTAGAGATCTACTCTACAGTGGTAAGAGTCTTTCTTTCTTAAGTAGACTTCCTCTACTCTAGACAAGAAAGTCTCCCATAAGTGAGCAAGGATGTTTGTTGCAGCAGTATTTGTTACAGTGAAGTAATGTGAGAACTGAAAGAAAACTACTATACCTCAGTATGTCAATGTATAGATAAGCTGGCTTATTTGGCTATTAGGATCTTATAAGACCATGGATTAAATAAACTATGTCAACATGTATCAAAATATGTTGACTACAAAAAGCAAGGTGCAAAAGGGAAAATGCAGTGTGATACAATTTAAGAAAATATGTAAGCAAACAATATAAATTGCTTATGAATGTAAACATACAAAAAGTACAAACTTATGTATAGCAATTATGTACAAAACTCAAGCCTCCAGGGAGAAAAAGAAGGGGAATGAATGGGAGCCCAGCTTTAACTGTATTGCTATTTTTTCTTTTAAAACATAAAGGGCAACTTTGAAACCAATATGGAAAAATGTAAACATCTGTTAGTCTGAGTGGTGGGTACAGGCTGCTTGTATATTGTTTTCATTGCTTGCCGCATATTTGAAATATTTCATATAAAAATGTTTAACATCAAAATTGTCATATTTATTTATTTGTTCAGTTAAATGACACTTTTCGATATTTTCAAATGGCTGATTTCATTACATGCATGATTTTAAAAGATTTTAATGAATATTGCACTGAAAAACTGCAATATTTGTTTTATTTATACATACAATGTGTCAACATCTGGCTATGTTAATGGGAGTATGTTGCTGATGTGAAAGTAATCTATCTTGAGTGTCACAGCACATAAAAGATGGAGAACTTTTGGCATAGAAAGAAAATTCTGATAGCAGAATCCAGGACAGAAAGAAAAAGATACTGGAAGTTGGAAGCTCAGTTGTAATAGACTGAGGAGGGGAGGGAGGCAAAATTGAACATTTTTTCCAATGCTATTTTAATAGCAAATTCAACAAGATTTGACAATTAAGTGAATACAGAGGAAGGTGCAAAAGCATCACTCTGAGATTTTATGTCTCAAAGAAGGTGACATTGAGACATGGGGAAACGTGGTGCTTTTGAATGGAGAAGATAGTAAGCTGTAGTTTGGATGTGCTGGATTGGGTATGGCATCTCCCGTGTGAAGCTGAAGATGGGAGTCCACTAACAAAGAGGAGGTCCAGAATAGCAAGAGAACGTGACTCCCATGTGAGGCTCTTTCACTAAATTTCCATCTCCTTCTACCCTTTTCTTTTCTCTTTCCCCAGGTTGCTTCCCCTACCATCTACTGAATTACCTAATATGCTTTTTGAATATTGTGTATTTCATGAATGCCCAAGAATCCTTATTTCTTAAGTGAATCTAACTATATTCCTTACTTTAAAATGCACTAATGAGCAGTATTAAATTACATTTCTGGGGTTTGTTTAGCTTGCTTGGGGGTCACGGTTTATCTTTTTTCTAGGGTTTATTGCTCACCAAACTGTCGTAAGTGTTTCTAGACCTTTGGAACTTGAGAGTTAATATCTATCATGAGAATGTAGACAACGGTTCTGGAAATATAACAGCCACTGAAGAGAACACGACATCCTTCTAAGGCCCGTTTTAGCGTGCTATCACAGGCAACTTCGCACCCATCATGACAGGCTAGACTTGAGACAAAATACGACTCCCATAACATCTAACAATTAGTAAATCAGATATCTATGTATTGATCCCTGGAGGTGACTGAAGCTAGCAAGACTATCTAAAAAAATTAGCGAATGAATGAAGTGGCACTAATCATCTCTAATATTACAACGGCCCAGCTGGGAAGCCAGAGAGGCTTATTTTTAGCTCTGATTCTATGAAATAGTCATGGTGCTTTTACCTTTTTGTTTGCTGGTTTATTTGCTTGTGTATTTGTAATTGAGATACACCCATAACTTATATACTATGAAATGATCCTGAAAGCAATACAATCACTAAGCAAGCAGAGTGAAATGGATTCTGAATATAAATAGAAGCACATTTACTATAAGGACACCATCAGTAAGGTGTTGCCTATCCCTGAGGCTGAGGAGAGCGGAGTATGTGGTCATGGGCCTGGTCTAGGATGGAAGTGTCAACATCCCAAAATGCACAACTTCCACTGCCTCTTAACATTCTTTTCTTTGTCAGGAATGTCCAGAACATTCACAGGAACCTCTTTCATAACACATCACCCACGCTAAAATGACGGAAGTTTTCTATTTCTTTTATCCTCTAGCCTAAAGCTGCCCCAACCCTAATATATGACTCTTTAAATTTGGAGGACAGGCATGGTGGCTCACGCTATTCAGGAGGCTGAAGCAGGAGAATCGCTTGAACCCAGGAGGTGGAGGTTTCAGTGAGCCGAGATCATGCCACTGCACTTCAGCTGGGAGGCAAAACGAGACTCCGTCTCAAAAAAAGAACATGGAAACATTCTTTTTGCACAGAATTTTTTATCTATTCAGCAAATATTTATTAGCTTCAAGCAAAAATCTAGACACTAGTATAAAATCATAAAATTTAAAAGATAAAAATGTGTGCCCTTTTAGGGTTTATATTGTTTTAGAGTATAGTATATGGAAAATACAAAAGCAAGATATTGAGCAAATCATTAAACTAAGGCAGGTAAAGTAAACTGATAGTCAAGAGGGCTCAGAGTTTTAAAAGGAGCTCGTCAGAAAAGGGCTCACTTAGGAGACATAACTGAGCCAAGACCTGTGAGATGTAGGAGTCTTCCTTGCAGCAGGTGGGAGCTGAGTGCCACAGGCAGGAGGCACAGCAAGTGCAAAGGCCCTGGAATGGGGCTGCCTGGAAGTCAGAGGAACAGCACCAAGGCAGAGGGACCTGGAAACAGCCGATGAAAGAGAGGGATCCTGAGCAGGACTTCGTTCTCAGGTGGGGGCAGACCCACACTGTGAAGTCTTGCCTTTCACTCTGAATGAAACAGGAAGACGCTGAAGCATTTGATGAGAGTGGTATGACTCATGCTGCTGAGTTAGGAACACGATGCAGGGGTTGAGACAGAAGCAGAGACCCCCTGAAAAGTCTCTGAAATCATATCTGGAAGAGATGGCAGGAAATGAGTCCCTGAAGTTAGCCACGGCGTAGCAGTATTTTGAAGGTAGATTCTGGTTTTGCTGATGGATTGAATGCAGATTGTGCATGAAAGAGAAAAGCTAAAGAATCCAAGGTTTTTGTGACCTGAGCAGCCTCAGAGGATAAACGTACCTTACGCTGTGATGTGGAAGAATGCAGGAGGCGTTGGTTTGAAAGTAATTAGGAGTTTATGTTTGAGGTTAGACACCCAGGTGAAGGTGTGACCGCGTTTATCGGTGTTTATCTGTTTCTGGTGCTCAGTGGATTATTTCCCAAGTGTGAGTTACTCCGTGTGGGATAAGGCCACATAGCTGTCCAGCAGGATGACACAGGGTGGGCTTCAGGGCTCTGTCTGGGAAGAATGGCCTCCTTCTTTCCTGCTCTTGTTTGGTAACTCTCCTGATCTCCAATGCATCTCTCCTGGACAGAAAGCACATGTATGCGCACACACACAAACACACACACAGACACAGACACATACACACACACACACACACACACACACACCTGATAGAAACAGTCATTTCTCCTTTTGATCAGGAGCAGCTATAGCATTTCTGGAGCATTTTAGCGTCTCAGGGGCTCTCTCATGTGCTTTACATGGATTTCATCACACAATCCTAATGACAACCCTCTGAAGCAGACGCTATTATGCCTTTCTTTTACAGTTGTGTAGACTAAGCCTTAGAGCATTATTACTCAGTTCGGTAACTTGCCATTATTTCGTCTACTGAAAGTGATGGAAAAGAGATTAAAATCTAGGCAGTCTGACTTCACAGACCCATGCTGTTAAATTCTTCCCTAAATGACCTCCCTCAATAAGTATAAGACATGTTTTCTTACACTTGGAATAATAAACGAATATCTTCTCATTGCATTTTTTCATTGCTATGTAATATTTATTTCTACAGATGTAATTTGCCAAAGTAATTCTCTATTATTGAAAATTTAAGTTGTTTCTATATTTTCATAGCTATGAAACGTATGCTGCCATCCAATTTGCATTATTTATCCAATTATAATTCTAATTTGCCTCTAATAAAACAGCCTATAAATACTATATCAATTTACACAGCAATGTATTCAATTGTTGTTTCCTGAACTTATTGTCAATACTGTACATTCCTCTATTTTATAATGTTTAAAGTGCTTTTCCCCCCACTGTTTATTTTGTATTTCTTTGATTATTAGTGAAGTTGTACTTATATGGTTTTTTTTTGTTTTTGTTTTTGTTTTTGTTTTTTTTTGTGATGGAGTCTCATTCTGTCTCCCAGGCTGGAGTGCAGTGGCATAATCTCAGCTCACTGCAACCTCCGCCTCCCAGATTCAGTCGATTCTCTGGCCTCAGACTCCCAACTAGCTGGGATTAAAGGTACGTGCCACCACACTCTGCTAATTTAGTAGAGATGGAGTTTCACCACGTTGGCCAGGATGGTCTTGAACTCCTGACCTCAAGTGATCATCCCAGCCTCTGGCTCACTAGTGCATCCTCAGCTCTCCACTATGACAAGCTCAGGAGGCACAGTGATGTCACTTCCTGCATATGTAAGTTGCATAACTGACAAATAAAAATTGCATATATAAATGTATATTCGTGTATTTATTTATATATTATAAATATATATGCATTTATTTATATATTATAAATATATATGCATTTATTTATATATTATAAATATATATGCATTTATTTATATATTATAAATATATATATTTGTATATAATATATACTTTATAAATATTTATATTTATAAAGTATTCTATTTATATTATATTTATTTCATATACTATAAAATATATTTTTATTTTATAAAATATATATAAATAAATATATCAGATGGCAGAGCTGTATATTTATATATTTTTTAAAGGTAAAAAATATATATTTTTACATATAAATATATAATTAAAATCTACTTTCTGATCAGTTTTCAAGATTGCAATACATTATTATTAACTATAGTAACCCTGCAGTACAATAGATTTCTGGAACATATTCCTCCTGCCTAACTAAACTTTTGTTTCCTTTGAGCAACATCTCCCCATCTCTTTTCCAAAGACAATGTAGTCCAACTTCATTTGTAAGAAAACTAACATTCTTCTAAATACAGGAGGTGGTTACCGCTGTACTAGCCAATTTTTATTTTAGAAAAGAGAACACTTAGAGAATGGGTGGAGAGTTTCCCCAATAACTCTGTGTAGGTCTGTGTTTCCTATCTGCAAGATTCCAAAGCTCACAAAGTGCATCTTCACGGAATAAGGGGAGAGTGCTCATTTACAGGCCCACATTTTTGCACATATTCCTAATGCAGAAAGTGTTTACCTTTACACCAATTAAGAGGAGAGTTTCCCGCCTTACTCCATTGAAAACTTCATTCTTCATGAAATACTCTTTATACTGACAACCGTGAAAACCATTTTTGAAAACACAAGGTAATTATTTTATTTAGTATAATAATTTAAAGCTAAGACTAATTGAGCCTCAGAATAAGTAGACACTGAAAATGCATTTGGATACTGAAGATAGCTATCCTGGAATTCAAATACTGAAGTGGATCTGAAGCTTGTTACCCCAAACTTTGTCTATAAGAGAGATTTAAAAAGAGTTTTAGACTCAATACTTCCTGATTCCTTGAAATTCCTACCAAATTCTTGATGTTGGTCATGACCAGGGCAGTCCCTCTGTGATGCTTCCTTCTGTCCCTTCTCACTCTGAGGCCCTTTCCTTCTTTTTGAGATAGAATAGACCCCATGCTTCCTCATTCTGAATGATATTATTTACTCTCCTCTATTTCTAACTCCTTCTAAAAAAGAAGTGAGTATAAAGGCTTTCAACTTTCTCCCAAATGGAGATGAGAATAAAGGTTTTCTGCATAACGAGGAACCCTGTTATTAGTGCACATGCTTTTGTTTTCATTTTGTTTGGTATTTCTGCTTAAAAGGCTTCATTTTTCACTCATGTGAGTGGGAGCTATTTGAAAGTTCGAAAGGCACTACTTATTAATACTCTCTTATCAAGCTAATCCTATCAGGACTGTGCATGCATTCCTTTCTGACCTTTGAAAGAGTGCTTACTGTGCCGGACAACTTGGCTCACGCCTGTCATCCCAGCACCTTGTGGGGCCAAGGCGGGTGGATCACTTGAGGTGGGAGTTCCAGACCAGCTTGACCAACATGAAGAAATCCTGTCTCTACTAAAAACACAAAATTATCTGGGCGTGCTGGTGCATGCCTGTAATCCCAGCTATTTGGGAGGCTGAGGCAGGAGAATCGCTTGAACCCAGGAAGCAGAGGTTATGGTGAGCCGAGATCACGCCATTGCACTCCAACTTGGGCAACAAGAGCAAGACTCTGTCTCAAAAAAAAAAAAAAAAAAGGGTGCTTACTGGGCCGGGCAACATGGCTCACACCTGTAATCTCAGCACTTTGGGAGGCTGAGGTGGATGAATCGCTTGAGGCCAAGAGTTTGAGACCAGCCTGGGCACCATAGCAAGGCCTCTTCGCTACAAAAAATACAAAAATTCGCTAGATGTGGTGGTACGCCTGTAGTCCCAGCTACTTAGTAAGTGGGAGGATCACCTGAGCCACGGAGTTCAAGACTGCAGTGAGTCATGACCACATCTTTGCACTCCAGCAAGGGTGACAGAGTGAGACCTTGTCTCTGAAAATAATAATAATAATTACTAATTGTCACGTATTGCTGTGTGCAAGGTGTGCAACTATATGTAAGGAATGGGCACCTCCTTGAAAAGGGATTCAGAATCTATTGGTGGAGAGATAGGCATGTACCTAATACACCTTGGTTAAAATATTTTAATAAAAATATGCAATACAGAATTAGAGAAAAATCTAATATTGCTTCCAGAGATCTGGAGCAGCGCATGGAATGTGTGAGCTCAGATGACTCGGGTAAGCGGAGGATCCGAGGGAAAGGCATTCCAGATAAATGGAAGCGTGGCTGCAAAAGAGAGGAGTGAGCTCACAGGCCCTTCCGGAGGAGTTCCATGGCCTTCCTGTGACTGGAGTAGGATGGATTGCAGATGATGAAGGAGACAGAGAGTGGTCTCTAAATCAGATGGTGGAGAAACCCTGGAGTTTATCCACCTCATAAAAGAGAACCAATGAACAATGTTTAAACAAGCAAGTTTTACTCTGGTTGGGTTGCAGTCAACAAGAGAAGGGGGCTATAGGGCAGCCACACTGTGTCTAAAATTCAGGGAAGTTTGCTACTTTTCCCCCAGGCTGTGCACCTCTCAAAGTTGGCCCTGATTTTTAAAAATTCTATTGTCGCCTCATGGTATAGTTTGTGTAGAACTGCTTTTTATAAAAAATAAGACAAAATAAAACAGAAATGAGCACATATGCTATTCTATCTAAATATCCTTTGGAAATTAACAATCGGCATATACATGTCTCATGTCTCACAAACATCTCAAGATTTGATTTTAGTGTTAATCAGTGACACATTTCATTTTTGTGATCAGCTCTAGGTTTTCACTTTTCCTTTTAAGGGCTATTTTGACCTGACAGAGTCTCACTTCACCAAACCCTGTGGTTAAGTGGGATGCATTTGCGGGTGCAACAGAGGAGTACATTAGTCAGATTTCTCCAGAGAAACATAACTAACAGCATGCATGTGCACGTTTGTGTGTGTATGTGAGAGAGAGAGAAAAAAAAACAAAAAGAAAAAAAGAGAGATTTGAAGGAACTGGCTCATGCAATTGTGGAGGCTGCCATGTCCAAAATCTGTACTCTGGGCCATGAGGATAGAGACCAAGGGAAGAGCCAATGTTGCAATTCACACCCAAGGGCCATCAGCCTTGGAAGTTCCCTCTTGCATGGGGAAGGTCAGGATTTGTACTACTCAGATCTTTAACTGATTGGTTCAGGCATGGCCACACAATGGAGGGCCATCTGCTTGATTCAAAGTCCACTGACTTAAATGTTAGTCTCACTCAAAAACACCCTCATAGAAACATCCAGAATAATGTTGCCCAAATATCTGGGCACCCTGGCCCAATCAAGTTGTCACAGAGGAATAACCACCCCAAGGGGCAAAGGTGAATGTGAAGCAGGAGAAGTTGTGGGACGTGTCTGTGTGTGGAAGTTTTATCCGGTCCTTCACTGAGTGTGGGCCAGGCCTGGCAGTGCTGAGCACAAAGAAGGATGATCAACTTCCCAAAATAGGTTGTGTCTCAGGAAAGCATAACATTGCTTTAGGTTTTAAGATAGCTTGAAGATTGAGGTAAAAAGCAAACTTTGTCCCTACTTTATTCTCTCTAGATCAGGGGTCCCCAACCGCCAGGTTATGGACTGGTACCGGTCCATGGTCTGTTAGGAACCTGCATAGCAGGAAGTGAGCGGCCAGAAGCAAGCATGACCGCCTGAGCTTCCCTCCTGTCAGATCAGCAGCGGCATTAGATTCTCATAAGAGCACAAACTCTACTGTGAACTACACATGCAAGGGATCCAGGCTGTGTGCTCCTTATGAGAGTCTAAGTAATGCCTGATGATCTGAGGTGGAACAATTTCATCGTCAAACCATCCCCACATCCCCTTCTCCATGGAAAAATTGTCTTCCACAAAACTGGTCTCTGGTGCCAAAAAGGTCAAAGACCTCGGCTCTACATGCCATAGCAATGCACTATTGCTATGGGAACTTTCCACAGCTTCTAGAGAAATACTTTGGTTGTGGCTTTGCAAAACACAAATACTTCCTATGCTTCATCTATGCAAAATAAAATGGCTTTGTTATCTTAACAGGTCATGAGAACAGCCATGTGATGATTGAGCTCTGATATCCACCCAGGCCTTGCTCCAGCACCTTGTCATACGTTGGCTCAGCCCGTATGACTATAAAACCCTCTTTAAACTCTATTTAGAGAGTTTCTCTGGATATAAAAACTGGAGCACACATTCCTTTATTTTTATGCTCAATTTTCCACTTCATCCCCTCTCACTTACTTTCCACTTCAAGCGATGCCTCCTCCTGTCAGAAGTCGCCCACTTTTAAGCTTTCCTCCCAGCCCTCCTCCACAGTGTGGGATTTCTCCTGTCTAAAATTCACCTTAAACTCTTCTCCTTTTTTCACATCAGGTCGAGTGACCCATAAGGACCCCAGTTCTTACAGCAGTCCAAGCCTTCATTTTGTTATTTCTGCTCTCTAGTGGCTTCCTGGAATCAAGGGACGTTACTGAAAGAGGAACCAAGGTCCCTGTTTTCACAGAGCCAAGGGAGCAATTTCGAAAATTTTTCACAAGAAAATTGGGAAAGTAACCATTTATGTGGGAAAGTTTCTTCTCCCAAGATTGACACTTTATTAGGATGAGATGTAGCACATGTGGAAGGTAAAAGAAGCCCTTGGAAACAGGAAGTTCTTTGTGATAAGAAGGTACATGAGGGTACTTTCTGTAGCCCTGGTCATAATGTATTTATCAGCTCAACTAGGATGATATTCAACCTCCTCAAAGATCAACAGGCCAGCATCCTGAACTTGCTTTTTTTTAAAAACAAAAACAAAAACAAAAACAAAAAAACTCAGGAATGGATTTCAACGTTCCTTGATGCAAGATAGTCAATTAGCAGGAAAGATGAAAGTGAAATTAAAACTGTGTAAAGAGGTTTTCACAATGGCCTAAGAAAAAAGAGCCTGGGAGAATATAGATAACTCTTCCACAGATGAAGAACGAGACAGATTCAATTACTTAAATAACATCTTTCCTAACTGATGAGAAAGGGCATTCTGCCAATTTCCACTTGAGACTTTAGAAGAAAAAAATCACTCTTATTCAATATAATCGTTTTCAAGATTCCTTGAGGATGAGAAAAAGTTTTTGAATGATTAAAACAAAAAATAGACACCTTTTAAAAATATGAAAAAGGTGAGTTAACAGCTGGGCCAGTGCTGATCTCTGCCCTCATCATTTCCTGAAAAGCAGCGCTATGACAGAATGTGAATGGATTTGTCTATTGCAAAAAAATGCCAAGACATTGTCATCAAAACCCTGGAATTTTAATTAAAAGAAAGAATTAGGGGACTTTAAACTATGTATGTTTTCCTATCTTTCATCTCTTCTCATTCTTTAGCTAGACTTCCTTAAGTGGAATTATATGTAAATTACTGATATTAAGAACATTTTTGCTAAATTCACAAAAATTAGATAGAATTATCAAAATTCTTGACACATGACCCCATGGTAATTATGGAACTAATATTACATGTTCCTCAGGTAAAGAAGTTAAAGAAATGAATGAACATGAATGATAACGCATCTTCTGCTAGACTGGTGCCCTTCCCTCCTCCTGTGCTGTGCCTATGCAGAGGACAGAGATGGGGCTGTGTTTGGAGGAATGCCGTGGGTTTTTCTCCATCACTTGGTTCAGGCAGCCAAGGCTACTCATAGTTCACTTTGCATTTATTCTGTGGCTACTTTCGTGGCTGACATGAATAGCTGCATCATCTTTATCTTCATTTATTTTTAAATTGTTCAACTGAAGGAAATGAATTTCTATCCATTGCATCAAAAGTTACATCCAGTCCTGCTGGCAAAAGGTAATAAGGCATGTGGAAGAGATAATTTCTGCAAACTTCAATAGCTCCTTACCCACTAATGATTAGAGCAACAAAATGTATTCATTTTCTTTTCCTCTCTTTCTTTCTCTCTCCCCCACCCCACCTTCCTCATGTTTCTGAGTGAATAGATGGCCCAGTCTTTGACCTGAAGCAAGAAAAGAAATTACTACACAGCTAATAAATAGCAATTGGGAGCAATTTTCCTTCATAAGAGGAAAAGTTCTCTTAAACTGAGAGCAAAGGGGAAAATATAACCTAGCGTTGCAATTCCCTGACTTCCTCCGATGGTCTCTTTTTGGCATATATCCACATATTACAAATTCTCTTTCTAAATTCATAGCTCAGTTCCCATTTTCTCATTTTATGTAGCTAATATCCTTACAATATTTCAAGGACCCTTCACTACCTCAATCACTTCCAGGAAGAAAAGAAAATTATGGTAAAAGGAGAGTATTCTTTAAGGAAACTAATCAGATAGTGAAGATATTTAAAAGCAAATTTGAAGACTTAGAAAGTACTGAGGAAGAAATCTTTAAAAATAGGTATTGCATCTGCAATATTTTAAGGTGCTAAAATCAAGTTAAGGGAATGGATTAATCAGAAGAGTGCGTGAAACACAACCAACCAACATGACTTCTAGTCTGGGGATAAATTTTATTTTAAGAAAAAGCAGCAAGGCCAATCTTTATTTATTTGAAGAATTTCAAACTAAGGGGAGACAACAGCAAAAATACCTGCAGTCAGCTGGAAGTACATTTCCATCTTCACAGGGCAGCTGAGATTCATCCAACCATCTCTTCCAGGACATCAAAAAAAAGATGAGCCTAATTGCTTTAGCCTTGGCTGGCTAAATAGTTAAGTGCAGAGCTATTTCTTACAGTGTGCAATGGAAAATCAATGATCTTGTGATGGAACTGAAGAATAGCATCTTAACAAAACCTCCTTTCCAAGCCTTCCTGGGTATACAACATGAAACAAGGCCAGCACAGGATTCCAACTTCCACTCTTCAGCTTTATGGCGCAAATAGGAAATACTTTTTGGTCAGACGATTTTGTGAATTGTGCTTAAGAAACTTATTTTTCTATATGAGAAGCCTAAACCTTTTGGAAAAAAGTAGAGCTTCTAGACTGAAGCCAGTGGTATTCTTTTGAATTAAATCAAGTACTGTCTCACGAAGAAAGTACTGCTCATGAGACAAATTAGCCCCATTATAAATGTAAAATTTATTGAACTTACTTCTTTTGCTAGAAAGTAGTCACTATTACCTCATTGGCCTTTGCTATTCTATCTTTCTTCCTTGATGCTTTCTCAGTTGTAATTATAGCTTTGGTTGTACAGCGCATGCATCCTTTACCATTTATTTCTCTCTGCTTTCTAATATGATGCCTCTCCACAATTCCTCTTCTGATACAATGGCCTATTCTGAACAGGTACTACGTGAATACATACCAGGAATTCAGAGCCATCACCACTGCAGTTCTATAGAGAGAAAACACGTTATCTGATGTCATTCATTTCTCACACTTGTTACCTGTCCCTTCAAAGATATATTTACATTTTTATAATGCTGTTAAATGCTTCCTTTATAAGATGCAATATCTTATTTACTGTCTGTGATTTGGAACATTCTATGTTATTATTACTATATCATATGAATGCTTTCCTCTTGTTTTTTTCTGACTGCAGTTATTTATTTCCACTATTCCACCCTACCAATGTTCCTCAAAAAAGGCAGAAAAGAAAGAAAATTTTTATCTATCATTTGTTTATTTTAGATAAATATGCTTCTCTTTATCAAAGACAAAATGGAATATAAGTACTTAACTAAAATGTTTGGCTACAAAGATAAAGTTCATTGTGAAGAATTCTGAATGAATCCAGATGATAAATCGAAGAAAGATTTTGTTTTTTTCATTCTCCACTAACAGGAGACAAGGCGTTTATGTAAATAACATATCTAAAGCAGAAACCTGGAGCCGTGGATATCAGGATTTTTGAAACCACTAAATGGAAGGTAAAATCCTCTATCCACGTAGAATTTTCTACTAAAAGTTGTATCAGATTCTCAATGATCCAGAAAGATTAAAAGCCACTATAGGGAGAAACCGATTCAGTCTATTATTTCAAATAACTACATTTTAACCCTGAGCAGAATCGGAGAGGAGATGATTGCATGAGGATATCCTGTGATCATTGTCTGTGACACCCAATTGTGCAGTCAGGGCAGGCAAAGGTGCTGGGGCGCAAAGGCTCCTGATGTGAAACACCCGTTAAAAAGCTGCCCAAGTCCTAGGTGCTTGCTGATCCCAATGGCTTCGTGAAAGAAACACAGAAGAAACTTTGAAAATGACATATCTTAGAACCGTGGAAGTTAGAATCCTAGACTCATGGACCAAGAAAGAGTAGGGCAAAGCTATCATAAAATTCTACAGGAGACCAGAGAAGGGTGGACATGTGGATTGCCCTCACACAGACAATGAGCTACAGGATCCCTTAGATGGCTAGATCCTGTCCTTGGATATGAATTCTATATGTGCAACAAACACTGGAGTGGCCATGTTAACCATTTGATATGCTGATAATATATACTTTAATATAAAAAATGTTGGAGTAAATCTTTCCTCTCTTGCCAATAATATGTGAGAAGAAGAAGGATGAGGAGGAGGAGAAAGGATAGGCGAAAAAATGTAGTGTACTCCCTTTCTGTGTCTGGAATATCTGAGAGTAAAACAAGTTACACTGAGACCCCAGATGGGAGAGTAAATGCGATATCTCCACAGTAAAATCATTTGCAAGAAATGTATAAGAGCAAAAGCCTGAAAGGACAAGGGCCAAAATATACTCGTGGTTTCAGAGTGGGAGACAGTTAAGACTCAGAGTCTTCCTATTACACGTACTGAGACCTGGGCAAACAAAGACGACAGAGGTAGAGAAAGGAATAAATGCATGGACAGACAGACAGATGGACGAGAGCAAAGATAGATCATCTTAGTAGGTAAAACACACACCTATAGGTATTCATATTTTAATATATTTAAATGTACATAAACAGTTAATACATAAGCAATCACATTTATGATTAGGCCTATTTCAAAGACACATTTGTGGGACATACGTTGTGAATGAAGGAACTAGTTGCTGGTAACTGGAGAGGAATGATAGATTTACATCTCTTTTCCATAAAGAAATGTGTCTTGCCTTCATATGCAAAAATCAGAAGATACCCTAGAGGAAGGCTTTTGAACACACACACACACACACACTGGATGTAATCAAGGTAAAAGAAGGACGAGAAAGAGTGAAAGTAAATAAAGCTTGTTATTATCTTCACAGATTTATCTATGCTAATGAAGAATATTATTTTTCTCATCTGTCAAATTCACAAAGTTTTTTTTAACTTTTAGGTTTGGGGGTACATGTGAAGGTTTGTTAAATAGGTAAACTCATGTCACAGAGGTTTGTTGTAGAGATTGTTTCATCACCCAGGTGTTAAGCCCAGTAATCCCATAGTTGCCTTTTCTCCTCCTCTCCCTCCTCCCACCCTCCCTGCCTCAAGTAGGCCCCAATGTCTGTTGTTCCCTTCTTTGTGTTCCTGAGTTCTCATCATTCAGCTCCCACTTATAAGTGAGAACATGAGACATTTGTTTTTTTGTTTCTGCGTTAGTTTGCTAAGGAAAATGGCCTCCAGTTCCATCTTCCATCCATGTTCCAACAAAAGACATGATCTTGTTCTTTTTCAAGGTTTCACAGTATTCCATGGTGTATATCTACCACATTTTCTTTATCCAGTCTGTCACTGATGGGCATTTAGGTAGATTCCATGTCTTCGCTATTGTGAACAGTGCTGCAATGAACATTCACGTGCATGTGTCTTTACAGTAGAATGATTTATAGTCCTCTGGCTACATCCCCAGTAATGAGATTGCTGAGTCAAATGATAGTTCTGCTTATAGTTTTTTGAGGAATCACCATACTGCTTTCCACAATGATTGAACTAATTTACACTCCCACCAACAGAGTATAAGTGTTCCCTTTTCTCCACAACCTCATCAATATCTGTTATTTTTTGACTGTTTAATCGTAGCCATTCTGACTGGTGTAAGACGGTATCTCATTGTGGTAAGAATATTATTATGAGCAGTGGTTCCACAGGTACTGCATAGATCTGTTGACAGACCATTGTAGAGCATCTGTCATTGGATAAATTCAGTTTTATCACAGCCTTGACATTTTCATGTTATAACTATGCAATTAATACTATGACTATTTTCCTAGGCAGAGCCAGGTCTTCAGGTAGAACCAGGCCTCAGAGGCACACAGTGATACCACATTTCAAAAGTTAGAGTATTTTCAATTCTGTCTTAAAATCGGTCCCAAATATACTTACATATATTTGAGAGAGAAAATATTAATACATTGCTGGTAAGAGTTTGAGAGATAACCCAGTTAACGCAAGAGACAGGCTAACAAACTCAGATTTTTTTAACCTCATTAAAGTTACCTGTATTTTTTCAAAGAAAATTCCGAAAATAATAGTAATAGTATTAATAATAATGAAAAAGATTACTTACAGTACCACTAGTGATAACCAAATAAAAATCATAAGGGTCTATTGATTTAAAATGTTGCACAATTTTCATGGGATCAGAGTTGGACATAGAAAGAAAGCTATCTAGAAATCTACATTGGACCAGTCTCAGAGAGCTATCTAGCCAGTAGATGATGACAGTTGGCCTGGTGACCACAGGGGAGGCTAGCTATGTCTCCAGGTGGAAAAGGAGACAGGAAGATTCTGGGTTCTGATAAAACTGATGAGAACCTTCGCAACAAATTGGGAGAAGTTTGCATCGCTCCTGGAAAGAGGATCTTATCACAGCCTGAGATAACTCATTGGCATCACACCCTAACATCAAATACAACATAAGCATTGAGAGTTTCATGTAAATGTCTTTAAAGTTTTAATTTCTTCAAAGTTATACTTTGGTCTACTTATAGTTTCTTATTATTCTCAAGTGAGAGCTATCACATTTCTATGTATTAGTTTAAAGCACAATATGGATGCTTTGTGACCTCACAAACTCTAACTTTGTGAAAAATACCACTAAAGGCACAAATATCCAGCTATGCTTGGCATCTTCCTCAAAGGTTTGCTGTTCATTATCATCCACGCTCAAAATATCACTTTTGAACATCAAATAGCGAAGGTAAAATCTGAATATTTGGGAGTGAGAAAAATGAGTCAGTAATGTCGGAATATTTGAATAAAACTGACAGAGTCAGATCAGCTTGTTAAAAAGGTGAGAGGTTAATGAAATAAGCACAGTATAAATTATTATAAGTCAGTATTATAAGGGACTGATTGTGTCAATCTAAGTTAGACAGTGACAGAAACTCCTAATTACAATTTCATGTTTTAAATATTCTACACATACCAGATGAGAAATTTTCACTTTACAGAATTTAAGTAAAGACTGAAACTTGAGCTTCTGATTCTAATTTTTTTTCCCTTGGCAAGTATGCTATTGGTCTTTAGGATTCACTATGGTTTTTGTTTTGTGGTGGTTCCATCAGTGGGCCTACAATTCCACTTTAAACATTGCTGGCCAGGTGTGGTGGCTCATGCCTGTAATCCCAGCACTTTGGGAGGCCAAGGTGGGTGGATGTCCTGAGCTCAGAAGTTCGAGACCAGCCTGGGCAACATGGCAAAACCACATCTCTATAAAAAATACAAAAATTAGCCAGGCCTGGTGGCACATGCCTGTGATCCAAGCTGCTTGGGAGGCTGAGGTGGGAGGATTGTTTGGTTCTGGGAGGCAGAGGTTGCAGTGAGCTGAGATCTTGCCACTGCACTCCAATCTGGATGACAGAGTAAAACCCTGTCTCAAAAAATGAACAAACAAACAAACAAAAAATATTGCTATAGAGGCCACATGGAACCAGGACTTTTTGTTAATCTTATTTCTCTTTTATATAGTCATATATCTGATTTGTCTAAGTAATACTTTATGAAACACAGACACATTAACTGTTGAAGGATATTATTTGTATTTTACTAAGTTTAATGAGAAGATAACATTTTTATGAAGTGCTAGAAGTACAAATGTGAACACAGCATGGCCTTTGCTGTTGAAGGTTTTATAATACACTGGAAGAGACAGACACGTCAACAAATAATTTCCACTGATGCCAAAGGGCTGCCAGAGAAATCTGTACACACAAAAACACCCCTGGAAAAGGCAGGAAACCAGTGTGGATGAGGTTAATGGCTTGAGGACATTCAGGAGAGATAGAAGAGTTCGCATTTTGACTGAATCCTAAGACAGGAATTTGACCAACTCGAAGAAATGTGGGAGAATAGCTCAAGAGACAAGAGCTAATATGAGAACAAACTGAAGACATGTAATCACAATAATAGCATTGATAATAATGATAGATAAAATTTGAACTATTATTCTGCCCTAGACTCTGTTCCAAGGACTTTAAAGTATCGCCATATTAAATATTCTCAACAACGCAGTGAAGTAGGTGCTGTTTACCTCACTTTACACATAAGAAAACTTGGACAAATGTTAAGTAACCTGCCCAAGTTGACAAGATGCATAGGTGGTGGATGAGAAATGTGACACCAGCTGACACTCTCCAAGGCCCACACAATGTGTTTAATGAGCTACAAGTGCGAAGTTTGGCATGACCACAAATTCAATGTGTATGAAGAAAGGGCACAACCAGATTGACAGACAGACTTGTATGATATACCTCGTCTCATCTTCCAAGATAAGGAGGTTGAGATTTATCCAAACATAATTGATGGGCAACCACCAAGCAATTTTAAATCAAGAGAATCAAACGTGATTTAGGAAAACTGGCCCAGCAACACACATAAATCTCTCTTTTTTTTTTTTTTTTTTTTTTTTTTGAGACAGTCTCACTCTGTCTCCCAGGCTGGAGTGCAGTGGTATGATCTCAGCTCACCGCAACCTCTGCCTCCCAGGTTCAAGTGATTTTCCTGCCTCAGCCTCCCAAGTAGCTGGGACTACAGACGTATGCCACCACACCCAGCTAATTCTTGTATTTTTAGTAGAGGCGGGGTTTCACCTTGTTGCCCAGGATGGTCTCAAACTCCTGACCTCAGGATCTACCTGCCTTAGCTTCCCAAAGTGCTGGGATTACAGGCGTGAGCCACCGTGCCCAGCCCCAGCAACATACATAAATCTTTAGATCAAAAGGGGGTGAGAAATTAGAAGGCAATTGGTATGGAGAAGTCAAGAAGACAGGAGTCTAATGCAATCTACTAGAATTCATCAAACCTAATGTGTTCTCTCTTTGTGTTGTTAATGAGGACTTGGGAGACAGAGTTTTAGGAGGGAACATCCTGGTGGCTGTGAATCAGCCCAGATGAGAAACCCGGGCTGGAGATCCGACAGTCATGGGGGGTTAGTGCTTGTGCTTATTAAGATCACTTAGGAGTGATAAGAAAAAAGACTCATTCTTGCTCTCATTCCCCTGCTCAAATATTTTTATGCTTTTGCTATAGACTGAATATTTGTGTCCTGCCCCCCAAATTCATATGTTGAAATCCTAACCTCCATTGTGATGGTATTTGGAGATGGACCCATTGGTAGGTGATTAGGTAGTTAGGAATGGGATTAGTGACTTTAACAGAGACTCTGGAGAGCACTCTTACCCCTCCCACGTACCATCTACAAACCAGGAAGTAGACCTTCACCAGATGCCAAGTCTTCCACTGCCTTGATCTTGGATTTCCCAGCCTCCAGAAATGTGAGAAATAAATTTCTATTGTTTATAAGCCACCCAGTCTATTGTATTTTTGTTACGTGCCTGAACAGACTAAGACAGAAATTGGTACTAAGAAGTGGGGGTGCTGCTCTAACAAATATCTAAAAATGTTCCAAATGTCTTTGGAGCTGGGTAATGAGCAGAGGCTGGGAGATTTTTGAGGTGCATGCTAGAAAAATTTACATTGCCATGAACAAATCATTAACGGCAATTCTGATAAGGACTCAGAAAGAAAAGAAGAGAGCTGTAGAGAAAGCTTCAGTCTTCTTAGAGAATATCTGAAATAATCCTGAACGGAATGTTGGTAGAAATAGGGATGGTGGAGTTCATTCTGATGAGGTCAGACAGAAATGAGGAACATACTGGACAATGAAGAAAGGTGACCTTTCATACACAGTGGCAAAGAACTCGGTCAAATTCTGTTCATGTTCTAGTGTTCTGTGGAAGGTAGAACTAGAAAGCAATGAAATGGGACATTTAGCTCAAGTAATTTCTAAGCAAAGTGCTAAAGGTGCAGCTTAGTTCCACCTGACCGCTTATAGTAAAATGCAAGAAAAGAGAAATGACGTAAAGACAGAATAGGTAAGGAGAAAAAAAAGCAAAACTTAAAGATTTGGAAATTTCTCAGCCTATCCATTCTGTAAAACATGAGAACATTCAATGTAAAATATGAGAACATTCTGTAAAATATGAGAACTAAATCTCAGATAAAGAGATTAGTATGGATCAGCCATTAGGTGCTATTCTCTAAAACAATGGAAGAATTGCCTGCAAAGTGATTCAGAGATCCTCAGATCCTCAGAGCTGTCTTTCTCATCATAGGTCCAGAGTGTGGGGCTTGGGGGGCGGGAGAGTGGTTTGGAAAGCAGTTTTAAAAGAAGGAGAGAGCAGTTTCTGGTGCCTACAGGACCCTGACACCCCACCCGGTGCCTCCTCACATCATGGGCTCTGCTCCCCACACTCTGGTGCTGCAGTCCTTGGCCACCCCAGGTATGGCTCCAGCAGGCCTCAGTGAGGGAGGGGCCACAACAGCCACCCTTCTGGAGGGCCCAAGTTGCAAAAACTTGATGGCACCCTCATGGTGCCATCTTCACTGGCTTTCATAGTACACGGGTCCCGGGGACGTGCTGCCTACACCAAGATGTCAAGCGATGGAGATTTCCTGAACCACAGGGGCAGGACCCAGGCAGTGAGCTGCCCCAGGGCCATTCCACCATGCCATGGGGTGGCATTGCCACCTCAGTGGACCTGGAGGGCAGAACATTGAGCCAAAGAGGATTATTCTCCAGCCTTAGGATCTCGGGGAGTGTGCCTGTAGCTTAAACTCATGTGGGCCTGTTACCTCCTCCTTCCTAGTTCTCCCTTTTGGAATGGAAATGTCTGTCCTACACCAGTCCCACTGTTATATTTCGGAAGCACATAACATGGGTGGTTTCACAGATTCACAACTGGAGAGACATTCACCTGAGGATGAACTGTACCTTGAGTCTCAGCCATATTCGGTTGAGAAGATATTTAGATAAGACTTTGGATTTTAGACTTTAGTGTTGGTGCTATAACAAAGTTAAGACTTTGAGGGCTCTTTGTATGTAATGAATATATCTGCATATGAGAAGGATGTTAATTTGTGGTTGAGGGAGGGGTAGAATGATATAGACTGAATGTTTGTACCATCCCCCCCACCACAAATTCATGTATTAAAATTCTAACCCCCAGTGTGATGGTATTTGAAGGTGGGCCCTCTGGTAGGTGATTAGGTCAGGAAGATTCCACCTTCATAAAAGGGACTATAAAATCCCTTATAAAATAGGATTATAAAACCCCTTATGAAAGAGAGCCCAAGAGCCAGAGAGCTGCCTCATCCTCTGTGCCAGGTGAGAACACAGGGAGAAGACAGCCGTCTAGGAACCAGAAAGCAGCCCTCATCAGACCTACAGTCAGCCGGCACCTTGATCTTAATCTTAGAGCCTCCAGAACTGTGAGAGATCAATTTCTGTTGCTTATGACCCACCCAGGCTATGACATTTTTGTGATAGCAGCCTAAGCAGACAGAGGCCTCTCCTCTTATTTCTGTCTCGCACACAATTATCCACCGCTTCTAAACAGCCTCAGTTATTTCCTAAAGTAAAACAAAGAAACAAAAATTACTCTGACTCCGTATCCCTTTCTAGCCTTCACCTTTCTAGCTTTCTTTCCCTTGTCAGCCAAGCTGCTTCCACGTGCTAGAAGTGATCTCTCTATCCCCTTCCTCTCCCTCCTCACCTCCCATGCATTCTTCCTACAGGCTGCCATCTGCTTTCTGCCCCCAGGACTCCCCAGAAAGACTCTGACAAACAGCACCAAATACGTCTTTATCATCGGAGCTTGTAAACACTGCTCAGCCTTTATCTTCCTGGACCCCTCTCATCACTCAGTATTTTAGAACACTACTTGGCCAAATATCAAGGGACAGTCCCTTCTCCTTTCCAAAGTACGAATGTATTAATTAGCCTGTTTTTTTTAAGGCAGTGACAGGTAGATTCTAAAGCTCCAAAGAGAGCCCTCAATCAGAAGAGTTTTGTTTGTTTTTAACAAACAACGGAAATAAACTCATGTATTTCCTGGTCAAGAGAAAACATAATTTTCTCTGTCCTTTGGTAGTGATGTCCCTTTCCTTGAACTATTTCATAATTTAGGCAGAGAAAAAGCTACCTAAGAAAAGGAATTCATCCGCCATCAGGCACCGTAGCCCTGGCTGATAAATGCTCTTGCCTCATGAGGTGACCGGCTTCCCTCCTTCATTTTTGAGATGACTCATAAGGACAATATGGTGTGATAACCACTTTTATGTTCTCTGGGGCTCTGAGAGGTGAGTGTCCTCTATGCTGTACTTTAGCAAAAATATTATGAAGAAACAAGCATGCAAAACATTCTCAAGACCCAGAGCAATAGGTAAGGTGACGAACATGCCTATGTTTGCAGCTTCTCACTGTGCAATTTATATATATAATCTATTAAAAATGCAATGGATTGAATCTCACAACCCTACAATCCCCTAGCAAAAGTGTATCAACACTAGATGAAGTTTTCATGTAAAAGAGACTTTGTTACATGACAAACAGCTTCCTGAGTAAAGATTTTACAAGGATTCACTGACACAATTTCTGTGACTGTTCTCTAATGATTCTTTCTCTACATGGTTTTTTATTTTTTATTTTTTATTTTTATTTTGAGGTGCTCCTCTCCTTACCCTTAAAATGGGTGTTCACTGTGGGTTTTTTCCTTGGCCCCCTGGAATCCTTTTTTACGTTCTGCTGCGGGATCTCAGGTATTCTCGAGGTTCTGATGACATCTACAGACCAGAAATTCATCACCCTTCCCAGTCCCCTGTGCACGGAGCAACTGCCCTCTGGACATAGACATCTGCACGTGCCTCCTGCTCACTATCACAACTCAGCACCACAACTCGACACCGCAACTCAACACATCCTCAACTGAACTTGTGACCCTACTTAATTCCCCAACCAAAACTGTTGCCTCTTAATATTTTCCCAACCTTAGACATGAGTGCTATCAAGAAGCCAGTCACTCAAGCCAGAGGCTTAAGGGTATCCCTAGATTACTCCTCCAGGTGAACACATAGTTTCACGCATACAATCCTTGCCTCACTCCCCAGCCGCCTACTTTGCTCACAAATTTAAATTCCCCATTCCTCCCCAGATCAACTTTTGTTGTTGTTGTTGTTGTTGTTTTGAGATGGAGTCTCGCTCTGTCACCAGGCTGGAGTGCAGTGGCACGATCTTGGCTCACTGCAACCTCCACCTCCCGGGTTCAAGTGATTTTCCTGCCTCAGCTTCTACAGGTGCACACCACCGTGCCCTTCTAATTTTTGTATTTTTAGTAGGGGCGGGGTTTCACCATGTTGGCCAGGATGGTCTCGATCTCTTGACCTTGTGATCCACCCTCCTCGGCCTCCCCAAGTGCTGGGATTACAGGAGTGAGCCACCGCGCACGGCCTTAACTTTTGACTCTAAAATCAGAGAGCGAGGAAAGGCACCTAAGATCCCTATCCTATGCACTCTCCCAAGAGAACAAGAACCATGTTCTCAAAAATATTCAAGACAACGTTTTCGTAGCCTTTCATCTGGAATCACTATATAAAGAAAGTTGTGAACAAAAATCCTTGGATCCAGTTCATATAATCTGTTGATATCGACCAAGGTTTATAAAAGATTGAAACTATGGCCTAAGAAAAAAGTAAGTGAGAAATATGAAACCATGAATATTCATTAGAGAATAAATGTTGAAATTCATAAGTAACATAGTAGCATGCCTTCCACATGGCCCACCTGCCTCTATTAATAACCTCATCAAATCTGTACACTGCAGTATCAGTCACTTCATCAATGGGTGACAGGGAATAAACTTCTCCCAGGATGCACCGCATTTCCCCATATTCATCCTGAAGCAGAACCTACCTGGGACATATACCAGTATCTATTCATGTCAAATTAAATGATCTGCTCATCCATTTTAATTCCTAATACGTATTCACTAGAAGATAAGTTCCCCTCCCCGCCACACACACACACACACACACACACACACTCACAAACAAAAAACGGATAACAGTGGAACTGAAGCCTGCCTCCCATCCAGGCTGCTTGCTGGGAAGATACAATTGCATATGCAATACCTGCGGCCTTCTGTTTCCAAATTAGTAAAATAGAAATGCATATGTCTGTAACTTCCTCTATCTGAGAGCCTTGTTGTGATTTAATTAATTAATTGATTCAATTAATTCTAAACTATGGAAATGATTTAATGAAGCTCAAACTCTAAAAGGACTGCCCACTGCAGATGCAAATGAACAAGATTGGGTTTTTCATTGATCCAAATCATTCATTCACTCAGATCTATAAATTGGTCATCGATTTCCACAGGTGGAAATGATTCATACTGACATGTACAGCTCTGCAGTAGAAATTGAGTTTCTTCTCTGTAGATTCCTCTGTTTTGACATCCCTGGATAAAGTCTCCGTAAAATTTACATCATTCTCTGTATGACCTCTGAAATCTTCCGGAAAATAAAAAAAAAAAAAAAAAAAGAAAAGAAAATGAACAACCCCCCCGCCAAAAAATCTAAAGCGTCTTTTACATATAGATTCCTCCGTGGGGTTGTAGCTGTGGTTGTGGAACTGGCTTCATCTGTCAACTACTTACTGCAGGAGCTTTTCTAATTGATAATGAGCTCCTTGGGGGAACATGATTTCAGAGTGTAAATTAATAATCATTTTCAAAGGATGGTGCCTCATTTTTAATAATGTTATCCAGTACATTTTGTATTATATTTTGCAATAAACTAGTCCTAGGAAGACAAATTTACAATAAGAAAAAAATAATTTTGAGTCTGATGGTACATATCTAAACAAATCAATAATTGTAGCGGCCTACTTTTTACAAATATAAAACACCCACATGTGCTGTCTCAGTCAGTTTGTTGAGTTTAAATTATTTCAAACTGAGTGTTGGCTATAGGTAGGACAGGTGTCTCTTAAATCCCAGCTCACTGGGGCACATGCTGACGTTTGCCAAAAAGCTTACGGGTGTTCAGCACAACTCAAAATAGTAACATAAACATGAACTACTTTTTAGAAAGAGCCCTTTCATTCTTCCGGTTCATCCCGAATGGGTTCTCAGTTTTTCTTGTAACCTACTTTTAGGGTGTTAGGTAACGCAGTGGTGATAAAGCTTTTTATTAATAAATAATTCAGTAGCCAGGGAGTGTAAAAACATCATTTGTATTGTAGCTGAGTGTTTTGTTTTCTAATTACGAAGCAACTGGAAGGCCTGGCGCTCCAGGGCTGTGTGATTTCACCAGTGTTGTTCCCCGGTTCCCCATTGTCGCCCTTGAAAAGAACATTCCCACAGAGCAGGCTCTAAAGACAATAAACATCGTGAGTAAAAAGAAATGACATAACATTCAGCGCTGATAAGGGGAGCTTTTCCCAGGGGCTGCGTGGGCCTGCAGTGGGAGGGCCTGGGGAGACTGCTGTCTGCACTGGGGGCCTGGAAGGAAGCGTCCACACAGGCGGGTTGCTGGGGCCCCTGTGTAGTCTCAGCACAAAGGGCCCAGAAGTGGGCAGGTCCCTCCCTGCCTCTGTGAAAATCAATCTAAGGAAGTCTGATGCCATGGAACGGTTTCCTGTCCGCTGTGTGGGAAATCTAACTGAGCGCAAACGGCCGGCAACAATGGGACAATATATTATAATAAACAGGAAAAATAGCATTGGCCACGGAAATCAATAGCTGGGGTTCATGAGGCATTCATAAGATTGACAAGTGAATAAA
This sequence comes from Pan troglodytes, assembly GCF_028858775.2. Taxonomy (NCBI): domain Eukaryota; kingdom Metazoa; phylum Chordata; class Mammalia; order Primates; family Hominidae; genus Pan; species Pan troglodytes. Next base: position 112,523,878 of record NC_072412.2, on the reverse strand, counting down.
TTAAAACCCAAAGGTTAGGACGCTGAAAGAGAAGTTAATTTTATGTCTGCCCTGGAGCTCCCCTTTTCAGACTCAAATTAAGACTGTGTATAATAAAATGAACATAAAGTCTTAGATTTACCAAAAAGGCTCCACTAAGACCTACATCGTCAGAAAACCAGAGATTCTTTTATCAACTTCCCCATGCATGGATGGTCGCTGCTCACACTGCATTAACAGCCCCCTCAACAGCGTGACCAAAGACTTATTTAAACGAGTTTCTGGCTTTAAATAAACCTGCTCTCGGCAACCAACTGTTCATCCAGGAAGTGATGTGACACCCCACTACACTGAAGTTTACTCAACCAGAACCCAACGAAGATGTGTGCAACCCAGCTATTTAATTTGAAGAACCCGAGGAAAAGCCACCTCAGTCCCTCCAAACCCCAAAATAATTATACGCAGCAAAACACAACTAACTCTAACAGAGACATCCCTTCAATAAACAATGATCCATCCATTTCCATGCCACAGTTGCCACCCTTTGAAAAAATGTTTTAAAGTTTGGGGTATTTCAATAATAAAATTAATTAGAATTCACTGCTGAACCTCGGATTTGCAATAAAGTGTTTGACACAACAACTTCTTTCTCCTACTTACTAATAAAGGCAGAGCATTGTTCTGTAGTTGAAGCAGTAGGCTAAGGATTTTGAGACAATTAATTCCAATCCAGGCTTTGCAAGTGACTTTCACATGAGCACAGTTCCTTTTGACGATTACGCATTAATCTACTCTACAATTTAGGGACATTTAAGTTATTAGAAAGCATAAAATGATCAGGTGATGGTTGCTTGTGAGCAATTTATGTAACCTAGTAATTTGGACGCTATAACTCAAGTATGTCTGGTAACATTTTGTTTGAACTTTAAAGATATTTCACTGCATTATTTGTTTTGCTCTTCGAGGTGGACTAAGATGGTTTCTTTGCATATCAAGGATTGCTGATAGAGCCTAATATTTTGGAAAGTAGTATGATTTAGTCTTTAATAAATATGCATTAACCAAAGAATTTCTAGTCTCATAAGAATAGTCTCAAGGCAAGGCACATTAAAGCAGAAGGGATACCAGAGAGCCAAACTCTGATTTTACTCACAATAAAATTTTCACTCTTTTAGGAGGCTGTATAAAGGTTAAGAAATAATATCCTTCAGTCTGTTTATTATTTTAAGTTTGGTACTCTCCCTAGTTTTTTTTTTTTTTTTTTAATTAAGATTCGCCCGGGAGGGAAAAAAGCCAAATCTACGGCTGTATTTAAATTAATCCGAGTTCACTGAACCAGCCGCTCGAGCAGCTGGGAACGCGGCGCAGCGGCCAGTAGGGGGCAGTGCGTCCCAGCGCAACCCTCGCCGCCCGGCCCAGCCTCGGCTCCCCACCGGCTGAGGAATGAAGTTTCACCGTGAACCGATTCCTCACCAAAGAAACAAAAACTGGTGACATCGAGACGCACGGGAGGACTTCAAGTCCTCCGGGGACACCCGCAGCTTCTGGGGATGCGCCTGAGGGAGCCCAGGCTGCATCCGCGGGGCTCCATTTTGTCTCCGAGCCAAAAAGCCGCCGACTTCTTCCTCTAGGGTTTTGCTTCCTGTAGGTTCGGTCCCAGCGCGCAGCAGAAACGTCAGGGGCGGCGCTCTCAGAAGCACGCGGGCCTCTCTCGGCAATGTGCGGGGCTGGGTGGCGCCGCCGATTCCCGCACGGAGCCCCCCTCAGGCGCCTCCGGCCCCGTCTTCGTCCCCTTCTCTGCGCCCCTGCGCTCTGCCCTCCGCCCTGTCCCCGTTTCCGTCCCTGTTCCCGTCCCGGCCCTCTGCCCTGCGCCCTGTCCCCGTTCCCTTTCCCGTCCCCGCCTGGAGGCCTCGCCCAAGGTCTCCCCGGGCTGCGCCACGAACCTGCCCCGCGTCCCCGGCACCGGCCCCGCGCGTCCTCCTCCGCCCTTCGCCCGCTTCTTTCTACGGGCCTCGGCCACTGCAGCTTCCTGTGTGCTGAGATTTCTAGAACATTCTGAGGGATGGGAAACGGGGAGGTAGGAAAGCCCTGACCGCCCCCCCCCCCGCCCGCTCCCGCAATCCAAGCGTTCCCAGGGAGTCCCTGGGGCCCTCTCGTCTTTCAGTGAATTCACTGGAATTAAAACAGCGGCTCAGGCGACTCCTTCCGCACCCTGGGCCAGGTCTGCGGGGCCCCCGTGGCCGCTGCGGCCACTGTCTCCCGGTCCCCTCAAACGCCCTGGACCGGGACTTGAACCTAGCGCCGTGGCATCCACGGCCGCCTCTTTCAGCGCTGCCTCCCGCCCGCTCGCATTCAAGTCTCATTTCTTATTGTACACTGGTTTTTTTGTTTGTTTGTTTTTTAACATTTCCTTAAGAAAACAAAGCAAAAGACAAAGGCACAGGCTATTAAGTAATTACAAGAAAAGGGATGGCAGTGCTCGGGGCGCACCCAGCCCGCGGAGGCCTCCTGCGTTTTCCAGAACTCCAGGGGCACCTTCGCTTGGGTCAGAATTGGGTAATTTGAGGCATGAGTGGGCTCACTTTTTAAAATTCATTGTATTGTGGAAAAAACAAACGAACAAACATTGAATTTCTCAGCAGCTTCATCTCCCACTGAAAACGACATGAACTGTAAGTGCTTCACTTAAAAGTGTTTCCCTTCCCTCTCAAAAAACACAGCGCTTTTCCCTTTCAATAAGGAATGTGAGTTTGCTGCATGGCATGTTGGTTTGTACTGAAAGACGAACTAGAGTCGGCACTTTCAAATATTTCAAATTAGAAAAGAATTAAATTCAGAATGCACATTTTGAAAAGAAGTGATGGAACTGCTATTCGGGTTATGCATGTGTAATTTTAAAGGAAAGATTTTTTTTTAAGTTAAATAAGGATCATACGATTGCTAAGAGTAACACACAAGTAACACGTTTCCCCACGGCCCACTCTCCTCCCATTCCGCTGAACTTGACTCAGCCATTGCAGAAAGATTTCGTCTGGAAAAGGAGATTCCACAGTTTGCTCCAAGAACAACCCTGCCTTTTTTTGGGGCGGGGTGGGGCGGGGGGGGAATCATCTGTTGACAATGCATTTCCTGTCTTCATCTTCAAAATGAGGAGCTTAAGTTCCTTCTCAACTGTATCCAACGTGATTCTGAAAACCATCAGGTCACTCTCAGCATTTTCTATGCCAGTCAAAATCCAGAGGCCTGGTTATTTCATTTGAGTTTTTAAAAATTTCAACACTGAAATTATTTTCATTGATCTCTGAAAACATGCTGGTTCTCAGTATTGAAACGGAGATTTTTATGGGCAAAGGCCTTAGGAAGTGTCTGGTACTGGTGCACAAAATTGACCTGAAGCCAGCCTCCCAGAGATTCATAGCAGCAGAATATCCGGCAAGACTTCCCCCTTCATTTCTGAAACACCCCCCATTGATAGAGAAGTCACCATCTCCGAAGGAGGTTCATTCTATTTTTAGGTAGGATACGGGTTATATTAAACCCAACTTTGTTCATAATTTGTTTTCATCGGTTTTAATTCTAACTTCTGGGGACACAATGAAAAAAAAAAAATTCAAACATTCTTCCACAATTGTATTTTGAAGAAAGCGCTCATGTCTTCTTGAAAATTCTCTAGGCTAAACAGCGCAGGGGGGCTCTTTCTGTTATTTTGCGTGTCACAGCGTGGCAGATGTCCCACCATCCTGGTCTCATCGCTCAGGACCTGTGTTTCCAACAGCACTGGAACCTGAGCCCGACCTACTGGGTGTAGCCTGGCCCCAGCAGTGCCCAATGAGACAGCCTCGATTTTTGTTTTCAGCAATTCTCAAAACTTTTACCTGTAGGAGAATTACTTGGGGAAATTGTTTAAAAATGGACATTTCTGAGCCCTCGTCTTAAATATTTACATTTCTAGAGCCCAGAAAGCTGCGTTTTACAAAATAGCCCAAGTACTTGAACAAGTATTCCTCAACCCGTATTTTGAGAAACATTTCCTTAGGGGCTCTATTTGTTTTAACCTGGCCTCAAGCTCTCACTTACCTTTTTCCCTCCACATTGTAAGACTTACATTGATACTACAGTCAACCTAAACAAACAAGCCTTGTCACATGAACTCCTAGGCATCCCTTTCTGACTCTACAGTTGCATAATTGAGTTTTAAGGCTGGAATGCAAAAGAATGCATTTACCTCTGTGTAGCATTGACTAAGTGCAATAAGCCCAGTTACATTTAAAGTTCAGACAAACAATTTTTAGTGGGACATATTTATACCAAAACATTAATCATTATCTGTCTGAAATTCACATTTAATTAAGTGTTCCCTAATTTGTTAAATCTGGTAATCCTGTCCCTGTGAAATTACTTCGATTAGATTTAATTTTTCCAGTCATACCTGGTTGGTTGGTTGTTTTCCAGACAGGGTCTCGCTGTGTCACCCAGGCTGGAGTGCAGTGATGCAATCATGGTTTGCTGCAACCTTGACCTCCTCAGCTCAAGCTATCCTCCCACCTCAGCCTCCTGAGTAGGTGGGACAACAGGTGTGCACCACCACCCCCAGCTTATTCTTTGTGTTTTTGTGGAGACAGGGTTTCTGCCATGTTGCCCAGGTTGGTCTCTAACTTCTGGACTCAAGCGATCAGCCCTCCTCGGCCTCCCAGAGTGCTGGAATTACAGGCATGAGCCACTGCACATGGCCAGTCATGCCTGTTATGACCATTTAGATCCTAAGTCTGTCCTCAGATATTTTTAGGACTCACAAATACTGCTCCTATTTCTGACTGTCAAGTTATTATCCTGTTAATGTAAATTCCGAAGAACAAGCTCATTGTTGATGTTTGTTCACCCATTGTACAAAAACATCCAGGTGCTATATCTCACACAGGTGATCATATACACAATTTCTGTCTTCATTATATTCAGCCTTCCTCAAAGTCTAGGATAGCTACTTTGTTTTCAGATGTGAAATAAATAAAGCAAACAGCTTAGAATTGGAGGACCTGGGTTCAAATACTGGTTCAGCCATTTATGAGCTCTGCATCCTCAAGCAAATTAATAGACTTCTCCAAACCTCAGTTTCCTCACTTGTGAACTGGGGATACTTAGGGTCATTATGAGAAGTTGATGACATGACATAGATGAAAGTCTCAAGCCTTATGCTTAGTGATCATTCTATACCAAAAAAAAATTCTTCATTCATGAATTTGTTAACTAGTTATGAGAGCCTCAAATTTAAATTGGTAGAAATGAATGCATGGATTGCTTCTCACCTCTCTTGAAGTCCATCAGACTTCTTATACTAATAGCAAACACTTTTATAAAAAGAAATAAATCCATAGCTCTAAAGAAGAGGTCATTGACAGATAGGAGTTTTCGGTGAATTACTGGGAAAGGGAAAGCAAAGGTAAGCCTATAGGCTTGTGAAGCACAGACAAGGAACACAGCCCAGAGCATACAGCTCTGGGAAGGGGCTTCAGGAAGGGGGCAGCAGTCCTGTGTGTCTCCACCGAGAGGCTGTGGGGCAGCAGAGAAAACCAGGTCCAGGAGAGAATGAGAGAAAACCAGACGGCCAGCAAAAGGGCAAGTCCATGAACATTCATCTCCCCGAAGGTCTTTAGTGCATAATAACTGGGGATTTATTTCCAGTGGAACAATAAAATAGGAAAAACAATGGGGGTGCTGGCAGTCCAGGGTCAAGCTCTTCTTGTTCTCACCTTTTCTCTTGGATGGTGGGGGAGGAGCTTGCAGCTGATAGTAGGCACTCTGCCCATTCACCCTGACCAGAAGCCAGCTAGGAAATAGGCTATGCCCACATTTAAGAGGCTCCATGAGTCTACCCCAGGAAAAAGAGAAGCAGGAAAGGATTGTGTGTGGTGAGGGGCAGGCAGCCGGTGGTGCTCTCTCACACTCCAGAGAGATGGTCCCCACCAGCTTCCCTGTCCTTCAGTAAATGAGCCAATTTCAAAGAAGGGCCTTGTCAAGGTAAAAAAGCAAGACCAAGGAAAAAGAAGGAAAAAAAATGAGCCTAGAAAGAAACAGGCGTTTAGAGAATAAAGAGACTTTGAAAAAGAAAACTTCTCATTGATAGAGAGATTTGAGAAAATGCTATATTTATAAAATAGAATGTAATGAAAAAATCATAATCACAAAATAAGTGAGGTGTTATATATGATCAATGAAATTGAAAAAACACATCAATGAAAAGGGAAAGAAGTAAAGTCTAGGAAATCTTCAAGGACATGGAATAAAATAACAGAAAGAAAAAACAGAAAATATGAAGGATAGACAAATGCAGGTCTAATATTCCAATAAGAAGAGTGTCATAAACTAGGAAAAGGAAGAAAAGAGAAGAGATTCCAAAAACACAATGGAAAAATAATTTCCCAAACCTGAAAAATGTCACCTGTCCTCAGATCAAAAGAGACTTGCCAAAGTCACAAAGCTGAAGAATAACCAAGCTGGGACTTGCCCCCAGGCAATTTGGCTCTAGAGTCTGTGCTCTTAAGCACTGTGTTCTATTCCCCTTCTACAGTAAATTCTGCTTCGAGTTTTTTTGAAAGATTTCTGTGGAATGGGAATATATTTAGAAGCTATTTTAAATGATTCTGGAGAAAAAGGAATTAAATGCATTCTAGAGAAAAAGAATAGGATGGCGAAGGTAGAGTCCAGAGAATAAATGGAGGAGTTTCCCTAATTACATAAGGAGGAAGCACAAAGAGAGTAAACAGTACTGAAAGTTGATTTCTTTGTGTGTTTTTCAGAAGATGACAGAACTCCTATCCAATGCCTACCTCTTTTTTTGTAAAATGGGAAATGAGGACATCAACCAAGTGTCCCTAACTGTGCCCAGGAAAATGCTCAGAGATTTATGGAAACTGGAAAGTGTTTGAAATCATTCTTGTGCAGAGTGGAGTAATAGTTAACTAAAGAAATCTCTAGTAGGATTGAGGCAGCATTGCTTGTAGTGATTAATTTTTTTTTTTTTTTTTTTGAAATGGAGTCTCGCTCTGTCGCCCAGGTTGGAGTGCAGTGGTGCGGTCTTGGCTCACTGCAACCTCTGCCTCCTGGGTTCAAGCGATTCTCCTGCCTCAGCCTCCTGAGTAGCTGGGACTACAGTAGCCTACCACCACACCCGGCTAATTTTTGTATTTTTAGTAGAGACGGGGTTTCGCCATGTTGGCCAGGCTGGTTTCAAACTCCTGACCTCGTGATCTGCCCGCCTCGACCTCCCAGAGTGCTGGGATTACAGGCGTGAGCCACTGCGCCCAGCCGTTTAGTGATGAATTTAAGGTAGATCCTTTCTCTCCTGATATGTGGCATCCTCCAGAAGAACTCAGCTAATTAGGGGCAGTCAAAGAAGAATGATAGTTGGGTCCTTCTAAGGTGGATTTTTTTGTCAGACCAGTTTGGGGGAAAGAAACCACACACAAACTAAGGGGCAAGAGGGCTTTGGGTATTGACAAGATTTGATAAAAAGATGAATCATTAAGTCCAAGCTCCATGAGGAGGGAACTGAAGAAAGGAGAAGGCTGATAGAGAAAAAAAATAGATATGGGTAGAAGGCTTGGCAAGACGGAAGAACTGTCATGGTGGAAATAGTTTCACAAGTTAGCAGGAGATAGAGAAAATTCGTGGTCGAAAGTCACTGCTCTAATCATGACTTTGGAAGTGTTTCTAGTTATGACTCATAACAAGCTTGTCAGCGTGACTGTAGGAGTGACAAGCTGAAGCAGAGTAGAAGTCCACAGAGGGAAGGGCAGGGATAGACCTACCCGCAGGGGTTAGAAGTCACCTGCACTGATGAGATGACTTGGGGAAAAGAAAAAGACTGTTAAGTTGTGTGCAAAATTCATGATATTTTGATGGTCAGAAGGTAGATGATAGCAATGGAGAGAGAGATGGCTATTAGTGTGAAATGTCTTGAGCATCAGAAGACTAGGGTTTTTGTGGCTCAATTTTCTTTTTACAAAGGGAGAAGTGGAGGGGTTATGTTCTGAAGCAGCAATGAGGATCCAGGAAGAAACCAATGCCATTCTCTGTCCCTGAAGTAGGTGAAGTGCAGGAAAATATACAGCAGCTATTGATGGGCATCTGGGAAAGTTATGGTTCCAGCAGAAAGCCAGGCAACAATGCAAGAAACTGGAGAGAACACTAGGAGAAGAGATTGATGGCACAAAGCCATTTGCGATAGAGAATGCTTTTGATGATCAGTAGAGGTAGAGGGCTGGGGACTACGGAAGTGATGCTGACTAACGAAAGAGGCACAGCCATGAGTAGATGGCCAGGGCTTCACTGCAGGTACTGAGTGATGAAGACAAGGAAATAATGTGCAGTAGGTTTCACTTTCAACCTACTCTGACTGGAGTGGATTCTTGAGTTGGGTATGTCTTTTAGTTGCAAAGCAAAGGCATGCTTCCGTGATATGGTTTGGCTCTGTGTCCCCACCCAAATCTCACCTTGAATTATAATCCCCACATGTCAAGGGAGGGACCTAGTGGGAGGTGATTGGATCATGGAGGCAGTTTCCCTCATGTTGTTCTCATGATAGTGAGGAAGTTCTCACGAGAGCTGATGGTTTAAAAGTGGCAGTTTCCTCTGTGCTCTCTCTCTCTTCTGGTACCATGTAAGATGTGCCTGGCTTCCCCTTTGCCTTCTGCTATGATTAAGTTTCCTGAGGCCTCCCAGCCATGTGGAACTGTTAGCCAATTAAACTTCTTTTGTTTATAAATTACCCAGTGTCAGGTAGTATCTTTATAGCACTGTGAGAACAAACTAATTCATTCCATCTATAATGCATTGAATTAATACAACTCCCAAATTTGTGGAGTGTTCTATAATGAAATTCTATTTTATTCCAAAGTAAATAAAATAATAATGGTGAGGGGGAGAAAGGACTTGAAAAAGCCTCACATGGAGAAATAGAAAGTCAGTTGAAGAAATCAATGATTTGGATTGTCCAAGTAAAAGGAAAGTAATTATACCAAAACAACTGTGTTCAGGAGAAGTCTGGAACTGTCTATTGAACTGACAAAGAGCAGAAAGTATGTCAGGTATTTTAAATGATGACAGCAAACTAATGGGAAAGTCAAAGGCAATGATCAACATAACTGTCCACCTTTTGATTTAGAGATGTGAGAGATGGTAATGTATGCCCATGGTATTTTTGTTTCATTGGAAGTCTCATCCAATGGAATCAGTGATTTAAATTTAAGACACTGACATAAAGATAATCACAAAAATAATGATTTGTTTCAAATATGTCTCACAAGGAAATTCAAGGTCAAAAGTGATTCAAAGATTAGGAAGTCTGAAAAAAAAGGCAGACTCAAGAAACCATGCAGGATGAAGGAGTCAATAGATATCTCTGTGGAGAGGACTTTTCTATAATAGCCCTATTTTATCAGCATTATGCTTAAGAAAATTAGCCAACATCCAAACATTAGTATCAGAAAAACAATCAGACGATGCAGCAGAAGCCATTGTGGTATTTACAAGGACCTATAAATATCCCCAAGTGCTATTAGTATGACAGCGTAGGTGATGAGCACAGGTTATTCTGACAAAGAGACGCACATTCCAGACACGCAGAGTTGGTTCCAGAATATATCATCAAGGGATACCAGATGACATTGGAGACATGGGCCTCAAAACAATAGAGAGCAAGTCATAAGGAAGATGAAGTATAATTAAAGCGAATGGCCAAAGGTGCCAGAGGGCACAGAGGGGTTCACCAGGGCTAGGGGAAGAAAGGAATGACAACATTGCTTTAGAGATGTGCGTAGGTCACTGCAGACAATGCAAGGACGCAGAGAGGAACCAGACAAATTATGATGCATAGTAAATCAATTCCAAGTTATGCAATAATGGAGACAAAGTGCCTGAAACAAGATTTATAATTGTCAGCAATGCTAACAACAAACTGTAGCAACTGTCAGGGCTTTGTCCTAAGGGAAACAAGAATTTACAAATATAGGTTAAACCAAGTCAGAATAAAAAAACAGCAACCACAGTTACATTTACTTCAATAAATTATACCAAATGCCAACTAGGTACCAGGAACTGGGCTGGGAATTAGAGTTACATAGGAGACCCTGAGAAGCATGCATGTAGTCAGGGAGAGGGATTGTGAAAATATCTAATTGTTATCTAATAACAATTTACAAGCAATTGTGTGCAGTAGGTACAGAGCATAGTCATGTTATCATGGAAGGTTACAGCCAGGGAATTTTTCCACAAATGCCTGATATATTAAAAGATGTTTACAGAAAGTCAAGGTGAAGTGGCATGCCAAGGGAAGACGAAGCACAGAGGAAGAGGGCTGCTCTGTGTTCAGTGTCCCGGCCTTGCTTAGTTGGTGAAGGCAAAAGTCCTAAGAGGTAGGAGGGAGGTAGGAGACAAGATGGGGGAAATAGATCCCATCAAACTTGGGTGACCTTGTGTATCAAGCAGGAAAGAGGGACTTCATTTTTAGGCAATAGACTCATTGAAGGGTTGAAATAGGGAAGCATTTCAGCTCTGGGTTTCAGACGGATCATGCTGATGGCAATGCACAGGGGAGGCTGGGAGGAAGCACATCTCTGAAGTTAGCAAGACACATCGGGAGCCTTTCTATCTCCAGATGGAGATGTTCGGGCTCTGAAGTAAAAGATATTTCTGGAGTTCCACTCTTGACATTATAATAAGAAGAGCTACAAATTATTAATCCCTTTCTAGATGCCAACTGCCTTACCCAAATCATCTCATTGCTTCCTCATAATGTCAGATGAGTTGGATACCATCGTGTTTGTATAACAGATGTGAACTTCTGTCTGCAGCTCAGAAGGTAAACAACTTGCCAGCTCCAGGTGGGTCTTAGTCCTGAGCGTGGACTGAAACCTAAGTTTTTGTGTCTCTAAAACTCACCTTCTTTACACACACATGGGCTTGAGAGGATTTTTTCCTGAAAACCTATACAACTGTAAATTAATCTGAAAATCTGTACCTAAATTTACTTTGGTGAGGACAGCAGCCCATGTCTCTTCCCATAACTTCCATCTTTGTCTCAGGCCAGACCACAAACCATTTATTTCTAAAATAGTATCTGGAGTTGACCCTTTCTACAGCACTTCAAGTTTAGATTTCTCTCCTAGACTGGAGCTTCCAAAGGGCAGAATGTTCTGTATCTCTTAAACTTCAGTTCTTTGCAAGTGCCTGGCACACAGGACACTCAATTATTGGTTCAGTGAATAAAAGGCTTTGTAACCCTACAAGAGGACATTTGGAATGGCCACATTACAGCTAAAGTCATGGTTTTAACTCTCAACAGTTAGCAGGTCCTCACCAAAGAACAGACTTTCCTGGGAGGATCACAGGTAGACGCTTCATTTGAGTGACCTGAACTACCAAGTTTTAACTAGTTGGTGAGAAATAAATAAACAAGCACAGCTCTTTACTCACTAATCTTTTGCACATAATATAATAAATAGGATATAAATAAAAGAAGCCTCCATAAAAATTCATTTAAAGACTATAATTATTTAAATGCTTTTTTCAGCCTTGGCATATAACTAGAGTATAACTCTAGCATGTAGCTTAATGAAATCATCACCATTTTCCCTATCCTTTCCTAGAAAGCAACTTCCTAACCTGTTGTGAAGTCGGATTTAAAGGTTCCATCCCTTCCAGGGCTCACTGCGTCTCAGGACCTTCAGCCATGGGACAATGGGCCACCTTGTCACCGTAGGCCTTCTAGTGTCTCATATCTGCCAAGGTTTTCTCCTCCATATCAGCCACCCTAGGTCCACTCAGCTATTGAGGCCACTTGCACTAATTAAATGGTAGACCTTGCAGTGTTCCTCTCCTTATCATTCTAGAATGTTTTTCTCTTCTCTCTGATCTCTTGGCTTCCACTCTCTACCAGGGACCCAAACAGGCAGGAAGCAATTACAGTAATAAGAAACCAGCCTGTGTTTTATCTCCCAGTCTGGAAGACCCTCCACCCTTGCTGCCTCAAGGCGTTTTCTTCATTTGCTGTTGTTTTCTTTCTTTCTTTCTTTCTTTTTTCTTTTTGAGACAACTCCTTCCAAGTTTCACTGTCTTTCCTGATCAAATCTTTGTTTTACAAACAATGGCTTTTCTTATTAACTCCCTTAATCTTCAGGTTTTTCCATCCTCAGTGACAGGAGCGCTATCATTTTACACAAAACATAAGTTTTTAAAACCAAAGCTGACAAGAATTTAACGCACATATTTTAATGATTTTCTCCCCTAATCATTTGACTTAGCTCTTGTGTAAATAAGATTTCCACCCTCCACCCAATAAAGCAGGTGCATTTAAAACGACTTCAACTGCATTTTCAAATATATTTTCCAACTGACTGATAGAGGGGAATCAGTATCACCCAAATAAAACTCCTAGAGCAGCAAGAGCACACAGCAAGAAGTCACAGCTTTTCTCTGTGTCTGTCCCCACAGACAAAATAGATGCAAGAGGGAAAAAGGTGATGTAAATAATGACTGATGATGACAAAGAAAGAAAACTCATTGGAGAAAGAAACCCCAAATCTTGCTGTCCTCATAAGAACATGATTCATCACGTCTGGGGCACACTCTTGCCAATTCCCTACACAAAAGCATGATTGTTGAGCCCTTTACCTGCTACCCAGGCCGCATTTCAAACACTGTGGGATCTGGTGAGTAGGGTTTATGCCGAGGGACTGTAAATGCCCTGCAGCTCATGATATCATCCATTTAGGAACACTTCTGACTGCAGTATCTGCACCGAGTCAAGAGAAACTGCATCTGCAGGACCTAGAGAAGCACCCGCGCTCTGTGCCCCGCTGCCTGCTCCCTGCTGCCACGCTGCTTTCGGAGAATCCCTCCCCTGAATGGCGGCGGACTCCCAGAAATGCCTAGAGAAACCATTTTCTGTCTACCTCACAGAGCAGCAAGAATTAATGTCCTTATTAACCACATGCCAGTGATTACTGCGATACCATGTTAAAAGCATGGCACTGGAAATCAGAAAAGCAGTGTTTTTAGTTCTGTTACTCCTTCCTGCTTGCATGTTAAAATCCTTTAGAAAACTCTAAAAAGAAATAGCCCTGGGCCACCTCTAGAGACTAATTCAGTTCATCTAAGGTAAGTCCTGAGCATGGCCATCATTTAAATATGTATACATGAAAGCATTTTGTAAAGTATATATCACTAAATAAGTATTTTATTATTATAATTACTAATTCAAAATACGTATTGAAAGATAATGTGTTGACTTATCAACTCCTGTTTCTTTCTTTAGCCTATTGCCATTTTCCTCTCCACTGCAACAAATTAGTAAGGACGTGTGTCTCCTTGCTCTGTGTGTGTGCGTGCAGGCGTGCGCACACACACCCTTACGCATGGCACGAAACAGAAGTTTCCAGGAATTCAGAAGCCTCTCCCATCCAGGCTACTTGGAAAAGGCTCAACTCATAGGGGAGGAGGAAGATAGAACTATGTTGTGGAGGCTTTGAAGTCAGGTGCCCGGATTCAGGAAGAAGGGAGTTGTGCTTAGAGGGGGCAAAGTGGAGAAGCAGTTCCTCCCGCGTCTGTCTGTTATTGTCTGGGAGCTGCAGTGCTGGTCTGCTCCTGGTCCGCTGCTGCCCGCCTGTAAGGAAGAGGCCCAGCCTGTGGGCTGGAGGCTGCAAGAATCCAAGTCTGAGAATTACAGTCGTGGGTGCTTGCTCAGCTGGTCACTGGGGCAACAGAATGCACTGCCTCAAGGTCCATGCCCACTTAATTGTGATTTTAGGATTCAATATTCTATGAGTTGAGGGGGTCTTGGAGATTTATCTGAATTGGAGAAATGAATGATAGGATTTTTTAAACTACACAACTCTGATATTGCACAATAACAGTTCAGAGCTGATACTCATTTAGCAAGTTTACACAGACCTGTTATGTATCAAGTAGCTACTATATTAGTTTCTAGGGATATCCTTCAAACTCAACAGTTAGGGACAATTGTGACAAAAATAGTCATAACATGAATACATTTGTCCTCCCCATCAGCAAGGGTAGGGCTCAAATGAAATAGTATGTTCGAAGGAAAAATTCATAATGTCATCAGAGTGAATAAGTAGCCATGGTTGTGACAGTCAGAGACACAAGAGCTGGGCAGAATCCAATTCAATAACTTAATAGCTGTAAAATGAGTATGAAAAAAAAAATCAGAATGAAACTAAACAGCAAATGCCTTCACTGATTCTAAACGAGGGGTAAAATAGCCCAAGTGGAAGTTGCAGGCTCAAATTAGAGCTCTGAATCAGGGGAGCTGAAGACAAATCAAAGTGCAATCCAACCCACTTGTAGTGTTTGGACTTGGGGCCCAGTTTGACCTAGAGACAATCAACGAAATTCAGTCTGTCTTTCATGGTTTTGAGAAAAACTGCCCTGGATTTCCACTCCGGATCTCATACCCCAGCCAAAATTTCTGAATGCACAAACTCAGCTCATTAATGATGCAACCTGAATTACTTGGGATAAAAAAATTGTTTCCGTAAAGGATAAATAGGTGACTATAAATAACCCAGGAGGTTTAAAATTAGGTATATTGATGGCATAAATAGTATGAAGACTTTCGTGTTGAGAATAATAATCTGTAGATATATGTATTTTTTGGAGATGGAGTCTTATTCTGTCACCCAGGCTGGAGTGCAGTGGTGCGATGTCAGCTCACTGCAACCTCCACCTCCTGAGTTTAAGCAATTCTTGAGTCTCAGCCTCTCAAGTAGCTGGGACTACAGGCACGAGCCGCCACACCTGGCTAATTTTTTGTATTTTTGGTAGAGACAAGGTTTCGCCATGTTGACCAGGCCAGCCTCGAACTCCCGACCTCAAGTGATCTGCCTGCCTTGGCCTCCCAAAGTGCTAGGATTACAGGTGTGAGCCACCTCGCCCGGCCTTATTTTGTATTTTAAATAATTATAATGTTTAAAAGGATTTTGCATCCTAGAGAATCTAAAAGATTCGCCTTGGGATTACAATTTTAAAAGTGTAAATGAGGAATTGGTTTAGATTTGTAATTTTAGGTTGAAAGTTAAAAGAAATTTTACCAAGTTTGTAAATAACATTCAAATATTTAAAACCAGCTAAAATCACCATATTTTCTGAAATAATTATTGAATTTGTCCATTTTTATCGTAGTATCTTTGATGTCTTTAGTCCATAATGTATAAAAAATATTTGGCATTAAGGGGGGAAAAAAAAACATTTCCAAAATCAGATGGGAATAGCCATATCCTTTCTCTAAGTAATTTTTACTGCTCTTTTCTAAACCCTTCTAAAGTTTTAGACCCAAAATGGAACTTAAGAAATGCCATTTAGACTAATTATCTAACCATATACGTGAAGAAACAGAGACTCAGAGAAGCTGAGATATTGCTTAAACCACAGCACTATTTAGGGCAAAACCAACAAGAAGCTTCATGACCCCCAAGTCCATTGTCGTCTGAACTGGATTATCGGCTTTAGTTATTGCTTACTGATGATATATGTTCCGGGGGAGCTTATGATCTGACCTTCATCTGAACACAATAGACTGCTTCTGATTTTTCCAGCCAAAGAGAAAGTATTTGGGTTTTGAGCATCTTTTTAGCTGAGAACATTCCTCTTCCTGGCTATGAAAACCTTCCCCTGTGTATGTAGTAGGAAGACTGCTACACTAACCAGACTTCACCCATTGCTTTCCAAAAACCAGTGTGAAAAGGGTATTGAACTCAACAGTGTATTGTTTTGTCTGCAGCTTACCCAACATGCGAAAATACGGACTTTCTCAGTGTGCATTGTTCTGTGTTCAGTTTCACAACTGTAAAGAATAATTTATTCCATGTAAGATTTTGTGTTGTGCCTAAAACACGAAATAATCCCCCTAGGATCTACTAGAAAAGTATCTTATGCTATAAGAACACTGATCATTTCTGCTACAAGCACACATAGAGGTTGTGTTCTAAAGTGTTAATCTTCCTCTGGGGGTGGCTAGAGAACAGCTTACCAAGGGGGAGAAATCTGGCTCATGTCGACAAAGCTCTCACAGCTCTTTAGAAGAGAAGTATTGTGTAAGTGCAAAGCTATTATTATATAAAAGCATTCAGAGGATAATATTAGCCATAATTGTATTAAATATTAATATTAATGCAAATGGTGGCTAAGAGCTTAAAGAAGAGCTTATAAACTGTAACAGTCAATAACAATGGAGTAAAGGTATATAAAATTTGTATATTCCCAACCATGCACACCAGACAAACCCAATAAACTGAAAACTAATAAGTTGCTAAAAGTCATGCTGTCCATTTTCATTAATTTTTTCAGCTAGAAAAACAAAAAAAAAAAAGATTGTCAAACTTCTTTCAATCAGCATTGAAAATAGGACTTGAAACTCAATTTACTTAATTTCCACTTGATGATTTTTTTTAATGTGGCAGCTTGGCTGTGCTAAACTACGGTTTTCCATCAAACTCAGGTGTTCCATCAAATGTGAATCTGTATGCGGCTGTGAAGAGATTCTGTTGATATAAGTAGAGTCTCTAATCTGTTGACTTTAAGGAATCAAAAGAGAGTATTCTAGATGGGCCTGACCTTATCAGATGAACCCCTTAAAAGGGGGCTGAGGCCTTCACAGAGCCCAAAGACTCGAGGTTTTAGCTCCCAGAGTTGCAACTTGCCTGTGATCTTTCCCTTCCTGCCTGTTTTATATACTTCAGACTTGCATACACACCTTGCCACATTATGTAAGCCAATTCTTTGTAATAAACCTAAATATTAATCTGTCTATCTATATACCTATCATCTAACTACCTACCTACCTACTTATCTACCTGTCTTCTACTGGTTCTGCTTTTCTGGTTGAACCCTGATTGATACACCATCGTTTTCAAGAAACATATATGTGGGTAGTTAGATTTTTTCATGGGTAGAAGCATAAATATTCTAAAAAATATAGTTTTATTTTGCACTCCTCACACATTAAAGAAAAGCTGCTGTTTAATTTCACTCCTATCTTAAGTAACATAATCCATCATTGATTTAAAAGGATAGAACAACTCAAGACCAATGAGCTTTTCAAAGATTTTTAATTGGATTTCAAATGAAAATTATAAACACAATGAATCACTGGGCCCTAAAAATGAAGACTTAAATAGTTTGACTTAAAGCAAATTTTTGGAAACAGCCAAGGACATTTGGTGTGGATAAAAACGGGTTCCCGACACCTTCTATTCTGAATGCCTTACTTCCTCCATGCAGTTCACGAAAATTACATGAGCACATACACATAAATACAACCCTAGCAGAGGGAAGCAAAATGTAAGAACACAGCCATCTGTCAGTGAGTCTCAGGAATATTGAAAGCTTAACAAAAACTATAATTTAATTCAATGTTAAAAACAAAATAATTGAAGGAATTTCACCTGGTCGTAATAATTATGTTCTCCACCTTTAATGAGCAGCTTTTTGTGTCTTAGCAGATGTCATATGGGTGTTTACTGCCTCCTTTAAGAAGTGAGAAACCAAAATATTTTAAATCATATATCAAAAATCAGTTAAACTAATCATACCTTGTAATTCCATTCCTCATTAAAAATTCTTAATCAATAATGTCTCAAGATTTAAAAGCATTGTGAAAAGTAAATTAGAAGACATTCACAACATGGAATATTATACAGCCATTAAAAATGTGAAGTAACTAGGGGACAGGAAAAAATTATATATGATTATATGATTGATAAACTCAGAATAGACAGTTCTGTATGTGTGTGTGTGCATGTGTGTGTGATTTAGAAATCAGAGAGTAAAATATACAGAAAAATGCCCACAATTTTTTTTTTTTTTAAGATGGAGTCTTGCTCTGTCACCCAGGCTACAGTTCAGTGACATAATCTCAGCTCACTGCAAACTCCAACTCCTGGGTTCAAGTGATTCTCTTGCCTCAGCCTCCTGAATAGCTGGGACTACAGGTGTGCGCCACCTTGCCCAGCTAATTTTGTATTTCTACTAGAGACGAGGTTCCGCCATGTTGGCCAGGCTGATCTCGAACCCCTGACCTCAGGTGATCTGCCCACCTCAGCCTCCCAAAGTGCTGGGATACAGGCGTGAGCTACTGCGCCCACCCACACAAGTTCTAAATAATATTTATTTGGGGATTATGGCGTTATAGAGAATGTTTTCGTAGATTTCTATAGTTATTCTAAATTATTTGTGTACTTAAAATTATTTACAAAATAAGAAATTGATTGCTTTAATTATTCCTTGTCTATTAAATACTGACAATGTTTGATATACAAATAGTGAAAAACTCATCCTGGAGAAATACATTTCCTTTGAGGTGGGAACTACATGTATTCTGTAAATAAACCGTGCCTGGTGCCTGTTTTGACTCATCCTAGCAGGTGCTTGACTCTAGAGTGTGCTTGGCCACACAGATGCTTCTGGATTGCCTGCCTATGCCCTCAGTCTTCACGGGATCAGCTTGATCAATACCAAATGATTGAGTTTTAAAAAGTCAAGACTATATTAGGCTGGGTGATGGCTCATGCCTGTAATCCCAGCACTTTGGGAGGCCGAGGTGGGCCACTCACTTGAGGTCAGGAGTTCAAGACCAGCCTGACCAACATGGCGAAACCCTGTCTCTACTAAAAATACAAAAATTTAGCTGGGCGTGGTGGCAGGTGCCAGGAATATCTGCCACTCAGGAGGCTGAGGCACAAGAATCATTTGAACCTGGGAGGCGGAGGTTGCAGTGAGCCAAGATCACACCACTGTACTTCAGCCTGGGCAACAAATCTCGATAAACACACAGACATGCACGCAAATTTAAAAAGTGCGACGATGTAACAGAGAAAAGAATTTTGCTTAATTTATGCAGAGAACCAGTTTAAATTCACCATTTTAGTCTGTCTGCTTCACAGGCACCCCTGTTCTTATAACTGGATTTTCCATATGTTCACCAACAGATGTTTTGGTATCAGTAGTCTTCCCGCTGTGTTTCTCTTTTGGGTACTATGGGTGCCTCTGGTCAGGGTGCATCTTTCATCTTAAGTTCTCTTTTGTCAGAATCCTCTTTCTCATTTGAGATGGCCAGATGGACAGACAGCAAGTGTAAGAAAGAGAGTTCAAAATAAAGAATACTTAAATCCAAATTTCAAAAGCTAGCGACTACCCCCAATAATTTATACATCAAAATAGTCTTCTCTGTTTTTCTCTTACACCTGTGTTCCCTTGTAAGGAGGGTAGAAGACCCAATGGTAGTAGATATCTTCTACTGTATGCTGGATGTCAGACCAGATTCTCTCTTCAGGCCTCAGTTTTAGGAAACATTTAGCCCTGTCACCACTTAGAAAAAAAGATCATGAAGCACATTTCCAGCCATTGGTTTGCCAGGAGAAAATATCTGGGAGTGCATGCATAGCTTCAAGAAGAATCGTTCAGATCTGGCTGAAGAGGAAATAAATTTTTCTTTCACCAAAACCAATGAAAGGTTTTCCTCTGCTT
The DNA here is from genome assembly GCF_028858775.2 of Pan troglodytes. NCBI lineage: Eukaryota > Metazoa > Chordata > Mammalia > Primates > Hominidae > Pan > Pan troglodytes. Next base: position 112,504,363 of record NC_072412.2, on the reverse strand, counting down.
GTTGATGACAAATCAAGAATATACATCCAGATTAGATGACAAAAGATATTATTTTTTTCAAAATTTCATCAAACATATTGAACATAGCTTGTTATTTAGCAAAAATGATAAAGAAAACAGCCAAACTGAAGAAAAATATTTTAATAATATTTATGATGACATTTGTGTTACAAATATGTAATTATCCTGTATCAAGGAAATGGATGTAGGTTTTAGAATATTGAAAGAATCAAATAATAGTGTTAAAACAACAAAAAGTAACTCCGAAGTTACATAACTTTGGTTTAAAGCCACATGTACACACTGGACTGTTTGCTTAAGGTTTAAGTGAAATTGGTGCTGTTCCAGCTCCTGTCAGGATGACAAACTCATAGGCACTGCCAGCTCTTTCCCCAGTCCCCAGCTCTGGAGATTCCGTGGAAGTGAGAATTTGAAGGATGTGAGAAAATGACATTAAAGCTATTTGACAGCTCCAGGAAGAGAGAAGGTGGTTGTTTCCTGGAGGATGCAGAAAGATGGCAGACTCAAAAAAGAGTGAGCCGGGAGCATGCATGGGGGACAGGTTGAGGACAGCATTTTGTTTCTGATTGTTTTCCTTAGTCATAATCCAAGGCAGATTATTGCTGCCATCAAGTTAAAAATTTTTAGAAAGATAAAACAGATCACCTACAATGGAAGAAGAATCAGATAAACATCAGACTTCTCATCAGCAGCAAAATAAGCCAGAAGATGATGGAGTTATTTTCAGTATTGATATAACATTGAAACTAGACTTTTTCTACTTAATAGTCTCAATCATATATATCCTAGGAAGTTTTATGAGACAAAATCCTCTTTAAGAAATAACAGGCCAGACACTGTGGCTCATGCCTGTAATCCCAACATTTTGGGAGGCCAAGGTAGGAGGATCACTTGACTCCAGGAGTTCAAGGCCAGACTGAGCAACATAGTGAGACCCTGCCCCTACCAAAAATTTAAAAATTAGCCAGGTGTGGTATCATGCACCTGTAGTCTCAGCTACTCAGGAGGCTAAGGTGGGAGGATAGCTTGAGCCTGGGAAGTCAATGCTGTGCTGAGCCATGATTGGCACCACTGCACTCCAGCCTGGGTGACTCTGTCTCACAAGAAAAAAAAAAGAACTAAGAATTAAGAAAAATACATTTAGCTTTTATAAGCTATATTTCATGAATTACACATGAATAAATAATTTACTATTGGTTTTTCAGGAAAAGGCAAAGCCAGCACCATGGGAAACAGTGAAAAATACTGACATGTTTTTTAAAAACATAAAATATGTGTTTATGGTTTAAAAACATAAAATAGATGAAAGAATAAATCTAACTATAAGACTCATTGAAATATGTAAATGGTCGCACTTAGTGATCGAGACATTCTCAGATTTGTAATCTACAAATCAAACAGAATGAGCAATATGTTGTTTACAAGAGGCACACTTAAAACCAAAAGATCCAGGAAGTTTGTAAATGAAAAGATTGAGCAAGATATACTAGACACATGTAAGCCAAAAGAAAGCCAAGACACCCAAACACAGAACAAAAATTCAAGGCAAAAATTTCACAGCTGACATTATGTAATAAAATAAGAGTAGATATTAGGATTTTGTGATTATAAACACTTACTGACCCAACAATATTGCCTCACAGTATATCAGGAAACAACCAGCAAAACTACAAGGAAAAAGGGATAATTCAAACAAGTTAGTCTTGCTCATGGGGAAAAGAAAGTGTATTAAACTTCATTGAGATGCCATGTAGTATTTATGAGCTCAGTAAAAATCCAAATATTTGACAACGTATTCTATTGGTGAGACCATGGGGAAATGTTAGTGCTCATTGTTGGTAAGAATGCAAAATCATGCAACACTTGAGGAGAGGAATTCAGCTGTACAGAGAAAAGTTGCATATGAATTAACTCATTGAGGCTTTTATATCTACCTCAAAGACAAAAACATAAAATGATATTTGCATATTTTTTAGCCTTTATTTCTGCAAGCAAAAGACTGGAAATAACCCAAATGACCATCAACAGAAGTCTGGATGAAAAACTTTGGTGCATCCACAAGATGGAATACATGTAATTAACTATAAAAAGCAGTAGAGAGGAACTCTACATAGTAATATGGCTTTCTAGGCTGTATTATAAAATAAAAGAAGGAAAGCAGAGAATAGTATACTAGTATACTATATTATATATGTGTGTGTGTGTGTGTGTGTATATATATATATATATACTGTATTATAATAGTATAATAGAATAGTGTTGGCTGTATGTCATCTCCAAAGTAACTAAGGGGAAGGGCAACTTTTTAAAAAAAGAAACAATATAAGGATGAACAATAAAATGGTGATGTATGCCAGGACAGAAGTAGATTTGCTGAGCAAATGAAACAAAATAGGTAATTTTAAAATGTTGTCATATTAAATTTTAATTGGAAATGTCAGCACAATTTTATATGTTGCTTTAAATATATATATGTATTTTCCAGACTGGAAACATTGAGCTTAGAAACATAAGGACCACTAGCACCCAAACTGTGGCCGCTAAATAACAGCTTCCACTAAAAGTACCCTGAACACCTCGGAGCTATTTCCAATGCTATGTCTAGGGCAGCAAATTTATAAATTAAATCTTTCTGGCATTGACTTTTTGTTATGCTGGGAAGTAAGGCAGTCATTAAAGATTAACAGAGTCTTATCAAAGGGACACAGGAACTCATCTAAAGGTGCTTCTGTTGGCCTAATAGGGGAATATTTTAGTATAAAAAAGAATAATGATGACAATGAATAGCAACGCTTCAAGAAACTGAAAGCTTATGGCGCCTTAGTGATATCAAAGCACGCGCAGTGGCCACCACCAGAGGTTGCTAATACAGCAGCCCATGATTCTGAACATTTATGAAGGCAAGAAATCAAAAATTCATCCTGAATTCCTTTTACCAACTCTAACTCAAGTTAAGAAAATGGTTGGTAAGAGATATTTCTTCTTTAAAGAAGAATTCCAGCTAATAAATACAGAAGCAATAACTAAAATCAAGTCACCATTTTGCCATTTCTAGTAAATAATAAATTTAGGACACAATGACCCAAGCTAAGTTTATTAATATTATAAATCAGTAACAAAGAAGAACTAAAGAGAATTCCAGATATCTGAAACCTAAGAAGATGATTACTAAATGAATTTTGGTTAAAGAGCAAATTATATGGGGATTATGAAATATTTAAGCTAAATGATAAAATATTCCACATCCACATGTGTATAACTTAGCTAAAACAGCATGCGGCTTCTAATGAATTATTTGGTGAATGAGACAGCTGGAAAATAGTGAGGTAAGTATTCGACTTAAGAAGTTGAAAAAGAGGCCAGGCATGGTGGCTCACGCCTGTAATCCCAGCACTTTGGGAGGCCGAGGCAGGCGGATCACGAGGTCAGGAGATCGAAACCATCCTGGCTAAGACGGTGAAACCCCATCTCTACTGAAAATACAAAAATTAGCTGGGCGTGGTGGTGGGTGCCTGTAGTCCCAGCTACTCGGGAGGCTGAGGCAGGAGAATCGCTTGAACCTGGGAGGCAGAGGTTGCAGTGAGCCGAGATCGCACCACTACACTCCAGCCTGGGCAACAGAGCGAGACTCCATCTCAACAACAACAACAAAGTTGAAAAAGAACAAGAAGGAAATAAATAATATAGATATGGGAGTAAATCAAATAAATAGAGAATTATATAGAACTATAAAAAAACTAAAGGCTAAGGCCAGGTGTGGTAGCTCCTGCCTGTAATCCCAGCCCTGTAATCCCAGCACTTTGGGAGGATGAGGCAGGTGAATGACCTGAAGTCAGCAGTTCGAGACCAGCCTGGTTAACGTGGTGAAACCCTGTCTCTAGTAAAAATACAAAAATTAGCCAGGTATGGTGGTGGGCACCTGTAATCCCAGCTACTCGAGAGAATGAGGCAGGGGAATCACTTGAACCTGGGAGGAGAAGGTTGCAGTGAGCAGAGATTGCACCATTGCACTCCAGCCTAGGCGACAAGAGCAAGACTCCGTCTCAAAAAAAAAAAAAAAAAAAAAAAAAAATCTAAAGGCTAGTTCACTATAGATTAAAAACAGGGACAAATCTCTGACAAAACTAATGAAAGAGAAAGAGAAAGAAGTTATAAATAAATAAAACACAGAAAGTAAAAGAGAAACAAACACAGACAGAATGAACATTTGAAAAAATAGCAAAATAATGTTAGGAATATCTATATTGCCAATAAATTTGAAAATCTAGGTAAAATAATTACATTTCTGGGAAAATATATGATGCCAGTATTTGTGCTGGGAAGATAAAAATGCAAATATATCAAATAAGAATAAAAAATAGAAACAAAAATATCACACAGGCTCACACTCAATTTTTTAGGTGAATTCTACCAAACATTAAAAGAACAGTTTTTTCCTATCTTAAAAATACTTTTTCTCAAAATTAAATAGAAGCAATGTTACTCAGCTCATTTTCTTAGCTAATGTAACACTGATTACAGACTGTATTTATAAAAACAATGTAAAAAAAAGGCATGATAGGCCTTTTTTACTTGTGATTACTGAAGTAAACAGAAATCCCAAATAAAATATTAGTAATAAAAAACCAAATCATAGGGGACCAGGAATAGAAAGAAATATTATAACTTGATAAAGACTATATCCCAAAACCCATAGCAGGCATAGTACGCAGTGGAGACCTATTAAACCCACTTAAGAACACAGAGAGTGGTTACTGTCACCTCCAGTATGGAAGGTAATGGAGAGAAGATACAGCCAAAGAAATAAGATGAGCCAAAAAATTAAGAAGCATATCAATAGAAAGGGAAGAGACAAAATTATTATTAACTTCAGAATATGATTTTTGGCTGCATGTTGTGGCTCATGCCTGTAATCCTAGCACTTTGGGAGGCTGAAGCGGGAGGATTTCTTGAGTTCAAGAGTTCAAGACGTGAATAGGATTTTCTACAGCAAAAAGCTATAAACAAATAAAAATCAACTGGTACAATCTTTGTTGTAAATCCAATCTAAATTCCAAGAGAATTTTAAACAAAATACTACAAGCTTATTTTGAAATTTAAATTAAGGCCAGGTATGGTGGCTCATGGCTACAATCCCAGCACTTTCAGAGGCTGAGGCAGGAGGATCACTTGAGGCCAGGAGTTCAAGACCACCCTCGGCAATATTGTGAGACCTCATGCATGCCTGTAGTCCCAGCTACTTGGGACGCTGAGGTGGGAGGAGCTCTTGAGCCCAACAGGTCAAGGCTGCAGTGAGCAGCGATCTCACCACTGCACTCCAGCACTTTCAACCTGGGAGACAGACTGAGACCCTGTCTCTGTTTAAAAAAAAAAAAAAAAATTTAAGAAAAAAATTAAAAACTAAAAGACCAGAAGAGAAGCAAAGTGTGGATTTTCACCATAGTACATATTAAGAATTACTGAAAGTCATATTAATACAAATATGGCACAGAAACAAAAAGTATGAAGAAAATAGAAAAATCACTAAAAGCCTCAAGTGTTTACATGACCCATTGAGGGAACCTGGTGTATATTATCAAAGAGCATCATAGTCAGTCGTTGAGATTAGATTGTTTAATAATAAATGATACAGGAAAACTGACTCAAAAATAAAGTTAAGTATTTACCACCACTATTTAAAGACTTAACAGTAGAAGATAAAACTATAAAGACAATAGAGAATACCTCAGTGACTCTGAGTTGGAAATGGTTTCTTACACATGACCCCAGGAAGACAAATCGTAAGGAAAGGCACTGATGGATTTAACGATTCAAAATCGAGAATGTCTGTTAAATGAAAGATGCCGTATACAAATTTTATAGACTAGAGGCAGATTCAGACAAGATATTTGCAATAGTGAAACCTGTTTATAATACAAGGAACTCCTACAATTCAACAACAAAAAGATTTAAAAAAATTCAATGGAAAATTGGGCTAAGGATATGAACTAGTTATTCAGAGGGGAAATTAATCAGTTAAGTGAAAATTAAAAAGTAGGATAGTACCAAATTAGCAAGAGTGTGGCAGTCTAAGAATCTTCATGCACTGTTGGTGTAAATTGTTACAACTCCTGCAAAGTCCTTGGTGAAATTAAGTATACATGGCCACAGTGTCCCAGATCCCACTCCTGGTTGTGTGTCTCAGAGTAACCCTCACCCAGGCCCATAAAAAGGCACGGACAGCAATGCTCATCCTGATGTCATATGATGCAGTGGAGAATTTGAGACAACTCACATGTTCAACACTAGAGCAATGATAAGCAAATGTGACGAATGCATTCGTGGAGGGCTTTGCAGGCATGCCAAAAGTGAATTACATATAACACAAGAACCAGAACCCATCTGAATACATAGTACTGAATGAACTCATCATAAACAAGGTTCTATAATGCCATATTGTTTAGGTGAAATAAAAACTCATGAACCTCAATCAATGCTATGTGATGTATACGTCCAAGAATACATGCGTACACAAGAACATACAACACGCTGAAATGAGAATGTCAACCTGGGATAAAGAGTAACAAAACAAAACAAAATCAAGGCACAGTTTTTTGCAGGGACCAAAAATGATAATGTTCCATAAATTAAGGAATATGGATCACCCAGCTTTCTGCACTTCAGGTTTAAATATAAAACAAATGCATAAGCAAATAGATAAAATAGATTAAAAAAATAAAGTTTAGACATGGAAAGAAACTTTTGATGTCATATGGCCTGCAATACCTTTCAAACTTTTGGGTTTTTAATTTTTAAAAAATGTATTTGTTTAGTAGAGACAGGGTCTTGCTATGTTGCCCAGGCAATAGGCTGGTCTCAAACTCCTGGGCTTAAGCGATTTTTCTGCCTCTGTCTCAAAGTGCTGGGATTACAGGTGTGAGCCACTGTGCCTGGCAAACTTTTATTAACAATCTCCAGCTTCTTTTAAATACACAGGCTACAATGGGTGAGGCAAACAAAAATCTAAGGAAACAATCCTTTTAAGATTGCCCTCCCTGCACACATGAGCCAGAAGTCTGGGGACCATTCTCACTTGAGACCAGTTGACTACAAATTCGAGGGTCTCCACATCTGCTCTCAAGTTTGATAATTCACTGGACTCACAGAACTCTGTGAAAGCTATTGTACTCACAGTAAGGTTTGCTACAGATGAAGGATGTAAATTAGAATTAGAGACAGCCGCAGAAAGAGGCGCATGCCCTCCCGGCATCTGTGAGGGGGCACCACAGGGTACGGCCAGCCAAGGAAGTGGGCTCCCGCCCCTGTGACCTGGCTCCCTCACACACTGCCTGTGTGGCTAATTTTCATTCTTCCTCCCCTTCTGGAGGTCTGGGCTAAATACCTTTTGTTGCCAGTTTCTCCAAAAGTTGAAAATAATATTGTGTGCCTGAAAGTCCCTATCGTAAGTCACTTTGCCAAAGCTCCAAACAGACACTTCTATCATGCAGGACATCCTAGTGGCCAACATGTCACCTCCCAGTAGCTGATGATAAAGGCCAGACCTCCTTTAGGTAGGGTAAGTTCTTCACTACACCCTGAATAAGAATTTCAGAGAATCAGAGAATCCATGTTTCCTAAAAGCTTGCTGAGTGACTCTGATAAGCCAGGTTTGGAAGCCATCGATGTAACTAATTCCTGTATTTACAGCTGAAAAAAATCCGACGTCAGAAGAAATTAAATGGCTCGTGTATGCGGTAACGATCCCACAGATAGCAAGAGAGAAGCCAAGGCTGGAAGCTGGGGAGCCTGGCTTCGCCGTGCAGGGCCTGAGGACCTCCAGGCACTCTCCTTCACACCTCTCATGCTTTGCCTATGGACCGGGCAATAACCTGCTCTGCCCATATCTGTAAACCTATTCACATGTTGTCACAATAAACAAAATAGGAATTCATGTAAAGGCACCACTGAATTATTTATGGCCTTATAATTCAGAAGGTGGTAAAGGAGATTTTGAAAGTATGCTCTGTACGGAAAACGGAGGAATAATTAAATCAGCAACATTTATCTATTACACAAATCTACCTTAACCCTGCCCTTATCAATTCCTGTGAGTCAAATTCATTAACCCAAACTCAAGCATTAGCAAATGTGGTGGGCTGTTGCCAGTGAGATAAAACACAATGAAAGAAATTCCTGTGATGTAATTGCTTTTTAACCAACTTACCATTCAACTTCATCGGTGCTTAAATTATACAGGAATCTTACGTGGTATCTTCATTGCAGAGACATCACCATTCCTACTAAACTGTCAGCTTTTGTCATAGTAGCACTCAGCGTAGCTGAAATATAAGAATCAGGTAAGACTCTATTTCTTATTCTGAGACTTTCATATTATTAAGCTTTCTCCATAAATTATTATTTCTTGTTCCATAAATTATGTTTTCTTCAGTAATTGAAGTAAATCACTCTACTCACAATTGATTACTAATTCTTGAAATTTGTGTGATTGTTGATGTGGAATTAATGATATGGATATAATTGATGTAGAAAAAATTGTTACAAGAAAGTTGGTAAACAAAATCCACATTATACTCAGCTGATAAATATTTGTTTAGCAGGAAACAATTTTGAGTTTATTAAATCTAACCTGTAATCTTACTCACCAAGGCGATGATGCTCCAACAGTATCCGTGCATGTTAATCCCCAATTCATGTGCAGATTCAAGGGCTTGTGCCAGCCAAACAGAGGAACAGGACCTCTGGTCATCTGCTTAAGTCACTGGTGATGGGCTCCTTGTCCAGTGAAGCAGAATTTGTGGCTGCTGCAGTGGGGCCCAGGTTGGATTCTGGGATTTTGTTCAAGCCTTAGTGGTACAGTCATTCTCTTGGGATCCATTCCCTTCCAGGCCTTCCCCTTTCCCTTCATCCTGCAAAAAAGAAGAGATGGTGGTCCAAGTGGACTCCCCTTGCAGTCCTGCAAATCTCCCATTTCCCCTTGCCTTGGTTTCTTCTTCCGTGCAAGGGAAGTAGCTGCTTTCCTCGCCTGTCTGGTAAAGATCAACATCAACTTTCAATAAACACGGGCTTTAGGATCTAAGGTTAGAATTAAGGTGTCCACAAGGTAGCATCTGCTTCAGGCTCTGTAATAGAAATATCAATGAGGCTTTCTCATTGGAGGTAGGAAAACCACAGGGAAACAGCACAAATTAGTGTCTCATGCTGTAACACATGCATTCACAAAAGAAGGATAATTTATTATAATCTTTCGAAGTTATAATAGCAGGAAGGAGGCCGGGTGTGGTGGCTCACGCCTGTAATCCCAGCACTTCGGGAGGCCGAGGTGGGTGGATCACCTGAGGTCAGGAAGTCGAGAGCAGCCTGGCCAACATGGTGAAACCCTGTCTCTACTAAAAATACAAAAATTAGCCAGGCATGGTGGCGCATGCCTGTAATTGTAGCTACTCAGGAGGCTGAGGCAGGAGAATCGCTTGAACCCAGGAGACAGAGGTTGCAGTGAGCCGAGATCACGTCAGTACACTTCAGCCTGAGTGAGAGCATAAGAATCTGTCTCAAAAATAAATAGCAGGAAGGACTTGAAAACAAATTGAGGAGAGAAAGTTGTTGGCCTGAATTGATGTTTTCTCACTACTGTTCCTCGGACTACACAACAGATGGATTGATCCAGGTCATCTGTCCACAAATCATCTTATCATCATATATTATCACTCTCTTTTCTTCTCTGCCAGTAAAAGGTTTACAGCATAAGTTTGTAGCTACTTATTTTGATTTGCTTGATATATGGGTTGAGAAAATATTGGTATTCATTCATAATAACAGCAAGAATTAGACATGTAAAAATTCTTAGTTGAAGTTGTTAATATTTTGGCAAACATGTAACATGACTACATAGAAAGAACTAGTGTGTTTTTCTTGTTGAAGTAACATTAAACCATAACAATCTTTTGCTCTGGACAAATATTTATAAATGCCTATCATTTATATTGTTTGCCATCAGTCTAGCTAAATTATCCTCAAATTTTCAGGGTCGGCAAACTGTAGCTTGGAGACCAAATCTGTCCCGCCACGAAAGATAAGAATAGTTTAACATTTTTAAACTATTTTTTAATTGTCAAAAGATAATAATATTTAATAATGTGAATATTTATGAAACTGAAATTCCAGTGCACCTGAATAAAGTTTTATAGAAATGTAACCATGCACAATCATTTCTATAGTATCTATAACTGCTTTTGTGCTACAATGACAGAACTGAATAATTGCAGCAGAGAAAGTATGGTCCAGAAGGCCTAAGACATTTACTATCTTGTTCTTTACAGAAGATGATTGACAATCTCTGCATTAGAATGTGTGGGCACAGGGTTGGGGTGGGAATTTGTTTAAAAAGGCATGTTCCCTGGTTCTACCCAGAGGTTCTGATTTTGTAGATCAGTGTAGAAGTCTAACAGTCTGCATGTTTAATAAGCATCCCAGGTGATATTGTAGCAACAGTTCCTGGCATTGCTCTATGAAAAACATTTTTAAATCTAATGTGATTATGTGTGTGTATGTGTATAATTATGCATATATGTAATACATATTGATACATACTTATGTGTGCATTTCACCTATAGATATTTTCTTCATGGTAAATAAATATTCCTTATCTAAGACAGTGGTCCCCAACCCTGGGCCACAGACTGGTACTGGTCCATGGCCTGGTAGGAACCAGGCTGCACAGTGGGAGGTGAGTGGTGGGTGACACCATTACCACCTGAGTTCCACCTCCTGTCAGATCAGCTGTGGCATTAGGTTCTCATAGGAGCGAAACTCTATTGTGAACTGCGCATGCAAGGGATCTAGGTTGCGTGCTCCTTATGAAAATCTAATGCCCGATGATCTGTCACTGTTTCCCATCACCCCCAGATAGGACCACCTACTTGCCAGAAAACAAGCTCAGGACTCCCTCTGATTCCATGTCAACTACCTTATGGTAAGTTGTATAATTATTTCATTATATATTACAATGTAATATCAATAAAAGTGCACAATAAATGTAATGCACTTGAATCATCCTGAAACCATCCCCCCTCAACTGCCCTAGTCAGTGGAAAAATTCTCTTCCATGAAATTGGTCCCTGGTGCAAAAGGTTGGGGACTCTAAGATATCAAGAGGAATAAGTAAATTTAAGTAATAAATTATAAATAGGTGTTTAAATACTTAAATATTCTTATTTGCTAAGCCTAGGGATGTGTTTGTCCCATTTTAAAAAATATATTTGCTTCTTACACTTAGGAAAAAAGAAATCATTCTTTTCAAGTAATGTGTCAGAAATAATAATCCTCTTCTCCAATCTAGCTCAAATTTAAATGTTTGAACAAAAAGAACAAAACTAAGAATAAGATGTGAGGGAAAAGAAATATTTCCATAACAATGCATAGAGACTGACTCTACCCAGGAGGCCCATATGACAGCAAATGCCATATTTAAGTGTACAAAACTCTCTGCTTCAAGTCTCAATTTTAAGACACTTGTGCGTTCTCACAAATTTTCTTTGTGGATAAAAGTTCATGAATGTCAGAGAGAGACATCACCAGGAGATGGCTCTTTAACAGTTTCTTAATAGATTATGGGTAATGTATGTAGCGTTATGTATTCACAAACTAAAAATGAAAAAGGAGCTGCAATGTCAAGTTTAAAACTTTCAAATTCAGCCTAGAAGTGTCAGTACATTAATGACAAATTTGAAAAAGATCTAATAAACATGGTACATTTAAAGCATATTATGAATTTTGATTCAGCCAATCGTATTGGGTTTCCCTATTTGTAGCCAACCTGAGTTACTGATGCTTCCACTCTAATTCCCTTGGGACATTTTAATTTCTTGGTTCTCAGTGCACAGAAAGTTGTTCATTCTGGAATCTTTTCCAGTCCAGCTCCTTCTAAGGAAACAACCCTCCCCAGACAGAGGGTCTGTACAAGAGCTTCTAGCCACGTGAAAATATGCTTGCTGACCCTTTTTTCAACTTTGTTGCCCAACCACGCCTGCTGCCTGCCTAGCATTTTGGCTCTGCCTTTCTCCTTCAACACCACACAGATCAATCTTCCCTGGCACCATCCTTTGCTTTCCTTCTTGGCTGTATTCTACTTCTGTCTGCATATTCTGAAGGAATTCTTATAATAACATCAATCTTGACTGTACCAAGGCTCTAGATGGCTTTCTCATTAGTCTTGGTCTCAAGATGAGGACCCATGAAGAGACCAACAGTGCTTTCCAGCCTTTCAACTCATGCACACTGAATGCAGGGAGAATAAACTCACACCCACAGGTGGTGCAGAGATGAAGCCTCAATAGCCTGCAAGAGTCCTTGACACTCTTATATAGGGTTAGTGCAGATTGGCCATGGGACTATGTCTATGCAGATTCCTTTGCAGTGGAAAACCTGAACATCTCTATGAAGCAGTCCTGAGTCCAATCCAATGCAATCATTGAAACAGTCCCTTTATATACTTCGAAACCCCTAAGTTTTCTCAGTGGCATTTGCATGGACAGGAAAAAGAAGGTTGGAGTGCGTATGACCTTTTGGTGAAGAGTAAGAGTCAGAGTCATTGGGACTGGTATCCTTTGCCATCTCTGCCCTCTGGAGTGAAGTCTCATGTCTATCTAGCAGTCAAGGTTGCAGTGGTTTTGCTTGAGATCTGACACCTCTTATCCCCAGAATCTATACCTACCTTCTCGGGGTAACTGGATCTGACTTTGACTCTCACTGGTGCCATGGATGTCTTGTCTCTATCTTGCTCAAGACGTTCTCCCAGAGTTTGTGCCAAAAGGTGACCTCATCTCTTAACATAGATGGCCCCTGACAGGGTTGAGTATCTTCTCAGTACTTCATTAGGGAATTTGGGTGTTTTTCGTCTTTTTTTTTTTTTTTTTTACCTCATCTCTGCCACATAGAAACACAATTGACACAGCATGCATCACCTTCAAGATCTCTGTCATGGGCCGGGTGCGGTGGCTCACGCCTGTCATCCCAGCACTTTGGGAGGCTGAGGCAGGCGGATCAGCTGAGGTCAGGGGTTTGAGACCAGCCTGGCTAACATGGTGAAACCCCGTCTCTACTAAAAAAAAAAAATACAAAAAATTAGCTGGGCATGGTGGTGGGTACCTGTAATTCCAGCTACTCAGGAGGCTGAGGCAGGAGAATCACTTGAACCCAAGAGGCAGAGGTTGCAGTGAGCTGAGATCATGCCATGGCACTCCAGGCTAGGCTACAGAGTGAGACTCCATCTCAAAACAAAACACAAATCTCTGTCTTGAGTTGAATTGTGTCTCCCCAAAAATGAGATGTTGAAGTCCTAAGCCCCATTACCTGTGAAAGTGAATTTATTTAGACATAGGAGCTTTGCGGATGTGATCAAGTTAAGACGAATCATTAGGTGGATCCTCATCCAATATAATTGGTGTCCCTATTAAAGAAAAAGAGGGAAACCCCATGGGATAAAAGCGGCAGAGATGGGAGTGCTGCAGCTGAATGCTGGGGAACACCGGGAATTGGTGGCCACCACCAGGAGCTAAGATGAAGCCGAGGAGTGGAGCCTCAGCAGGAGTGTGGCCCTGCTGAAATCTTGATTTCCAGCTTCTGGCCTCCAGAACTGTGAGAATAAACTTCTTTTGTTTTAAGCCAGTGAGTTTATGGCACTATCTCATGGCATCATGGGAAACTAATATGGGGTCTTCAAGTATTTTAATCCTTCAGAAACGGGGGAACTAGGCATTTGACAGCGCCACATCATCTTACATTTTCTCTTCTGTACCCTTAGCTCTTCTGTTTCTTCCCAGCGACCCCAACCCCTCTGCCAAGGAGCATGTGCAAATAAAATTCCAGAACATTCCTGGGGAATCACTCAGTTCTCTACAGCATGAGAATCTCCATAGTCAACGTGGCTTTCCTTTTCTTTTTTACTCCTCATGTTGGGGACACAGTGTAAAGCCATACATGTAACTTCATTACTAATCAAGATATTGGCCAATACTTATTGAACACAGAATCTCACAGTATCTTATTAAAGTGAGAGGGAGATTTAGGGGAAAAAAATATGTATTTCTTGGCTTCAAACTTAGAATGCAGGACTGATGCACATGAGAGAATGGATAGCGGTGCAGCACGGGGTTGAACCAAGGCCGGATGACAGGTTCTGACTGGAGTGCTCCAGAGTCTCGAGGGCCGGGAGTGCATGCAAGAAGAGGGGGACATCTGAAGACAGCAGGACAAAACAAGCCATCAAGCAACACAGTCCTCTGGGGCGAAATGAGGCGGACAGCAAGAGTCAGGGAGAGACCAGTTAGTCAAAGGGAAGGACTTCAGTTTAGATTTGAAGTAGTCAAAGAAGAAGAAAATAAAATCCTGTCTAGGGACAGGCTCCAGGAGTGAAGTTGACCCATTTTGCAATGCTCTGCAGTCACGCTCTCAAAATTCTTAATCACTTTAGCTTTGGAATTGTGTTGAAATGAAGTCAATGGGGACAGTGGAGCATGCACTGGGGTATGGAGCCTTCCACCCCTCCCCACCTTCCACTCCTCTCCGCCTCCCAGTGTTCCTGGATGGGTCTTGCCCGGTGCTCCCTGGTGCCTCATCCCTGCCCGGCTTCTCCCTCCCCACCTGTATCCTGGGACCCCTGCCACTCCTGCCTGGACAGCAACTGGGTCACATTGATGTGCAGAGGCTCAGGTTCCCCCATGGCTGTCTGTTCTGGGCAGGACCCTGGGCGTGGTGTGGGGAAGTTGGGATCAGGCAGAGTTCCCAGAAAGCCTCTGGTGGGCAGAGGACTGGCTGTCCATGGCATGTTCAGCAGGTGACTCAGGGGGTCCCACCCTGATCCAGGTGCTGAGAGTGTCTTGGGGTAGATAGTCAGCATGGATTGTGGTGGGCCATGGGAAGGGGGGATTGGCTTCACCCACTCGGGTGGGTGAACCTGAACATGATGAGAAGAGCAGGTTGAGCTCCAAATTCCACCGGGGCCCAGTAAAGATATAGCTGGTCCTGTTCGGAGTAGAGTTAAAGCCTATTTTATTCACTGTTTACTTCCGAAAATAATGAGATGGGTAATGAGAGTGAAGTCGGCTTGGGGGTTGGAGTAGGAGGAGCTCAGAACAGCCTGGACACCCAGAGTGGAGGAGGCCATAGAAAGGGTGGTGACGGGAGGGTCAGTGAAGAGGGCGGACAGGCTCCCAGTGCTGCAGAAATCCTCTCGAATGCATCCTGTGTGAAATCAACTTTTGGGTAATAATAGTAATACTTTCTGTTTTTAGACATGAGTTACTATTGCTATTATTGATTAGGTACTCAGATTACTTAAAGCACCGCAGGTAGGTAAAGTTGCGATTGCTCTTTCAGACTATTTTCACCACAAACTTCCAACAGTCGATATTCACGTACTCAAAGAAGACCTAAGAAATACATGGGTGCTCTCCAGTGTCTCTAGTGAGAACCCACTATTGTTTTCCCTAATTTTTTTATTTGCTTTTGCTTTCTTTTAATAATGAATATTTATTTTTAAAAAACTTTTATGATTTGGAAACCTATAAGCAGATCAGAAAATGCCAAAATTAACCTTCCCATTTCAATGTTAAGTCACCAACATGCATATGCTTTATTGTTATAGAGGCGTGTGTGTGTGTGTGTGTGTGGATGTGTTTAACACAGAGATGGTCCCTGCAGTTGTAGACCACATCCTGAGCCTAATCCTCTGAAATTTGTTAGAGAGCACATTTGAAAGTATTACTTAGCTGGGAGAAAAGGACAGGCCAAGTTATGAACCAATTCAAATAGAGTAACAACGAAATGTTTTCCTTTCCCTTCTGTCTACCTGGCTACAGGGAACATCTGGCTCTTTCCTGTGAAACTGGAATGATAAAAGTACCTCAGAGAGAAAATGACCTACCCCTGGGTCCTAACTTTGGGAATTTTTTTTTCCTGAGGGACATAATTTCTAAATGATTTATGGGGCATTGATTTGGACAAGAATCAAGTATACTCAATTTTCTGGGAAAATAAAACCACCCCTGGAAAAGTATAAAGCAGGAGAAATTCTTTCGTGACGTTACATTAGCAGAAACTAATATCTCTTACTAAGTCACTTTGTTCCAGCAGCTTCAAGCATTGATATGAACATGGAATTTGTGAGTACTGCCTACATTCAGAAGTGAGAAAATGTTATCCTCTATGATACCAGGACAAAGATGAAAATGTATCCAACTTACATTATACTAATAATCACCTGTGTTGTATGTACTTGTTCTATGCTTGTCTCATATCCCATTTGTGTATATGTGTGCTGCATTTGTTGATATATTTTATTTTATTATCAAATAATTTAAAAATGTATTGCAAGCATATTATGTGCTAATTCCTTTACACTGATCCTCCATTTAATTCTTAAGGCAACCCTGTATGTAGGCGCTACTGTTAGATGCATTTTACACAAAGGGAGAGTGAAATTACAGAGCCAAGGGGAAGAGTCAGTGTTTAAACCCAAGTTTATTTGTCCTCAAAGTGCATACATTTAACTGGTTTATGATCTAAGTACAGCTACAGATTATTACAGTGCTTTAACTAGAAAATAAAACTTGAAAAACATATTCCAACAATTCTATTACACTGTATTCTGAATTCCCCATATAGAAATAAAAAGGAAAAAACAAAACAAAACAAAACAAAAAAACAAAAAACCTTAAGCCAAAAGCTCAGTACCTCCCATTCTTTCCTATCACACACTCCTGGTTCTCCTTCCTTCAAATACTGCTTTGCTGCAAAATGTATTATAACGAAGTGCTTTTGACATGTCTTTTTTTTTTCCCTAGGGTCCAGATACTAAACATTTACTAATGGAGAAAATACCTTAATTTGGACATTTAAATTATGGGTAAAATTTATGTTATACTTAGAGAATAGAATGAGTCCTGTGGAAAAATTTTTATAAACAGAAAACAATGTTTTAACTTAAATGGGTTTGTTTTTAGTGAAAGTAATACACAAAATGTTTGTAATAACAAAAACAAACAAACAGAAAGCAGGTTATTTAAAGGCTTACAAAGAAAAACCATCTTTCCCTGATACCACCACTCCAGCCCTCCCAGCAGCGCGGCTTCCCGCAGGCAACAGCTTGTGAACAGTTGATCTCTTTGATTTTTCTCTTGGTTATCTTTATGTCACTAAATAATATACCAATATTGCTGCCTTGAATAATCAGATTTAAGCCTAATTGATTGATTTCCACCTGAATATGGGTGAGGTTTAGCACATTAAAAAACAAAAGCAAACATTTTAAAGGATCAGGAAAGCCCAAGGGGGCTGTTGCAGACGTCAAGTCCGGTCCAAGTCATGCCCTGTCACACGTGCATGCAGCACCATCAGCCACAAACCAGTTGGATATCAAAGTCGGTTTTGAAACTGGAGGGAAGGTAATGTCCTCAGTAACCAACTGCTATTGGTACTGCCTTAAAAACCAGGAATGTGACCTCTGGCCTCTCCCAATAATGAAGTCCATCTAGCAGTCCTTCAGGGAAGGCTGAGGCACAGAAAACCAAAAGGATCCTCATTGAAATCCTTTTTCTTTCTACTTTGTTTTAACCCATACCCTTTTGCTTGGCTGACTGGATAATCCAGGACTTTTAAAATTCCAGGGCATTGTATGTGCTGGCCAAGAAACCCTACACCAATGCGAAGGCTCCAGGAAGTCGTCTTCAGGAACCAAGTCTATTTTGTAAACAGACAGCCAGCTTTGGATTTAATACAAATACACATAAGCCACCACTTGTTCGTGTTTGCTAATGGTCTTCAGGATTTGGGCCAGAGCTTTAGTTAAAACCTCAATTTAGCCAAAATTAGTATATGCTAACAACAATCACATTATTCTCTGCACTTACGAAGTGATAATTTTTTTTTAAAATACAGTGTTTTATCTTAGGGAACCTATTAAGAAGTCATGCAAGCCATCTTTAAGAAAGAGAGGGTAAAAAACGAGCATGGTTTTGGAAATAGAAATAGAAAAGTGTAGATGGATGAGACCCGAAATAGCTGGGTTTGCTGAGTGGTTCCCAGGACTTATTCTTGGAAACCTTGGGATTATTTGTATGATCTTAAAATAGTCTCAGCAGTCCTGAGATATGGCAAAGCCCAAACAGTTTTGATTTGAGAACCAACATAACAATCAAATATTTTTCTGGCATGTTTTATAATACTACTTAAGCAGGGAAAAACAATAACAAATATATAACTGACCTGTCTGCCCACATCCAAGCAGATGTAGGTTGAGTGCCTCAGGCGTGGTTATAGAGATGATAGAGACAGAGACATAAACAGAGACAGAGAGACATACAGATATAGAGATATGTATGATCTCTAACTCCTGGCAAAAAGAAAATGACAAGAAACCTTTGCATCTGTTTCCATCCACGTTGTATTTCATATTAAGAGGACCTTGAACTCCTGGCACTTCAGACAAGTCAGGGCGTGGGAGTCTTGGAGGAGACTTGGACTCTGTTCACTGCCATTTTTCTGACCTTGTCTGCAATAAAATCTACATTATCTGTTCCAAATCTGTTATGCATAAATGTCATTATCACAAAATCAGGAAAATCGGGCTTTTTAAAAAATAGCTTTCTTGAATGCTGATTTATGATACATATACCCATCAAAGCAGAGACATCAACAAATTTCTATTTCTGAGCAATTGTGACTACATGTACACAACTCTGTGATAGAGTAGCCAACCAAGCTATCGTAGAGACAAGAAGCGGGGGTGAAAGGAGTTCAAATACAATAACAAAGTCACAATCCGGCAATGAGGACCCTCTTCAGCAGAAGAAATAATGTTCAATCAGGTCATTGAAAGTCACAGAAAGGCAACCTGTTTTTCTCAATTGGAAAAAAGTCTTCAACCATAACACAGATGTTATCACTAGACACATTTATATATTTCCTTCTGTGATTTTTCAAACCATGGCATTGTGTGGGGGAAATGATATTGTCATCATCATATGCCGTACATTGATTTCTACTTGCTTAACAATGAGTTTATTTATAGGAAAATTTCTTTATATATTATGAATATATGACATATTGGTGGTATCTCATAATGCCAATTATAAACTTCACCTGGATTTGGTTTAAGGTGGAATTTGCTTAGCTAAGATTCATTTATTTTTGTTCTTTTCAATATTTTTCCAGTGGGAGGAAGAAAAAAAATCAAGAGGCAGTGTTAGCACAGGTTTAAACAGTGTGGACATCTGTTGCACATGATGAGCTGAACCCACTTAGAAAATGAGGTCCTCCCAGAGTTTCACATAAAAACGAGCTCGTCGGAAGCTTTGAAGGTTGATCCCAGCTCCATCACAGAGTTGTGTCTCTTTAGGCGTGCCTCCATTCTACAACCTCCATTTTCTCTTTAAGTTAACAGTAGCCAATTTCAGAAGGGAGTCAGTAGACTCTCTGACATAAACGACAGACCAAAAAGTGCTCTTTCCGGCCGGGTGTGGTGGCTCACGCCTGTAATCCCAGCACTTTGGGAGGCCGAGGTGGGCAGATCACCTGAGGTCTGAAGTTTGAGACCAGCCTGGCCAACATGGTGAAACCCCATCTCTACTAAAAATACAAAAACTTAGCCAGGTGTGGTGGTGGGCACCTGTATTCCCAGCTACTCGGGAGGGTGAGGCAGGAGAATCACTTGAACCCCCGAGGCAGAGGTTGCAGTGAGCCCAGATCATGCCACTGCACTCCAGCCTGGATGACAACAGAGAAACTCTGTCTCAAAAAAAAAAAAAGGTCTTTCCTCTTCTGTTGCAGACTTCCCACCACAGGCTGAGCATATCCTTATCAGTTACAGCACTGCATATTTTTAGAGGCAATGTATGCTCCTTGAGTATAAACACAAGGCATTTGTCCTAGTAGTTAACCAGTTGCCATCATGGTAACAATTTGCCTCTTATGCTATGAAGTCACCAACAACTAAAACTAACAAGATAATACCAGAATTGGACTGTGATTTAGAAAGTGTTTACCTAAGGCCGGGCATGGTGGCTCATGCCTGTAATCCCAGTACTTTGGGAGGCCGAGGCAGGTGGATCACGAGGTTAGGAGATCGAGACCATCCTGGTTAACACGGTGAAACCCCATCTCTACTAAAAATACAAAAAATTAACCGGGAATGGTGGCAGGCGCCTGTAGTCCCAGCTACTCGGGAGGCTGACACAGAAGAATGGCGTGAACCTGGGAGGCGGAGCTTGTAATGAACAGAGATCGTGCCACTGCACTCCAGCCTGGGCGACAGAGTGAGACTCGGTCTCAAAAAAAAAAAAAAAAAAGAAAGTGTTTACCTAGATGAATCTGATAGAGTAAAGAAAGTTAGATTTCTCCTCGAAAACTTTGTTCAAAATCTTTTCTGTATCCCTGAGGGCTACATAACCTGGAGAGAGTCACCTCAACATTTGGAAACCTGGCCTGTCTTCCTCATAGAGCAAATAATAACCTCTATTCCACCCAGTGGCGATAAACATTACATGAGCTAAAACATGAGTAAAATAAAGGCCCATGGGGCTATGTTAAAATATCATGGGAACCTCTCAAATTCTGAGATTCTCACTTTCATTTAGAATGTGTCTAAACTCTAAAAATATTTGAATGATTCCACAACAGAAAGAAAATAGAATCGGTATATTAGTCTGTTTTCACACTGCTGTAAAGAAATACCTGAGACTGGGTAATCTATAAAGGAAAGAGATTTAACTGAATCACAGTTCCTCATGTCTGGGGAGGCCTCAGGAAACTTACAATCATGGTGGAAGGCGAAGGGGAAGCAAGGCCCTTCTCCACATGGAGGCAGAGATCTTCTTTCTCGCACTACGAGAGAGAAGAATGAAGGAGGAACTTCCAAACACTTATAAAACCCTCAGATCTTGTGAGAACTCACTATCATGAGAACAGCATGGAGGAAACCACCCACGTGATCCAGTCACCTCCCTCCCTCAACACGTGGGGATTACAGGTCCCTCCCTCCACATGTGGAGATTGTGGGGATGTGGGGATTACAATTTGAGATGAGATTTGGGTGGGGACACAGAGCCAAACCCTATCAATGGGATTCAGTTGCTTCACCAGGTTCAATTTTCCACAAACTAAATAACCGGTTCATTGGTTACGTGACTTCCTAGCTAATTATTTCTGCATTGTTTAGGCACAATCCTGAAGGATCTAAAAAATAGCAGATGCAAGGCCCGCTGCTCATGCCTATAATCTCAACACTTTGGGAGGCCAAGATGGGCAGATTGCTTGAGTGCAGGAGTTCAAGACCAGCCTCGGCAACATGCTAAAACCCCATCTCTACTAAAAATACAAAAATTAGCCAGGCATGGTGGCGTGTGCCTGTAGACACAGCTACTTGGGAGGCTGAGGTGGAAGAATCGCTTGAACCCAGGAGGCAGAGGTTGCAGTGAGCCAAGGTCGTGCCACTGCACTCCATCCTGGGCAACAGAGGAGATCCTGTCTCAAAATAAATAAATAAATAAAAATACAAAATAACAGATGTTTGCCTTTAAATGTCAAAAATGTTCTCCAACAATATTCTTATTTTCAACATACTCTTAAACCTTTCCTTTCTGAGAAAAAGTCTGACCTTGGGGAAGAATTTCTGTGGATTTCATTTCCATGGTAGCGTGCACATTTTATTGAGTGGTTGGATTTTGTTCTTAGGGATTCCGCTGCTCCTACAGGCATATTCACACAGGCTGGAGAACTGAGACAACTTGAGAGATAATTCAATATTGAAAATAATTCTTCTTCCCTTCCACTCCCCTTAGATGATACTTTTCTCTTAATTATGTAATTAATTGCCTCAGTTCTTCATTTCTTTCTGATTATAAACACCACAGCCTCAGAGAACAAAAATACTATGATTTTTATATCCACCAAAAATCTGGGCGGTAAACAAAATAAAAAACCTATGACAGAATAAACGCATTGCCAAGGTCCTCAATTATGATGTTTTTGCAGGTAAACAAATATTCATGTATGTGAGATTAATACATCAGTGATGATGGTGGCGAGTGTTTTGAACGGACCGAGTGGCTGGCTGTGCTTTTGTGCTTTATGCTGTGGAACAGGTATCTAAATAGCGCTCTCCCAGCTAGAGGAGATTAAAGGACCCCACAATCGTGGATATGGTCATCTGATCACTGTGATATATGTGGGTGATCCCATGCACATCCAAGATTCAAATTTTACCGATTAGCCAATGACTCCCACATCTTCATCCCTACACAAGATCTCTATTCTGAGTTTTAACCAATAAATCTGACTCTCTGAAAGACATTTCCTTTGGATATGGGCAGGTACCTTAAGTTATGTTTCAAAAATTGTAATATAATAAAGTCTTTAAAAGTATGGGCTCTAGAGCCAGAAGGTCTGTGTTCAAATCCTGACTCTTCCACATTATGAGCTGTGTGACCTTGGTCAAATGACCTACTCTCTCTGTGCCTTAGTTTCTTCATCCATAAGATGGGGGATAATATGGTTTGGATCTGTGTCCCCACCCAAATCTGATGCTGAACTGTGATCCCCAGTGTTGGCGGTGGGGCCTGGTGGGAGGTGATTGGATCATGGGGGTGGCTTCTCGTGGTTTAACACCATCTCCTTTGGTGTTGTCATGGTGAGAGTGAGTTGTCACGAGATCTGATTGTCTATAAGTGTGCAGTGCCTCTCCCCGCTTCCTCCTGCTCCAGTCAGGTAAGAGGTGCCTGCTTCCCCTCCATCTTCCACCGTGATTGTATGTTTCCTGAGGCCTCCCCAGCTATGCTTCCTGCACAGCCTGTGGAACGTGAGCCAATTAAAACATTTTTCTTTATAAATTACCCAGTCTCAGGTTTTTTTTTTTTTTTTCGAGATGGAGTTTCGCTCTTGTTGCCCAGGCTGGAGTGCAGTGGTGCGATCTCAGCTCACTGCAACCTCCGCCTCTCAGGTTCAAGTGGTTCTCTTGCCTCAGCCTCCCAAGTGGCTGGGATTACAGGTGCCAGCCACCACACTCAGCTAATTTTTTGTATTTTAGTAGAGATGGGGGTTTCACCATGTTGTCCAGGCTGGTCTTGAACTCCTGACCTCAGATGATCCACCCACCTCGGCCTCCCAAAGTGCAGGGATTACATGCATGATCCACTGCACCTGGCCTCAGGTATTTCTTTATAGCAGTGCAAGAACAGACGAATACAGGGGAACACATAGCACCCTGTTGTAGAGTTGTTTGAGGATTTAATCAGTTAAATTCTACAACAGGCCTAGAGTAAGCCTAGGCATGACACATCATAAACACAATAAATGTCACAGTCTCTTGTTATGAAGATGATGATGATGATGATGATGATGATGATTCTCTGTTTCAATGAATGGCAACAAGATTTGACCAGTCATTTAAGTGTACACCTGAATCCACATCTTGGACAAATCACCTATAAGCTCTGTGACCCTGGGCAAGTCACATAACCTCTGTGACAGCCTTAATGTTCTCATTTGGGAAATGAGCCTTATATAGATCGGTAATGCGGATTTAGTAAAACAGTCCATGGACAGTGCTCAGGGCAGTGCCTGGCACGTAGGGAGCGCTCAGCAAAGATCGGCAATCACCATAAGGACCATTGCTCTTCCTCCTCCTCAGCTCTCACCACTCATTACTTTCCAAGTCTTCTTGCTGTAGCCCTTAAAAACTCCAAAATCGCCCTTCTCTTCTTTACCATGTCTCTCACTGTTTAGCACCTTTCATGTCCTAAAAGTTCTTTGTTTCTTTTTTTTTTTTTTTTTTTTTGAGATGGAGTCTCACTCTGTCACCCAGGCTGGAGTGCAGTGGTGCAATCCCAGCTCGCTGCAACCACTCCCCCGGGTTCAAGTGATTCTCCTGCCTCCACCTCCTGAGTAGCTGGGACTACAGGTGCATGCCACCACACCTGGCTAACTTTTGTATTTTTAGTAGAGATGGGGTTTCACCATGTTGGCCAGGCTGGTCTCAAACTCCTGACCTCAAGTGATCTTTATTCCAGCCTCTGGCTGTCCAGAGCATCCTCAGCTCCCCACTAGGATGAGCTCAGGAAGCACAGTCATGCCACTTCCTGCTCCCAGCCCTCCACAGGCTTCCTCTCACTTGCACTGATGGAACATTTCAGGAGAAGTTTGCACCCACCCTAGTCCACCTGACAGCCCACCTCTCCAACTGAGCCATTCCAAACAGTCGCAGCTCCCCATTTGTCCCAAAGGTCTTCTGCGTTTTGCCACATGCCTGTCCCCAAGACAGCAGTGGGCACATGAAAGGATAGAGTGAAATACAACTGGCAACTCCTGCAAGGCATTCTTTTCGGATGTCTGCACTCCGTGCAATTACCATTATTTAAACGTTTAGGCCTTCAAAATCAGCAGTTCTGTAAGGAGCAATCTAATATGACAGAATAGGATACAAATGTCCCACTAATTTTCAAGCTAAAATATAAGACCTCACAAATCCTTTTTGCTTACCAAAGGTTGCTGTGGGCAGTGACTGAAAAACTTAGGGTTTTGTGTTCACTCCTCACTGCCACTAAGGTTATTTCAGGGGAAAACATCGTTCCCAACCATATCATATGTTTCATGTCCTCTTCTCTGGCCAGCTTGACAGACAGGACACAGCCCACCCCCTGCCCTCATCTTAGTTGAGCGAGACATCCCTCCGTGTTGGCAGAGAGCACGGTGTGGTCCCTGTCCATCAACACAGGTCTCCCTGCCCCTCCCTTGTTTGCCTGTCTTTCCTCCATAAACTCCAGAGGTGGGGGTGGTGTCTTATTTGCTTTTGTATTGTCAGAGCTCAGCATGGCCCCTGACATGATAAAAGACTAAATTAATATTAATCACAGTTAATGAGTTTCCAAAATACAGCATGTTTCATAAGAAAAGCTACTGGATATCTCACTAAGCTTTTTCTAGACTCTACTTCCCATTCTACTCAATATGCCTCTATGTGCAACAAAGACTCCAAGACACTGTCCACATATATTTTATAGGATGTGAGGCCATGCTTGCTAATGCCACTTTGTAACTTATGGGTAGATGACAAGAAAGATATTTAAAAATGTTTGAAATAAAAGTTTTAAATAGTGAGGCTGTGAGTAAACAACCCACCCTTCCAGGGCATAAGGACCTCAGGGTAGAGTGGTTCCTTGGAAAACATTTTGGGTTATGTTCATATTGTTTATTTTCCAAGAAAAATTATAGTCAGCTCCTTGATTTCAGTCTCCGTTTAGACTCCAGAGACTTGCTGCACTCTCTGTTACCCGGAACTACACCCTTTTGAAGGCAAATTGCCAAAAAAAAACAAACAAACAAACAAAAAAAAAAACAAAAAAAAAAACTTGTTTAATCTGTTTTTGTGGTTTTGTTTTGGAGAGTGGTATTTTTCCCCCTTTGTCCACATTTGAGTTACAATAGCTGCAACAGTGGCCAAGCTGATAAGAAGAGAAAACCTTGTAAAGGAACAAACCTTGAGCAAGAAAAGGAAATTACCAAATAGGGAATTTTCATTCTTCTAAAATTAAAAACAGCCTAAATTAAAGCAGCATGCTGGGAAACCTCCTCAGGTTGTTTTTAATAAGCTTTTAAAGACAGTAGAGAGATGATCCTGTAAATAGAGCAAAACAGTCACGCTTCTTCACCCAATTCCTCACCAAGAGGAGCTCCTTCCTTTCAAGAACTGCCCTTCACCAGCAGGCTCAAGCCCAGATCGTTCTCCAGTTGTCTGGTCCTCTTAAGAGAGACATCAACAAAGTTGGGCATGAAATTACAGTGCCTGATACAAAGCAGTTCAAAGAAGACTTTGATAAGGAATTTTGGCTTCTGTTGAATGGAAGGTCTACAGACTAGTTTGTTCTTATTTGGAGCTGGTGTGGGTAAGGACAGAGCATACAGCAGGGAGGGGAAGCAGATGCAGAAAATTCAGCCAATGAGCAGTACCTTCCTGGGACTCTTCGTGTGCTGGGTGTCCACGTGGGGAATTCTAGAGACAGCGTCCAGGAGTAGGCAGCCCTGTGGGATCTGGAGGGCTCAGCATGGTTCCCTTAATTCAAAGACTCTCCCTGCTTTCCATCTTCCCTTTCTATTTTATTTTATTTATTTTTCGAGACAAAGTCTCACTCTGTCGCCTAGGCTGGAGTGTGGAATGCAGTGGCACCATCTCGGCTTACTGCAGCCTCCACCTCCCGGGTTCCAGTGATTCTCCTGCATCAGCCTCCTGGGTAACTGGGATTACAGGCATGTGCCATCACGCCTGGCTAATTTTCATATTTTTAGTAGAGATGGGCTTTCACCATGTTGGCCAGGCTGGTCTCGAACTCCTAACCTTAGGTGATCTGCCCACCTCGGCCTCCCAAAGTGCTGGGATTACAGGCGTGAGCCACCGCGCCCAGCTCATCTTCCCTTTCCTGTTTAGATTACTTGACAATAAGATCAAAATGCTAAGAAAGACTTATTTCTGTAAAAATCAGTTGACTTGAGCAATTCAGAAGATGTACATATCAAATTTCGCTTTTCCCTACTTATCCACTTCCTTCAAACCCAAATGACAATGAAGTCTTGCCAAAGACGGCAGCTGAGATGCTATAGTCATATTGTCTCATTGCACCTCAGACTGTCTAAGCATTTCATAAAAACATGCATTTTTAAATTTTCTGTAATTGCAGTTGCTTTATGCTTACTCAGCTTACATCACAACAGGAGGAGGATGCAAAGGGATGGGACTCAGTTCCACATAAGGCATCAGGTCCAGCTTAATAACCCTGAAATTCTGAAGTTCTTACATCTCTTTTCAATTTGATAAAACTGAGAAACCATAATTAGTTTACCTAAATCCTTTCGAAATTAAATATTAGTTTAAAAACATGGCTAAATGGATCCATTTCCATGAAGACAGCACCTAAGGTTGTATGTCAACAAGCCTCCTAATTTTGGTTCCTCAAGAACCTTAAAGACAAGTGTCGAAACCTTGCAGCTAAGTTACCTTTTTTTTTTTTTTTTTTTTTTTTTTTGAGATGGAGTCTTGCTGTCTTACCCGGGCTGGAGTGCAATGGCATGATCTTGGCTCACTGCAACCTCTGCCTCCTGGGTTCAAGTGATTCTCTTGCCTCAGCCTCCCAAGTAGCTTGGACTACGGGTGCACGCCACCATGCCAGGCTAATTTTTGTATTTTTAGTAGACACGAGGTTTTACCATGTTGGCCAGGCTGGTCTCGAACTCCTGACCTCAGGTGATCCACCCGCCTCAGCCTCCCAAAGTGCTGGGATTACAGGCAAGAGCCACCACCCCGTCAAACCTTGCAGCTAAATTTCAATAGGAGCTTTCTTGTTTGTTTGTTGTTTTTGTTTTACTAATAGGGCTCTCTGAAAGTAGACTTAATTGTACCTTTGTAGGTCACTCCTCCTTACAAAAGACAGGGTTGTCTGGAAGCCAAAATCCCTTAGCTTCTACTTCATTGGTAATCACAAACTGCAGCCTCATGAAAAGAAAATAGCTCTATCTTTTCAGACCAAAAAAAAAAAAAAACTGGCCAGGAATAAGTTTCCAATGACTAGGCTGTCCTCTGAATCATGTGATGAGGAGATTATAATTTTCTATACTTTCCGATGTACTAAATTATTTGCCAGAATAATATCTGTATTGGATGTGAATAATTCAAGGTGTTATAACCTTTTTTTTTTTCTGGTGGCCATACGCTAGAGCTATTCAGCAAAAGTGCTACTCTTCAACCATCTGATCAAAATATGAAAGGTGGAATCTTAGCAGGGTGATTCTGTCCAGTCTTGCTAATTGGGGTTGGGGTAGTGGCGAATCTGTTTTGGAGGATCATGGCATGCACATGACCCTGTATCAATATTCCCTGCAGTGTTCTCCCCAGTGACGAGAAAAGACAGGACAGGAAGGATTTTGCCAGGTCCTAGGAAGGGCTTAAAGGTCCCTAAAACTAGCCAAAATATGTTATGTTCTATGGAGTAATTAGGGTAAACATCCAAATAAAGCATTTCTTGCTGGAAGTAAGGGAGCGCTTTTTCTCAGTTTCGGTGTGTCACCAAAGCAGGACATGAAACCAAAACATAATCCCAGAAAACAGTGGATTGCGTTCTTACAAAGTTTAAAGAAACAGCAATAGAGAAGTCTGTTCCAATAATGGCTGAGTCTAGAGCAAGAAAGTCCTTATATCTGTCCAGGTAATTTTTTTGTTTTAAACATTTACCTTTGTATAGTAAAACATCACACTGTTAAAAAACTGATTCTTCACAAATGATACAATTAGTAAGCATTTTAAAATTTTTTTTAAAGTAACATTAAAATAATCAGCTAATAATTGTTCTAAATTATCCATGTCTGGCAATTCACCTTAACTGAAACTTCTGAGTTATTTTAATATATACAACTAATGTGGCAGCTATTGAGTTATCAACATAGCGCCAAAACAGAAACACCTTCTAGAAGGTATGCCTTGCAAATTTAATCTTATTAACTGACAAAATCATAAGTAATAAGTAGAGCAAAGCAAGAATAAATGTTGAATGGTTACATTCATGAGTGAATTTAAGGCACTCACAATCTAGTATTTGTATGAAAGAACATGATAATAAAGAAAACCATGTTTCCTTAATGAAACTGGTATTCTTTGAACATGTTACTGAGAAGATTTAAACAGAAACTCATATTTTAAATATACTTGTAAAGTGATCTATAATTACACAGGAGAACAAAGCGCTGTAAAAGCCAGCATCCTGTCCTAGAAACAAAATGTCTGCTACATCATTGCTTAGAACTTAACATAATTAATACCTATGACCTCGATTCTGCAAAGTATTATTATTTCTATTTTGCCTATAGGGGAGTGCTTTGTAAAAACTCATTTGTAACACCAGGAGTGGCTATGTATTATTGAAAACTGAGTCAAAAGTAGCTTGCCTAAGGCCACTCATAATAACTGGTCCAGAAAGAAGAAAAATCCAGGAGTGCCAGACTATTCATGTTTTCTTTTAGCTTATTTGAATAATATTTATAATACATTTAAATATATATTCTTCTGTGATTTAGTTAAGATTACCTACCAGTCAAGGCTTTGCTATCAAATTTGAACTTCTCTCCAACCATAAAAATATGGACTATGGGTTGATTAGAAAAGAATATCATGAGAAAAATTATGATATCAGCGATATTCTTCAAAGTCTATAATTTTAGATGCCATGCTAATGGGGAAGACAAAGACCCATCATGAATGGTCTTGAACTGGAAACTAAAGATTATGGGTCTTTATTAGGAATAAGATCATTGTAAATGTTTCTTACGACTCTTGTGATTATATTTAGCAAATTTAAATTTATTAATTTGATTATATTCATCATTGAAGTTCCTCCCAAGCCTTTATTCTTTTTTTTTTTTTTTTTGCCTTTATTCTCTATCTCATTTTGTGGTACAACTATCTCTTCATAATCCCAAGTCATAAACCTAGACCTTAGGATCCTTGACTTTTCTCCCTCAGCTTCTGTAACTCACTTCCAAAGTGTTTTTCAAATTCATCCTCTCCTTTGTATCCTCATCCTATCGATCCCTTCATTGGCATCCCAGCTGCTCCTCGGCGTCCAGTTTTGCACCCCCTAATTCCACCTTCCTCCATTTCACATTACACCGAATGGAGTGAGGGGAGCTGGTTGGGTGACCACAAAGAATTCAAGCTGGATGTGCCCGCTGGGATACAGTGCTGAAGAGTTTGAGACTTTCAATGTCTTCCAATAACCTGTAATAGAAGATCCCGACTCCGGGACACCCTGTATGAAGGTCTCCATGACCTGGCCATGAATATCCTCCTTTCTTCCATCCAAAGGTTGATCCATACACATTATTCCAGCAGACTCCCTGCTTCCAGTTGGGTTCTGCTGATAGGGAGTACAGGGCAATTGGCAAAAGGAAAGAGAATGCTGTCAGAGTACCTCTCCCCTAACCTCTCCCTGCGGGCTCCCATAGACCTGGCTTCCCCTCCCCAGCTGAAGCCTACACCCCTTTCTCATCAGGCAACCCTCTTCATAGAGTGCTCTGTCTCCAGAATCTGGGAGAGCTTCATGCCTAGCAGCAGCAGCACTACCCTCCTACCTGTGGGTCTGTGCTACCTCTGCATTTTCCCTGCACTTTTCCCACATCTCCGCACACAGTCCCTTTATTACCCGTCTCACCTGGTATCCTGGTCCATTGCTAAAGGCTCACTGCTAAAGTTAGCCTTCCGGTCACTCTCTTCTGTTTCCAATATCCACTGATCCTTTCTCCTGCCTCTTGCCAATACCTTTCTTAATATTGAAGAGTGCTCTAATTAACTGTGTGTATACTGCATAAATGAATTTTCATAAAACAATATTATTTCTCCAAGTTTTTGATTGTGCATTACTAATGTATACATGTAATGTCTCTTTCCTGTACAATTCCAGAAAGTCTCTTATTTGTGAAATCTTGGGATCTACCAACACTCTGAAAATTGAAGTTTTTTGTTTTTTGTTTTTTTTTTTTTTAAGATGGAGTCCCACTCTGTCACCCAGGCTGGAGTGCAATGGTGGGATCTCGGCTCACTGCAACCTCCACCTCCAGAGTTCAAGCAATTCTCCTGCCTCAGCCTCTTGAGTAGCTGGGATTACAGGCTCACACCACCATGCCGGGCTAATTTTTGTATTTTTAGTATAGATGGGGTTTCACTATGTTGGCCACGCTGGTCTCATACTCCTGACCTCAGGTGATCCGCCCACCTCAGCCTCCCACAGTGATGGGATTACAGGTGTGAGGCACCTTGCCCGGCCTAGAAAATTGAAGTTCTTGGCTGGACATGGTGGCTCATGCCTGTAATCCCAGCACTTTGGGAGACTGAGGCGGGCAGATCACGAGGTCAGGAGATCGAGACCATCCTGGCTAACACGGTGAAACCCTGTCTTTACTAAAAATACACACACACACACACAAAAGAAAATTGAAGTTCTAACTCTAGAGTTCCTCCACTTTCCCACTGGTGTGTCATGTTGGATAATCCATCTGATTAACTCAGTGTTTTCTTTGGCAAAATGACTTAATATGAGGATTAATGGGAAGATTTATGTTAATTTATTATCCCAAGTTCTATTAATGTTAAACTTTTTAAATAAAATTTACTCCCTTTTACATTTAGGTTATCAATATTCTTATTAAATATTATTTTCTTTATTCTATTATAGGTGAAAAAGGAATTCGTATTACTTTTTTTTTGGAGATGGAGTCTGGCTCTGTCGCCCAGGCTGGAGTGCAGTGGCACGATCTCGGCTCACTGCAACCTCTGCTTCCTGGGTTCAAGAGATTCTCCTGATTCTCCTGCCTCAGCCTCCTGAGTAGCTGGGGTTACAGGTGCGTGTCACCATGCCTGGCTAATTTTTTTTGTATTTTTAGTAGAGACAGGGTTTCACCATGTTGGCCAGGCTGATCTCGAACTCCTGACCTTATGATCCGCCCGCCTTGGCCTCCCAAAGTGCTAGGATTACAGGCGTAAGCCAATCTGCCTAGCCTTCATATTACTTTTAATAGTGCCTAGTCATAGTCTATTCATTGATACACGATTATAGATATAAGTGTCTGATACAAGACCGTGAAAACCTGGACTACAGGGCGTTAAGGAAAAGCCCAGCTCAATGCCCTCACTAAAACAACGCCGAACTATGAAATTGTTGCTGTGTGTTAGACACCCTGCTTGGTGGGTCATACCACTAAATCCTCATCACATCACTGTAAGGGAGGCACATTCTCCTATTTATAGAAAGAAACCAAGTATTAGAGAGATTAGGTGACTTATCCAAGGTCATAAACTGCTAAGAAGCTGAGCTGAAATCTTAACTTTTTCTGGTCCCAAAGACATCTTCCTACGACATGGTTTCCTAATTGAGCATCTACAACTTCCAAGGCATTATCTTTCATGAAAACTGCAAGGGTTGCACAGATAAGAGTTTAGACTGCTGCCCTAAATGACCGTAAAACGTTAAGGATTAGCTCTGCCAAGATGCAATCCAAATAAAAATAAGAGCTGTGTTTAAGAACTCTAAATATTAGAATTGTCACGTCAATGATTTGTAGTTGTGCCAAGTGTTGGGAATGGAGGAGGTAAAATACTATCACTTCCACATTAACGGATCTGTCTGCTTGGAGCCTCCTAAATTAAAAATGCAATAAACACCTCCTTTGACTTACGTTAGTCTAAGATTTTTTTCTGGTTGTGTTTAGAAACTTCACAAGGGAGATCTTTGCTCTCCCACGCAGAGTTACAGTTTTGCTGAAGCTTCTTCAACATAAGAGAACGCAAGCCCTTGCCTTTGCAGCTCCTCCCGGCTTCCTCATCATCTTTGATGACTGCCTGTTCACAGCAGGCCAGCAGGGTACGTTTCTGCATGTGTCTGCTCAGATAATTTAATTTACTAAAATGAAGGTTACCTAAGGAACACTTACTCCCTTTCACTGCATGAAGCGAAAGGATTTTGTGTCATTCTGCCAGGAGGGAGAAAACAAAAAACAGAAAAATTGCCAGACCTGTCCTGATACGGCAGGAACGTAAGCAGAGAGAAGGAAACGCCACTGGACAGTCACCACAAACGCGCCCTGGTGGCTACAGGCTTCAAAGGGCAGCGGCTCCAGGGACTCCGGGCCCCCCTTTCTGTTTAATTCTCTCACTTTTGTTTCTAATTTAAGCTTTCTTCTTTTCACTCTGGCTCCCTCATTCTTTCAGCGTCCCCCTTTCATTGTCTCTCTTTGTTTTTTTCACATTTTTCACTTCTTTTTAAAACACAAATAATGTTAAAAAGAAATTTAAAGGATACTTTTTTAAAAGTTAAAAGAAATTACCCTTTTATGCTTTCTTCTCATTTTTCTTTTTCTTTTTTTTTTTTTTTGAGACGGGGTCTCGCTTTGTCGCCCAGGCTGGAGGGCAGTGGCACGATCTCGGCTCACGGCAAGCTCCGCCTCCTGGGTTCACACCATTCTCCTGCCTCAGCCTCCCGAGTAGCTGGGACTACAGGCGCCCGCCACCACGCCAGGCTAATTTTTGTGTGTTTTTAGTAGAGACAGGGTTTCACCGTGTTAGCCAGGATGGTCTCGATCTCCTGACCTCGTGATCCACCCGCCTCGGCCTCCCAAAGTGCTGGGATTACAGGCGTGAGCCACCGCCCCCGGCCACTTTCTTCTCATTCTTAATCCATAGAAATATATCAGTGGCCGTAGTACCTATAAAGTGTCGATAAACTTGTGATCTGCTTTCACACTCAGCGTTCTTTTGTGAACACTTTTCCTTTCCTGTAACATGATTCTCTTGTTGTATTATGTCATACCTATTGCACTCACATCCCTCTTACTTTTTCTTGCCCCCTTCCTTTGTACATGCTCAAAACTCTCTGCTTTAGTTTAATCTCTGCTACAGCTGGGTGTTCCATTTGCCGTGCTGGCAGGTGGTGGAAAATTCTAGTGTAACTTTGCTCTAGCTGTGTATGAAAGCTGATTTTAACTACCCGTGAATGAAATACACCTATTTCTATTCAAAAGCTATTGGGGCACATTTTGAAAAGTATCAGTGGTATGGTAACGTGGCAAACATAAAACCATGACAATCTTCACCTTAAACACTACTTGACTGCTCACAGACAGTTCCTATTTCTTGCCCACAAAATGATTCTAGGCAGAGGCTGATAAGGGTTATGGTTCATTTTGTCTGGTCAGATATATAAAATGTGGGCTGTGTATGTGTTATGTCAGTTATTTTAAAAGCTTTTGCCATTTCTCAAACTTTCCCTCTGCTTTCAGGATGCTCATGACATAATTCAACTCTAGTTTTTCTTGATCTGTGGAAATGTTTCTGGTTTCAATTCTTGAATAATTTTCTTCGTTAATTGAAACTGTATATTTATTTGTACAACTTGCCTGGAAACAGAAGGCCAAACAAGAATAAACTGGACCTTGTGATAAGCATTTTATCTCCTCCTGTCATCATGAACCAGTATTTCCTGTGTTTCTGTGTGCCATGCCATGCTATCTAATAATGCTCTCACATTTCACCTGATATTGTGAGTAAACCCAAGACACAAGTTGCTCTATTCTTATGGCAATGAAATATAAGCCAACAAAATGAGCAGCGACATTGTAGTTAAAGCTCTGCAATCTCTAACCCATGAAGACAGGTTTCTAGAGGGGAAAAAAATGGCCAACTCATGCACCAGGCATATCATTTATTTCTTATTGTATTTTATTTCCTAGGACTAACCCTCAACCCTTTAATAAACACATTATATAATTTCCCACAACCCCTACACCCAACTGAAAAGTAGATACAGTAATATAACCAGAAACAGAAACACAAGTTGCATTGAAAAACTTTCCCATTGCCCCATTTAACTGTTCCAAAACGAAAGTATTATTAGAAAATAAGAGTGTGATACTATTTGATTTTTCTTTTTTTTTTTTTTTGAGATGGAGTCTTGCTTTGTCGCCCAGGCTGGAGTGCAATGGCATGATCTCAGCTCACTGTGACCTCCGCCTACTTGGTACAAAGCATCCTCCAGCCTCAGCCTCCCGAGTAGCTGGGATTCCAGGCATGTGTCACCAAGCCCAGCTAATTTTTGTATTTTTAGTAGAGACAGGGTTTCGCCATGTTACTAGTTTTTATATTTTTAGTAAGAGACAGGGTTTTGTCATGTTACTCCTGAGCTCAAAGTGATCTGCCCACCTTCACCTCCCAAAGTGCTGGGATTACAGGCGTGAGCCACCATGCCCTGCCTACTTGATTTTTCAAGGCAAAATCATCACTTTCGTGTAAGCATAAAATGAACACAGTAAGGATTTTATTTAACTCAATAATATAGGAGGGAAGCAGTAAGATGTTAAAACCAGTTCAAAAAGAATTTAAAGAATATATATGTAGGCAACCAGTAATGCCAACATAAATTTACTAATAGACACAAGATGAATTAATGTACAATAAGGAAATGAAATGCAGTATTTGGATCATTTTGTCTAAAGTAGGAATCAGTTACATTTCTACTGAACAAAGTTCACTTGCTTTGCTACCAACAAGAATCATTGGCACTAATATCTTAACTTCCACCTCTGAAGACTTTTAAAATGGCCTAGTCCATAGAAAGGCAAGGAAATGTTCACAGTCCTATAAAATCAGTGCCCAGAGAGTTAGCTAGACCTACACTGTTTAATACTATAGCCACTAGTTACATATGGCTATTTAAATTAATTAGGCTGTGCACGGTGGCTCACGCCTGTAATCCCAATACTTTGGAAGGCTGAGGCGGGTGGATTACCTGAGGTCAGGAGTTTGGGACCAGCCTGGCCAACATAGTGAAACCCTGTCTCTACTAAAAATAAGCAAAATTAGCCGGTTATGGTGGCACCTGCCTGTAATCCCAGCTACTCAGGAGGCTGAGGCAGAAGAATTGTTGAACCTGGGAGGCAGAAGTTGCAGTGAGCCGAGATCACGCCACTGCACTCCAGCCTGGGCGACAGAGTGAGACT
Source organism: Pan troglodytes (assembly GCF_028858775.2). Taxonomy (NCBI): domain Eukaryota; kingdom Metazoa; phylum Chordata; class Mammalia; order Primates; family Hominidae; genus Pan; species Pan troglodytes. The sequence goes on along the minus strand of NC_072412.2, from coordinate 112,468,771 downwards.
CTCTCAAAAAAAGTAAAATAAAATAAAGTTAAATTAATTAAAATCAAATAAAATTAAAACTTTAGGCTTTGCAGATGCTGCCACCACTGGGCGCCTCATACTGCCAGCCATGGTCAACCCTACTGTGTTCTTCGACATCACCGTCGATGGCGAGCCCTTGGGCAGCGTCTCCTTCAAGCTGTTTGCAGAGAAGTTTCCAAAGACAGAAGAAAACTTTCCTCTTCTGAGCACTGGAGAGAAAGGATTTGGTTATAAAAGTTCCTGCTTTCACAGAATTATTTCAGGGTTTATGTGTCGGGGTGATGACTTCACATGCCATAACAGCACTGGTGGCAAGTCCGTCTATGGGGAGAAATTTGATGACGAGAACTTCGTCCTGAAGCATACAGATCCTGGCATCTTGTCCAGGGCAAATGCTGGACCCAGTACAAATGGTTCCCAGTTTTTTACCTGCACTGCTAAGACCGAGTGGTTCGGCAAGGTGAAAGAAAGCATGATTATTGCGGAGGCCATGGGGCGCTTTGCGGGGAATGGGAAGACCAGCAAGAAGATCGCTGTTGCTGACTGTGGGCTACTCTAATATGTTTGACTTGGGTTTATCTTAACCAGCAGACCATTCCTTCTGTAGCTCCAGAGAGCACCCCTCTGCCCCATTTGCTCGCAGTATCCTAGAATCTTCGTACTCTTACTGCAGTTCCCTTTGGGTTCCATGTTGTCCTTATTCCCTTTCATGCCTAGCTGGATTGCAGAGTTAAGTTTATAATTATGAAATAAAAACTAAATAACAATTTGTCAAAAAAGAAAATCAGTTCCTCAGTGACAGTAGCCACATTTCAAATGCTCAAAAGCCACTTGTGGCTAGTGGCTACTGTACCTTTCTGAGATTACAGAAAGTTCTACTGAACAGCACTGCATAAATCAATAGCCACTACTCCATTAAAAGGATACCCAGTAACCCCCTCTGCTAATTTCCAAGTCTTTGATTATTTTTCCTGATAAAACAAAATAAGCAATGGCAATAATGATATGGAGTAGGGACTCTGAAGGAATAATAGCTGGTATTTATTGAGTACCAATGATATGCCCGGCATTGTATCAGACAGTTTACCTAAATTACCTAAGTGGGCTTTCACAATTTATGTATATTATCTAATTGAGTCCTCACAATAACTTGGCCCCATTTATTAGTTTAGGAGAGGCTCAAAGGGATTAAAGTAATTTGAGGCTTCATAATCTAGACATTATTTAATGAAGCCTCACAGTAACTATACTTATTAGTTGGCGACTCAGATACTCAAAGAGATTTAAATACTTTGCTCAAAACCATACAACTATTAAGGGGCTGAACTAGTATTTGATCTCACATAGGGTGCAGATAACAAGTATAGCTAATAAAAAGACACCTAAGGAAACTGACCTACCCAGGTGGACTTAAGCCACTTTTTATAGAGTATAGCATGGTGGCCTGGCTACTGCAGGAGAATGTGAGAAGTGTTATCCCAGCCTTCTCTCGCTCTCTTTTTTTTAAAGAAATTATTATTTCCATAGGTTATTGGGGAACAGGTGGTGTTTGGTTACATGAGTAGGTTCTTTAGTGATTTGCAAGATTTTGTTGCATCCATCACCCAAGTAGTATACACTGCATCCAATTTGTAGTCTTTTATCCCTTACCCTCTTCCCGCCCTTTCCCCTTGAGTCCCCAAAGTCCACTGTCTCATTCTTATGCCTTTGCATCCTCATAGCTTAGCTGCCACTTATGAGTGAGAACATACAATATTTGGTTTTTCATTTCTGAGTTACTTCACTTAGAATGATAGTCTCCAATCTCATCCAAGTTGCTGCAAATGCCATTAATTCATTCCTTTTTATGGCTGAGTAGTGTTCCATTGGATGTATATATCACAGTTTATCTACTCATTGATAGATGGGCATTTGGGTTGATTCCACATTTTTGCAATTACAAATTGTCCAGCCTTATGTCCAAGGCTGTTGCTGAACCAACCCCAGGGTATACTGTGTTCAACTGACTGTATTGTAGCACTTACACCATTGTGGTATATTTCTCATGAAATGTCTCTCTCTCCAATTAGACCTTGAATTACTCCAAGGTAGAATCAGAGAAAAATCCCACTGACTTATATCACACTGCCTAGTACATAGCTTTTCAGTAATGTACGTGATGGGTTCTGGACACACTACTCCAGTGTATGGGACCCTGGCACACTGAGTATCTTAAGCTGAAGAAAGCTGAGAAAACTGCAGAAGCTGGAAGATTTCTCTGACCTTCTCTTGTCCCTACTGTCCTGAAGCAGGTCATAAAACTAGCTGACCTATCCTTGAAGTAGGTCATTTTCCTCCCTATACTCAGAGGAAAAGAATGTTCTTATTCTCAAAGACACAATGACACCCAGACGAATCTGAACAAACAGGGCTAAGTTCCCCCAAGTTTATTACCAGTAGGACACTCCTTTTGTCCTCCAATCATACTTCTGCAAGACTGTCCATAAAAATACACTTCTCATCTTTCCTTTGGGTCTTCATTTGTAAGGAATCGTGTGTGATTAAAACCATAAAGTTGTACACTTTTTTAATCTTTCTTTTGTTGTCGGGAATCTCAGCTATGATTCTTGTAATGGGTGAGAAATCTTTTTCTCTGCTACATTTGCTAATAATATAATCTCTTCTATTTTTATATGCCTGCCCCCTGACATCATCCCATCTTCTCCCAAGTTGCCCCACACTAATATTAAAGAGTCACAGATGGCTGGTGTTAAGAGTTAAAAATAAATATCTTTTCTTTGCAACCTTAGGTTCATGGCTGAGGCCCCTATAACAAAAGGCAGATTAACAAGAAAAAACATACAGATTGATTTAAGTACTACGTGATATGGGAGTCTCTGCATAAGGAAAGGAAGACCCAAAATAAACAGGTAAACGTGCATTTTTGTGCTTATGTTTGATAAAGAGTAGACAGTTGTGGAGAAATATGATTGGACCAAAAGTGTGTGACCTAATGGTAATAAACTGGGAGAAAGTTAGCGAGACCTGTTTGTTCAGATTTTTCTCTATGTCATTGTGTTTTCAGAGATAAAGACACCGGTGCGCTGGCTCAAGCCTGTAATCCCAGCGCTTTGGGAGGTCAAGACAGGCAGATCACGAGGTCAGAAGTGCAAGATCAGCCTGGCAAATATGGTGAAACCCCAACTCTACTAAAAATACAAAACTTAGCCAGGCGTGTTGTTGCATGCCTGTAGTCCCAGCTACTTGGGAGGCTGAGGGAGGAGAATCACCTGAACCTGGGAGGAAGAGGTTGCAGTGAGCTGAGATCGCACCACTGACTCCAGCCTGGGTGACAGAACAAGGCTGTCTCAAAAAAAAAAAAAAAAAAAAAAAAGAGATAAAGACATTTCTTTCCTCCAGGTGTAGATGTGCACCTCTGGCATGAAGATCTTATGACTTGCTTCAGGGGTGAGGGGCGGGAGAAAAGTCAGAATGACTTTCCTAGGTTTTATAGTTTGCTTCAGGTAAGAAGGGTGAGGGGAAGGTGAGAGAGGCCCTTCTGCTACTGCTGTTTTCTCAAATGCCAAGGTGCTATGTTTTGAGGTGGCACGTCCTGAACTTTATCACTGGACAATTTGCTAGGTGTATAATCCTTGCTTCTACTACTGTTTTACTTCTGCAACTATTGGACAATATGGTAGCATCAAATGATGGACAGGCATCAAATAGACTATCTCCATCATCACAGGTCACAAAGCTGTGAGATTTGGAGGAAATTATTTAAATTCTTAGGGCTTAGTTTTTGTTCGTAAGCTATGGACAAAAATCAAACCTACATTATAAAGTTTATTGAATAATTTAATGAGATAATATATCTAAAAAGCTTAATACAATGTCAGTTATATAGATCCCAGAAACATTATCTATTAATATTGTTATTCTGGGTCAAATAATTATAATTTCATAATTTTTTTCCATATTGGCATTCATATAACTTTTTTTTTAAGAATACAGATTGACATGGAAAACTTATTTTCAGGAGTTTTAAAGAATAGAAAATGTAATAAAGGATTGATGAGACAGTACCATTGTGACTATCCACCTTAATACATTTTCTCAGATAAAAACGTACACATCTAAAACTGTCCCACACTGGCTATCTCAGTGAAAAAACAAGACTGACCGATATATGTGAAATACCAGAAGCAACGTGATTACATGAGAATTCTGCTGGAAAACTGAGCTGAGTGATTTGTGGCTTAAAAATACCTGACTTTTTGAGCATTTTAATTTCTGTTTTAACTTCTTTTTTTAATGAGGACAATGTGGAGGTTTGCTTTAACCAGAATGGAAATGACTTATTATTTTTTTTCCCTAGATGTCATGGTGCTGTTGCTTAGATTGAAAAGAGGAAGAAAACAGGGAAGCAGGTGAAATGAGAAGGCAATCAAATCAGCAGCTGAGCTTTAGGAAACTATTTCAAGTATTGAGCAAAGCAGTGGAAGAGATGGGAGGGGAGAAACATTCTTGGAAATTTGATAAGAGGGGGACGATTGCCTCAGGAGGTAAATACAAGAGTGTGTGTACAGTACTCGGCTTTCTCATACACGCACGTGGTTAGGCTGAGGATTTCCAGGGCCTTTTCTAAAATGAAGGAATCTCCTGAAGCAGTTGGGCTGAAGCACAGATCCCCAGTCCTTGAAACCTGAGCAGGCCTAGAAGCAGAGCCCAAGGATGAAATCCTAGCATGCTTATCAGCTGCACAATCTCACCCTTAGCAAATTCTGTGTTTGCTAAACACCTTGTTCCTGTATATACAGCTCTGAAAGGGAATGCCCTCTCATTTTCAACATTCTGGGGCTAATGTTCTACATCAGTCAGGGCTGCCATCATGGATCCGACATTCTTCCTTTTCAATCCACGTGAGTTTCCTTTTTTCATGATGTGAGCAAATTGAAACCTGTGTGCTAGTACCTTGCAAAACGTACCCCGCCACAGAGAAGCTTTCTGATTAGCCTAGTCCTGTTATAATCATTGGTTTTGCAAGAGTAATTCAGGAAATGTTCTCAATACAACCTAATTCCCACACGCGCAATGAAACACAGGAGGATTTTGCAGGTAGATATTTAATATACAAATAGTCCAAAGGAGCTGTTCAAACACATTTTGAGGATCCAGCTAGTTAAATACGTGAGGATCGTTGCCAAGAAACATTGTAGTATTCTTTTTCTCTCCAGAAATGCCGAAGATAATTGTCTTTTAAAGGTAAGAAGATACTTGAAACCAGATCTGCCTGCATTCCAAGCCCTACAGGTAGTCTGAGACGTTTATGATAATGAAACCCTCCTTTAGTCATTTACATTTCTTTAGTGGTTATTTATGCAAATGCACAGATTTTTCACTACCTAGAAACAGATTCACGGATGAATGAATCTCCTCCTCCTAAAGAAAGCATTCCAGCCCTTCTAGACAGGAAGTCTCGAAAAGAATATTTGTTGGGTTGATTATAAGCTACTTTGCTATCCTACTACACTGAGTTTTGGAAAATAAATAACTATATTTGTGACTGTAGCAGAACTGAGCCTTCAGAGGAATCACATTTTCACATAAAGAAGCAATTCTAGTATTTTAAAAATCGTTGTAAGAACCTCATACTACGCAGTGGATATAAAAATTAAAAGTCCTCAGTGTCTCTTCCACACACATCTCCAACATAAGGAGAGACATCTCAAAGGAAAAAACAAGCAAATAAAACATGTATGCAGTTGTCTTTTGCTTGAAATGTTAGCAGAGAAAGGCCTGGTAAGGTTTCTGCTCAGAGAAAAGGTGGTGGCCCCCTGGGATGGATCCCGGATTGTGGAAGGTTACTGATACCAGTTGGGTGGGGATGATATTGGAATCACCCATCCAACACAGAGAAAACCATACTCATGCACTAGAAAACCAGTGAAGAAACAAAAATTATAATGAGTTCTGGCTTATTCTCAACCATGCCAGAAATAATGGTTTCTAATTTGATACAGTGTCGGAATCATATGAATGTATCACTTAGGAATCAAGTTGTTTCATGCCATTTCACTCACTGATGAAATAATCATTTAAATAGATATGAATGATGGTTAAAAGAATTTTACTTCTGCCTTTTTATTGTGATAGATGGCTCCAGGTAAGCCTGGTTTGCTTGATTTTCAAACTCTGATTTCTTTTATTTAACAATCTGAAAATGCCCCAAGGCTTTTGCACTTTCTAAGTTCATGTTGGCTTTGTAAAAAATTTCAACTTAGCACTGATTTTTTTTGTTTTTTTGGAGACAGGGTCTTGCTCTGTCACCCAGGCTGGAGTGCAGTGGTGCCATCTTGGCTCACTGCATCTTCAACCTCCTGGGCTCAAGCAATTCTCCTGCCTCAGCCTCCCAGGTAGCTGGGACCACAGGTGCACATGACTTTGCCTGGCTAATGTTTTTTTTTTTTTTTTTTTTGGAGAGGCAGGGTCTCACTATGTTTCCTGGACTGGTCTTGAACTCGCGGGTCACGTAATCCTCCCACCTCAGCTTCCCAAAATGCTGAGATTACAAAAGCATGAGCCACTGCCACCAGCCTGCACTAAATTTTTAAAGGATAGCACAAAAATTGCATTACATTCAAATTCATTACAAATGTTATATTTTGGTTTGGAAAAGATGGTTCTGAGTTCTGTCATCCAAAATATCACCAAAATGGCTAAATAGTAGAAAGAGAAGCCTTATTTGCAAGCTGGAAAGAGAAAGTCTCTAGCATGGAACAAAGGTGCTCTCTTGCAAGAGGGGAAGGGACAGGTTGGGTTTTAGTCTCACAGGGCCTGTATCATATTCGACTGGTTTTGGGGGAAAGCTATACATATTTATGAGGCGAGCTGAGTACATGTGTGATGGATAAACATATGTGTAACATACATCCATATTCACTTTGGGTTTTAGCATTAAAATGAGGTGGAATTTGGCTTTTTACACCAAAAAGTGAACTATGGGACAAAAAGATGGTTTGTGCGCAGCCTCTGTGAGCTGCTGAAACCTGAGGTCTGTAACAGCTTATCAGAAGAGGATGTTAGGATAAGGCCCGGCCTCTGTCCAATCAGAGTTACAATTAGGTTGGAAATCAGAGCTGACAGATCCTATTGTTAGGGAGTTTAGCCCTAGGAATTTAGAAATTACCCAAGTCAGCTGGGCCCTGAACCCTCCACCCATAGGTGACTTTGTCTCCTTAATCTTTGGGTCCATCTCAGTGGATAAAGTGGTGTCTATTTTAGCATCTCAGATCACAGTTCCTATGCACATCACAAGGTGCACATGCAAACAATACATGAACCCAGTGTTTGAGTTTGAACATGGCTACCAGCACAAACCATGGAGAAAGAGGGATCTTGGTGTGAATCCAGCTCTGCCATGTTCTACGCATGTCACCTTGGGCATGGTGTTTAGCTTCTGCTCAGTTCTTTCCTATACAGAGCTGGATTGATAAAGCCTAACTCGAGTGAGAATTAAATGAGGTAATCATTCAATAAGACAATCAGTCAATCAAATGCTATTGAGTATTTACCAATTACCAAAGACCAAGTCTGAAACATAACTCTCAAAAAATAACAGTAGTTATTATTAGAAAGCTATATTAATTTCCATCCTTCTCCTTTTGGATCAATTTACAGGGCCATCCACCACTAATAAACAACTTAGCCCAGAAGGTAATCAGATTTCACTAATTTGGGTATATTAACTCATCTTTAATTTTTAAAGGAGAAATGTGGCAAGATTTTTTTTTCTAATTTTACTGATGAAAACAGTGATGTTTAGAAGTTTGTGAAGCTCTTACAATGCCACAAAACTATCTAAGATCAGGTCTATAACTTATAGGCACAACTTACAATCCCCATTTTGGAAAAAGTTCAATTTACTTTTGTTTTGCCATCTGCAAACTAGCATATAGGGATAATGTAATGGTTATGAGAACAAGCAAAAATTACATGTAAGAATGATGTTTGTTCAAGCAAACTAAATATGGCCTGTACTTCTATATTTGAGTCCTTGTGGTTGAACTGTAACCCAGCTTAATAGTCAGACAAAATTGAAAACCCAATAGAATGCACCTGTAACAATGGCTGAGTGTTGGCCAATCCCAGTGGCCATACTTCAACCACTCACAGACTGCTAAGTGTTCAAACTGTGTTCAAATAAGGCGAACACCAAACTGTAACCAATCTCGCTGTTTCTGTACCTCACTTCCGATTCCTGTACGTCATTTTACCTTTTTGTCTATAAATTTGTTCTGACCATGAGACACCCCTGGAGATTCTGTGAATCTGCTATGATTCTGGGGGCTGACCAATTCTCAAATTGTTCATTGCTCAATTAAACTCCTTTAATATGGCTGAAGTTCTTCTTTTATCATATTTAATTCCAATAATTACTAAAGTAATATTCCTCTATCTATATGACTTATAAATGAAAACTCAGTTTCAATTTACACTTCCACCAACAGAGTATAAGAGTGCCAAAGTATCAACCTTTGGCAATATTGACATTTTAACAATGCAATTATTAAAACTTTGTGTTTTTTCTTTGAGACAGTCTCGCTCTGTGACCCAGGCTGGAGTGCAGAAGTGCGATCTCTGCTAACTGCAACTTCCTCCTCCGGGGTTCAAGCCATTCTCCTTCCTCAGCCTCCCAAGTAGCTGGGACTGCAGGTGTCTGCCACCACACCTGGCTAATTTTTGTATTTTTAGTAGAGACAGGGTTTCACCATATTGGTCAGGCTGGTGTCGAACTCTTGACCTCAGGTGATACGCCTGCCTTGGCCTCCCAAAGTGCTGGGATTACAGATGTGAGCCACCGGGCCCGTCCTAGTCTCATTATCATTTTAATTACTATTTCTCTTTTCCCATGTTAATTGCCAATTTGTGTTTCTCCTCCATCATATTGCCTCTGCATTTCCCTTAAATTTTTTTCTATAGTGTTGATACTCTTTAAAAAAACTGATTTGTGGGAGTTACATAAGACTACCAAAGATACTGATCTTATGGATATAGTTGCATATATTGTCAAATTTGAAATTTGTCTTTTACCTTTTTTTGATGCTGTCATATATATGTCATATAGATGCTTTAAATTTTCTATGTAGCAATACTGTTGATCCTCTTCAATATAAATTCTAAGATATATATCTTTCTAAAGAAAGTCTTTTTGGCCAGGCACAGTGGCTCACGCCTATAATCCTAACACTTTGGGAGGCTAAGGTGGGTGGATCACTTGAGTTCAGAAGTTCGAAACCAGCCTGGCCAACACAGTAAAGCCCCATCTCTACTAAAAATACAAAAATTAGCCAGGTATGATGGTGTGCGCCTGTACTCCCAGCTATTTGTGAGGCTGAGGCAGGAGAATCTCTTGAACCCAAGAGGCGGAGGTTGCAGTGAGTCAGAATCATGCCACTGCACTCCAGCCTGGGCAACAGAACAAAACTCTATTTCAAAAAATAAATAAATAACGCAAGCCTTTTCAACCTCAAGTTTATAAAGATAATATCCCACTTTTTTCTATTACACTCGTAGTTTTATTAATTGGTTAATTGGGGTTTAGACGTTCAGTTTTCCTCCACTGTGTACACAGTTCCCTCTATGCTGATTTGAAACCCCCGTTTGAGTGTCAGTGCTGTGGCAGCGTCATTCTGCTGTTGCCCCAATTCACGGTCCCCTGAGTCCATCAGGAGCTGACCTTCACTTCTCCACCTTTAATTTGGGTTGGCCTTGCTACTTTGGCCACAAGAATGCAGCAGAAGTGACAATGTGCCAGTCTCAAAAGGCCATGACTGTTGCTGCTCTTTCTCAACAAGCCTACACTAGCCTAGGATGAGAGGACATCTGGAGGCAGACTGCATTCCCCAGCCTAGAACAATTTACAGCTGGCCCACCCTCAAACACGCAAGAGAGCCCAGCCAAGATCAGAACTGCCCAACTGGCTTGTACATTCATGAAAAATAGCAAATGCTTATTATTTTAAACCACTGAGGTTTTATTAAACATCAGAGCCTAGCTGATATACACGAAAGTTTCATACATGCACTCTTTCCAGACGTTCTGCTCTATCGGTTCTAGGCATGTTCCTGCAGCATGTGTGTCCCTATTGCCATTCTGCTGGGCGTTTTCTGCCCAGTCCTTAGGTGTGTGCAGCATGAGGTGTAGTGAGTGACAGTCCTCTGCTTGGCATGTCACAGATTCTCCCACATCCTCTAAATGCTTCTGGCAAGGGCTTGCTGTTTCCCTTCATAAATGTCTGTTCGACACCTTCTACGTTCACAGTGTCATGCTAAGTTCTCTAGGAGGTAAGAGGATGAGTGTGAAACAGCATGCTGGATTGCCCTAGGTGTCACCGCACTTAGGTACTGAATAACTGTGTGCTGAAGAAAGTAAAAATAATTTATATGTCATTCTCTCCTAGAGTAAAGCATAGATCCCTCTTTTCACCAAAGGCAGATGATCACTCCCTCCTGCTCAATGTGTGGTTGGAAATACATGTAGGACAAGAAGAGAAAGGCATGGACAAATAAGGTCTTATGGTATATAATCCACACAATGACTCTATAAGATAAAGCTACTTTATTTTATGAAGTTGAAAACTGAGTATCTATATGAAGAGACTTTCCTGTTTTGCCAAAATTTTCTAATGAACAGAAATGTGTGTCTGGCAGCAGTCTGGATGGTTCAGTGGCTGAAGTGTGTTCAATCTCGAATTTATACTCTCATCCCTTTTCTCATTGTATACGATAAAGCCAGACAGTAACTGTACTGTATCTCATTTTATGTATTAATAAAATTGCAGCATGTTGTGAGGTTTAATTAGATAATAAAGCACTTGAAGACCCCTCCTTGATAAGACTGTAAGTGAATAATATTGCTAATTTAGTAATCATCATATACAGTGACAAATTTCCCCTAATATGTTCAGTAAAACCCCAGACAATCACATCAGCTTTGGGTATGTTAAAAAACAAGAACTGTTGAGGACCTTCGTCTTGGGATGGATGAACTATGTCGTGCTCACTCTCGTTTTTAAATTTCTATTTATACCTCCTCTTCATTTAAATGTTTAATTAGTAAGAAACACTTCCATGCATTATAATTAAATGCAAGCACAGATTCTTCACCACAAAAGAGTCATTTTCCATTCAGTTTATACAAAGTTTTGTTTTGTCCCTGAATGAATCAATATGAAAATTAAGCTCATTGTCTGAAAGCCTTAAAAAGAAGTATCACTGTCATAATACAAGGAAGATTCAAATGAATTAAAAGTCTCAAAGCATATCCTTTTAGAATAATTGCGTGCTATATTCTTGCAGCCCTTAAAGGTAGCTTTCCCAGAGAAAAGAAAAATGAACAAAGGAGGCCTTTCGTTCCAGTTCATCTTCTTTAGGAGCTGGAACCTTTTCACAGTTGAAGCACAATTTTTCACTTTTAATTGGTTAGCTTGTAATGGGAAGATTGTGGGACAAAAAGCAATCCTTGTTCTGATTAGTGATGGAGGGGACCTGTGAGCGTTGGGAGGTTTGGAGGTAATGAACAGAATAAAAGACCTCATGTTGACGTGTTTATTGGGATCTTCTCCAAACATTGACCCTTTCGGAGCTGCAGAATTTGGCTAGAAATCCTCTACATAAGAATGTGCTGAATCTAGGAAATTCTCATTTTATCTCTTCAGTCCTCATTCTGGTCTTCGTGTTCCAAAGTTCCTGTGAAATGTATACATGTCTGTGCATGTGTCAATGTCTGCTTGCATCTGTGGTAAAGAGAATGACAATTATCCCTTAAATTCCTTTTATGTTGAAAATCGTGCTTGATGTAACATATACCGAATTTTTTTTATCTTAGTACTGGCTTGAGAGCCAAGGCTAGAAATACAACGAGATGTAGAAGCTTTTCTCCTGATACCTCTGTTCTTGTGTTAGCACCTCACTGTTTCCACGTCAGCCAGTACCCTAAGTTAAAGATATTCCAGCATTAGTAGGGTAACTATAGTTTATAATAATCTGTTTTGTATGTTTCACAATAGCCAGAATAATTCTAATGGTTCTAGCATAAAGAAAAATGTTTGCAATGATGAATATCTGAAGTACATTGATTTGATCTTTACAAATTATATGAATGTACTAAAATATCACATGTCCTCCATAACTACGTACATCTATTATGCATGGATAAAAAAAATAAAAGAAGATATCCAACATGAAATAGGCTCCTTTCCCCTACCTTAAAATATATAATGGGCATGAGTTGAAAGTGCACTGGATATAGGATGGCTCATATTTGCCCAAAATGCTTGTTCATTTTGTTTTGGCATGATTGCGTGTTACCCACTCTTTTTGTTCAAAGAAGAACAGATAATTCCAGGGTTTTCTGTGTACAAACTGCACCATATTTAAACAGAGACAGATGGTGTCTTAATTATTGTGGTGTCCAGAAGCTAATATGTATGAATCTGTCCACCAGCATTTAAATGGGAGTGGTCCTTCTCTAATGACAGGGGGAAAGACAATGGAAATCACCATACCATTAGAAAAGGGAACCACAAGCCCACCAACTGCATTGATGCCATATCGGTTTATGTTCACGTGAACTAGGAACTTGAAGTAGAGTCCATGGATATGGGTTATGTTGAAAAGAAATTTATAAATAGATATATAGATAGATACTTTTTTCTCCAATAATTTGTCACACTCTATTGCCCCAAATGCTCACACCATGATCCGATAGAGACAGTCAAATAATTTTCTAAAACGCTCACTTAACATTTTATTGGTGACTTTAACTCTGCCATTTGTGTCTGAAGCATCAACGGGTTTACTTAACAAGAAGATCTGCATAGCCATGAGATACCCAGGAGAGCTGACTCATCTGCTGATATGGCAGCAATGAATCAAATGCACTTCCGTAAGGAAGGCAGGATAAAAACCCTTTCCTTCACTCCCAGATGCTGACATCTGATTGAAGAATCTTTTGCTGACAACTGTGGCCAGCAAAGTGCTCTTCTCTTGGCTACTTCTGAAGTATAGTGCAGCTCAACTACGATTTCCCAGTGTCCCTAACCCCAGCTCTGATCAGCTGCTCAGCACAATAGACATTTGTGAACATGTGTTCTCAGGCCAGAAGACATTCACCTTTGCACTCCCAGGAGAGGTCCTCTGCCCTTCCCTGCCTTGTGTCTAACTCAGCTCACACTCTGCCTCTTGGTGAAGTCAGAGAGTTGGCGCTTCTCTAACCCTTGGAGTCTAAGCATAGTTAGACTCCTCTCTCTGGGATATAATTACTTGTTTGAGAGAGGGACTTTTTAAAGTCATGTTTAAAAATTACTATGATACACATAAGTGTCAACTGGCATAGTCAATTGTGAAATACATGTTTCAGAAAAGGATGAGGAAACAAGAAATAAAAAGTTATTAATAGTACAATTAGTTTGTGAAAAAAATTATGGAAAACAGAATGTATGCATTCTCTCCAACACATAAGACACTTTTTCATTTCAGAAAGAAAAAAATGGCACTATTACGGTGGAGAAAGATGGCAGATGGGTTGTGTATTAGGCTGTTCTAGCATTGCTATGAAGAAATGCCTGAGGCTGGCAATTTATTTTTATTTATTTATTTTTGAGATGGAGTCTCACTCTGTTGCCCAGCCTGGAGTGCAATGGCACCATCTTGGCTCAATACAACCTCCGCCTCCCAGGTTCAAGTGATTCTCCTGCCTCAGCCTCCCGAGCAGCTGGGATTATAGGTGCGCACAACCATGTCCAGCTAATTTTTGTATTTTTAGTAGAGACAGGGTTTCATCATGTTGGCCAGGTTGGTATGGAACTCCTGACCTTGTGATCCACCTGCCTCATCCTCTCAAAGTACTGGGATTACAGGCATAAGCCACTACGCCCGGCCTAGGCTGGTAATTTATAAGAAAAGAGATTTAATTGGTTCATGGTTCTATAGGTTGTACAGGAAGCAAAGTGGCATCTGCTTCTGGGGAGGCCTCAGTAGGCTTCCAATCATGCAGGTGAAGCAGGAGTAGGCACATCACATGGCGAAAGCAGGAGCAAGAGACAGTGAGTGTGGGGAGGGAGGTGTCACCCTTGTAAATGACCAGATCTTGCAAAAACTATCGTGAAGACAGCAGTGTGGGGTAGGAGGTGTCACACTTTTAAATGACCAGCTCTCGCAAGAACTCACTATCGTGAAGATGGCACCAAGCCATGAGGGATCATCTCCCAAGATCCAAACCAGGCCCCTACCAGGCCCTACCTCCGGCAGTGGGGATAAGAGTTCAAAATGAAACTTGGGTGGGACAAACATCCAAGCTCGATCAGATTGTAACCCCTTATTAAGGTCACATCCCCAGTAAAGTGACATAATCGTAGCACACTATGAGCTCCATGACACGACGCATTCAGAAGGACATACTCATGCTTCTGCGGTTGTCTTTCCAAAAATGTACAACCTCAATCTAATCATGAAAACTCACACAAACTCAAATCGAGAGACTTTCTACAAATATAACTGACTTTCAAGTGTCTAGGTCATAAAAGAAAGGCAGACTAAGGAATCCTAATTGACCAGAGGTGAGCAAGGTATGACAACTAAGTGCAAAGAGGGATTGTAGAGTGAAGAGAGACCCTTTCAGAGGAAGCTGCCAAAGTCTGAGTAAAGCCTGTAGGTTACTTAATAGCAACAGAGCAGTGTTGCTAGCATTAGAAAAACTGAGTGAAAGATATACAGGGACTCTGTACTGTTTTTACAATTTTTCTGTAGGTCTAGAGTTATTTCAAAAGAAAAAAATAGGATAATACAAATGCTCCTTGACTTACAATACTGTTATATCCCAGTAAACCCATCCTAAGTTGAAAATATGATCAATCCAAGATGCATTTAATACACCTAACCAACCAAACATCACAGTTTAGCCTAGCCTACCTTAAATGTGCTCAGAACACTTACCTTAGCCTACAGTTCAGCAAAATTATCTAACACAAAGCCTGTTAGAGTGTTGAATATCTCATGTAATGTATTAATTACTATGCTGAAAGTAAAAGATGAAATGGTCATATGGTAATTCAAAGTATGGTTTCTACTGGATGTATATTGCTTTCCCACCACCCTAAGTCAAACCATTGTTAAGTTAGAGACCATTAGTAATTAAGTTTTATTGATCACTGTGTGCTAAACACTATTCTAACTCATATATATGTAATCTCATATAAATGCTTTCATTTACTCTTTGGAAAGTCCGAAAAGGTAGGGAATACTATTACCCTCATTTTAGAAATGCAGAAACTGTGGCATGAAGAGATTAGGTAACTTGCTCCAGTGAAGAGATTGGGCAAGGCCAGAGCCAGGATTGGGACCCAAGGCATCTAGATCTGAAGATCATCTGACTTCCCCCAGGTTTCTTTACTGACTTTTAATATGAATCAAGTTAACTGTAATCCCTTAAGGAGCATGTTCGAGAAATAATTTAGGTTCCCACATAGCCAGAAATGGAAAGATACGGTTGAAATGAAAGCTTACCTAGAAGAGCATAAGAAACTCTGCAGGTACTGATGTGGCTTCTTCAGCCTCTGGTACAGAAGAACGTGTGCATTGCTGAAAAGGGGAAGATTTTCCTATACCACTCAGTGGTGCTTGTGAAAGCTTGGCCACTGCCTTTCTGCAGAAGGTGGGGGGGGCGGGGTGGGGGGGTCCTGCAGCATTCACCTGTTCTCTTGGTGAAATGTTCCTACCTTGGACAATTTCAAGCAACCAACATGATTGGTTGACATCGGCCTCAAAATTCATAAAAAAATTTACAGTTAGCTTTTGAGCAGGCTCTAGCACATTACTTAATTAACATTACAATGGCCATGGCATCTTATTTATTTATTTTTAAAGTACAGAGAGAATGAAAAGTAGGTGGAAAAATGCAAAATATGCCTTCCATTAATACATCTAATTCTTGTGCAAACATCAAGAAGAACATGCAAAAAAAGCAGCTCTGTTTCTGTGGGGCTGGTCTGTGTTACGAGTCAATTCTTTCTGTAAGACTAAGTCATTTATAATAGTTTTGAAATTTGATTTTTCTTGCTTACTTTGTGACCTGTTCACATTTACACAGCAAGCGGTCTGCTCGTGCCACAGTGACTCAGGGCATAGACAGGAGGAACCCAATCAGAAGCACCTTCCAGACAGCGTCTACAGAGTTTGAAGGCTTTTTAAAGAAGTCACAAATTTAAAAATAAAGTGTATAAATATGTAACTCATACTGAAAAATATGATATATCCATGGAAAACACAGAAGCAAAGCTGTTGGTGGGGGAAATAACAACCTTACATTGTTTATTTTTATTTGTGTGTGTTTGTGCATTTTGTGTATTCCAATGCAAATCTTCTTGGAAAGGAAAGTGAGTGAGTGGCTATGGAGAAAAAAGGATTTCTTGGTGAACCAGATAGAATGCCTGGTGGCACATTGAATTATCCCACACTCAACTCCTTCACTCTCCTCCGCAACATACACACAACCACTTTGATGACCTAGATTACTCTCATTCATTCAAAACCACAAATTTAATGATTTTCTACTACCTGCTAGGCATTTTTTTCTAGACTGAAGACAGAATATTGAATGTTTTCTGCTCTCATAAAGCTGGTATTCAAAAAGTGATTTTTTTTTTTTTACATTTTTGATACATGTTATGGAATTAAAGGAAGATATACGACTGTATTAATCCATTGTCATGCTGCTATAAAGAACTGCCCAAGACTGGGTAATTTACAAAGGAAAGAGGTTTAATTGACTCACAGTTCAGCCTGGCTGGGGAGGCCTCAGGAAACTTGCAATCATGGCAGATGGCACAGGAGAGGCAAGACACCTCCTTCACAAGGCAGCAGGAAGAAGAACAAATGCAGGTAGAACTACCAAACACTTATAAAACCATCAGATCTCGTGAGAACTCACTCACTATCCTGAGAACAGCATGGGGGAAATAGCCCCCATGATTCAATTACCTCCACCTGCTCACTCCCTTCACAGGTGGGGATTATAAGGATTACAATTTAAAATGAGATTTTGGGTGGGCACAGCCAAACCACATCAGTGACTGAGTAATGAGCAATCTAATGTAGCCTGGAGGCATCTGGCAAGGTTTCCCTGAAGGAGTTTCCAGAGAAAGATCCCTAAGAAGCAAAGTATGCTTAGGAGTTATCTACATGAAGCCCACCACTGAGCAGAAAGCTACCCCAAGTATAGGGAACCACATGCTCAAAGGTTTTGAGGCAGAAGGAGTCAAGAACTGAAAGGTCATTGGGTTGGGAGCTTTGAAAGCCAAAAGCACAAGCAGGAACCCCCTCATTAAGGCTCTTGCAGGTCATGTTGTCGTACTCATACTTTAGCCTAAGAGCAGAGGAGGCCATTAAAAAGTGAAGCAGAGTATGACATAATAAAAGCTGCAATTAAAGTAAATGCAGAACTTGCTTAGCTTAGGCTATAAACCCTTCGACTATGAACTGCAGAGTGGTTCAGTTAGTTCATATTGAAAGCAGGTGACACCAGCATTCTGCTAGGCAGTTAACTACTTTTAGTAGAAGTGAGGGGGTGGACAGGGAGCTAGCATACTTTGTGCAAAACAAACTATTATTTTAAGTTCTAACTGGGAGCTCATATTTCCTAACTGAAAACCTGTAATATTGCTGTAATCAGAATTCTTAAGTGTTTGCTTTTTAAGTTTATGTTTTGTTTTTAAAGAAGAGTCTAGATTTATAAGGCCTTACTAAGCATTCCAAAACTACAAATAGAAGGAGATGAATGTATTTAATTCCTTTGGAACATATAAAGTCTACCACTCCCATATGGGTTTATTTTCCTCACCAATGGATTTTCTAGTATCTATTATTTAATGAGCACTGGCTTCTGTTTGCCAGATGGCAAATTGAGCCCATGGTAAGCCCCAAACCTCACCCCAAATTCCATGGCAATGACAGAAGACATATAAAAATAAGGGGGAATAGTCTGTGACACCCTGGAAATCAGAGGTTAGGCCCATCAATATACAAGGAACTTTGGGGAGTTTCTAATGCAAGGCACCTGGGATTAAAAAGGAGGACTAATCAGTGAAGAAAATCCCAGGAGTCAAGACAAGCCAGGGCAAGCTGGGCCTGAAGGGGTGCTGGATGTCTTTGCCAACAAAACCCCTCAAAGTGTCCTAAAAATCAGTAGTGAGAGAGGTCTTATAATCTTCGGGAAAGGACCAACATATTCAACTTTACAAAAAGTAAAAACTTTTGTGAGGCAAAAATGAAGTTATTGAGAACTACAAATACAAACAGTAACAGCAAATGGAAAATATTTCTGCAACACAGAGACAGATAAAGGCTTAATACTTTTATTATATAAAAAGTGTTTTAAGAAACATTAAGAAAAATACGAATACCACAATAGAATAATGGCCAATAACCAAAATGGTAAGTTGTAAAAGAATACAAGTGACCATAAATTTGTTTTGTTTTGTTTTATGCTCAAATTATCAATAATCAAAAGAACTTAAAGGAAAACGATAAACTCTCTTTTTAAACCCAGCAGCTTAGCAAACATGGCGCTACCCAGTGCTGATGAGTGTGGAACACTACTCCTGTGGGAGTGCCAGCTTTTAGGAGGAAAACCTGGAAATCAGTATTACAAGGCTCGGAAATGTGACAGACTTTAATCTACCAATTTCTTTTTTAGGGCCAGGCCCAGTGGCTCACGCCTGTAATCCCAGCACTTTGGGAGGCCAAGGGGGGTAGATCACTTGAGGTCAGGAATGCAAGACCAGCCTGGCCAACATGGTGAAACCCTGTACTTACTAAAAATACAAAAATTAACCAGGTGTGGTGATGGGCACCTGTAATCCCAGCTACTCAGGAGGCGGAGGTTGCAGTGAGCCGAGATTGTGCCACTGCACTCCAGCCTGGGCCACAGAGTGAGACTCTGTCTCAAAAGAAAAAAAAAAATTCCTTTCCAGGTAACAATCAGACAAATTTGCAGATTATCTGTTCTTTGGATCTTTATTTTTGGTAATTTTAGTCAGTTGGATACCCTCCCCTCAACTTCCTGACCCCATTCATGTCCCTCCCAGAATCTCAGAAGGTGAATTTATCTGGAAATAGGGTCATTCAGGTGCAATTAGTTAAAATGAGTTTTACTGGAGCAGTGTGGGACCTTAATCCAACATTATGGGTGTTCCTATAAGAAGAGAAGAGACACAGAGACACAAACATATGGGCAAAGGTCATGGAAAGACTCAGATTGGAGTAATGCATCGAAAAGGAATGCCAAGAACTGCTGGCAACTTCCAGGAAGGAATAAGCAAAGAAGCTTCCTCCCCTAGCACCTTCAGAGGGAGCATGATCCTGCCAACACCTTGATTTTGGTCTTCTGGCCTCCAGATAGAATAAATTTCTGTTTTTAAGTTCCCAGTTTTGATACTTTGTTATCACAGCTCTAGGCAACTGGTGCAAGACTAACATCAAGAAATTACTCAAATGACCACCAATGCGAATTGATTAAATAATGATAAAAACTCTGCATAGCGGCACCCTATGAAGCCAGTAGAAACAATGAGATATATCTGTGTGGATGGATATAGAAAGCTGCTGCAGGTGAAAATGCCTGGTTCTATAACAACATATATGTGATTTTATTACAACAATAAATATGCATGTGAAAAAAGAAGAAAAAGACATAACTTGAGTTGTTAGCCATGTCTTATATTTTCTATTTTATAGGTTTCTGTATTGTTTATATAGTTTTCTTTTCTTTTTTTTTTTTTTTTACAGGCAGAGTCTATGTTTCCCATGCTGGGCTTGAACTCCTGGTCTCATGGTAAGCCTCCCACCTTGGCCTCCTCAGTAGCGAAGACTACAAATGCATGCTACCACACTCAGCTCTTGCTTATTTATTTATTTTATTTATTTTTATTTATTTTTTTGAGATCGGGTCTCGCTCTGTCATCCAGACTGGAGCACAGTGGGAAGATCTTGGCTCACTGCAGTCTCAGAACTTCTGGGCTCAAATAATCATCCCACTTCAGCCTCCCAGGTAGCTGAAACTACAGGCATGTGACACCACGACAAGCTATTTTTTTTTTTTTTTTTTAGAGATGGGGTTTCACCATGTTGCCCAGGCTGGTCTCGAACTCCTGAGCTCATGGGATCCACATACTTCAGGCTCCCAAAGTGCTGGAATTACAGGCATGAGCCATTACACCTGGACACAGTTCTTGTTTATAGTTTTTAAAATGAGAATATATTACTTACAAAATCAACAAAATTCTTTAAGATATTTCCATTTTGGAAGAAAAAATACCTTTTTTTTTTTAAAAAAAGAAAAAAGTAATAAAGCACTATCCTGAGAAATACTGGTCAGTATCAAAATAATGTCATTAATATTTCTTCTCTGAATGAGTTACCTCTCACTCTCAGAATGATATTTTATTTGTAGACTTTTTTATCCTAAAATTGAATCAAATTAAAGAAGTTGGTGGCAGTTGTCTTTTCATATAGATGTTGCTGGAAGGAAAATCTTGAGATAAAAATAAAAGCTATAAAAATACATCTCCTAAAGAACCTCTTCATTAAAAGATTTTCACTTGCCATTTCTGTCTCTCCCAATGCATCAGCCAATATAGATACCTTCATATTTTTATGTGATTTATCTCATTGTGAGTTTCATTGTTATTATTCTTTCATTTTCCTTCTTTTTATTCTTCTCCTCTTTTGGTAAATAGACCTTTTTCTGAAAAATAAATTACTTTTAATGCCTCCAGTTGAAAATAATCAAGTTAAGAAGTTGCTAGATTAGAAGCAATGCCCCCAAATCAACCAATGTGTTTTCAGTACTCTTTTAGGATATAGTCCTAGAAAAATCTAATTTTTAAGCTATCCTTAACAAAAGCTTTGAAAATGATATTTGTCGTGTCTCTATACTGGATTTAATATGCTGTCTGAGTTTCCTCTCTTCAAGGGATATGTGCCATTCACTATGTTTCTACTACACTCCATGCATTTTATATATAACATATCATTTAATCCTCATAATAAATCTAAAAAGTAGCCAGTGCCATCCTTCCTTAGAAGTGAAGAAACTGAAAATCAGAGGAGTTAGTAAACACCTCAGACCACACAGCCAGGAAATGAACAAGACAAGCCTGAAATCAAATTTTTTTTATTTCCAAGTCTATGCACTTTCTATTATATACTGAAATCCCTCAGTATTATCTACATAATAAATGTGTCCCACTACATTACATAAGTTATGTGGTCTTTTTGCTTTGTTTTGGAAGTGCCCACTGCTTTATTAACTGGAAATGGAGGAATGTGAGGGCAGGTCTGGAAGTTCATGCTAAAGCAAAACACCATCTATAGAACAAAAGTTAAAAACAAATAGAAAATATGATTGTAAAAACCTGATGTGAATAAAACATAGCTTAAGCCATTTTAAAGAGTGAATCTTAGTACATGAAATAATACACACCATGCATTATAAATATCTTTAAGTATATGAAGCTTATCCTGTCTATAATAATATATAAATTATAGAAGAAACAATATTTTTAAATGACATCCTTTCTGTTCCAATCAGAATATAAAATGTCAAAGAACTGACATTTCAAAGTCATAAAGATCAAATATAACTTCTCTTACATCTCTTGTTAATATGGTAAATTTGTTATGTATCTGAGTGGGGTTTGGAGCAGAGTTTGTTAATATTGTAAGTTTGTTACACATCTGAGCAGAGTTTGGAGTAATGCATAGGTTCTCCTACAGGGCACTTGTGTGTGTCAGCTGTACCTTTTGCTTTTTTGTTTGTTAAAATGATGACCATACCCTCAGGTGGAGGCCCCCACACATTTGGAGGCAGAAATAAACGTCCTCATTTTGTTAAGGTCAGTTTAGTCAGGGCTTCCACTAACACGTGCACCCTAAACATCCAGTCTGCGGATCAGAGAGCCTGAAAGGATCTCGAGAAAACACAAATGCTGGGAAGACTTGACCATGCTCTCGAACTTAACCTAGCGGTAACTGAGCAGCTTGTTATCCAACAAGCCAGCAAGGGAGGGGTTGTATTTACTTGTTTATGTGGCTGCTTTCCTCTTTCGGACTCTGAGCTCCCTGAAAGCAGGAGGCTCATTTTTTCATTTCTGCTTTATCCTCTGTGCCCAGCGAAGTGCCTGTCAATGATGGAATGAATGAATGGGACTGACATCAAATTAGGGCAAATGACTTGAAAGTGAAGGTGAATATAGGACCTCAAAATTTTTATAATTATTGTCGGTTCATCATTATCCAACCAAAGCACATGAGACATGAAAATAGTGGACAAACGCATCCAGAACTACCCTGAGTCCTAGAGGTAGGAAATATAGCAAGATGCCAGGAGCTAGAAAGGGTGATTTGGGGAATGACTTAGGTTGGAGGCTGATACAAGCACTTTTCATCGCTCTGATGCCTTTGATTCCAGCTTTCATGTAAACAACACTATAAATGATGGAGAGGTAATTCAATCTTTTTGATTAAATATATTTATATAACAGAGTGACAATGGGGTAGTGATTGATCTATGAGGTAAAATGCAATAGGAGGAAGTTGTCAATGTATTAATTAAACAGTGAAGG
Organism: Pan troglodytes; assembly: GCF_028858775.2. Lineage (NCBI taxonomy): Eukaryota > Metazoa > Chordata > Mammalia > Primates > Hominidae > Pan > Pan troglodytes. The sequence continues at coordinate 112,446,090 of NC_072412.2, read as the reverse complement.
GAATCATCCTTCTGGAAGTTAGAAGAAAATAAATCTGTCTTGGGGGAAGGCATGTCAGGGAGGGCTGTTGAGTGGCCACGAGCCTGGACGCGAGTGAGAAGCACTGTGAAATTTGGATCTAACCACCAATTCAGATAGTGTGCAAAGAAAGATGGGGCTTTAACCAGAACATTAAAAAATCCCAGCACTTTGGGAGGCTGAGGCAGGCAGATCACCTGAGGTCAGGGTTTCAAGACCAGCCTGGCCAATAAGGTGAAACCCCGTCTCTGTTAAAAATACAAAAATTAGCCAGGCGTGGTGGCATACACCTATAGCCCCAGCTACTTGGGAGGCTGGGGAAGGAGAATCCCTTGAACCCAGGAGGTGGAGGTCACAGTGAGCCGAGATTGCGCCATTGCACTTCAGCCTGGGCATTGCAGTGAGACTCTTTCTCAAAAAAAAAAAAAAAAAAAAGGAATTGAACTTTTGAACTTGTTGTCCTAAAATTGATGGTTCATTGTTCATTTGGATGCTTAATTTTTAAAACAAGGGCCAAGATATCCTTACACAGAGGGTGAATTTCTGCAGAGTAGGAGAGGCGATGAAGGGTTGTTGCTGAAGATGCTAGTTTTGTCTCAAGAGTAATTGAAACAATGCCCATTAAAGTCTCAGGTCTCAGAGGAAATGAGGGATCATGTGATCTAACCTACAAATCCCTGCCTGGTGGCTGGAGTGGTTCCTCTGTGTCCGAGGAGAAATTGGACACAAATATTTACGGGTTGCTGCCATGACACATCAGCATATTAGCACCCTCACTCTAGCCCACTCACCGTTTCCACTCATTTCGGCTGGCTCGAGTGAAATATCACAGCAATTATAAAAGTCAAGGTGCCAGGTGGGAGAGCTTTAGGAATGGCTCCAGCAAATTGCTTCCATTTTTCAGCTCACAGTGAGAAGAAAGGCAGAAACAGAGAGAGGTGAAAAAGAAAGCCAATGAGCATGCCTAATACAGCCTGTATATCCTGCATATGTACATATATAAATATATTAAGCTTCCCTTTTGTGCCTTGGAGAGAAAAGAGCAGCAATCAGCAATTCAGGGACGATCAAATAGATTAAAGTGAACATCATATATGTCTCAGAGGAGCCAGCAATAACATCTTTTTTCTTGCTTAGCTACCTTCTCCTCTGCACTGTGAGGGAATATATTTTATTAAAAACATTTCTTTTACCTGGAGGTCCTGTCAACTAACTAACAGAATGAAAAGAAAAGAAACTGAGAGTCTTATTTGTGTGCCAAAAAATAAGCTAGTTGTGAAAATGTTATTTAAAAAAAAATGTATATCAGGAGAGAGCAAAGAAATGGCTTAAATTTTTCCCCTTCTGAAGTTGAACAGCATTTCTGCTTCCTTGTTGGCCTTCCTTTAGTATTGAGGAGATGTTTCCTTACCAAAAATAAACTCCCCACTGAAAATGGGCAATTTGCTTTTTTAAAATCTCTTTTCAAAGATACATGAAGCCTTTTATTTGAAAACTTTGTCGTCACTACAACATTGGAATTCCTTGATCTTATTTTTACTAGATAGCACAGATTTTGGAATGCATTTTATTGACAAGAGTCAGATAATGCAACTTAATCTAATTTGACCCAATATATGCTGATGTTTTCACTACAGCTGTCATGTTTTAAAATGTTAGCCAGGTTTCCTGTAGATCCATTTAAGTCTAAATTTTAAAGATAAAGACATATATGACTCAAAAATATCTAAGTTGATTCTGCTTTAGAGCTGAGATCTCCTCAATATCAACAGGGAACAGGGCAATAAAAGACCTTAATTTATCCTTCTAAAATTTTCTTTCAATTTCTGGATGTTAGAATATGGCAATAAACCGTAATTGCAAATTTCATTATTTTAGCTAGTCTTTACTGCTAGCTGTCAAAAGGATAAACACATAAACATCAAATTCCATTTTATAAAGATCACAAAACGCTTTAAAAGAGAGAGTGTTACTTTATAAATAGAAAATTTGTGTTATTTTCCTCCAGTTCTCTTAACCAAAATTGAGTCCCTCAAAGACAAACATCTAGCCTGGGATTTTCATAAATGTTGTTTCTGATGCAAAGTCAGTGTGGCATTACTAGAGGAAGGCTTATCACACATCACACACTTGTGCCTTTCAAGCAATCAGTTTAAAAACAGTTTTTGAACAGATTGCCACCCAATTTTATAACAATTGTTTTCCCCTGATTTATTTTCCTTACTTACAAAATGGGGGCTCGTACAGGAGGCAGTAGCTCTAACATCCTTGCCACTTCCCGTGTGAATGCCCATCACGTGCCAGGTCAGACAGGAAGCCAATAAAGTACGCTTTTCCGTCCATGTGAAACCAAGGCGTAACGATTTCACGTCATCTGCCAAAAGTGAAGAAGATGTAGACAGAAGATTTGAATCCAGCTCTGTCTGCCTCCAAATCCCATGAGTTCCGTGCTCCAAAGCACACAGGCGGCTGCTGCCTCTTCCTCAATGCTGGGTCCGACATTGCTGTATTCTTCTACAATCCTTCCTTCTTTATTTTTGCGTCTTCTCCATTGTACGCTGGCTAACTTTGTTTGGTCAGTCTTCTGTCTGTTCCACAATCACATGACTTCAAATGATCATCTTTCTGCTTTTGAGACAAAATGTCCCAAGGTGTTAGGACTCAGTGAATTAGGTTTCCAACTCTTATGCTCTGCTGGACCTGAGCGCATCTCACAGGGCTTGGTGATTATCTGCTCCTCACCTGTGTTAGTGAATCCACTGAACTAGAGAAGTCAGAGATGATGGCTTCCCAGCATGTTCCCTATCATATCTACAACGCAAACGTATTTGCCCTACAATGACAATTGGCAAATGTTAGCACAATCTCCAAAAATAACCAGGACATCCTACATGTTTAGAAGATGTTTCCATATTTCTTCATGCTTAAAAAAAGAATTCTGTCCCTCCCCTGTGCAGCATGCTGCACTGTACACTGGTCCTGCAGATGGATTTGCCAAAATACGATTACACTAGCCTGATCAAGAATGTAGGGAATCAACGTCTTGGGAATATGATTTCTACTAATAGATACATACATACTCTATTAGATTCCTAGGGCGCTGTAACAAATGGCCACAAACTGAGTGGTTTAAAATAATAGAAACTTATTCCTTCACAGTGAACGGGGCCAGAAGTCGGGAATGAGGCAGGGCTGCTTTCTCCTGGAGGCTAGAGGAGAGAATTTACGCCATGAGCTTCTGGTGGTTGCTGGCAACACGTGGCATTTCTTGGCTTGTAGACGCTTCACTTCAATCTCTGCCTCCATCTGCACATGGCCTTCTTCATGTGCTTCTCTGTATCCTCTCTTCTTCTTCTTTTTTTTTTTTGTTTTTTTGAGATGGAATCTTGCTCTGTCTCCGAGGCTGAAGTGCAATGGCGTTATCTCAGCTCACTGCAACCTCCGCCTCCAAGGTTCAAGCGGTTCTGCTGCCTCAGCCTACCGACTGGCTGGGATTACAGGTGCATGCCAACATGCCGGTCTAATTTTTATATTTTTAGTAATTTTTAGTAGAGACAGGATTTCCCCATTTTGGCCAGGCTGGTTTCAAACTCCTGACCTCAGGTAATCCACCTGCTTCGGGCTCCCAAATTGCTGGGATTACAGATGTGAGCCACCATTCCAGGCCCCTCTCTTCTTTTTAAAAGGACACCAGTAATTGGATTTAGGGCCCAGCCTAAATCTAGGATGATCTCATCTTTAGATCTATAATTTAATTACATCTGCAATGATCTTATTTTCATATAGGTCACATTCTAGGGTTCCAAGTGGACATAAATTTTGGGGGACACTATTGAACCCACTGCATATTGTAAGTGCATACATATACATTATGTATTCCTGTGATCATAGACATGTAAAGCATAAAAATCCTATTTTTTTTCCTTTGTTGCTTTTTTAAGGGACCCTGCTAGCATGGCGAAAGTAAACTTCTCAGATACATAAAATTTAAGAAAAAATTTTAGCGATTACATTTTAACGTATTTGATTTTATGTAGTGTTACTTTGTTTCTTGCTACACTATTCTCAGAATCTTATTTGGAATAAAACAAATTAAACTAAAAAAGGGTAAAGAATAAATGGATGGCTGTGCTCATTGACTAAATTCTAAAAGTCTTAATAAGGTAACACTCATCAATTTGAATAACACTTTTTACTATTTGAAGCATATACAAATTTGAAAATTTGTTTAAAAATAGTTCAACGTGCTACCAACCATTTACTAGTACAGAATTTGCGTATGAAATATGGGCTGTGCCAATTGCTATACATGTACACTGGCAGTTACTAATAACTCATGCTTTTGTGAGATGTTTTCAGAACAATTGTTCTCAAATGGGAGCAATTTTGTACCCCAGGAGACATTCAGCAATGTCTAAAAACATTTTTTGGTTGTCAAAACCTGGGGGGCGGAAAGGTATGTGCTAGGGCCACGTAGTGTGTAGAGGCCAGGGATGATGTTCAACCTTCTACACTGAACAAGACAGCCCCACCACGAACAGCTGTATGACCCAGAATGTCAAGAGCTCTGAGGGTGAGAAATCCTATCTTAGATCTGTACTGAAGGATTTTCACTGCTCCAACCTTCTTCTCATTCCTCTTATGACCAGTGATATCCACTGTTGAATCACTAGCTTGAATCAAAGTTTGAAGTTCTCCGAATGACTGCACCTAACACTTAAGCTTTATTTCCACCATGACTTTAGCTGTTTTTTATTCAAAACCAAAATGCAAATGCACAGGACATACAGTAATCATTATTTTTAAATGACCAGAACCCCTGGTATGTACAGGAGGCAAGCTTTTGCTTGTCTCCCAAGTGTCTCCTAGGAATTCTAAGGAAAATCATATTATATGCATGCTCAGGTATTAAAGAGATCCTTATGCCTCATATGTCTACCCTCACTCCCTTCTTCCATCCCATGTTTTAGAATGGCGATTAACAGCTTGCTCTTTGGAGTCCCAAAATCTAATTAGACTCCGATCCACTCCTTTCTACCTGTTTGTCCTTTGACAAATGACATCATTTGACATAATGACATCATTTGACTCATAAGGACAATAATACTACTTACTGTAAACATTAGAATTTATTATGTTTATTTTCATTTTGCTCATAGACAATATGCTGAATCTTGCTCTTTAAGAATGCTAAAGTGCTTTCGTGTGTATGTGTGTGTGTGTGTGTATAATTACATTTGATACCTTCCCAACAACCTTGTGAATCAGGCAGGTAAAGAACTGAGACCTGTATTGTGTCAACAAGGAAACTGGGGCTCATGGAATTAAATGGACCTGTCCTAAATTTCTCAGGCAACCCAGAACCTCTGCTTTCCAACTCCTGCTCCAGAACTTGCCCTTGACCCAGATGCTCTTGAATATTGCTGGGCTGGAAAACTACGTGATGTAAGGCAGTGATTTATTCAATTCATATCTGAAATCCTATGTCTGGCCAAAAAACTCAGAAGCATCAGGCTCAAGTGAATTCATGTCCATTTGGAAACTGCTTACCCAACAGAGCTAGAAGTTTAAAAATATTGGAAGATAGACTATCTTTCTGTCATCTCATCACTGTTTGTTTTACACTTCATGATGCATGTGAGTAATGAGTTGGAGGACTTCAGCTGCTTCTTTGAGCATTTGTTCTTTTGTGGCTTCCACCTTATAATAAGCCTGCCTCTGAGACAGGTATTATTAATTGCATATTGTTTTGTGTTTCTAATGTTTCATTTCACTGACTCCTCTTTCTCTTCCCCTCTTAGTTGTAAGATCCTTGCTGTTTTTAATATTTAACCTTTTCTTCACAGGCATCTTTTTAATCCAGCTTAACTTTGGACAAGAGTTGAAGTTGACCAAATTGCTTGCTACAGTCCTGTCAGCATTTCTGCATTCAGAACTGTTTGTTGACTCAGTTGCAGTGATATAGATTTTCCCACACAGTCTATTTGACATTTGCAAATCCAGTCTGCACCAACTTCTATTGTATTAAGCAAATAACCATACTGCACTGAAATTCCACTCATTGTTAACTCCAAAGCAACAGGATTTTCTCCAGTTCACAAACAGTCAAACCTATTGTTATCAGAAAACCCTCTCCAGATGAAAACTGAAAAGAATCATATGACCCAGAAAAAAGATTAGCCTCCAGGAAGTCTTTGGGTTTTGCCATTTTTGTCAAAATATCCCCAGAGGCAGTGGAAAATAATAAAGTAAAACCTATTTTTGGAATAAAGCCCATTTCAAAATAGAGTCTACAAACTTTCAAATTTGCAAGACAGGGCTTCTAAAAATAAAAGGCACAAAACTGGGCTATGGCAAACCCAAAGGGACCAGAAGCAATTCAAAACAAGGGATTTAGTAACTTTTAATTGCCTCATTTTCAATTCAAAAGGGAGTGTAAGTATTGATATTATGCTATAGCTCAATTGCACAGACCAATCAGCTAGTTTGCTGTGACACAGGAATCCTCAGAGATTCGTCATTACCCAGGATTTCTGTCATTTCAGATGAATTTTCCACCTTGTTGGAAACAACACGCTGTACTTCCCCAATCTTCTTTTTCTGTGCTTCTATCTGGGGAGACTGATTTAAATTATAGTGTTCCAAATAAAGTCTGAATAGGAAACAAACCCAGTATTTTTTATATATGAAAAGGCAGGGTGTAAAAAGCTTGTTCTAAGGACACATGGCATTTGTTTACCAGAAGGAACACAAAGGTTTACGTCTCAAGATTGGAACATAGACAAAACTATAAAACCTGACTTATAAAAAAGTAGAAAATAGTGAATAAAAATAGCTAATGAATTGCCAAGATTTATGTCCCAGTACCAGCTGCTGGGATTCCAAACCAGTTCCAGAGATGCTGGGGTTCCTAGGACACTATTTCAATTAGAGAGCTTTATGGAAACAGGATTGAGTGTGCACCCTTCTGGTCCACAACATCTCCTGGTGCTTCATGGATAGAGAAGGCAGGCAGCACTAACATTCTTCACTTCGAATCATTAGGAACAACCAAATATTCCATATTGGTCTGTTTGTATATTAGCTATCTATCATTGCATAATAAATTACCACAAAACTTAGTGGCATAAATTAATAACAACCATTCATTACCCCACTGTGATATCCAGCTTCCAGGATGGCTTACAGAGATTCCCACTTCCTAGTTTTCACACCCTTCTGCAGTCCACACCTACACTGACTATGACTGACATGTGCAGACAGTTAGATCATATGGAAAAGACAACGTGTGACTCCCAATGTTAGGTCATAGAAGACATTATTGTTTCCATATTTCCCCCTCTCTTGGACTCCTTCTCCTGGGAGAAGCCGGCTACCATATTGTGAGGACACTCAAGCAGCCTGAAGAGGCATCCATAGGGAGAAATCAAGTTTTCCTGCCAATAGTCAGTGAGGAGCTGAGGTCTCCTTAACATCCACATGAGGGAGCCATCTTGGAAGCAGATCACCCAGCTCTAGTCAAGCCTTCAGATGACCACAGCCCCAACCAATATCTTAACTGCGGTATCAGACACCTTGAGCCAGTAACACCCAGTTAACCCTCTCATAAATTCCTGTTTCACAGACACTGGGGGGATAGTGTTTATTTCTTTAAACCATTACATTTTGGAATAATTGGTTATGCATCAATGAATAACTACAATAGTAAACTGCATATTTGGGAGTGGCTTATCTGAATGGTTCTGATCCAGGGTTTTTTTGCAAGGTTGGCAAAGCTGCAGTTTTTTGAAGGCCTAACCATCTGATGGATCTGTTTTTATTATGTCTCACTTATATGGCTGGCAAGTTGGTGCTGGCTGTTGATGGGAAGCCTCAGTTTCTCTTCCTGTCATCTCTGTGCAGTCAGCTTTGGTGCCTTCACAACATGCAGGCTGGCTTCTCCTAGGGTGACTGAGCTGAGAAAGAGATCAAGGAGGAATTAATACAGCCTTTTATGACTGTGATGGTTAATTTTGTGTCAACTTGACTGGGCTAAAGAATGCCCAGATAGCTGGAAAGACATGATTTCTGGGTGGGTGTATGAGGGTGCTTCCAGAAAAGATTAGCATTTAAATTAGTAGACTAAATAAGAAAGATCCTCACCAATGTGATGGGCAGGCATCAGCCAATCCAACTGTGGCCCAGATAGGAAAAACAACAGGAGAAATGGTGAATTTGTTCTATTTGAACTGGGACATGCATGTTCTTCTGCCTTCAAACATCAGCAGTCCTGGCCTCAATTACCACTGGATTTCCTGATTCTTCAGCCAGAATACTGCAAATCATGGAACTCCTTTGCTTCCATAATTACATGAACTGGTTTTCATAATGATATTCCCTCTCTCTCCAGATAGATAGATAAAGAGATAGAAAGATATCGATAGATATACATATAGATCTGTCTCTCCAAATATATGTATCTGAGTGCTTATATATACATGTATGTTATATAGACACATATACATAAAAAATATACATACACATATATAATATATATAACACATTTATTTGTTCTGTTTCTCTAGAGATCCTTGACTTATACAGATTTTGGTACTGAGAGTAGTTCTAGAGATGAGTTTTAAGGATGAGTTCTATGAAATGGTTTTGTGGTCTCTAATTGGCTCTTGTAATCTGACTTGATTTCAAATTGCTAAGCACTCTTTAAAGTAGTAAAGAGAGCATAATAGTTCATGGTGTAAACTTTATAAAAATATCCAAAGTATCTGCATTGGATATCACTAATCAACCACTTAGAAAAAGCAAAGAGTGAAGTGACTCTGTATATAACAATTTTGCACATTTTTTTTTTTTGAAATTGACACAATTCAATGGCATTGTTGGCTTATTCCTAATATCACTGAGCAAATGGCAAAAAAAAAAAAGTTTGAGCTCAGGAATTCAAATTTCCACCTCAAGCACCACATAAATGACCTAAGAACTTCTAGATGTTCCTTGAAGGAGAGCCTTATCTTCTGTCACTACAGGGTGGAAATTACTGAAAATCAAACTCAGAATCTTATCCTGTGATTGGCTGGATTACAACACAAGTTGAACTCCCAGCCTTAAAGTAGGGTGTCTACTGTTAAAGTGAGAACATTAATTAGGAAAGAATGAAAGAATGAGATCCCATAAGTTGAGTGAAGATGTGTAGGGAGAACATAATTAAGCTGAGAACATGGAGCCCCTAAATTCTTTTTCTTTTTTTTTTTTTTTTGGTACAGTCTCACTCTGTCACCCAGGCTGGAGTGAAATGGCACAGTCTCGGCTCACTGCAGCCTCTGCCTCTCGGGTTCAAGCAATTCTCCCACCTCAGCCTCCCAAATAGCTGGAACTACAGGTGCGCACCACCACACCAGGCTAATTTTTGTACTTTCAGTAGAGATGGGATTTTGCCATGTTGGCCAGGCTGGTCTCGAACTCCTGACCTCAAGTGATCTGCCTGCCTCAGCCTCCCAAAGTGCTGGGATTACAGGCATGAGCTATGGTGCACTGCCTGAGCCCCTAAATTCTGATGAGTCTTCTTTGCCAGTGGAAGAGGTCTCCCTGCTCACAGTGGTAGAGCCTTCTCCATTCACAAAGGACTGGCCTTTCCACCTCCCTTTGAGGATATTAATTTTGTATTGCTTGAGGAAATCGTAATGTCCTCCCCTGAGGCAGTTGCCCTGCAAGACAGTACTGATGCTCTTCACGACCTACCCTCATCACCCCTCTTTTCTTCTAGACATATAACCAGGCTCAAGTCCCAGAAGACCCCTAAAGGTGAGGCGAAAAGTGTGATGCATGGGAAGGTGTACTACACTCCAAAAGAACTTACTTGAATTTTCTAATTTTTATAAGTAGAACTTTATGGGACGTGTATGAAAATGGATATTAATAGAGTGGAATAGTATTGGGAGGAACATACATTTGGATCAGATCAAATTTATTAATATGTATTCACTAAGCAGACATTTTGCATTAAATGTTGCAAATCAAGGAGTTAGAAAGAGCTCTTAGAGTTTGGCTGGTTGGAACATGGAATAAAAGATAACCCACAATGAACACATTGCAAGCAAGCAACCTCTCTTGGTTTAATATAGATGAAGGGATTCAAAGATCTAGGGATATTGGAATGTTGAGTGGATTTGTCATTTGAGACTTACCCCCCGCCAGGGAGGGTCTAGAGAACCATACTTTCACCAATTCTTTGAGAATTAAATTTGTGAGGGGAGCCCCAGCATGTTCTCTATAGGCCAAACCTGACAGTGGGAGCTACAGCCCTTGATTAGAAAATGTAAATGCAATGGGAGTAATTGGAACCTAGGAGGGCAGAGGCTAAGGGGAAGACTCAATTGCCAGTGCCAAGGTGGGCAGTGGCTACCATAATGGACATCAAAGTTAAAGCAGCAAACAGAGCAGTCAGACCTGTGCAAATGTGTGGTGTTGGTTAGTTCATCATGGTGATGCTAGAGGTGAAATAGACGGAAATCATACCCAAATTTTAGTTGACCTGTATAAGGAGAAAAATTCGAGATCAACTGAACAAAAGCCTAACTCAAATCACAAAAACAGAGAGTCACAGCCCCTCCATCAATTCTCAGAATTGAGCCAGTTTGCAGACCCAGAACCACTTTAATAAAGCGAAGGCTAGGTCCCTTGAGGAAGAGCCCTAGTGCCGTATCAAATATTTATACTGTAAATCTTTATCCCAGCCTTCCCCACAGAAACCTCCAGCCTTTTAAAAAGGTAACTGTGTGTGGGAAAAAGGAAAAAGTCAGAACTCTGGGGGACTTCTAGACACTGGCTCTGAACAGCTACTGATTTCAGAAGAGCCCAAAACATCACTGTGGCCCTCCAGTCAGAGTAGGGGCTGATGGTGATCAGTTACTTTTAGCTCAGATTCATTTCATGGTGGGTCTAGTGGATCCCTGAGCCCATTGACTCATTATTTCCACAGTTCCAGAATTGATCATTGGAATAGACATAATCAGAAACTGGCAGAATCCCCACATTGATTCTCTGACCTGTTGACTTAGGGATATTATGGTGGGAATGGCCAAGTGAAAGTTATTATGACTGCCTCTACCTAGAAAAAGAGCAAATAAAAAACAGTACCCTGGAGGGATTGCAGAGATTAGTGCCACCATCAAGGACTTAGACTTAAAAAATGCAAGGGTGGTGATTCCCATCTCGTCTCCATGTAGCCCTCCTATTTGTCCTATGCAGAAGACAGTGAATTTCTACATGCTTACCCAAGTGGTGACTCCAATAGCAGCTGTTGTATCGGATGTGATTTCATTGCATGAGCAAATTAACATATCCTCTGGTATCTGGTATGTAGCTATTGATTTGGCAAATACCTTTTTTCCCATCTTTGTCCATAAGGTCCATCAGAACAGTTTACTTTCAGCTGGCAAGGCCAGCAATACTCCTTCATGATCCTACCTCAGGAATGCATCACCTTTCCAGTCCTAGGTCATAATTGAATTCAGAGATCTTGACTGCCTATCCCTTCCACAAGCTATCACGCTGGTCTATTACATTGATAACATTATGCCTATTGCACCTTGTGAGTGAGAAGTAGCAACTACTTTAGACTTATAGGTAAGACATTTGAGTATCAGAAAGTGGGGAAAAAGCCAATGATAATTCAGGAATGTTTTACCTCAGTAAAATTTTTAGGCGTCCTGTGGTATGAGGCATGTCAAAATATCCCTTCTAAAATGAAGGATAAGTTGTTGAATCTGGCCCCTCCTACAACCCAGAAAGAAGCACAATGTCTAAAAGGCTTATTTGGATTTGGAGGTAATGTATTACTCATTTGGGTGTCTCTTTCATCCATTTACCAAGTGACCCAAAAAGCTGCTAGTTTTGAGCAGAGCCCAGAACAAAAGAAGGCTCTGTGATGAGTCCAGGCTGCTGTGCAAGCTGCTCTGCCATTTGGATCCCATGATCCAGCAGATCCAATGGTGCTTGAAATGTCAGTGGCAGATAGGGATGCTGTTTGGAGCAGTGCAGGACTTAAGCATTTTGGAGGAAGGCCTTGCCATCATCAGCAGATAACTACGTTCTTTTCCAGAGAGAGCTTTTGGCCTTCTACTTGGCCATAGTAGAATTGGAACACTTGACCACAGTCCATCAAGTTAACATGTAACATGAGCTGCTTTCCATGAACTAGATGTTATCTGACCTATCAAACCATAAAGTTGGACATGCATAGCAACATTATATCATCAGATGGAAGTGGTATACACATGATCAGACCCAAGCATAACTTGAAGGCACAAGCAATTTACATGAATAAGTAGTTCAAATGCCCATGGTCCCACTCTTGCTACACTGCCCTTTCTCTCCCAGTCTGCATATATGGCCTCATGGGGAGTTCCCTACAATCAGTTGAAAGAGGAAGACAAATTCAGACCTGGTTGACAGACAGTCAATATGCAGGCACCACCCAGAAGTGGATAACTGTAGCACTCAGCCACTCTCCAGGACATCCCTCAAAGACAGCAGTGAGGAAAATCCTCCCAGCGGGCACAACTTTGGCAAGTGTGCTTGGTTGTGAACTTTGCTTGGGGGGGATAAATGGCCAGATGTGAAAAATGACCAGTGGATCCTAGATGCAATGGCTACAGCCTGTGAAGTGGGTATTAATGGGCTGTGGCTGGTGTTTTGACAGAATGGTCAGAGACTTCAAAGAAGGATGATTGGAAAACTGACGTCAAGTAAATATGGGGAAGAGGTGTATGGAGACACCTCTCTTAAAAGGCAAAAAATGTGAAACTATTTGTGTCCCACGTGAATGTTCATCAAACAGTAACCTCACTAGAGAAGGATTTTAATAAAGTGGATAGGATGACCTTTTCTGTGTATATCAGTCAGCCCCTTTCCCACCTCTGTTATTGCCTGATATGTTCATGAGGAAAATGGCCATGGCAGTGGAGATGAACTATGCCAGGGCTCAGCACTGTGTACTTCCACTCTCCAAGGCTGACCCAACTGTGGCCACTGTTGGGTGATCTTTGCTAGCAGAAGAGACCAACACTGAGCCCCCAAACAGCACCTTTCCTCAGGGTAATCAGCCAGCTACCTGGTGGCCGGCTGATTACATTGGACCACTTCCATCATGGAAGAAGCAGCATTTTGTCCTTACTAGAAAAGATGTTCACTGTAGATATAAATTTGCCTTTACCGTATGTGAAGTTTCTGCTAAAACTACCAGCCATGGATTTACAGAATGCCTTATTATTCAGCATTATGGCATTACACACAACATGGCTTCTAATCAAGGAACTCACTTCATAGCAAAGAAGTGCATCAATGGGCCCATGGTCACGGAATTCGCCGGTTATGGTACGTTTCTCACTATCTTGAAGTCGCTGGCTTGATAGAATGGCAGAATGGCCTTCCGAAGAATCAGTTACAGTGCCAGCCAGGTGGTAATATCTTTCAGGGCTGGGACAATGTTCTCCAGAGGCTATATATACTCTGAGCCAGTGTTTAATATGTGGTGCCATTTCTCTGATAGCTAGGATTCACGGGTCCAGGAATCAAGGGATGGAAGTGGGCGTGGCTCCACTCACTGTTCCCCACTAGTGACCCACTAGCAAATTTTTGCCCCAGTTCCTGTGAATTTATGCCTTGTTGGCCTAGACGTCTTTTTTTTTTTTTTTTTTTTCTGAGATAGTGTCTTGCTCTGTCACCCAGGCTGGGGTGCAGTGGTGCCATCTCTGCTCACTGCAACCTTTGCCTCCCAGGCTCAAGAAATTCTCATGCCTCAGCCTCCCAAGTAGCTGGGATTACAGGCACATATCACCATGTCTGGCTAATTTTTGTATCTTTAGTATAGATGGGGTTTCACTGTGTCGGCCAGTATGGTCTCAAACTCCTGACCTCAGGTGATCCACCCGCCTCGGCCTCCCAAAGTGCTGGGATTACAGGCATGAGCCACTGGCACCTGGCTAGACATCTGAATTCCACAGGGAGGAACACTTCCACCAGGAGGCAAACAATGATGCTATTGGATTAGAAGAGCCCAGGCCACGCTGGGATCCTTATGCTTCTGAGTCAACAGGCCAAGGAGGAAGTTATAATGCTGGTTGGGGTGATTGATCCAGACTGCCAAAGGGAAAGGTGACTGCTGTTCCACAATTGAGGTAAAGAAGAGTGTGTCTGGGATACAGGAGATTCCTTAGGAAATCTCTTAGTACTACCATGTCTTCTGATTAAGGTCGATGGAAAATTAAAACAACCCAATCAGGCATACCAACTAATAGCCCAGATGCCCTGGGAATAACAACTGGAGTCTCCCCATCAGGTAAAAACCAGCCGAGGTGCTTGCTGAAAGCAAAGAGAATATAGACTGGGTAGTATTAAATAGAAGAAGGTAGTTATCAACATGAGCTGTGAGCACATGACCAGTTACAGACTTAAGAACTGTAATTTTCATGAGAATTTCTTCCTTTGTTGTTATAAATATGCCTATGTATATATATATGCATATATTAAGCAAATATCTTTTTTTATCTCTTATGCCCTTATATAATGTTAGATATATTGACTTTATAACAATATTTAAGTATCGTTAATTCTTCATCATAGTATTTAAGTTACAGAATATCACGAGAAGAGACACATCTCTCAAGGACTTTACTTTCTCTTTTAAGGGAGGGATAATTGTGTATTTTCAGTCATACACAGGGTAATTGCATCGTGTTAGGTAGAATTGTGACATTATTGTCTTTATTTGGAGGTTGAGTTTATTATTTGATAAACTAAAGAGATGTGTTTGGGTGCAAAGTTGGCAAGGGGTGGATATGTGATGGTTAATTTTATGTGTCAACTTGACTGGGTTAAGGGATGCTCAGGTAGCTGGCAACACATTATTTCTGGGTCTATCTCCGACAGTGTTTCCAGAAGAGATTTTATATATATATATATACATATGATATAATTCTATATATAGGCACCTGTATCTATGAACACACGCACATATATATCTACTATTGGTCCTGTTTTTCCAGAGAAGCCTAATACAATAACCTAGTGTCAAAAGATACACATTGTTACTTCTATGACATTCTATTCATTAAAAATAAGTTTCTAAGTCTGAGACATATTTTAGCTGAGGGGATTTAGGCTCTACCTTTTGAAAAGAAGAACATCAAAGAATTTTTGGACATACTATAAGACCACCAGAGTTCACCCTCTGGCTACAAATTATTAACCTTCCTCTTGCATGCCAAATATACATATTCCCTTCAAAACTCCCCCCCAAATCTTACTTATTACAGCTCAGACTCAAGTTCAAGGATTTGGGTATCTAAATCAAATCCTGCTTTAAGTGAAAGTCCTTAAATGTGGTTTCTTGAGTACAGCTCCTTCCTAACTGAAGACTTGTCAGCTAGAGAGAAATTGTCTGTCTTATACACCTATATGTAATGGTGAGACAAGCCTGAGATAACCCATGTAAATACTTTCAAAAATGGGTAGAGCAGGAGACACTCAGGAATCACTGGTCCATAGCAATTATGAAATCTAGCAAGGCACATATTAGCATTTCTTTGATCCGGAGTCAAGGCCTGAAAATAATTCTTCATAACTTTTGGCTCTGTCCTCTAAGTTCTTGGTTTTCCCCTGAGTCATTTCTTCTTTTCCATGGAATACAGCTTGTGTTTTTAGCAGAATAGTATTCTTAGCCTGCTTCTTACCTTTAGAAATTTTGGATTTCAAAGCCTTCTTTTTAAATTGTACTGTTTCTGTCCCTTGCAGTTCAAGCAAATAATGTTTTTGTTAACAAAATTATCTTAAAAACTTTGTGAGTCTCCTATGATTCCTGTTGGTATTCACTCCCTTAGAAAAAGCCACACACACAAATGTGGAATTAGCCCTTCTCTATCTTGGGCTTCTACTGCAAGTGGTGAGGGACAGCACTTTTTTCTTTTAATTTTTATTTATTTATTTATTTATTTTTTATTATACTTTAAGTTCTAGGGTACATGTGCACAACGTGCAGGTTTGTTACATATGTATACATGTGCCATGTTGGTGTGCTGCACCCGTTAATTTGTCATTTTCATTTGGTATTTCTCCTAATGCTATCCCTCCCCCCTCACCTCACCCCACAACAGGCCCCAGTATGTGATGTTCCTAGCCCTGTGTCCAAGTGTTCTCATTGTTCAACTCCCACTTATGAGTGAGAACATGCGGTGTTTGGTTTTCTGTCCTTGCGATTGTTTGCTCAGAATGGTTTCCAGCTTCATCCATGTCCCTACAAAGGACATGAACTCATCCTTTTTTATGGCTGCATAGTATTCCATGGTGTATATGTGCCACATTTTCTTAATCCAGTCTATCATTGATGGACATTTGGGTTAGTTCCAAGTCTTTGCTATTGTCAATGGTGCCTCAATAAACATACGTGTGCATGTGTCTTTATAGTAGCATGATTTATAATCCTTTGGGTATATAACCTGTAATGGGATCGCTGGGTCAAATGGTATTTCTAGTTCTAGATCCTTGAAAAATTGCCACACTGTCTTCCACAATGGTTGAACTAGTTTACAGTCCCACCAACAGTGTAAAAGTGTTCCTATTTCTCCACATCCTCTCCAGCACCTGTTGTTTCCTGACTTTTTAATGATAAGAGGGACAACACTTTTTAAGCTTCTCAGAAGCGTCACTGTTTGAATGGTTGTCTGAGGTACATGATAGATATTTCCAAGATCTTAACAAAAGGTTTACAGCCACACCCTCAACTGCTTCTTCTTAGCATGTTTTGTTGACAGCAGTCTAGATTTGATCTTTGTCCTGGAGCCATTTTTAACTTTAGCATCATTTTACTATCTAGGAGGTCTAGTATTTTTTAAAGTAGCAATTTTCATCTCTCTTATGCTTCATAGACCTTCCTTTAGTTTGTATCTCTTCTTTTCCGTCTTACTATAAGAAGCAAGTAAAACTATGTGATGCCTTCAGCAGTCTGCCTGGAAATGTTATTAGCTAGATCTGACAGTTCCTTGGGTACATTTTGTACTTCAACATCACTTTCACCAGCTGGCCAACTGGAGCAGGTATCCAGGAAAAGTCAAGTGCCTGTTTACCTGGCCAGTGACCTGGTCTCACAAGCACTAAGAAAGTATGCTTATCCATAAAAGAAGAGAAATGGCCAGTAAAAATGCATGAAATAAAGTGATTTCCATAGCTGGAGAAGTGGGTGAGGTGGGTATGGTTTTTGAGGTCAATACTTAAAATTCTCTGTAATACCAACTAATTTAAATATTGTGCTTTACAATTTCCAAAGCACTTTCACACACATTTTTATGTGACTGTGCAGTATTTATTTTGAGACATTGTGGATTACTGAATAATTGGATATTTTGGTAGGTACTTGTTTGCATGAGTCAGAAGCAAAGTTAGAGCTGATTAACATTCTATGAAATATTCTCAATAAACATGAACACTGGAAAACATAAAAGTTGAGCAATATGCATTTACATTTAATAAATGATACCTATTTCAATTCAATACATTGGTATTAGATTCATTCAGTGTGGTTTTAAAGCTCTGACCTCTCACGGAGAAGCTGGCAGCATATGCAGCTCTCTACAATACAAAGCAAAATATCTTCATACACACAACAGAGAAACGAACTAGTTTTACTGAAGTTCACTTAAAACATGAAGAAGAGGCCGGGCGCGGTGGCTCACACCTGTAATCCCAGCATTTTGGGAGGCCAAGGCTGGCGGATCACGAGGTCAGGAGATCGAGACCACCCTGGGCAACACGGTGAAACCCCTTCTCTACTAAAAAAAAAAAAAAAAATGCAAAAAAATTAGCCAGGCGTGGTGGCGGGCACCGGTAGTCCCAGCTACTTGGGAGGCTGAGGCAGGAGAATGGCGTGAACCCGGGAGGCAGAGGTTGCAGTGAGCCGAGATCCACCACTGCACTCCAGCCTGGGCGACAGAGCGAGACTCTGTCTTAAAAAAAAAAAAGAAAAGAAAAGAAAAAAGAAACATGAAGAAGACAACTCCAGAACTAAACTCATTTTCCCACCATTTTTTCTAGTTTTTCCCCAAGGTATTTGTTTAATGATTAATGGCAGAGGAGTGGGACGTTATACCCCATGTGTGCTGAGGAAAAGAGCAATGAGGCTAATATAAGCAGATGAATGAAAAGGAAATAATCAGATCAGCCTACAAGGCAGGCTACAGTTTCAAGGGAAAAAAAAAAAATCTAAAAAATGAGGGGAAAAAAAGATGAGGTTAAAGAATGTAACTAAACACAGGATATGATATAGCCTACTGTATAGTGATTACAAATAAGATGTTAAATGGGAGAACTGCCCATTTATTTTTTCAACGACTGTTTTAATACACTCTAGTCCAAATGTAGAGTGGTAAATAAAATATAAAATCTAGGAATAAAAAAGGAAGGGAAATAAATTATTCTTATTTCTAAACATTGTCATTAGTTTTTTAATTGAAATTAAATTTATGTGGTGTTTAAAATGTCAGGAAAAAAATATCTTCTCTTCATCCACCACATCACGTTCAAGTCTACTATGTTGACATCAGAAATAAGACCTTGCAATGGGTGAAATTCAAACTTTTAAATCTCTAGAAAAATTAAAATTTAGACTTTGAAGTTAATTTCTTTCATTTCATAAGATGGAATTTTTGTGTTTTTTTCACATAAATGTAAGAGTTCTATGGAAAGAAAAATAGTGTACAAGAAACTAGATGGTGTTCACCTTGCTTCTCATGTAACTAGTGCCCTGCAGTAATCTGGGTGAGCTATGTCTGCACAAGCACATATTTCTCCCTGAAAACAGGAAGAAAATTAGCAAGAAAATTAAACACATATTATTTCCTGACCTCTGCTCTGTGTTGATTACTGAAAAAAAGGGGACTTTAAAAACATAGGGTACGACCGGGCGCGGTGGCTCACGCCTGTAATCCAGCACTTTGGGAGGCTGAGGCGGATGGATCACCTGAGGTCAGGAGTTCGAGATCAGCCTGGCCAACATGGTGAAACTCTGTCTCTACTAAAAATATAAAAATTAGCCGGACGTGGTGGTGGGCGCCTGTAGCCCCAGCTACTTGGGAGGCTGAGGCAGGAGAATCGCTTGAACCCCGGAGGCGGAGCTTGCAGTGAGCCGCGATTGCGCTGCTGCTCTCCAGCCTGGGTGACAGAGCGAGACTCCATCTCAACAAACAAACAAACAAACAAGGTAAAAATAAAAATATAGGATCTTTTTTTCTTCCCTTACAGAACTTCCTAGAGAGGGGAAAAGGAGACAAAGGGCACAGTTGCCCTGGAAGCTGCGGACGGCTTCCTCTTCTCCATCCTGGGGGACTATTTACTTCTCTCTGATAGAGCTGTTTCTTTGTGGATCATGTCAACATTTTATGCTCCGTCTCAGTAGTTTCCTCGGGCAGCACAGAGAGATGCTGAGTTATTGCGCTCACTAAATCATGACCCTCATATCCTGGACATTCCGTGTGAAGGCAAAAGGCACCCTGGGAGACAGTGCAGCAGTTAGCTAACTTCTCTGGGGGTAGTCAGCTTTCCAGAAGAGAATGGGAGAAAAAACATCTGACAGCCACTGATTCGCCTCTTCTCCACCCCTAACCTACTGCTGGAGTGACACTTTTCGAGGACAACTGTCTGCCACACTCCACGGTCCTGCACCTGGGAATGTATCCATGCGTCTAGGCTGCAAGAGTGTCTGAGCCTCAGCATCCTTGCCTCATACACCTGAGACGTGCGTTCTTTGACTGACAAAAACAGATGGCGGTGTTTCAAGCCATCGCCTCCAGTGGAAAGGTAGATGTGAACGCAGATGAGAAAAAGAGCTTGGGGAAAACTGCAGGAGTGCGAGGAATCATTTGAGCTCAAAATGAAATATGAGTGAAAACAGGTTTACAGTGGAAATGTTCTGTAGATCAGTTAGTATGAAGAAGCAATAATTATAGAAGATGTATTGCAAATATTTTCAGTGCAAAAAACAGAGAACAACAATACTGTTTCCTTTCTGAAATGAGTCACACCGAAAGCGACTACATATCAGGATCACCTCACTCAACCATAGACTGACAGGATTCAAATATTTAATCTGGACTCTAGTTTTCCCCCAAAATTCTTTTCACCATCTAGCTGCGCCGTACAGAGCACATGAAAACATTAAACTTACAATTACATTGATAAACTGACCCTCAGGAGGCATCCCCTATACCTTAGCTATGGAGACTAGAGTATTTTTTATTTTATTAGATTTTAAAATCTAATAACTTAGAGAATAGAAATCATGCTTAAAGTTTACTTCAATAGAAAAAGCGGAACGTGGAATTGCTGGATTAGATGTTAGCACCAGTGTATACATATGTCCAAACTCCCCAAATTGTATACATTATGTGCAGTTTTTAATAGCAATTATACCTCCATAAAATCAGAGAAAAAAGAAAAAAGGCACAATGTGAAGAAAAAGGGGGGAAATGAAATGACTTAAATATATTTCCTGTAAAAATTGCAATATCGTATGATATAACCAAATATTTGCTCTGACTTAGTCTGAGGCTTTGAAATGGATAAAGGCATGGTTAGTGCTATTCTGGTGCTAGGGTATGTTTCCTTTGAAAGGATCACCTTACTCGGTGTGCTATCTTCCCCTGAAATGTGCTCCTGACGTTAGATCACAGGATGAGTCGCAGTATATCAAAGTGAATAGCGTAGTTAATCTCCAAAATAAAAACGCTTGTAAATATCAACCTGACGATTGCTCCCAGAAAGTTCTTTCCAGGATATAGCGGCACAAGACAAAGTCGATGCACATACTGAAGAGAGATTTGATAAGACAGAGGACCTGAAAAGACCAGTTCCTGGTGAGGATTTTTTCTCCATTTATTCGAGAAGTACATGTAGTTATGTTTGTAACCAGAAATGAAGAAGGTGAAGCACCCAACCAGCCCATGAGCCAACAAATGCGTGTTTGCAATTGTAAGTACCGCACAGGAGAAACATGCCAAAATGGGCAGCATGAGGGGGCTTTATTTCAGTAGATTAGTCCTGGAAGCACAGACTGCCCTCAAAAAGAGCAAAGAACTAAGACTATACCTGGAATATAATATATTGCTAATAAATGATAGGAAATTCATAAATACATAGATACCGTCATGTACTGTGTAAGGATGCTTCAGTCAGTGATGAACCGCCTATAAGACAGCAATGTTTCAACGAGATTACAAAAACATATCTTTTCTATGTTTAGATATACAAATACTTACCACTGTGTTACAATTGCCTACAGTATTTCTTTCTTTTTTTATTATTATTATACTTTAAGTTCTAGGGTACATGTGTACAAAGTGCAGGTTTGTTACATATGTATACATGTGCCATGTTGGTTTGCTGCACCCATTAACTCATCATTTACATTAAGTATATCTCCTAATGCTATCCTTCCCCTTGACAGACCCTGGTGTGTGATGTTCCCCACCTACAATGTTTCTTACAGTAACATGCTGTACAGGTTTGAAGCCTAGGAGCAATAGGCCATACCATATAGCCTATGTGAGCAGTAGGCTATATCACTAGGTTTGCGTAAGTACTGTATCATGTTCATACAATGACTAAATCACCTAATGATGCATTCCTCAGAATGTATCCGTGACATTAAGTGATGCATGACTGTATTTTACAAGTCATATGCTCTCTGTTACTTTCGCCACTCACCGTTTCATCTTAACAACACCAGAGGGAGAGCGGGAAGCCACATTCACACCAACATAACTATCCAGGCATCTTTTCTTACTCTCCCCAAACAGTAGCCCCATGATAGATAAAACTGTTAAAACCGCCCATGGTTGTTAACAACAACTATTCTACAATGGAACATGTTTTTGTGCTAATGGTCACATTGAGAGTGACTTCATCTCCTCCCCTCCCTTCCTCACTCTGATCCTTGAATGCCAAGCCCATCTCCCCCAGGACCAGTGCACCTGCTATTTCCTCTTGCACAGGAGCACTCTCCAGGCATCTGCGTAACTCCCTCCTTCAGTCCCCAGGTGCTGCACAAATCTCTCCTACTAGAGGCTTTCCCCAGTCACTCAATAAAATCATAACCGCTCCTGTCCCTTGCAACACTTCCTCTTTCTCTTCACCTATTTCACTGTTCTCCAAATATGTGTTACCACTTGGCAGGCTATATATATTTTGTTTGCTTGTTTACTATTTTTCTTACCCCCTAAAATGCAAGCTCCATGAGGGATGTCTTTTTGTTCAGTGCTGGATTTCCAGTTCCTGGAGCATTTTCTTCCACATAGCAGGTTCTCAGTAATTATGTGCTGAATAACTGAATAAATTATTCAATTATAATGTAATTAAAACTCCACTAAGCTTCATGTTTTCTATCCTTCTCCACAAACTAGGAATGCGGTCATCTTTCTAAAGTGCAGATATGATCAGGTTTCTCAATCCCTTGCACTGATAACATCAAAAGCAAACAGGAACATGAGTAACTTAGGAGGCTCCCCTAGGAAGACAGTCTAAATTCCTTAACCTAGTTTACAAGATTTTTAATGATCTGCCTTTTGGATGTATCTCCAGATTGATTTTCCACTACTTGGCCATCACGTGTTAAAAGCATGGATTTTGGAACTTAATTTATTGGGTTGAAACTTTGGCCTCATCACTTATTACCTGTGTGTTTATAAAATTTCTACAGTTTTGTTTTCTCAATGGTAAAATGAGGATGATAATAGTATCCATCTTGCAAATTGTGTTTTGAGAAACAAGTATGTTAAAATCTGTAAAGTACTTAAGGAAAAAAAGAAACTACTAAATACATACCTAGACAGTGATCTAGCGGGTCAATTCCTAGGGATTTACCAAAGAGAAATGAAAATACCAGTTTATGAAGACAGTTGAACAAATGTTCATAGCAGCTTTATTCATGATAGCCCCCAAATTGGAAACAGCCCACATGTCCATGAATGGGAGAACAAATTTAAAAATCTGTAGTGATGCTGGTGAGGCTGTGGAGAAATAGGAACGCTTCTACACTGTTGCTAGGAATGTAAATTAGTTCAACCATTGTGGAAGACAGTGTGGCAATTTCTCAAAGACCTAGAGGCAGAAATACCATTTAACCCAGCAATCCCATTACTGGGTATATGCCCGAAGGAATATAAATCATTCTATCATAAAGATACATGCACGCGTATGTTCATTGTGGCACTATTCACAATAGCAGAGACATGGAATCAACCCAAATGCCCATCAATGATAGAATGGATAAAGAAAATGTGGTACATATACACCACGTAATACTATGCACCCACAGAAAGCAATGAGATCATGTTCCTTGCAGGGACATGGATGCAGCTGGAAGCCATGGTCCTCAGCAAACTGACACAAGAACAGAAAACCAAACAACACGTGTTCTCACTTATAAGTGGGAGCTGAACAATGAGAACAGGTAGACGCAGGGAGGGGAACAACACACACTGGGGCCTGTTCAGGGTTGGAGGGAGGGAGAGCATCACAATCAATAGCTCATGCATGCTGGGCTTAATACCTAGGTGTTGGGTTGATATGTGCATCAAACCACCATGGCACATGTTTACCTATGTAACAAACCTGCACGTTCTGCACATGTATCCCAGAACTTAAAATTAAATTAAATTTTAAAAATAATAATAAAAATAAAAATCTGTAGTATATTCATTCAATGGAATACTACAGAGCAATAAAAAGGAATGAACTATTGATATAGGCAATGACAGGGATGAATCTCAAAGACCTCATGCCCAGTGAAAGAAGCACCGCACAAAAGCAAACAGTGTATTGATAGAAGATTCTGGAGGAGAAAAAAATAACCATGGGGGAGGGAGAAAATCACAGGAGTGCTTGCCCCTTAGAAAGTGGATTGAAGACTCACTGGGAAAGGCTTGAGGAACTTTCTGGGGTGATGTTAAGTTTCTGTATCCTGGTAGAACATTGGGTTAGAAAGGTGAGATTGTGCTGAAATTCAGAGAATGTACACTTCCAATTTTTGCAATTCATTTCACATAAATTTTACAGGAAAAGAATATAAGTAAATGCTAAATTTTAATTTGTGATAGGCATATTTCAATATTTAGTAGGAATTTTACCAATGTCTGCAATTTACTTTCAAATGCACTGAAAGCAAATGATAATTAATTGCTGGATAGAAGGTTGGAAGAATGGATAGACATGATAAAGAAAGTTTAGTTAAATGTTAATGGTAGCATGGAAGTGGTGAGTATATGGATTCTCACCTAAAAATTCCTTTAACTTTGCTGTATCTGAAAATTTTCATAATAAAAATTGGGAAAAAATACAAAAGAAGTATAGCAAAAATATTAATTTAGGTTATCATCATGTAAAATGATTCCACATTTACAATTGCCCATAAAAGTAAACCCAAGCCTCTTTCTTTTAGATCTTTGAAACTCAGTATTACTTATTGCCTGACAATTATTGACATATTCATTCTGCACTAGCATTAACCATATTTTTCTTCATTGACTATTTTTATAGAACAAAAGTTAAATGAGCCCAGTCTTTTGCAATTAATTTTTATAGCATCATTGATTAGATTTCCCCAAATAATTTATTTCTCACTTCATACCCTAGAAGGTAATTCCATTTAATATTGTGGTGTAACATTTTAAACCAGACTGCCTCAGCGTACCATTGAAAGATTTACGTAGGTCTGAAACAAGAGCTATTTCTGCCTAATGATCTGTATGTAAAAGCAACAGAAATATAGAAGGTAGGAATAATCAACCCATAAAATGTTATATATCTCCTAAGAGTTGTCTAAGTAATCAAAGATTTCCTGGTGTGGGTCATTATACATTGCAATGACTTCAGTTAACTAAACACTGAAAATATATGTTTCTCTTGAATTTAACATTACCTCTGCAGAGCTGGGATGGTAAACCATTTTGTGTGGCCCATTCAAATATACAACCTAATTATCTAATTCAGTCAGTAAATAAAATAAAGCATTTTTTTATTTTGCAGGCTGCAGGGCACCAGCTAAACTCTCTGGGAAGTTGCAGGAGGCATAGATACAGCCTTAACCTTGAAGAGTCTTCCATCAGAGACATTTCAAGATGCAGTATGAAAACTAAAAGGCTCTGCTCTAACAGAACTTTCTGCCCAGCCATAACACAAAGATATCAAGAAGAAAATAACAAAATACTGTCATAAGAAAATGTAACACAAATAAAGATACAGTACTCCAAAGTACCCAGGATGCCAATTATAACTTACCAATATAACTTCAGGTTGTTAATAAATACTTCATAGGTCTATAATTTCAGAGTAATAGTTTAATATTGAATTCAGATGAAAAAAGAAAATATATATATTTTAATCCTATACTCAGTAATGGCTAACATTTATTGATCAATTTTTTTATTTTATAACATTTTATATAACTCATAAAACAATGCTTATATAAAAATTCACACAAAGTGGCTAGAAAGCATACGATTTCCAAAAATGTCCTGGGTTTGTGTTACATTCAGTTTTCCAAAGATGCACTCAAATTAATGGGAAAATGCAGACATTATGTGATATTTCATTCTTTGGTAAAACTATTTTTATTATTTTGTCTCCTCACGGGATAAACTCTGACATCTCCTTTGTGCAGGAGCTGCTATTAACATCACCAGGAGAAAATTGTTAAGGCTGGATCTGGGAGAGGCAAGTATTTCCACATAGCAGTAATAGCTCCTTAGTCCCCACCCCCACTTCAGTACCTCCACCTGGTCCATCTACACAGCCAGGCGGGGTGAGAGCTCAATGACCTCCAAGCAGGAAGCTGGAGACCCCCTCTCCATTGAGCAAGATGCAAATGTTTAGGGGAAAGGTGAGAAAGGATGATGTCTCTGCAGGAACCCAAGTCACCATGCTGTGGTGTGGTCAGACCAGTGACTCTCACCATGTAGGCAGCCAATTGTTCACCACTGAGTAGATGCCAGTGGCTGGGGGATGGCTGCTGCTGGTGTGATGCCCCCTCCTCATAAATTTAAACTTAAAAGACCATCTTTGATGGTCACAAGCTGTGTGATCTCTGCTCAGCCACCTTGTTCTGATCATTTCCCAAGTGAGAGCCACGAATAATATTTCAACTCCTATGATCTTTATATCCACCACCAAGGATCCTCCTACCACCCTTACATTATGAAAACTGGGCTAGAATCCCTCTTGATTCCAACTTAAAAGCTTTATATGCTGTCTATGACACATCTCTATGTACTAAATAAATAAATAGATTTCAAAACAATCTGTGCTATAGCATTGTGTAACCATCTAAGCCATAAAGTTCTATATTCAATAATTTAACAAAAATAGCTCAATTTTATCTTCAAAAATTCTCTGAATAAAGAGACACAAAGCAAATACATCTTTAAAACCTTTGGAAAAGAATCACATAAAAATAATTATAATCTATAATTCAGAGCTTTGTTTTTCACGAAGGTAATAAATTAAGCATTCTCCTTTGAGATTTCTTTACTGTGCAAAATGAGACCAATTAGGTCAAACTGTTCTTTTTACCACTTTTTGACATGCTAGTCAGAGATATTAACATTTCCAAACAGAATTGGAAAATATACCAGGGTTTGAAGAAGAATTTGGGATAATCAACCTAAAAGTAGTTGTTGATTATATTCTTTCCCTTTCCTTGATTATATTGTTTATCCTTCCCTGATTCCTGTGAAATTTTCTCCTGTAAAGCAATGGAGAGTTGAAAGAAAGGACAGCAATATATATTCACAAATATTTTCTTTAAAATCAGTCTAATCATCATACCAAAGAAAGAAATGGCAGGCTAGCACAAAGCCAACACGCTCTCAGGCATGGGGCCTCCATGTGTTTCCTCTCCTCTACGTCTCAGACTCTCTGCAACATGACTTCAGCCTTTGTACTAAGCATAAACCTCTCCGATTTCATCCTGGATCCTTCTGTGGTCACAGAGGAGTCAGAACTGGGCAGACTCTTCCTTTTACGCCTGAATCCTCCTGGCCTTTCCAACTGTCTTTCCGCTAGTAGCATGCCTGCCTAATTTCACTCCTTCAACTTTCTCTCTCTCTCTTTCTTTCTTTTTCTTCTTTCTTTCTTTTCGTTCTTTCCTTCCTTCCTTCCTCTCTCTCTTTTTCTTTTTCCTTCCTTCCCTCCTTTCTCTCTCTTTCCCTCCCTTTTTCTTTCTTTCTTTCTCTTTCTTTCCTTCCTTCCTTCTTTCTCTTTCTTTCTTCTCCTTCCTTCTTCCTTCTTTCTCTTTCTTTTTCTTTCTTCTCCTTCCTTCCCCCCTTCCCTTCCCTTCTTCCTTTCTTTCTT
The DNA here is from genome assembly GCF_028858775.2 of Pan troglodytes. Classification (NCBI taxonomy): domain Eukaryota; kingdom Metazoa; phylum Chordata; class Mammalia; order Primates; family Hominidae; genus Pan; species Pan troglodytes. Next base: position 112,418,685 of record NC_072412.2, on the reverse strand, counting down.
CCCTTCCCCTTCTCCTGCTCCTTCCTTCCTTCCTCCATCCCTCCCTCCCTCCCTCCTCCCTCCCTCCCTCCTCCCTCCGTCCCTCCCTCCTCCCTTCCTCCCTCTCTCTTTCCTTCTTTCTCTTTCTCTTTCTTTCTTCTCCTTCCTTCCTTCCTCCCTTCTCTTCCCTTCTTCCTTCCTTCCTTTCTTTCTTCCCTTCCCCTTCCCCTTCCCCTTCTGCTTCCTTCCTTCCTCCCTCCCTCCCTCTTTTCTTTCTCTCTTTCTTTTCTTTCTTTCTTTCTTTCTTTCTTTCTTTCTTTCTTTCTTCTTTCTTTCTTTCTTTCTTTCTTTCTTTCTTTCTTTCTTTCTTTCTTTCCTTTTTTCTTTCTTTCTTGACAGAGTCTTGCTTCATCACCCAGGCTGGAGTGCAGTGGCCTGATCTCAGCTCATTGCAACTTCCACCTCCTGGGTTCAAGCAATCCTCATGCCTCAGCCTCCCAAGTAGCTGGAATTACAGGTGCCCACAACCATGCCTGGATAATTTTTGTATTTTTAGTAGAGACAGGGTCTTGCTCTGTTGCCCAGGCTGGAAGGCAGTGGCATGATCATAGCTTACTGTCACCTCAACTTCCCAGGCTCAAGCGACTCTCCCATTTCAGCCTCTCAAGTAGCATGGTGCTTTGCCATGCTTATTAACCCATTACCTAGGTATTAAGTCTTGCATGCATTAGCTATCTGTCCTGATGCTCTCCCTCCCCTCACCCACCGGCAGGCCCCGGTGTGTGATGTTCCCCTCCCTGTGTCCATGTGTTCTCATTGTTCAATTCCCACTTATGAATGAGAACATGTGGTGTTTGGTTTTCTATTCTTGTTTTACTTTGTTGAGGATGATGGCTTCCAGCTTCATCTATGTCCCTGCAAAGGACGTGATTTCATTCCTTTTTATGGCTGCATGGTATTCCATGGTGTATATGTACCACATTTTCTTTATCCAGTCTATCATTGATGGGCATTTGTGTTGGTTCCATGTCTTTGCTATTGTGAATAGTGCCACAATAAACTTACATGTGCATGTAGAAAAGACCATTTTCACCTAACAAACTGGCAAAAACTGAAAAAGAATAACCACACCCAGTGCCACCCAGAGCAGCACTTTCCAACCCTGCCAGAGCAGCACTGTCTAACCTGCCAGGGCGGCACTGTCTAACCCTGCCACGGCGGCACTGTCTAACCTGCCAGAGTGGCACTGTCTAACCCTGCCAGGGTGGCACAGTCTAACCCTGCCAGGGTGGCACTGTCTAACCTGCCAGGGTGGCACTGTCTAACCCTGCCAGAGTGGCACTGTCTAACCCTGCCACGGCGGCACTGTCTAACCTGCCAGGGCAGCACTGTCTAACCCTGCCAGGGCAGCACTGTCTAACCCTGCCAGGGCGGCACTGTCTAACCCTGCCAGGGTGGCACTGTCTAACCTGCCAGGGTGGCACTGTCTAACCCTGCCAGAGTGGCACTGTCTAACCGTGCCAGGGCGGCACTGTCTAACCCTGCCAGGGCGGCACTGTCTAACCTGCCAGGGTGGCACTATCTAACCCTGCCAGGGCGGCACTGTCTAACCCTGCCAGGGCGGCACTGTCTAACCCTGCCAGGGCGGCACTGTCTAACCTGCCAGGGTGGCACTGTCTAACCCTGCCAGGGCGGCACAGTCTAACCCTGCCACGGCGGCACTGTCTAACCGTGCCAGGGCGGCACTGTCTAACCCTGCCAGGGCGGCACTGTCTAACCTGCCAGGGCGGCACTGTCTAACCCTGCCAGGGCGGCACTGTCTAACCTGCCAGGGTGGCACTGTCTAACCCTGCCAGAGTGGCACTGTCTAACCCTGCCAGAGTGGCACAGTCTAACCCTGCCACGGCGGCACTGTCTAACCGTGCCAGGGTGGCACTGTCTAACCCTGCCAGGGCGGCACTGTCTAACCTGCCAGGGTGGCACTGTCTAACCCTGCCAGGGCGGCACTGTCTAACCCTGCCAGGGCGGCACAGTCTAACCCTGCCAGGGCGGCACTGTCTAACCTGCCAGGGTGGCACTGTCTAACCCTGCCAGAGTGGCACTGTCTAACCCTGCCACGGCGGCACTGTCTAACCGTGCCAGGGCGGCACTGTCTAACCCTGCCAGGGCGGCACTGTCTAACCTGCCAGGGCGGCACTGTCTAACCCTGCCAGGGCGGCACTCTCTAACCCTGCCAGTAGAACTTGCAGATCGTGACGCTTCTTCCTAATGTATGGAAAGTCCTTAATATACACATAACCTTTGATGCAAGAATCTCATTTTTAGGAATCTAATTAATAAAAATAACCAGAAATGTTGCAAAATTGTGTAGACAAGATATTTAGCTGAGCCACTTGTAATAACTAAAGTAAACAAACAGCATAAATATTCAGAAATAAAGATTAAAGAAATGTCTATGAAGAAACACTAGGTAGCCATTTAAAATAAAGATGTAGACTGGGTGCAGTGTGGCTCACCCACCTGTAATCCCAGCTCTTTGGGAGGTCGAGGCAGGTGAATCATTTCAGGTCAGCAGTTCAAGACCATACTGGCCAACATGGTGAAACCCCGTTTCTACTGAAAATACAAAAAAAAAAAAAAAAAAAATAGCCAGTCATGGTTGTGCATGCCTGTGTCCCAGCTACTCAGGAGGCTGAGGCAGGTGAATCGCTTGAACCCAGGAGGCAGAGGTTGCAGTGAGCAATATCATGCTACTGCACTCCCACCTGGGCGATGCAGCCGGACTCTATCTCAAAAAAAACAAATAAATAAATAAAAATAAGTTAAAATAAAATAAAGACATAGATAAATATTAGTTGGCATGGAAAGACATCTATACTGTATTGTTAAGCCAAAGGAACAGGCTACACGTAACATAATCTCAACTTTTATTATCTGACGCGTAAGGCAACAGGAGATATAACTTGATTTTTCTTTTTAAAAAAATTCTAAAATATTTTCTTCAGAGAACACGAGTTATTTTTTATAGTTAAGATATCCTTTAATTGGAAAAATGTTTCGCAGAAATTATTGACTTTCTGCCCCATTATCTCCCCCAGCCCCACCCTGTACAGAAGGATTAGCGAGTTCAAGTGGTCACTCACACTCCCTGACCCGTCACATTAGGAGTGAGGCTGCTGTGTGTGCAGACATCACGCCTATAGATATGGTGTCCTTTTTTCTTCTTCTTGCTTCTTTTCGACCAGGGATGCTTCCCAAGCCTGAGGTCTGCCCGCACGCTCCCTATGCTCTTTCTGCTGTCTGGACCCTTTCATCCTCTCCACCCTCATGGTAGCTCAGCCTGAAGCAGACCCAAATGGAGTTTGGGCCCAGTGTGGTGAAAAGGATATTTGTGGCTTTAGGTCGGGCACCATTCTCCAGCCATGCTTGCTAAAGTGCTCTGCAGATTTTGCTCACAAGTACAGCTAATAATTGAATGGTATACCCAATTTCTTTCTCTCCCATTGTCTCATGTCTGTAACTCCCTCGGGAGCCCCCTAAGGAGAATTCGCGGGGATTTGTGGTAGGATCAGGCATTCATCAACCCCCTAAGCAAATATCACTGAGTAACACTAGGATTTTGCCCCTGCCAGGGCTAGCTTCATGAGCCCTTGATCTGGTTTGTCACAAAGAGTTCCACCTTCAGAAGGGCCCTGTGCTTGGTTCTGCTGTTGCTATCTTGAAATCCTTAATTTTTTTTGAGCAAATGGCACTGGGCCCCATAAATTATGTAGCTGGTTCTAACCCTAGCCCCAAACACTGAATTTCTTTGAAATAAACGTGACAAAGTCAAAATTTACATATTGGGGAAAAGAACATAGGAACATCCCTTTCCTTTTGGATGACCAATTAGTACAAATAATAGTGAGAAGAACAACTCTCTTTCCTTCCTAGAAAACCACCCGAGTCCTTACCTTTTGAACCTGACTATAGATTTGCATTTGAGAATGATTTTCAGAGAGGTGAAGTAAAAGCTCTAAGTGGTCTGCACTGTTATCGGAAGAATGGAATAGAAGAAGTTCCTAAAAAATGAAAAATTGTTGATAACCCATGATCTCAAGATTCCAGTTTTGTAAATATTTTTACTTAGTCAGACAGAGTGACTAGTCTTTGGGGGTTCTAAACTCATGCCAGGATGAAATTCACATGGTAAATAGAAGAGCAAAGCTTGTGCGATGAAGCCAATGAAGTGGTCTTGGATTTTAAACAGCCATAGATTGGCCAACAGGTCAGCTAGCAAATCAGATTATGACATCATCAAATGCTACCACCATCGATTTTTTTCATGCCATTTAAGAGAAAAATAATATCACTCATCCTTCCCCAGAATTTAGTTCAGAGGTTTATGGTCATGGCCTTTCTAATCAATGTCAAATTTCTATCAAGATAAGGCCAAAAAGAGCTGTCTTAATTGAAACAATAACTGGAGATCAGAATAACATTTTTTTCTATCCACAGTCAGCATACAGTTCTGTTTGTCTCTTTTAGTCCATTTCCCTGCCAACAAATTTATGTTAAATGCATGTAATATTCCAATCTGCTAAAAAGATTTGGTATAAAGTGAAAGAATAGTGTATTATGCATAACTCTGTTGTTGACAAGCTCTAGGGACATACCGTTCTAGTTTTAATTATATTAAAACGGATATGGTTCTCAGATGCTAATACTCTTTCTTATTTGTTTACAGCAAAATGGGTCAAAGGACCATTAATTCAGATCCAGAACTGTCATCTCTGGTCCTACGTTCCGTACAACTAATGAGACTTCACTGGTATTTGCTCACACAGCCTGCTCAGCCCTTAGCATTCACAATTTCCATTGACAAGGTTATTGGATTCAAAATGAATGTTTACATTGAAAGGGGAAACAAGTGTCAAATATGAAGCTCAAATAGATACTCCAAGCTGGAGAAGCTTATCATGGCTTAAACCGTCTACTGTTTATTTCCCCTAATGAAAAGCAAAGACAATAGGGGACATGGGGATAAGTGTAATGAAGAGAAACAATACCAGGATTCTTAGGGGTTAATCCAGGCACAACAGAGTTAATCTGGAAGAGGCTAGGGGAGGTTTTAGGCTAAAGACACAGACAAAAACTTGTTACTTTTGATCCAGTTGTACCCCATGAATGGCTCTATTTGCAAAGAAGATTTTGGATTTTCAAACCAGCGGGACAAAAGTTACATCCTTGATTTTTCTTGTTAAACGCACTTGTGCTTGTTTCCAGAATAAATGATGTCACAGATCTTCATTTTCCTCTCAAACAACAAAACAAAAGCAGCATAACAATACAGATACTTAAGAAAGCACAGAATTTGTCCTAAGACTGAAAAGTCCCTGAGAGCCAAAATGTATTTCAACAGATGCTACAATAATTACTTCGTGAAGCAGAGAAAAAATGCTATTTTATTTTAATAAATATCCCAAAAGTTAAAAGATAAAAGCAACACAGTGGATTTGTCATCACATGTAAATACAGTGCTTCAAAATAATAATTTGTTTTAAAATTGCATATTCTGCATTATTATAACTGAAATATAAAGTCAGATCAATGAGGTTATAGGAAAATGATTAAATTTAAGTGTACGGCTCTGCTTCTCATGTTTGCAAAATCTCTGCCTTGCAAACCTAAATGTACAAACTTTCAAAATATGAGTTAATTAAATTCACTTAGGATTTTCCTAAGGTAAGAAACCAACCATAACCTGGGTGGTGAGAAAGTATATTAAAATCAAATTAATATTTCTGAGAACTAACTGTGTTATTTGAATTCAATAGCATAACTTCAAACATATCACTGAGCACACCCTTATATGAAAATCCCCATGGATTAAATCTGAGCCTCTGTCACATAAATCATAAATTATGCCATGCATTACATCTGAATGAATGGAAAAATCCCCAAACAAAGTAACTAAGACCAAATAAAAGTAATATCGCAGCCTTTTGGTGAATAGGTAGGTATGAAAGGGGAGGGAATGTTACTGCCAAAATGTTAAACCAGAATTGTCCTAAACACAACTAAGGGTTTTTATGAGATTTTCATATTTCTAAAAGAAAGATTTTATTTCTAATGGCAGTTTTTAAATTTTCCTTTTCTAATTTGAAATGTTAATATGAAAATGTATTATATGGAATATGAAAACAATCTTCTTACAAAAGATTATTAAATGTATCTGCCAGTTAAAAAAGTATATCTTAATCTAAAGAGGTAATATAAAAATTATAATAAAGCTTAAGTGTTATTATGTATCTATCATTGTTATTCCTATTGTTTGAAAAACTAGTTTGAAAGCAAACAAGTGCATTCGAAAAGGAAATATGTTTGTAAGAGATTCCTCTTGAATCCTATTAGTGAAGTCATATTTGATCTTATTATTTAAACTATTGTCATGTTCTAGGGTATCATCTTTATACCAAGTAAGTTGAAATAAACACAATTTATAAAGCAATAGTTAAAAATACATTTCTCATGCATATGTTTTGTTTTATTATTAGCTGTTATGGGGTAGTTCTATGTTTAAAAGTAATTTGTAGTATCGTATGCTCAATATTCTTAGATTATTCAAAAGTTTCTTGGCAACAACATTCTTAAAATAAACAAATAGATTAATACGTAAACATAAGTGTTCAGGTAACATACGTAGAAGAGCTTTCCCACTGGAATATAAATAAGACCCTCAACAACTGACATTATTTCATCCAAAGAACAAAGAGAAACCATGAAGTTGTCTGAGTTTACAAGAAAAACATGTTTGCTTGTTTTTATGTCTCTCTCCCTGCAGAGGACAGAACAAAGGTCAACAGACTTAGGTCAATGTAAGTCAAGACTTTTAGAATTATAGCTATACAACAATCAAAATGGCTGTATTGAGGCATGGTGAGCTTCACATCACTGCAATTATTTAAGAGAAAATGGATAAACTAGATAAATTGCCTTTCTGCTAAAAGGAAAGTCTTTATGAGTTTGAAGTTGAACTAAATGACCCCAAAGGTCTCTCAGTATATTGCATTCAACAAACATTATGAGTAAGCCAAAGGGGTATCATTTCAGATGTGTATACATACATTTATTCAGAATTCATATAACTTTAGGGACCATACTCAGATTCAGCTGCTTTCGGAAAAAAATCATGAGGCCCATCCAGGCTACTACTAGAGATAACTAATTAAACATCATCTTGTAAAATGTGAAATTCTGAATGTTCCTGAAAACATTTAATCCTTTTCCCCTTCAATCGTCTGTTCCTCAGCTTATAGCACGTGGGTGTAACTCAACTAACCTCTCTTGTGGTGCTTCCCCACCCACCAGTGTTTGTGGGATGCATAGACATGATTGGGTTGCTGGGGCACATCCTGTTTCCCCAAGAATTCTGAAAGAGGTGAAGGGCAGAGAGTAGGTGAAGGGAATGGAGGAAGGGGAAGCACAACAGGTCCTGTGGAGGGAAATAAACCCTTGAGATCTTCGCAGGAAAAGGAACAGACTTTAATTGGCTTTAATACAAATAATATTCCCTGTGAGAAGCCTTTCCTCTCCCCCAGTTCTGACTGAGGACCCTGACATGTGGTCTCTAGCCTCCAGGACTTCTTCCTTTGTCTCTGCGCTGAAAGTGACTGTCTGAGCAACTGTATTCCCTATGGAAGGTCAGATCTGTGAGCCGGGGGCTATGTTTCCTGTTACAGAGCTAACACGCATCAAAGGCTCATGGGAATCTTGCATATGGTGTTTCACTTGATCTCACGTCAACTCCCTGAGGTGGCTACTATTTATCCTGCCTGAGAGACACCTTAATACTGTGGTTGGGAGCATGGAATTCAGAGCCAGAGGGCCTGGATTCTAATCCTTAGGCAAGGCAATTACTTCTTCATGCCTCCATTTCGTTGTCTGTAAATGGGTCTAAAAATGGTGCTTACTTAAAGAGTTAATGAGTACTAAATAATTTAAAATGTATATGACACTTTGAGCAGTGCCAGGCACAAAATAGATGGTACAGAAATATTAGCTGGTATTACCTCCCATTTTGCTGATGAGTAAACTGTGGCTTAGGGAAACTAAGTCACAGGTGGTGAATGGGGAAGTGATAGTACTCTTATCTATCTCTACAACACTGTCTTAAAATATAAAGTATAAAAGTGTTTATTCCAAGAACAGAGAACAACCATAGGTAATCAGTAAGTGTTATTAGAGGGAATGAATAGCAGAAATACATCTCCCTCAGTACAGCCGCCAAGGCAAGCTGGCCAGGGAGGGACACGTGGAAGCCGTGCTGGAGGGCAGCAATGTGGCAGGGCAGGGATCCACAGATCCCAGGTGTCATTACTTTGAGAAGCTTGTCTCACTTGGAAGCAGCCTGTGAGACTCTGATGGTAGGCATTAATTCCTAGCAACTGACCACTACTTAGAATGTTAGTTTTTTCTTTTCTAACTAAGCATAATCATTATGCTCCTTTGATTTATAGCTCCATCTCCAAAAGAAATAATTGCACATACTTATCAACTAGTTAGCTGTGACACAGGAATCCTCAGAGATTCATCATTACCCAAAATTTCTGTCATTTCAGTTGAATTTTCCACCATGTTGGATGCCAGGGACAGGCAACAGGTTCAATAAGTATTCATTTACTCAACAAATGTTTAATTGAGCAACTACTATAGATCAGACACAATGTTAGGTGTAGGCATTTATGATGCAAAGGTAGGCAAGACAAGTTACTTTTTCTCTTTGAAACTAAAATCTTTCTTCAACGGTCTGTGCAGGGGAGTGATTAATTACCTAAGGATAAAGAATATATCTAGATTCTCACCTTGTACCATACATTAAAATTAAATTTCAGATGACTAAAATAATTAAGTGTAGAAAAAAGCTAATGTAAACTATAAATGAATGATTTGACTTATTGGTAGAGTAGATCTTTCCAAACCAATAAGCTCAGAAAAAAAGTTGAACATTGTACAATGAGATTAATTCAAAATTGATATGTTTATGAATCAAAATATCAAGATAATAACAAACCAGGAAAATATTTACAATAAATATGAAAAAGTCAGCAATCTGGAATCTGTCTTGCTGCTCTATACTGCACAGAGGCGTCTGGGAAGCCCAGCGTGTGGTCAGTTTATAACCAATCCCACCATTGACTGCTTTCCTCCAGGATCTGGATTAATGCTGAAGTGTTCTGATGTGTGCTTAAGTTCTAATACTGATTTTAGCATTTTCCCCCAAATCCCTACTGCTTGGTATTGGTTTTTATACCCAGTGGAATTCTTGCAATGCTCCTTCCCCAGCCTGGACCCTATCATATGCCTGCAGAGAACAGCACAAATTGGTCAGTCCAACACAAATATCTGGTGGATCACCTAGAACCGTCTCTGAATTAGGGCTGACCTGGTCCCATTTTCTTGGTGACAACAGAAATTATGTGATTGACACACTCCTTTGGGAATGAGCTCTACTAGTTTTCTATCCATCCCCAGATTCCTCTCCACGGGCATCCTGCTAAGATGCAACCAGGTCTCAGATACTAGCCTATCTGGGTAATGATAAGAGAAAGAAATCACCCATGTTTATTTTATGTTAAACAACAAAAAAATCATTTTTTCTCTCTCAACTCGAAGGGTTGTCCTAGATTTCAGTTATAAAATGCGGAGTATTCAAAGGAGGTGAGAAACCCGTGGAGCAGAAACAGGAGTTTAATCTCTCCTGGTAAAGGGTAGGCATGTAAACACCTGAACTCAGCATTTATAAAGTGCTTGCAAAAACTAGGCAGTGAGCATCATGTGTCTTGGACCTCTTAGTATGTTTCAAGTTTTATAAAAAGTTTCCTTCCTCATAATGTGATAATATTTGCTATTTTTAAAGTTGCACCGTCTTTTAAAAGTTGCCATATTGAAGAAGAAAAAAATTAGATATTTGTTCCCGGTTGTGTACATTGCATTCACTCCTGAAATTCATGTCAAATCAGAAAGTTGGGAGGCTAACTGAAGTGGAAACAGGAAATAACACCAACACACTTCTAACCCACAGGTTTCCCAGCCCCATTAAAATTCAAAATGTGGAGGAGGTGCTGGAGGGAACTAACAAGAGCGTCCGGTAACCCAGGAGGCCAAAGATCAGGCTCCTGCATGGATGGAACTTCCATTAAATGATGTTTATTTGTACCTAGGGGTGAGGTTACTAATGGAAAGGCCTGCAGCCTGCAGTATTTAGTGTCATTTTGCATTTTTGTCAATGAATTACAAGATACATAACATCATCCTGAGTTGAGGCCGGGGGATTTTGTTACGTTTGAGGGTATGATTTTTTTTTTTTTTTTTGAAGGGCAGGATGTGAGAAGGATTGTTTTGAATATATTATTGAAGCCCCAGTCCAATCATGAGAAAAACATCAGACAATTTTTAATACAGGGACATTCTACAAAATACTTGGCCAGTCCTCCTCAAACTGTCAAGGGGATCAAAACAAGGAAAGTCTGAGAAACTGTCACAGCCAAGAAGAGTCCACGGAGACGTGATGGCCAAATGTAATGTAGAATCCTGGATAAGATTCCAAAACAGAGAAAGGACATTAGGTGACAGCTAAGGAAATCTAAAGAGACTATGGAATTTTGATTAAAACAGTATATCAATGGTTCATTAATTGTAACAAATGTACCATGTTAATGTAAAGTGTTAGTAATAGGGAAAAATGGGAGAGGCTGCATGAGAACTCTCTCCACTATCTTCTCAATTTTTCTGTATATCTGCAGGTGCTCTAAAAAATACTCTTTACAAATTTAAAAAAGTATTATTGAGATTAAAGTCTGTTACTAAATCTTAAGCAAAATAAAGATAACTTCAACTGTAAAATGATAATCACTGTCCTTTTTAATATATTTTTTCTTTTTATTGAACAAAAAGAAATGTGACAACCTATATTCACACTTTTCTTTTTAAAATTTAGTCTTACATATTTTATTAATTTTTTTTCTTATTTTAGGAGTAATGATTTGCCATTGAGGAAAATTAAGAAAATACATGTAAAAAAGGAGAAAATTAAAATCCCATAAACACACACAAGTCAGATAGATTGGGTAGAAAAAGGATATCTCATCTGTTTGAATACCTGAGTTTATCTTAAGAATATACAACAAACACATAATTTATACAAACGTAATTTATAATGGCTGAATGCATTTCATTATATAATGGGCCATTCTTATTTGGCTAGGGTCTTATTTTGAGATATTAGAGTTCTTTATAATTTTAAAATGTTTTTCTAAACCCCACTCAGCTGAGCATTCTGTTCATTGTTGCATATATCTGTAATTATTTCCTTAGCATAAATACCTAGAAATGGGACTTCAGGATCAAAAGCTATGAATAATTTTAAGCTGCTTGTTAATGTTGTGAAGTTACCTTCCCAAATCTGTGCCACTGTATACTCCAATAAACTGCAAGTTCCCTTCATTAATCAAATCAGCCATCCAACAAAAATACTTAAAGAGACCTTTCGGCGTATCATGTTCTTGTCATAAAAAGCTCAAAATATAAAATAGACTACAAAATAACTTTCAAAAGAAACTCTTACATCTTAAAATTATAACATTCTGCACTAAAAAAAAATTGGTTTCTTTCCCTTGTTGCTCTGTTATGAAATATTAACATTATTAAATATGAAATACATTAAATAATGAAGGAACAGAAGTTTGTTGGAAGCTATAGGTATTTTTCCCACTTCCCCCAATAACTAGGCTTTAATTAAAATCCATTTATAAGCATGTTTATTTTGATAAATTGATAAATTGAAAATTGATCAGTTGAACTGTGTTTTATGTAAAACAGTAAATATAACATAATTATTGTAGAAGGAATTACTTTCAGCCAACAGAAGGAAGTGGGGAAGAAATGTTACTTTATTCTCTGTAAACTGGCTTCCCTGGCTTTGACCCCCACCCCAGGGCACCAGCATTTTGGGGAATGCAATCTTAGATACTACTGTGTCATCCTCTGTCCCCAGGGCTTGTGGAGATCTTTCCAGGTCTCATGTGGTCCTTGCAGGTCTGGAGGCTCAGCCACCTCTACATAGCCAGGGCGCAGGTTCCTGCAAGTCGAGGACCAAAGACCTCCTTCCTCCCCTGACTCTGGGAACAGCTCTTTCCTTCAGCTGGGCTCTCTGCCTGCTCTCCGAAGCCCACCAGGTGCAATCGGGGCAGTCTCGCTCTGCACATACTTACACTTCTGCAAATGAAAATCAGAGCTTTGAGAAGCAGCTTCTATGTTCTAGCCTTGCACAACTTCCTCAGGCAAAAGCTCCCAGGGCAATAGCTGCCTGCTGGAATCCTGGGTAGGGAAAAATATAGAGGAAAAAGAAGACACAAAATAGTGTTCCAGCCTGCCTCCCCCAACCCCGCCTCCACCCCGCAACACACAAAAGTGCTTGCTGGTTCTTAGTGTAGATAGAGTTATCAGCTCTCCTGAGAGGACTTTTCTGGGAATCTTAACACCAGAGGAATTGAGGAATTAGCAGATTAGGGGGAAAAGAAGTCTTTGAACAATTTAAACACAAGGCAGCTGTGTAGACAGCATGCTGGACTTGCAGGATCTTCACATTCCAATATGGTTGTGCTCAGGCCTTGCTGCACAGTTTTACGGCAAGGAGGTCTGCTGTGCTTTCACCTTTCTCGAGTGTCACCATGTGCCTGACCTACCTCCTGGCCTTAGCTCTGCGAGCTGCTCCTATTTGTGCCTTCTGTTAGCTCCGGAAGAGTCTCCTGGACAGACATCGTTCCATCATGAGTGTGACATTACTTTGTTTACTTGAAAGGGTGGCTATGAACACTTGCAGAGCTGTGCTGAGAGTGGGAAATACAGTTTCAAGGGTTTCTGGAGTAATTAGTTAACTGGGAAAGCATCATTTTCTACATAAAAGGGTCCCCCGTCCCCCTACTTAAACCGAATCCCCTTCCCCGCCTACATCCAGCCCACTCCTGGAGCCAGAATTAGCTCACCCATCTCTAGACCGTGTGTGCACGTGTTTCTGTGTCTGAGTGTGCTCAGTTTGATGCTGTCATAGTTGTGTCCACACTCATCTTCTTTATCGGACTGGACTCTTACAAAGCCAGGCCTTCCTCTAATATTCACTCTTTCATTCAAATGATGTCATGTTTCCTACTCTAAGGGAGATCCTAGGTAAGAAAGTGAACTAGACATAGGTGGCAAATATAGGCCATACCAGGCACATAAATACATGCAGAGGATATTGATCCTCAAATCCCAAAACGTAGCACAGTGCTTGGCACATATTGAATTCTGTTTGCTGAGCTAAGTTAAATAGCGGTTGTGTCTAAAATTGAATTTGGATTCTGATTCTTGTCCACATCCTGCTCGTCATATACTAGGCAGCCCTTGCCCTAACATGCCAGTTTATTAATATTGTAAACAGATGATTCAGTGTAAAAAATGAGCTTTGTCCTAAAAAATGACACTGTACTAAAGGCATGTGACTAAACTGCGCTTTTCTTTTCTTTCTTTCTTTCTTTCTTTCTCTCTCTCTCTCTTTCTTTCTTTCTTTCTCTTTCTTTCCTTCTTTCTTTCTTTCTTTCTTTTTTTTTTTTTTGACCAAGTCTCACTATGTCACCCAGGCTGGAGTGCAGTGGTGCGATCTCAGCTCACTGCAACCTCCACCTCCCGGTTTCAGGCCATTTTCCTGCCTCAGCCTCCTGAGTAGCTGGGATTACAGGCGCTCGCCATGACGCCTGGCTAATTTTTGTATTTTTAGTAGTGACAGGGTTTCACCATGTTGTCCAGGCTAGTCTTGAACTCCCGACCTCAAGTAATCTGCTTGCCTCAGCCTCCCAAAGTGTTGGGATTACAGGTATGAGCCAGCACACCTGGCCTCTTTATTTTCTATATGAGAAATTGTTCTCATGCTCCAAACAATAATCATGAGATAATAATAGTAAAAGGAGATAATGGCTGTAAAGAGATTATCTGGAAGTTAAATCTTATTTTGTGGGTAGGGACACAAAGCCCGGATAAATGAGAAGGGCCAATGATATAAAACATCAGATGTTGTCACCTCTGTGTAACGATCATGAAGGAAATGCATCTGTCTCAAGTTCTTGGACATTTTATGTATACTTTCATCATCTCAGCAATTACTATGTACAGATTATAAGATTTTCACATCTGTCTTGAAGTGTATTTAGGTTGCTTTAATCTGATATTCACATCTTTTCCAAGACTGTAGAGATTTTGGTGCAGGGACTTAATCTTTTACATCTCTTATATTAATAACTTCATTGAATGTTATATCAATTAATGGAGTGAATGAATACCTTTGACCCAGATTGAGTGCTACTTCTATTTGAATTTCTTAGCTACTCAAACCTATCAGCTGGATCCCTTTTACTATCAAGAATTAACTTTTTTTTGGACCTCAACAGAATTTTGTTAGCAAAGATCTGAGCAAAGACCTATCACATATAAATTTAGCAAATAGATATGGATGCCTATAAACAATTAGCTTGTTTTTATTTTATAAATCAAAGTTCTAAATATTTTATTAAATACTTTGTCCTTACACCATAAGCAGAATCATTAACTTGACACACTTCAAAGAAAGTCATGTGAGATTGTATAAGTAATCCTTATACAATCGCTGAAAACTGATCATAAACACTCTTCATTTATAAAAATTCACCCTGCAATATTTTGGGGAAGTTACCTCTTCATTTTGTTAGAAACAGAAATAATTTCAAATACTTCAAAGAAATCTTAAAGATAAAAGTTTTAAGAAATCACAAATGACCATTCATAAAACAGTCATTTTGTCTCGATGAGAAGCCAATCACGTTTGGACAAATTTAGGAGATGACACGCTAGACCTAGCAACACCCAGAAGATCTTTTCACACATCATTTGGGATTTTTTTTCTTTTCTTTTTGATGGATGGATGAGCAAACTTAAGGAGTTAATGGGCAGATAAAAGTTGAAATGGGAAAGGACAGTAACGGTCAGGCCAGTTAAAAGCTCTTTCCGACACCAACTCCCAGCTCTGCCTCCCCAACCGATCCCCCTGTGAACTTTTTGTGTTTCATTCATTTTGCTGGAATTGGAAATGGAGAGGCCAAGAAAAGGCCATATCCTGCTTCATTGACTAAAGCTATCCTGTAAGCGAGTTTAATGGGTTAGAAGTTAATACCAGTGACAGTTGTAAGAAAAGTTTCCAAGTGTTTCCCGGGTCTGGAGGGACTCCCTGCGGCTCAGACTTCTTTGCGCTTCCTTCCACTCTCCTTTTCTCTTATCTGTGGAAGCTTCCATGACAAACAGGGGGCATCTGTTAGGAAACAAAGCGGGGGGCTGCTAGAAGTGAGCAAATCCCCCCAACCGCAGGGCCTGGCAAAGAACGAATTCCAATTACAGCCAACTCAACAGTGGTGATCAGGTGAACAGATAAGCACAAGGAAAGAGAAATCAAATTTCCTTCACATTTACAAACCATTGTTTCCCTTTATTTGTCCTCTAAGAGAGGGCCATCGTTCTCAGTGAGATGTGAGCCCTCTCAGTTACACTCACTTTCTCTGCATGGCTTCTATTGTGACCGTTTCTGAACATCGTGTTTTCACATGGTTCCCCTCAAAGTACCTTCCAAAGCGCAGGAAGGTAGTGACCACAGAAGAGTGGAATTCATTCTGCCAGCTAAGTGCAAGAAAGGGCTTTTTCCAACACTTCCTCCAAGCATCTGCTTTGTGACATATATTTTTTGATTCCTTTGTTCAAGTGTTGTATACAAGAAAAACATGCACAATTGGTAAGTCCACATCTCACTGAATTTTCACAAGCTCTCGTGTAACCAGCATTCAGTCCAGGAGACAGAACATGACCTGTGCGTTCAATTCCTAGGGCTGCTGAAACAGAGTCTCACCAACTGGGAGGCTGCAAACAGGACTTTATTGTCTCACAGTTCTGAGGCTAGAAGTTTAAAATCAAGGTGTTGGCTGGACTGGTTCCTTCTGGTGGGCATGGGGGAGAATCTGTCCCGTGCCTCTCTCCGAGCTCTGGTGATGGCTGGCAGTGCATGCTGTTCCTTGTCTCATTGATGCATATCCCAATCTCAGCCTCCAGCTTCACACGGCCTTTCTGTGTGTATGCATCTCGGGGTATCCTCTCCACTGGTCATATTGAATTAAACTTGATGACATCTGCCAAGATCCTATGTCCAAATAAGATCACATTTGCGGGTACTGGGGATCACACTTCAACATATTTTTGGCAGGGGAAAGGAGGTGGAAAATAATTCAATTCATAATAATGACTTTTCCAGATACTCCCCCATCTTCCCTTCCAGTAAACACCCCCACCCCTAAGGGCAGCCACTCTTCTGACTTCTGATAGGATACATTTCTTTTACGTTTTATTTAAATCATACGTATCGAGTCTTTGTGATGTAATGTGATTTTTAAGGGGGGCTTTCCAAACTTTAGCAGTCACTCAGATGCCCTGAATGGTTCCCACAATTGATATTCCTGAATAGCAATCTACTACATAAATAGCAGATAGTTTTACAAGTCAGATAACCTATCATAAAATCAATTATTTCAAAAGAGAAGAAAACAAAGTTTCTTCACAGTAGTACAGCAATAACTCTATAGAAGTGGTAAAGCTTCAAATGAATGCATCAGATACATTCATGTCAGCCTCCTGACATGCATAGCATCAAGCCGTGGACAAGAAATGCAACTGTCTATATTTCTCAACAATGCATCCACTTTCTTATTTTAAGCCATTACTCCATGAGGACAGGAGAACCTTAATCTCAGTCAATTTTGTGTTTCTTTCAACTTTTCTTGGGGATTGTCTTAGCATGGGAAGGGGACGGGGACCCCAGGGAGGGTTTGTGGCTCTCTCAGGTCACCTGGCTCTGCAGGTATCTGCTGGGATGTCTATGGGCCTCTGTGATTTTAGGCTGGAGATAGAACCTGTGCGCTGTGAAATGGTGCTGGTTTCTGTCCTTCGGCCTCTCAGGTCTCGTAGCTCTACTTCTGAAGACCCTGAGAATCCTCCTATGACTTCTATACCATTAAGAGTCCTGGAATCACTGGGGCCATTTCTTTTTTGACATCTTCCTTGGGTTTTCACCAAAAAAGCCTTTCTTGGGCTTTGCCACCTGCCCAGAACTCGCTGGGAGGCACCTTGTGGAGTCCCCTGCCTGGGCCTCTTTGACACGTCTGCTCTTATTCCAGCGCCTTGCTCTCAGGCAGTCCACCCAGCCAGGGAAATCTTTTTCTAGCAGAGAGGGAGGACATCTCTATCTTACTCTATCTCAATCATTCTCCCAATCAT
Source organism: Pan troglodytes (assembly GCF_028858775.2). Lineage (NCBI taxonomy): Eukaryota > Metazoa > Chordata > Mammalia > Primates > Hominidae > Pan > Pan troglodytes. The sequence continues at coordinate 112,401,345 of NC_072412.2, read as the reverse complement.
TTTGTCTAAGCCTCAGATCTTCTAAGTTCCTTTGAATATTTTTTTAACACATGGCCCTATTTTAAGCGAATAAACACACCTGGTTCAGTAACTTCGGACAAGTTAATTATTCTAATTAAAGACTATCCTCTTCAGTAAGGAAGAATTAAAAACAGTATCCACCTCACAGGATTTTTTTTTTTTTTTTTTACTGTAAAGGGGCATATAAATTAACTGAGTTTATCTGTATAAACACATAGAACTGTGCCTGGCACATACAGAGACTCTATAGTGAAAGTTATTATTATTATTGTTATTTTGAGATGGAGTCTTGCTCTGTTGCCCAGGCTGGAGTGTGGTGGCGCAAGCTTGGCTCACTGCAACCTGCGCCTCCCAGGTTCAAGCAGATTCTCCTGCTTCAGCCTCCCGAGTAGCTGGGATTATGGGCACCCACCACCATGCCTGGCTTTTTTTTTTTTTTTTTTTTTTTGTATTTTTCTAGAGATGTGGTTTCAACATTTTGGCCAGCCTGGTCTCGAACTCCTGACCTTAGGTGATCCGCCTGCCTCGGCCTCTGAAAGTGCTGGGGTTACAGGCGTGAGCCATCACACCTGGCCAGTGAAAGTTGTTATTAATTTATTTATTAACAGCTTAAATGGGCAGGGAGAGAGAAAACAACAGGAGGGGGAAAAAATCACTGCATTTTCAATTAACATAACAAATCATTATTTTGTAAATTTACAAACTCATTGTAAATCTAAAAACAGAATGATAGAAATGAAGAACGGCAGGGAGACATCAAGAGAGGAAATGTTAATTAGGCGGCATCTGCTCCTTTAAGGTAGCTAATGGTATTGTGAGAGATTGGGGGAAACCCACACATGTGTCCCAGAAAGAAGATTCCCCGCTAAGAGGTAAAAGATCAATTCATTTCAGTCAGGTTAGCTCATTAAAAAAAGATAAAGTTAAGGTACCCCGTTTCATCTAAAACTGTGGAGGGAGAAACAATGACATCACGGAAACTGTAATTAACATTTCAAAAGATCACAGAATTAGCCAAGTAGAAGCCCTGGGTTGTCAACACAACAATTAGCCCTCACTGGCTGAGTAAACACAGAGGGGAAGTAGCTACTTCTAAATGTTTTCTCATTTTATCACTTTCAACAGTGTCAAATATTCTACAATGGAGACTTAAGTAGCACGTTCAGTGACACTGGTTTCACTGAATCTCAAGATCGCTTTCACGGTAAACACTTTGTTTAGAGTGCCATACACCCAGCGGGTGAAAATAAATATGAAATGGAAATGACACCACTCCATAAGGTATCATGTGTCTGATCTGTTGACGGTCATCTCAGCAGGAATGCCTGGCAGTCCACCTGCAGGTCTATTCTACTCCGCAAGTTACTCATCAACACATTGGAAAGCATCTTTGAAAGAAAGAATTAGCAACCAGATGTTCTTCCTCTACAGTAAAATGAACAGAGGAGGCGGCAGCAGGGAGGTAGCCGAAACGCAGTGGGAGAGATTTAAGTTATATGGGAGATGCAATGAATTCATGTGTTAACAGAAAGGGGTCCTGATTCAGACACCAAAAGAGGGTTCTTGAATCTCATGCCAGAAAGATTTCGGGGTGAGTCCATAAAGTGAAAGCGAGTTTATTAGGAAAGTAAAGGAATAAAGAATGTCTACGCTACTGGCAGAGCAGCAGCTTCAGCTACGCAACCAATGATACTTATTGTTACTTCTTGATTATTTGCTAAACAAGGGGTGGATTATTCACGAGTTTTCTGGGACAGGGGTGGGCAGTTCTAGGAACTGAGGATTCCTTCCCTTTTAAGACCATATAGGATAACTTCCTGACATTGCTATGGCATTTGTAAACTGTCACAGCGCTGGTGGGAGTGTCTTTCAGCACGCTAATGCTTTATAACTAGCATATAATAAGCTGTGAGGACGACTGTAGGTCACTCTCTTCACCGTCCAGGTTGTGGTGGGTTTTGGCTGGCTTCTTTACTGCAAACTGTCTTAATAGCAAGGTCTTTATGACCAGTATCTGGTAGCGACCTCCTGTCTCATTCTATGACTTAGAATGCCTAACCTCCTGGGAATGCGATCCAGTAGGTCTCAGCCTTCTTTTACCCAGCCCCTATGCAAGACGGAGTTGCTCTGGGTAAACGCTTCTGAGGCATGGACAGTAGACATTATTAAACACAGGCAGGTGCTAGTAAAGGCAATTGTAGAATTTTATTCATAGATGTTAAAAAAAAATCAGAGACAAAATCTGTGAAGATTTCTGTATACTGATGTTTCAAATTAAGATATGCAAATTAAACAGATTATGGTGAAATGGGTGAACTAGGTCCTCTCTTGAGATCTCTTTCATCTCTCAGTACTACATTGATTTTACAGATGCAAATATTAAGAAAGTTATATGGTACATGGACTTATTTTAAACTTTCTGCAAATCTTAGGAACTTGATTTCAAGTTCAATTATTGCAGCTCCTTTCTCTGTAGGAAGTCACTATCATAAAATAATTTGGTGAATCATTATGACCGCTAAATTTATTGCATGCCTTGTGCTATAAATCATGAATTACCTAGAAAGTGCTCTCCCAATCAATGATTTAAACAAGAAAGTGCTAGTGCACTTTGTTTTCCTTTGTTAATGTAAAATGTTTATTAAAACATAATTTAATGCAGCCATTAATATTATGTAGAATAATATTTAGTGGATTGGAGGAAAGTTTATGATATACTGGTTTTTAAAAAGCAGGTTACCCAGTAATGAGTACATTTTCTTTCTTTCTTTTTTTTTTTTCGACAGAATCTCACTCTGTTGCCTAGGCTGGAGTGCAGTGACGCGATTTTGGCCTACTACAGCCTCTGCCTCCCAGGTTCAAGCCATTATTCCGCCTCAGCCTCCCTAGTAACTGGGATTACAGGTATGTGCCACTATGCCCAGCTAATTTTTGTAGTTTTAGTAGAGACGGAGTTTCACCATGTCGGCCAGGCTGGTCTCAACTCCTGACCTCAGGTGATCCGCCTGCCTTGGCCTCCCAAAGTGCTGGGGTTACAGGCGTGAGCCACCATGCCTGGCCCTACATTATCATTTTTAAAAGATATTTTTATAAGCACAAGAAAAATAAAGGACTAGAAGAATATAAACTAATACATTCGCAATATCTCTGAACCATGGAATCAGAGGTGACTTTTCTTTCACTTTGTGTTTTCTAAACTTACGATGATGGATATGTACTATTTTTATAATGAGAAGCAAAACCTATTATGAAAGTAAAGAACGCTGTGTCTTAACGGTGAAGACTAGATTAATATTTTGAAAAAGAAATGCTATCGTAGAGTAGAATATTTCATTTGGTAAAATCTATGAGTCTAATGTGCACACATATTATCCCTTAAACTTCTAGCCTAGGTGGAGACAGATATGTTTGTTTAGCCTTAGAGGAGAGGTGATAACATCTCCTTAAAAATATCAGCTGGCTTAACCAAATGTTTCAGAAATAGCATGGCATTTCAGGGTATGATGAATCAGCTGGGTGGGAACTTCTTCTGACGAAATAGCTCTGCTTTCAGGAAAACTGTCCCTATACATCCCAACTCAAATGTATCCAATGCGATTTGTAAATAGAGCTGAACTATACCAATGTGACCCCAATAATACGGGATTTCTTAAAGTTTGAACCAGGAATGAGCCAAATTTCGACCTTAGCAAAATTTTTCCCTATATTACAAATGAATGCCAGGGCTAATGTTTAAAATTCATGAAAACCTCTTTAAACAACATCATTTTTATATTTACTAAAGCAAGTTCCTTACGGAATACTTTATTGACTAAACTTAATTATATGTTCTTAGCAGTAATCCATCGTGTTTTTCCTTTCAAATATAGTAGTTTTTTAAACCGTCATTCATTTACATAGAACCTTCACATTAGACTTATAGGATGAGCCTACAAAGGCTTGAAAGTTGTTAGTTGCTAGCTAGTTAAACCTCTTCAAATATTCCCAGCAAAGAGGCTGGAGCCACTGCATGTGTACTTTGCATGATAGAAACTGTTAACATTTATTTATTAAATAAAAACTTATTGAAAAAGAAGACTGGACACGGGTAAGGTCTATTGCCTGAACTTCAAGAGCGACCAGCACTTTACCCACAAGCATGAGCTTGTGGTAGAACAGCAGTACAATAACATATGCTCTAAGAGAAATGCCAGATTTCTTTAAGGGAATGCAGCAATACATGCTTTAATTCCCAGAGTGAGTCTCCAGAGGCAGCAAGCTTCTTAGAGAAGCCTCACAAACCAGCAGCTTCTGAGCTGTAGAGTAGTAGCTCTTTCCACCAACAGCATCGCCTTCACCTGTGAGATGCAGATTCCTGGACCCACCTCACACCTATTCTGAATGAGGCTTAGCAATTTGTGTTTTAACAAGCCCTCCTGGTGGTTCTGACACACACACACACACACACACACTCAAGTTTAAGACCAAAAATGGTGTCAATCAGGATGACTGCAGGGATCATGAGTAATTAGCGCTCTTTACCAAATAGTTCCTGAGCCTGCAGTGGAAGTATATTGCCTTAACCTAAAAGTTAGGCATGCTGTGTGATTTGCTTCGGCTGATAAAGCAAATCACATGAAAATGGCATGTTTCCTGTTCAAGATGACAACTGCCACATCCAATGGTCCTTGGAGTGATACAGAGCAAAGCCCCAGATGAAGTTGAAGGACATGTAACATAAGCATGAAATAAACTATTGGTTTTTGAGCCACTGATTTTTGGGAGGTGCTTGTTACCACAATGTAACCTAGTCCATCCTGACTGATACAATAGGGAGGAGGAGTGTGCACTGCCCCCCAGAGCATAACCACCAATGTAGTTGACGATGCTACATACATCCTAGGCACAATTTTCATCATCAATGTAGCATTAGAGCATTCCTGGGTGCTATGGTTTGGATATGGTTTATCCCCACTAGAACTTATGTTAAAATTTGTTCATCTATGTGGTGGTGTTGAGAGGTGGGGCCTAGTGGGAAATGTTTGGGGAATGGGCGTGGATCCCTCATGAATAGATGAATACTCTCCTGAGGGTAAGCTTTTTCTCTCTTGGAATGGATTAGTTCCCTCAGAAGTGGGTTGTTAAAAAGAGCCTTGTTTCCTCGGTTTCTCTCTTGCTTCCTCTGTCGCCATGCAATCTCTTTGCACACATCCACTCTCCTTCCACTTCCTGCTGTGAATTGAGGCAAGCTGAGGGCCTCACTACATGCAGCTACCCAGCCTTGGGCTCTTCAGCCACCAAAGTTATGTGCCAGCTCAACCTCTTTTCTTTATAAATTACCAAATCTCAGGTATGCTGTTACAGCAACACAAAACGGACTAAGACACTGGGCTTCCCAAGAAAGGAGGGGCAGCAGCAGAACAGGGAAGATAAGTAAATGGAGAGGCAAACTATTTTCAAAGATTTTTTAAAATGTGGGTGTCATGACCATAGGTTACAGCAGGCACAACAGGTAATTGCAGCCAATCTGTACATGTGAAGCTCAATAACCAAGCAGCACAGAACCGCTCAGCAAAAGATCAATGAGAGGCCTTTCCATTGATGCCATAAAGGGGTGAGCCCCAGCTGCCATCTCAGGACAGAGAATGAAGATGGCAGGGAAAACTGAGCATTCATCTCAAAAACAGAATGGATGGAATGAAATTATGATTGACTATATTACCTCCAATCAGACTTTTTTTTGCTGTTGTCTACTATAGAAGCCAAATGAATGCTCAGGAGCATGTTAATGATAAATGTAGAAAGCTACCTATGTATACATTCAATTTGTGCCTATAATTTTAAAAATCTAGATAAGGGCATCAAAGATATATATATATAAATAAATATAAATATATAAATATATATATATATAATAAGAGATGATAAGGAGAAAGTAACAGGGTTATAGGATAGTGGCAGCTTGGGAGGTGAAGCTACCTTAGAAATGGGGGTTTTGGCCAGGCGTGGTGGCTCACGCCTGTAATCCCAGCACTTTGGGAGGCTGAGGCGGGCGGATCACGAGGTCAGGAGATCAAGACCATCCTGGCTAACACGGTGAAACCCCGTCTCTACTAAAAAAATACAAAACATTAGCCAGGCGTGGTGGCGGGCGCCTGTAGTCCCAGCTACTCGGGAGGCTGAGGCAGGAGAATGGCGTGAACCCGGGAGGCGGAGCTTGCAGTGAGCCGAGATCGCGCCACTGCACTCCAGCCTGGGCGACTAGAGCCAGACTCCGTCTCAAAAAAAAAAAAAAAAAAAAAAAAAAAAAAAAAAAAAAAGGAAAGAAAAAAAAGAAAAAGAAATAGGGGTTTTGAAAAGCCTCTATGGGAACAGACACTTTCATTAAACTTTTTTTTTTTTTTGAGACGGAGTCTCTCTCTGTCGCCCAGGCTGGAGTGCAGTGGTGCAATCTCGGCTCACTGCAAGCTCCGCCTCCCAAGTTCACGCCATTCTCCTGCCTCAGCCTCCCGAGTAGCTGGGACTACAGGCGCCCGCCACCTCGCCCGGCTAATTTTTTGTATTTTTAGTAGAGACGGGGTTTCACCGTGTTAGCCAGGATGGTCTTGATCTCCTGACCTCGTGATCTGCCCGCCTCGGCCTCCCAAAGTGCTGGGATTACAAGCGTGAGCCACCAGGCCCTGCCTTTCATTAAACTTTTGTGCTAAGTCCTGAGTGTTGGAAAGAGCCAACTCTGTGAGGTTCTGGGGAAATTGCAATCCTTATGAAGAAAGCACAAGTGCAAAGGTCTAGGGGCCAGGATTCATGTTCAAGTGACAAAAAAGAATATCTATGTCCATGTGTGCAGCAGTCTTACCCACCAGGGTTCCTAAGAGAATGAAATCCTATAGGAAATGACCTGCAAGACTATTTCCCAAATTCTCTCAAGTTTGGGCCATTGTAGAGGAATAAGAGAGAAGCCACTATATGTAACACATGCTTTATGGCACTCTGGTTTCATTCTCTAAAAGAACCCCAGCTGAGAAGGGCTGACTGCAGGGTGGCAGGTTGGAAAGGGATTCCAATGAAGTCAGAGAGGCGGGTAGGGGCCAATAAAGACTTGGGGTTTGATTCTATGTGCAGTGGCAGGCACCGGAAGCTTTCAAACAGTGGAATGGCACATTCTGACAGGTTTGTGAAGGATCACTGGCTGCTGTTTGGAGAATGGACTGCAGAAAGACAAAGGAAAGGCAGCCAGTCAGGAGGCGTTTGCATTACTGCAGAGAAAAGAAGATAAGGCTAGCATGGCTGGGGTGGAAGAAGAGATAAATTTAGAATATGGTTTGAATGTAGAGTTGGGCTTGGTTATGGGCTCAGTATGAAACCAGGTGAGGGAAGATGAGAGAAAGGTGTGAATCTGACAGGATTCCTGAGCAACTCCTGATTGGTGATGCCATTGAAGAATGTGAGAAAGACTAGGGAAAGAGTGGAATTGAGGATGGGACAATTATGAGATGCTGAGTCAACAGTGGAATATATGAGTCTGGATCTCAAAGGAGAGGCAAGGATCTCAAAGGAGATACATAAACAAGGGAGTCATCAGTGTATAAAAGTGTTTAAATCATACAATAGGATGAGATCACTGAACTCTGTCAATTTCTCTTCCAATGTCCCTCAAATTTATTTCTTCCTCTTATTCCTGCTGCCATTAATCTTTGTTTCCCCGAAGAGCTACTGCAGTACTTCTGTACCAGGCCTGTGGTCTCTCTCCTCAGCAATCTCTCCTGTGCATAACCACATCTACCATTCATCTTCCTGTTTCACAAATTAGACCATTTTTTTAATTCAATAAAAAACTGAGTACTCATGTACAAATCTCTCTGTTCAGTTCTTTGAGTGATTCAAAGATGAACAAGAAATAGATTCTGACATTGAAAGCTTTTAGTCTATAGAAAGGATGTGTTTGTAAACAACTATATTTCTGGTCAGGCGCGGTGGCTTATGCCTGTAATCCCAGCACTTTGGGAGGCCGAGGCGGGTGGATCATCTCAGGTCAGGAGTTCGAGACCAGCCTGGCCAACATGGCAAAACCCTGTCTCTACTAAAAATGCAAAAATTCACCGGGTGTGGTGGTGCGCGCTTGTAATCCAAGCTACTCAGAAGGTTGATGCAGGAGAATTGCTTGAACTTGGGAGGTGGAGGTTGAGGTGAGCTGAGATTGTACCACTGCACTCCAGCCTGGGCAACAGAATGAGATTCTGTCTGAAAAATAAATAAATAGATAAATAAATATGTTTCAGGGTAGAGAGTGACAGGAAGGAAAAGAAAAATAAATATTATGGCCATTTTTGGGGATGAAGAAGTGACTGTTTGCTCCATGGATTTGGAAAATTTTTGTTAGGATGGTTGTCTTAGAGTTGGTCCAAGAGGTCAAAATCACTTCTTGACTTGTTGATTAAAGTGTGTGGTCCTTATGATCCCTAGTCTCTCAGAATCTTCTTAATTAGCTGCTCTCCCACTCTCTGATGTTCTAATGCTGGCATTTTTAATGGTTCAATGTTAGGTGATCTTTCCTTGGTGCCACACTCGTTCTCTAGGCAAGCTCATCTACTTGGATGGCAAATCCATCATGTCCCTTCAATTCATTGCCTTTCATTTACAAATGCAAATCTGCCCCTGTCAGTGTGTGCTCAAAGCCTGGCAATTCTATTGCTGTCAGGATTAACCTGAAACATCAGACCTCCCTCCCCCATCTCTTGCTTGTCTCCTCCTTACTCTCTGAACTCTAACCACTCCAAGTTCCTCCAATAATATACACCCCATCCCGCCTCTGGGGCTTTATCCATGTGATTCCTGGTGTTTGTAAAGTTTCTTAATTTCCAGCTTTCCATATTACCCAGGGAACTTCTACTCCTACTTCCCAGCTTAAATGTCAATCCCAGAAAGCCATCTCTGAACTCACAGGGACTTATTGTTATATATTCTCACCACATTTTGTATCTTTCCTTTATTGAAATATCAGAATTATAATTGTTTCATTTATTTGTGTTATTTGCTTTCTATTTCTCTGTCCCAACAATCTATAAACACCACCAGGCCGGAAATGACTTGTCCATGTTCAACACTGCAAGATCTGGATTGCACAGGTGCACTTTAATTTTTATTGCTGAATGGAAGCCTGCTGTTCCACTGCTTCCTGATTTCACTTTGTGCTCCCTCACTTCTTGTACATACCCCCCCAGCACTTCAGTGCAATTTCTCCTGTAATGTTATACTTGACATTTCTACCTCTTAAAACTCTAGCCATTCTGAAGGGCCATTCTGTCTTCCCGCTTGACCATGAAGTCCTCCCCACTCACTCCTGACCACACCTGATCCTCACTCTTGGCCACACCTGATCCCCACTCCCGACCACACCTGATCCTCACTCCTGATCACACCTGATCTTCACTCCTGACCACACCTGATGGAGATGATCTCCCCCACCTCTAAACTTGCAGTGCATTCTCATAGTTATTCTAATTGACATGGATCACTACTGTCAAGCTCTACAGTGATTTGTAGGCATGCGTTACCTCTGACTTTCCAATTTTTAAACTGTCAAGTTTGGGATTCACTGTGTATTCTATAACTTTGTATGCACTGACAAAATCTACCATAAGATTGTAGAATTGGGGAAGTATCACACTTGCTACCCCCCAAAAATTTGGTGCTTAAAGGGTTAATATTATTTGGAAAACTCTCAACTGTAGAGCACCTGATTTCTATGTGACATTGGATAAAAGGAGAATTACCATTCTTGCATGTGGACTATAATTTCCAAAGAGCTAAAGGATGCTTCCAGTCTGATTTTAAGAAACATAGTTGTTCCTAATCCATTTGTTGTCAGGATAACAGGAGCTTGCTGGAGTCATGATAGCTTACATGACCTCCCATGCCCAGATGGTAAAGGGACTTAAAACATATCGTAAGAGGACCAATTAGAGATACCTGACTGTTCAGCTCATGAGGAAATGCAATATGAAAAAGAAACAGGCATGCTGACTATGCTCAAATATTAAAAGGACTCTCAAATAAAAGTAAAATTAGATTTATTTTAAATGGCCCCAAGAAACCTTTCTAGGAATAATAAATAGATATTTCAGGGGGATAGATATTTACTTGAGGTAAAGGAGAACATTATAATAGCCAGACTTCTCCAGTGATACAATGAATTACCTTAGAAGGTATCGAGTCTCCTTTTACTTGAGGCATTCAAGGAGAAGTTGTATAAATATTTAACAGGAATGTTAAAGGCAGTTTCAAACACTGCAAGGTTGTACCTACCATCTTTCCACACCTGAGATGCTTTGATTCTATCGTAATAACAGCTAAAATGCACAGGGCACGAATCCCATGCCAGGTCCTGTGCATTTTCTAAGCATTTTCTATGCATTACCTCATTTAATTGTCACAACAACTGTTATTACACTCATGACTAAAGATAAGAAAACTGAAGCACGGAGACATTAAATGATTTGTCTTACTTCCCATAATTAGGTAAGAATTTTGACACCAGGAAATCTTTTTCCAGCGCCCAGCCTGTTATTCCGCCTTTCATATTCATACGGCAGATGTAAGTCCAAAACAGAAAGGCCTTGCCTAGGAAAGTGAATGATAAGGTAAGAGCAGTGGGATGATCTTAGGAAGAGTGTGTTAAGAAAATGTCATCTTATAAACTGAATGGTAGAGGCATTACGGAATGATGAATTTAGACAATGGCTCAAGACACTTGCTCACACTTCCATGTGATGAGCACAAGGCAGAAGCCACTAAACACAGCACTCTATAGTGCAACCCAGAGTATATTTTGAAAACATAAAAACAATTTATTTTTATTTATTTATTTATTTTTTTGAGACCAAGTCTCGCTTTGTCGCCCAGGCTGGAGTGCAGTGGTGCGATCTCCACTTACCACAACCTCCACCTCCTGGGTTCAAGCGATTCTTGTGCCTCAGCCTCCCAAGTAGCTGGGATTACAGGCACCCACCACCATGCTCAGCTAATTTTTGTATTTTTAGTGGAGACAAGGTTTCACCATGTTGGCCAGGCTGGTTTCAAATTCCTGACCTCAGGTGATCCACCCACCTCAGCCTCCCAAAGTGCTGGGATTACAGACGTGAGCCACTGTGCCCGGCCGTATTTTCATTATAAATTAAATTGCCTGCACCTCATTCACCATTAAGACTAAGCTTGAAGTTTAGTGCTCCTGCAAAGAAAAAAAAAAGAGGTACTATCTAAAACCCAGAAAGTATACAGGGTAAGGAGAAGGGGGACATGATATAGGAGTGTTTCTACCAGACAGGAAAGGGAAAGAGGATCTTATGAAACAGTGAGGGAAATCAAAGAAGAAAGCAAGGCACCCAATAGTAGGGGCCTCAAACAGAGCTTAAACTTGAAGGAGTAAGGTAGAGACATCCCAGCTATGTTGAGACTGATGCTGAACACAGAGGTCTCCTGTCCCGCTTCCTGTTTTGGTCTCTGAACGGAAGTGTCTTGCACAATGTCCCTTCCCTGCACCAGCACAAGGGACGTGAGGAGAGAACCTACTGGGATCTAGAAGTTACTGAGCATTCTTAATGGGGGATGTGAAAAGTAACAAGTGACCCAGAAGGGCTGTAAGAAGATTCCTTTATGAGGGGTGACATTGCCCCCTAGAAGCCAAAGGGTAGAATACTCAAGCCAGGGGCCAGGTACAGGGGTCCACGGAGCCCCATAGATGTTGCTATTGTTGTTGTTTTGTTTTTTTGTTTCTGAAACATAGTTTTGCTCTTGTTGCACTGCAACCTCTGCCTCCCTGGTTCAAATGATTCTCCTGCCTCAGTCTCCCAAGTAGTTGGGATTACAGGCATGCGCCACCACCCCTGGCTAATTTTGTATTTTTAGTAGAGACTGGGTTTCACCGTGTTAATCAGGCTGGTCTCAAACTCCTGACCTCAGGTGATGCACTCGCCTTGGCATCCCAAAGTGCTGGGATTACAGGCATGAGCCACCGCACCCAGCCCCATAGATGTTATACTCCAGCAAGAGCAAAGTGACACTGGAGCCAACCCAAAGTTGGCTGGGGAGATTGAAAACATTGCTCATGGCCGATGTTGAGAGAAACAAGTTTACCAGAAGTGGCTCCATCAGCTGATGCCAGAAGGTTTATGAGAGATCAAGTGTGGTAAGGGATAGTCCAGGCATGGTGTGGATGATTCAAGGGTGCAGGAAACAGCAAAAAACTTAAGCCTGGACTTGAGACTCAGTCATTAACACAGCACACATTGTTTTTCTTTGAACTCAAATGCTATCTTGAGAAGAATGATTGTGTAGATACACTAAAATAATAATTTTTTTCAATTAAAAAGACAAACCTGAGCATTTAGGCAAAAGAGACTGAATTGACCAAGAAGAAGCTAATTTAAAACAAAGACGCTGTTTAATTTAATTGAGGGTTTAAAATACTTCTTGACCATCCAAAAGGGATCCACAAAGAAGTTTGAACCAGAAACATATATAGCAGACTATTATATGTGAAATTATGTGTGTATGTGTATACATACGCATTTGGCAGATCTTAATTTGCTGAGAGTTAAGTTGCTCCCTCTAAACATTCAATTAAATAAATGAAGTTGAGGCCAGTGCAGAGGCTCACATCTATAATCATCTTGGAAGGGTGAGGCAGGTGAATCACTTGAAGTCAGGAGTTCAAGATCAGCCTGAGCAACATGGTGAAACCCCATCTCTACAAAAAATACAAAACATTAGCCAGGCGTACTGCGCCTACCTATAGTCCTAACTACACAGGAGGCTGAGGTGGGAGGATCACCTGAATCCAAGAGGTCAAGGCTGAAGTGAGCTGTGATCACACTGCTGTACTCCAGCCTGGGCAACAGAGCAAGACCCTGTCTCAAAAATAAAAAATAAAAAAATAAAAGAAATACAGTTGAGTTTCTTGAACTACTTATACGTGAGGTTTTAATTTATAAAAGCATTCAGTTTATTTGAGAAACATTTCTTGTTCTTCTATTGAAGCAAATCTAATTGAGAAAAAAACCAACCAGAGTCAGTGTCCAGTAATGGCTCTGCGATGCGCAGCCTCCGAATGTGACGACCACAGGCTCTGCTTGCCTTTTACCTGACTGCCAGCACCCTGCGGAGCAGCATCAAAGGTAAATTTCAATTCTTCATGGTTTTCTAACTTTTAACATTTACTAAATGCATTTTCCACCAGAACCTTCAGAGTTACCCAGCAATTTCATTTGGGATTTATCACTAAATGTCTTTGAGCTCACACATGGTATTAAAAGTGTGCAACTGTAATAAGGATTACATTATTTTAATCCTGTAACTAGTGCTTACAGATTGCTGCTTCATTTCAAATTATTGTACTTGCTGGAAAATTATACATACAACAATATAAAAAATTTAAAATATGAATGGGTTACACATGTGTTTTAAGCATGTAAAAAGGGGCTGGAGCCAAGATGGCCAAATAGGAACAGCTCCGGTCTACAGCTCCCAGCGTGAGCGACGCAGAAGATGGGTGATTTCTGCATTTCCATCTGAGGTACTGGGTTCATCTCACTAGGGAGTGCCAGACAGAGGGTGCAGGACAGTGGGTGCAGCGCACCATGCATGAGCCGAAGCAGGGAGAGGCATTGCCTTACTTGGGAAGCGCAAGGGGTCAGGGAGTTCCCTTTCCTAGTCAAAGAAAGGGGTGACAGACAGCACCTGGAAAATCGGGTCACTCCCACCCGAATACTGCGCTTTTCCGACGGGCTTAAAAAACGGCGCACCAGGAGATCATATCCCGCACCTGGCTTGGAGGGTCCTACGCCCACGGAGTCTCGCTGATTGCTAGCACAGCAGTCTGAGATCAAACTGAAAGGCGGCAGCGAGGCTGGGGGAGGGGAACCCGCCATTGCCCAGGCTTGCTGAGGTAAACAAAGCAGCCCGGAAGCTCCAACTGGGTGGAGCCCACCACAGCTCAAGGAGGCCTGCCTGCCTCTGTAGGCTCCACCTCTGAGGGCAGGGCACAGACAAACAAAAAGACAGCAGTAACCTCTGCAGACTTAAATGTCCCTGTCTGGCAGCTTTGAAGAGAGCAGTGGTTCTCCCAGCACGCAGCTGGAGATCTGAGAATGGGCAGACTGCCTCCTCAAGTGGGTCCCTGACCCCTGACCCCTGAGCAGCCTAACTGGGAGGCACCCCCCAGTAGGGGCAGACTGACACCTCACACAGCTGGGTACTCCTCTGAGACAAAACTTCCAGAGGAACTATCAGACAGCAGCATTCACGGTTCATGAAAATCCACTGTTCTGCAGCCACCGCTGTGGCTACCCAGGCAAACAGGGTCTGCAGTGGACCTCTAGCAAACTCCAACAGACCTGCAGCTGAGGGTCCTGTCTGTTAGATGGAAAACTAACAAACAGAAGACATCCACACCAAAAACCCATCTGTACATCACCATCATCAAAGACCAAAAGTAGATAAAACCACAAAGATGGGGAAAAAACAGGGTAGAAAAACTGGAAACTCTAAAACCCAGAGCGCCTCTCCTTCTCCAAAGGAACACAGCTCCTCACCAGCAATGGAACAAAACTGGATGGAGAATGACTTTGACGAGCTGTGAGAAGAAGGCTTCAGAGGATCAAACTACTCCGAGCTACAGGAGGAAATTCAAACCAAAGGCAAATAAGTTGAAAACTTTGAAAAAAATTTAGACGAATGTATAACTAGAATAACCAATACAGAGAAGTGCTTAAAGGAGCTAATGGAGCTGAAAGCCAAGACTCGAGAACTACGTGAAGAATGCAGAAGCCTCAGGAGCCGATGGGATCAACTGGAAGAAAGGGTATCAGCAATGGAAGATGAAATGAATGAAATGAAGCGAGAAGGGAAGTTTAGAGAAAAAAGAATAAAAAGCAACGAACAAAGCCTCCAAGAAATATGGGACTATGTGAAAAGACCAAATCTACGGCTGATTGGTGTACCTGAAAGTGATGGGGAGAATGGAACCAAGTTGGAAAACACTCTGCAGGATATTATCCAGGAGAACTTCCCCAATCTAGCAAGGCAGGCCAACATTCAGATTCAGGAAATACAGAGAATGCCACAAAGATACTCTTCGAGACGAGCAACTCCAAGAGAGATAATTGTCAGATTCACCAAAGTTGAAATGAAGGAAAAAATGTTAAGGGCAGCCAGAGAGAAAGGTCGGGTTACCCACAAAGGGAAGCCCATCAGACTAACAGCGGATCTCTCGGCAGAAACTCTACAAGCCAGAAGAGAGTGGGGGCCAATATTCAACATTCTTAAAGAAAAGAATTTTCAACCCAGAATTTCATATCCAGTCAAACTAAGCTTCATAAGTGAAGGAGAAATAAAATCCTTTACAGACAAGCAAATGCTGAGAGATTTTGTCACCACCAGGCCTGCCCTAAAAGAGCTCCTGAAGGAAGCGCTAAACATGGAAAGGAACAACCGGTACCAGCCACTGCAAAATCATGCCAAATTGTAAAGACCATCGAGGCTAGGAAGAAACTACATCAACTAATGAGCAAAATAACCAGCTAACATCATAATGACAGGATCAAATACACACATAATAATATTAACTTTAAATGTAAATGGACTAAATGCTCCAATTAAAAGACACAGACTGGCAAATTGGATAAAGAGTCAAGACCCATCAGTGTGCTGTATTCAGGAAACCCATCTCACGTGCAGAGACACACATAGGCTCAAAATAAAAGGATGGAGGAAGATCTACCAAGCAAATGGAAAACAAAAAAAGGCAGGGGTTGCAATCCTAGTCTCTGATAAAACAGACTTTAAACCAACAAAGATCAAAAGAGACAAAGAAGGCCATTACATAATGGTAAACGGATCAATTCAACAAGAAGAGCTAACTATCCTAAATATATATGCACCCAATACAGGAGCACCCAGATTCATAAAGCAAGTCCTGAGTGACCTACAAAGAGACTTAGACTCCCACACAATAATAATGGGAGACTTTAACACCCCACTGTCAACATTAGACAGATCAATGAGACAGAAAGTTAACAAGGATACCCAGGAATTGAACTCAGCTCTGCACCAAGCAGACCTAATAGATATCTACAGAACTCTCCACCCCAAATCAACAGAATATAATGTTTTTCAGCACCACACCACACCTATTCCAAAATTGACCACATAGTTGGAAGTAAAGCTCTCCTCAGCAAATGTAAAAATCAGAAATTATAACAAAACTGTCTCTCAGACTGCAGTGCAATCAAACTAGAACTCAGGATTAAGAAACTCACTCAAAACCGCTCAGCTACATGGAAACTGAACAACCTGCTCCTGAATGACTACTGGGTACATAACGAAATGAAGGCAGAAATAAAGATGTTCTTTGAAACCAATGAGAACAAAGACACAACATACCAGAATCTCTGGGACACATTCAAAGCAATGTGTAGAGGTAAATTTATAGCACTAAATGCCCACAAGAGAAAGCAGGAAAGATCCAAAATTGACACCCTAACATCACAATTAAAAGAACTAGAAAAGCAAGAGCAAACACATTCAAAAGCTGGCAGAAAGCAGGAAATAACTAAAATCAGAGCAGAACTGAAGGAAATAGAGACACAAAAAACCCTTCAAAAAATTAATGAATCCAGGAGCTGGTTTTTTGAAAGGATCAACAAAATTGATAGACTGTTAGCAAGACTAATAAAGAAGGAAAGAGAGAAGAATCAAATAGACACAATAAAAAATAATAAAGGGGATATCACCACCGATCCCACAGAAATACAAACTACCATCACAGAATACTACAAACACCTCTACGCAAATAAACTAGAAAATCTAGAAGAAATGGATAAATTCCCCGACACATACACCCTCCCAAGACTAAACCAGGAAGAAGTTGAATCTCTGAATAGACCAGTAACAGGCTCTGAAATTGTGGCAATAATCAATAGCTTACCAACCAAAAAGAGTCCAGGACCAGATGGATTCACAGCCGAATTCTACCAGAGGTACAAGGAGGAACTGGTACCATTCCTTCTGAAACTATTCCAATCAATAGAAAAAGAGGGACTCCTCCCTAACTCATTTTATGAGGCCAGCATCATCCTGATACCAAAGCTGGGCAGAGACACAACCAAAAAAGAGAATTTTAGACCAATATCCTTGATGAACACTGATGCAAAAATCCTCAATAAAATACTGGCAAACCAAATCGAGCAGCACATCAAAAAGCTTATCCACCATGATCAAGTGGGCTTCATCCCTGGGATGCAAGGCTGGTTCAACATACACAAATCAATAAATGTAATCCAGCATATAAACAGAACCAAAGACAAAAACCACATGATTATCTCAGTAGATGCAGAAAAGGCCTTTGACAAAATTCAACAACCCTTCATGCTAAAACCTCTCAATAAATTAGGTATTGATGGGACGTATCTCAAAATAATAAGAGCTATCTATGACAAACCCACAGCCAATATCATACTGAATGGGCAAAAACTGGAAGCATTCCCTTTGAAAACTGGCACAAGACAGGGATGCCCTCTCTCACCACTCCTATTCAACATAGTGTTGGAAGTTCTGGCCAGGGCAATTAGGCAGGAGAAGGAAATAAATGGTATTCAATTAGGAAAAGAGGAAGTCAAATTGTCCCTGTTTGCAGATGACATGATTGTATATCTAGAAAACCCCATTGTCTCAGCCCAAAATCTCCTTAAGCTGATAAGCAACTTCAGCAAAGTCTCAGGATACAAAATCAATGTACAAAAATCACAAGCATTCTTATACACCAATAACAGACAAACAGAGAGCTAAATCATGAGTGAACTCTCATTCACAATTCCTTCAAAGAGAATAAAATACCTAGGAATCCAACTTACAAGGGACGTGAAGGACCTCTTCAAGGAGAACTACAAACCACTGCTCAATGAAATAAAAGAGGATACAAACAAATGGAAGAACATTCCGTGCTCATGGGTAAGAAGAATCAATATCATGAAAATGGCCATACTGCCCAAGGTAATTTATAGATTCAATGCCATCCCCATCAAGCTACCAATGGCTTTCTTCACAGAATTGGAAAAAACTGCTTTAAAGTTCATATGGAACCAAAAAAGAGCCCGCATCGCCAAGTCAATCCTAAGCCAAAAGAACAAAGCTGGAGGCATCTCACTACCTGACTTCAAACTATACTACAAGGCTACAGTAACCAAAACAGCATGGTACTGGTACCAACACAGAGATGTAGACCAATGGAACAGAACAGAGCCCTCAGAAATAAGGCCACATATCTACAACTATCTGATCTTTGACAAACCTGAGAAAAACAAGCAATGGGGAAAGGATTCCCTATTTAATAAATGGTGCAAGGAAAACTGGCTAGCCATATGTAGAAAGCTGAAACTGGATCCCTTCCTTACACCTTATACAAAAATTAATTCAAGATGGATTAAAGACTTAAATGTTAGACCTAAAACCATACAAACCCTAGAAGAAAACCTAGGCATTGCCATTGAGGACATAGGCATGGGCAAGGACTTCATGTCTAAAACACCAAAAGCAAGGGCAACAAAAGCCAAATTTGACAAATGGGATCTAATTAAACTAAAGAGCTTCTGCACAGCAAAAGAAACTACCATCAGAGTGAACAGGCAACTTACAAAATGGGAGAAAATTTTCACAACCTACTCATCTGACAAAGGGCTAATATCCAGAATCTACAATGAACTCAAACAAATTTACGAGAAAAAAACAAACAACCCCATCAAAAAGTGGGCAAAGGACATGAACAGACACTTCTCAAAAGAAGACATTTATGCAGCCAAAAAACACATGAAAAAATGCTCATCATCACTGGCCATCAGAGAAATGCAAATCAAAACCACAGTGAGATACCATCTCACACCAGTTAGAATGGCAATCATTAAAAAGTCAGGAAACAACAGGTGCTGGAGAGGATGTGGAGAAATAGGAACACTTTTACACTGTTGGTGGGACTGTAAACTAGTTCAACCCTTGTGGAAGTCAGTGTGGCGATTCCTCAGGGATCTAGAACTAGAAATACCATTTGACCCAGCCATCCCATTACTGGGTATATACCCAAAGGACTATAAATCATGCTGCTGTAAAGACACATGCACATGTATGTTTATTGTGGCACTATTCACAATAGCAAAGACTTGGAACCAACCCAAATGTCCAACAATGATAGACTGGATTAAGAAAATGTGGCACATATACACCATGGAATACTATGCAGCCATAAAAAATGATGAGTTCATGTCCTTTGCAGGGACATGGATGAAATTGGAAATCGTCATTCTCAGTAAACTATCGCAAGAACAAAAAACCAAACACCGCGTATTCTCACTCATAGGAGGGAATTGAACAATGACACATGGACACAGGAGGGGGAACATCACACTCTGGGGACTGTTGTGGGGTGGGGGGAGGGGGGAGGGATAGCATTAGGAGATATACCTAATGCTAAATGACGAGTTAATGGGTGCAGCACACCAGCATGGCACATGTATGCATATGTAACTAACCTGCACATTATGCACATGTACCCTAAAACTTAAAGTATAATAATAATAAAATAAAATAAAATAGATTTACATGCAAGAAAAAAAAGCATGTAAAAAGGTGTTTTTTAATGTCATAGTGAGAGATATTATAATTTATATAGTTTATAAAATGTGGAGATAACTAATACAATGTAAAGTGATAAATGAAACATAGATTAAATTCACACAGTGGTAGGTTTTTGAAAACATTTTATTTTAACTCAACTTGAGTCTAAAGTATAATATGGTTGCACGAAAAAAGAAATCTAATGCAGGAAGCATCTTGTCCCCTGATACTTTAGTAGTCACTTGCTGAATTACAGTCTTGTACTTTGGGAAACACTAATATATAAAATTAAATTATTAACCAACTAAAATACGAATAAATGAAGGAAAATTGTAGAAAGCCAACTGGAGATTACCTATATGATAAAACTTTATTTATTATGTTTGAGAAAAGTAGAAATAAGAAATGCATAGATTTTAGACTTGGTGTATATATCAGTAGCATGAACTGTGAAGGATGAGGGTCTCAAATTCTGTTTTGACTCTCTTGGTGAGGCTAGATTCACAATGTAAAAGGTAGAACAAATGTTAGTGAGAGGAAACCTCAAGTAGATGAAGGCATTGTAATGTGATATCCAGATACTCCAAATGAATATATATATTTATGATCAATTAGTTAAAAATTAAATCTCTGAATTATTTTTGTAATCTTTGAGAAACTATGGCTACTGGAGGAAGGAGAGGGAGAAGGTGAACTCCATAATCTATAAATAGGTAAGCTATATATCAAATCTCAAAATAGATTATTAAAATAATTGTAAGTAAGTATTTAGAAAAAGATACTAATTTGTTGGATAGTTTTCTTTATGTTCCTCAGAGAAAAGCCCATCAGCAGAATGTGATAAACACGAGATAAGTACTTTGTTAGCAAAAATTCTGTAAAGATCTACTATGGTATCATTATAAACAAAAAAGAGGGGTAAGTTCTCAGCTAATGAAATGACAATTCTTAAACTATGTGGAATAATTGATTGCTCTTAATCTAAAGTGATATTTGCACTGAAAAGCTGAAGCCATTTTTTGTCGCTGTGTGATGGGCACATTTGTGTGTTTCTGATTTTTATTTTTCTAATGAAAAGAAGTTAAGATCTTTTGACAAATATATTGGATGAAATAATTTTTTTTGAGACAGAGTGTTGCTCCAAACATCACAATTTAGCCTAGCCTACCTTACATGTGTTCAGAATACTTACATTAGCCTACAGTTCAGCAAAATTATCTAACACAAAGCCTATGTTATAATAGTGTTGAATATCTCATGTAATTTATTAAATACTCTGCTGAAAGTGAAAGATGAAATAGTCATATGGGAGCTCAAAGCACGGTTTCTACTGAATGTGTATTGCTTTCCCACTATCATAAGTCAAGCCATTGTTAAGCTGGGGACCATCTGTAATTAGTTTTTAATTGATCAGTAACTATGTGCTAAACACTATTCTAACTCATATATATATATATATATATATGTATTATTATTATTTTTTGAGATGGAGTCTCACTCTATCTCTCAAGCTAGAGTGTAATGGCGCAATCTCCACTCACTGCAACCTCTGCCTCCCTGGTTCAAGCGATTCTCCTGTCTCAGCCTTCACTCACTGCAACCTCCACCTCCCAGGTTCAAGTGATTCTCCTGCCTCAGCCTCCTGAGTAGCTGGGATTACAGGCATACACCACGATGCCCAGCTAATTTTTGTACTTTTACCAAAGACGGGGTTTCACCATGTTGGCCTCGAACTCCTGACCTCAAGTGATCCGCCCTCCTCGGCCTCCCAAAGTGCTAGGATTACCGGAGTGAGCCACCACACTGGGTGGATGATAAAATTTTAAAGAAGCAATTTAGAAGGTGTTTAGTCAAATTTCTTTCAATTGCACATTTTAGAAACTCAGTCTAAAAGAACTTAAATAAGAAATGAAATTTATTGGCTTATGTAAATTGGAAGATACAGGGGTGGAAGGCTGGCTCGTAGGGTTTGAATTATATTATTGGGGTTCTATGTTTCTCTCCATCTTTCAGCTTTGCTTTTTCTCTTACAGGCTTAGCGTGAAAGACTGCCACTGGCTATCTTAGTCTTGTATTTCCTTTACCATCCATGGTACCAGAGAAGGAAGAGTGTTTCTCTTTATGGCCTCAGCAAAAATTCTGTGGAAGATGTTGATTGACCTGATTTGGGCCATGTCCTACAATCATGGAGGCCAGAGCCATTGGATATTTCAATTGGCCAGGCTGAGAGCTACAGAACATCCCTGTAGTGAACAATGAAGAGAGTAAGAAAGAAATCAGATCCCAACTAAACCACATGGCATGTTTACACATAAGAAAGGAGGGCTTGGTTGACGGGTGCATGGAGGAGCGCAAGTGAAAAGGCAGATTGAAAACCATAGACGCCTCACTGTGCTTCACCGTCTCCACTGTTAGTAAGGTTCAATGTGAAGCCCTACGCTAGGATCCAAAATTAAAGTTAAAAACAAGAAAATGAAAGAAATATGCCTTTACAGTGAAACACATACAAAAGAAGAAGAAAAGTTTAGCGACTGTAAAGTGGATGCATGAAGGCTGCAGTATGTCGCAGCTAGGAAAAAACAAACAAGCAAACAGGAACAATAGCAGGCAATGCCTACATTAAAGAGGAAAATATTTAGACGCAGGACACCATGGGGGAAGCACGAAACTCTTATTTTTTCAGCTCACCACAAACAGTAGATGTGGTGGCAGGATCTCTAGGAAAGAGCTAAAATTCAGACAGAACTTACTATTCAGAGAGGAATGGCCAAGATGGCAAAAAGACTGGACACGAGGTCCTAAGAGTGAACAATGGGTGTGTGGCTGAGTAGTCGAACTGGACATGAGGTCCTAAGAGTGAACGATGGGTGGGTGGCTGAGTAGTCGACTGACGCTGGAGACCATGACTTTTGGGTGCTATGAAGGAAGAATCTGATCCAAGGTTGGGAATTTTCACCCCAAGTGCTGTCGGGGGACAAGGGGGCAAGAGAATTGAGGGACTCACAGAAGAATGGCAAGAGTGCTTCTCCCTGGGGTTCGTCTGTGGAGGAACTGAAGCTAGGAGGGGAGGACAGGGAAGAAATGAGGCAAGGAATTGCTGAATGAAGTCCACGGTTCTGGAGTCCTGGGAGGAAGAGAGTGGGAGGTAGAGGAACAGGCAGGGCAAGCCAGAGATTTTTGGGTTTCAGCTGAATATTCCAAATGTATAATAATTTTAAGAGTGGTACCAAGGCCAAGAATGCAGTCATGGAAGTGGATTTCTGAAACACAATAAAGCGAAGACCAGGTTTGTTGGAATCTGGTTAGTCAAGGAACTTGGATAGATGGTCTTAACTGGGTGGACTTCCTCTTTGGTGTTAAAGTCACAAGACAATGACTGGATTTAGAGTGGAAAAACATGACTCAGAAGCTGAAGTCCACAGTGACTTGAAGCCATGTCCAAGAGTTTGGTCCCTGACAATGCCAAGAAAAAGTACATGAGGGTGTAAACTGTGAGCAGCACCTCAAAGGAGAAAGATCAATATGAAGTTCTAACTAGTACTTGAGCAACTGAATTTCTTTTTTCTACACTGATAGACTTTTAAAACTTTATTTTCATTTAATATGAACATCATGTAGGGTATATAAAAATTAAAACTAAGAGACACATTGGCTTTGTAAATCTATGTTTTTACATAATGGTTTTGTTAGATTTCTTCTTCCATCAGTGAAAACATTTCTTAAACACGAATTCCGTTTCCATTTAAACAATTTGTAAGCAAAGTCCAGGTCCGATTAGTTTTTGGATATATTTAATATTTGTCTCCTGAAGTTTGTCTTCATGTACTTTAAGATATTGGTTTGTCTTTCCATGTTTTAAATGCATGATTGTATATCACATATTTTGTTCATTGTTTAATAAGAGATAATGTCCATCTAGGAAATAAATAGATTTTATAAAATTTTTTTTAAAAGTGAGACAATAGTCATGAGTAGCAAGGGGGTAAGTTTCCTAGAGCCACAAATTTCATGGCTTAAAACAACATGAATTTATTCTCTTACAGTTCTGGAGGCCAGAAATTTGAAATGAGTCTTATGGAGCTGAAATCAAGCACACACCAAAGCTGGGCTTCATCTGGATGCTCTATGAAAGATTCCTTTGCTCACCTCTTCCAATTCCTGGTGGTTGCTGGCATTCCTTGCATTGTAGACTTGTCATCCCAATGTCTTCCTCCTTGGCCCCATTGCCTTCTCCTCTCCTGTGTGGGCATCATCAACTCTCCCTTTCCCTCCCTCTTAAAAGGATATGAATGTGACTGCTTTAGGACCTACCTGCATAATTCAGAATAATCTCCCCATCTCAAGACCCTTAACATAATCACATATGCAAAGAACTTCTCTTTTCTTTAATCATATGAGTTAACATGTACAAATTTCAGAGATGAGAACATGGATATCTTTAGGGTGCCGTTTTTTCAGTCCGTTGGAAATGGTAGATGTGGAAGAAGAGGAGCTAAAATTCAATCAGACCGGGGGTCGGGTCTGCAATCTGTAGCCTGCAAGTCAGGGCCTGTTTTTGTAAATAAAGTTTTATTGGAGCACAGCCATGCCAGTTTGTTTGCATATTGTTTATGGCTGCTTTCCTGCTACCTGGAAGAGTTGAGTGGTTGTAACAGTAACCATATGGTCCTCAAAGCTGAAAATGTTTACTATCTGGCCCTTTACAGAAAAAGCTTGCCAATCCCTGGGTTAGATCAAGAATGTGGCAAATCATGCTGGGGAGATTATAAGGTTTTAATTTAAAGTTCAGCAGCAGACAAGTGAGGGTAAGAACTTCAGTGGATGAAAAACCTACAAAATACCAGTAGATTTTACAGTTAGACTTCGGTAGTTTTGGGTAGACATATTTCATTGAAATGGTGAAAGTGGAAAATAGATATTAAGAAAATCCTAAGGAAATGGATATTAGTAAAATATTTTGCAATTTACTTAAGATTTTTAGTTTTATTATATCTTTATATATATACAAATATGTATTTACCAACTACATATGAGTTGATAAAATGCATATGCTTGGAAATATTTTTCAATAAGTTTGTGTATGGAGTTGAAGGAAAAGCTAGAATGGAAGCATAATAGCATCACAGGGTAAAAATAAAGCTAAAGGCGAGAGAAAATAATACTATTAGTGCTTTATATTTCTATTGAGAAAATCAATGTTCTATGAATGCATAGCTCATTCCAGAATAATCAATACAAACCATGTCTAACATATGCGCACTTTTGTTTTCTGGGCCAGTAAAGAGATGTAATTGCTTTTTGCGTGTGTGTGTGTGTGTGTGTGTGTGTGTGGAGGGAGAGGGGCTGAAGGAACAAGGCATAGAGGAGAGGCCGTGAGTGAGGTGCCATCTCAATGAGAATGAAGAGGGTGGGAGTGGAGGGCTCCTGGAACCCCAGGTAGGATGATTTACCCGATAGGAAAGAGGGAGCCTCTTTCTCTCCAGGGAGGAGGAAATGCATGGAGACACCAAGAGACGCTGATGTGCAGGGGAGAACAGAAAGGGGTTCTGAAGCTATAACAAATGGAATGTGTCTAATCACAGATGTTAGAAGCATGGGGTCTATAAATGGTCCTGAGAAAACTGAGACCCTAGAAGATTTAGTGAGAAATTTTATCAGAAACCCGAAGAGTAGGGTCATCTGCCAGTGGGAGAAAGTCAGGGTGAGGCTGGGGAACTGGCTGTGGAAAATATGTGTAACAGCTGTGGGGGATGCACGCAGGAATTTAACTGGGGATGACCAAGGCTGTGAGCAGACTGGGGGCAGTGGTGTGAGCATATGTATGTGTATTACAGAGAGAGAGAAAGACAGAGACAGAGCTTCTCCGACGGTGCTCTGCAATATTCGAGTAGGAGCTGCTGGAGTATGTCAAAGAGGTCATCCTTCAGCACAGGCTTTCTACAACAGGTTCAGCCACAGTTGAAGGGCAACAGGGATTTTCACAGATAGGCAATGACTGCTTCCATGTGAGCCAAGTACAAAGGGCAGGTGCCTGAGAAAACAGGAAGCTGTCTGGAAAGGAATCATATCACTCCTTATATCCTCAGTGACTGGAATATTTGCTGGCTGAATAATGAAAAATGACATCTTTTTGAGAGCTGACAACACTCATCTTCACATACTCCCCAAGTGGTGTGACTATTAGCACCTACACCCCTCCCTTACCATGAACCCGTAAGAAAGCTGGGCGCAGGGATGGTGAAGGATTTGCCAGAAGAGACAGCTAGTAAGGAGGAGAACTGGGATTCAGTCCTGGGTCCATCTGACCCTGAATTTATTCCCTGCTGTGAAGCTTCCTCTGATAAACGAGCAGAGGCCACACGCAACAGTGGCGGGAGGAGGGTGAATGAAGTTGGCCTTGGTTCCATATGATTCCTTGAAGCCTGGCGTTCACAACGTTTGTGCAAAGCAGTGCCGTTAATGTAAGTCCTTCCACATTTTACTGCCTGTTGTAGAGTCTGCTTGTCATTCTGACAAAGGCAAAACTTTCTGGCAAGCAGAAGCCCCAAGGTGCTACACCAGGGCTGTCCTGTGGGGATGGGGCTTAGAACAAAGGCAGGACTGGAGAACACAGGCAGAGGGAAGAATTAGGAAGCCCCGAACTGTTCAGACAAAGACTCAATGCACGGTGGGCTGGGCAGAAATGCGAGATGCTCACAGATGCTGAGGAAGGGGGTCTCGGGCCAGAGAAACCAGCCAATGTTGGGGTGTGGTGTGAACAAGAGGCATATCAAGAATACCAAAGGCCCTGATCCCCAGAACCAGGCCTTTTTTATGGGGCTTCGTTTTACCATGGGAGTGGAAGAGGGACCATGAAGTTGACAAAGCCAATTTGGACAATACTAAAAGTAATTTATCTTATGTGAGGTGTCCCCAGTTATCTGCCTGTGCTATAATCCACTCTTCCTCTGGGTCATTTATAACTCATGACTATTTCTCCTACTGTAACCCACACCCGTGTCTGAATGGTGGTCTCATGCCACCCATCTCTTCTCCCTGCTGTGCGTTTGCTCTCATATCTTGTTATCTATTGTTTTGACAAAAATGATCCATGGTTGCAGGGTAATTTCCCTTTGTGATGAAGTGCAATTGATTTGGTGACAGTGATTGTTCATGCTCCTTAGGGCTCGATTAGGGAAGGCCCATAGCTTTTGCAGAAAGTTGAGTTTTCCAGATGTGTAATTTCCTCCCAAATAGGACCTTTCCCAGTTGGTCCAAAACATCGATATCACACAGCTCAGGCTGAGCAATTCAGCTTTCCCCAGCCTCTCGCCTTCAGTTCTAACAACAAATATGTGGCATAGTAGCCCTAGAGTCTTGCGCCTCTGTCCACTGCACCTCTCACCCCAAATTTGGCTGGTCCCCACTTTCAGAATTAGTCCACTTTTGACCCAGGAGAATTTGGAGGCAATTCAGTAAAGCAGTTTTATTTTTTGTGGATTCCACTTATGCATGCTGTTCCTGTTCCCTATGGCCATCGAAAATTGCAAGCCTGCTACACTTTGAAGGAAAAGGTGGTGGAACAAACCAATTAGCATCCCCATCATAATCACTCACCTGTGAGAA
This sequence comes from Pan troglodytes, assembly GCF_028858775.2. Lineage (NCBI taxonomy): Eukaryota > Metazoa > Chordata > Mammalia > Primates > Hominidae > Pan > Pan troglodytes. The sequence goes on along the minus strand of NC_072412.2, from coordinate 112,374,081 downwards.
GGCTGCTGACTGTCTGAAGTGCATGACAAGCACAGACTTCAGAGTCCCGAGCTGGAGAAGTGGTATCCAAATCACAAATCAATCCACCGGGAGGCTTTTCAAGCAAATAAAAAAGGCAATCAGCACCCGGACTCCAGGGTTGTTTTCTTCTTCATGTCTCCCTGTTCCCCCTTTCATGTGTACCCCAGTGTTTCTACAAACAGAAATAATAAGGACACTCAGGGCCTTCAAACAAAGCAAAATGCAATCTCTTTGTGGCTGATGCATCACTAAATGAATGGTGCTCCCTAGACTCTGGAAGAGAGCTATCAGATGTGCTTGGGGATCTTAATAATACTGTTATTAGAGAATAGACCAGTTGAGAAATGTGCTTTTTCTGTAACACCTGGAGCAACAAAAGCCCAGGAGTAGAAGAAAAAAAAATGTTTTTTTTAGGTCTGCTTTGAAATTCATTTTTCCTCCTTAGTAGGGACCTGCCAATCAAACTCCTGAAGTAAGAAAAAGGTCATTCTTACAAAAAAACAACCAAGGGAAGACTTTCCCTTACCTTGGCATGTGCAAACACTGGGAGGGAAAATAATACTATTGGTGCTTTATGATTTCTATTGAGAAAATCAATGTTCTATGAATGCGTAGCTCATTCCAGAATAATCAGTACAAACCATGTCTAACATATGTGCACTTTTGGTTTCTGGGCCAGTAAAGAGATGCTATTTTGTTTTTAACTGAAATTTTACTGAAACTCTGCCCCTAAAAGTTCTTTTTTCAGACATATCAGGAGAAAGGGCTTCATTCCATTCCTTTTGTCTATAAGGAAAAACTATTTCCTTTCCTTAGTCCCTTGTCCCTAATCCTTCTTCTCTCCCTTTTCTTTTTATAAGGGAGTTATAGAATTTTATAAAAATGCTGTATGTTTTAGAGAATCATGGAATATTAAAGTTGGAAGTGATTTTTAGACACCATCAAGCCAAGCTCCCTCCTTTTATAGACAAAAAAAATTGAGGCTCAGATACGTTGAAACTTATCCAAATTCTACACCTACTTAGCAGCAAAGCCAGAAACAAAATACAGGTCTCTTCCCTTCCAGCGTAGTGCTCTATCTCCTAGGCTAGGGATTTCCAAAATTACCTGATTACCCAAATTACTCTGGGCCCTTGTGAAAGATACAAATCCCAGGTCTTCTCTGGAGATCTTGCGTCCATCGTGATCATCTTTCCAGGTGATTCTTAGGGCCAAGCATTGATTGGGAAACTTCATGAAAACATGTTGCTCTACCTTTTTCTCTCAAAGGGGGATTCTCTTTCACCATCTGCAGTAGCTGCTGCCTTGGACAGAAAGGCAGGGAGTGGAGGTAGAAAGAGCCAGGCTTGTTCTGACTTCTGGCAGCCTCCTCCAAGGCAGTGAAGCAGGAAATGGAGAGTAACTTTCATGCGTGACCACGGCAGACCTCAGCCACTTTTCCCTGGTCCAAATTCCCAAACTCTTATTGTCCCTTTAGGTAGCACTCATATGTTGCCTATTACTGGGTTAGTTTTCCATTGATATTTGCATTTCTTGGCCACTTTAATAAATTGTAAGATTACTAAGACGAGAAAGAATGTCTAGCTCATCCTTACTTACCTCTGAGTACGTAACATTACACCTTGTTAATTAGTTGATTTAAGCTCCATTTTTACTTCCAATTTATAAGACAGAAGACGGGACAGTATATGCCTCTTCTCCTGGCATGATCACCCAAAAGCAACTAGGAGGAATTTTTTAAAAAATGCACATCCCATTCCTATAGAAAATAGTAACACCTGGAAAATCAATAATACCTGAGAAAAGACTGCCAAATACAGTGAAGGTCAAATAGGGGTGTTGGAAGATATATAGAGGGAATGCCTGTAGCTGCAAACTTCAGACTCAGACAGGATAACAGTATTCTTTCAAAGTAACCCTCACATCGCACACTCTTATTTATAGCCACAGGAAGGGGCTGATGGCAGTAGTTGCTTCCGTTCTGGTTAGCTATAAAGAGGAGCAAGGCAGGGCCGTGTGTGGTGGCTGATGCCTGTAATACCAGCAGTTTGGGAGGCTGAGGCAGATGGATCATTTGAGTTCCGGAGTTCAAGACCAGCTTGGCAAACATGGTGAAACCCTGCCTCTACTAAAAATACAAAAATTAGCTGAGCATGGTGGTACACTCCTGTAGTCCCAGCTACTCGGGAGGCCGAGGCAGGAGAATCGTTCAAACCCAGGAGGTGGAGGTTGCAGTGAGCTGAGATCTTGCCAGTGCTCTCCAGCCTGGGCAACAGGGCAAGACTCCATCTCAAAAAAGGAAAAAAAAGAAATGAGGAGAGAGGCAGAAGGCTGAGTGGGGAGTTGGAGATGCGTGCCAGGGGAGAAGAGACTCTCTGTATTGTGGACAGCACTTTAGCTGCTGCCTCTGACAAATGAGAACATGTAGAGGCTAATAACTAAATTATACATACAATTCTCTTTTGTAAGGAGAATTTCTCCTAGCCTGAACTCACCTGGTTCAAAAACGAAAAATAAGGAGGAGGAGGAGAAGGGGGAGGAGGAGGAAGTACCGCTTTGTATAACTAAAAGAAAAAAAGAATGAAGCAAATAAACACTCATTGGGAAACAATGCAAGAAAATTAAAAGAAAAATAAAAGAATGACTATATATAGCCACACACACATTAAGAAATCTTACCATGACACTGCTTCTATTTAAAAAAATTTCCACATAATTAACAAAAAAGTACAGGGAAATGTGTCAGGAAAACAGGGAAAGCTGAAACCTAAGCTAGCAGAGATCAAGAAATAAGTGAAAAATGTTAAAACACTGTCTCAGAAATGAAGTCCACATTAGAGGTAGCAAAATAGAAAATAGACATTTACACATACCTTATAAAGGCCATGGAAAATACTATTTAAAAAGTAATAAAAATGAAATGAACAAAGAACTGAAACGGATAACAGAGAAAATAATCGGTAATGATAGATAATGAAAGGCTGACAAAGAAAATCCAACACATAAATAATTGGTACCCCTGTCCCAAAAGAAGAGGCTCCATAAACTTTCTATAATTCATCTAAGAAGTGGTGTACTATGTCTTAGAAGCAAAAAGATGAAGAACTGTCACAAATAGGACATACCCTGATAACAATACTGGATTTCAAAGATCAACAAAGGAAGGAGATTGAATGCCAAAATCAAAATTTCAAATTTCAAAATGTGAGAATCACATTATTATTGTAAGATCAATGAAAAACTGTATTTGTGTCTGCATTGTCACAAAGAGAGTAAACTTATAATGTTACAGAATTTGCCATATCCTGAACCAAGAAAATCTTAAAGGATCATGAGGTGGTTACTTCCTAGCCCTTTGCTCTATAGACAATAAAAACACAAGCTCACTCCAGTGGAAAATTAGAGTTGGAACAAGGGCTAGAGCCAACTGTTGGTCACTAGTCATGTTATGTTCAAATATCTGAAATCCTAAGGTCCCTCACCAGAGGATTTACTCAGAGAAAGCAATGTTTTGTACCCATAATATGATAAAATTTATTTTGAAAAGGATAAAATAAAACAACCTATCCACTTAAAATTTTAAAGGTGTTTCTTAAACAACTATTGATAACAGAAGTTATTAAACTGTATAGGCTCTCGAAAATGGTGATAATGGAGACATGGTATTGCTAAAATGGTTTTCAGGGAAAAAAGTCCTGCCTTGGGTATTTTCTTCTTTCTTTGCCACAAAGATAGAATAAAAATACATGAGATAAGAACTGAACTCAAGAAGTTAGAACAGTAGGGAAAAGGCCAAAGAAAAGAATTTTTAAAGATAAAAATTCTGTTAAACTTGTGTTTTCTACTAGCACCTTTATTTCTGCCTCTCCTCTGAATGTCACTACATTTATAATGAAATTCATACACGCGCATGTGTGTGCACGTGCACACACACACACACATGTACACACACACACACAAACACAAACACACCTGAACAGGCAAAAAGAACCAAAGAGGAGGCAACAGAAATTAAGACATGCAACCACAAATGCTGCACCCAGACTGAGTGGTGCATGATTTTCCAGCCTGGAAGAAAGCTGGAACCTCACCCAGCAGGGACAAAGCCAGCACTCACTTTTCACCATAGTTCCTTTTGTACTATTTAGATATTGCTCCATGTGCATGTATTATTTTAAAAAAATAAACAGTTAAAAAAAAGTGCTTCCCCCCACCCACATTTAATATTATAGGTTATGATTCTATGTCTTGAAAATTAAACCCCACATCAGGAAGAAAGGAATGCTAGAGGAATGAGATTGTAGCTTTTAGCTCACTTCAGTCTCCCTCTGTTCCTAAATGTCTCAGTCCTTTCACAGGAGACAAAACAGTCCCCCTCGAGGGTAATAGTTCTGAGGTCCCCAGGTCCCCTTCTATGCCATAAAATGTGGCATAGAAATCACAGTCTGAGCTTTGTCTCCAAATCCTATCTTAGCTATGTTAAATCTCACAGCCTTTCACTGACCCAGTGAGAAGGTTATGAGAAATTAGCTTGGCTTAATTAAGACTCATAGGGTAAAGGTTCAAGGAAAGGCAGGAAAAAAAACCTCAATCTATCCCTGAAAGAGCAAGAGGCAATTCTGGAGTGAAACTCAGCTATAGTCCTTACAAACTATGTGATCCCAAGCAACACACTTAGTCTTGATTTTTTTCATCTATAAAACTGGGGAAAATATCCACTTTACATGTAGTTATAGGAGCTAAGTGAGTTAATGAACATAAAGAATCTGGCACAATATGAGCACTTAACTAACAGCTGCTTCTTTTTCACTCCCTAAACTTCTCTCCTTCATTCTAAGCAAACCTCCCCATCTATTCACACCGTCAGATCACCAGAAGTGGTGAGGCCAGCTTTCATAAAATTTGTGAGGCTGGTCCATACCCAAAGAGAATAAAATTTAAAAAGCTGAGATCAGCAATATGAAAATAAATTCTTCCATATCCTGGTTCCACTTATTGAATTAGAAACTAAAAAGTGAAGGAAAAATAAAATATAAATTTTAAATAGATTTGTTACCTGAGGTCAGCCTGAGCTAGGGAATATAACTCAGAAACATGGGTTAAAACAGCATCATCTGTAGGGCCAGCACCAAGACTGCTGGACTCCCAGCTCCTGGAATATTGGTGTCCCCAGGACTCTGCACACAGCCCTCTTATCTTCTTAAGCTACGTATGAATGCACACAGGTCCTGTTTCAATCACCTATGTGCTGATGACTTTTAAAGCTTCATCTTCACTAAGATGTCTCTTCTAAGTTCCAGACCAATACATAATGTTGCCTTCTAGACATCGCCAGCTTGACCCATCAAACTTGACATGACCCACACTGAACTCATGACTGCCCCATGTTGGCCCTAGGCAGGTAAGCCTGCTCCTTCTTGTCTCACCACACACAACAGCCAATGACCAAAGGGCTGAGTCACCCTAGATTCTGCCTTTTCCTATAACCATCACAACAGGAAGACACCTGTCTATGCTACTTCACAAATACACTGGAAGTCTGACTCCTCCTGTCCTTCCTAATAGCCACTTTTCCAGTTCAAATCATCTCATTTCCTTCCAGGAGTTATATAACATTAGTTTCCTAACAGTATCATCGTGGCACCTCATCCAAGTCACCATTCATACCAACACCACATCGATCATTTTGGAACTCAGAAAAAGTCAGCTCACTCTTGGACTAAACTATTTTCCATGCCTCCTTATCACTTGTAAACTAAAATCTAAAATTCTTTGTACAGCACACAAACTCCTGCTCATTTTTAGCCTCGCATCCCATGACCTAGCCACTGTATTTGTGAATTAGTTTGTCAAATGCTATGAGCAATTGATAATTATAAAATCAACAAGTTGTTTCTTTGCTTTAGTCTTTACATCTGCCATTCGTTCCTCTTAAAAAGTGCTTTTTTCTCTTACCTTTCCAGAGAAATACTAAAACCCAATTTCTGGATGCCTCCATGGTGAGACCTTCCCTCAAATGTCCTACTTAAAAAACACTCACACAGGCACTTCTTCTCTCTACAGAACTTGCTATAAAAGGGCTTGCCACATGATTACAACTGGTACAACTCATGTCATTTTCTCTCATGATGATCCATTTAAGAGAAGGAATTTGTATTCCCCAATACCCAGTACCATGATTAGCACGTTGTTGGAACTTAATGAAAGCTCGCTGAATGAGGAAAGATTCTTCTTTGTTTCTCAAAAGCTCTCAGAACCTTTCCATATGCCCCCAGCTAACTGGTACTGTCCTTTCCTTCAAAATGCCATGACATCTCTAACTTTGCTATCAATATTTGCTGCTCTTAAGGGAATGAATACAGGACATCAAAACTGGTGTATCAAGATTAATTTGGACATAGCTGAATTTGCCACCTTTCAACCAATGAAGCTTCCAGCTCTGCTGTTTTTATGTTTGTCAGTAGCATTCACAAACAATGGAGAGGTTTAACATCTTGGGATTCATCAGATTTATCCCTCCTGTTTGATACCTTCCCCAACATTTATTATTGGACAATATTTATTACATTCTCTGTTTTTTTTTTCTATTTCCAGTGCCCCTCCTACTTGCTCCGTTATTTCAAAAGCTTTCAAAGTGATCTCTTTGCCTAATGTCTATTATGTGACTGATCCAGGAAAAATATACTGAAAGTTTGCTTTCATCCAGTCATTCCTTAATTCTCAACTTAAACATTTCTGTGTTCCTGAAATTAGGTTTACATTCCTCATCTGACATTAAAAATCCTGGGAACTTTATAGCTTGGCTTCAAATTTATAAACCTAACATTGTCCAACATAAACCCTCTATGAAACCTTTCTATTTTTGAATTGGTCTTATACTTTCCAACAAGAACCATATTCCTCTCTGTGCTCATGCTGCTTCTCACCAAAATACTTCACTGCTGCTTTTTTTTTTCACACAAATCCTACTTATTCTTCAAGAACAAACGCAAATTCTATATTCCCCATGAGGTGTCCCTGAATATTCCAGATCACATTGAGCCTGCCCTTCTCTGAATTTCTTTATCACACTTCAGCACATACACTGTATTTCATCACTTCCTATGTACAGTTCTTGTATTAGTTCGTTTTCATGCTGCGGATAAAGATATACCCAAGACTGGACCCTTTACAAAAGAAAGAGGTTTAATGGACTTACAGTTCCATATGGCTGGGGAGGCTTCACAATCATGGTGGAAGGTGAAAAGCATGTCTCACGTGGCAGCAGACAAGAGAAGTGGGCTTGTGCAGGGAAACTTCCCTTTTTAAAACTGTCAGATCTCGTGAGACTTATTTGCTATCACAAGAAGAGCATGGAAAAGATCTGTCCCCATGATTCAGTTACCACCTACCAGGTCCCTCCCACAACATGTGGGAATTTAAGATGAGATTTGGGTGGGGACACAGCCAAACCATATCATTTCTGGTGTGCATCTTAGGGCTCACTGAGAGAGAGTGTGTGTGTGTGTGTGTGTGTGTGTGTGTTTAGTAATAAATGCTCCATTGATCAGGAAAAAAAAATCAACTGGAGCTCTGTTTATTTCTCTGACTCTAGCATGCTCCCTTTAAACCTGAAAATCTGAATCTTTACAAGATGAGTCAGAGCCACAGGAGTAATTAACTCTCAGCTTGTTGGGTATTGATCCTCAGTAAGTGGCTTAGCTAATGTACGTTTCACACATTTAGTTGAAATGGGTATTGTGCATACACAGAAAGTTTTGTGCAGACTTAGCTTCCTATTGTTTCTCATTTTCTTTGACATCTTTGGGGAATGATTGGGGCCTCCACCCTCACCTTCAACACACATAAATTATTTTGTGTGTTGCTTCTCCCAGTAATTCAGATATTAAATAAGAAAGATAATAGAAGGCAAAAACTAGTCAGTGAGTTATTCAAGGTGGTTAAAAGAATTATTTCCTAAATATAATATTCCTCGTACTTATGAGACCTTAAACTCCAAGGTGAATTGGAAGGTGTTTAGCAGCTCTATAATAAGAATATGATAATGATACTTAACCAGTGCTGTTCTAGGTACCATCTCACACGTGTTATCTTCCTTAATCATCATGACACAGCCTTCATTGGAAGAAAATTGTTTCATTGGAAGAAAATTGTTTGAGGAGCAAGGCATGCACTTGAAATTTTTATGTCTGATCATGAAAATGGACACAGATCCCTTAATGGTTATCTAGTACCCATAGTGTTTCGGTTTAGATGGGAAAGATTTCCAGGTCCAGGAAGAGGTTCAGTTCAGGGGGTGGGGGAGAGGTGAGGATGTGTAAGTCTGACTTTCACGAGAAATGAAGACAAGCTCACAAGTGAAGCGGACGTGGGTGATAATGGTTGGATTATACATCAGAAAGAGACAGCCTTAGCACCATGTCTTGGCACTACCCAGCACACCCACCAGAAACCCTGCCTCGCATAAGCCTCTACACATAAGCTCTGTCAGCTCGACAGGTACATCCACTCATCCCCAGACTTCTGGGATGCTTTTCTTGGGGTAATTTCTGACCATAATTGCCTAATTTCCAAGGGTATTCCTGGTGCTAAATACAGCCTGGATCCTTAGTTATTAACTCAGTTCTTCTAGTTCTAGAACTCTTATCTACTGGACCTTATCAGGAATATTAATGGGTACACATACGATTCAGCAAATAACTAGTTTCTGCATGTCTAGGTATTAATGCTAGGATAAAAAGCTAAATAATTTGTATTTCAACTTTCTTTGAATATTCGGTACTTTTCATTCTTCAGTCATATGGTTTTTATCCATTTTTAAGTGACATGGAAAAGAAAAAATGTATATATCACAGTGCTCAAGAGTACAAGCTGCAGGTTAAAATCTGGGATGCTCCAGTTACCTAGCTTCACGACCTTGGGTGAATTATTTAATGACTCTGCTTTTGTTACTTCCCCTGTGAAATAGGGTGGATATTAGTGCTTGCCTGTGAAGGCTGTGTCATGATGATTAAGGAAGATAACACGTGTGAGATGGTACCTAGAACAGCACTGGTTAAGTATCATTATCATATTCTTATTATAGAGCTGCTAAACACCTTCCAATTCACCTTGGAGTTCAAGGTCTCATAAGTACAAGGAATATTACATTTAGGAAATAATTCTTTTAACCACCTTGAATAACTCACTGACTAGTTTTTACTTTCTATTATCTTTCTTGTTTAATATCTGAATTACTGGGAGAAGCAGGGTAGCTCAACTGGCCTCTGCAATCAGCTGACTAATTTGATTTCAGGCCTGCCGCTCACCAGCTCCATGAACTTGAGCAAGAAACTAAATTTTCCCGAGCCTTCTTTTCTCTTTGAGTTAAAAAAAAATGTAATTAATTTCATAGAAAATGTACATTAAAAAGTTCAATAATAACATGTAACAAGCTCTCAGGGCTCAAAACAAATGATGGGAAAAATAGTAGAAGTCAGGATTGCGGGTGTGTTGATGGGCAGATATTGGCAGGGAGGAGACAGATGGAGGCTCGTTAGACTCCAGGTTTATCTCCATCTGCGGTTTGGTCACGTAAGTATGTATATTTATAAAAATCCATCAAGGTGTACACTTAAAACTTGCATTCTTTACCATATCAGTGTTATCCTTCAATAAAAGAGCTCACAGAGGTAAGCAAAATATCTGAGAAGATCACACAGGCCTTATACTATTTTTGAATAAATAAATATTTTCAGTTTTCCTACTACTGAATATAGACTAGCCGACCATTGGGAACTTAGACTATACCAAACTTACATATAGTAAAGAGGAGATTTGGCCATCATTCATTTAAATTAATTAATATAGGAGCCAGGGAGGGGCTAGGATATGAAAGACTGGCCCTGTGTAGATTAAACATAGTCACCTGAGTCCCAGTGTTGGAGACACACCCCCTCCCAGGTGGGCAGAGTAACTGGCAGCCTTTCTGCTTCCTGATGCTCCCCCCAGGGCCATCGTTACTTCAGGACTATAGAACTTGGCCCCCAGCTTTCCCGGCAGCCGCCTAGCCGCAGAGGAGACCCTGGTGCCAGAGGGTATCACACTTCCAAAAAGACAAACCTCTTGGTCTCAAAACAGGCCCCAAGGGATATGAGCACGGAGGTTCATATATCCTGTGTGTCCAGGTCAGCACACTGATAAAACTCTCCTGCAGGCAGAGACCAGAGAGAATCCTTCTTGAGATCAAAAGAGAAAAAAGTGAGTTCATTGCCTCCCACTCCACATCCTGCAGGAGAACTTAACTAGGATTTGGAGACTACTGCCTGAACCGGCCCTGCATCTCAGCTCAGCTTTCCCCAACAGTCCATCATCACAGACACTCAGGAGCCACTGGAGGCAGGGGTGCAAAGGAGCAACAATAATCACTCTTTTCTGAGTACTGCCTACATGCCAGGCTCTGAGCTGAGGATTTCCCTGTGTGGTCCTTTGAATTCTTAACCCAACATCACGTGTCGGGTTGCATTATCTTTATTTCACAGAGAAGGGGTAGAAGCCTAGAAAGGCTACAAAAGACCAAGCCATGAGTGAACCCAGGTCAGATGGACCCCAAGATCTGGGTTTTTCATCCTTAGAAAAAATTTACTTTGGGGAGCTCCCTAAATGTACCGATAAAAGGATGATAAATAGAGGGTCTTTGAAACTCTCATGTGTAAATGAGTACGTATGGTTTTCTGAAGAAGTAGAAACGATTGCAATATTAACTTTTAATGATATAACTGTCGTCAATTTGCACAGGGCGTATATCTTCTTGGCTGAATTCAACAAGATGATATAGAAGAATAAATGACATTTCCAACAAATTTCTGGACTTAATAAATTGCTACATGCCTTAGGTCAAGTTCAGCAGCAAACAGCCTGTGAAATGGATGGAGAGGGTCTCCTATGGACTGCTCCCCAAGAGTCAGCACGGAGGGCAGCTGAGTGATGGAGTCCCAGAGGACCCTCATCCTCTCCCATGGGGCCTCTGAGCTGAGTGATGGAGCATAGTGGACCCTCAAACTGTCCCACGGGACATCTGAGCTGAGTGATGGAGCATAGTGGACCCTCAAACTGTCCCACGGGACATCTGAGCTGAGTGATGGAGCACATCGGACCCTCAGCCTATCCCACGGGATCTCTCAGCTGAGTGATGGAGCAGAGTGGACCCTCAGCCTGTCCAGAGGGCTCTCAGCTGAGTGATGGAGCACAGTGGACCCTCAGCCTGTCCCACAGGGCCTCTGAGCTGATTGATGGAGCACAGTGGACCCTCAGCCTGCCCCAGAGGGCTCTGAGCTGGGTGATGGAGCACAGCGGACCCTCAGCCTGTCCCAGAGGGCTCTCAGCTTATTGATGGAGAACAGTGGACCCTCAGCCTGTCCAGAGGGCTCTCAGCTGAGTGATGGAGCACAGTGGACCCTCAGCCTGCCCCAGAGGGCTCTGAGCTGGGTGATGGAGCACAGTGGACCCTCAGCCTGTCCAGAGGGCTCTCAGCTGAGTGATGGAGCACAGTGGACCCTCAGCCTGTCCCACAGGGCCTCTGAGCTGATTGATGGAGCACAGTGGACCCTCAGCCTGCCCCAGAGGGCTCTGAGCTGGGTGATGGAGCACAGCGGACCCTCAGCCTGTCCCAGAGGGCTCTCAGCTGATTGATGGAGAACAGTGGACCCTCAGCCTGTCCAGAGGGCTCTCAGCTGAGTGATGGAGCACAGTGGACCCTCAGCCTATCCCACAAGGGCTCTGAGCTGAGTGGTAAAGCACAGTGGACCCTCAGCCTGTCCCACAAGGGCTCTGAGCTGAGTGGTAAAGCACAGTTGACCCTCAGCCTGCCCCAGAGGGCTCTGAGCTGGGTGATGGAGCACAGTGGACCCTCAGCCTGCCCCAGAGGGCTCTGAGCTGGGTGATGGAGCACAGCGGACCCTCAGCCTGTCCCAGAGGGCTCTCAGCTGAGTGATGGAGCACAGTGGACCCTCAGCCTGTCCCAGAGGGCTCTCAGCTGAGTGATGGAGCACAGTGGACCCTCAGCCTGTCCCACAGGGCCTCTGAGCTGAGTGATGGAGCACAGTGGACCCTCAGCCTATCCCACAAGGGCTCTGAGCTGAGTGGTAAAGCACAGTGGACCCTCAGCCTGTCCCACAAGGGCTCTGAGCTGAGTGGTAAAGTACAGTGGACCCTCAGCCTGTGCCACGGGGACTCTGAGCTGAGTAACAGGGTGCAGTGGATTCCCAGCTTATCCCATGGGGGTTCTGGGGTGAGATGACCCTTCAGAGTTGTCACCAGTTGAGGCAAAGGGGCTAGACTTTATATGTCCCAGCCATCGGCTGGTCGCTGGCTAGGGTCTGCACACAGGAATGGGGCATAGGCTTGCACTTGGCAGCTCCCTTTCTCAGGGAAATACCTGGGCATAATTTTCTAGAACTGCCATAGGAAACTGCCATAAACTTCATGACACCCTTGTCCAAAAGATATGTCCACATCCTCAACCCTGGAAACTGACCTGATTTGAAAGAAGAGTCCTGTGGATGTAATTAGGAATCTTGAGATGAGATTATCCTATATTATCTGGGTGGGTCCTAAATCCAATAACAAGTGTCCTTATAAGAGACACATGGAGGAGAAATGTGGAGTAAAGAGGCTGTGAAGGCAGAAGCAGAGAGTGGAGTGACAGCCACAAATCAAGATACGCTTGGAGCCACCAGAAGCTGGAAGAGGGAAGGCAGGACCCTCTCCTGAAGCCTGCAGAGGGAGCACTGCCCTGCCACACCTTGATCGTGGACCCCTGCCATCCAGAATGATGAAAGAGTACATTTCTGTGGTTTATTTTTCTGATGTAAATGTTATAACTTCCCTAGGAAACTAAGGCCTGCGGAGCACTGAGCCCTGCAGGCCGCTTGCCAGAGGCTGGAGCAGGCGCTGCGGTTCTGAAAGGAGAGACCTGAGGGGTGACTGTCAGTGTCCTCCAGCCCACGGTTGCAAGCCTTCTTCAACAGGGCTCCTTTACGAAGTAGGCTCTGTCCTTTGGTGAATCCCCATTCATACATACCTTTCATTCAACACACGTTTATGCAGCACCTGCTATTGCCAGGGACCAGGGGAGGCTTCGGGCATGCCACAGAAGACAGAAACAGTCACTGCCCTCAAGTAGCTCACAGAATGACAGACAAAAAAGAAACTTTCAAAAGGCCCGAAGTGTTTGGTGGAGACAAGTCCTAAGAAGCATAATCTAACAGAAGGAAGGGATACAGACCGAAGGTCAGGAAGAGGAGAGTGGCTCTCTACTGCGTCCCAGGTGAGAAGAGCTGGCTGGGGAAGGGTGAGGAGTTTGGAAGACAGTTGGTCTGGGCAGCAGGAAGGACGTGTACATTAAAGACTCAGTGAGGAAGGAATTGGCTGAGAACTCCCTTCCCCACCCAACCTCACCTCCCTCCCCACTTTTACCCCCCACCCTTACCCCACACCCCACCCCCTCCCGGAGCTGAGCCTAGAAACCCCCCTGCAGGGCTTCTCTCTCCAAGTGTGGTCCTCAGCTCTGCATCACAGTCACAGGCACCTGAACAAACGTGGAGCTCCTGGCCTGACACAAGGTCCCTGTGGCTGAGAGAATTCACATCTTTCACGAACCTGTCCTATGAGTCTCCTATGTACAAAATTCCAAAACCACTGCTCCCAAGACCCTGTTAAGGTAACAGAACCATGTACTCTTTCTTTCCTTCCTTTCTTTCTTTTTTTTTCTTTCCTTTCTTTCTCTTTCTTTTCTTTCTTTCGTTTTCTTCTCTCTCCCTTCCTTCCTTTCTCTCTTGTCTTTTCTTCTTTCTTTCTTTCTTTCTTTCTTTCTTTCCTTCCTTCCTTCCTTCCCTCCTTCTTTCTTTCCTTCTTTCTTTCTTCTTTTCCTTCTCCACAGGACAAGTTCCATAATGCACCTTTTTTATTTGTAAAAATAAATCATTTCAAACTCTCCCTATTGGTAATGTAAGTACTATATAAAGAGGTGAGTAATGGATTTCAAAACCAATCTAAATTTTAAAACTTTTCTTTCACGGATATACTATATACATATATATGGATGTATAGAGATATATAATCATTTAACATTAGCCTATCTGTGAGTCTGTGTAGGTGTCCTAATTAGTTTTCACAATGAACAGATAACATCTGATGGAAATATTCTTTCTTTTTGTTTCTTTGTTGCTAGCATTCAGAGTTCAATCGCTTAGCACAAAAGTTAAAACTGGATAAACACAGGCAGGATTTGTCTGCATCTGGCATTCCAAACCCAGCGCCATCTGTGTTGACAATAGCTTGAAGTAAAGACCATCAATTGGTGCTGAAGATCTAAAAGGATTACCAGCAATAAAAGTCTCCTTGGATGGACCACCATCCTAAAAGCCGGCCACCACTCAAAGTTCATCTCATGCTTGCCTCTGAAGGTAATTGCCGCATCTGCCTCTGGAAGTAGCTGAAACCAACACACGCCTGGCTTCTGTTTTGTGAATAGCAAGCCGCTTGGAGGGGGAGAGTGAAAGACCTTTGAGCACAGCCAGCCCAGAGTGCGGCCACGGGTCGGAAGTGAAGACACAAACAGCTGCTTCTTCAATAGAACCATCAGCGCTTCTCCAAGCTCCTTGCACTTGTCCACAAGCTGCCAAGCAGGGGCTATTGTGCTATTTTTATGCTGTGGGAACTTTGGCTTTAAAAACAAATGGACTAGCTTAACTATGAAATGTCAATCAAAGCTGCTAGGGTTAAGGGTGGGGGTGGGGAGAGTGTTAAAATTTTAATTAGTTTGGGTAGCTTTTTGTTTGTTGTTTTTTCACTCTGTGATCACTGTGGTTGACTTTGTTTAATTTACTGCATTCAGGTGAACAATATTCCACATGTCTTTTATCACTGGGCTTCTTTTTTTCTATTTTCTTGTGCACTGGCAGCAATCTCAGATCTTGGGTGTAGATTCACTGCCTTCTGGCAACGATGCGCTGGCCCAGACCGATACCTGTGAGAATCCACCCAGTGCATTCATAGATTTCCCATAAGGAATACTTGTCAGAGCCTAAACCAAGCCAGGTACTTTGTTTCTTCTCCGTGTTCTGTAACTTGTTCATTAACGAGTTTGGCTCTGAAGCAAAAGAAACATGGGGAAGCAACTAAGAGTAGTAAGTGATGTCTCATTTTCTTTTTCTCAAAAAAAAAAAAAAAAGGTGATAAAACAATAAAGTATACCTATGGAGGATGATGACATTGAGACTGCTGCTATGTTGGCCTAAGTTGTGATGCAGGGGACAACAGAATAACCTCCAGAATTTCTTGCTCACCATGGAACCTGTTTCACGTTTCACTGGTTATGTGCATGAACTGTGGTTGGAAGTATCAGAACAAAGATTCATACATCCAGGAGTGATCTCACCACTGGAAAGTTTCCCTGGAGAGCACATTCCAGGAGGACACGGAGCAAACCTTCCTCGCATGTTCACAGGAAAATAGCCCCAGTCCTCAACCAGCGCGGCTTCTCAGACCCTGGCATGAAACAGCCACCTTCTGTTTACAAAAAACAAACAAATAAACAACAACAACAACACCACCATATAAAGACAAAAACGAGAGAAAGAACAGGAAAGAAAACTTTCTTAACCCTGTCAGATAAGTGCAAAATTGGCCTTTACAAATTAGAAGGAAGCTGCTTTCAGGTTGTCTGAGGAAATTTGCACAAGGATAATCTATTATAATATTTAGGTATTGACGTGATGCACCTAAAACTGAATGAAAATACATCTCGGTTCTAAAAAGCCCACATGAGCCAAATAAGAGTACCTAAGAAAACTGTCTAATTTTTTTCCACATGAGCCAAATAACAGTACCTAAGACAACCGTTTAATTTTTCTCCAAAGTATAAACTCCAAAATAAATTTAGCAGTTTGATGTTAGCTAATAGAAGAGAACAGTGAGAGAATTTTAAATGGGGAAATCTAGAGTGTGGAGCTCTAGGTACAAACAATGGGAGGAAAGACTAAAGGAGTTTATTCCAAAAAAGTTCTAAAAATGTCCTCAATATCCAACTGCCCCTCAAACACAGCTACATTGTCAGGAGCCCACAGTGGTTAGCGTGAAGATAAATTCCCACTTAAAGTATCTGCTATGAAAAAAATTATAAAACTAAATGGCCAACAATAAAAAGCTGATGAAGTACACGATAATGTAAATTGTGGAAGAACAATGCAATTAGAAAATATTCCCATTATAGTATGTAAAAAGAAATGATGGAACAGAATCCCGTTTTGGAAGCTACTGGCATTGGCAGATTTGTATAGAGCTACTTAAAGAGCTCTGTGTGCATAGAAAAGGAGCTGAAATTAGCCAAACCCAAATGTTCACAGTAGTTATTACCGGATGATGAGATCATGAATAACTGTTATTTTCTTCTTTGCATTTTTCTTTGTTTTTCTTCAAATTTTCTAAAAAGAATATATATATCTGCTTTTAAATCAAATCGTATTTTTAAAATTTGAACGAATTTCATTTTTCCAAATCAAAACATTAGGCTGTTATGATATTCCTTTAGAAATGATCTATTTTATTAATGCCAAACTTTTTATCCTCTAGTTTTCAGATGAACATTAGATTAATGTACATAATTACTGTTATGTATTAATAAGCAGTTGCTTTATTGATAACTCAGCAAAAACAATTGCTGAATTATTAAATTAATGAAATTATTTCCTATAAGAAGGATTATGTTACTATTTCTATGACTGAATTCGTGACTTATTGAAGGTTAACAGAGGATTAGAAGGAATCAAAAATTTAAAACCTTCCTCATGGACAATGTTGGAACAGCTTCATTTCCACGTTGAAGTGAATACTCCAATGTGCACACGTACAGACACATCCAAAGTTCCAAAAATTTCAGTCATCTCTCAAGACTTATATATATTCAAACTTAGGAGTCTTAAAACTATCATAGAATATGCACAGGAAATAAATATGAATTTTCTGTTGTTATTAACAATGACTCATTCTGAAAAGCCAAAAGAATTTTTTTTCAAATTTAATTTAATCATACATAACGCCTTGTTACCTTAACTTGACAAACAGTAAATGCAAAAATATAAACCCAAGGGGCATGTTTATCAAATGCAGAACCACAGGTCACCCACCAGGCTGGTGTGAAGAAATGACATTTTCAAAACGCGTTGCCTTTAGACAATTGTAGGATACGTCACAGCATCAAGTACAACTGAAAAACAAACAAAGAAAACAGCCTCTCTCTCCTGCACATTCCTTTGGAAAAAGAGTGCTTTGAAAAAGGCAGCCGGAGTAAGTAAGATGAAATCCTTTATATGGCCTACCTGTTAATATCCTAATATCTACGTTTTTTATCAATTTTGTTTTAATTACATATGCAATGACAATTCCGCTTCCACACAGAAATACTCTTATTTCCAATACTCCAAACAATAACCAAGCTGGTTTCTTCTCTCCACTACTCCACCTTGATTCCTTCCTATTTTTCATCGTGACACACACCAAAGACCGTTAATATCCTTTCTACAAATTGACTTCTAGTTACATTTCTCTTCAGTTAATAGCTTGGAGTAGGCAGGCATGAGACCATAAAAATATAATCTTTAATCTTAAGGACTTCCTGTCCAGGAAGGCTCAGGGCAGACCAAATGGCACCAAGTGAGCAGCGTGACCTGCCGTGCTCCCGGCGTGAATAAACAACCCTGATTAAGAGTTACATTCTGCTAAGGGATATTCTCAATGTTTCTGCGACAGAAACAGCCATCTTGCCTACACTGAAATTTCAGTTTGTTTCCCCTGGAATAAAATAAAGCTTGTTCACAGGGTAAATGCACCAGAGTGTTGAATTTCCTTTCCTGAGTTAGAGAAACACAATAATTCTGTTATGGTCCTTCCCACTTGCACCTAGAAATGACCAAAAAAAAAAAAAAAAAAAAAAAAAAAAAAAAAAAAAAAAAAAAGAAGAAGAAGAAAAGAAAAGAAAAAAAGGAGGGGAGGTGTGCAAAGCAGTTTGACTTAGACCCAGCTGTTAGTTTTTCTTGCAGCTCCAGTGTCCTGAACAATTGCCTGGTTGCATCCCCCTTTGCTTTTTAAAGTTCTTACAATGTCCCTCTGTGTCACAATGGAAGCCGCTCAGCCTCAGCCACAGCTGATGAGCTCCTGCATCTTATCATACGTTTTGAAATCACGCCAATCTAGGACTTCCCACTTTCTTCAGCTTCTCACTCTGGATTCTCTCCTTTGCCCATGAGAAACACATACTCTTCTGAAAACAATGGGCTGTAAAATGAGAAAAGTTAAGAATCAGCATCAATTTCTCATAAATCTAATTTCCATTTTCCCACCAGTCTGAGTTCTGGGTACAAACTCTCACACACACATCCTGTGGGAAATGCTTGTTCATGTCCGTAGAACTAACCTAACACTCAGTTGGTTTTTTCTCCTTGGTGGAAAGAAATACGATAATTCAGCGGAAGAATTGCCCAAGGAGGTTGTTAGAAATGAGTAGATTTATTATAATTTCTTTTTTTGTCCTGACTGGGTGCGGGAAGGCAGATATACGTATCTATAGAAAATGCATATGAATATTTTTCCTTTTTTTGAATATTTTTTTCATGCTAACTTGCAGTAGCCTGGGAAGAACGTATTAAAACTATATTTTTACCATTCTGCAGAAAGATATAGTAAAGACATTTAAAAGAAAGCATGATAATATGAAATAGTTGTTCATGAGAGATCATCTGAAAGTATTTTACTCATTTTGATACAACAGAGAAAAATAAGATTTTATAGATACTGATAAAAACATCATATAAATATTGAAGGGAAAGTATTCTAATCTGTTAACTAAAAACAGCCTAGAAAGAAGTTGCTGTCATTGAAGGATCAGATTCAGTATGAACCCCTTATTTTAGACTTCTTAGTCTCAAACTCACGTTAAGGAGACATTTTACTCATCATAGTAGTATATACTATTTCTATTAGTTTGAACATTTTTCCTTACTTTTATGATGAAAAAATAAATGGGTAATGCTGAAATCTAAGAAATAAAAATATCTTCTTTTAAAATGTGATTCCTTTAATATTTCTGTCTTCCCATCTTTTCAAGTCATATGGTATGAATAACATTTCTTAATCAGATGTCATTGTTTAGATCTATGAGTGTAAGTATGCTTTCTTCTATAATATCTCTACTAGGACAGCTCAGGTATACCATGTATAATGTTTCTGGTATCACATCACATTCAATAAGCACAGATTCTATAACTGATCATAAAAAATGGATAGCAACTTTGACGGCACAACGTAAACCTGTAGTTGGAAAATAAAAGACAAAAAGTGACTTATTTTTTTAAATAAATACAATCTTGCTAATGTATATATGTCCTAGAACAAAAAAAAAACCCCATTAAAAACTAGTTTCTGTTCTTTGTATTAATAGTAACATAAGTTAAAAACAAGTAGTGAGAGTAGAGAGAACCTAGGACAGTAACTGGGAGCCCTGGGTTTCCATCTCAACGAGGCCAGCATGACTGAAACAAATCATGCTGCTTCTCTGGGTCTTAATTTCCTCCTCTGTGAATCTTTTCTAGGGTGTATAAGACCTATGCTAGACCCCAAGGCCAACTCTCCTATGGTACACCTGGCGCTGTTTCAACCACTTTTGTTGTACTCCCTCAGTTAATCCTCCCAAAAACTCACGAGGCAGGCACAATCGGACGAGGAAATTGTGGCACAGAGGGGCCAAGGCAGGCTCTGATGTAGCAGAGCTTTGATTCAAACCCAGGCCCGCTGGAATGTCTAAGGTGCTGGCTGCCGTACTGCATCGCCTTTTATTCTACAGCTCTAGCTCGCATTGGAAAGAGATTAAGAAAAGGCATCATTGGCCAGAAGAGACCATAAGGCTCTATTACAAATCAGGGAGACTCACTCTGCAAGCTGTACACACATTTGACCATAGTGAGTGTGGTCAAATGTGTGAGTTTGGTCCTGTTATTGTGTCTGAAGGCGCCTGGGTGCAGGTAGAGTCTCTCAGGGGCAACCAGAAGGTTGAGTGACCAGGTGCCACTATCTCATCCTCAGTCTTTTCATTTCAGAAATTGATTAAACAATAAAAATATATAGGATGCCCAGGGTGATTAGACTTATAATAGCAGGTTCACACTTGGAAGATTGACAGTGAATTGTTCCACAAACCCTAGAAACAGTTATCATCTATAAGGGAGCTATGTTTTCCTAGCACCCACAAGATCCTATCCCCTTATCTAAGACACGGCCGTCCCCCTTTCAGTGGCACTTAAGAAGTCAAACTATTTCTCCATAGCTTATTTAATACATTTAATCTAAACAGGAATAAGAGAAATGTTTGGAAGATGGTGTTTGATCTAAGCTTTGGAAGGGCCCAGTGAATATCCCAACACTCTGGAGACTGGAGGGTCATGAAACTGCCTTTCAAAAATCTTGATGGTGAAACATATCTGACCTGACCAACTCCATCTTGCTTCAAACCTCTAAGTAGCCTTTGTTCTTTCATGGACTTAAGCCGTGAAAGTTATAGTTTAACTTTGAAACAAAGATGATAACAGCCCCTTCCCAAAACAAACCCCCTCCTTGCTTGGGAATTCGACTTTTGTAGAACAAATTAATCATAAGATTAGAAATTATGGCTCAGAAGTCATGCAGCCAGAGGCCATAATATTCCTAACCTCCCCAATTGCTCCTGTGGATAAAATTACTATTGTAAAACCTAAGATTGGTGTTCAAGGTATTTTTTAGACTCTGCCTTCTGATGGAGCAGCTGATGCCACCCAGATGGGTAAACTGGCTCAGCGGGTCTTGTGGCTCCCACCCAGGGACTGACAGTGCAAAAAGACAGCTTTGATTCCTTATGCTTTTAACTCTACCCCAGCCAATCAGCACTCCCCATTCCCTACCTCCCTGCCCACCAAACTATCCTTAAAAAACTCTAGCCTCTGAATTTTCAGGGAGACTTACTTGAGTAATAATAAAACTTTGATCTTCCATTTAAATGGCTCTGTGTTTATTAAATGTTTTTCTATTGCAATAACGCTGTGTCAATAAACTGGCTTTTCCGGACAGCAGGCAAGATGAACCCATTGGGTGATAACAATCTTGTTCCTCCAAGGCTGAGGTTATGCTTTAACCTGGGGCAGGAGGGGCATAAATGATCTTTGCTCCCCTAGCCCTCTCCTTCTATGCTGATCATCCTCTTTTTACCCATGGATTCCTTCTGGTTTTGTTTGCAGATCCTCAGTGACCTTAATTAAGCTGGCACTAAGTTGCTGAGTGTGGAGACCACCTTCCCCTGTGAGACGTTTTTTTATTGGTGGATTCAGCTCTAGGTCTAGGACCACCCAAGGTCACAGCCCCCAGTAACCTGTAACACAGTGGAGGAACAATAAGTACACAGGACATCCCTGTTATTTTCTCTTGCCACTCAAATTTTCTGTTTCTGCAGTGGAATTCACTATCTTCTAGAAGACTTAAACAACAGATATTTTAAAAAAAATTAGTAACTTAATGCATCTCATATTTTATCAGAATTAGTAAGCAAATGGTAACAATCACAGCTGTGAAGCACTGCAGGATCCCCAGGCGAATCTCAAAACACTTGATGTTTCCCAGCGCGGACTCCTGCCTATTCTTCTTAAAGGTACAAAGTCACAGACTTTAAGAGAGGCCTACTTGTGGTCTATCATTTGCGTGTGTGTGTGGCAGGGAGGGCGGGTTGTAGAGTGAGTGTCTAGAACCCAAACTTCTTATTTTCATCAATCCATGTTTCTTTTCAAACATTTCAAAATAGTGAGACAGATGACCATTTTGCTTTCAAATACCTTTTATACAAAATACTGTCTATCCTAAGCTTGGATATATCATTTGTTTGTGCTCCTTTTAGACAATTTGGTTAATTGCTTGAAGATTTAGGAATTGATATAGCAGTGTAATTGCATTATTTTATATGTTTAGCTATATCTCTTTCTAAAATAGTCACACTGCTTCTGAGATCTATTGGGAGTACATGCCCCTTCTTTCTGTATCACACGGTAGCTCTCCAAACTAATAAAATGGCCTGCTCTTAGTGACAAAGGACCCGATGACTTTTTCAGAAGAGAGTGGACTCTAGATATGCCGTTCCTGCCCAATGATTCTGACCTGACATCATCCTGTCATAATGATAAATTGTATGTACAATTTATAGTTGGAGCAGATGGGAGAGTGTAGGTTATTAAAATCTAAATCTGTCTCCCGAACAAAAAGAGAATTGTTTATCTTTCAATGAAACATAGATTTCTTACAGAGGAAATTGTGACTATTCCAGTTTTCATAAATAAAGCAATTATGCAAGTTAGAGACACCTAGGCTAAAATAAAATAAAGATTGTTTCTAAATGATGTTATTTACTAAGTTCATTGAATGTCTGTTAGCATCAAGTAATACAAAAATTTACCAGAAAATATGCTGTAATAATAATCAATATTTATCTTTCCATTTAATACCTAATTTCTGGGCAAAAGCCTTAAGTCATGTTACCTAAACTCAAGCACATAGAGAGGCTGTTTTTAGATGTGCTGTACAATGTAAAGAAAGAGATGGAATACATTTTGGCTTGAAAAAAACTAATTATAATCAGAAATTTTCTAATTTTCAAGGGTATTCAAAAACTCAGATTTTAAAAGGTAAGCCCATAGATGGGGAAATGTAAAAGCTCAAATAAACTCCAATGTCAATTGGCCTTAGGGTTTTATTTCGGCTACAACTTAACCAAAATCAAGGGCTTTCAGATCCAAATTTATTGACTTATTCACTTACTCTTAATTCAGTGACTAGTGATTGAGATCTAGGCATATTATGGAAACTCCTGTAAAACTATCACTAACATGTTATTGACCTCAAAAGTCACCTCCAGTTACAGAATTCCCTCTAGGGAATTAGGTGTACTTTTGGTGAAGCTGAATGGCATTATTCACCTCCATTGAGCAGACAGCCTGAGGAAGGCATCCATTTAAAATGTATATCTATGTATTACACTACTATGTGTTGGACATTTTTCATTCATTGTGAATTTGCCTCCATAATTCTGAGAAGTAGCAGGTGTCATTGCCACACTTCACAATGCATCAACTTGCAGCTTAAGCAAAGAATACTTGCCCAGTGCCACAGTGATATCAAGAGGCAGGACTGGGACTTCAACTCAAGCTTGGCTGGCCCCCAAGTCCCCTTCTCATCTCTTCACATCACTGTCTTCGAGGGGAAAGGATGAAGCTCTCCACCTAGGCCATAACACAACACAAACCTCTGAATTTTTACAGAAGAATGTATACTGTTCCACTTAATGTTGGTGTACAGTTTTCTTTAATATTAGAGTAAGCAATGGATGCATTTTGTTTCTAGAAAATTTAACTGCAAATTCCTGTAAGTTCAGCTCTTGCCAGAACTTACCATCCAATACTAGAAGGGACAATCTAAGGGGTATTTGATTCACACATTCCTCTAGATTTTCCAAGCTGTATTACTCAATAATCATATCATCCAAAAACCAAGCAATTAGATTACATTATTTTCACTTTTTTTTCATAAAATTTATCACACAGGTTGAAATTTAACATAATGTCCTGGGATTTGAGGGGATGGTATGAAAGGCATTCGTTAGAATAATTCATTCATGTAACAGATTTTTAGCAAGTGCTTCCCTATGCCAGCCCTGCACCTGAAATATAAAGTTGAGCAAAAGTAGATTTGGTCTCTACTCTCATAAAACTTACATTCCCTTAGTTCAAAACACAGATAATAATCACACACACATTACTATTATAATAACTACTTGGAGAGAAACATGATGTTCTGATGATGAATAATAATAGCATTTGATTTAAGTAGGAAATTCTGCAAAACCATGGTTGAAATGACCCAGCAGAATATATTTTTGTTAGGATCCACATATGAAGCATACTTTGTGGAATTAAGTCAATTAAAAATAGGTTTCATAACTTTGCTTTGTCCTTTTTTCTTTTCATCTGACACCAAGGACCAAATCTAATCTAATCCAATCTAATCCTTTTTTTAAAAAACATATTTCCAGAAGCTTAAAGCTAAATTTGTGCCTGGACGTTATTAAGACACAACTCATTCTTTCTTCATTATTTTAATGTAACTGTGTTCTCTTTGTATTTTAATTACTTCACTTTAGGCATGCTTTAACATTTAATATGGCTCAAACATTTTTAGTAAATTGATAAGTATAAGTAAAAAGTAAACAATTAGTAAATTATTTGTTTTTAGTTGTCACTTTTTTTTTTTTTTTTTTTTTTTTTTTTTTACTGTAACCCTGGTTACCCTCAATTAAAAGCTGCAAATTCTTTTAGGTTTTTGAAAAGATTTCAAAGAGGCATGAATGAGTGACTTCCTAGTAAACTCCAGGGCTGTAGACATTTTGGAACTACCAAGACCAAAGGGCTTAAATATTCTTCATGAGGAGGAAAAAAAGCAAAACCTTACAATAACTTACCTTTCACTTTTCAACTCTTACTCTTCATACTATAAGGGATAGAACTTGGAACAAAAAAGCCTATCCTTTTCATCACCATTCCACTTTACACTAGAACAATGCAATCTCATCAGAGTAAATTACTTAGTTCTACCCTGTACACCCAGACTTAGGTAAACAAGGAGGGAAACCAAGTTTCCAGACATCCATGAAGCCCAGGGCAGCCTCTACTGGTGGATGACGAGGGCACTAAGAAAGGAACATCAACATCTTCCAAACAGAGACAACCAGATGGACAGCCAGCGCCAAGAGGCACACGCACACACCTTCAGTCGCTCATACTTAGAAAAGTGTCCTCTTAGGAGATGCTTAATACATATTCTTTGAGAGTTACATTAATCACACTTGGGGGAAGTATGAGATTTGGTGACCTCCTGTTCACTAGCTACCTTTACCAGGGAAATATTTTATTTACCATATTAATTACCTTTTTTATTTTTCTCCTCACCAGTTTATTTTTAATTTTTTTATACCTTGGCCTTAAATAATCTGATGTCCTTATGCAGTGACCTTTTGCTGACTTTATGGGATATGCTGATTAAAGAAAAATTTCTTTTCCTTACATGACAAAAATACTTAAAAAACATTTGCTGTGCTTGGGAGAGACTATTTTAAAATTCAACATTCAGTTAGATCCGATTTTTCAATTTTTGCTTTTGTTGCTATTGCTTTTGGCAATTTAATGCGTGCTGGGTTTCACACCTAGGTAAAGGGTTGATAGGTGCAGCCAACCACCATGGCACACGTTTACCTATGGAACAAACCTGTACGTCCTGCTCATGTACCCTAGAACTAAAAATAAAAGGTAAAAAAAATTCAAATACACAAAACTACAAGGGATTTTTTTCAATCTTTCTTGAAATTAAAGGTATGCCTATAAAAGTTCAAGGTCCCTTCAATAAGGCCAGGAATGTTTTGACAGCTGCAAACTGTCTAATTCCTACATTATCCTACCTTGTTAAAATTATGTTTTGGTCATTGAGTTGGACCATTGAGAATGTGCTCCCATTAATCTAGGGGAGCATGAATGATGCTCTATCAATGAATAATTTAGACACAGGTATGGCTTGAATGTTTACATGGAACTGTAATGGAAACATTTTATTTAAGTAAACTACTTCCATTAAACCATATTTTATTGTGTCACAAAACAGATGATTATCCCTCTAATTTCATTTCTGTATTGGATGTATATGGGGGCTATTTTGAAAAATGAACTGGTCATAATGTGAACCCAGTTACAATAATATGAACTTGGTCACATTGATAACTTACTCAAGTAGTCTTTTTTGTATAATTATTTTATGTTGTACATATATTTTTCTTGGTTGTGAAAGTTTGAAAACTGCAAAGGGAAATTCTTACTGTCCATTTTTCTGTTAAACATTAGAATAAGGAATTAAAACTAAAGTATATTCAGGTTGGGAGCAATTAATAAGTAGCAATGCTTTCACTAGTCCAATTTTAGTACAACTTTTCTAAACAAAATTAAACAAACAAAGAAACCAATTTACACCAACCCTAGCCTGGGAGCTTAGTTTCAGCAGCACTGGGCAGCCCTCAACTTTTCTAATATTAGTTGGCCATAGCTACTTACAGGTAGGTTATCATATCAGTGAATTCACCAGGGAAGTGAGACATAGTCCCTTATGTACTATCTAACTTTACTTCCTTTCTTTCAGGTTATGTGAGTTTCTCCCCCTCAAATGTCACTTTTGCTTCCAACTGTAGCCATACTTTATAATCAGTTATATACTTTAACAGATACAAAGAAGTAATCGTGTGATTTTCAGGGGTTAAAATTTCCATTCCACCCCAAAACACCAGGACACCAATAATTCACCAAACCGGTCTTCCATGTCTATGTTCATGGTGACGTGAAATCAGGTGAAAGGTTTCAGAGGCCTGTCGACCAAGGCCCACGACCAGTGCTTGGGATAATGTTAGTAAAAATGCTCCCAGGTAAACAGCTCTTCAGGTTTTAACTTCTCTGTAAGAAAGGCGTATGTTGCCTGAAAGTTTTCTACTTGTGAGTTTCTATCTGGTGCATTTGAGTTGCTTGTCGTGTTCCAGGAAAGTCAGGCTAATCTGATGAACAATTTTCTTTCTCAACTCTTCAGTCTTCATTAATGTGATTCTAGCATCAGACACATTGCTAGGTGACATCAGAGAAATGAAATAAGAATTCTAGGCAAAGCTTGCACTAGCAGAGTCATGGAGTTGCTTACACATGGATCAACTTTTAAAAAATGGATCCTAGAGAAAATAAGTAGAGAGAAATAATAATGGTGGGAAAAGATAGAGAAAAGGTTCATGTGAGAATAATGTGAGAAACTCACCTATGATAATTCAAAGTTTCCTTGTGTTTATCTTCAATATGAAGGTCTTACAAAGTCAATCTAAGAAAATGAAAATTATTTTAAATGAATGAAAGATAATACATTTGGAAAAGAATAATATCAAATGGTAAATGACAAAAATAAAATCAAACAAGTGTAAAGGCAAAATAAAAGGAGTTATGATGAATAACAAACAGTTTAGAAAGCATCATGGTGACAAAATGGTAAGAGCAGAGGACTGCCCAGGAAACCATCCTGCCACACGCCCCAACTTTGCCAGGTGAGAGTTCCACTTTTTCTCAAGGATATTAACAGAGTTTCAAAGAGGCATCAGTAGCAGTTCATTGGTGGTCTGTTTTGGAATAGTCTTTCCAATATGTGACTGTTCATGTCTACTTGTCAGACTGTCTCACTTTTAATAATTTCTAACCTCTTTTGTTTAAATGCATACTTTGGCATCAAATTTTTAAAATTGTGACACCATAAATATTTTTTAAATATCAAACCTTTCCAAAATGAGATTTCCAAGGGGAGGCACTGATTACTCTAGTTTGGTAAATCCTCCTTTTAAAAAATACCTGTTTTCAAATAAGGTATGACCTGATTGAAAAGTACCATTACCAGAACTGAAATGGTCATATTTCTGTAAAAACCCAAAGAGCAAATGAAGATATATTTGTGGGGAAGAAAGGCTTTTACTCAAAGAATGTTTCCTAGTTTATTGTAAGTGGTTATAAATACTTGCTTAAAGTTCACTTAGAGCTACCTAAGAACAACTCTAAGCTTCAATTAAGCACAGTGAGTATTGTTCACTAATAACAGTAAAAAATTTATATTCTGGCTGTGCCTCGTATTTGTTAGTTGTCGAAGTTAAACAAGAAGGCATCAGCCCTTAGGGACCATAGAATGTAAACAAATGGATTGAGATAAATGCTCTATTTTTATTAAAACACTGGAGAGATTGGAAATTTATACAAAGCTCAGGGGCTCCTTTTTCCTTCTTTAGTGAGTTAATAAGCATTTATTAAACACAACGCTAAAGAAAACCACAAGTACACTGCATTCCATGTGTTTAGGAAGTGGATGGTGGTCATACCTTAGGAATGGATGCGAAGGTATGTAGACTTGTTTTCACAAGAAAATTAAAAAGAGGGACTAAGGAATAAGCAATACAACCAGTGTAAGTTAAAACATCACATTTTCTGATTTGAAGACTCTATTTGAAGAAAGCAAACTGAAGACTGAGGTAATTTTATAGATTTTTCATGCGTGACAACTGTGCCTTTCTGTGACATATTTTAGTCACTGGCTTGGCCTTGTGTGGGTAGTGCAATGCCAATATGCCTCTTAAGCTCTTAAGTTTTTACTCCCACAGGCCATCCTATTTCTTTGGCCACTCTTTTTTTTTTTTTTTTTTTTTTTTTTGACAGAGTTTTGCTCTTGTTGCCCAGGCTGGGGTGCAATGGCACAATCTCGGCTCACTACAACCTCTGCCTCCCAGGTTCCAGTGATTCTCCTGCCTCAGGCTCCCTAGTAGCTGGGATTACAGGCACCCACCACCACGCTTGGCTAATTTTTGTGTTTTTAGTAGAGTCAAGGTTTCACCATGTCAGCCAGGCTGGACTTGAACTCCTGACCTCAGGTGATCCGCCCACCTCAGCCTTCCAAAGTGCTGGGATTACAGGCCTGAGCCACTGTGCCTGACCTCTTTGGCCGCTTTTATGGTGCTTCTCTAAAATGACATTTAAAAGAAGGAAAACAAATCGGCACTTGCAATTGTTGGTGAAGACATGTAATCATCTTACAAATGTGAAGTTTTAATTCTGGCTGATAAATCAGAAGATTCAGAGCTATAAGAAGTTGAGAATCATTGAGGCTTTTGAGAGTTGGGAGAAACAACATAGAAATAAACTTGTGGCTTTATTTAAATAAAAAGTGCTATTGAGCAGAGCCTTGACCTTTGCAAAAGTCCTAGAGCAAGAGAATTGAGTCTAATGGAAATGGATGGCTTAGTTACATTAAGGAAAGGCTGACAGAAATGGCTTTAATTATTCTTCCTAGGTATTATTCTGCAGGCATTTTGCCAAGTATATTTTCAAAAAGAAAATGCAAACACAAAAATAAGATGCAAATGGCTCCCAAGTGTACTAGGATGTCTTAAAGAAATTTTATGGGGTTTTATTCTGCTTTTAAATTTGCTACTTGTCCTTAAAGCCATCATGTTTTACAAAACTCTCTTAAGGTTGAACAGTTAAAATTCCTTCAGCTTTAAACCAGGCTGTCTGCATTTGGCTAGGTAATTTTTTTCCCCTTATTTTGTGATTTTACCATCAACTTAA
This sequence comes from Pan troglodytes, assembly GCF_028858775.2. Lineage (NCBI taxonomy): Eukaryota > Metazoa > Chordata > Mammalia > Primates > Hominidae > Pan > Pan troglodytes. The sequence goes on along the minus strand of NC_072412.2, from coordinate 112,344,784 downwards.
ACTCTAAAGTTCAATGTCAAATGGAACAACAGGACTCTCATCGTAGGATTTGTGAAAATTGAAGTGCAAACATGAACTATAGATATGATTTCAAATTGGGTTATAAAGAAAAGATAGGTAATGTAACATACTTCAGTGTCAAGAGTATCTATTTAGGAAAGCCCTTTTTATTTTTTAATCTTTTTTAAATGCCAAAAATGCTGTGGGTTTGTAGAGTGTTATTATTGCCAGCTGTTTTTGTTTTTGATAATGTGTCAGGATTTGGTTCCTGTTTACCTAAATCAAAGAAGATAAGGTTTCTTGTGAAGGCTGCCATGGATGTTTACATAACATACCTCATGATTCTGGAAATGAGTACTGCTTCCTGCTCAAGACTGAAAAGAAGAAATGGGATATGTAGTGTTCATAGGCACTAAAATAACTGCAACAGGTATGATGGACAAGGCCTTAAGCTAAAGAGCAAATATCATCTCTACCTTCCCACCCGCCTTCCAGCAGTACCAAGTTATTTACTGTTTTGTTAACTCATCATGTGTTTTGCCTCTTCCTCTTGTCTAGAATATCATTCTTTTTTTCTCTTTTCTCTCCAAATGATGAGCATCCATTCATCTTCAAAGTCCTAATTTCAATGCCACTTCTGAAAGATTTTCCCCAACTGTGCCAAGCAGAAAACATGATCTCCTCCTCTGCATTTCTATAGCATTTTATAAACACTCACTTTTTAGCAAGCATTATGTGTAGCAGAATTAAATGTTTATGTGTGAGATTCCAGTCCTAGCCCCTGCATTCTCCAAGGGTGCAGCCCTTGGCTTCTTCTTCGTTACCTTCCTGGAAACCAGTGGTACCGAAACTGACACACAGGGGTCATTCAACACTTCTTTGTTGGATGAATGAGTGGATGAGTGAATAAATGAATGAGTCCATTAGTCAGGACCAGTGCTATTTAGTTCACCTTGTATCAGAATTAAGTCACAACCCAACGATGATTTTAGGGGATTCTTATGCAGGAGGCAAGATTTGATAATCCCCCTCAAGAACAACCTGACCTAAAGAATTTCTAAAATCTTTTCCAACTCTGATATTCTATGAATTTATGAATTTTAGGGATCTAAGTAGTAAACCATCTCCATCATTTCTTTGTCCACGCATGATATAGGATATGTGAAGGATAATGGAGTCATGGAATATCTGAGCATATTTCTCTCTTTACTGCATTTTCCAAATGTATCCTAGATGTTAGTTAAATAAATTGAGCTCTCTGTGCTGCAAAACTATGTTGTACTGCCAGATGTTGAGTCCTTTCCTCTCTACTTCATACACCAAGCATCAAAATGTAGCCATTCTTCTCTGCTTATCTCTCCGTCTCTACCCCACACACTGAATGGCAAATGATTCATAACAGCTTTTACCTCCGCTCTGGGAGATTCAACTTTATGTTGACTTTGGTTGTATGATGAACTGCGTTCTTCAAGATCATCTGTAGTTTTCAAGTGAAGCACTTCATTGCTGTTTCCTTACTAAGCAGATTTTGACATTTGTACAGGAAAAGAGGATCACTACAAAAATAGCATCTCTATGGAGAAAGGAAATTCACTTGGAGGTAAACATAGTAACTGTTTAAAGATAAGGAAGATGATCATCAACACATTACTGAGAATAATAGAAATCTTAGCAGAGCGCTGCCATTCCACCAGTTCCCCCAAATTGTATTTTCTCTTCAAGCAGTGGAGATTAGTATTGCTATGAAAGCATATGTATCGAGAAATTTCTCTACAAGCAGTAGAAACTGCACTCTCATAGATGCAACCTGACTGGCCAAAGACAGAAAACATTTTTCTCTATTGTAAGAAAGTGTAGTCTCTCTACGTAAGGATTATCTTTGCATTCAATCTTTTATTTATTTAATAAACTTTGTTCTGTGCTAGTCTCTCCATACAAAGTGTTGCAGCTTCTGAAGAATTCTTCTCAGATGTGGAGTGAAGATCTTATAAAAAGCATATTGGGAATGTTCAGAACAGGACGAAGCATAAAAACAGTTTCTACATTTCCTACCACACATGGGCCATGTCAATTGTGGTAAGAATAAGTGTTGGTCCCAGCATATAAGCCCCCTTTCTTCTTCTTAAAAAAAATAGTGAAGTCATCTTTTGTACATTGTGCCAACTGCTAGGAAGTTTTCATTAGAAACATAACTTTAGTTTTTGCTCTCAAAGAACTGCAACATTAACAAATTGCAAGAGTAATATAAAAATATTTAAATAATGATCAAGATGAAAGCAAAGGGTAGGTTAATCACCTATAGGGTAGGAGGAAACTGGTTTTTCACAAGACATGCATTAACTCAGCATTCATGAGTTTGAATTCTAACTCTGACATTCACTAGCAATTTATTTTTCTAACTCTCAGCTCTTTTTATCTTTAAAGTATTCACAGAGTTGCTCTAAGGATGAGAACTAAATTGCTTAGCAGCAAGTCATAACTACTTTTATAAGCAGAAAATACTTCACGAAGGAGACACCATTTGAGTTCATCCTTAAACGATGTTAGAAGCCAGATAAATATAAAGAAATGGGGAATGTTTCTACGTGAATCACATCATGAAGACTCAGAGGCCACTCTGCTTATCTTGTTCAAAATGCACTCTCAAAGTTGTACCTTAATTGGGTTTAAAATCCTCAAAATTTATTTTCCCCTAAATGAAGCATCACTTGAAATCTATCAACCAAGTACAATATAAGAAATTCCCTCTCTGCTTTCTTTGCTTTAGTGGACTAATTACTCTGGCTGAGTTCTAATCCCAGTTTAGTTGAAGCCTCTGTGGGGTTTCTCTCTGTAGTTCCTCACTCCAGATGCCATGAGGATTAACCAATCAATTTGAAACACCTTGTAAAAACACATCAGGCCTACTAATTCCTTTCTGGATTAGTTCCTGTTCAATCCACATTTTTACTGGGACAGGTTTTCACTGCCTATACGATGGTGGCATGCCTGACCCAGAACTCTGAGATGTGTCCACCTGCTTGTCTTGCCTCATTTTAATACTGCAAAAGCAGCAAAAAACAACAACAACAACAACAACAACAACAACAAAAAACAAAACAAAAAAAAACACCCAGTACTTCCAAATTCTACTCAAGAAGAGACTTCCTGGGGTAAGGTTGCTGTGAGGCTCTGTGTGGACCAGTTTAGTATTGCTTTGCTTCCAATTAGTCCCACTTACTGAGATGTTGCCAAATTCTCTAAGCCATACAAAAAACACTGAAATTGCAGTGAGAATTAGACTTTGTTGCTTTACTAATCATCACGTCCAGAAAAGCCCAGGGTTCTCTTTCTAATTTTTCTTTTTTTCACGAGAAGAAAGTGTAAGCAATCATGTCTATCTATCTTAGAGGACTCCCAGCTATGGCACCAGAGAAGGCTGAGCTCATTAGAGCTGCTGCTTGGCCTAAGCCAGCTTCCTCTGTCAGCTCTCTGAGAACCAACCCCATGGGCCACACTGTAAGAAACACCATCCCAGGGCTCTGCAATATGAGCATTTCCCAACCGGGAATCAGCCGCACACACTTTTCCGCAGATCCTTCAACTCAAAATAAGACTGAATGTGACACACCAGTACATGCAGCAGGCCAGTCGGGGGAGGGGAGTCGCCAAAATGGATCCTTTCGTCAAATACGTTTTCCCTGCCCAAATGTGTGTACTTCCAGTTACCAAGTAACAAGATGCAATCACATTTGCATTTCTTTTCTAATGTTGGCTGCTAATAGGAATAAAGTTGGCCATCTTCTAGAAATACTTTCCTTGCAGAAAAACTTTTCTGTGGTAAGAGCTGAAAAAAATGAATAGATTCAACCTTAAAGAACCATTCCATATTTACTGAAGAAAGTGCATTTCCAAGATGTAGCAGAGTAGTGATCATTTGTGATATAACCTGCAAATGCTCTCTATCACAGATAGCCAATCAACCTACTTTTTCTCACTGTCCCTTAGCTGTGCTATACAATATAGCTAAATAAGTCAATGCTGACAATATATTAGGATTTTATCCTCTAAAAATATTTCTTTCAAGACCTACTTCCAATAAACATAAACTGTAACTTTTAGTAAAACACATGAGAGTTACCATTCCCATGATAACACCCTATTTACTGATACTGACACACAATTATAAAATAATTATTCAGAAAACTTTGTGCGTGGACACCATAGATACAGCTTTTGAGATAAAGTTTTTTTTTTTTTTTTTTTTTTTTTTTTTTTGAGACAGAGTCTCGCTCTGTCGCCCAGGCTGGAGTGCAGTGGTGTGATCTCTGCTCACTGCAAGCTCCGCCTCCCGGGTTCACGCCATTCTCCTGCCTCAGCCTCCCGAGTAGCTGGGACTACAGGCGCCCGCCACTGCGCCCGGCTAATTTTTTGTATTTTTAGTAGAAACGAGGTTTCACCATGTTAGTCAGGATGGTCTCGATCTCCTGACCTCGTGATCCGCCCGCCTCAGCCTCCCAAAGTGCTGGGATGACAGGCGTGAGCCACCGCGCCCGACCGAGATAAAGTTTTAAAATCAAAACACAGTCAACAAATGTCAAAGAGCCAGCCCTGATTGAAGAAAAAAAAAGTTGCCTCAAAGCTGCTGATGAGGAATTACACCTCAAAAATCCAGAAGAGACTCAAAGTGGTGACACTGACCGGTTGTTTGTTTGTTTGTTTTTAAAGAACAGGCTGTGCCGGCTTTGCCGCTAGCTTGGACTCCAGCTCACGCCGCCCTGAGCCCGCACTCTCTCACTACTCACAACTCCGCGCCGTGAAGCAGGACTTATCTCACATCTGCACCACCCGCCTGGGTCAGAGCTCCCCTTTGAAGAGGTTTCAAAGGAAAACAAGATAAGAAGCACCTTTTCAGAAAAAAATCCTTCCGACAGAGCGCTGTGATGTGAGAGTGAAGTGCCAGGCTGCTGGGATCTTCTGGAAAGTGCTCTCTTGTCTTCTTAATAGATGAGATGAGTAAACCTGCTCCTTACAGAGGACTCAGGGCTCCTGGGGAGGAGAGCACCCCTAGATTAGAAACTGAGGGTGTCTGTTCTGCCCTGGATGGGGATCATTCCATGGGTCGGCAGGCGGAGGGGTGCCCTGTTAACTCTTAGGCCCTTAGGTATCCAGGAAAGATGCTGAAAAGAAGTGAGGCGGTCCCTGAATCTATGATTCATAACCAGTTAGTAATTTACAAACTAGAGAGGACCTGGCCCAAACAGTTTAAGCTAATAATTATTCTAGTTAATTAATATTTAATGTAAGAAGTGTTAGGAAATACATGTATCAACTGGCTTATGGGAAACATATTAATTTTCAATACAAAATTTTGTTTCTGTGTCCCTCGCCTCCTAAACTAGACGTTGGTCCTTAATCATTGCTGTTTGAATTTTGCTCTTCTTTGACTGGATGCATTTTTAAAGGAAAAACTCAGGTGGAATGAAAAGGACCCTGCCTGAAAGGGAAATCCCTCTCTTTGACTTGCAACGATTTTTGCAAATCCTTTTTCCTCTTGGTTCTGGAGGGCTAGAAGCACTCTACCCATTCTAACCATCAGGAGCAGAGAGGTCCCGTACCTTAGATCCTTCATCCCCCAGATCTCGGAGCCTGGTTCTTCCTGACTATCCTAGGTGTAAGAGAGATATTTTTGCCTCTGAGCCATAATAACAACTTACATCAGTGCTGTTAATTTGGCAACTAATCAAGGACTCCCTATGACATCTCTTTTGTGGTCAGCCCTGGCTCACGCATTGGCTGATTTCTGGAAAGTGTATTTGTTTTATTATTTATCTATTTATTTATTTTTTTAGCTGGAGTCTCGCTGCGTCACCCAGGCTGGAGTGCAGTGGCGCGATCTCGGCTCACTGCAAGCTCCGCCTCCTGGGTTCACGCCATTCTTCTACGTCAGCCTCCTAAGTAGGTGGGACTACAGGCACCCGCCAACACGCCCCGCTAATTTTTTGTATTTTTTAGTAGAGACAGGGTTTCACTGTGTTAGCCAGGATGGTCTCGATCTCCTGACCTCATGATCCACCCGCCTCGGCCTCCCAAAGTGCTGGGATAGAAAGTGTATTTGTAAAGAAGTCAGGTATATGGTACTTTGAACACATTTTTAAACAAAATTAGCATCAAAAATGTTCTACTCTTGCAAATATCTATTTAGCACAAATTATGATTTAATTGCAACCTAACACTGTCACCTATTATTTACCTGGTCACCTATTTTTATGTTGTTTCTATATGAACGTGTTCTCTGAGTTTCAATTTGGGATACCAGAAACACATTGTCCCCAACAGAGGCCAAAACTTCCTTCCCTAAGCTTTTGCAGGACTCCAAAAGCTTCTTCCAGGACCCCAGGATTTTGTCAAGGGAGTTTGGGGGGCCTCCGTGGAGCACCTTGGGCTCTCCAAGAATTTCTGGGGCAGATAATTGTTTCTAAAGTAAGATGAAGGGTTTATGCACCAAGAAATCTGTTAGATGTTCCTGTTAGACAGTTCCTAAATCAGGGACTGTGTAAACATACTTTTAAAATGTCACTAAGCATTTAGTGTTATTTTCATCAAGATTTTTATGTATTTAGGTCCTACCTCTGCCACTAAACTGTAAGCTTCTTGAAGGCAGAATCAATATCTCCATCATCTTTTCATTACTCCCAGTAACCAGGTACATTATTGGCCTCAATAGATGCTGATTGATTTGATTTTCATTTGAATGTCATTGTTGTCTTGGAAATGGTGATTTGACCTATTATACTTTAACAAGCAATTAAATAACAAACGTGTATATTAAGGAGCCCCTTTCCCCTCTGTGTTTCTTTTGCATACTAACAAAACAGACTGTCGCTGTGGTGCAAAACCACCCACAGAATCAGAGCACAGGTCAGGGCAGCCTCTGTATGCCCTCTGCCCCAACACTGGCTGATGTGGTTTGGCTCTGTGTTCCTGCCCAAATCTCATCTTGAATTGTACTCCCATAATTACCACGTGTTGTGCGAGGGATCTGGTAGGAGATAATTTGAATGGGGGCAGTTTCCCCCATAATGTTTTCATGGTAGTGAATAAGTCTCATGAGATCTGATGGGTTTATCATGGGTTTCCGCTTTTGTATCTTCCTCATTTTCTCTTGCCGCCACCATGTAAGAAGTGCCTCTCACCTCCTGCCATGATTCTGAAGCCTCCCCAGCCACGTGGAACTGTAAATTCAATTAAACCTCTTTTTCTTCCCAGTCTCAGGTATGTCTTTATGAGCAGCATGAAAACGGACTAATACACTGGCCCAGGGCTGGCCTCATTCACCTGCCAAGGGTGCAGGAAGGCGGTGCAGGAGTCATGAATGTGCATTTTGCACCTGCAGCTGTGCAGCAGATGGATCCTCTGGTCCAGGCTACCGTGTTTATTCCCAGTGCATGTCAGCTGCCCTTTGTCAACCTGGCCTGTCTTGGCTCCAATTCTAGCTGCCCAGCCGCTGTCATCCTCTTCCCTCCAGCCAAGCATGCACTTCTCTTTTTAAAAGTACATTCATCAAAGTCTTAGTGTATGATGAGTGTTCTGGAGAGGAGCTGGGGCAGCATACGGGTGGAGCTGACCTTCAGCTGGGAGCAGACTAGAACTGCTGATGTAACGCATACTTCTATTTTCATGGGAAGGCTAACAAATCTCGTCTTCACGTTGCAAAACCTAAGAATTCAACAAAGTCAACTCTGCCTTACAAACTCTGTTAAATTACTGAGAGTAGTTTTTTAAAATATTTCTAGATCTTGAATTCTAAATGTATTTTTAATTATTATTTTTCTTCAATAATAAATGTTTTAAATTTTAACATAAAAAAGACAATCTGACACAATTTTAACATTTTCTAAAGATTATCATAAGGATAGTGTGCAATGTAGAGAGACAAAGCCCTTTTGGTAGAATTGATACAATCATGACACAAAGATTTTCCATGTTTAGTATTGCTCAGTTTAGTGTAAACACTAGCAAGTGGAATGCTATTTACATGAAGTTGAATAACCAGCCTTGATTCTTGGGCATAACTGTGCACAGAAAACAATGAAGTAGTTACAGTTGTTGTGGGTAAAGTTCCCAGTTTCACCAGAATTGCTCCAGGTTTTTGTTCCCTGTACTTTCCATTTGGCTTGCTCCAATTCCATACTTCAGTACTATTCATTTATTTTAAACCCCTGTCCCCTTTTCACAAACATAAAAATCTCATGCATTTTAAAATGTTGTTTAATATATCAAAATAAATTACATATCAAGACTAAAAGCCAGTTGAAACAATGGGCTATGCACAGCCTTGACATCAATCTATATCCCTCAGCTCCAGACACCACCCTCTGCCCCCAACAGATCCTCCCAGGGAGGTGGAGAGGCAGTGGCCCATTCCTACAACCAGGAGCTACTACCATGTAGGATCAGGGCAGGAGCACGCTACAGGGAGTCAAAAAGCAAAACATAATTGCTGAGTAACTGGTTGATTAGTTAATTGATTTTTTTAAAATAGGGCAGTTGACAGGAAGGTAAGCCAAGTTAAAAAAAAAAAAAAAGAAAAGAAAGAAAGAAGAAGGCGGGGATAGGAGATTGATTTCTGCAGCTGGGAGAGCATTTGCTGGGGACTGGCATGGCCCAGGAGTTCACTAAAGGGAGTGGAAAGGAAGCAGAGAGTGGAGACACCCATTTTTATCAGATTTTCAAACAAGCAGCCCACCCTGAGATGCATTTTGTATTTCTCCCCGCCCCTACGTCCACCATCAGATGAAGAGCAGGTTTTTCTCTCCTCTCTCCTTTCTCTTTTTCTTCTTTCCCTCCTGTTTGTTTTCTTATTTTTTAAAAACAGCTTTGTTGGGATATAATCCACATATCATACAGTTCACCCATTTAAAGTCTACAGTTTAATGGTTTTTCACGTATTCAGAGTTGGGCAACCATCATCACAATTTTTTCCATTTCCTTTGTTTTTTATTCATATATAATAACTATACACATTTGGGGTACAAGTGATATTTTGATACATGTGTGCAATGTGTAATCATCAATGCAGGGTACTTGGTATATCCCTCACCTCAAACATTGACAATTCTTTGTGTTGGAGACATTACAATTCTTCTCTTCTAGCTATTTTGAAACCTACCCTAAGTTATTGATAACCACAGTCTTCCTATTGTAGTGTTGAATACTAGACCTGATTCCTCCTGTGTTCTGCCTGCCCCAAAAGCTCTCCCTTCAGTGCCCCTTTCTCCTGCCTCCTGCCCCAGTTAACTCTGGGGTTTTGCCTGAGGGTGCTGCTCACAAACAACCCCTCCCCACAAGCTTCATCCATCCATCCAGTGCAGCTGAGGAAGATGGTGGCACAACCAGATGCCCATGACACAAAGGGGAGAGACAGGAATAGTTGAGCCACATGAGTTGCTACAAATGCCATAGATCCCGAGTGAAATGCCACATTCCAGACATGTGCCAAGCCTGTGCCATGCTGTGTGAACACCAGCAATGAAGAGTGGGGACAATATCGCTTTGCCCAGTACACACATGTGGGGTTCGTACACAGCTCTGCTGCGGGAAGAACATCTTCAGATTTGCAATATAACAATTACTGTTACCTTGAGTCTTTCTATGCCCCCTTTTCCCACCAAAAATTTCCTTGGAACAGTGGCAGCTGGTGATGACAGGCCTGGTGTCAGAGGGAGGGCCGGGTGGGAAAGGGAAAATGGGCCTGCCCTTGGCTGAATCGACCTAATGAAACATGATGGAACGTTCACAAGACGTTTTCTTCTGAGATTGACAAGGTAAGGCCCGCTTTTCCGCCTTCTCTGGGTCTCTAATTGAGTGTGAGTAATGAATATACATGGGGAGCAGCCCTGTCAATGTGCAAGGGTTTTGCATTTTGCATTTGGAGGCTGCAGCACCATTCTCTGCCTCTGTAGTTTGGGAGAGGAAAGGGTGGCTGACCAGATGCTCCCAGCTACCCACAAAATCCTGTCAAGGTCATAAATTGGTGAGGATTTGATAAAGATTTGAGAAAGAATTGCACGTAGCTAACAGGAGACATTTGAGTAAAGGAGGTATGATTTCAGACGATGAACAGCCACTTGCTACCTTGAGGAAATTAACCAGGTGCTCAGGGCTCGTGGTTACTTATTTGGACACCAGGTTTATTGACTTAGGACAGTGAGTGCCAGAAGTGGACTTATTAAAATCTCTGCATTTTTTATTATGTTGCATGTGGTTTTTAAGAACAAGAATTAATTTACTTCATAGAAAGTTGTTTTTTTGCTTTTTTTCTGTTTCTAATTTAAATATTTTTAAAATAATCAGGCACAGTAGCTCGTGTCTATAGTCTCCGCTACTTGGGAGGCTGAGGCAGGAGAATTGCCTGAGCCTAGGAGTTTGAGGCTGCAGTGAGCCGTGATCATACCATTACACTCCAGCCTAGGCAATAGAGCAAGTCCCCATCAGTAAATAAAATAAAATAATCGATGTTACCTCACATTTAAAAAAAATATGTTTATTTTATTTTGCGTTTTTATTTTTTTAAGTAGAAGAACCAGTCATATAAGATTTTCAGATCCATTTGTAAAATTGGAATCAGTGAGAATTTCATTAGATTCTTTGGAATTTGGCTAGTCAGCTTCTTCTCTTTCTACAATAAAATAATCATTTTCTGAATAAAGAAATATGTTTTTAATTACAAAGTTAACTGTATGGTTTCATGGTGTATTATTTTAATTCTCTGAAAGTCAGTCTAAACCAACCACTGTTCTTAATTATTCCACTGCAACTTTGAACCTGGGTATATTTCTTATTTCTTCTATACTTATTTAAAAATAATTCTGTAAGATGCTTTATAAAAGATTAAATAATATCTTTGTTTTTTTTTTGAGACAGGGTCTCACTCTGTCACCCAGACTAGAGTGCAGTGGCACAATCTCGGCTCACTGCAACCTCCACCTCCCAGGCTTAAGTGATTCTCCTGCCTCAGCCTCCCGAGTAGCCAGGATTACAGGCACGTGCCACTACCGCCTGGCTAATTTTTGTATTTTTAGTAGAGACAGGGTTTCACCATGTTGGCCAGACTGGTCTTGAACTCCTGACCTCAAATGACCTACCCACCTCGGCCTCCCAAAGTGCTGGAGTTACAGGCATAAGCCAACACACCTGGCCAATCATACTATTAAAACATATATTTCAGTTGTCAGAAAATGTGAAGGTATGTAATATGTATTACTATTTGGAAAATAAGAACATTGATGTAATAAAAAAGTAAAAACATTGTAGATGGATACTTGAAGATATCCTGGCCATACCTCTCTGAACTTGATATTCCATATCAAAAATTGGGATTCTGTTTTTGACACATAATAGACAGAGGCTGAAATACACAATTGAAATAAAAAGAAGTTAAAAACCCAATTTATCTTGTATCATTGATAAAGTTGCTTTCTTAAAAAAGCAACTGTTTTAACAAAGCATCAATTCAACTTACATTTATTACTTAAACAGAAAATGTAGCATGCATTTATGGAAGTCATTTTTTTACTAGCATCAACTGTTCCTAACAAAACCAAGAGCCCAGAAATAAGTCAGAATCCTTCTGAACACGCAGAAATGCTATCATAAGTTCAAGAGCCTGAAGCTGGTTCTCTCAATCCTAGAAAAACATCCTTTAGAAAGTTTATAGAAAACATGGTTAAAACTTACATATAAAAAGCTATTATAGGTTTTAAAATGATAGGAAAGAACAACAAGTACAGACAAGTCATGCAAAAGGAAAAACTAATTGTTAAGTAATATAAAGGAAAAAATACAAACTACAGAAGTAATCAAAGAACTACAAAAGACAGATTATTTAAATAAGCAAATATTTAGTTTTATGAGAATATTCAGTGTGTATAAGTCAGCTCTTTCATATACTAGTGATGGACATAGACGTTGTATAGCAGTTCTGAAATGTAATGTAAGAAATAATTATTTACTTCCTTAAGGAATGTTGTCCTCTTTAACAAAGTTACTTCCTTTCCAGAGCTCTATTTTAAAATACAATTCAAACTGCGGACATAAATTTATACACAAAGATATTTCTCCCTGCACTATTTAACAATTTATAATAGCTAAAAAAAGGAAACAAGATACGTTCAAAAGTAGGTTCCAATTTATGCAAATTTAAAATATGGCCACGATTGAAAATTATGCCTGCAATTTTAATGAAAAATATTTTCAAAAATATTTCATATCATAGGAAAATGTCCACAGAATAGTACTAAGTGAGGAATGAATAATGCAAAGTGTTATATACGGTATGACCCCCATTATGTAAAACAATGTAATATAGATTATACCATTAAATGTATAAATAATGCCCTCATATTTACATATAAACACACAAATCTGTATTGGCATGTTTATGTTTAAATATATAGAAACTATTTTAAAGAGATTTCGATGTCAATAGTATTCTCTCTGACCAGTTTGCAAATTATATTTTCTATGATACTTCCCAGTTTCTCCAGATTTTCCACAATGAGCCCATGTTAATATCATGCTTAGAAAAATGACTCATTAAATAGGATGATTTTTAAATGCCGCTGAAAGTCTAGTTGCTTATGTGATGGAGCCACTTCTTTCGCAGATGGTGATTGGGTTTCCTGATGCATAATTGATTGGGATCAATAGCTGAGGAAGTGAAAGGAGGGCGAGTGAGTTTTCTAGCAGCAGGAGTTCTTCCAGCCCCTCAGCCCCAGGTGAATCCATCATGCCTAACTGATACCACACACTCCCGTTAGAAAACGTAACCCTTAACACACACTCAGAGAATCTGGCACGGAGAATAGAAGCAACAAATCTATAAAACATTGAGAAATGTTTATCTCTGGACATCTAAGTTGTGCAGTATAACAGTATGGTTAAGCCATGGAGTCAGGCAGGCTGCATTTGAACTCAGGCCAATTCATCACATAGTGACCAGGTGACCCAGGTGACACATTGAAATCATTCTGGCTCCAAGTTTCAAATCAGAAAACGGGGAGTGAAAAGAGTACCTACCGGTTGGGCGTGGTGGCTCATGCCTGTAATCCCAGCACTTTGGGAGGCCGAGGCAGGTGGATCACCGGAGGTCAGGAGTTCGAGACCAGCCTGACCAACATGGAGAAACCCCGTCTCTACCAAAAATACAAAATTAGCTGGGCGTGGTGGTGCATGCCTATAATCCCAGCTACTTGGGAGGCTGAGGGAGGAGAATCGATTGAACCTGGGAGGTGGAGTTTGCTGTGAGAGCCGAGATCGTGCCTTTGCACTCCAGCCTGGGCAACAAGAGTGAAACGCCATCTCAAAAAAAAAAAAAAAAAGAAAGAAAGAAAGAAGAAAGAAAAGAGTAGAAAAGAGTACCTACTGCTGTGAAGTGTTGAATAAACTAATTTATAGAAGGATGGAGAACAGTGCCTGACAATGAGAGATCGGGTTGTTATGATTGTTGTCATTTTTGAAATAATGTTCGGAAAGTCAAGGTTTCTTAAAGTGTGACTCTGATGACCACTTGGAAGATAATCAGATAGAAAGCTTGTTACAGATGGAGAGTTTTGAAAGTCACCCAACTCTACCGAATAAGAGTTTCTGATGGGTCCCAAGAATACATATTTTTGACAATCTCCAAGTTTGTTCTTATGTGCCTGTAAGATACACTGTACTAAAAGCATTAGAATTTTCTATAAATATTCCTAACTCATCAAGGTAAAGTTTAAAAATGTTGAGCATTTCTGCTTAAGTAGCTGAGAAGTGCATTTACCTTCATAAATTGATATCTAACAAAAATAAAGAAATGAATTGAAACATTTTTTCTCAGATTATTTTGTTTCAAAGAGAAAACCTTTCATTTTAAGAAAATTCATTTATGTGGAACACTTTGTTCTTTGAAGAGTTTGGTTAAAGGATGTGTTATTGTACCCATGTCTATTTTGTGTATAAAGCATAATTTTACCCATTGTCTCATGAAACTCAAGATTATATTTGCTTCAATAAAGATTCCAAAGTGTCCTAATTTTCTAAGTTATGAAGTGCTTATGTCTATCCATCATCAAGTAAAATTTTGTGCTTCTAAATAAAAAGAAATACAGCGAGAATTTGCTTGCTCAAAATGGTATAGAAGACAATGTCTTGTTTTAGATTTCTTTTTCATGCAGGCTTTCTTACTCTCTGTCCCTCATAAATACAACATTTAAAAAAAGACAGCATTAAGAACACACACTGTAATAACAGAGATGGCATCATTTTATCTCTGTATGTTTATGAGGTGCGTTCTGGCTCACAAAACCTGAAGCCTTCTGCCCAACCCTGGGGGCTGGCTCTTTCAAAACACATCCACGTGGGCTGAAGGCAAATCCAGCAGCTGGCCTGCTACTCTGGCTCCTGGCCTCATCTGAGGAGTCAGGCTGGGGCAGAATGGAAAATTCATCAAAACCACACACAATTCAGATATAAGAGAAGCAAATCCTACGTGGCAAAAATGCACATTTATCTCAATACGTATAGACCATAATTGCAATTAGGCATGCATATTTCCACTAAAAATTCAAGCATTCATAATTGTAAAAGTTCCTCTGTAAAACAGTTTTACTTTGGTAAGCATTAACAAGGATGATTTTCCTGTCAATTTTAAATTTAGAATTTTTATCATTCTAAAACCATATTAGCAAATTAATTCAATTTATAGGCTCTACCTTACTTAAGTAGATGATTTTGTCTAGGTTTCCTTGAAATAAATGAGGATTTTGGATGACACTGATCTCTTTAATTATACTAAAGAGACAACCATTTATTTTAAGTGCATGCCATTCAGTTATTTTTAGCTCATGGTAGAAATCAAAATACTCATTTAAAAGGTTGAAGACATGTGTGCTTGTTTAATGGGGGAGGATAAAGGAGCATACTGAGGCAGCTGTGAAAGTCAGAATGAAAATAGAGTTACTTGTGTTAAATTGAAAAAAAAAAAAAAAGACAAATAGAGCCGGAGAAGGCTATGAACGAGAGGGTTCTTATGCTTGCATGCCCAATAACAAAACTATTATCAAAGACTCTGCAAAAACAACTGTAATCTTGCACATAAGCCACCACAACCTTACACAAAAAGTTCCTCTTTAAGGACATCAGCCCAGCCACTGCCTGTGCAATCTTGGACTGGCACCACCCTTATTATTGATACATGTAACCAAGGACAATAATTTCAAAACAATTATGTAACACTCTTCACTTTTTCTTTACAATCTTTTGTGTTCCTTTACCTCCCTGAATATGCAGTTTACTATGAAACATGTATTCCCACTGCTGTGACCTATTGCCAAATAAACATCATTTTTCTTTTAGAGAGCCTCTGTTTGTTATTTAGGTTGATAAAACTTATGAAGATTATGGCTACTAGCAAAAATTACTCATGTCAGCCTCCCAATATGTGTCAAATTTTCATTAAAAGCACCTCCTATTCTCATGACTGGCCATTTAGGGACGATTAGAGTAGTTTTTAACACATCAGTGGTCAAGCTGACTTACACATGTTGGGGGTATGCAACCCTGCTCCCAAATGAAACACTCAACTTCAAGCAGCCAAGGGCTCCACAATGCTGAAAATCATACTACTTTTCTTTAGTCTATATTAGAGTCTCTTCAAAACTCATTCCCATCTGCCTTATCAAAATACTATCTTAGAAAGCTGAACCAGTGTGTCCGTGAAGTTTGGAAAATGGTAAAGTTTGGAAAAAATGTGATTCAACAGCAGGGTGGTCCCTCTGAAGGGGCTCATGATATGGCCTCCTATGGGGACATACCCTGGAGGGGACAGAGTGATGACATGACCCCAATGGTAGATGTCATTTGTCTTGGGTTTGTTTGCAGATGTATCTGTCTGTGAAACGGTGATGTTTTCTTTCTAATTGCAAAATTCCCAAAGCTAAATAAATAAATGAACATGACCCTGCAATAATCCTACAGTCCTTTTTAAAAAATTTGACTGGCTTTATATAAGGTAGTTCATTTCAAACAGGTCAAACTTGTTTAAAATGGAGTGTCTTGCCACTAATTGTTTTCATTTCAATTGTGATGAAAACTTAACGTTTTAATCAAACTGAAAAATAAGTTAAACCAAAAAGATTTATTTTTAGCCAATAATATTGTACTTACTCCATTGTTCTTTTCCTCTCCCTCCAGAAAAAAAAATAAGGAGAGCAATACCTTATAAGTTGAATAGAATCAACTTTTTCACTGTAGGAAAGACAAATAAACCTAATTCCATTATTTCATTAGTCTAATCATATCCTTCCCCAGAAAAGACTCCCAACCCAAATGTGGCTTCCTCCAGCTCTTAAAGCTCTGTAACCAAGGACAGGTGAGAGATTGGGTCCTACTTGCTCCCCAAGGAGGCCAGCAAGCTGGATTCCAACCACCCCTCTTGAAGGCAGCTGCACAAACCCCAACACCCTGCCCAGGGTCATTTGCCTCTGCTCTAGCTCTGAGCCTGAACAACTGTCACACACTCTTGCATACTTCTGCAGACTTTTATTTTTGAAAAAGAAAATTCATCCAGACTCTTGAGTTAGATACTTTCCAGGGCCATCATTATGCTCTATGGGTAAATGAGGCCAAGTAAAGCACATCACTCCTTTAGTCTATGATGACCACATTTCCAAGCTTTTAACAGTAAATAGAGGCACTCCTTGTTATCTGAACTCTTCCTCTTCTCTGTCTTTCTCTTTCTCTCTCTCTCTCTTTCTCTCTTTCCAAACTCAATACTTAAGTAGATTTGGAAACATTTTCAGAAAATCCCCTGTGATCCAAATTTTTGAAATTTATTTTCTGAAACTCAAGCACTAAACACTATTCTAAGGTTTCATGAGTTGGTAAGAGGTCTGGGTTCTAGTTTATCCTCATTACTTTTTATTATTTGGAGGATGCTGACCCTGTCACTTAGCCTCTATAGGTCTCAGCTGCTTCATTGAATCTAATTCAGCAAACATTATATTGTCTGCCCGGTGTCAACCAGGCATGTCACCAATGCATGGCAGTGACCTACACAGGTTGTTCTCCAGACCTGAGCTGTCCAGTTAGAGTACTCAAGAGTGTCCCTGGTGAGAATGTGTGAACTGTATGAATGAGAAACTGAATTTCAAGTTTTATTTAATTTTCATTCACTTAAATTTCAAAACTGATGATACTTCATCCAGTTATTGGAAAACTTGAAATGTTTGAAACAACTAGAGCAAGTGAACATAACTTGCAATGGTTAGTTTTATAAAGTCTAAACATAGACCAATTATTTCCAATAAGAATTAAGTGTAAGGGTTGAGATGTGTTGTAAGAATACCTATTTTGAGAACATCCATAAAAAAGTGTAAAATACCGATTAATAATTTTTTACATTAATTGTATGATGAAATGGTAACAGTTTGGATGTACTGGGCTAAATAAAACATATTTTTACCATCATCTCACTAGTTTCATTTCTACTTTTAAAAAATACAATGACTGGGGCTCACATGGGGCTCACATTATATTTCTGTTGGGCAGTGCAGCTTCAGAACTCCAAAGTAAATTATTCCATGGAACATGCCTGCTCCATCTCTGCCTAATTTCCCATGTCCCATGGAACTGTCTAGGTTTTTAGGTGTTTTCCTGTAGAAAACCCTGCTGTATTTTCTTCTCATCCCTTTGTACCCTGCTTACTTCTGGGTCTTTCCAAAACAATAGCCCTCAGAGAGCACAGCCTGTTGCAATATATTTTTTTGCCCTGCTGCTTCTTCCTATATGTTAAAATTCCATGAGGAAACCAACAGTTTGGCTTGCTATTGCACTCTCAGTGCCTGGAATAGCAAGGTGCTACACACAGAGCAGGTGCTCCCAGTAGGTGGTGTAGAAAACAGTGCATATTCATGTTCTTGAAAAGTATCTAAATTTAAGGCTGGAAGGTATTGGCAAGGTGTTTTCGTTGTTGCTGTTTTTAATATGACAATTCACCTTAAATTAGAAAGACACATAAATTACTTTAGAAAAATGTTTTCCAGGTTTTAAAGAACCACAGAGCAAAAGTCATTTTATCAAAACCATAAATGATGGTACATAAAACTTAGTTTTTAATATTTTTACTCCAGTATTTTGAATTAAAATTGGCATATCTCTGGTAACATGCAACTATTTTCTCCACACATACAGATAAAAATAGTAAATAAGCAAATTAATTTCTCCCATTGTAAGTACGTCTCAAGATATAAAAGGCTAATACTCAACTCCTCAATAAATCATATATTAGAAAAGCAATTTGGAAACAGATATATCAGTTCATTCTTTTGTTTTTTCTCATTATATGCTTTAACTTGTGCAAAAGGGACAGGGAATGGCTTTCCTGGCACCTCTGATTGTCATTTACGGCTTACATAACACACAACATGAGGATTGCTCTTTACAATTTAATTAGATTCAATCCCCATGCATAACACTATATGGGTTTGCATATTATTGCTAAAATGTAGAAATAATAGAGCAGTATTCTTTGAAAATTTCTTTTGCCATCTACTCCCATTATTAAATAGCTTTTGCCTTCATTTGTCTTTTGATTATTATAATAGCAATATCGTCATTTAATACGAATGAGCTCCATTCTCCCTGTGTATGCACATGTGGAAGAACTCTCCGGATTCTGATGGCGGGGTGCTGAAACAGCAAACAGAGCTTACAGCTGTGTCAGGAAGAATATGGTCTGTCTGTCACATTATCCACAAGGCTTCTGCCCAAAGTTAATAACTGATCAGGTACCAAAACTGTGAGTTCCAGAGCTGAAGCCAAGGACAAAACCTGCTTGCACTCCAGTGGACTTCTGCTTTCCTTCCTTAACTCTTTGCCAAAGAAGCTCTACCAAGGAGATTTATACCCCAAGTCCCAACAGTATAGACTCAAAACACAAAAGATCCACTATTGCTGCTTTGGCATTTAGAAAAGATAAAAAGCACTGGACTAATGTATGGGGTGAGTTAGTAGAAACAAGCTAATGTGAACACATTGAATATGACAAAGGAGAGTCACTTCAGGAATACTGAATAAGGACCTCTGAAAATCCCCTCTTCTATAAAAGCAAAGAGAACACTGACCAAATGATCCACGTCAGCGTTTTAGAACCGTAGAAGTTGTCCAAAGACTTGCAACAATCTGAGAAATGTTTATTTAATAACAACAGCTGAATCTTGAACAGTGAGCTAAACAGTGTGCTTTGTGACATTTTTACTTTCTCTCTTTCTATCTATCCTTTACTCTCCAACTCTGCAGTAGCCTTGAAAACTAACAGCCTTGCAATCATGGTAGACACAAAAATCAGCAGCCAACAAGCCGCTAGATAGTGCAGAAAGGGTTTGAGGTTAATCCCCAAAGCCCCATTTCTAGATCATTGTCCATGTTTAATCTATTTACTAGTTCCATGGGAACACTGGCTTGCAAGGCTCGTCTTTATTTGACAGTAAGAACAAGCTCACTGCAAGCAGTCTCTTCCCCAGAACATTTCCTGAAAATAGTTACTGGAAATTGCCTTACATTATGGCTGCCTAAGCAGTGATATGGTTGGGGCAAATGAGGAAGAATCTTTTTTTTTTTTTAATTATACTTTAAGTTCTAGGGTACATGTGCACAACGTGCATTGTTTGTTACATAGGTATACATGTGCCATGTTGGTTTGCTGCACCCATTAACTCATCATTTACATTAGGTATTTCTCCTAATGCTGTCCCTCCCCCCTCCCCCTTTCCCCCAGCCCACCACAGGCCCCGGGGTGTGATGTTCCCCGCCCTATGTCCAAGTATTCTCATTGTTAAACTCCCACCTATGAATGAGAACATGTGGTGTTTGGTTTTCTGTCCTTGTGATAGTTTGCTGCCAGGGGAGATACCATGATCATTCTGAGGAAGAATCTTAAAGGAAAACCTGGTGAGTGAGATGTACGTAGATTTTGAGAAATTCTGACATATTCCTGGGAAGGAAGAAGGCCATGTGTGTGTGCAGAACAGTGGGCAGGCTTGGGAAAGACCTGAGAAGGCCCTAATATCTCACCTCTGGAGGACCTCGAGAGCCTGCACAAACAGAAAGTAAAATCTTTCAAAGAGTGGTGACCTTCTTCCTGGAGTGCTGAAGCCATGCCCTGACATGCACAGAGAGTCCCATGGCAAAGGCTGGGATCCTTATTGGCCCAAAGCATTTTAGGAAATCTCAATCCAATCATTGGCTGACACAAACTTAACTAACCAAAGACTTCAGTGGCCGTAAATGACAAAGGATACGGACTTTAAAGAATTAGCCCAGGAAAGTTACTAAACAAACAGCAACAAGAACAAACCCTGGGGTGGGGGGGGTTCCAATTTCCAGATTGGCAACATTATATTATTTTAAATATCAAGTCTTCAACACAAATTTAGAAGGCACACAAAGAAACAGGAAATATGGCCCATACACATTTTTTAAAAAGCAATCATTAGAAACCTTCCCTGGGGAAGCCCAGATGTTGGACTTACTAGACAAAAATTTTAAGTCAACTTATAAGTATGAGCAAATAACTGAATAAAAACATGTCTAACAAAACTAAAGAAAACTGGGCATGAAGGCTCATGCCTGTAATCCCAGCATTTTGGGACGCCAAGGCAAGAGGATCACTTGAGCTCAGGAGTTCAAGACCAGCCTGGGCAGCATGGCAAAACCCCATCTCTACCACAAAATACAAAAATTAGCTGGACATGATGACACACACCTGTACTCCCAGCTACTCAGGAGGCTGAGGTGGGAGGATCGCATGAGCCCGGGAGGTCTAGGCTGAAGTGAGCTGTCATCATCACTGTACTCCAGCCTGGGTGGCAGAGTGAGACCCTGTCTCAAAACAAATAAACAACAACAACAACAAAACTGAAGAAAATTATGATAATGATGTCTCACCAAATAAAAAATATGAACCAAGTAGATATTCTGAAGCTGGGAAGTACAATAACTATAATGAAAAATGTATTAAAGTGCTCAATAGTGGATTTCTGGCAGAAGAAAGAATCAGCAAACTTGAAGATAGGTCACTAAGACTATCCAGTCTGAAGAGCAAGAACAGAGAGAAAAAAAATAATAAAAAAATGAGCAGGGCCTCACAGACCTGTGCAACATCACAAAGCTTACCAACATATGCATAATGGGAGTTCCAGAATAATAAAAGAATAAGAAATGGGCAGGAAAAAATAATTTGAAGAAATAATGTCTAAAAATTTCCCATATTTGATGAAAAACATTAATACACACATCCAGGAAGCAAACAAACTTCAATAGAATAAATTTAAAGACATCCATACACGAACACATCATTTCAACCATCCAACTCTTGAAAGCCAAAGACAAAAAAAGACTTTTGAAAGCAGCAAAAGAGAAATGACTCATCAAATATAAAAGATTCTCAATAAGATTAACAGGGTTTATCATCAGAATCTATGGAAGCCAGAGCAGTGGTAATAAATATTCAGAGTGGTAAAAAGAAAATAATTTTGACCAAGAATTTTGTATCCAATAAAACTCTCTTTCAAAAATGAAGGAGAAACCTGCTCTACAAGCAATAATAAAAGGAATCCTTCAAGCTAAAATTAAAGGGCACTATACAGTAATTCAAAACCACATTAGGAATAAAGACCACCAGCATCAATAACGGTAACTCGTAGGTAAACATAAAAGACAATATAAATCTATTTTTATTTATAACTTTTCTTTTCTCCTATATGATTTTAAAGACAATTGCCTAAAGCAATAATTATAAAACTATGTTGATGTGTTTACATAGTGTAATGATATCATTTGCATACAATTGAAATTAAATTATTAATCTGAACTAGATTGCTATAAACTGAGAAATAAATTGTCATCCCCAGGAAACCACTAAGAAAATAACTCAAAAATGGAATAAAAATGATAGAAAGAATGAATGATACACACAAAATATCTACTTAACATTAAAAAAGGTAGTAATGGAGGAATCAAGGAACGAAACAGGCATCAGACATATAAAAAAACAAACAGCAAAATATCAATGCTATGGAATGAATCTAGTTCTCTAAAAAAATTCTATGTTGAAATGCTAACCCTCAGTATGTCAGTAGTAGGAGATATGGCTTAAAAAAAAGATTACATTAAAATGAGGCAATTAGGATAGGTTCTCATTACCCAATCTAATTGGTATCTTTATAAAAAGAAAAAATTTGAAAACACAAAGGAGACATCAGGTTGCGTACGCAGAAAGAAAGACCATGTGAGGACACACAGAGAAGATGGTCATCTGCAAGCCAAGAAGACTGGCCTCAGAAGAAACCAAACCTACCCACATCTTTGCCTTGGATTTCCAGCAACCAGAACTCTAGGAAGATAAATTTTTGTTGTTCAAGCCATCCAGTCTGTGGTGTTTTCTCATGGTAGCCCTAGAAAACTAATACAAGAAGGCATTAATTCTATCTTATTAGTCATTGCACTAAATGAAAATGGATTAAATACCTGTCAAAAGGCAGAGATAGGCAAAATTAATTTTTAAAAAGAGATCTAACTATATCCTGTCTTCAAGAGACACACATTAGATTAAAAAAAACCAAAGATGTTGAAATTAAAATGATGGAAAAGTATATATCATGTAAACAGTAACCAAAAAAAGGTGGAGTTTCTGTTTCAGCCAAAATAGCCTTAAAAATTGATACTACAGGAAGAGAAAACTTATAATGATAAAGGGATCAATACATCAAGAAAAAGTAACAATTATAAACATGCATGCACCTAACAACAGAGCCTCAAAATACATGAAGTAAAAATTAACAGATTTCAAGGAACAAATAAACGTTCAAAAATAATTTTAAGACTTCAATAACAGATAGAAGAACTAGACAGAAGGTCAACAATGAAATACTAGATTTTAAAAACACTATAGCCCAACTAAACCTAAAAGACTTCCATACAACAGTCTACCGAATAACAGCACAATACACACTTTTTTCAAGTGCATGCGTAATATGTTCAGTCATGAAAAAAGTCTTGATAATTTTAAAATGATTGAAATCATGCAAAATATACCCTCCAAACACAATTGAATGAAATTAGAAATAAATAGCAGAAGGAAATTTGGGGAATTCACAAGTATGTGAAAGTTAAACTACATATTTCTAAATAACCAGCTGGTCAAAGAGGAAATCATAAGTGAAATAATAAAATGCTTTTAGAAGAATGAAAATGAAGACATCAAAATTTATAGGGTGTAACCAAAGTTTAGAAGAAAATCTACAGCAATAAATACTTACATTAAAAGAGATTAAAAATCTCATGTAAATATTAAAACCTTTCACTTTAACTAGTAAAATAATAGGAAACTTAAAAAGGAAATAGTAATAGTTACAGCAGAAGTAAATGACTGTACAGAAAAAAATATATAAAAAATCAATAAAACCAAAAATTGGTTCTTTGAGAAGAGCAACAAAATTAGCAACCCTTTAGCTAGTCTAAAAAAGCAAAAAGAGATAAGAATCAAATAATTAAAACTGAGAATAAAACAATAAAAAAGTCATTACTATCAACTTCACAGAAATAAAAGAGATTATAAGAGAATATTATGGACAGCTGTACAAACATATCAGGCAACTAAATAAAACTGACAAATTACTAGAAAGATATAAACTACCAAACATCATTAAAAAAATTGAAAATTTGAATAGATCTATAGCAAGTAAAGAGATTGAATTAGAAATTCTAATACTTCCCTTGAAGTGTGTACCATTAACTTCTTCCCTTGAAATTTTGCACTTGAAAAGTGCAAGCCCAGATACCTTCACTGGTGAATCCTACCAAATATTTAAAGAAGAATTAATACCAATCCTTTACAAAATCTTCTGAAAAATAACAAGAAAGAAAACATCCCAACTATTCTCTGAGGCCAATATTACCCTAATAATAAAATCAGACAAAAGATATGACAAGAAAAGAGAATCACACTCTAGTATCCATTATGAACATAGACACAAAAATCCTCAACAGCATACTTACAAATGCAATTCAGCATCATATTAAAGGGGTTATGCACCATGAAAAAAATGAAATATATGCCAGGAATGCAAGGTTAGTTCAATATACAAATTATCAAAGTAATATATTACAGAATAAAAGATGAAAAAAGCACACAAGCAGAAAAAGCACTGGACAGTTTCTCCCATGATGAAACATTTAACAAAGAGGAACAGAAGCAAACTTCCACCTTCCACAACCTGATAAAGGACAACTATGAAAAAAGACAAATGACATTGTACTTAACTGTGAACAAATTAAAGTTCTATCACTTAGATGAAAAATAAGACAAAGATGCCTACTCTTGCCACATTTAATCAACATTGTCCTGGAGGTGTCAGCCAGCAAAATTAGGCAGGAAGATTTAAAAAGCATCCAGATTGGAAAGAAAGAGGTAAAACGATCTCTATTCTTTAGATGACATGAGAACTAATAAATGAGACCAGCTAGTTTGTAAGCCACAAGATCAATATACAAATATTAATTGTATTTCTATACACTAACAGTGAATAATCTGAAAGTGAAATTAAGAAAACTGCAGTTGTCCCTTGGTATCTGCAGGAGATTCGTTCCAGGACTGCCAGTGAATATTCAAATCCACAAATATTCAAGTGTTGCAGTGGCCTTGCAGAACGCATGGATATAAAAAAATTGGCCCTTCATATACATGGGTTTCACATCACATGAATACTGTATTTTTCAATGTGTTTGGTTGTGAAGGCAAAAACCTGTCAGTACAGAGGGCCAACAGTATTTGTTGAAAAAAAATCTGAGTACAAGTGGACTCACGCTGTTCAAACCCATGTTGTTTAAGGATCAATGGTATTCCACTTCAAACACCATCAGAAAAATAAAATACCTAGAAGTAAATTTAACAAAGTGTAAGACTTATAAACTAAAAGCTATGAAACATTGTTGAAAGATATCATAAAATATCTAAATAAGGAGAAACACATACCATGTTTATGAATCAAATGACAATATAGTTAAGAATGCAAATCTCTCCTACTTGATCTACAAATTCAATGCAGTGCTTATCAAAATTCCAGTTGGTTTTTTTGGTAGAAATTGACAAACTGATCCTGAAATTCATATGGAAATGCAAGGCAACCACAATAGCCAAAACAATCTTGAAAACAAAGAACAAAGTTGGAGAGCTCACGTTTCTCAAATTCATAATTTAATACAGAAGTATAGTAAATAAGATAGTTGAGGTATTGGCATGAGGATAGACATATAAATCAATGGAAAAGAATTCAGCCCAAAGATAAACACTTACATTTGTAATTAATTGATTATGAACAAGGGTGCCAAGAATATTCAATGTGGAACAGTCTTTTCAATAAATGATGCTGCAACAACCGTATGTCCACATTCTGGATAATAAAGTTGGATCTCTGTATGATATTAAAAAATTTAACTGAAGTCAAACACATAAATGTAAGACATAAATTACAAAACTCTTAGAAGAAAATTTATAAGCTTAAATCTTCATGAACTTGGATTAGGCAATGGTTTCTTAGATATAACACCAAAGCACAGGCAACAAAAGAAAGGATCAGTTAGACTTCATAAAAATTAAACACTTTTATGTATCAGATAACTCTATGAAGCAAGTGAAAATATGAACCAGACAATGGGAGAACATATCTGTACATGATAAGCCTGATAAGTTTCTTTCATGGAGAATATGTAAAGAACCTTATGGCTCAACAATAAAAATACAAATAACCCAATTTAAAATGGCCAAAAGATATGAACAGACATTTCTCCAAAGAAGATATGCAACTAGCCTGTAAGTATGTGAAGAGATGCTCATCAGTAGTCATTAGGGAAATGCAAACCAAATCACAATGTGTTACCACTTGGCACCCACTGTGATGACTATAATTCAAAAGATGGAGAATAAAAAGTGTTGTCAGGTATGTACGAAAATCAGAACTCTCTTACATTCCTAGTGGGGATGTAAAATGGTTCAGCAACTGTGGAAAAGAGTTTGACAGTTCCTCAAAAACTTAAACATGGGTACCACATAACCCAGCAATTCCATTCTTAGGTACCCAAGAGAATCGAAAACATATGTTCACAGAATGGATATTCATAGCAGCATTATTCACAATAGCCAGAAATTAAAAATAACCCAAATATCTGATAAATGAACAAATAAAATATGGTCTATTCATACAATAAAATAGTATCAATTTTAAAAGTAAAGCATTTATCCATGCAACAACATGGATGAAACTTTTTCAAAGTTTACATCATGATAAGTGAGAAAATCCTTACACATGGTCACACATTGTATAATTCCATTTATATGAAATGTCCAAAATAGACAAATTCACAGAGAAAGTAGATTAGTGGTGGCCAGAGGCGGGGTACAGGGGAGAATGGGAAGTGATTACTAATGGGCCCAGGATTTCTTTGTGTGGTGATGAAAATGTTCTGGAATTAGGTAGTGGTGATGGTTGCATAAGGCTGTGAATGTACTCACAGCTCCTGAATTGTTCACTCAGAAAACAAACAAACAAGAATACCACATAGCAAAATATGGTAAGTGTGGTAGATATAATATTTAGTTTTTGAGATGAATCTTGTAGGATGCATATGATTTTGAGCAGAGTATAGTATCAACAAAGACCTAGAGCAGAAAGTATCAGTTGGTTTGAAATTTAGAGAGGGTCTAGTTTGACTACATTGTCAAGCCATTTGAAAAGATAAGGCTGCAAGCTAGAATGAAATCAGATGTCAGATGACCCTGGATGTCCCATGGAAGTTCCCATAAGGGTTAGGGAGGCAGCGCTGAGGGCTTTGAAGGGTGAATGCCTTAGGATTATCCTTGCAGGTCAGTTTGAATCCTCACTCCCGGGAATGCTAGAATCACAGAATTTTATAGCCAAAGAAGCCTGCGATACTATCTAGTTCAGTAATTTAAAAGCAGTGGGGCCTATTTTTCAAAAGCGATTTTAGCAATATGTAGGGCAGATAAAAGGAAGCAGCCCTGGGATCCAGATACCTCCACCCTTTCATTTCAGCTCCCCTCCAGACACCCATGAGGAAAAGAGCAGCAGCAGCAGCAGCAGCAGCAGTAGCACAGATAACCCTTCGTTTTAGAGATGAAGACACTGAGAGTCTGATAATTAACTTGCCTTCACAAGAAAATGGAATTGATGTTTGTCAAACTGTGTTCCAGGGGTAGGGGGAAATAACAAAGGCAGGGATGAGGGAGTGCACAGAGTATGATCAGGAATGTTCAGGAAAAGAATTGTGCCATGTAGTAGGAGCCAAGACAATCGCCTTTCTGTGATGAGGTCATTTAGGCCTGGCATGAGTGTAAATTAGGCAGTGATGTCACCCCTCACATGAAGGAGCATGCCTTGAGCACATCGGCATCTTCCGCAAAGGTCTGCACATGACGAATGAGTCAATGTTCTCCTTGGCTCTGTCCGAGGGCAGCCCCTATGGCGGCATCTTGTATCTACCCATCAGGATGCGTGAGGAGGGTCCCACTGAAGGAAGCTGGATCACTCTTCTCCACTTTTACCATGCACAGAGTACACAGGCAAACCCTGGGGAGGGATTCCTGAAAACTCGTCTCTCCTCTGAGCTCAGGAAGGAGGGCAGGAAGTTTTCCCCTGCAGGCAAAACAGAAAACAGGGCTCATTTGACGCTCTTACTTCTTAGTGGCCCAATAACAATACACAAAGTCCATATCTTGGCCCTCGACTTTCATCTTTTTGTTCAACCACAGATGCCAAAATGAACCAATCCATTCAATGAAAATAGCAAACTGACATTTACAAGGGATTCCCCACCAGTCCGGAACACCACTCACCAATCCAACAATTGCTGCACACTTAGGTGGTGAGACCCTCTGAACTTAGTCATGGTCTTAGTTGAAAAGGGGGAAAAGTATATGAACTTATCTGAGAGACAAAGAATAGTGAGAAAGAGACTTCTAATCTGGAAGTGAGAGAAACCTTTTGTCAAATGTTTCCCAGTTTTCAATGCCAGTGAAGACACACACAATGGGGAATATTCAAGTCGCCCAAAAAGAGGAAATCTATTTATTTGCCTTGTATTGTTTCTCGTATTAGATCATGATTCAAAGGAAGTGCTGTTGCAACTGTTTGAATTCTAATGATTATAAGACAGGTTATGCCTCCAGGTGCTGATTGTGAATACAAACAATAATGATACTATGCTGTATTTTAAAATATATAATAATGGCATTATCCAGTAAAACCACTATCACACTACTGCCTGTATAATGGGAAACAACCATCAGCTTAACTGTGGGGACATTTTAGGATTATAGGGCTAATCTTTATTTAATAAACTCAAAGAAAAAAAGTCCTAGCAAGTATCTGCTTGTGATGGTAGAGTTTCTCGGCTCTTTCTTGGTTAGACATTAAAGCTATTGAAGGACTTCTAAAAACAGTGAGGGTTTTTGTTTCTCAAGTATGCTCTTCTATTATTAAAGTTTATCTGAACAAAGATTTTCTTTGGGGAAATCTATGCCAGAGTGTCTTTCCTGAGGATGCAACACATGGAAAGGTGTAAAACAATTGTTTTGCCAAGGGGGAAAATACTCCTCACATTCACAGTGATGCACTTTGTTCTCATTATCATAAAATGCAATCATTGTCCATAAACTTTGAAAGAAGACATGGAGAGAATGTTTCCATCATTAAGGAAAAATTACTCATCTTCTTCTCCAAGAAGCTGCCAGGCCTGGCAGAGGGGTGCATGCTCAGAGGATGTTGCCCTTTGATCAAAGGCCAGCAGCCCTGGTCCAGGGCCTCCTCCGACAGGAGGGGTCAGCGGTGTCCCTCAGAAGGAAGCTGAGTGGTTCCGGTTCTACCTAGGCATCCCTCGGACCATCACCAGTTTGGGCTCTTTCACATTTAACGTCTGCTTCCTTAGTTGCCTTCTTTGTGACACTGTTTTTATTCCATTTGACAACAGCTGCAGAGAATTCCTGTTTAAATTTCATGCCCTACTTTGCATGTTCTTCTCACCTCCTTCTGCCAAAAAACTGTATCCCTTTGTTTTTGTGGAGGGTGGAATTAACCAACCTAAAAGATTCCTCTCGGATGGAGAGCCAAATGCATCTCCTCTGTAGCACCCTCAGCAAGAGATGGGGGTGAATCAAAGCGTGCTTCACATTTTCAAGGAAAATGCCTACTTGAATCAGAGTTTTTTGATGACTTTAATTTTCCCCTTTGAGCCTCCAGTGGAATCGTAATTCCCTTTATGTGGAGGAAAGTGCATTGGCTCTGCTAACCAAAATACTCCAAAGCTGCCGGGTGAAGGGCAGAGGACAGCTTGGCAGTCAGACGCTTATGTAAAGGACTGAGTTTAACGGCAGCGTGCATTGGACACTCATGACTCCATGCCAACGAGCAAAACGGCTCCATATAGAAACTTGTTATGATATTAAACCAAAACATCCTGGCCCGTTAGTCCTCAAGGCATTTTTTGTTGTCTTTTCTTAGCTTAGTGAATAATGTCTCCAAGTGTGGTACAGTGCTAAATGAAATCTAGTTAAATTAAAAGAAATAAATAAAACTGGAGCTGATAAGCCCAAGCTTGTAGCATACCCTGTGACTTCCATATAATCTAATAATTGTATTAGTTAACCTTTTTTTATCACTTTGATGAATATTACAGTAACTTAAAAGATTTAGAGGCCAACCGGTTATCATTTTTAAAAGACGAAAGAAAACAATCATCTCCATCATTTTCCCTTTTGACAAAAATTAATGCTATTTTTTATACAAAAATAAATACTTAAAAAATTAGATATCACTGGATTCATCACTAAAATCTGGAAATGACTTCTCCTCTGTATATAGCAGGTGATAAGAAATTCTTGTTACTTTCTGTGTTTTACATTCTCTATTCTTACCAGGTGTGGGAATTTAGTTACCTGACCTGGAAGATGATCTCTAAATTTGCATATTCCAAAGCCTTATCTATTCAAGACAAATTACTTGACTCACTGTGTTATTTGGTTCAAAGTATTGCTGTCACTATGATTGCTTATGGCCATGTCTAGAAGGCAAAGGAAAATGGAGCAGCATCCTGCAGATGACTGAGGCCAACCTAATGCCCTGTGCTCCCCAAAAGACAGGACTGAGAAAGATTATTTGGAGGCAGTGAATAAATTGCCTCAGTTCTCTGCTTTATTTTATAAGGGCAAAAGTGGCCTTTCTGGACATGACAGCTCTCGAGGAAAACTCAATGGTGGATATAAAGAATTTTCACTCTATTTTTTTCCTTTCTTGACCTTTATATCAAGCATAGCACAGGGAACATAACAGAAAGAGTATAGCTTTGGGCTCTAGGGAACCTGGACTTGCATCTTGTCTCTGTAACCTACTAGCTATGAGACTTTGGGTAAATTATTATTTTTAAAAATTTATTTATTTATTTATTTTTGAGACGGAGTCTTGCTCTGTCGCCCAGGCTGGAGTCCAGTGGCGCCATCTCAGCTCACTGCAAGCTCCGCCTCTTGGGTTCACGCCATTCTCCTGCCTCAGCCTCCCTAGTAGCTGGGACTATAGGCGCCCGCCACCACACCCGGCTAATTTTTTTGTATTTTTAGTAGAGATGGGGTTTCACCGTGTTAGCCAGGATGGTCTCAATCTCCTGACCTCGTGATCCTCCTGCCTCGGCCTCCCAAAGTGCTGGGATTACAGGCATGAGCCACCGCTCCTGGCCTGGGTAAATTATTTAACCATATAAGCCTTAATTCTGGGTTCCTCAAATGTAGCAAGTGTAACTTCAAAACCTTGGTGTGTGAATTAAATGAGATTTACTTGTAATTTGAATAAATCATTAGGGCAATGCGAGGAAATCACGGATCTACAAATAAAAGTGTATGCCCTCTCACTCTATATACTCCTATACCCACCGCCTTCAAAACAAAAATAAGAGCCAAACCAGATAAACAAAAACAAGAACCCACAGTGGTGTCTCTGAGATAGTTCAACATGGTGATATTAATAGAAAGGCTTCATAATTTACTTAGAGGCCTTCTCTCTTTGTTGGGTTCTTTCAACAAAACCTAAATTCCTGCTTATCTGTGCCGCCTGGTAGATCCTGCGGATCCGCGGGAGCTACCATGGATTTTGATGCTGGCTGTTCCCTCAGTGGTTCACTTCGGCATTATTTAAAACAAATTTCCAGTGTGATGAAGCCTCTCCCTTTTGTAAATGTAAATTATATTTCATAAGCCTGGGAACATGTAAGTTTGCCAAATCTGAAGCAAGACAGCCTTGATGACTTCAGTCCGTTCTCAGCCCTTGATTACAATTCGATTTCCTTTGGCATCAAAAGAGAAACTATTTTAGTGAACAATGTTCTTCCTTTAGCAAGAGTGAGCTCCGGTTACTTGGCAAAGGACCCGTTCATTTGCCAGACAATATGTCCAGCGTCTTAGCAATAGCTGAAACACTGCATTTGATTTAAGAGCAACCCAACGTGAAGAAAACAAAAGAAAGTATACAGCTCCCTGCAGGGTAGACATCAGAAAATTGGTTGGTTAACTGTCATTTCCCCATTGCTCTCTCAGGTGTGATTTTGTGATGAGGTTGCATTTGGGAGTGGGAGCTGTGACTCTCATCTGCCCCTCGACTGGGCATTCAAGTCAGTATGTGTCTACGTATTCTATTTTACTCAAAACGCTTTTTCTTTCTTCTGATGCTTTCTCAGAGTCACTTGATGATTAAAACCTCCTTTGTGCTTCCATCTCCCCAGCTAGCATTGTTCTTTTAAGAAGCACCTTCAGCTCTCCTGTGTATACTTCAGATTCTGCCAAGTTGCTCTCACAAGAACTTTCAGCTTCTCTCCGACACATGAACATCTTTTCTTGGGAGTTCATTTGAGGTTTCAGTTTGGTCATATTATCTTACTTCATTACTTGGAGAGTATTGTTAACATTACTGGTAGCTGTATATTAGCAAATTGGCGCACCTCTCTTTCTTCCAGGAGGAATTTTCCTTGTGTGTAAGGAGGAGTGAGGAGTATTACTGTTCTCTCACTAGGTGCAGAAAGAAGCCCTGGGACTCAGAGACTCCGCCTACTCCAGTTAACACTTTGCATTTCTTGGGCTTGAGAAAAAGCACTGACCACATATCCTTGTCTCTGGTACTTTCCACAATAGACCAGTTCTGTTCCAAAAAAGAGAACAGCTGTAACAACATGGAATTGTGAAACAGGCTGCCCTGTAGCAAGACAGAAATGTGTGTGCATCTATCTGCCTGTGGGGAGTCCGTGATGCCGCTTACCGAGAAAACTATCTTCAGGCTCTGGAACCTAAGCATTTTGAGGTCTCTAACCAACCAGAGGTCTATGCTGATCCTTGGTTACCCAGAATTCTCCAACCACATCTGAGCTATAGCAATCTCTCTGTGTCCCAGATTCCTTCTGTGGTGTCATTAAAATTTGTCTTTTCTTTTCCCTATGCTCACAGTGTTGCTCTTGCCTTGTCCATGAACTAATCTGATACTTGTATCAAGCTTAAGATATTAGTAGAAGCTAATGTATTAATGGTTCCCGTCTCATGAACTGTATTTGCATTTTAATAGCAGCCTACTAGCCTACTACAGATGATGAGTTTAACCCCACAAATATTGCCTTAATTTGGGAAGAATTTTAGGCACCAAGACAGGACCTAAGGAGAGAAAAACATATTTTGAGGTTAAAAGGTGCCGTTGGCATTTAATTAACTATGTTGTACGGCATATATCAAAGTTAGTTTAATTATTTATTATCTAGCTGTAGCATACAAATAAAATTCTCTGAATTAAATGTCGGAAATGCCAGAATTGTATATATTTTAGTATCCTGATGAAAAAAATCAGACCATCACTTCTTTTCATGCTTAAAACTTTTACCACATCAATATCACTACTATCGATTTAATAAGAGCTTGGTCAAAGTGGATTTTATAATTTTTTTTGTTTTTTCATATTATAGTGGAGGATTGATTTCAACAGATACTATAACTTGGATGGGTAGAGGGAAGAGCTATTTATTAATACTTGGTCATCTTTGTTCTCATTCTGACACAGCTGAGCAGGTCGCCTGACATTTTGAACACCTCTTAAGTAGGGGTAATTTAACAAGAGTAGAAGATTTCATTTCTGACCTCTAGTTGTTTCTAATCTGGCAAAGACCTTAAGCAGAAGTGAGAAAAAGAACTTAGGTGTTATGAAAAGCATGGTTCCATGAATAAAATAGACATGATTTCTAAGAAATGTAGTTGTGATTTAATTATTTGGGGAATTAGAAAAGATCTCTGTAAAATTATATTCTTTTCCAACAATTCTGCATCTTCACTACAGAAAACTTGAAAAATACTGAATGGTCTGTGAAACAACATGTGAGTCAGTCAAAATCCCACTCTATAGTGATATGATTAATTCATTCTGTCCAAAAAGCCAGTTTACTGAGTACTTGCATCTGTAAAGTACAAGACGCGTGTGTACTGTGCGTCTGAGAGAACGCTAAATATTACAGAATCGAGATGGTGTCATAGGATGCTACCATGCTTTTTTCATATAGTATTCATGCATAAAATTTTCTCCTATACCATACAACTTTTTCCAAAAACATATGTCTCATATTTTTGTCCAAAGTGTCCGTTGGCATCATCAAAGAGGATAAAGGGAGAAAACCAAAACAGCCAGTCACAGGAATGTTGGAAAACACCAGGTATAGTTAAAGCCACCCTTCTTTAAAAAAGAAATATACCCAAAAACACACACAAATGATATTAACATAGAGAGCGAGGGCGAACTCTAATGAGATCTATAATAAAATACCAGGCAGACAGCATATTGGAGCATCATCTAAGGACTCAGAAGACGACAATATCCATGAACGTTATTAAACAGTTCACAAAAGAAATGCTTTCAAGTTTCTGAAATTCTTTATAACAATAATATTGTTTACAGCTGTTATTTCTGAACTTTTTTTTTTTTTTTTTTAGCAAAAGAATCTTATTTATTTAAATGAGATACCCAGGGCCAGGGGTGCAGTGGTGATATGGTTTGGCTTTGTGTCCCCACCCAAATCTCATCCAAAATTGTAATCTCCATAATCCCCACGTGTCAAGGGTGGGACCAGGTGGAGGTAACTGGGTCATTGGGCAGTTTCCACAGTGCATTTCTCATGATAGTGAGGGAGTTCTCACGAGATCTGATGATTTTATAAGCATCTGGCATTTCCCCTGCTTGCACTCACTCCATCCTGCCATCCTGTGAAGAAGGTGACTGCTTCTCCTTTGCCTTCTGCCATGATTATAAGTTTCCTGAGGCTTCCCCAGCAATGTGGAACTGTGAGCCAATTAAGCCTCTTTTCTGTATAAATTACCCAGTCTCAGGCAATTCTTTATAACAGTGTGAGAATGGACTAATGCAAGTGGCATGTGCTTGTAGTCCCAGCTACTCAGGAGGCCAAGGTGGGAGGATCACTTGAGCCCAGGAGTTCGAGACCAGCCTGGGTAACATACTGAGACCCCCATCTCCAAAATAATAGTAATAATTAAAATAAAAAGAACAGATCTTAAAAAATAAATGAAAGACTCCAATACAGAAAATTCAATAAAGGGCAGGGTTGGAGCTGTTGACTCTGGGAGGTCAACAAAACCTCAGCTCTGGTTTCCAGCCGGTAGTTGTAATAAATAGTGAGCTCAGCCTTACACCTTCATTTTCCAGCAGCTTAGAAATCGCCAACCTCCCTACTCCTTCCCACTCTGAGTTGTAGATCACCAATTTAGTGTTCTCAGCTCTTATGCAGGTAATATTCATATCTGGGGACCCCCAAATTCAGAATTTCACCATAACATTTGGAAGCACCCCTCCAAACCTCCCTTGGAAAGGAGGAGGGTGGAGGAGTGGACTCTCTGCTGATGAGGCACAAGCCCGCTGGGGTTTTCTGCCAGGCTGGGGACCCTGAATGTAGTAGGAAAGTGAAGTAACCAATACAAGCAAGGTCATATTGTGTACTCGGTTTAAGCAGGGCACTTTACCTGGTTTTGATATGTAATCCATGTAATCGATTCATTATTGTCCCTGTTTCACCAGTATAAACACTGAGGTTTGAGGAGGTTAAATACCGTCAGTCAGCATTGGAGGGAGAATTGGAACCCAGTACTGCCTCATTACAAGCTGGAGTTCATCTCACTAGTACCTCATATATGACTTCTTTCAAAGTCACTTAGGGCAGTTCTCTGCATTTGACCCATTTCCACTGGTTAATTTCTTTTACAAATGAAGAAATTCACAATATAAAAACTGGATTTCAAAACAAATCTAGAACTTATGTGTGAGAAAAATCCTGACCGTGTGGCCTCAGGATGGTAGGACAGGCGTGATTTATTTTGTATTCATGTGTGTGTGTGTGTGTGTGTGGGTGTGTGTGTTTACAGAACAGCTACTAATAATGTAAAAAAGAAACAAATAAATGAGGTTTTGTTAAGGATATATAGGTTTGTTAACTTTCTTTGTCCATACTTATAAACACACCACACACACACACCACACACACACACAAACACACAAAGACATCACTAAATTCAACACATAAATGTTGAAAATTTGCAGTTCATTTTTTCTCTTCTTTATTTCTCAAATTTTCTATAATGAATAAATATTACTTATATAAATGAGGAGTAACATAAATATTATTTTTAAATAAAAAATTAGAACTCATTGTTTTCTCCCATTTCCTGCATAGAATAGGCCAGAATTGAGCATAGTTGAACCAGAAAATATTCCCAGCCAGTATTGACAGGATTTCTTTCACTCAGAACTGGAATTAAACTGCATTAAAACAACAACAAAAATTGCCAGTTTATAAAACTTTCTATATTGCAGGCACTGTTCCTGGGCTTCATGAGGATGATCTCCTTTAATAATCCAACAGTCCTGCATGGCAGATACAGCTATCTATTTTCATTTCATGGATGAGGAAACTGAGGCCTGCAAATCTGGTGTCTTTACCAAGGTGAAACAGTTAGTGGATGACGGAGGCTGTATCTGAACCCAACTTGACTGACCTATAGACCCTCTCTCTGACAATAAAGTCATACTTCCTTCAAGGGACAGTAAGAGTGGCACCTAGATGATAAATGCTCCAAGGGGACCTGAATCCACTACATGTTCCTGTCTAGGAATGTGACATTTCAACAATTTGAACTCTTGTGCCCTAGGGTCCACACAAATGTTGAGGCTCTTTGCAAAACCGTAGTTCCTCTATGAGAAGGACACTCTTGATGCAAGTAAACACTCAGTTCCAGCACATTTGGCACCAGTTTGCTTCGACAGTTCATTTCCTTCCAGGGTAGAAACCAGCTCAATAAGAAAAAGCAAAGCAAAGCAAACAATGTGTACACGCATTATTTTAATTTTAAAAATTATATGTATATAATATATTAAAATTATGTAACATATAATTTCTTAAAATTAAAGATCTGAAATTTGACTCAGGGAAGGAATCATTGGTTGAATGACTAGCATCACTTCCTTTAACATCTTGATAATGATTTAGAAAAGGAAAAGGGAAGAACAATGGTCTCACAATGTTGTTTTCCACGGGAAAGAAAGATTAAGTACCAAACACTTATTCACCATGAATGTGAGAACCTATTTTTTTAAAATAAATCTTCCATGGTGGGAAAAATTCATAGTATTAACCAATGATAAATGAATAGAAACTGAAAGATTTGTGGGCACTCGAGCCTTGGACATGAGCAAATTCCCTCACGTGCTTCTCTTCAACAGGCAGGCTCAGATTCTGGATTTGTCTGCAGCAGGATTGGTGGCTCAGATTCAGCAGCCATTCCTTTATTCAACAAATATGCAGACCACATTCCGCATGGCAGGTATTGCACAGAATACATTTGTGAACAAGTGAAAGTTTCAGCTCTCGAGGAGTTTAAGTTCTAGTAAGTGAAGCCAACACAAACAAACAAAAATATAAGATAAACGCACGTAGGGATAAATGCAGCAGGTTAAGGAGAGAGAGAAGGTAGAATTGGTGAGGGGAGAACACATTATCTAAGAAGGGATGGTTGGGGAAGATCTCCCCACCATCTTTTGAGGTGACTTTTGAGCAGAACAATTTCAGGAAGTGAGGTGTGTAAAGCTCTGGGGAAGCTAAGTCCAGGATGAGGAAGTGGTAGTTCAAATGCTCTGAAGCAGAACAATGTGATGTGGTCAAGAGTGGGAAGAAGGTCATGATTGCTATAAGATCCTAACCTAGCGCTTCTCAAATGGGGTCTGATTTTCCTGCATTGGGTACATTTGTCAACGTAGGGAGACACTTTCGATTCTCACATGGTGGGTGTGGGGGTGAATTCTATAGCGTCTAGTGGGTAGGTATCAGGGTTGCTGCTGAACATCCGCCAGTGCACAGGACACTCCACAGTCAAGAATGATCAGCCCCGTGTCACTAGCACCTGCAGTTGAGAAACCCTGTTTGAAACTCTCATTTCCAGTCTTTCACAGGCGGCTCTGTCTGGTCCTGTGACGACTAAGCCCCATGATTAAGGAGACAATTTAGACAGGGGACCAAATACAGGCTCTTGCCCCAGGTTGTATGCATCCTATCACGAGCAAGAGGGGTCACCGAACTGACCATATGTTCACTAAGTAAATAGGAAGGCATGGCATCAAAAGAACAGACAATGAAAAGTTTAATATGTAATCGTTTTTACCTTTATAAAGTCTTTAGTCGCTCCCTTAGGGAATATAAAGAACATCCAGTATAAATTTCTTGCCTGTGTGGAACCCTCTCTACCTGGCCTCCCCTAATTTCACTGCACGGCATCACTCTGCTTCATATACCGTGACGCAACCTCCTCATTTCCATTTGCATCCTAAAAATTCAGCACCAAATAGTGCAATTACCAGTTACAGGGTTTAATACAAACCAAGGAGAGAAACATAGCAAGGGGAAGGTAAAGAAGAACAGAGATAGGAAATGAGATGGGCCGGGGTAGGAGGATGCAGCGGAAGACATAAGAGAGTGGGGCTGACCCGGATGACAGGCATTGCCGAGCGCAGAGAGCTCTGAGCCGTCCTGGTGAGATTCTGTTAGGCCAGAACCAGATAAATGCTGCACAAGGTATTGAGGAGAGAGAAATGGAGAGATTCAAAGGTTAAAAATTCTAGTTTTCATCCTATAGTGTTTTGAATACCTATCAAATGAAATGTGTGAAGTTCTGTGGCAAAAGATGTCCAGATCTTTGGTGGGATAGTGTATTTTGGGAAACTAGAAAGTTGTATTTTAGGCAAGTTATAAAAAAGCCATGCAAGAGTGTGCGCTTGTACCTTGGCATGAGCCCTTTATTTTCTCTATATTTAAACCATTTCAGACATGGTAACTGCGTGTTACAATAAACCAGCTGCATTTTTCTTCGGGATTAAAAAGAAACGAGTCAACATTGGATTTCTTTTTCTCAGCCCTGGTTTCACAATTCCCTCCTTCAATTCGCGTACTTCTAATTGCTACCTACTTTTTCCTCTCTGCTGCCTTTTCTCCTCTCTGCTACTTTTCTCCTCTCTGCTGTCACATTCCCTTTCTTACAAGTTTAAAAAGTGGAGACTTCGGGGGAGACATGATGGAGGGAAATGACGCCCTCAGGAACTGAAACTAGAAGAAAAGCTTGCAGGTTGAAAAATTGTGCTCCATAAGTTGCATCCACTTAAATTAAGTAAACTATAGGGTATTAGTACATATAGATGGTCTAATAATTGTGCCTTATATACCTGTGTAGAACCTGTGTATGAGATTTTTAAAACTCCTTGAAAATGGAATGTATATGGTATTTGTGATAACGCCGATGATATGCACCTATAAGGAATTTCCCACTAAATATGTAAGTAATTATTAAACACTTTACGATGACACTCAGTGACCAGCTAAAAAGAGATCTTCCAGTGATGTGGTAGATGATTTCAAACCAGACATTCTTCCCATGTGAAATAGTATTATGTATTTACAGCCGCATCTGTCTGGTTTCACAGCTCATTAACTAGACAGTGCAAGAGGAGATTGCAGTCTTAGTGCTTGTTACATTTACTATCTAGGTCTCTAGAGTAGACACATACATCCCAGCACAAATAGTACAGAGTGCGGATACCTTCAAACCCCCTTATCCATCTCACATGCTGATAAATGCCTCCTCCCATCACCGAGTCCATTTACATTGTCTAGAGTCAGGGGGAGCAGAGAGCACACGAATACATGAGATGAAGCTGTTCCTTCAGAATGGGACCAAGAAGCGAAAAATGGGCTCCGCAGAGGCCCCTTTATCCCCCGTCAGAGGATACAGGCTGGTGAATATGGAATGTGCTAAGATGCATCCGGCGCAAGGTTTAATGCTGGCCAGGAGTGGGTGGGAAAATAAAGCTGATAATGATCCCTTCTAGATTTTAACGGAGAGATTAATCTTGCTTCTGTTTGGAAACGTGGAGTGTAGTTTTTTTTTTTTTTTTAGAAGGCTCTCTTGGGACATGAACTTAACGTGGCAAGGGTCAGCCACAGGTGAATCATCTGCCCTCGGCTTTGGCACACACAAGCGCTTCTGCGTCGCTGGGAATCCCTGAGAAGGTGAAAGGAAATGGCCTGGTGGGTGCAGCTTCAAAGGGCTGGGGTGGACAGTGCACTGCTTTTCTTTTCCCATCACTGTCTAAATTTGTCTCCATTGTTTCTTTTTTTTTTTTTTTTTTCTCTCGTACTAAAATGGGACTTTGGCCCAGTGAGGGGCAACAATGTCTTGACGGAGAACTCTGTCCGTGGACGACAGGGTCATCTACATTGTCTGAACTCCATGTGCAACAGAGATTACACCCAGAGAAAACAAAAGAACTACGCAACAGAAATGTCCACGGCCAGTAAACAAGAGAAACGTGACCTCTGTAGCCGGCGTCTTCCTGCAGTGGTTGGAGTTGGCGAAAAATAATTGCTCTACTCCCACCCTACCCCCATCATTAGCCCATCCCACGGGAAAGAGAATCCAGAGAGCCAGGGTTTCCTAAGGCTCAAACTCCTTCTTGGGAGTGGGGTAAAGACTTACAGAAGCTACGTGAGCGGAAATTTAATCAGCACAGTCTGTTTGCACTAAAGGGTACTCAAGTGGTTTCCAAGTATTAACGTAACTTACAGTAGTTAATAGAAGTATTATGACTGGGAGAAATCTGACTCAACATATAATACAGTGTAGTCCAATATTTTAATTTAAATGGGATATTAGACCTAACTAAAGCAATGGTAGTACATAAGTCAGTGACCCAGATGATATATTTACTGCTGTTCCATATAGCAAATAACTTTTCATTCATTCAACAAACATTCTCCTATGCCAGGCTTTTAACTCAGCAGTGGACTTAAATCCTAGTATTAGATCTCTCAGCTCCTTTGCAAATATGAGCAGTTATGGTTTTAAAAATCATATATCTCCACCAGGCATAGTGGCTCACACCTGTAATCTCAGCACTTTGGGAAACCAAGGAAGGAGGATTGCTTAAGGAAGGCCAGGAGATCGAGACCAGCCTGGGCAACATAGCAAGACTCTCATCTATGCAAAAAAAAAAAAAAAAAAATTGTTTTAAATAACCAGGCCCGATGGCATGCACCTGGAGTCCTAGCTACTCAGGAGGCTGAGGCTGGGGGATCA
The DNA here is from genome assembly GCF_028858775.2 of Pan troglodytes. Classification (NCBI taxonomy): domain Eukaryota; kingdom Metazoa; phylum Chordata; class Mammalia; order Primates; family Hominidae; genus Pan; species Pan troglodytes. Next base: position 112,304,001 of record NC_072412.2, on the reverse strand, counting down.
CTTGAGCCTGGCAGTTTGAGGCTTCAGTGAGCTAGAATTGTGCCACTGCACTCCAGCCTAGGTGACAGAGCGAAAGACTCTGTCTCAAAAAAAAAAAAAAAAAAATCCCATATTAAAAATGTGCCATTCATAAAAGTTAAAAAGTATGCACTATTAACTTATTTCAGAGATTTATAGCCAAAAAAAATTCTCTATAGAAGCATTTGGTGATTGTAATTTACAAGATGCAAAGAATGCAAATATTCCAGCCTTGTAAAACTGGATCAAGTCTCCTGGTACTTTTAGGATAGCCATACATTTCAATAACCTCTGTCACTATTAAAGTATTTTGGGAAATATAAACAGGGACCACAAAACTGAGCGTGACTCAGACATACCAGCTGAAACTTCCAATATCCTGGCGTCTTACAGCTGCTGGCCCATACAGCGTCTTTCTCCTGTGTTTGCTGATACTATCATTCCTAAAAGCAAGTTGGAAAGGCTGCTCCTAAAAAGCTGATTGAAAATTGATAAGTTAAAAACAAAGAAGATGTTTATACTCTTCCCTAAAGTGAAATTCATAAAAATTTTACTGTTGTTTTTGTTGCAATTCAACTCCTTTCATTTAACTTATTGCACAATATAATTCATGAACCGAAACAATGAGGTTGACTTCCAACATTTGGGAGAATTGAAGGAAGAAATGACTGTGTGAGCAGGAGGTGATAATCAGGGAAAGAAAAAAAGCTACCAAGATGTGCTTTCTCATATCATTGTTGAGGCTCATTTCAAAATCCCACGATCAAACTTCTCATCTTCATACCATGAATCACCTTTTCTGGATACCACGGAAGTAAAATACTTTACAATGATGGTCGTAGGTCATTTTGCATCAACTTGTGCTCGTGTGCCTGCCATAATATTCTCTCCCTTTGATTTTTACAGAGGTATGTTGAATCTGTCATCATCAGCAATTTGTAGCCTCTTGACAGTTGGTCTGTCTTTGAGATCCAGAGAGGTGTGCAGACAAATACGAGATGATAAGGCGCAAGTTAAGCAGTGGAACAAGTTTAAAACATACAACAAAGTACATATCAGAGTCATTTTACATGGGTGTTGAAAGTTAAGCAACAACACCCAAAACCAAATTCTGTTGGTCTCCTGAAATCAGGAATAAGTGGTTGAGGTGGAATGCAGGGTTAGAGAAATTGAACGTCAGCCCCTTGGGGCCCCAGTGGATTGGCTTGTTCTTTCTACATCAACTTCATCCCAGGACTGAGAGAAGTACAGACTTCAGAGGCAATGAAATCAATATAGAAAAAAATAAAACACGCAACTTGGGAGAGAATACACACCAATATTTACCTGATCTTAGGGAAGGAAAATACTTTCTTAGACTAAAACCAACAAAAGAAATGATAAAGGAAAAAACTGGCTACACTCGTCTAATGCTTACAATGTACTAGGCATTGTCGTATAAGCTTTATAAATACCAACCAATTTAATCTTTCTAACAAAGACATAGGGTGCACACTATAAATTAATCTCAGTTTACAGCACAGAAACCCGAGGCAGTGAGAGATAATGTGACTCACTCAAGGTGAGATAGCTTACAAAGGACAAAGGCAGGATTTAAACCCAGGCAGTCTAGCATCTGAGTACATACCTTAAACTCTCTGCAACCCGTGCTTAGATTGTATTGTCAGAAATGTAAACATCTATAAATTTGTTAAACAGGAGAACATAAGAAGGCAGCGGGTTAATATCTGGAGAGTCTAGATTGGTGGTGTTCAACTCTGGACGCAGAGAAAGTCACCTAGGGAACTGAAAAAATACCAATGCCAGTACCCCCAATCCAGGCCAGTGAAACCAGAATCGCTGGGAAGGGGCCTAGCATTCGTATACTTATTAAAAGCACCCCAGGTGATTCTTGTGCACAGCCAGGGTTGAGAATGACTGAGATAGGACCAGGAAAATGTATACCATTATTTTAATTTAAAAAAAATGAACAAGGAGTATCAACAAACCAATAAAAAAAAATTTCAGATGAATAATGACAATTACTGTCACATATATCAACAGAGACATATGGTTTCAAAACAGAGTATCATTCAGTTTCCATCAAAGTAACAGCCAGGCGCGGTGGCTCAAGCCTGTAATCCCAGCACTTTGGGAGGCCGAGGCAGGTGGATCACGAGGTCAGGAGATCGAGACCATCCTGGCTAACACGGTGGAACCCCGTCTCTACTAAAAAAAAATACAAAAAAATTAGCCGGGCGTGGTAGCGGGCGCCTGTAGTCCCAGCTACTCAGGAGGTTGAGGCAGGAGAATGGCTTGAACCCGGGAGGCGGAGCTTGCAGTGAGCTGAGATCGCGCCACTGCACTCCAGCCTGGGCAACAGAGCAAGACTCCGTCTCAAAAAAAAAAAAAAAAAAGTAACAAAAATGCTTTTAAAAATATTTTGATAGTAATGAGACACCCTGTATTAGTAAAAGCAGCATGTTAGGTCTAAAATTTGGTACAAACTTCCTAGAAGTTGTTAATAAATGATACCTTAAAACACTAAAATTGATTCCGCTTCTCAGGATCTATCTTAAGGAAATAGAGATAGGCATAGACATTCAGGCACAAGCATGTCTGTAACAACATTATTTATGGTGGTGAAATATTGTTAACATCAAACATCAGGAGAGTAGGTAAATAAATTATTCGTTCATTCACACAGCAGAAGGCAGTGCAAGGCAGGCCTTACACAGCTCATGTTGGTCAGGAGCTATGCCTATGATGTACTATTGGGAGAAAAAAGATAACAAAACTACACACTATATATTCACAAGTTTGTAAATCTGTAATTAAAAGACTAGAAGGAGGGGCCGGGCGCCGTGGCTCACGCCTGTAATCCCAGCACTTTGGGAGGCCGAGGCGGGCAGATCACGAGGTCGGGAGATCGAGACCATCCTAGCCAATATGGTGAAACCCCGTCTCTACTAAAAATACACAAAAAAAATTAGCCGGGAGAGGTGGCGGGCGCCTGTAGTCCCAGCTACTCCGGAGGCTGAGGCAGGAGAATGGCGTGAACCCGGGAAGCGGAACTTGCAGTGAGCCGAGATCGTGCCACTGCACTCCAGCCTGGGTGACAGAGCGAGACTCATCTCAAAAAAAAAAAAAAAAAAAAGATTAAAAAAAAAAAAGACTAGAAGGAAATAAGCAAAACATTAACAATAGTTATCCCTATATTAACTTTTTTCTTATCATCTCTGTAAATTTCAGCACGCTTGGAGGGGCATATTCCAACAGGCTGGGTGACCACTACTCTGAAAAGGTGAAGAAGTTGCCTTGACACTGACAAAATCATTCTGCTAAGTTCCTCAGATATCCTTCCTAATTCTGAGATCCATGACTTATATCGTAACCCAAGGTCTAAGGACTTTCGCCCACAGTGTAGGTAGGCAGAGGTGATATTCACCATGCCAAGAAGTTTGGTGAAGTATTTGCCTGCCGTGCTTACAAAGTAGCTTACAGGCCCCTTTTAGCTATTTACATCTGTTTATATGTGTCATGTTAGTGCTAAAGGATAAGAACCATATGCAGATATTTTCAAAAGTCTAGAAGTAGGATCCATGTCATTGGGTCACATTTCCAAACAACTTTTAACATATTTATGCAAGTTATGAATGTATGCATATATGAATTAGCACTGCATTCTCAAACTGCTTCTAATTCACTTTTATATGAAAATGCTGACTTATAAGTTCTGATATTTTAGACGATTCAGACATTTGTAGGTACATTCCTCCTACAAAAGACCTTTGTGCTTGTAAGATCAGCTGAAGCTCAGGATGTCTGCACATCAAGTGTTTAAGTGTTCTCCCCATTCCAACTCGAGGTGTGTGTCTTCCAGAAAAGTCTACCTGTAAACAAGTAAAGAACAGGAAAGAATATTTCTGAGTTTAAGAGACATAAAGAAATAGGATACATACATATATAAAATATATTATCTATTATTTCTATGCATTATGAAATATAAGATTATATATTAATACAGATATACATGTATTTTTGCTGAAATATATCATTTAAATAATCTTTCCTCCTGAAGCTGCTGTTTCCTTCCTGAGGCTGTGCTGCCAGTAATAATACCCAATCAAGATTAAATAGTGGTCACCAAGCACAATTCAGTAGATTGAATCCAGATAAAATGACTTGCACAGTGGGAACAAAATTCTCCTCTCTTCAACAGGAAGCTGGAGCGCAGGGAGCACAGAGGGAATTAGACTGAGCCAGTATGTATTTTGGATTTCTTTCCATGTTAACAAATGTCCCAGTGAGAGAAAGTTCATAGCCATCAGCATTAAGAGCCTAGAGGTAGTTGTTAGTAGGCTGCCACTGGTGGTCTCTTCCATTTCAATGGACACATCTGTGAGCTGATTACTTTTTTAGACCCTGGACTCATTTGTACAGTGGACCATGAAGACATAGAGATTTGCTAAATCTCCTGGCTGTGTCTGGCTCTGCCCTGCCCCCCGAACTTGATCCTGTGCCCAAGAAACTGAAAAGTACCAACGAGGCAATGTAGAAAGGTCTTGGTAGGCAGCAGACATGAGGCCACAGTCACACATCGTAGTCACTGGTGTGAGAGGAACAAAGCCACCATTCCCTTTACAGGTTGTTGCTCTTCATACATCAATGAATTAAGAAAAAGGAGGGCACACCCGTCTCTCCTGTGAAGTATGGGCAGTGGACTGGAGACAGGTTTGGATGCAGTGAGGCCCGTAGTGCTGCCCAGCTGTGGGATAGAGAGTGCTGCAGCAGTGGGATGGTGTGATGACAGCAGGGTGAAAGCCTGGCACTTTGTTTAAAGATGTTACGCGTGTGGCTTATAAGTGGTTTCTGGAGTAACAGGAAGTCAACCACACAAGCCGGTGTGAACAAATTTGTGTGAATATGCCTCATGGGGTTAAATTCCTACCTCACATAATCACCTACCTTGGACTGACTTCTCCTCTGTGCCCAGAAATTAGGTCTGTATTTGGGAAGATGCCAAAGAATCCTAAAATTATGCTCTATCCTCAAGGAGCTTACATGGAAGCTAGAAAGATAAGAACCTTGCTAGTGACGACACTGACAACCTAGCTGTTTCTGCACCCACCATCACCATTTCTTCCGTCTCAAAGGAAAGCAAGTGTTTCCCATTCTCCCATTCAAGACTGGCACTTCCACCCACGCTCCACACAGCATGCAAAGAACTGGGCTTGCTCACCTCTTGGCCTCCTTCCCTCCTCCATATCCACCTTCTCCCTCTCTATTCCATTTGTGCCCCCTACAAAATAAGAGTGTGTGTGCAAGTTGTTTCTTTTAAAATTAAAATCCCACCCTCAATCCCACACTCCTCTCCTCTTATCCCCCTCCCTGTCCTTCTCTCACAGCCTAGCTCCTCAAGGATCTCCATACCTGCTGGTGTCAGGCTTCTCTTCCGGCCTGCAACCTTAAGCAATGTGTCGGCTTTCCCTATTGACCCCCTAAATCTACTTTTACAAAGAAAGCTTGTTGGTTGCCAAACTGAATGGACTCTTGAGTTTGCACCCAGCATTGTACTTAGTGTGCTGGACATCTTATCTCCTTAGTGTGGACTCTCCTCATCTCTAGTCTCAAGATTCCAACAGGCACCTAACTAGTTCACTTGCATTCCAGTTATGCCCCTCTATCATCCCATTCTCCAGGCTTCTGCCAAATGACCCATCATCATTCTTCTTGCCAAATACCAATCCCACAGTTGAGATCTTACAGTGCCTCCCTACTGTCCAAAAGATAAAGTAAAATGCTGTTGGTGAACATTCATTCAGTAACTATGCATTGAGTGCTGTGCTTTACCAGGTATTTTGTCAGTGCTGGGGTACAGTGGTGTAAATGGACAGGATCCCTGGCCCTGTGGAGCTCACAGCTCAGAGTGGGAGGCAAATATTTGCTTATTTATGAGCAAACAAAGTGCTGAAAGGTACAATTTCAAACTGTTTTGAGGGTTATCAAGGAAACAAATGTTATTACAGAAATTAAAAGTCTGCGGAAATGTCTTCAGTAAGAAATCATGGACATTTCTCTCTGAGAAGGTGGCATTAAAGCCAGAGCTGACAGATGAAACATAGAGATCCAGGTAAGGAATCAGGGAATGTGTGATCCAGGCTCATCTCAGGCTCAGACGCAGGATGGTACTTGGCATGTCCGAGAAGGGGCGATGGATGTGGCTGGACAGTTGAGAGGTAAGAATGGCAACAGAGAAGTTGATGGAAGTAGCTGGGGGGAAATCATTCCTGGTCTTACAGGCCTGATGGAGGAATATGGGTCTTATTTCAAGTGCTGTGGGAAGCTTTTGAAGAATTATAAGCAAGGGAGAGACACACAATCTAATTTTGTTTTTAAAATAACCTTCTGGCTGCATAATGACAAAAGGAATGTGGAGCAGAGAGGAAGCTAGCTAAAATTGGTGATAGTCCACATAAATTTCAATGGCCTAAACTATGGAGGTGGCAGTGAAGATGGAAGAAAACAGACAGGTTCGGAGGCAGGGTTGCAGCAAGGAACCTGCACAGGCAGAAGAAGGAAGGGAGGGCCCAGAAATGTCTCCTTGGAGCAGCAGTGAGTGGGAATGCCACTTCTCAGATGGGGAAAATAGAGAGAAATAAATTTGGGGTGAAATTTAAGAAGTTGGTCTTAACGATATTATTTTAGAGATGTTTCATTTGCAACCTACTGTAGATAATTAGAAATACGAGTCAGAGGACAGATCTTGCTGAACATATATAAGTCGTCTACATATGAATTGTATTTATAGCCACAGGGAAGGATGGAATCATCTAGCGAGGGGGTGGCAAGTGAGAAGAGAATAGTGTACCAAACAGAGACATCCCAATTCTTTGAAATACACTGAGAGAAGGTGACAAAGAGAAGAGAAAACAGGAGAGGGTGGTGTGAGAGGAGACAAAGGAAGATGATGTTTTAAGAAAGGAATACTCCAATATGTCAGTAAGATGAGGGTTAGGAGTTAATCACTCAAGATGATAAGGAAAGGGATGAATAAAGGAAGTGACAGCTAGATCAGAAGGATGAATAGATAACTCAGGGAGGCAGAATGACAAATGGTGAGTCTGTATTGGAAACACACAGACCCTGGCGGAAAATCAAACACATAAAGATTGAAGAAAAGTATTTTCATCAATAAATGAATCAAACTGTTTTTAAAGTTATAATAAAATGTCTGCCAACTTGTATAAGATTGATATTTTATATATTGCTCTTGACATTATAAATTGATAGAAAATAATTTGGCAGTAAATACATCAAAAACTTTGACCCAGTAATTGCACTTTTGGGAATCTAGTCTAAGAAATGAACCTAAAATTCTTATATGTCCCAAGCTGTTTATTCCAGCATTGTTTATAATATTAAATAACTGAGAAAAAAATAACTGCAAACCATGAAATGGTTAAGTAAATTATAGTGTATTCACTTGAAACGTTATGCAGTCTAGGAGTAATATAAAAAGTATTTATGATGTAATAGGAAGTAAATAATGAACAAAAACATATTTAAACTCTGATTGCAATGTAAAAGTTAATCTATGCTTAAGAAATAGAGACTGGAAAGAAATGCACCCAAAAAACTAGAGTAGATGTATAAGGAAGGTCAAATTATAGATTATTGTTCCCTCTATTTTTTTCTTTTCTTTTTTTCTTTCTCTCTTTCTTTCTTTCTTTCTTTCTTTCTTTCTTTCTTTCTTTCTTTCTTTCTTTCTCTTTCTCTTTCTCTTTCTCTTTCTTTCTTTCTTCTTTCTTTATGGAGTTTCACTCTTGTAGCCCAGGCTGCAGTGCAGTGGTGTGATCTCGGCTCACTGCAACCTCCACCTCCCGGGTTCAAGTGATTCTCCTGCCTCAACCTCCAGAGAAGCTGGGATTGCAGGCACACACCACAGCACTCGGCTAGTTTTTGTATTTTTAGTAGAGACAGAGTTTCACCATGTTGGCCAGTCTGGTCTCAAACTCCTGACCTCCGGTAATGCACCCACCTCAGCCTCTCAAAGTGCTGGGATTACAGGCATAAGCCACCATGCCCGGCCCCCTCTATTTTCTATATTAGCTGCAAAGTGGTTTGTATGACTTTCATAATATTAATACAAAAATTTCATTAAGATTTTTGGCAATAGTATTCTCTTTTGGCCTCATGGATAATAATTCTGTCATAGCTATCGTTTTCAATAAGAAGGGAAATATTAATATTTATAATGTTTATATCACGGTTGTGGGATTTTTATTTTAAAAATGAATGCAAGGCTATCTGTGCCGACTTATGTTTATTGCAACTCACGTTCCTTGGCTTATTTCATTTGGAAATATGCACAGCTGTGAGTTGTAAACGTGCATTGAGTCTGCTTGGGTAGCTGGTGACAATCTCTTGTAAGGTTGTCACTTTTGGTTTGTTTGTTTTTTTCCTACTTTGCATTTTCAGTCTTCAATGCAGTTGCCCTACTCCATGAACTGCCCCCCACCTCTTTAAAAACCAAAACCTCAGACTCCTTGGGACGTGAGCACAGCCCTCACTAAATCAATATTTTAAGAGCACAAAGACCACAAAGCTGTCAGCCCTACCTGAAATCACATCTGAAAAGCAAAGACTCAGGTGGCTTCGGGTTCAGGACAGGAGATTTTTTCTACTTTCAATGAATAATCTGAGCTAGCAGAGCATGGAGGAGCTTTTTCTTGTCTCCTATTCAAAAGGACACACCACAAATTGTGTTGCACTTTTCCTAAAAGACATTCCATCTACTGTCTAATTTTGGAGAGAACCAATTTAATAATTTCAAATAAATTCAGCCTTATTTATTTAAACTAGAAATTGCAGATGGGGGAAAATAGGGAAAGAAGCCTAAAAGCAATGTTTTATATTTCTATTCTTTTCTTTTAATGCTTTATATTTCTTATGTAAGTGACCCAGGTCGGGGAGAGAAATGTAGGCATATAAGGAAAAGGGGGGAAGCACAGCCAATAAACTTGGAGATAGTAGGAAGGAAATCCATTTTTTCAAGTCTGATCTCCAACTGGTATAACAGGTTTCTCCTACACTCTCGTTAAGCTGCAACATATTATTGAAAACTCTTATGTCTCACTCTTCTTGGAGCACAAAACACTGTAATGCAATTTTAAAACATGCTTTCTCCAAGGTGAAGGCTGACTGGCTCAGTGAATAGAGCAACCAAAAAAAAAAAAATCTGATTGAAGCTAAAAATGACATAAATCACATAGAACTATAATTTGCAAATTCATTGTATGAAGTAATTAATCAAAGCATGGCTGAGTTTTAGGAGTTGAGACTTTGATCTGACAAGTAGAAGAAATCTGGTGAAACTAGTGGGATCACGCCGCTGCATTAGGACCTAAAATGTTTTTCCATGCTAGTCACAAGTTTAATTACTTCTTTTTTTTTTCTTTTCTGTTGACAGTCCCAAATTAAAATAAATGGACCACATCGAGACAAATCTAGGATGCATGTAGTGCTTAAGAATATATTGTTCCTGGTACAAGAATAGCTTGAAACTCATGTTTAGATTTGCTCCTTTCATTTCTTTTAAATGGTGAAAGGGTGGAGGGAGGGATCACATGGGCAGTGAAAGAAAGGGACAAGATGATTGAAACCGCTACTCCCATGGATTGCTGGGGCGAGGTGGGCATTGCCTGTTGTGTACTCCCTTTATGCACAGCAGCGTGAAGGTTTGAAAGGGAAAGACAGCCAGGGGGAAATGGAATAGACAATGCCCTGTGGTCACGCAGTGTATTAAGACAATTCCTTTCTAAGTGCAGGTAAATCGTTTTATATTTAGTGGCAACAATTGAACATATTACAAATTAATGAGGGGTCGGAAGCTTGATTGGAGATTGTCTGCCCACACATTTGCCATCATCGTAAAAAGAAATAGACTACTCAAAGCTTGAGGCAAGGAACTATCTGTAGACAGCAAGCTGGAAAGTCCTGGACACGGTGCACAGCCAGACCCATTTCAAGGAGGCTGTTTCAGGATTTCCTCTCAGCCTTCTCAGCCCTTTCTTGAACTCCAAGTCAGCATTCTCACTTTCTCAGAATCCATCATCTAGAGAGTTCTCATGTCACTCGACCTTCTTGTTTTCAAATTTCCAGTTTCCTAGTATTTTCCCGAGACTCATTGTATCTCATTAGACTGACTTGGAAGAGAGCAGCAGTCCACCACGATGGTAAACAGGAAGAGAGCTGCCCCGTCAGAGCCATGGGCTGCTGCCCTGTGCTGTTTAGGCTTGTGGAGCAGAGATAAGAAAGTGAATCAGTACAGTCCCATGTTCGTGAGAATTTGACCATATATAGGCTCAACAAACATTTCTCTTTTTTTCCTTTTTTTATACTTCCAACTTTTATTTTACATTCCAGGGTACATGTGCAGTATGTGCAGGTTTGTTACACAGGTAAACATGTGCTACAGTGGTTTACTACACAAATCATCCCATTACCCAAGTATTAAGCCCAGCATCCATCAGCATTATTCCTGATGCTCTCTCCCTCCTCCCACCCCCACCCCCTACCACCCTCTGATAGACCCCAGTGTGTGTTGTTCCCCACCATGTGCCCATGAGTTCTCATAATTTAGCTCCCACTTACAAGTGATAAGATGTAGTATTTGGCTTTCTGTTCCTGCCTTAGTTTGCTAAGGATGATGGCCTCCAGCTCCATCCATGTCCCTACAAAAGACATGATCTCATTCTTTTTTATGGCTGCATAGTATTCCATGGCATATAAATACCACATTTTCTTTATCCATTCTATCATTGATGGGCATTTGGGTTGGTTCCATGTCTTTGTTATTGTGAATAGTGCTGCAATGAATATACACATGCATGTGTCTTTATAATAGAATAACTTATATTCCTTTGGGTATACACCTAGTAATGGGATTGCTGGATTGAATGGTATTTTTCCCTCTAGGTCTTTGAGGAATCACCACACTCTCTTCCACATGGTTGAACTAATGTACACTCCTATCATCAGTGTAAAAGCATTCCTTTTTCCCCACAACCTCACCAGCATCTGTTGTTTTTTAACTTTCTCATAGTAGTCATTCTGACTGGTGTAAAATGGTAGCTCATTGTGGTTTTGATTTGCATTTCTCTAATGATCAGTGATTCAACGAACATTTCAAACATGTTTAATTTAAGAAAAAAAAACTTCCTCCTACAAAATGCTACATTTTCTTGACAAAACCATGTAAAGAACTGAAATGTTGTGGAATGTTATGATAGTAAAATTGAATGGCACAGTAGGAACTTGGCAATTCTTATAATCAGCCCCCTCCCCAACTCACTATAGAAGCTGTTTCAAAACTTTTCAACTTTCCTCAAACCTCCTCTGACCCATTCTCTCAACAGATGATCTCTCTCTTCTTTCTTCACAGAGAAAATGGATATGAGAAAAGAGAAATTCTCCCAACTTCTCATACTAAGCCAGCCTTCTTGTGTACAATGGCACACATCCTTTCCTTTCTCTTCTGATTTATTGGGAAGATGCGTCCCCCTTCCTAGGGCCCTGTTCTCCTGTCCTCCAGACTTTACTTTTTACGTGTCTTCAAGACCTCATTCAATCAATTACTAAATGCCATTTTCCTCCACCATAGTCCTGCAAGCATTTAGGGCAGCTTTGTAAAAACATAAATTATGAAAAGGCATCCCTTCCTCTGCGCTCATTCAGTGCTGCACCAAGGCTGAAACTTAGTGTGGGTGTGCCCCTCACCAGGCACCTTATCTGTGTGATGGATGCCTGAGCCTGCCCTCCCCACACAATCATGAGCAGCCACCACCTACTCCATGCCTTCAAATGCCAATGTTTTATCAGGTCTGTGTCAACAACTTTTAAAAACATAAACCATTCACACTGAAAGAAACAGAGAAAGGGTAAAAGAACTACCTCAAAATCATCTCCTTCTCTGGCAAATAAAAATCTGTGTCATCAGCAAGTATTGTCTGTGTTTGCCTCATCATCTTCTTCATCTTCCATTTTGTCTTCAGTCCACCACAGTCTGCCTTTCACCTTGGTTTCTCTACTGAAATCATTTCCACAAAAGTCACTGTTGTGTCCTTTGGTATCACTTGTGTCATTGGCCACTCCTGCTTCTCAAGGTTCTCTTGATCCCCAGCCCCTCAACACTCCTAGCTTCCCAGCCGCCTCTCCAGCTGCTCCTCCTCAGCCTCCTTTGCACAGTCCTGCTGCTATAAGCCTCTTGAACATTGGAATATTACAGCTTTCTGTCCTTGTCTCTTTTCTCTTCTCACTCTACTCACTGTCACTGATTGCTCTCATTTATTCCAAGAGTGTCAATAACTGTCTCTGCTAATGACTAACTAATCTAAATCTCCCACCAACGAGGTTCCAAACTTCAAACCTTTACACCCAAGTGTCCAATGGATGTCTCTACTTGGAAGTTCTACTAACACTTCCAATTCAGCAAAGCCCAGTATGAGACCTGTTCTATCTCAGTGAATAATATAACTATCAACTCACCTGTCCTTGCCAGGAACAGGGGCAGCACCTTGATTTTTGGCTATTTCTTTCCATCTCCCTCCACCCAGCCAATCAGCAAGTCCCATTCACTGTTTCCTAAGTGCCTCTAGACTCCACCCTGCATTCTGCATATGCTCACCACTGTCTCTCTCGAGAATTCTGTTTCCTGACTGCTTTCCCCACTTCTCTTCTTGCCTCTTCCATTCCATTTTCTAGAATTATCTTTCTAAAACACAAACACGACATTGCCCTCTGCTGCTTACAATCCCTCAAGTGCTCCTTGTTATTTAAATATCCCATCCAAACCTCCTCAGAGCGGCTCACAGGCCTGCATCATCTGACCCCTGTTCACTCTTTCATCCTGATATCTCACCTTTACCTCCTCACACCAATTTCCTCACTCTTTTAGATGTGTTTCTCAAGCACATCTTACTTCATACTACCCTACATAATGCTTCGTCTGCCTAGGACATTGGCTTTTTGATCCCCACAACACTGCAGGTCTAAGCCCTACTCTTCCTTCATAGTTCAACCTGACCATCCCTTCCTCTAGAAAGCTTTTCCTGATACCCCCGGCATCCTGCCACCTGTAAGTTCAGGATAGGTGCCCATATCAATTAAGGACATTTATTGTGTCCCATTAATTGTAAATTCAAGGAAGATTCTAGCATTAGTCATGTGAAGTGCAGGGCTTTCTTTTCCCCATGTTTCATGGACATTTCACTTTGGTTTGGATTTCATTCTTGGGTGAGCTTTCACTGGGCTGCAGGAATGATACCCAGCCCAGCTTGCATCATCATGGTCCACTGTCAAAGAAGTTAATCACAATAATGGGAGAATACACTAAAATAAAACCAAATAAAAATATTACTGTAGTAGTCCAATAGGTATCTTTTAAGCTTTTATCTTTTAATGATGATAAATGTATGATGCACAAGGTCCCAGATCATCCTTGAAACCATCCCTCATCACCCAAATGCGACCATTCTTTTTATACCAATCATCTGGTGGTTTCTGCAGGTTTACTATGGTCTGGGTGACAAGACTTGCTCTGGGAATATGTCAGTAAATAAGACACTGCTGGTCTTCACAGAATTGACTGGAGGCTGCAGGACCACACAAAGTGTTGATTGTTACAGTGGAGAAAATGCTGGATGCCACAGAGGCCCCGGGAGCGGCACCGGCACTAGCTTTTCAGGTAGAGATGAGGTTGACGAGGGAACCAAGCATGCAGGGTCATTTGTGCCTGTTATAGGGTGTGGAATTTATCCTTAGAGCAAAAGGGTGCCAATGAAGAGCTCTAGGACTGGAAGATATATTCAGAGGAGTTAATTTAGATCAAGAAAGACATACGGGTTCATAAATTTAAGCAAAGGCAGTGATAAGAAGGCAGTGAGGGCTGGAGTGAAGTGAACAGATTAGAAAGGTGCCCAGAAAGATGAGTAGAGAGAGAAAGGGTCAACAATGCTGGGTGTGGGGGCTCAGCCTGTAATCCCAGCACTTTGGGAGGCTGAGGTGAGACAATCACTTGAAGTCAGGAATTGGACACCAGCTGGCCAACGTGCGAAATCCCATCTCTACTAAAAATAGAAAAATTAGCCAGGCGTGGTGGTGGGCACCCGTAGTCCCAGCTACTCAGGAGGCTGAGGCAGGAGAATCGCTTGAACTCGGGAGGCAGAGGTTGCAGTGAGCCAAGATTGTGCCTCCAGCCTGGGTGACAGAGCGAGACTCCAAAAAGAAAGAGAGAAGAGAGAAAGAGAGAAAGAGACAAAGAGAGAAACAGAGAAAGAAAAGAAAGGAGAAAAGAAAAGAAAAGAAAAGAGAGAGAAGGGAGGGAGGGAGGGAGGGAGGCAGGGAAAGAAAGTGCCAACAGTGATTTTCCAGTGACTCCATGGAGTAATTCACTGAGATTAGGAAGAGGGTGTAGTTGCAAGTTTCCTGTAATCCTTACAGTAGTACCAGAAGTTCTGGCCTCGACTCTGCAGGAGCCATAAAGAAATAAGGAATCGGGTTTTCTTTGGTCTAGAAACATTCCAAATCCTGATAGTAGCAGTGATATCTTTCTTATATTTCTATGAAGTAGAGGACACAAGCTACTGAGCAAGATAACAGGAACAAACACTGTCGAAGAAGCTGCAGAAATTCTACCTCTGGGATTCTAAAAATTGGGAAGGAAAACCATGTGATTCAAACAGTGAGGTTGACTTCTGTCTAGCACCAGAGGGCTGGTTTTTGTTTTTGTTTTACTTCCTTTCTAAACTGTGTGATTCAACAATTTCACAATTATATTATATGGCAGAAATCCTTGATCTTTCTTTCAGATCTTTGAAGTGTTTTGTTTTATTTTAATTCTTGTTCATGCCCAGAAAGTTTTCTCCATATCCAGCATCATCATTTTAGGAACAGAAACAAGGAATTTTGTATGTTTGCATTGCAGGATAGCACATTAATGAAAGAAGGTCAAAGCTATAAACAGCCTTGATAATGATAAATAATCAGGTAGAATACTACAATGAATGCATTTTACTTGAAGTATTTTGAATTATTTCTTCAAAACAAAAGAGTTTTAGGATGCTGAAAATCAAGATAAAACTTTTCTTCATAAAATGTCCAGAGAACTGCCTACATTAAATCAAGAGATAGCAGTGAAGTCAATAGGAAGCTTGTCTGCAAACTAAAAATAAAATGGAAATGATTCCTAAGAAGGAATAAATAAAAAGTATCATGTAAAGGTAACTACATTCTGTATCTTCCTAACCTAGTTGAGTCAATATTTCCTCTTCTCTTCAAATGAAGAGCTACTTAAGAAAAAGTTTTTAGTAGCAGCTCTGCTATTTTCAGTCAGCCAGCCAGTTAGTTATAAATGAAAAATGTATTTTTTCAAGTACTCTAAATTAGGAGAAAATTTGGGGGATGGGATTGATAACCTGACAAGAGAGAATGAATGTGAATCAGAGAGAAAGCATTGAAACTTAACAACAGACTATTTGTCATGTCGCTTTATTGTCTCCATATGGAACTATTAAAATAGAACAACGCAGAGACAATACATGAAGCTACAGCTCAAGTTCAATCTTTAATTATATGCTTTTTGATTATGTATTCAAATTGCCCCTTAACCCACTTCTTATTGTCGGAGTTGAGGATTTCTGGACAGAATCAGGAAACTTTATTGGAGCGACCGCTTACTCTAGAAGACTTTGCTGAGCACAATTAACTTTGCGTGGCTGCTCCCTGAAGCTCAGCACTCCCATCTGGCTTCACCCTGTGCAAATGTATAAAAGAAAAGCTTTCAAGCGGGAGGAACACAATGTGAAGGATGTCTTATTTTCGTCTACAGTCTCAAACAAAGCTTGGTGACACATTTGCTTAAAAACACAGTTTATCTGGGTGTATGTGTGTACACATGTGTGTTTAGGATTAAATAAAGGCTCAGAAGAATAACATACAATGTCTTCTAAAAATTGAAAGGACTGGTGTCTTTTTAAAGCATACATAGAGCTTGGCTAGCAAATGACAATAAATCCACCTTTCCCCATGCTATAGATGTAAATAATTAACAGGGAGGTAATTTCAAAATCTCTAGGATATCCAAATATTTCATTAAAAAGGAATATCTCATGCACGGTCAGGTGGGCAGGTTGACTTAACAGCCCCAAATAACCAGTCAGACTTTTATCTCTGAATTAACTGGATTCTTAGCTGAATTGATCCACTGTCCACTGTCTCGTACTTACAGGAAGACAGTCAAAGTCAGCTTTGCGATTATGATCGCCTCATATACGGCATCCTTTTGCATCCTGTATAAGAACTGCAGAACACTCCCAGAACAAATCAATATCAATAGCTAACATACATTTCCAAATGTTTTCCTTTCTAATTTATTTTATGCAATTCTTCCTTTTTCTTTTCCCAAAAATACCCTCTTCTCTTTTTCCATTTCTATTTTGAAAAGGTAAAAATATCTTTCAGAAACCTAGAAACTCCTTAAGCTTCAATGCATAGTTAGAACTGTCACATTAAAGATAAAAGATGACAGGAACAAAATCAATGAGTTTTAGAAAGTCAGTTGAGAAGATATCATCAATTTCAAGTACTAAGAGAAAATAAATTCTTCTTGAAAAGAAGCTACATCCAGATCTAGGAGGAAGGAAGAAGCTCTTGAGGGTGACAACTTTAGACGTTGGGAACGAGGGTTCCCGTTAGTCAGACATAACATAGGGCAGCCATCTGCAGCAGTGGTTCTCAAACCGCAATGTGGCAGAGAATCACCCGGAGGAGGAAGGGCATACTAACACAGAGTCCTGGGCCACCTCCTCAGAGATTCCGACCTTGTCGGTCTGCGAAGTCCAAGATTCTGCATTTCTAAGCCTGCAGATAATGTTGGTGTCACTAGTCTGAGGATAGAGATCTGTTCAACTACAGGACCAGCTCCAGGACCAACAAGAAGCCTGGGATGAAGCAATACAGACTCCTCTGCCCCAAGAGCCTGCCTGGTAGGCACCTCCCCACATAAGTGGTGTCAGTAGGAAGCAACTTGATCTCCTTCCCCCTGACTTCCTGGCGACCCCCTAAGGACTAACTCAGGGTTCGCTCCAGCTGCAATCTTACCGTAGGCCTGGTGTCATTTTTCACCAAATGTCTTCCTCCAGGAGTACCTTTCCAACTGGTTTCTGAGAAGTATTGTGATCTAAGGGGAAGAGCAAATGATTTCTACAAAGTTGACCTGCTCTTGAACCCTTGCACCGTCTGTATTAGTTTTATGAGCTCAAGCAAGTCAGGTAATCTCTCCAAAGCTCCATTTCCTTAGGTATGAAAATGGTGGTGTTAATAAAAAATAACATATACCTAGACAAGGTCCTTGTGAAGATCAATGAGGTAAAGTGAAAGTCCCTTTGAGGCTGTAAAGCACTCCAAAAACTTCAGGGACTGTTATTACAGATTCCTGAAAACGTTTTAATAAGGGGAACAAGGTTTTTTGGGAACCACGAAGAGACTTAAAATGCATAGTTACGTGGAAGGCAAGTGAAAGAAAATGAAAGTTAAATAATTCTGTAAATAGACAAGTGTCATATCTGGTTATCTGAATGTTTCCTGTTTGGATGGTAAAGAGAGGTGAAAGTCTGAAAAGGCAAGAAGAGAAAGAGTAAATAAAAAGGGGGAAGAGGACTCTCTGATGACAAATCTTGCCGACCTCACAGCTATGCCTAAAGTCAGCTTCGTTAACCTTCAGTGGGACAGAGAACAAAGAGTAGCAGTGTGTGGTGGCACCGGCGGGCAGCTTCACGCTCACCATGTGCTGATGAATGCCGGAGATTTCTGTGCCTTCTCTGAGCACTTCACACGCGGAAGTCTGGTTCTAGAGAGTTCTTTTTTTGTTTGTTTGTTTGTTTTGAGATGGAGTTTCACTCTTGTGGCCCAGGCAGGAGTGCAATGGCAAGATCTTGGCTCACTGCAACCTCTGCCTCCTGGGTTCAAGCCATTCTCCTACCTCAGCCTCCCGAGTAGCTGAGACTATGGCATGGGCCACCACGCCCAGCTAATTTTTGTATTTTTAGTAGAGACGGAGTTTCACCATGTAGGCCAGGATGGTCTCAATCTCTTGACCTTGTGATCCACCCACCTTGGCCTTCCAAAGTGTTAGGATTACAGGCGTGAGCCACCACGCCCAGCCTAGAGAGTTCATTTTTGAAGGCTTTTGAAATTATGTAAATGTTCTTCTTTTAAAACCATATACTCATTTTAATAGGGTGCATGCCTCCAGGAGACAAATATTGTGTTTTTAAAAAATTTAATGATAATATTCTACTGCTAAACACAGCCTTGTAGACTAGAAATTACAAGAAACCGTTTCTGTTTCTGTCTCTATCTCTTCTCATTCTATGAATTTATTTATTTATAATCTGTTTATTATAATGTTTATCTCAGAGAGAGATTAGGAACTTTAGCCAATGTTTTTTGAACATGCAGAAAGTCCCTGTTGTAAGATTTAGAAGGAATGAAAATGACATTAATATATTACAAATAATCAAAACGTAGAAGCAAAAGAGATGACTGAGTTCCAGATGTTTCCATTACTCTTTAATTTTTTTTTAATAAACTTCTAGACATTTTCTTTCTTGAGATAGAATCTTTCCATTAGGATGGTAATTTGCAAAGCAGAATCTTTGGGTTTCCTCAGGTTAGCTTGTTTTTCTTCTTTTTAAATAGAAAAAAGTCCTGTGAACAGGTTATTTAAGGGGCCGTTTATCATTTGCAGAACATGCAGTCGACACAGGAAGGGGATCGTGCCCATCACATGTGTTTGGTCTTGCCAACAGAAAAGACCCCCTAAGACTTCTATCACAAGTCTGGGTCTGAGATCAGTTTCACAACTTGCTTTGAATTCATATGAGTCCTGACTGCTAAATTTGCAAATGCTTCCACATAAAGGTTATGCACCCACTGTACACGCAGCAGCTATTCAAAAAGATAGCCATATTGGTTGCTAGGAGATAGAGGGATCCTCTCAGAGAAAAATCAGTCCTGACAAAAAAAAAATTTTTTTTACATAAAGACCTTTTAAATATAAATACCTTTGACAGCAGCTATTATTATTCACTGAGTTCCTTCACATCTGAATAAATGGCAGAAAAATGATGATATTATTCATATGCCATTATACACTAAAGTGTTAAAATAGAAGAGTCTTATTTCCTTCTCTCACTCTTGCTCTCTCTCCTTCCTTTGTTATTGCTAAAGAGAAAGGAGAAAGCTGGTTTTTTGTTTCTTTCAATTGAATTTCTCTGCTTTCCTTTTTAGATTCCTAGTATAACAGACACCTCTCAAAACCCGAGGCCAAAGATTTGGATTATTGCATTTTTCCTTCCAGATCCAAATGCCTTTTTTAAAAGCATGGTCGAAATGGAGAAGAGAGAAGCACCAGCAAAACTGATAAGAGTGCAACCAACTGCTCCCCACGGTTAGTTCAGGAAAGCAGGTGGGAGGCTGTGCTCCTTGAAAGCAACCATCCATCCAATTTTATTTCAATAATGTTTGCAATTTTCTTCCTACTGGGTTGACTGGAGGCACAGCTGCCCTATATGTGGGTGCATGTGCTCAGCTTTTGCTAGAAATGACCTAACAAATA
This sequence comes from Pan troglodytes, assembly GCF_028858775.2. NCBI lineage: Eukaryota > Metazoa > Chordata > Mammalia > Primates > Hominidae > Pan > Pan troglodytes. The sequence continues at coordinate 112,284,326 of NC_072412.2, read as the reverse complement.
AAACATGAAACAAGTAATATACTTGCTGTTTATAAATTGTGTTGTGGATAAATGAAGCAGCAATGGGTCCTAATTCAGTGTGCCCTGCCTGCCCATTGAGGACTTGAGAAGCTCACAGCTGAGGCTCACAAAGGCACGCTGTGGCCACAATGTGGGGGCGGTGTCCATCCGTGCCTCCCTAGAGCCTGGAGACATGCAGCTCCAAGGCTCACAATAGGAGATCACTGTTGAAACACATTCATTACCATGAGAATGGCCACCCCAGACTCCAAGTGTATTATTTTTGTTGATATTGTGAATACAGTACAAAGTTTCTCAAGATTTTTTTTTTTTGTAGCGTGCCTTAAAAATCAGACTGAGACATGTTTCCTTATCCAAATATTGACAGGCATCTCTCGGTTTATTTAGCATTTTCCTGTGAAAGGCTCAGTATGGTAATGTCCCTTCATTCCCTTTCACACATTTGTCCTGACTCTTGGCACCAGGAAGTTCTTATTGTTCTGCTTAATGCTTACTGGCCCAGTGACATTTTTTTTCCCTGGTTAGTGACAGACATGGTATGTTTCCTTCCTCAAAGTTCCCATGAGAGTTTCTCGTACTATGTTCTACATACACCAAAAAAGGCAACATATCTGTAAGTTCTCCTGTTTCTGGTGATTTCCTACTTGCCTTTTTTGTCTGAAACACCCCAGCCAAAGCCATGGCTAATTGTATAAATGTCAAATGAAAAAGCCCCTCAAAATTCCACACACTCCCTATAAACTCATGGCATGTGAATCTACTACCGACTTGTGGCAGCATCCCTTCGAGAATAAGGAGGTTACATTCTGCCTCCTGATAATTATCAAAGCTCCAGGGGCTTACTTGAATAGACAGCTTTTTAGGTGTTCCTGATAACTCTAATTTTTAAATGCAATTCCTCAATTGTATGATTTACTAGTCACATAGCATTCTCTCTGATTGTGATGACTAATTATTTCAGATCACAGGCACTTTTTGCTAGAGCGGAACTCATTCATTCATTTCTACATTGAAATAAGAAATAAACACCAATGGCACTAACAGTAAACTTCCAGAACTCAAAGCCCCACCCACAGTGAACATGGACACCACCTGTCCAAGCCCAGAGTAGGAGAGTCAGGGCACCATCTCTGTTTTGCTTCTTCTATCAGTTCTCCTACTTTCCCTAGTGGACCCAGCTGTTCCTAAACCTGTCAGGTGGAGGAAACTGTGGCAGGGCATCCTGCTTTACGTTCTGAGTGGGAGGGAGTTGTTGGGGAGACTGACTTACCCATCCCAGAAGACACATAGGTGGATCCTTCACTTCATGGCTTCTTTTTAGTTTCTTTTTTTTTTTTTTCTCAAAAATATCAGCTCTGTTTTTGGTAGCAGGGTTTTTTTTCTTTTCTGTTCTTTTTTTATTTTTTTGAGACAGGGTCTTGCTCTGTCACCCAGGCTGGGATGCAGTGTTGTGATCATCGCTCACTGCAGCCTCGACCTCCCCAGCTCAAGCCATCCTCCCACCTCAGCCTCCTGAGTAGCTAGGACTATAGGCACACACCACCACACTCAGCTAATTTTTGTATTCTTAGTAGAGATGGGGTTTTGCCATTTTTCCCAGGCCTTGAACTCCTAGGCTGAAGCTATTTGCCTGCCTTGGCCTCCCAAAGTTCTGGGATTACAGGCATGAGCCACTGCACCCAGCCCTGGAAGCATTTTGATGAGAGAAAATTCCTGGGGGTGCAGGCTTGGACCACTAAGGATTCTGAGCATGATGATAGAACCAGAGGTATGGTTCAGAGACTTGCCAGGTCCAAAGGGCCATGAGCAATTCAACCTAGGTTCAAGACCACACTGGTTCACATGGACTTCGGAGGCAACCCCCAAGAAGCAGTGGTGCCTGGGCTCAGCACCCAGCAAGGCTCCAGGCCTAGGGAAATGTGGCTGGGGGCTGCACGGACAGGCTACACTGAGGATATAGGCGTATCATAAAAGCATAAGGGAATGACTTGTAGTGTTGTCCAACATCAGCGGCAACCCTCAACCTGCCTTCACTGCCTCCCACCTCCTCCCATCCAGATCCAAGCCATCGAGAGCCTGTCTTCTCTAAATGGTAAACCAGCTGCATTGTACTCCAGGGTGCAAGTGTCCAAGGCACGATGCAGTCATCCTACTTTTTTCCTACGTTCTTTTGCAAATTACACTCCAGGTATGATTTATTTCTGGTTCATTTCCTGTGACTCAGTTACACAGGATGCAAAATTATGATAATAATAATGCTTGTCTCCAGATAATGAATAAGGGGTTCACATTTCTCATCGCAGGGATGTTATACAAATGTGCAGTATCATTACAGCTAAAATCCATGACTAAAGAAATTAAATTTCCTGGAATGTTTTATATCTAACAAGAATGTTTGTAATCCTCCATATTCACTGCTAAATGAGGTAGACTAGAAAAAAAGAATATATTTTAAAAGGAAGGAATGGGCTCAATGGGAAAAATTAACAAATGGGAAAATTGCAGCCCTGCGTTTTATACTTTATGGACAAAAGGGGGCTTGGTAAACATGCAACAGGAAACCCTGTTTGATTTCTGCAAGGAAAATTTAACTAGCAACAGACTCATGCAGAATCTTCAAAGGAGCAGTTTCTCTACTTGTTTACTTTTTGATATGCAGCTTAAAAAGAATGCTATGCTTCACTTTAGAAAGAAATGATATCATGAATACTTTACTCAGCTCTGCAAACAACTAAATACATAGCTAGATATATAGCAAATGAAAGGTTTTGCCATTAAAAAAAAAAGCTGGAAAGAAAAGATATACAAAATGTTGGGGTTGGGGGTGAGAGGGTGACATTTTCCAAATTTAGTTCCCTTCATTGTTTCATAAACACATGAGACTAAAATTCAGGCAATTTTTTGTATGTCAATCAAATGTCATTTGTCAACAGAACCTATTGGCTTCCATCTCCCTTTTTGTTATGAGGTACCAGCTTCTGACTTTGTGAAATCAGAACAAACAGAAAATCAGTGTCTAAAAATCCCATACACTTATGGAATCGGGCACATCAATTTAGAGGTATTTCCTCCACACAGCTAGTCAGTGGGGTTGCTCAGGCTATCAGCCCAACCATCCTGCCTCATCTTCATCAGAGCCCAGAGCCGAATACAAATTCCCCGTTGAGCCTTTACTTGTAGAACTGCTAGAACCACAACATCCCAGCCCACTGCTGTACTTGCTGACAGATGAAGAGGTGATGGTGAGGTAGAGTGCAGCGGACAGAGTTTGCTCAAAACTACACCTCACACCATCAGCTCTCTTACTTGTCACAATCACCTCTCACCTTTCTAGCTGGGAAATGGCTTCCCCAGAGCAGTTCCTGGTCATGAAGCCACGCTCCCAGTCCATCTGCCTTTATCTTCGCTGGACCTCATGCAGGTGAAGTGCTGTTTGCTGTTTGTTTGTACCAGACCCTACACATGAAGAGGCTCATTGCCTGACCAGCCAGTGCTGAAGGGGGCTGTGCATACCTCAACTTCCCTGGCCACATAAATCATGCAGGATCATGAGGTTAAGCACCTCCACCTCCCATGACCTCACACTCTTCCCTCTCTGTTACCTCCAAAAGTAGTTCCTGGGTCCTCGGACAGATGTCTCCTTCCTAAGATCTGCCAACATGGATAGCACCTAGCTTATTCTTTACAACTCCCATTGCATTGACCTTTACAGACAGATCAGGAGCTTCCTAAGTGAGTCTCAATGTCTGGAACACTCTGTGATGCACTTACTTAATTGCAATAAAGCTTTCACCTCTATAATCAAATCAAAACAAGGTTTGCTCAGGACTTACCTTGGAAGGATAGGCTGGGGAAGCTAAAGAAAAGAGGTGAAACAATATATTTTAACACATTCAACTTGAAGTAATATCCAGTTCATTACATTTTGTTTGTTTGTTTTTGTTTTTGTTTTTTTTGGGACAGAGTCTCCCTCTGTCACCCAGGCTGGAGTGCAGTGGTGTGATCTCGGCTCACTGCAAGCTCCACCTCCTGGGTTCAAGCAATTCTCCTGCGTCAGCTTCCCAAGTAGCTGGGATTACAGGTGTGCACCACCATGCCCAGCTAATTTTTGTGTTTTTAGTAGAGACGGGGTTTCACCATGTTGGCCAGGCTGGTCTTGAACTCCTGACCTCAGGTGATCCGCCTGCCTCAGCCTCCCAAAGTGCTGGGATTACAGGCGTGAGCCACTGTGCCCAGCCCCAGTTCATTACATTTTGTATTGTATTATTATAATATATTTCAAACCTATAGAAAAGGCAATGTAACACCAAAATGTAACACCCAACTGTAGAGGTTAAACAAATATTATCATTTTGCAGTATTTGCTTCAGATCTTTTATTTTTAAGAGATTAAACTAAACATTATAAACTAAAGCAATGACCTTCCTTTCTGTTATTTATTTCTCTCTCCCCAGAGGCATCTTATAATCTGAAAGTGGTGTGTAACATTCTCAGACTTGTTTTGGTACTTCACTTGCATAAGAAACTCTTTTTATGGAATGAGTGCAGTATACACATCATGGAAAAGTAATTTAGTTCTGTCTTAATTCTTCACTAATTTCCACTAAAAGAAATATAGAACAGATTCAGAAAACTGATGTGTATGAAGTCTATACGCTATTGCTTCTGTGTTACAAATTTACACTACTGTTTTATGCTGTTTAGTTGCTTTGTAGCTTGCCTTTTACACTTAATTACATTTTTTAGTTTGATCCATGCTGATCTAGTTCTACATATGCTACATACTATTTATTGTATTATGGGATTAAATCGGGGTTTTTTTGGCCATTACACTAAAAAGTTATGTTTAAGTTGCTTCTACTTTTTACTACTATATACGATGCTGCAATGATCATCATTTTGCATAATCTTCTTGTGCATTTGTGTAAAAGTTTCTCTAGAACAGACACCGATATGGTTTGGCTCTGTGTCCCCACCCAAATCTCATCTTGTAGCTCCCATAATTCCCACGTGTGGTGGGAGGGACCCAGTGGGAGGTGATTGGATTATGGGGGTGGGTCTTTCCTGTGCTGTTCTTGTGATAGTGAATAAGCCTCATGAGATCTGACAGTATTATAAGGGGGAGTTTCCCTGCACAAGTTCTCTTTGCCTGCTGCCATCCACCTAAGATGTGACTTGCTCCTTCTTGCCTTCTGCCATGATTGTGAGGCCTCCCCAGCCACGTGGAACTGTGAGTCCAATTAAACCTCTTTATTTTGGAAATCGCCCAGTCCTGGGTATGTCTTTATCAGCAGTGTAAAAATGGATTAATACAGACACCTAGAAGTGAAGTTACTGAATCAAAGGTATAGGTAACTTCAACTTTATTCAATATTATTTAGTTTCTCTTTAAAGAGGTGGTACTACTTTGCAATTTTACCAGGGATGTATATATATTCCTGTTTGCCTACCTCCTCATCTGCCAACAGAATAAATGTGAAGCTATTATGTTATTTTGCATCTCTCTAAAGACTAGTATGGTTGAACAGTTCTTGGCTTTTGGTTCCTTCTTTTATACTATTTGCCATTTTCTCCCGTTGGGTATTTAAATTTTTCTTATTCATTTTTAAGAGTTCTTTATTTATTCTAAATACAAATCTTTGCTCTATAAATTGCAAATCTATTTTACCACTCTGATTATCTAATTAATATTAAGAAAAACCAGTGCTTAGTATAGAGTTGCAATATGAATAACAGATAACTTATAAAAATGTAAAAATATTTCTTCTTTGGGTAAAGAATTTTTTTCTTTTCAAAGCTGAGCATAAGGCTACTAATGTTTATCTGAAACATTATATTGTATATACTTCTGAATATTTTCAAAAGTCTTTAATGTTCACATCTTGGCATCTTACTACTATTTACAAATACTGCTAAAATTGATTTATACAATAAAAAGCAGATTCCAAGTCTGTTAAGTCTGAGTTTGAAATATCATAGAATGTCAGTGGGATATTCTTCAGCAACTACTTATCTCAGAAATCATTTTATAAAATAAATTCTGTCCTTGGTGACATAATTTTTTCTATGCCTATAGTACCATGGAGAGCTTCATGAGAGATAAATGTATATCTGTGTACATATGTGTATATTTGTATATGTCCAGAGAGTATCTTTATTTTAATCTTACACTCCAATTGATAAATTAAACTTTGAGGAAACTCTTTTTATGGAATGAGTGCAGTATACACATCATGGAAAAGTAATTTAGTTCTGTCTTAATTCTCCACTAATTTCCACTAAAATAAATATAGAACAGATTCAGAAAACTGATGCTGAGGACAGACTTAGTGAATCTGTTGAGCCTGTGGCTGGAAGTCTAAAATATTATTTTGAATTAACCCATTAACTCATTAGAGATAATTCTATCCAGATTTTAGTCTGTATTTATTCAACAGATTTATTGTCTGTTTTTCTTTCTCCGAAATGGGACCCATTACGTCTCTTTAAACAGTGTCTTCCATATATTTTACCATTTTTATTTTTCAGAGTACCTCATATACTAATTATTGAGTTGTGTATCGTGTAGTCCTAGTTACAAAGCCCAGGTTTACTGTATGTCCATTTTAGTGAGCAAGTTTGTACATATGCACACATATACATTGTGTCAAAATGGCCTTTTAAAAAGATGGCGATTATACTTTCAGAAGTACCATACTCCTTTACACACTACTATAGATTTATAAGGATTTCCAACCTGAAATTGAATTTCCCCTTATGACTGGATGTACTACAACCAGTCACAGGCCACAAAGCACCCTACCTCATCTCTTAGTTCATTTGCAGCAGCAGAAGGGCTAGATGGTCTTTACTTTTCAAAGCAACAGTAACAAAATGAGGAACTGAGCCTCCGTTTTATACTTGGACAATCTCGGGTTGGGATCTTGCCTGTGTAACTCAGTTGGGATTTTCATAGAACCACTTAGTAATTGTTAATCCATGTGATAAACTTAGAGTACCGATTTTAGAAGATTGTTTTGGGATGAACTGTACTGGCTAAAAGCAACATAGACTAAGTACTGATAGGGCTGTCAATCACATCTCCCCCAAACCTCCATCAATGTGATGGCCAGGAACTTGTGTGGGCCACAGACTCAAACCTGAACTTCTGCCGAAAATATCAAGAAGGAGAAGCCCTCTATTTACTGAAGTCTCTGACTGTAATAACTGAGTGAATTGATATCTTCCACAGCCACTGTAGCACCACAAAAGGAAGGCTTGTCCAGGAATTAAACCAACACAAGGAAAGCCCAGACAGAGAGGGAAGGATGGGCTCATGATGTTTGAACCTCTGATCTGTCTATGCCTTGAGCCAGCCACACTGCAGGATGCTGTTGCTCCAGCAATTAAATGTCCTATTTTTGTTTAGGCTTGGGTTTCTGTCCTCTTTTGGGTTTCTGACGTCCACAATGCCATCCTAACGTAACTTACATTGACCAGTTCTCATCATCTCCACTAGAAGCCAGGCATTAATCAGCTCCTACCAACTCCACCGGATGCCAGATGAGTCCTGTGAATTCTAAATGGGGAGATGATTATCTGCCAAAACACAGGACTTTATAACATCTGCAGTCAAATTTTGACGTCCTCACAGCCTCACATGTGCACCAATTCCAAAATTTTTCCTAAGCATGACCAGTTAGCTCACTCTATACACTGTAATATATCTCAAGGAATCAGATCTTCCAATGTGTAACAATAGGTAACATTTTATTGAGCCAGATAGTCTACAAAGGTTTTTCTATGCTTTACCTGATCCTGCATTTCCCGTTTCTGTGTGTGAACCGATGCGTGGGTAGACAGTTATCTCTCTCCTTTCAATATGAGGAAACTGAAGCTCAAAGAGGCCAAGAACACAAAGCAATGGTTCTTGAGTCATCTGACCACCTGCATTTTTTATTATATTGGTTTGAATCCTAAGAAATTGCCATTTTTTAGGTCAAATCATTAAGTTCATATGATTTTCCCTCCACAGTGTTGTCTAACTCAGGAACATTTTAGTAATAAGTGACACACACTGACACAAACTAGCCTAAACAAAAATAAGACATTTAATTGCTGGAGCAACAGCATCCTGCAGTGTGGCTGGCTCAAGGCATAGACAGATCAGAGGTTCAAACATCATGAGCCCATCCTTCCCTCTTTGTCTGGGCTTTCCTTGTGTTGGTTTAATTCCTGGACAAGCCTTCCTTTTGTGGTGCTACAGTGGCTGCTGGAAGATATCAATTCACTCAGTTATTACAGTCAGAGACTTCAGTAAATAGAGGGCTTCTCCTTCTTGATATCTTCGGCAGAAGTTCAGGTTTGAGTCTGTGGCCCACACAAGTCCCTGGCCATCACATTGATGGAGGCTTGGGGGACATGCGATTGACAGCCCTATCAGTAATAGGAGGGGAAGTTTCCAAAATTAAAGGAGAGTTCTGTTTCCAGAACAAAGGTGAACAGGAGCTGCTCGGGCAAAAATAGCACGTGGTCTGCTGCACATGAAACACCCAAATCTATAGAAAATCTAATGCTCTCCCCAATGCTACAGTTACACTTGATTACAGAGAAAATAGACGCAGCATAATAAATAATAAGACAGAGGGAAGTTAATGAGGTAAAGACCAAGTTAATGATAAACCCAACAATGAACAATCTGGTTAACTACACATTAGAATTGATTTCCTTCTAAAGTTTAAGAAACTTGTTCCCTTAATATTGATGATATTTTGTCCACAAAGTTTTAAAAGTTCAAGTTCATCTCTCAATTTCTTACAATGACATTGGAAAATTAAATAATATTCATCCACTGAACCAAAGCCCATTGTGTAACTCAGGTTTATATTTGCATATTTCTGCTGCCTCCATTGCCCCAAATTTCAGTCAAGCAGGAAACAGAACAGATTTCCGGTCAGAATCAAGCAAACTACATACATCTACCCTACAAATTATATTGGCAAAAATAAATAAGAAGGGACTTATTGTGGCCATCTGTAAGATGACTTCAATAACTAGTAAGGCAGAGAGTTGAATTTTTACAATGTGCTGTTGGGAACCATATGAAATCCTTTATAAACCAAAATTTATATTTAGACTTGGAAGAGCAAAAATGAGTCCAGACTTCTTTGATAACCTCACTTGTCAATGAATAAAGGGTTGACCCTTTACCCCAACATATATATTATTTTTAAAAATAAGTCTTCTAAATATGCATACCATTTGCTAATATATCTTAAGGCACAATATACAGATAAGGAATCATTGCTAATAATAGTGAATGTCTTTTATTATGTATGCATTATATAATATTATATATGGGATGAGAAGTAAAGAAAAGGGATGGAGGAAAGGAGAGATTGGGAGAGATTTTTCCTTGTTTGAATTTTGGAGGATCAAACTCTTGGTCTTGAATAGGTGATCATTATTACTAGTATTGTTGTTTTTTCTTTAATAATATGACTGATGAAGAGCTCCGTAATAGAAAAATGGCTTACTTGGCAGCTTGCTTGTGTTTGCATTATTACTATTAGCTTCATTCATTGGTTTCTTTTCAGAAAACTTTAAATCCTTTTACGGAGCGTTAATTTAAAATAGATAATATCTGCAGAACCCAGCACACTCGAGCTGTAATGAACAGCAACCTTCTGGAAAGGAGCCAGGCTGCATGGGCCTCGCCTGCCCCACACCTCAGGCACTGCGCATGGAAACCATGCACCATCCGGTGCAAGCAAAGGGAGCGCACGGTGTCAACAGATATGCTTCACATTTCGTATGCTCGATTTCTCTCATTTTTCAGTGATCTCATGCTTTACCCCACACAACAATAAGCCCTCCGGAGCATCGCTTCAAGCAGACACAGTCCACTGCAGACCACTCGACATGAAGCACACAAGACTTCGGGACAGGGCTGGCCTGAAGCTTCGTGGTCCCTGTAGAAGAAAATTATGCTGTCACTGTGTAAAACAAAACAGTACGATGGTGACACAGTAGGAAAGCAAAAGAGAAAATTTCAGTACTAGAAAGCTTACTGATTTGTTTCAGATTGAATTATTAATACTCATATGATACACCTAGAAAAAATAGTATCCAAGAGTAATAGTCCTATGCCTTAACAACTATCTTTTAAAAATAATTTTAGAAGTATTTTTGCAGAATATTTTAACTGAATTTGCTATTTTCATTCCAAAATTTGTCGTTTCTTTGATCAATGACTAATTACGTAGAGCAAAGTTCTTCATTTAAATGCTATGATATCTGATCTTGCTAAAAATACACCAGAAAAAAAAAATGCTGGGCATCTTTCATTTTTTATTTTTCATAAACCTTTCAAAGTATTAATATAACTTCTGATGAGTATTCTTTCAGAAAGAAGGAATTATATAGTGCAGACCATATAATTACTAAGATGAAAGATGAAAATTACTAGTAATAGTAATGAAATAGTAAGCATTGTATTTGTGTGAAAATTAGTAATTTCATCTTACTAAGTAATTTCAACTGTATTATGATAAAGCTTTAACATCTCCATGTTTCATGGAGGACAAAATGAAGCAATTTCCATTAATGAATCAAGATACATTTCCCATTTTAAAACACAAATGGAGTAAACTGTTGGTAATTAGACTCAAAACTATTCAATCAATTCCTATTTTTGTTAAATAATAACACATTTAGGGAGAGTTAAGAATCTAACTGCTTCTATTCTTTTTACAATGGCTCCTGAAATCTCAAAAGCATTTCAAAACGTCTACTTTACCTCCCTAAAGATGGGTATAACTCACTGTCTTATGAAGAGAAGTATTTTTTTTTAATTTGTATCTAATGTCCTTGAGAAATAGAATAGCCGCAAATTATTACAGCTTCTAGCATTTCAAGACACTCTGCAGAATAACTGCAAAAAATATCAAGATTCAGAAAAAATTATGAATGACTCAGTTTGATTTTCAGCTGATTCAAAATCTTGATAGTATTTAAGTTTACAGATTATTTAATTAGCATTAGGCAAAAAAAAAGAGACATTACCTCGCCATGTTTCTGTTTTTCCTACTAAAAGATACTATGTAAAAACAGCATAGTAAGCACTGAAGAGTTTTAAATACATTTGCAAAACCTTTTTATTTCAACTATGTTGAATTTTAAGAAAAATGTATAGTTTGTATAGTTTGAATATCTGCAATAATAGTGTTTTCTGTGCAAAAAGAACAAATGTAGAGTGCAGCTGACAGATTAAGTTCTATTTCAGGGTTCAGTTACAAGTAAAGAAACAGAGGAAAAGGAAAGAAAGGTAAAATTACAGAATGATCGTGTGTTCCAAAGAAATCCATCATCCAGCGTTTTCTGCAGGATATCAGTTGATAGGATCAAAAGATAAAAGCCTCATTTGACAATTAAATCTCCGAAATAGGAAAACATTTTAAGTGCCAGGCAGAATCCAGTTTATAAATGCTCAGATGTGCTCCAGATTCTGTCCTCAGGACATCTAAGTTATGTGTTCTTCTAAGGGGAATCTTAAAAGGAATAGTTATTGAAATGATATTATACTGAATTTTTCCAGACTTTCATTATACACACTAGATTCTCCTGTGGATTATGTTCCCACACTCAACTGACTGCTTAACGCTGGTCCTACAGTTTTCTTGTCCTGACATCTAAGTTGCCTTAATTGTAAAATGGCTTTCATTTGTTTTTTTATGTCAAATTCAAATGTGAATAGTCTTCCAGTATTTGCCTGCCTTTTACTAAATAATAGAGACCCTGCTTGGCAAAAGGACTGTTAATTATATTGTAAGAAAAATAGCTGAAGAACTTGCAAATAGAAATGAAAAGACTTAAGGAGAACGTTATGGTTATGTTGAAATACTTGAAGGATTGTCAAATGAAAGAGACACTTATATTTATCTTGTTAACTCCAGAGAGGTTGACTGTGACTAATGGATGACAATTTTTAAAAGTAGTTTTTAGTCCAAAAGAAGGGAAAAGACTTGCATGGTAATGGTAGCCCAGGAGTAGATGGGGTGGTCCGGTAAAAAATTAAGCAGAGATTGGTTATTTATGGAAGAAAAATAATGCAGAAATCTCTCAACTGTGAAGAAGTTAATGAATCTAGATAGTTGCTAAGGAAACTTTCAACTCCAAGAGTCTTTGATTCAGTGGTTTTCTTCCAGTCCCTCGTCCCATTTACCTCCGCCTGATGCCATCTTCCATCATACCCTTATCAGATAAACTGTCTTGTAGAGTACTTTTTCTTCCTGTTTATTAACCCTCAAGTTGTCTTTATTTCAGACTCTAATACTCTCCAAACTACATGATCACAAGCAAATTTCTTAACTGTTGAGCTCTGCAATATCCTGTCTACTCATGTAAAGCATTTAGCACAACTCCTGGCACCTGGCAATTACTAATTGTTTGCCATTATTAGCCATTATTATTTGTACCCCGACTCTCAAATCAGCCTCTCCAATGAGGCATCCACCCACTAATCAGACCCAGATTTGGTCGATCACTTAAGAAATTTCTCTCACTCTCAGGCATGCAGTTATTTTCAGCTGCTTTGAATTTGCTTGGAGACATTTGGAGAGAGTAGTGAAATTGCACTACAGTAGAAGAATCAGGATCCTCGGACGAGAATTGCTCCCTTTAAATGCAGAGGTCTACTGATGTAGCTCAGTCTAGAACTCTTCAGAGATACAAAATGCCCACTTGGAAAAAGAGAACATTGGGTCTTCTGTGGATGGCCCAGGCTTCGGCTATGTTTATGGCTTTCAGTCAGATCAAAACATGGCACAAACACTGGGAGATTCCTCCCTGGAAAATAAAAGGAACATTAAACCCAGGTCGAAGACATTCAACGAAATAACCAACTCGTACTCCTCAAAATTGTCAGGGACATGAAGGGCAAGAAAAGTGAGGAATGGCTACAGTTTGGAGGAAATTAATGAGACAAGACAATTAAACTTGATATGGGATCCTGAAATGGATCCTGGAACGGAAAACAGACAGTTTGAATACTTGGCAAAATTCTAATGTGGCCTGTAATTTAGCCAATAGCCTCATATCCTCATTCACTTCCTCAGTTTGCTACTTGTACTATGGTTATATAAGGTGTGAACATAGAGGAAGCTGGGTGAGGAGCACAGAAAACTCTCTGCACAATGTTTATAAATTTTTGTAAATAAAATTATTTTTCTATAAAAGTTTAAAATGCAAAATATAATTTTTTTGAATCTGTTTATTAATTTTTACAAGACTGACAGATACAATTTTATGTACTTATCATGTGCAACATGATATTTTGAAGTATATATACATTGTGGAATAGTTAAATCTAGTTAATTAACATATACATTATGTCACACAGCTATTTTTTGGTGAGAGTATTTAACATCCACTCATTGCATTTTTAAAGAATACAATATACAAGGTGGCTGTAGCTAAATTATAATATTTTTACATTTTAAATAATATGTTAAAATATTTAAAAATATTTTAAAGAGCAATATCATCACAAGTACTAATTATTCCTGTGCACGTCTCCCACCCCGTGAAACACAGATACATACGTACACACAGCACTGAAAGGAAGAAAAAGCAAATTTTTAAACATTTTACATCAATTGCTATGGACTGAACTGTGCTTCTTCCTCAAAATTCATATGTTGAAGCCCTACCTCCTGTTGGGACTGTATTTGGAGATAGGACCTTTAAGAGGTCATGTGGCCTCGCCCTTATGACTTCATTTGACCGTAATTACCTCCTAAGAGAGGCAGCACGTCTCTTCTACCCGCTTCTCACACGGGGACACAGTGAGAAGGCAGCCATCTGCCCACCGTGAAGAGCGCCCTCACCGGATCCAGACCATGCTGGCACCTAGATCTTGGACTTCCAGCCTCCAGAACTGTGAGAAAATAAATTTTTGTTGTTTAAGCCACCCAGTCTGTGGTCTTCTGTGATGGCAGCTTAAGCAGACCAATACCTCAATGTATCAGTTTTCTACTGCTGCCATCACAAATTACTACAAATTCAGGGACTTCAAACAACACACATTTATTATATGACACTCCTGGAGGTCAGAAGTTTGACACAGGCCTCCCTGAGTTAACATCCAGTGTCAGCAGGACCATGTTTCTTTCTAGAGGCTCAGGCAAACAAGCCATTTCCCCACCTTTTCCACCTTCTAGAAACACTCTGCATTCCTTGGTTCATGATCCCCTTCCTCCACCTTCAAAGCCAGCAACAACAAATCTCTCCCCGGCCCTGCTCCCATTGTCATGTCTCTCTGTGACCACAGAGGGAAAGGTCATGCCCTTGGACACACTCATGTATCTAGATGGGCTCACCCTGATAATCTAGAATGGTTTTCCAATTTCAAGGATCATACCTGTAATGGTTAATATCCAGTATCAACTTGATTGGATTGAAGGATACAAAGTATTGTTCCTGGGTGTGTCTGTGAGGGTGTCGCCAAAGGAGATTAACATTTGATCAGTGGACTGGGAGAGGCAGATCCACTCTCAGTCTGGGTGGGCACCATCTAATCAGCTGTCAGTGCGGGTAGAATAAAGCAGGTAGAAGAATGTGGAAGGACTAGACTGGCTAGGCCTTCTGGCCTCCATCTTTCTCCTGTGCTGGATGCTTCCTGCCCTTGAGCATCAGACTCCAAGTTCTTCATCTTTTGGACACTTGGACTTACACCAGTGGTTTGCCAGGGGCTCTCAGGCCTTCAGCCACAGACCGTAGGCTGCACTGTCGGCTTCCCTACTTTTGAGGGTTTAGGACTCGGACTGGCTTCTGGGCTCCTCAGCTTACAGATTGTAGGACTTCACCTTGTGATCGTGTGAGTCAATTTTCCTAATGAACTCCCCTTCATATATTCATCTTTCCTATTAGTTCTGTCCCTTTAGGGAGCCCTAATACAGTACCCTTAATTTTATCTGCAAAGGCCCTCTTGCTGTGCACGGTGGGTAACACGCATGTTCCAGGAGTTTTGCTGTGGCCATCATTGGGGCCACTCTCTGACTGCCACTATTAATCTCCATTGACACAGAAACCTGTTGGGATTCAAACTTACACGAGTATCAGATACAAAGTCACTTAGATCAAATAAAGGTGATTAGGAACTAACTTGTAACTTCCCTGGAAGATGAGCACAGAACAGTGCAGCTAGGAATGCCTGAAAGATATACTCTAGCTTGGCAGATGAGGCTGGAGAAAGAAAGAACAGAAAACAGAAAAGCTGGTGTTTGTTCACATATCACACGGGCAGGATTTGAGCTGCTGATGACATGGAAGGAAGAGAGAAAACAGAAATCAAGCAATATGTGCCTTTTTCCTTTGGAGTAAGCTCCTTAACTTGGACGTATAAGGCCTTTGCTTTGAAGCTGTGGAGAAGATATAACTATGAAGATAAAAATACACACTCACCTAGAAAACTAAAAGTTTAAACTAGCTTGTAAGCTAGTTTAAACTCACTTTTTCATCAAAAAGGTCATTTCAGTCATAAAGGAAAAGCAAACATAGACATATCAGGGCAACACAAATAACAAAAATTTCTCCAGGAATAAAGCAACTAGAAAATATAAGGGAAGGAAAATTGCATTCACCCGAATAACTCTAATCATGAGGTAACTAAGAATTCACTTAGTGAACAATAAAGAAAACTATAAAAATGATAAAATTCTACCGAGGGACATGGAGAAGAAAGCCTTCACTGCACAGAGATCTACGTTATCCTTGGGGAAGAATGTTCTGGTTTGTAGCTGTGAGGAGGAAGGGCGGAAGCACAGCAAGGTATAGAATGGGCAAAGGAAGCTTCCGAAGGGAAAATATTTGAGCTTCATCCATTGGATTCATTGATGGAAAGTCCTATTTAATGTTTTTAATAATATTAGTCTCCACTTATTCCACGTCTAGTACTTTGCACGGAGCTTGCATAACTGTTTCCTTGAGCATAACCTGAGATAAAGTAGCCCACACTTTCACATTTGTAAAGTGTTCATGTATGAATTCCATAAGAATTTAACCCTCAAGAAACAGGAATAATTTGTAAATACGCTCATGATGCCTACTCCAGTCCTTATGTTGATTTACTGATATTGAAACCCTAGTATTCTAAATTATTTGCCACGGAACAACTAGAAATTCATAGAAATTATTTTCTAATTTGAAGGAACTTCTACCCTACAGTTAGCTCCATTTTTAATCAGCACAAGTACTGTAGTATTATATAAAAGGGTGAATGACTGACTCGATTTGTCTTGTTTTTTTAATTTTTTTAAAATGTTCCTCATATGAACTTCATTTTCATCAGATCTCAGCTTCATCAATTCTAAGCACAGTTGCTGTATATTTTAGGTTTCTCCTTCTTAAGTAAACATGTCTAAAACAATAATTGATCGTTTTAAATGACAAATCTTTTGTTTAGAGGTTTCTGAGTTCGCATTTAGAAATTAAACATGTTTAGCAATTTATAATGAAAATCATTAACTCTAGTTATTATAGTATATGAAAAATATATTTAAAAATAAAATATGCAAGAAATAATTTTAATCTTTTTGTAATTTGGAATTTTTCCATATCTGCTTTATCATCTACTGTTTTTAAAAATACATGAATAAATCAAATTAGTTGTAAAAGTGTTCACTTAACTCCCTTAGTATTTAAATTTCTGTCTAGCTGTGTAGATATAATCTAGTAGTCAAATTGTGGCATTATTGTTTCAAATATTTTGTATTATGTTAATTATTTATTAAGCCTGTTCAACTCTTCATCTAGTCTGGAGAGAACTCCACAGGGCGCAGATCATAAAGGAGGCTCAATCATCAAAGCATGTGTAACACTGGGAAATAAAGGGAAGTTAGAAGTGAGAGAACAAATGTCAGTTCCTAGGAAAAGTCAAGAGGTGGGCCCTGATGGCAGGAGTCATTCTCAGCTGACTGCCCCAGGGCCTGGTCATCAAGCCGTCCATTTCCCTGGCAGAACAGAAGGTCTTCAGACCCTTCACAGCCTCTACTACTGAGTATGTAAAATGTGAAAGAAATAAAATCAAAATTGTCCTCCAGTATTGAATGCCATATGACTGAACTAACCCTGTGTGTGATTCGTGGCTTCCTAATAGTTTTGTCGCTGAGCCCTTGTTCTTTTCTGTACGGTAGAGGAGTATGTTAAAGCTGTTTGGGTAGGTCACATCTCTAGACTGTTTTCGCTCCAGGAGAGAGGCAGTGAGGCTTCATCAGGGCTGAGAGCCTGAGTCCAGGAAAAAATGAGATTGTAGTCCAAGTGTGCTTTCAGGCTCTGGGAAGCAACACTGAAAGGCGGAAGCCGTCCTTGTTGAGGAAGGGGTGCGTTCTCCCATACAGCCCTTACAGGGCTCTTCTTCCTCACTCGTGCCGGAGTGACCAGTGTGCTTGAGGCCCGCAGCCCCTTCTCCTGGGCATGGGAGGTGGGGGTGGAAGAGCTTCCACTCCACTAGCTCTTTTCTTTTATTTTCTTTTTTCTTTTTTTAGAGAAACGTTGTGTTTAATGGTAAAGCTTAGCACACTGCAGAACCAGGAATGGCATGGAGTCACAGCAGCATGCACAGGCAGGTGACCCCCACAGAGCCTCACATGACAAAGAGGATGAGGAAGGTGACCATTCAACAGAAGAGCCCCATGGCCTCAGATAGGGCAAAGCCTAGAGTGGCATAGGAGAAGAGCTGCTGCTTGAGAGACAGGTTCCTGGCATAGCCAATGATCAAGCTGCCAAACACTTTTCCAATGCCAGCCCCTGAACCAGCCACACCAACTGTGGCTGCCCCAGCACCAATCAACTTGGCTGCTATGACAATGTCCCGGGAGACAATACTGGTCTGGAACTCCCATCTGGCCACCCGCAGTGGGGAGCTGCTGTAGGAAGGCTGTTTAGGTGAATTCTCTGGGCTATTCAAGAAGGAGGCAGATACAGTCCTGACTAGACCCCAGGTACAACAGAGGTTCCAAGCTGGAGAAATGAGTAATGCCCCGGTGGTCTGCATTGTTTCAGTCTCCCAGCTTTAGCCCTTGGTCTCAGCGCTCCAGCTCTTTTCTTCTGTTTACTTTATTGGGACTTTTGCTGCATGGAGGAAGACGGAAATAAAGCTTCAGAACAATACAGTTGAAACATTGGTTGTGAGACTCTTTGTTCCAACAGTTGTTGGGGGGTTGGCAGGGTGGGTGTCTAATTAAGCCATAGGGGCTTAAATTAGAATTTGAGAAAAAATTTACTCTTTCTCAAAGAAAAGTCACACCTAGATGTCCAAACAGGTGGGCTTATTGGCTTAAAGCAGCGGACCCAGCAGTGGTCAGGAAGGTAGAACAGCCAAAGCACCCATGTCGTAATCCACTTCAGAAAGGAAAACAAACTAGCGTGGTCTGAGGCCAACTGCAAAAAACGACTGTCTCAGAACCCAGGACTGCTATTGATGGGTTGACTCAATAGACATCAGCGCAAATCGTATACAAGAAACCATGAGTGCTGTTAGAAGCAAATGACTGCTTAGAGGAACAGAGGAAGGAAATGCCATTAAGAAGTAATGGATGGGCCAGGCAAGGTGGCTCACACCTGTAATACTAGCTCTTTGGGAGGCTGAGGAGGGAGGGTTTCCTGAGGCCGGGAATTTGAGACCAGCCTAGGCAATATAATGAGAACCCATCTCTTAAAAAAAAAAAAAATTTAATTGGCCCAATGTGGTTGCATGTGTCTGTAGTCCCAGCTACTCAGGAGACTGAGGCAGGAGGGTCACTTGAGTCCAGAAGTTTGAGGCTACAGTGAGCCATGATTGCACCACTGCACTCTAGCCTGGGTGACAGAGTGAGACTCTACGAAAAAGGAGTGAGACTCTGTCTTTAAGGAAGAAAAAAGTAGTAATGAATATACACACAAATATGCAAATCTAAATAAATATATAGGCTCAGTACATAATAGATACAGCTTACTCTCTTGAATGTCTGAACTCGCCACCAAGACTTTGGTTCTCAGCAAAGGTGAGAGTGGGAGAAAGAGGAAGGTGAAGCCTATACAGAGTAACCCTGTGAGTACCTCTTCCTTCACCCTGATCTTTCCAGTAGGCTCCTGGCTCCTTGTCCCCACCTTTCTTCATGTCCTCCTCTCGAAGAAGTCACTCATTAGCACCTGCGTCATCAGAGGACGTTTCCACACAAAATAATGAGTTGCACAGATAACATTAGAGTTTTTGTTGGAATATATTTTTGAAAAATCTAAATGATTCTCTTTTTTTTTCTTAACACCTTTGGTGTTAGGTTTTTGTTTGTTTTGTTTTCCGGAATTACAGAAGAAAAATATTCCCCTGACCTTATGCTCACGCAGAATCAAATAAACTACCTTGAAAACATTTAGGGAAGTTAATTACAGAAAATACTTTTCTTCCTTTCACTGTTGTGCAGCTATGGGTGTAAAACTAGACCATAGAGAAATGGCATGCTTTACCCCAAGGCATGAAACTGTAGTGGGAAGAAGAGAAGGAGGTGGGAAGTGAGGAGATGGAAGGAAAGTTGATGCCCCGAGACTCCCTCTACCTTGTAGGCTGCTCCTCCTGGACACTTTCCTTCAGAAATCACTCCATTTCCACACCAGGTCTTCCGTCCCTAAACCCAGAAGATGATTCCACGGGTGATGGCCCCAGAGCAAGCCCTTCTGAGCCCTCTCCAGTCCCCCATCTGTCCGACTATCCTCTTAATACCCTTTTCATTGAATTCCAGAGGGCTTCAGCCCATAGTAAAATGAAATTACAAGTATTAAACCTTGATCTCTCTTGAATATAATTCATTGCAAACACTTGTGCCCTTAATCCTTAGCACCCAAATAGCATAATTTTTAAAATCCTCTTATTGATACCCTTTTAATTATTACTCCCAGGAGAGGAAAAAAAATCAGCCATGACCCAGCCACCTCTCACCTTGTCTCTTTATTTTTCCTTTTGTTCAACAAGAATCTGGTGGCCTTTTTCTCACATTATCCCATTATGCATGCTCACTGCGAGGTGGCATTCTTGTCTGTATGTGACACAATGTGTCATTGTCCAAAGGCTACCTACATCAGCCTACTCTGGGGAAAAAAGAGCTTTTACCACACACAAAAAATAAATCTGTTCAGATTACCCACTTTAATCATTTGGTTAAGTATAGAGCAATGAGCAACAATACATTTTTTTATTCTTACTAGGGACAGAACGATGTTTAATTAGGCATTTAAAAGCGACTGTTAACTTATACAGACCTCATCACAAATGGTTTTTCAACCAGCTCAGTGATCTGAAACACCAATTAGTTTCAATTCACACTTACTATCTGTCCCTCATTAAACCATTTAGTTCAGAATCTAAATTCTTTTCTATTCAAGAGTGTTGATGTTTTACTTTAGGTAGGAGGAATTTTCTTTTTTTTTTTTTTCTTTTTTTGCCCTTCTAAAAAGGCATTCTGCAAAATGTCTTCCCATATATCTTCTTTTTTAATTAAACAAGCAAGGCAGAGCTTCTTTTCCTGAAAATTCTCTTTGTTGATACTGATGTTCTTAAGTCCGATCTATCCCATCAGGGGCTTCGTGGAGGGCTCTGGTGATTTCTTTTCCAATGCTGCTGGTCCTGTGAGCATTTGCAGCTGCGCCTGTCAAAACCCGGCTCCAATGCTGCCACCTTGATCTCTGGGTAAGGCCTGGCCTCTCTGGGTATCTCTCTTTCAAATGGAGTCACAGCTCATCCTCCTGCAAGGGCTCATGGTCTCCATAGCAGATTTTTTTTTTCTCACTTCAAAGTCTAGCTTTAGGACACAAAAGGTACACAGAAAGAGCATGCAAGGACTATTGGTCAAGGTACTCCAGAGAAACAGAATCCATAGAAGATAGAGAGAAAGAAGCTTTAGGGAATTGGCTTGGTTGTAGAAGTGACAAGTCCAAAATCTGCATCAGCCCCCAAGGCTGGAAATTCAGGGAAGAGTTAAAATGTTGCAACCTTGAGTCCAAATTTTGCAGAGATGCAAGCTGGAAACTCAGGCAGAACTTCTATGTTCAACACTTGAAGAGAATTTTTTTCTTTTTCAAGAAACCTTAGTCTTTTCTCTTAAATCCATTGACTGATTGGATTAGGCCTACCCAAATCACACAGGGTCATCTGCTTTAAGTCTACTGATTTAAATCTTAATCACATCTAAAACACACATCCACAGCAATGTTAGGATTTATATTTGACCAAACGAAACTGGGCTTTATGGCCTAGCCAAGTTGACACATAAAATTACCCATCCTAGGTGGAGGATGTAGCCTGGAATTTCAATAGCAGCTCTGCCACACACTTCCTCCAAGACATTCCTTGGGCCTCAGTCTCCTTATCTATAACATGGTTCCCCAAATTGAATAAATTAGAAGAAATATGACTTTGGGGCAGTCCAAGGATGAGGAGCATTTGGTTAATAAAGTTGGATTTCCTCTTACTGACATGTCACCAATAAAGTACAAAAAGGGCATAAGCCACTCTTTGAGCCAATCACATTTAAATTCAGATAAGTTTCCAGTTAGTCATATTTCACTGTACTCAAACAATCCCTATCTGGCACTAGGGTTCAAGTAGATTCCTGTTGATGTGGGGAAAGCTTTGGTCTTGAGAGTCGATATGGAAATAACATGATAAATTTAATAAGTTAGACCGTTCAAAGTCAAGCAAGATTGTGTTGGACTAGAAAGCTAGTGTATTAATGTGCAATGGAAGTATGGCTGTATAGTGCAGAGAAAACTGTAGTAGAAGTCATGTACCCTACATGTGCAATGCTGAATCAGTCACTTGCCCTCCCTTGACCTCAATTTCCTTTCCAGAAGATAGGAAATTTGGACATAATGACTTTAATGTACCTCCCAATTTCAAATGGGAATCTATTAGGATTCATGTTTTCTTCCTGAATCGTTTATATTCATTAAGAAGTATTTGATATTGGTTAAGTCAAATGTTTTAAGCTTTTGAGCCTATTAAGGCATAAAGGTAATCTGAAACTTCAAGACTAAAAAATTCTATTTTACTGGGCTCTAGGTCACATAGCATAATAACTATTTATATTAGCTACTGCAATGAAATCAGTCAAAAGTTGTATTTTTATATCATCTATTCAAACTTTTTATTCTCAAAAGATCTTATGACTAAATCTTCCTTTAGCGAATTTGGTATCAACTATTCTTTGACAGTGCCTAGGGTGATATTTTATTAGACTGTTCTTTCTACAATTTAATATTGCTCAGTGGAATACACTACTTTGTGGGATTAATGGTCCATGTTATTACATCTTTTTGATCAGTTTAGATCCTTCTCACTATTTTTTACTGCTTGGTCTTTGCTTCCAAACTATAATTTCATTAGAGGATAACAGTTAAAATGGTACTATTTTTAGAAAAAAATTCAATAGTGATACATACCTTGTTAAATGAACAACAAATATTTGTTAAGTGGATAAATAAGTAAATTAATACAAATGTATGAGGAAACTCTCCAAGAACTTCAAAGTGCCTTATATAGGACCTTATACATACAAGGTATATGAAAAATAGGTTTAAAAGATTAGAGAAAATAAATGCAAGACAGAAAAAAAAATATCCAAGTGTTGACTACCCAGCCATATACTCAGCCTTACTTCCATATTTCTCTCACCCTATCCAATGTTCACTCAACACATACTGCTTAAGTATCTACTGTATGTCTGGCACTCTGCTGGCCACGGAAAACACAGCAACGAGCAAAACAGGAATTCCCACCTGATGGAATTTATACCTTCTCATCTCTCTTCTCAAAATCATACAATAGGGGCAGAAGATAGAGACGATACCTTTATAACAAACTAAAAAATTCAAGAGGTTGGTTGTTGTTGTTGTTGTTTAAGTAGTATTATTTATTTGATTTTCAACAAACTGCTCAATGAACACTTCAGTTGCCAGGCCGCCATGCTTTCCTTTGAAATACAGAGCCTAAACCACATGGATTCTGTCTGCTTCACCCAAGTAAGACACTTGGGCACCCATCAACTGATGCACAGCCAACCCTGATTGACAGCATGAGAGAGTCTTTCTGGGTGTCACTGTTAGTAATAACCTCACAGGACTCACCTTGGGCCTATGAATGACACAGGACAGGTGTACTTCTCGGCAGTCTCTGTGTCAGATGTGGATCAACCTATCTTCTGGGGCAGCTTCATGCTGTCCTCCAATTTTGTAGCCTTGGGGGGTAAGGCATTGCATCCATTGGATTCAGTGTGTAGTCAATCATTCACAAAGCCATTCACTTGACATTGATTTTCTACCCCTTTTTCACTGTCATGTATAATATCTTGGTACCAAAAAGCATGTTAAGAACAAAATAATTGATTCAAAGCCTTCATAAATATAGTGTCAAAAAGAGATGAAATTCAAACTACTCAATTGAAAAAGGGGTTGAGTGCATGAATAAAAGATTTAGTAGGAAGTGCGATTGGCATTATTGGCTAGAAACTGGCTTGGGGGTTTCCTGTAATGTAAAATTATTTATGCTGCCTAGCAATCATTCATGGAACCCCTACTCTTTGTCCCTTGTGCTAGACCCTGGGAACACAAAGATGGATAGAGATTCAGCCCCTATTCACTCTGGTCCTCAAACACCAGTCAGATTTTAGATTAACTTGTAAACCTTTGACTCTTTGGTATGCCAGAAAAATGTAGGCTTTGTAATTATGACTAATCACTTTTCCACACTTTCCCTTTCAAAAGTATAACTATGTTTGTACTGAACACTCATTGAAATGTCCAGTTCATAGTCTTCATTCTCTTTTACTAATATTCTTTCCGTTTTCTATTTGCAGTTGGTAACGAATGATTAGTTTTCCTCAGAACGTTAAACTAACTATATCTTTCCAAGCAGTTTTAATAACAAAAGAATACTAAACTTGGATAAGAGGCTTATTACAAAGGTTTTATTGCTAGAAGATTTTTGGCCAAGAGAATTTCCAAGCACATAATTTGCAGGCTTCTACTTTACCCTCCTCAGTCCTCAGAAACGAGAATGGTTGTCCAGTTATTTCTGTCTGCAAAACAATCCTGCCCCATCCCCTAGCCCAGCATAGAAATGCAGATCATTACTCGTCAGGCCTGCATCCGCTTCTCCTGATTACATCAGTCAGACGAGACGTCTGCTGATCCTCATCTCAGAAATGGCTCTAGAAAAATGATTCTGAAGACTCTTGATAAGCCTCCCCAAAATTTTACTTATAACTCTAAATATTACATATTTCACTTTTGCAAAAAAGGAAATGTGTGAAAATACATTAATATGCTGCACCCCACCCCAAGTTCCTCTTTCCTGTGTCTATTCATAATCGAACTATAAATAAGGTCTAAAAAACTACAGCCTTCATCTACCAGAGGGAAATGTCCTGGGTTAAGCCTAAATTAAATTGTATTTGTTGTAATTCAAAGATATTTTTCTCAGTCTATTATAATATTCTATTTTTCTGTCATCTATTATCTCCGCAAACAGCCATGTAAATAGCTTTACTGATACTAAAATGAGCACCCCAGTTTCTAGAAAGATTAATATGAATTTATTTGCATAATTAATTCAAATGTTCTTAGCTCCTTCCCTGTCATTAGCAAAATAGAATGGAACAGTGAAAAAAAGATTGATAAGCTTTGAAATGATAATAATTCAAAAGGTAGCAAATTATGTCAGCAGGCTGTGTCATTTATCTATTTATGCAGTGGGACAATTATTTACTCTGCTTTGTTTCAAAAAGGATTTCAGGTGGCTTCAGTAATTTCTGCAGCGTAATCCATTTGTTGAAAGGAAACTTTTAACTGATAACTTATGAAAGAGTTGGGAAGAAATTTGGGCAAATTATACCCAAGACTTTTAGAGCAAATTACATAATATTTCACACAGTCAAAAAAAAAAAAAAAAAGGAGGACACCCTAGTTGGACAAGAACCAATGGATTATGGAAATGGTTTGGATTCCTTCAAACTTCCATAATTACTTTCAATTGTGCAGTTTTTCTGACAGCTGAGATTTCTTAGTCAGGCTTCAAAACCATTAGCATTGCATAATGCTGAGCCAATGAATGCAGCTAGCCAATGATTATCACTCCCCTCTAAAACCTTAGAATCACAAGGAAATATTTCTTTTCCACTTTGTACTTATTTGGAGACAAGCATTTAGTGACCCCAAAACCCCGTGCCCTCTTTATCATGCCCTTTGGTCTGTTTTTGATGGCCAATGCTACCATTTAGAGACAGCCTATTACTATCTCTTTCATTTTATTCATCAAAAACTAAAAGAAAGAGAAGTGAGATGTCTCATTCATGCCAAGTCATATACTTTATCAGAGACTGCATAAGAAAAATACAATAAGCCCTGACATTCTGTCTTTCATTCTCTTCATGAATTAATACATCTATTCCTCTAACAATTAATGAAGAATAAACAATGTGACACAAATCTTTTAAATCTTTAGAAAATTCAAACCTCTCTTTCCCATGACAGTTTCATATTTCTTTATCATACATTTTACATTGTTCATGGGTAAATAGCACAAATAATATGTTTGAGCTGCATTTTCTTACCATTCCCAAATCTATGTGTTAAAATTGATAAAGAAACAAATATTACCATAAAAGCCCAAGACTCATCTTTTGACACCTGCTTTTCTTCTTCCATGTCATGCCTGCCCCTCTTCAGGTTCTGAAAACTACCCTGGTTAAACTTCGTTTGGGATTGGATATGTCAGTTTCACCATAATATAGATTTATGTAATATAACATGGATTCAATTCTTGTGCTATGTCTCCCAGGCATGTGTATTTTAGGAATAAAAGACATTATGTGCAGTTAAAGCAACTGCATTCCTAAGAGAACAGCAAAGTGCTTGTCCTAGCCAGCCTCACTGCTTTGTAGAGCAGCACATGCTGAGAAGTCCTTCCACAATGGATGAGAACCAAGGTCACCCTTTCACTTTGTGGTTTTTTTTGGTTGTTGTTGTTGTTGTTTGTTTTGTTTGTTTTGAGATGGAGTTTCACTCTGTCACCCAGGCTGGAGTGCAGTGGTGCGATCTCAGCTCACTACAACCTCTGCCTCCCAGGTTCAAGCAATTATCCTGCCTCAGCCTCCCGAGTAGTTGGGATTACAGGCGCCCACCACCAAGCCCAGCTAATTTTTTGTATTTTTTAGTAGAGATGAGATTTTACCATGTTGGCCATGCTGGTCTTGAACTCCTGACCTCAAGTGATCTGCCCACCTCAGCCTCCCAAAGTGCTGGGATTATAGGCGTGAACCACCGCACCCAGCCCACCCTTTCACTTTGGAAGTGATGGTGAGCAGCAAATAACCAGGACAAAGATGTGAAAGACAAAAGTGTAAAATACCATCTCTCAAGTTTATGGCCTAGTGGGAGTGAATAAAACAAACAGGTAATTATAGTATGAAGCATAATAACACCGGGGTCAGTAGAGATACAAAATCATTTAAGAGAAAGAAATTCATATTTATTGTGTGACTTCTAAATACTGAGCACTACACATGTGTTTTCAAGAGTTCTCAAAGAGAAATTATTATTCCTGCTGGAAAAATGGGAAAACTAAGGGTAATCAAGCTCATTTCCCCAAGAGTATGTAACAAACAAATAGCAAAGTCAGAGAATGAGCCATGATTTTCTGGCACGCTTTCCCCATACAATGTGCTGGAAATGCAGAAGGGGCCACATCTGACCGAAGCAGCTTTGCAAAGTAACTGGCATTTGAGATGGTCCTTGGCAGACAGGATCTCAAAAGCCGAGTTGAGAATCAAGAGGGAATTCCAGGCAAAGAGATAGGCTTGAACAAACATTGTCGAGATGGAGAATGTAAGACATGTTCAAAAGAAAACATTTTGTCTGAATTTTAGAAAATACAGGATAGTGTAGATGCACTTGGACCTGGACCCAGAATACGTGGGTCCTAATCACCACTAGGTCACTGAGGTGTAAGCCCTGAAATTGGGGTTCAATATTAAGTGAGGCTTTGACATCTGATAAAATCAGGCTTCAAATGACCACAAGTTTCCCTCCCCACTCTGCTCTGACAGGTAAGGTCCCCTAGCCAAAAACACTAATTCACCAGGGGACCAGGCACAGTTCCTGCTTATCTTTGGGTAGTAGGTTTTGGTTCCCTGCCAGCCTACAAAATTAGTCATACACCCCCATGAACACAGCCACTCACCTCCATGAACACATCAAAAATGGGGGGCCAAGTCCCCTTCTTGTTACTACAAACCCACCTCTCACAGGCCCTGGCTGTTCACTCTGTTCTTGAACCATCGCGTGGCCCTGCGGGCTGTCCGCTGTCTTCTTCCCTAGGCTGTGAGCATATGTGACAACTAAACTGCTTTCTGCCCCACTTTTCTGGGATCCAGGGTCATCTGTTTGACCATCTTCATAATCCTAGTGTAGGAATCCTTCCCTCAAAACAGCGTGACAAGGAGACAAATAACCACTCTTAGCCATGCGCCTTTGGGGAAGCTGCTTCACCTCTGTGTGCGTCCGTTTCCTCACCTGTAGAAACACATGTGATCATAATGCCTATTTCATAAGTCTTCTGTAAGTGCCATAGATGTTCGGTGGCTGTTCATCATGGGTGGCCCTGATATTTTAACATATTTAATTCTTACCACAAACCTATAATGTAGATATAGTTATTATCATCATTATCATTTTTTACTACCAATGAGGAATTTGAAGCAGAGAGCAGGGACATAACTTGCCGCAGATCCCACAGCTAAGTGGCTGAGCCATAATTGAGATTCAGGCAGTCTGGTTGCCGAGCCTTTATTAGTAGAGAGATGACTGAGAGGTCCCCAAATCCACCCACTTAGTATTGGAGGCAAGGACACCCTGCTTTCTCTTTGCTATGGCACTTACCAAGTTGAATTGTAATTCCTTGTTAATTTTCTGCTACTATCATTTGAATGTGCATTCCCTAAAGTCAGGGACATAATTCGCTGTTGATTTGATGGAATCTCTAGTCCATTATCTAAAACAGTGCTCAGCCCACTGTGCAGGCCTGGCCACCTCTTCCTGAACAACAGAATGAGTGACTTCACCATGGCCAGATTCCTGGGGCTCCTCACATTTCTGCTACTGCTGAGTCTCTGCATGATTTGACTCTGCTGACTGCACTTCTTTGGAAACTAGTCCTGATTTACAAGGTCCTGAATTACTCCCTTGCATTCTCCTTTGAGGCCTTTTCCACCCGTCCCTGGTAGAATTTCTCTAAAGCTCTGTCCTAAGCCGTCTTCTATCTATTTACATCCTTTCTCAGGAAACTTGCAGCTATGGTGGAAAGGCACCCTTTTATGCAGTTGACTTGAAAGTCTGTGTCTTTAACCCTCATTTCCTTCTACAGCCCTAAATGCAAAGTTCCAACTTTTGTCTCTCATCATCCAACCATCCCCACGAATTCAACATGCCTAATGTTAATTCCTCATTAGCCCCACACACTTGCACTCAGATTCTCCTCCTTTTGCCCCTATACTTGTAAATAATGCCAACATTTCCTTCAACATTCAAGTTGAAAACACAGCATGCCCCCATTAGTAGCAAAGCACCTGGAGATTTGATGGGCACTGTGCTTTCTACCCAAGCTCTCCTACCCTGAAACCCTTAACACAGAGCTTCATTGCCTCTTGCTTCCTTAGACTTAATGATTGCCATTAACAGGTTTCCCCACCTCCAGTTTTTCTCTGCGCTTTCCCACCCCCACATTACTGCCTGCTTCGCCATGAGCCAGAATCTCAGCTCTGAACATTGATGGAGGAGTTTGAGGATCAAATTAGATTTACAGTGTATTTGAAAATGGACCAGGAGATAAGAAAATAAAGATAGAATGCAGAGATGACCTCTCCAAAAAGGAAAATGTTGATAGTGAGGGCAAAGAACATGAGAAATTAAGGGTATAAAGAAGGAATGGTGAAGCCAGGCATGATGGCTCATGCCTGTAATCCCAGCACTTTGGGAGGCCAAGGTTGGCAGATCACCTGAGGTCAGGAGTTCAAGACCAGCCTGGCCAACATGGCGAAACCCCATCTCTACTAAAGATACAAAAATTAGCCAGACATGGTGGTAGTCCCAGCTACTCAGAAGGCTGAGGCAGGAGAATCACTTGAACCCAGGAGGCAGAGGTTGCAGTGAAATGAGATCACGCCACTGCACTACATACGGCCTGGGCAACAGAGCGAGACTCTGTCTCAAAAAACAAAAAAAAAAAAAAAAAAAAGAAAGAAAGAGAGAAAAGAAAAAGAAGAGATGGCAGATTAAACAGTGCCATCTGGAGCACAGGTAAGTGGATTCACTTTGGCCAAGAAAAGCCATGCTGGTTCTAGGTTTAGATTTGAAGCAGAGAGGACAAGAGCAATGTGGAGGCATTCTGAGATGGAGGGATAGCTGAAAGCACGTTGATCAGATGACCTTAATTTTTACAATGAAATGAGGTTTAATTTGTATGGTGACATAGTGGAAGGTGTGGGTAAAATCAAGGACTTGAGAAAAGTGGAAAAAAAGAAAAAAACCTAGTATAGATAGTTTGAGGAATCTACCGAGATATGAACATGAAAATAATTCTGGTGTATGTGATCTCTTTTCCAAATTTTGAAGCTTAACTTGGTTGGTGGGATAAGTATGATACTCCAGGCCAGTCCTAGTTCCTCTATTCGGTTCTCAAACACTCCAGGAAGGCTCTGTATACACCAGGTTTATGCTAAGCCCTAGAATACTGAGCTAAGCTCGTGCCAGAATTTTCATGGGAAAAGATATAGCAAGAGTTGTTTATGACATAAGCAAGCAGTTTGCTGCTTCCCACATATTAGGGAAACAGTTGGATTACACATCAGGGCCTGGAGACTTTAAACAATACTACCAGGAAGTTAATGGAACTGGAACAAGGAAATTACTATGACTCTGCACTCCATAAAATAAAGAAATGAATAAAAGTGCAATTTATCACTAGAGAAACAATGGAAGCTGAGCTGATAAAATAACCAAAGAAAGTATACGAACAATGTGATCTTGCTGGAATGGAGTCGATCATTTTGTGTTGAAGATTAATACTTCTCTCTAGAACTGCATAGTCAATCTAAACTTGGTGGGAGGAAAGGTCATTTTATAGTGCCTTTCTGACTGTAACTCAATCACCGTGTGTGTAAGTGTTATGGTATCTAAACCATATGAGTGAAGAATATACGTTGTCTCCTTTCAAAAGACCACTTTATAATTTTTTCATGTACCTTTATCGAGCCTATCTCAATCTAAGTTAAGGGAGTCAAATAACAGAGTCTGCCCAGGAATTGAGTTATTGTTTTTGAAATTCTGTAAAATAAACTGCTTTTTTCTAACAGATAATTAACATTTCATGGAGTCTGGTTCCCTGCCTATGGGGAGCGGGCTGACTCACTGAACCACAATGGTATCGCCAGTTCCCCTCCCACCAACAGAGCGGTTTTGTGAAAGGCTAACGAGGTGGCCTTCGACAAAACTGCAAACAGAGCAGTTTCTCTCTTGAGCTCTTGGTTTCTTTGTCCCCTCCTTGCCTGTTCTCTGAGGTCATTTGTATATACCAAACCATGCAAGATACACCCATCAACGACCAGGCATGGCAATGTCTAACCTGCCAGAGCGTGGACACTCACATGGCTGCTTCAGCCTTCCCAGAACTCATCTGAAAGGCTCTCTTTCCCCACCTGTCTCCACTGCCTTGAGCCACCTTCAAGACCAGGTCTTATTTTTTCCAGCTGTCTCTGTGTATTAGTCAGGGCTCTCTAGAGTGACAGAACTAACAGGATAGATAGATAGATAGATAGATAGATAGATAGATAGATAGACAGATAGATAAAGGAGAGTTTATTAAGTATTAACTTACACAATCACAGGGTCCCACAATAGGCCATCTGCAAGCTGAGGAGCAAGAAGAGCCGGTCCAAGTCCCAAAACCTGAGAACTTAGAGTCCAGTGTTCCAGGGCAGGAAGCATTCAGCATGGAAGAAAGATGTAGGCTGGGAGGCTAGGTCAGTCTAGTCTTTTCATGTTTTTCTGCCCATTTTATATTCTAGCTGTGCTGGCAGCTGATTAGATGGTGCCCACCCAGATTAAGGGTGGGTCTGCCTTTCCCAGCCCGTTGACTCAAATATTAACCTCCTTTGGCAACACCCTCACAGACACACCCAGGATCAATACTTTGCATCCCTCAATCCAATCAAGTTGACACTCAGTATTAACCATCACACTCTGTAACAGCAAAACTTCCTCCTTTGAGAGTGATTTTGATTTCTGGAAATAACTAAAAGCCACTCTGAACCCAGTCACACTGAGTAAGTTGGATAAAGGCATTTTTGTTCTAAGATGAGGTCATAAAACTACCCTTGTGTGAAAGCACTTCAGGATCAAGCAGCCAATCAGGAATGAAGACCCAATAGTCTCCTTGCAATGGCTATTGGCTATTCTCTAGGCCACATCTGTCTTGGCAGCAGTCAGAAGCCAGGTGAGAACTGCCACGGTATTAAACAGAAGCCTGCGGGCACCCCTGTCACCAGCACTCCCAGTCTCCTGGTGAATGGATAACAGGTGACATTCGGGTTCGATGTCCAGCAAAGCTCCTACTGCTCACTGCCCTCTGGGTTCACCCTCCTGGTGGCTGCCTATCTCTGCTTCACTACTCACTGCAAATCACTTTCACTGCTTAGATACTGGATCATGGCCCAGGAAGCAACAACGAATGCAGACAGTCAAGCCCCACCCCAACCACTGCATTGTAACAATCTGAGTCAGGGTGGGGAAAGTGCTGTGCAAATCAAAGTTAAATAAACCAGCCTTAGATCAGCGTTTTCAAACCTTAACATGCATCAGAATCACCTGAGGAGTGTGTTTAAGAATTAGATAACACCACAGATTGCCGGGCTCGCTCCCAGACTTCCTGGTTCAGTAGCAAGGCTCCCAAACTAATCCAAGACCTTTGTTTTTACATGAGTCTCTCTACTGAAAAAGTTTCCACAGTTTTCTAGATCCTTTGGACATCAAAGGGAACAGAGTTTTTGACTTCCACAAATCTGGTGACCGTCAATCCCAATTGGAGACACGTTTTACTTTCAGCAAACTCCTGACTCAGGGTGAATTTTCTGATTTCAGCAACCCAGGCAGATGCCCAGGGTCTTCCTTCTCACCCATTGTTCCAAAAGATGGTCCATCTCTTTCACAGTTGTCTTTCATTTCTCTTCAGTTTTGGGGACTGTACACAAACGTGGCTCTTGGTGGGCAGCCTTGACACACCAGAGCAAAGTTCAGGCCCGTGAAGACCTTCTTGCTACCCACAAAATCTCTGTTAAAGAATTTCTCACTTAACCTAAGTGACCATTTGACCTTGAGAAAATAAATCTTCATGCCATCAGTTTCAAAAAAACAATGAACTTTGTCTTTGTAATTTATAAAAATTTATAATTTTGCCAAATGCACGTTCTTTGCTGTTTATGTTATTTTTCCATTTTAGACTTCGATGCTTTGTTTGCAGGTTATATTTCCAACAACGTATTTCATCACTGACTACCACTGCTTTAAAATAACTGGCAACAATTTAAAAGCACGGGTGACAAATAGGTTTCAATTTAAATTCTAATTCAGACATATTGGTAGCAATACCTGGAGTCTTGTGTCGAGAAGGATTTTGGTGTTACACTCAGCATTAAATAGTGCAAGAATTGATTCGTGATGTCTGCCATGGGAAGCAGAATAGTAGTGGCATGCCTGGTTTTCCAGCACACGTATCAGTGAATTTTTTATAGGGACGTACAGCTGAAGTTTAAGGATGCCCCCACATCAAAGTAAACTGGGTCTTTTAAGACATGTGACCACTCTGGACTTCTTAAAATCTTACAAAAGACAGGAGTGCCTGGAGCTCTGCTCCGATAAAAACAAGTCCTCCAGTTCACATTCTAGGAGTCATGACAATTTCCTTTATGCACTCGCAACCCAAGCTCCTATAACTAAAGTTACTCTTTTATTCCTCAATACCTTTTACTTCCTAGTCCTCATTAATATTCAAGAAAGTTCACCGAGGCATTTCAGGACCCTCAAACTAGGCTGTAGTTAATTAATATCCAAATATAAAGTAAATCTGGAATAGTAGTTTTTAACTAGGAAAGAATTCTTCATCCTCCAGGGAACGTTTGGCAACGTCTGGAGACATTATTTTGTCATGGCAACTGACGGAGAAGGGGGTGTGAGTGGCTTCTAATGTGCATCCTACGATGCACAGGCTTCCCCCCAACAAGGAATTATTGGACCCAGAATGTGAGTAGTGCTGAGGCTGGGAAATGCTGATGTAGAAGACTGAAAGTCAGGCCTTGAAGTGCCTGATTCAACCAATATAAAGTCCTTAACTTGTGTGACTCATTAAATGGAGAATGTGATTCTCCCAATCAAAGAAAAATGAACCCAATTCTTGCTTCTGACCTAAGAAAAGTGCCATCTTTATGATGTCTTTCACAAATTAAGGGAAACTGTATTTATAAACTCCTAAAGCCCTTGGATTTCTGCAAAACCACACATAAGACATATGATTTACACCTTTTTATAGGAGTACAACACCTGCAGCCGTAGCGAATTTGTTCTGGAGACATGGCTGGAAGGGTAGCCTGACATTCCCCTCACCGCAAAGAAGAATCAGACTAAACAAAGCACTCCTGGTGGCCCCCTGCTTACTTGCAGTAAATGATAATTGCAGTTTTCTTCCAGCCTTAAGATACAAATATTTTAGTGACTTCTGATTCCCACACCTCTAAAAACGATGTGCTGCAGCTGATATGCTACAGTCTGAAAAAAATAAACATTAAAACCCCAGTTCATTTAAGACATCAAGAAAAAAAAAAGATTCTTAGGTTTTTTATCTTTCCTGATCAAATACTGAACAAAATCAGCTACAACACTAGAGTTTTAAAACATTTGAAACTGCAGCATTTAGCTGTAATGGCTCTGTGGCTTTACAAGCAAGCTCAAAAGTTATGACAATCAACTAAATCCCAGAGGGAAGACTTTAGTTGGGTAAGCACTGGTTTTGGGAGAGTATATTCTAAAGAATCAAAGATTCCAATAGTAGCTGGGTTTTCTCAACCCTTAATTCTCCTTAGATGCATAATTGGATATTATGCAGTTAACTGAGCAAGAGTTTTGGAGAAAACAAAAACCAAGATTCTTTTAGATCTTCACAACCATTAAAACTAAGCTTTTAACTTTAGCCAAATGCCATTACCATGAGTTTCTTCCAATATATTGTTTAGTCACAAACGCTATATCCTTGATATTACATGTGGTCCCGAATGTTCAAAATTATAACTTTGGACTTGTCTCCAGGACTTGTAATCCTGGAGACAGACTGTGACTAACACATGGCATGTGATATGTATATGTTGTAAACTGCTAGTAATGATAAGGTCAAATTGTGTGGGATTTGATCAAAGTCTCCACTGAAAGGTTTGTGAAAGGTAGTATGGACCAATAGTGGTTAGGTCCCTCCAACTGGATGAAATAACAACCTAAGTAGAAATAGTTATTATACAATTTCAAGAGGGTAGTAGGTTTCCTGCTTAAAGCCTCCCATTTTTAAAGGAATTTTGGACTGTTTAAGGCTGCAAAATAATCCTTTCTTTGGAAAGTTCACACCACACCCTCGAAGAGATGGAAACCCTTGCAACTACTGCGGGAATCAGGTAACCAATGTTTCACTGTTACCTAAAACAATTCATTAAAATTATGACAATCCCTGTTATGTCCATACCTATAGGCTCCTTCCCTCTCCCTACAGCCATCTTTATCTTTCATGATCTCAAACCCCAATTTTTTCTTCACCTTTCCTATAATTAATCTCCAAAACCATTCCATCCTCAAAAAAAATTTTTTTTCACCTAACAGCCCTGTGTCTTCTCCCTCCATTCCTTCCCACCAGTACATTCTTACTATGCTAGCATCCTTGGCCTCTCGGCATCTCCTGCTGAGGTCAGGACAAGGTTACCATCAGCTTTGGCTGTGGCTGGTGACCAAGTAAACATGTCTTTCCAAGCTGGATCATTAAGCTCCTAAGCATTAAGGGAAATCTTAATGGGGAAGGTTAATTTTAGTTTGACTTTGATATTTTGGTCTGATTGGTATGATGGAGAGGAAAAGAGACATGTTTGCTGCATGAAAGAGTAGGAATAAAAATTTGGTGGCAAAAACGTCACGGCATTTCTAGCAAATAGTTTGTCCAGTAACCAAGTAAGCTACCAGCAAAGGTCAGTATCACTTTGAATGCAATGCTTTAAAAAAGTTTTATTTTCTCCAACAGGCCAGAGGACTTATTAACATTTTGAGGTCAGAGTGGTTACATGATCAAAGTTTTTCAGGAAAATTAATTAGATCGTGTTATGGGTTGGGGCTGAATTCAGGTGGAAAAGAGTCCAAAAAAGAAACATCAGTTAGGAGGTATTAAAGTGATCAGGAATGAGGTGATGACAGCCAAACTTGGAATGGTGAGTGAATGGAAGAGAGAGAGAGAAAGGAAGGAGGGAGGGAGAGAGGGAGGCTTGGTAATAATGAACAATACATGTGGATTGTTTAGCTATCAGAGGAGTGGAAAAAGGAAAAGGGGAAGTCAGAGATGACTAGTAAGAAATGAGTTAGGGTTCAGAATACAGTGGAAACCTTCAATTCTCCATTCCATCATTGCGTTTTCCAGAATGTAAGACGTCTGTTCTACCCGCATCCATACAAGCATCAAAATAGGTCGTGCACACCTGTCCCACCTGTAACTAAGTATACGACTTCAGGTAAGCAAGCACTTCCTTATCTCAGCACATTGCTGGCCTGAGGCTACTCCAATATTCTTCTATTCCTGTTGAATCTGATAAAATGAAATAGGACCCTTTAAACTGATCTGCCCTCTGCTCTTGAAGCACATAATCTTATGTTCTAAAGCAACACGAAGGCACTCTCCTGCCCCTCCTCTCTTATTGTGAGTCCTTCGAGCCAGCTTCATGGGCACCGGGGAAGCAACGTGGCTTTGTGGGCCTTCTCCCTTTCTGTCTAGATGACTTAGGGCAAGGTAGTTAACCTTGCTGGGAGTCAGTCTCCCCATTCAAAACATGCGGCTGATAAAAATGATCAAGCAGGGGTGTCACAAAAACTAAACAGGACAGGAAAGCAAGGGGGGGCACATTGTAGAATGAGTATAGTTTTGGTTACAAAATATAATAATAAAATCGGAATTTCATTGTTATTGTGATAAATACACAACACTCAGAAGTAAATATTGTCAACCTGAGTGTATCTGAGGAGCTCTGTAACTGCAAAGACATCCTCCCACTCTTTAGTCCATTGCATGGAGACCCAAGCACATCATAAGGGTTTAGTAACTAGACTGTCACTCTGAGAGGGTCCCAAACTCCTGCAGTCATGAACATACCCACGAGTCTAGAATTCTTTATAAAAACCAAGCTAAATTATTCTAATACCAGTTTAATAAAGTGAATTTTAAAATAGTGACATATCATAACTCTTTAACACCATTAAATTTGTATTTAGACCTTGAGTGAGTTATAAAAATTGGAAAATTTGAAGCTACTATTTCAAAACAATAAAAAGTTTTATTTTTTTTAATGAACTCTCTTCTTCTCAAACCCTCCATCAACTTTTCCCTGCACGGCCCTTGGGGGAGTCCTATATATCATTCTGCAGCACAACCAGCCCGTTTACAAAGGGGCTCATTTCTGAACATAGACCTTAGCAGAAATACAAATCCTTCCCAGAAATCAGAACTTAACTAAGAAAAACAAGTCTGTTTGGTAAAATTTCTTCAGCTGCTTAGCTCCTCCTTCTCCCTTTTCTGCTCTTCTGAGGAAACAAGTTGACGACCAGAGAACTACTAGAGTCCGGTGTTCCTCATGTACCTTTTTACCGAGGAAAATGAAGACCATTAAAGATGGCGGCTCCTATCGTTTATTTACCCAGAAAGTGTAAGTTGGGGACGCGGGAAGCGATGTTTATAATTGTTTGTATATCTGTGGTAAACTTTTGATTTGTGCTTGCTCTATACTTCTAAAGCCCCTTTTAAAGGTAGTCTTGCCGGATAGAGCTTTTTACCCCCGGCTAAACAGAAAGCTTTCTTCCTCATCAAAGTTTGAAGCTTTTGATCTCTCTAATCTCCTGCTTGTTCGTAGTCTATGCATGCACAAGTAAGTGATGTTATCTTCAGTGTCTATTGAATCTCTTAAAACTCGAGGAAATATGCTTTTTTATTTCATTCTTCATCCCCAGGGACAGCTGATAGTGATTGAATTCTGAAGAGATGTGGGTGAGGTAGGCAATTCATGCCCATTTTTATTACTGCTTAAATTTTGAATTAAGGATTCAGTATTTCAGAAAAACAGCTTGATATATTAGCATCTGACCTGAATTTTTATGGTGTAATTCAACTGCTTTACGCTCAGCAACTGTCTTCACCTCTTCAAGCCCAGCCGAGCATCGGCAACAAGTTTCAGAAAAGCCTTCGTCAGCCCTCATCTTCAGATTTTTACTGCTGTGATTATTGGTAGCTGACTTGGCTTCCCAGAGAACTGTTGCAATACCAATCTTTTTAGAGTTAAATATTGATTTTAATTACATATTAATATTGAATATTGATAAAAGAAAAGTTTTCGACAAAATTGATTCAACAGAGTATAATTGAGCGAAGAACAATTTGAAAATCAGGCGACCCTCAGAACCAGAGGAGGTTCTTAGAACTCCGCTCTGCAACAAGGGCCATGAGTATTTACAGGCAGAAAAAAGGCTGAAGAAAGAAACAAGAAAGGAAAATGGATTAGTCACTTTAAACTTTCCTTCCTTGAGAGGTCAACATGCTGGCTAAAACTGGCCTGTTCGGGGATTTGGCTTCTCTCTCTCTCCCCTGATTTCTCAGAAGGTGAGATAAACAACTTGGTTTCAACTTGGTGGCCTTTTACTTTAGCTTGAGTGACTCCATTTTGGTTTGGTTTGTTGGGGCCTAGTGCAGGAGCTCAGTCCAAATCAAAGGACTCCTATAAATTTTATTTAACAATATTGTTCCATTTTCTACACCAGAAAATTTGGAAAACACATCAATCTGCCTCTCAGAAATAACTACGCTTAACATATGGGCATAATTTATTCTAGTTCTTTATGTGCTTAAGATTTCCTACCTGCTTAAGATTGTACTTTATATGTAATTTTATATCACACTTCTGTTGTGCTTAAAAATCATATTATTAGGTAGGTCATTAAACTCTCTTTGCACAATGGTTACATATTTCTTCGTGTGGTTATACCTGATGTTAATTATTCAAGTTGGACATTGGGGTTATGTCCTACTTATAATTAACACTGCCATAAATATCCTTATTCATAAATTTCTTCCTGCACTTCTAAATATTTCCCTAGAATAGCATCCTAGAAGACTAACTTCAGAATCAAAGGATCTCGAATTTTAAGGGGCTTTTTGTTCCACATTTTAAAATCTGAATGACGTATCAGGTTTGATAAAATACTGTATTTCCCAATTGTGAAGGACAATGCCCAGACCTGCCAGTTTGAACCTGAGAACATTTAGACCCCATTGGGAAGCATTATAAAACTCTATCCAGGGGGGACTTAAGCGTCTGTCTGTATGATTCTCTCTTATCTACATGTGTCTCTTCATCCCCCTTTGTCTAATGACATGGGACAAAGTTGAATTGTCCTCTCTCTTACCATTGTTCACAACTCTTTTAAAAAAACATGAATTAAGAAAAATAAAATATTTGCTAAAACATTTTTGGATAATATGAAAGAAACTGAAAGTGGTCATCTTTGGAGAAGAACAGAAGAGAGTGGGAAGGTAAGAATTTTACATTTGATTCTTCCTGTTCTACTTGAGCTTTTCATCTACGTGTATATATTACATTTTTTAAATGTCAACAAGAGTGATCTTAATGGTGCAATCGCAAGTTTTTTCTTTTTTATGCATATTTAAATAAAGATAATTTTTGAAAAATAAACAAAAAGTCTATTATCTTGTTCATAATGAAAATTATAAGTATAAAAAGTCAGCAATAAGCTAAACTGTTGACAGTTACAATTATACGTGGTAAAATGTACTATTGGATAAATTTGATGGAAAAATACAATCTTCTTAAATAAATATAGATGCGCAAAATTTGGCAGGGGAATTTTGCACATAGTTGTACAAAAGGCCAAAAAATAAAACTCAAAGTGTATAGCTAGTGAAACTTCCATTGTTTTATACCTGATTAAACTGAACATTTTCATGTTTATTATATCTTACATTTCTTCTTTTAAAAATTGTTTATGCCTTCTGATCATTTAAGTATTAGGCTCTTGATGTCTTTTCTTGATGATTTGCCTAATTTCTTTATATTATAAATCTATCAACTATTCATTTGAAATGTTTATTTCAATTTTTTGCCAACATGTTTACTATTTATTAAAAGGACTGCTTTGTATACTGCATAGCACTGTGTCATTATCACAGCTTTTCCTGATAAAACTCCCCAGACTTTCAACAGCATCCATTCACTTACTCACAATCTGGCATATTTATTTAGCGTCTACCGTGTCCTATTCAGATACGTGGTACTGATGAGTTGTGGGCATCTCAACTCTCCTGCAAGTTTTGACAGAATCCATTTCTAAAACGTATCAGAATATCAAGTGTATTCACTTGCTAGGACTGCCATAACAAAGAACCACAAGCTGGGTGGCTTACACAACAGAAATTTATTGTCTCACAGTTCTGAAGGTAAAGGTCAGAAATCAAGGTATCAGCACCATTGACTCCTTCTGAGGGGTATGAGGCAGACTCTGCCCTGTGCCTCTCTCCTGGCTCTGGTGAGGGTTGGCTGGCGGTCTGTGGCAGTCTGTGGCTCATAGATGAATCCCCTTGACCTCTGCCTCCACCTTCACACAGCGTTCTTCCTCTGAGTATGTCTCTGGGTCCAAGTTTCCCTTTTTATAAGGACATCAGTTGTATAGGATTAGGACCTAACTCTAGACTCATGACCTATTTCAAATAAGGTTGCATTCTGAAATACTAAGGACTTTAACATCTTTTTTGAAGGTGACACAATTCAACCCATTAGTTAATCTAGTCTTGATTTGGGATAAACAACAGAATCCCCTCTTGCTATTGGAAACATAAAGAAATTTATTAACAGACATTAAGTAACTCTCAAAATCTCCAAGAGGGCAAAGAACCAGGCTGATATGCTACACAACACACATAAGCCAGTAGAGAAATATCTAGTAGCTGGGCCATGTGACTGTGCAGTCACACCAGGTCCCATGCTCACAAGACCCCACAGGTTGGGGTAATACCCTGCTGTCACCATCTTGAAATTTGAACAACTTTATTTTTGAGCTTGCGTTTTGTAGGTGAAGTCCACGTAGAATGTTTATGTGTGGGGAGATTTGCAAGATACACCTGTTCTTCATTTTCAGCCATCTCAGTCTCCTGGAGTGAGCCGGTGCCTTAGGAGCATGAGATCCTGGTGGGCAGATGATGCCTGGTTGTTGAATGAGCTTCCCATTCCAACTAGAACTTGTTTCCTGCACAGAAGGAAGGTGTGAACAACTAAGGAACTCGATCACACCTTTTCTCGCCTGTGTGGCTTCCCTGTATAAGTCAGCCAGGCATACTGAAAAATGGTGACAGAGAAAGAAAGAGACAGAGAGGGCAACCCATTTCCTTTCAGAATGCCCTAACTGATCTGCAGCTAAAGAAAGTGCCTGTGTCAAAAAGTGACACAGAAACAGCTGGGTTAGTTTTGTTCAGCATTTCCATGGTTGTGGTAAGAACAAAATACATATGCATTTATAAGCTAGAAAACACAAGTTGTGTCATTTTGGTGATTCTGCATACATATTAAATGTTTTTATATTTACATTTAAAGCTACCAATGTACAATATAAGGATAACAACAAAATTCATACGAATTTTTTTTTTTGAGATGGTGTTTCACTATGTTGTCCAGGCTGGACTCAACCTCCTGACTCAAAAATCCTCCCATCCTAGCTTCTTGAGTTGCTGGGAATACAATATTTTAACATTTTAATTTTTCTTTCAGACTAAACAACAAAGGGAGACCTCCCATCTCTAAAAATGATTAAAGAATTAGCCAGGCTTTGTGATGAGAGCCTGTAGTCCCAGCTACACAAGAGGCTGCAGCAGAAGATCACTTGAGCCCAGGAGTTTGAGGCTTCAGTGAGCTAGGATGCTGCCACTGCATTCCAGCCTGGGTGACAGAGTAAGACCCCATCTCTAAAAAAATAAAATAAAATACGTTTTTTAAAGATTAATTTTTTTTAATTTTTAAAAATCTTTAAAAGTTTCTTAAATGTCTTTATTTAGAAGGCTCTTAATTAGCAAATAAAATATGTCACAAGTTGAGAAACCAAAGGAAAAAGCTTATGTCTTAATATCTTTTTGTTTGTTTGTTTTGAGATGGAGTTTCTCTCTTGTTGCCCAGGCTGGAGTGCAGTGGCGTGATCTCGGCTCACTGCAACCTCCGTCTCTTGGGTTCAAGTGATTCTCCTGCCTCAGCCTCCTGACTAGAAGGATTACAGGCACCCGCCACCATGCCTGGCTAATTTTTTTATTTTTAGTAGAGATGGGGTTTTGCCATGTTGGCCAGACTGGTCTCAAACTCCTGACCTCAGGTGATCCACCCGCCTCGGCCTCCCAAACTGCTGGGATTACAGGTGTGAGCCTGTCTTAATATCTTTAACTGCACTTTTTCTCTTACATTTTGAACAAGGGTCCCACATTTTCATTTCACACTGGGCCTCGCAAATTATGTAACCTGTCCAGTAGAAAAGTTCAACCTACCACTGAACTGTCCCAGTGGAAATACTCTACCATCCCAGTCGCACACTCACTACTAATGACTCCAAAAGCACACTGCTAGAAACTCCAACCCAGGGGGACCAGCCAGAGCAAAACACCACACACTTAGTGGCTCAGATAACCCACATTGGAAGTCTAACACGAGTCTCACTGGGTTAAAATCCAGGTGTCGGCAGGGCTGCATGCCTTGCTGGAGGCTCCAGTGGAATCTGTTTCTCCTCGCCATTTCCAGCTACTAAAGGCCGCCTGCATTTCCTAGCTCCCGGCCTCCCCACCATTTCCAAAGATGGGTCCCATCATGCTTCAAATCTCTACTCCTCCTCCTTCTGTCTCATTTCTCTAGCCCAGCCAGAAAAGGTTCTCCATTGCTAAAGACTCATATGATGAGGCTGGGCCACCTTATATAATCCAGGATGATCACTGCCATGTGGTATCCAGAAGACCCCACCTCCCTGAGCACATCCACCTCCAGATTTCATGGGAAGGAACTGCTTGGGGGGACTCAGAGAACAGGGACGCCCCTGTGGCATGGGGTTAAGGTGCATTGTCTAGTTTTCCTGCTTGGGGTGTAGAAGGCAAAGCCGGAGCAGGTGTTGAATGAGACAATATACAGTGCCTGCCACAGCCTGTCAGTTGGTGGATGGAGCTTCAGAGAGAGAAACAAGAATTATAAATGATGCTGGTTCCAAAGCAACATCAAATAGTGTGGCAGGGGAACAAGTGGAAAGGCCGTCACCACCTCTCCTGCACTGCTGCCCATGGCCCCCACGTGGATCTCAACAGGATTGGATTTGCTGTCTCTTGCCACACTCTAAATTGAGCAATTAACCTTGTTATCTACTATTTTCAGATATATTTTTCTTTTGCCTTGTTAAATACCCACAATAATCATGTCAGAAAGAGGTTAAGACACTAGAGAAAACATAAAATTCTCATATAGCTTTTGTTTTAAGTCAAAATGTAATTGTAAAATCTGGTTGTTATTTGTGGTATTGAATTTGGTTGTTGTTTTTATGCAGTTTAGATTGTTATTGAGGCATACAGCAACAAAAAAGACAATTTCAGTAACACCTAATAAGCAGACAATGTGATTTAGGCTAAAAGCCTAAAACTTAATTAACTCTGCCATGATCTAGCAAAGGCCATGACCATGTGTTAAAGGAATAAAAAATAAGGGGAAAAATTATGCCTACATCAATAGTAATAGCATCTATATACTGCTGATTTCTGAGTAAGCAAAGCATTCAAATCAGAGAATATATCCATTTTTAGTTCGCACATTTAAAAAAAAAAAGAAATGGAATATTTTCAGCTAGGAAGGATGAAATAATTCAAAAAGAAAGTGACTATAAATGCTTTCACACAAAATTCTAATTTTCAAACATCCTAGGTGTGCT
Organism: Pan troglodytes; assembly: GCF_028858775.2. Lineage (NCBI taxonomy): Eukaryota > Metazoa > Chordata > Mammalia > Primates > Hominidae > Pan > Pan troglodytes. Next base: position 112,240,958 of record NC_072412.2, on the reverse strand, counting down.
GCATACATGGAAAAGTTAAAATTGCAAGGCTTTTATTAAGGGATTTGGGAAAGGGAGAAAGATGGAGAAAATTGGATAGCATGGTGAATTTGGTTTGCTGCTCAGTACACAGACATGGGAAATAAAATATCAAGACCAAGAAAAAAGAGAATGGAAGAGGACCATCACAATGTCTCTTGGCCACAGGAAATTACAGTTAAGCAAATTTTATTTATATGTAAAGACAAATTCTGTTCTGTATTCCCATCGGTAAGTCATTGTAAATGCCTGAGTTATGCCAAGGGGAGGAAAAATGAGGTTTTCTCATCCTACTTGGGGTGAAAGAAACCCTGCTCTTGGTCTTGCAGTTTCTGACTGCCCGATGGAGCTTCAGAGAAGGTGGCCAGTGTGTGAGGTTGGAAGGGACATGGATGCAGAGATCTGCCTGTGATACTCCAGCCCCGTAATGTGTTGCCAGGCAGGCTTGGACTACATGCTAAGTTTTCAGCATACATCTGTGTTCTTGATTAGCAATCACACCATCAAGACCAAAAATTGTTTAAGTCACAAAGCAGCTCCACAGGGATCCCCAAGAAAGGACTGAAGATGAGAAGAGAATTAGGTGTACAGAGCCCAGTCCTTTTCTCTTTGTGCAATGGGCCACAGTCTTTTAACAGAGCACACATATGAGTGATATCCACCAACCACCACAGGCAGATAGAGCACTCCCAAATTGAGCGATGCCTGTCCAGTCAGCATGCCACACAGGGCTCCTGAGACCCGCTATATTGGGGATGCTGTCTGATTTGTCCCTCCCTTCGAACTTTACTCTCTTTATTGCCCTTCTTTTGGAGACCTTTTCCCAGCTGGGAGACAATGAATGCCAAGTGCTTTCCTTTCCAGGCAACACGGGAACAATCCCTTTGAAAAGATAAGTCAGGCTGGGTGCGGTGGGTTACATCTGCAATCCTAGCACTTTGGGAGAATGAGGTGGGTGGGTCACCTGAGGTCAGGGGTTCAAGACCAGCCTGGCCAACATGGTGAAACCCCATCTCTACTAAAAATACAAAAATTAGCCAGGTATGTTAGCGTGTGCCTGTAATCCCAGCTGCTTGGGAGGCTGAGGCAGAAGAATTACTGAGGCAGAGATTGCAGTGAGCTGAGATCACGACATTGCACTCCAGCGTGGGCAACAGAGCAAGACTCTGTCTCAAAAAAAAAAAAAAAAAAAAAGTCTCCAGTAGGGTTGTTCACAGTAAACCAGTAGCAGACCTGGGGAACCCAGTGGCAGGCTAGAAACTGGTAATTTTCACTGGGCAGGCCTTTTAGTGCTCCCTCAATTTGTATTGTCTAGGGATAGTAATCAGAATCCTGTCCTCTGCTTTTCCACGTAGGATACATTTTTATGTACACAATTCCATTTGGTCAGATTTTAATCCTGCAGGACTTCATTAAACAGCTAAGGGGTGGGGGTGGAAGGAGATCATTTCCTCCCTCAAAGAACTGAAATTCCTACAAAGGAAACAGATACGTGACTTTGATACTGGGCTGCATGAAAATGTGCATAGTTAGGCCCACTGTGAAATTGCTGCTGAAGAAGCATTTATGTGAGACTGGGACAAGTACCTGGGGATGATGAGAGGAAATATTTGGGGAGAAAAGCATGGTGTGCCGGGCATTAATAGCTTGAGGAACTGCATTAGCTCAGCAGTGGAGATGGCAGCCGTGTGACAGATTTGGAGAAAGCCAAGAAGCCCTTTATGCACGGATCATACATAGAGGAATAAAATCAAAGATGACAGGATAAGGTCGGTTTGGAGCCATATTATAAAGATTTGAATGTGATGTGAGCCACATAACGAATATCTTATGTATGGGTCTGAGACCCATCACTCCCTTTTCTAGACCAGGAACCTGAGGCCAAATCTCATCGCTACTGAGCTGCTGTGTGGCCTTCAAACCCAGATCTTCGAGCTCCAATGTGTTGCGCTGTTCACGTTGTCTCACCATGCATGTGACCTTCCATGCTGCTCACTCCCAGGGCTGGGAAACTCAGTTCTTCACGTGTCTGTTATGGGTTGGATTGTGTCCCCCTAAAAGATACGTTGAAGTCCTCACCCCTGGTCCATGGGAACATGACCTTTTTTAAAAAATAGGGTCTTTGCAGATGTAAATAAGATGGAAGTTAAAACGGGATCACACTGAAATAGACTGGGCTCTTAATCCTGTATGATGGTGTCGTTATAAGACACGGAGAAGAGCTACAGAGACAGGAGCACATGGAGAGGAGAATGCCATGGTGAGACACAGATGCCACGGGACGAGGGAGCAGAGGCTGGAGGGGGGCAGCTGCCAGACAGGAACTCTGAGGGTTGCTGGCAACACCAGAAGACAGGACACGACCTTGCTGGTGCCTTGACTTTGGCACCTGTATTGTTGCTTTAGAATATGATAAATTGAGAATACATTTCTAGCCTTTTAAGGTGCCTGTTTTGTGGGAGTTTGTTGCAACAGCCCTGGGATAGTACTATTGGGTCCATAGCAATTCTGCAGCAAATATACAACTCTCCGAGTGTCTGGTTTAGTTCAAGGACAGAAATGATAGAGAATCTGTAAGAATGGACAGGCTTCCCTACCTTCAGGCAACTCAAATCTGGAAGTCACCTTGCCTCCCCAAAGGGCCAGTGCTTAACATTCTCCCTGCACCCCCTCCTACCAGCTCAGAACACCACACTGTGGCCTGGTCCACACCTCACCTCCTAGGAAGAATACAAAGTTGTCTTTCCTAGAGAGGAAAAAAGCTGCTTTCTTTCCCAGCTCTTCCTATCTAAAGCAGCAGAAAGGCGAGCTAAACATCCTCCAAAAGGGTAAAATTGGGCCAACCCCAGGCTCATATAATTTGTAAGAGCATTTTTAAACCAGAAAGCGAAGAGTTTGACTCAAAAAAAGAGAGAGAGACCATAGGAGACATCCACTGTTTCTCCTAACCTCCTTTGCCCCTGCCCCTTCCTCTGATGAAATAGATACTCAGTGATTTAAATTGCCTGGTGTTTACATACAAACTTATCCCAGAAACACATTTTAGAGTTAGTAAAACTATAAAGATGCCAGGACGGAAAATTTAGAAGACAGAGTCAAAAGAAAAGGGCTGACTTTTCTAAAAGATATAGAAACCAAGGCCAAATAACAAGGATTGTTCTAGAATTCAAAACAGCTTTGGAGAAAGTTTTTTTTTGCCAACAATGGGAAACTCAGTAAAGAGTCAAAACAAGAGAAATTCTGGCCAAATAAAGAAAAGAAGGAAGAATGGGAAGGAGGAAGTATGCATTGATTAACTGTATTCTATTCCAAGCATTATTCTAGCTGATGTCAATGTGGTATTTTATTTAATTCGCATGAGAAGCCCATAAGATAAATATTACTGAACTTCATTTTACAGATGAGAAAACAGAGACATAAGGAGTTGAACTTATTTACCCAAGTCACACAGCTAATATATATATATTCCTAACTCTCAACTGAAAAGTCCAGTGTTTTCTTTTTGTTTTTCGGAATTCCCCAGCCAAGCAAGAAGAGTGGAATTTTGACATCCTGATTAGAACGTATCTGTATGTGAGATGAAAAATCAAGGAGGTCAAGCAGATGATCATGTACATTGGTTTTGGTTTTGGTTTTTATTATGAAGGATGGATAATGAGAGCTTCCCAGTAAAAAACACAAAACTTTGTTTCGTTTATACAGTTTTGTTCAAGCGTGAATAAACCAGGCAATATTGCAAGAGGAGGAAATGTGCTGAGGAAAATGACAATTATTTGCCTGCTTTTGAATCTTAAAATATTTGGCGCAAACCTTCAGAAGAGTTCAAAGATTTTTTCCTACCAGCTGTAAGTTAAATATTAGAAGCGAATGTCCTCATTGTAAGGACAAACATGATGCAAGAGCATAAAACTGTCAGTGTTTCAAAGAAAATTATATTTCTTGTACAGCTGGTGTCTTCTGAAAATGCACGAGCTCAATTCTTTTCTCCACTCGCATGTGTAGCCCTTGTGTTGGAGTGTCCACAGCCTGATGCAAAAGCTGCCCTCTCAAAGATTTTGAGCAGTTTGCTTAACTCAAAGCATAAGTAGAGGACAGGCATGGGACTGTAGGTCATGAATATCAATATTTAAACCCTAGCTCTACTATTAACCTGGGGCACCATTGTCACCCTTTTTTTGGAAGCATCCTTATCCATGAAATGGAGATATTGCAGAACTGTTATAAAGACTAAATTAGATGTTTTGTTTGTGAAAAATAGTTGCTGTAGTAGGTTGAAGGGTGGCCCCCCCACAAACAATAGGTCAACTTCCTAACCCCTGAAGCTTATGAGTGTGACCTTATTTGGAAAAAGGGTCTTGCAGATGTAATTAAGTTAAAGATCTTGAGATGAGATCATCCTGGAATGCTCTGGTGAGCACTAAATCCAACGGCAAGTATCCTTAGAAGAAACAGAAGAGAAGACGAGACCACAGGGAGGAGGCCTTGTGAAGATGGAGGCAGAGATTGGAATGATGCAGCCACAACCAAGGAGCTCCTGGAGCCACCGGAAGCTGGGGGTGGGAGACAGGGAACAGATTGTCTCCTGGGGCTTTCAAAGGGAGAGAAGCCCTGCCGACACTTTGATCTCTAACTTCTGGTCTCCAGAACTGTGAGAGCAGAAATTTATGCTGTTTTAGCCACCTGGTGTGTGGTGATTTGTTACGGCCCCACTAGGAAAGTAGCGTGTCTAGTCAGTGGTAAATTTGTAATCAACACTTATTCTGTCCTCCGGTTCTCTTCCTTCCCAACTTGAATGAGTCCTCATCCAGGGAACTAGGAAATGATCCCCTACTGTCTGACCTGTCCGTCTTGTATCAAGTGTCACCCATTCTACCGTGGCATCACCACTGCATTAGTCCATTCTCACGCTGCTATGAAGAAATGCCACAGACTGGGTAATTTATAAAGAAAAGAGGTTTGATTGTCTCTCAGTTCTGCATGGCTGGAGAGGCCTCAGGAAACTTACATTATGGTGGAAGGCGCTTCTTCACAGGGCGGCAGGAGAGAGAATGAGTGCAAGCAGGGGAAATGCCAGATGCTTATAAAGCCATCAGAGCTCATGAGACTCACCCATTGTCACGAGAACAGCATGGGGAAAATCACCCTCATGATCCAATCACCTCCGCCTGGTCCAGCCCCTTGACACATGGGAATTATTACAATTCAAGGTGAGATTTAGGTGGAGACACAGAGCCAAACCATATCAGCCACCATGAACAAAAGCTCCCCATCATGTCTGTAAATGCATGTTCCATGGTGACATGCGGTCCTGGCAGGGAGGAGAGGCAGGCCAGATGCACTTGAAGATTTTATGCAGCATTCGCCAACATTTAGTTCTCCTCTGCACCAACCACTAACTAGGTGCTCCACACAATCAACTCATTTAATCTTTTTAGCAAGTTTATGAGGTACATACAGCCCCATCTTACAGATGACAAAACCAAAGCACAGAAAAATAAAGTAACTTGCTCATAGTCACAATGCTAGTTAATGCCAAAGCTGAGGGATCCATCATTGGAGAATTCTTGCTTTTCACTACTCTGTTAGTTCCCTAGGGCTACTGTAACAAAGTGTCATGAGCTGGGTGGCTCCAATAACAGACACTGATGGTCTCACAGTCTGGAAGCTGGAAGTCCAAGATCAAGGTGTCGGCAAAGCTGGTTCCTTCTGTTGGCTGTGAAAGAAAGATCTGTTCCAGGCCTCTCTCCTTAGCTTGTAGACAGCCATTTTCTCCCTGTGTCTCCTCACATTTTCTTCCTTCTTTGTACGACTGTGTCCAAATTTCTTCTTTTTATAAGGATATCAGTCATATTGAACTAGAGCCCACTCTAATGGCCTTGACTCTATCAGTGCCTCCCGAGAGCTCCCTCAAACACCAGTGCCAGGCCCACCCCCAGAGTTTCCAATTGTGAAAGTCTGGGATGGGGCTTGAGGATTTGCATTCCTAACTCATTTCTAGCTGCTACTGCTGGTCCAGGAATGGCCTTGAAAGCCACTGCCATAGACAGTGGTAACTCCGGAGGTGGGGAGACCAAGAACCCCACCCTGCTGGCACTCTGATCTCAGACTTTCAGCCTCCAGATCTGTGAGAAAGTAAATTTCTGTTGTTGCAGCCCCCAGCTTGTGGCATTTCATTATAGCAGCCCAAGCTGACTAAGACAGCTCCCACTGGGTGGTCTGACAATTTGTCACATCTGTGTCATGGTCTGCAGCTCCCCTGCCCTACCCCGCTTCTTCCTCCCCTCCTTCCTCTCATAGTTGGTAGACCTACAATCTACAGATTTCCTCCCCGATCGTGCACAAGTGGTCCCACCCAACCCCACAAACCTAACCATACTCGTCACACCTCCCCTTAAACATTTCAGTAGCTCTAGGTGTTGATGGTGGTCAAAATCCTTAATGTAAACCACGCCAGCCTCCCCTCTCCCACTCCCCTATCTCTGTGCCTCTGCGCTCCTCACTCCGGCATCTCTCCAGGGTGGTATTTGCACCATGCAGCCTTTGTACACATTGCTCCCTCCTGGAGCCTGCTGCCTCCATCTCCCCCTCTTCATCTGGTCCATCCTTCCCTCTCCTTCCGAGCTCAGCTCCCCCTAACTTGCCTGATTAAGCAATTCCTCCTAGTATTCGTTCTTATGGAAACTTGTCTCTTGGAAACACTCCAGTGTTAATTATACAATCAATGTCACTACTGTCCATTTCCCCCACTAAACCGTCAGCTCCATAAGGGCCAGGACCACACCTTTTTGGTACTGCTGTTGCTCTTGTGCCCACGGTGCTATCTCTGATGTGGAGTGCAATGCCTGGCAAAACAAGTCGACTCTCAAAGAGCCTTTGTGGAATAAATGAATAAGTAAAACTTTATGATAAACATGAAAAAGCTGAGGTTCCTCATGCCAAATTCCATGATTAAAGATGAGAAAATATTGTTGGTTTTCTTTCTTTGCTTTTGGTAAGTCTTTTCCCTAGTTTCTTTTCCTGGAATCAGTTAATGCAACTAAAGAGTATGAGATCTGAACTCTGAGATCCAGCCCTACAAACAAAATGCAGTATTTGTAAACATTTAGCCCTGGACACTATGCCAAAAAGCTTGTGTTGGAGTGAAATACCGCCATGTGGCATGGAGCTGTGGAGATTTTCTTTGTGTGTTTAAATTGAATTGGGGGCTTTGGGGCATTCCTGGAAAGCCCCTCCCTCTGAAAAAAATAAAAATGTTTTCGAATCCTCTATAAACTTCCATGTCTGAACCAATTCTCAATTTCTACCCCTTCCTACTGCAGAGTTCAAAAGTGGAAGTTCCTCTTGCTTAACTTCCGGAACTCAATTTCACTGTAATCTGGGCTTTTCTTTCCAGTACAGAGGTGAAATAGGTCAGTCTTTCAGTTAAACTTCCAATCCACAGTTTATTCGTGCTGAATCCATAAATCCTCAAGGAAGCATTAGCAATTGAGAAAGAATGAACAGTTTTGATAGAGACACATTTTCTTCCTTCAGTCTCAGCTAGAAATCAGAAATGCTTACCCATCAGCAAAGCTAGTAAGCCAGCTTCCAGCCCATGGTCAGCTTCCAGCCCATAGCCTGCACATCTTCTCAACATAGGAGAAATGTGTGATGTGAATGAAAGGATTAAACTAGCAATGTCTTTATGACTCTATGACCTAGCAATAAGCTCCATGAAGGCAAATATTTCTACCTGCATTATTCAGAGCCCAAAGAAGTTTCTATCTCTCACTCAATGAATATTTCTTGAATGATCGATGAGTAAATGAGGGTGGGAATTGAAGACTTAGTTTCAGACACTTTTCTAAACGTTGTATATGTATCCATTTATTTCATGCTGACAACCACCCTACAAGGTGACAACTATTGCTATGCCTGTTTTCAGATGTAGAAACCATAGAGAGATTAAACAACTTGTAGAAGGCCATCAAGCTTGACAGTCATTTTTCAGGTGGCCAGCCAATGGTCCCCACTCTGAGGATCAATGAAGCCAGTGCTTTCCCAGGCAGTGGCCTCCAGGTAGACCCATGCCCCCGCATGCCCACACCGCCAGGAGGACACTGGCCTCAGGTCCATATTCCCTTGCCAATTGCCACTCGACCCTATATATCTTCCTAGACATCTGGGCTTGGAGTGTACTTGCCTGGCACCTACCATGATCACACTCATTATAAGAGCATGTTTCTACTAATGTATGACCTACACTATACTGAGTTAACCATTGTGAAGAGTATCTATTAAGCAGAGCAAGTAATTGGTAGGAGCAACAAGACATTTGAGACAGAAGAAGAAGTTGTGCTTTGCTAATGTATATTTTGTATATATTGCTGACTTCAGTAGCTGGTGACTATGAAACTGAATCCACTTTATTTTAATACATAAGGAATTACGGCCCACGCCCCTGGGCCTACATGCTCACCTGGGAATGCACTCTGTGTGGGTTCCACCCTGACTTCTTCCTGCAGCCGTGCTGCTGCCTCTGCTTCCCTGGACACTGCATCTCCCTGGGACCCCATAATATCTTGAGAGGAACACTGCTTTCCTAGTTCCACCAGCACAAATGACAGTAGCTATGACTTCTAACAGGAATGCACAGCAGGCTGAAGGTTAGCAGAAAGAGGATAGCCCCTCCTAGAAGTGGGGGTCACAGTCCCTCCTAGAAGTGAGAGTTCACAGATCCAGGGCTCCCACCAGACTTCAGCAGCCCTGCCCAGCTTCCCCTGCCCAAGGTGCCCACTGTCAGAAACCAAGTCTGCCTCCATCAGTGGGAATCTTATTAGCTCCTAACTTCTGAATCCAAACTTCACTTCCTCCTGGCCAGTAGTGAGGTCCTTTCTCAGGCCAACGCTCACCTCCTAAAGAAGAGCCGCAGCTATTTTCTGCAGGGTGTGTCCCATTTCCCACCCTCTAGGGTCTAACTCAGAAAAGCTGAACCAAACAATGACAATAATTCACAGGGCAATACCAAAGTCTGGCTTATTCAGTCCTAAATAACACCAAGTGTAGGAATCTGCCAGCCCAATTCCAGAAACTCTGTGCTGAGCCCAGTTTCATTGTCTTCCCTCCCACAGGAGGAAAAAAACGAAACAAAACAAAACAAAACAACAAAACAGAAAAAAAAAAAAAGAAAAGAAAAGGCTGCTAGTTCTTCATGCCATGGTCCAGTTTTCCAATTCACCATCCAAAGTTCACACAAGAACTCTCTCATACCCACACCCTCTAAGAATAAGCAGTAATTTTTAAGCATAAAGCAATTTAAATCATGATTCAAGGGGGGTGGGAGGCCAGGAAATCCCTGCGTATGATTCTGCAAGAACACAATCTTGGTAATGCCTACAGTTCATACTACTCCTGGGATGCTGATCAGCTCAGCACGAAGCATCTGCCCCTATGATATGCCTCGATACTCACGGGTTTATCAGGGCTGCACTAGGTCACTCCCGATTGCTCTTCCAAATCCACCTTCCCTCCCTCTTCGCCTCACTGTCTGCCATGCTGACCTGTTTAGATAACAACAAGCTCTCTTGCCCTCTGAATTTCAGTTATTTGTTTGGCCAATGACGAATACTGATGAAGATCAGGAGGACTGAGTTTGGAATCCTTAGTGCTCCCGCTCTCTCCCTGTGGGGTCACCAGGAGCTGGCTGTGTTCCTCCAACTGAAGGCTGCTGATCCAGTAAAGGTATCCTTCCCTAGATGATTTTCCCTTGTCCCAGTCTCCACCCCCTCCCCTTGTCACTTTGGGTGCAGGGGTGGTAACAGGACTGGGCTATTACACTATTCCTTGGAGTTTCCCCAAAACTTTGTAAACAGTCCCTTTATCATCTTCATCTGGGATGCCAACCATTTCCTGTTGGGACACTGATTGATGCAAGGGCTTTTCCAAGAATAGCTCACTATGACTGAGAGAACTGGATGGCATGGGTTTATAGGCAAGCAAAGAAAAGATCTTCCAGTAGCTTCATGAAACTGCTGAAAATCCCTGTGTATGACAGTGTTGGCACATCCAGTTTTCTTCTCTTCTATCTCCACTTGACATCCCTTCCTCATGCTATAGCTGGTTTGTTCCCAAATACAATAAAGAAAAGTATCTGAAAGGAAACAATGCAGGTCTTGGCACCTATAGGCAAAATATATTATTATACTTGTTTTTGTATGACCTGGAAAAGAAACAACATGAAAAGAAGAGGAATTTTATTATGAGCTGGACAGCCTCCATCCCTTCTAAACTAATATTAGGACTTATTGCTTTTGAGTCTATTTTATATAAAACATTGGCCATAGGCATGTTTTCTCTTTTATAACCACTCACCCTGCATATATTATCGAATGTTTAGCCATGCACTAAGATTCTGTTGTATTTTTAAATTTTAGTGTTTCTCAAATGATTTGAAAATCTTCATTTACAGTAATGCTTAAAGGGTCCACAGATACGATAATTAACCAAGAAATGGTAATTCTGTTTGTCTTATGAACTACTCCTGTGAGACCGGGGAGCTACCTGCTATCTTGGGGAAATATTCAAGAGAACTAGATGTAAACAGCGAGATACACACAAAGCAAAACTTGGGGGCAACATGGAAAAGGAAAGGCTTTGGGCAGCCTGTGTGCATGGCCTGCTGGAGACATAGATGAGTACGGCCATCTAGCATCACTGTGATCTGTTTTAATACAGGCTTACCTTTTGAGTTTCCCATTTGTCTCTCAGAGGGACCCGGCACACTGATAGTGGCTAGAGCAGAGATAAGAAGAGAAGAAACCCTGTTAGCTCCCTGCTGGGAGTCTTCAGTTCTCCAGGGAAGGATTACACAAGTCAGCGTGAAGAGCGCCTGAGACATTGATTTCCCACCGCCTGCAAACCACATTTACCTCTCTGGGTTTTGTTCATGGAACAAAACCATAAGATGGAATTGAGTTCATGTCAGAATTGCCTTAAAAGTAACTATGATGGTCAATTCTCTGGGTCACCTTGACTGGCCATGGGGTGCCAAGATTAAATTTCCTTCTGAGTGTGCCTGTGAGGGTGTTTCCAGGTGAGATTGGCATTTGAACCAGTGAACTCAGTAAAGGAGATGCCCTCCCCAAGTGGTTGGGCATCATTCAATCCCTGGAGGGCCTGAGCAGAATCAAAGGCAGAGGAAGCAGCAGTTTGCCCCTTTTTGCATCATCCCTGACTGCTTGGGTTGGGACATCTCATTTCATCTTCTCTGGCTCTAGGTACCTTCCATAGGAAGCATCATGATCATCTGTCATTCAGTCGCTGATAGATGCCAGGAACTGCACAAGTTACCTAACACACATTTTCTGGAGTCTCCCCAGCAACTTTGGAAGTCAGGTTTGATATTCACCACTTTACAGAAGTGGAGACCAAGGACCAGAGAAAAGGGGACCCCATCTGCCTGCAAAGCCTCATCCTCCCTGCTCCACACTGTCAGCTTCCCAGATTCTCAGGCCTTTAGACTGGGACTGAATTACAGCCCCAGCTTTCCTGGTTCTCCAGCTTGCACATGCTAGGTCCTGGGACTACTCAGCCTCCAGAATCATGCGAGTCAATTCCTCATAATAAACCTCCTTTTATATCCATATAGAATGTGTACATCTCCTGCTGGTTCTGTTTCTCTGGAGGACCCTGACTAATACAGTGATGAACACAATTTTTCTCCTCATTGGTTTTCAGGTGATTGAGATCATCTTGCTCACTGATCAGATCATCTCAAATCTACCGGGAGTGCTTGGCCAGCCTTCCATGGGTTTCTCACATTCTCTGAACTTCTGTTTCCTCAGAGGGAAAATAGAGACAATCTTCAGATCACTGAGTTGATGTGAGGAGTGAGTAAGATAATAAATATGTAGGTATCTGACACAAAGGCTGACACAGAAGGAGCACACTAGGATTTCACAGTATAATAATAGAGTGTGAATTTCAGCTCCAAACTGTCTTACTCTTTCTATTCTATGAAATGCCTGCCATTCGCTCTCTAGGCATTTGCTGAGCATTTGGTCCCTGAATGGAGAACCCGACGAGGACATCAATTCTGCTTCTGTGACCAGCTGCTGCAGAGGGTTTCCACTCTGTTCCCTAGCAGCCATCAGGTCTAAAAAGGATTGCAGATAGTTCTGGGCAAGACTTGACTAACTGGAAGTGGTGGAGACCCCAACCTACAAAACATGTAAAGAGATGGAAAAAATAGAGACCAATTCTCCTACAGAAAGAGGACTCCAGGGAAAATCACTAAGCAGCTTCCATAGGAATCGTAGTGATCATCTGCTATGGAGTCACTGCTTGGTGCCAGGAGCTGCAGCAGGGGCCTCATACACATTTCCTGGAATCTCCCCAGCAACCCTGGAAGTCTGGTTTTATAATCAGCACCTTACAGAACTGGAGACTGAGGACCAGAGAGGACAGGACCCTGTCCATCTACAAAGCCCCATCCTCCCTGCTCTACCCACTGCCCTGCCCTGAGAGCTGAATTGCTGTTATGAAATAAAAAGAGGCCTGTTCTTTCTGTGTCCGAGGTATATTGCTAGGAACAATGGGTGGAAGTCACAGGACGACAGATCTCAGCTCCACCTCAGGAGGAGCTCTGTAACTCCAGGGTGTTCCCAGACAGAAGGCTCTGCCTCCCAGGATGAAATTTCCCCTTGCTGGAGATACTTGAGCTTTGTTTGGAAGACAGAGTTTGGAAAGGAGACTTGGGACCGAAAGAACACCTGTACCAGATAGCTTTGAAGGTTCCCTCTACCCCTGCTAAAATTTGTTGCCTGGGAAATAATACTTTCCCAAATTCAGGGGAGAGAGAGTTACTTTTGCTTCTTCCTCTTGTTCCTCCAGTGACTGAACAAAAAGCCCTAGGGAAGAGCTTCCCCCAAGTCCACCTCTAACACAGCCCATAAGTTGAAGGATGATTAGCTCCGGAGATTGAAATAAGCCCTGTAACTGATTCCAATATCTTAGAATAGGTGTGATTTTAGCTTGGAAGTGTCCTAAGTCATCAGTCTCAAGAGTAGTACCACTTGGCAGGCTCTTTAATCCCTACAATCATGCATTGGGGAGTAGTAATTCAATATCTCCCCAAAGCTTAGCAAAATAAAATGAAACATAAACTGTAAAATAATACAACTTTCTTGCATACAAAGCTTTAAAAAGAAAGCCAGCAAAAGTGTTTTAAACAACTCACAGAGTTCACATTGTATTGTGGAATTATTTTTAATGAAGCTGTTATTATGCTACAAGAATGCAATAAAACATCTGAAACCTGAAATTTCCTATTTTTATCACCTCCTGTAAAATTTTCAAAAGGGCCAAAATGATTTGTTTCAAAATGTGTATAGGAATAATTGGATTGAGAGTTTTCATGCCAACTTTCCATTTGGAATGAAATCTAGAGACTGTTACTTCATAAACCACTGAAAATATGAGCACAAAATGAAAAGGGCAAAATATTATAGAATATAAGTATAATCAAACATAACATACCCGGGAAGGAACTACTGATTTACCATCTCCCAGTGTGTGGCTCAGCACAGGGACCTCTTTTATATAACAAAGTGTTCACAAATAATTGGTTTTACCTGAATCCCCTAATTACTTCTGGAAAAAGAAATGCTATATGCATGAATTTCTGCACACAAACACATAATGTGAAGTGCTGATCCCACACTGGTTAATTTTGAAACAAAATATTACTCTGAATTGTTCATGAAGATGATATGCCTGCTCCCTTAATCTTCTCTTTGCAACACAAATCTCAGCTAATCCTTGTTACAAACTGGCAAAAATCTAATCCTTGGCTGCTAAGCAAATGCATTTTAGCAACAAATTGTGTATGAGAAGTTTATTTAAGATGTGATTTCTTGTAACTGTTCTTGCCAAATGACCAGATAGTAATCATACCCTCAAATGTGTAAGTATACAGGAAGATATTACTTATTTTATGATTTTAGATTTAATTTTCAACTCACATCATTCTTAAACCATTCTTAAAGATTGGTCACTTAGGGAATGGAGAAAGTCTCTCCTCCTTTGCAAATCAAGTTTCTGTGTTCAGTGGAAACCTTTTCCAAAGCATTCATCTCTGTCAGCATACCCAGTGCATGCTCTGTCATGAACAGCTCCCAGCATTAAGTGGAGCAATTCCGTCTACCATCTGGCTTTGTGAGCAAAAAGCTTTTTTTATATAAAAATATGAAACTAAGCTACCCCCGTCTAGACTTACAATCTTTCCAAGGACATTGTCCATCTCCTCATTCATTCCAAATGGATGAAATTTTAGATGGAACAGTAATAAGAGGTGAAAGGTTTGGAATCTTACATAATATGTTTACTTGAATTGTTTCTAAAGAACATAGGAGTTGGGATCACTTTTTTAAAAGTACCACTGTCCCTCAGAAGCTACTCAATATTTGCTTTTACTATGTGACAATTGAGCACATTTTCAAAAATACAGTAGGAAACACTGTGTAACAGAAGCAACATGGATCTTATTTAGCTGTTGCAGATGTTGGTGGTTAAAACTACCCGACTTTCACTGGTTGATGTGGAATTAGATCTCCTACCCTTTGGTAACAGTTCCAACCACATAAGTTTATACTAACACTCTGGATAAAATCACAGTTGGAAAAAAATAAACCTAAAAAGTGACTAAAACAAGAGTGAGTCTGAGCTCTCTGTCATTGTTCTTTTAACTCAACCTATTTGCTGCATGTGCAACGTTGAGTTTGTGTTTCAGTCATGGAGTTGGTTTTGTTCTCCGTTTTTCTTCATCACCCACCCAGGACAAAGTACGCTGTATGCCGGCAAGTGTGGTCAAGACCATATAACCTGAGTTCTTCCTGCTCTTGCTGCTGTGAAAATTTTAAACTGATTTTTTTACACTTAAACTGCATGAAAACACTTTCTTTTAAAAAACAGTATTGTTTTTGTTTTAAGGAAATTAAATGGAAGTCCATTAGGGGAGCAAGGAATATTCTCATCTCAACCGGGTAAACCCACAGAAACTGAGGCCACCTAGATGCCAACTTATCAGTGCAGAAATAAGCTTAGAATCTGAAGGATAAGATGTAATTCTGCATAAAACTAAGCTTCAGTACAAGAATATCCTGTTTCAGACCTAGTTGCACCGATCATCAATCAGTGTTGCCTACATGATCATGGTAAACCCAGAGTATGAGCAATACAACACGTTTGAGTTGTCTGGCTTAATGTCCTTCGGCCAGAAAGCTGCGGGTTCTGACCTCCAGCTCCAGATCCTCCAGCTAGAAGAGCAGCCCTGGAGAATAAGCAAATGCACGCATGTTGGGGCCAGATTGCTAGGGTGGAAGCCACACCTCTTGCTTACTTGTTAAGTGACTTTGAGCAAGTTACCTAACTTCTCTTCTGTCTCAGTTTATCAGCACAGTGAATGTTACAATAGCACCTACCTCATAATGTCATAGGGAGGATTTAATGAGTTAACATTTTACATATTAAAAAAAAAAAAAGAATGAAGGCCTTTCTTTCAGCCCCAGATGTGTACTACTGCCATTTGGGGGAGAAGAATTTTCCTAGGACTCATGAAATACAAATTTTAAAAAGCTGTGTCCAACAAGAGCTGGAGTTACAGTATCACACATCATTTCCACCTCCTAAAGTGCTCCCTGCTCTCTGTCACACTTCTCATTCTGTTCTTTAACATCCCAGTATTATGAAAATCCACCCAGTTCCTTACAAAACTACCTCTCACCCTCCTTCCAGCAGCTCAGAGTTAAACTTGCAGAGGTTTAACAGTGGAAAGGAGAAAGAGCTGACAATTCGTTTATTTTTATGATGCCTTCCTATCAATGTGAACATTTGATTTTAGCCCAAGGCCACATGAGTCAGGGCAAAATTTTTAGCAGCAGAAAGGTCTTCCCAGGCCTCTGCATATCACAGCAGCTCACCTCATCCCTCTTAAGACTGTTTCCAGTCTCAGAAATACAAGCTAAACCCTAATATTGTACTAATTTTTTTTTAGTACAGCATGTTGATTTCACTCAAAAGGGCAATCACCGTGACTAATATCAATCTTACAGTATCAACTTCATTTACATCACACCTCAGGTATAATGAGAAATGATTTTATTTTTCATTAACTATATTTTTATGTATAATAATAGAAAATACCTAAAAGGCTTGACTGTACACATTATGAAATTCTATTGATACACTGTAGTTGTAATTTCTTATGTATGTAATAATCAAATAATAAAGAATAAGTATCTCAAGATTGGGGACTATCTGTTGTGGTTAAAATGAAAGTTTAACCTCCTTCAAATAATAAATAGATGTCTTCTCTCATTTTATATCTGTTCAGCCCCTGTGAGAGCGCGCGAAGCTGTAGCTCTTGGAACCAACAAGCAAATGGGTGATTTGCCTTACTTACCACTAGGGGGGGTGAAAGCTAAGTTAGTGACCCGGGCTGCAGGAGTCCAAGGAAGAGAGAGAAGTGGGGGAAAGGCAATGAACATAACGCCAAATAAAGGGAAAAAGAAGAGGAGCGGCAATGCGGGAAGGAAGGGGGAGGAGATTTGCTGGACTCAGGGATGTTTAGGGGTCCGTCATCAATTTCTTCAGATCCCTCATTAGATGGCCCCATAAGTAAGTAATGGCAGCTTGGTGGGAGCCTGCCAAGGGCAGGGGACCTTCTGCTTCCTCTGTCATCTCCTCACCTCTGCAGTGAGTGCAGTGAAAAGTCCTAGGTTCCTGCTGAGAACTGGGATTTTTGAGGACTTATTGCCTTTGACCTGTAACCTACTGATAACGTGCTTGGTTTCATTTTGTTTTCTTGCTTAAAATCTCCTATAATCTCAGTGAGATAAAATGGCGGGGGGGAGGGGATACTGGGCTAGGAAGAGGGAGTGTTGTGTGGGTGCAAATCAAGCCGCAGCGCCCAGCCTCAGTAGAAACCAGCATTGCACCTCCATGCTTAAAAACAATATATCTTCTTCCAAAAGTCATGTCACAGTCCACGTTTCCCAGAAATAGTGGCAAAAGTCCCTGTTGAAATGGATTGTTCATTGTCTGGTTTGAGACACTGACAAGAATAAACCTGCTGAGGCCAGCTGGGCTTTTGTCACTTTGGTTAAAAGCAACATTATTCCAGTGGGAAGGGATCCCGGGAGGAGGAAGGAAGGAGACGAGGAGGAAGGCCACTGGGGCAGAAGGCCTGGCCTCCTGGAAGAGTCAGCCACCCAAATTACCAAGTTCAAGGGGCCATCTGATCCACACCAGGGGCCCAGAACTTTTCTCCATGGGAGTCTTTTGTGCCAAGCGAGTCTGAACTCTCCCCTGAAGACAATGGGAAACCTCTGACAATTTTTAATCAGGCAACTGATATTATTATAAAACAGCCATGTCTTCATGCTATCTTACCATTCTAATTCCTAGCATAGCATCTATCCATTCATTCGCTTGTTTTAAATGCCTGTCTTCCGGCTAAAATGTAAGTTCTGTGAGAGCAGGAACTTTGACTGTATTGTTCATCACAGATGCCTAGAAGATAACCTAGGTAGGACACTGCAAACGTTCCATAAATATTTTTCGATGAATAAAGATTCATATTTTAGAAAGCTTCCTCTGGTAGCTTTGTAAAAGCTGTGGATAATGGACTGAGGTAGGGGGACGGGGTGGAAAGAGAGAGCAGAATTGGACACCAAGGCAAAAAGTAGGGAACATGCACGAATTTAACGCATGTCCACTTCCAAACAGGTTGTGATATTGGTGCTGGGAACTGAAGTACAGAAGCCTGGATCCACAACATACGAGCCATGGGGACTTACATACAAGGCATGCACAGGTATCGTACAGATATAGGACTTGGGGGTCGAATCGGGAAGTTGGGGAGGTGATGCAAACAGGTGAGAAGTCCAAAGAGGCCTGGTACAAACAGAAGGATAAACCAGTGGGTGGGAATCATGGAGATCCGAGGACAGGGCACAGCATCTGTAGTAGGAAGTAGATGCAACACTCCCCGCAGCCCCATCCCCCCAAAGAAAGGCAGACCCAAGAAGAAAAAGCCTGAGAATAGAAACCTTGGAAGAATAAATGTATAAAAGGGGGCAGACAGATTAAAAGGAGTGAAAAAGGGGCGGTTGTGGCTGCTGTGATGCCCAGGCAGATGCTGTCATCCTCTCACAGCTGAGAGTGTTGGTGGGTTGGGGGGTGGTTGTCAGGGCTCCCCACTGGGTCCCTTCCTGGAAACGGCTCCCAGCTGAAGACAGCCACCCTGCCCAAGTTCATAGCACCATCCCAGGGGCAGCTGCATCCAATGACTGGTGCACAAAGGTGGGATGCAGAGGCCTGGCCCCTTGCCTCATGGTGTTACAGCTCTGGGAGGCCCTCCCAGGTCAGACTCCATGCAAGATTGACCGATTCCTCTGCTGCAACTGCAACAAAGCTCAACATCTCCTTCTGCCCAGTGTTACCGCCTTTACTCCTTTATAGGTATAAGCACTAAGATCACTCCCCAAAAAACTTCTCATGGAAATTTTTACCTGCAAGTCTATTTCCCAGAACTCAACTCAATACAGTTGGTGCCAAGAGTGATCCCAGAAGATGGACTCTGAAGTGGAATTGCAGAGCTGGCTCATCCTCCTGCTGGCTGGCAGTGAAGCCCCGGCCCTGGCTTGCCGGAGAAGTGCAAGTGTCAGAACTTTCACTGGTGATGACCTGGGGTGGGAAAGGGGTGGGAGAGAATACCCTGGTAGATGGCAATCTCTCAGGCTTTTGAGAGTTAGAAAAATTACCAGTCCTGAGAACAATGGACTCTAATGGCTCTGGCTGAGTCACTGGAGGCATTAGAGAAAGACAATGTGAGGCTCAGGGCTGTGAATCATCATTGAAAGGAAAGTGTGAAAGGGAGAAAGCCTCACTTGGAGGCATCGGAAGAGACTCATCTCCTGTAGCAGGAGGACTGAAAAATCTATGGATAAGGCCCAGGAATTAATTATAAGAATAGCAGCACTTCAAAAAAATTTGAATTCTTAGCTCTGATTAGTCTGGTTATGGCTATGACAATGTCAGGGGCCTATTAGGGATGAGAGAGACAACAGAATTAATGCTCTCAAAACCTCAACTCTTGAGGTTGGGCACAGTGGCTCACTCCTGTAATCCCAGCACTTTGGAAGGCCCAGGCAGGCAGATCACCTGAGGTCAGGAGTTCGAGACCAGCCTGGCCAACATGTGAAACCTGGCCTCTACTAAAAATACAAAAAATTAGCTAAGCGTGGCAGTGTGTGGCTGTAGTTCCAGCTACTCAGGAGGCTGAGGCTGAGGAGAATCGCTTGAACCTGGGAGGTGGAGGTTGCAGTGAGCCAAGATCACACCACTGCACTCCTGCCTGGGTGACAGAGTGAGACTCTATCTCAAAACAAAACAAAACCTCAACACTCCATTCAGAGCCCTCCGGGCCTACAGAGGTGGCCCTGACCTCCCTGTGAGAGGCTGTGCTCTGCCCTTGCTTGAACATGATATAGGAATCTCTGCATTGCAAGACAACACAGTGCTCCTCAGGACCCACCCCCACCTCCTGCCTTGACCAGACCCATCACTAGAGTCAAGTGAGACAGCATGTGGAGGGGAAATGCAGAGCCTGCTGAGCAAAGGAAGGAACCATGTGCCTAAAGGCGGCAGGCCAACGTGCAATGGCCAAAGCCAGAGACTCTTCATGGGACTGAATGAGGGGGATGAATCAAAGCAGGGGAAGCATGAAGTTGGAAAACGATGAGTTTATTTATATGGGCACAGTCTACTGTAATAGATGATTTGCCACCCTGGCAAGGACTCTGGGGGATGTTTTCATCACACTGCTAGGATGACTCCTGGAACTTTGGAGAAAATTACAGCCCACATTAAGTAAAGATGAAATGCCACAAGTGTGTGATAGATGATGGAAGAAGAAATAAAACAGATCTTAATCCTTGAGTCAGTTTATCTGACCCAGAATCCACTAATTCAAAGGAAGGTCAGGTTCTCAGGAGCACCCATGGCAAGGGAACACAGTTATGGTTCCAATGGTGCTTTGCCAAATGTGCCTGTGGTCACTTGTTTAAACAACTATACAGTGGAAAAGCAGAATATGCAAACATTTTGAGAAATGCTGGACACAGGGCCTGAGCTGACATTCACACCCAGAGAACTCGGGATTCCTTAGGGCCCTCTATTGGAGTAGGGTGCTTGTGGGCCAGGAAATAAATGGAGTTTCAGCCCTGATCTGGGTTCCAATGGTCCATTTGACTGAAATGCAAGTCAAAACTACAATGAGATATAATTCCACCCCAGTTAAAATTGTTTTTATCCAAAAAATTGGCAATAACAAATGCTGGAGAGGATGTATAGAAAAGGGGACCCTCTCATACACTTGGTGGGAAAGTAAATTAATACAACCACATTTAAAATACATTTAAAATGTACAAATACATTTAAAAATAACTACAATGGTATAATTGGGTTGTTTGTAACACAAAGGATAAATGCTTGAGGATATGGATACCCTACTTTTCATGATGTGATTATTTCATATTGCATGTCTGTATCAAACTATCTCATGTACCCCATAAATATATATACCTACTATGTACCCATAAAATTTTTTTAAAAGAAGTGTGTAGAAGCTTTTTGAGATTTGCTTTAATATAATCTAGTTAGAGAAGCAAAGAGGGAGAGTTGTGGTGAATATAAGTGAAAATGAATTGGCCATGATAATTATGAAGTTGAGTAACGGGTACAAGGAATTTCACTTATATTTTCTCTACCTTGTATATATTGGAAATTTTTCATAATAAAAAGTTAAAAAGCAGAAAGGAAGTGGATATTGATAAATACTGTTTAGATGGCAAATAGAAAATCAGGAAGCCAAGGCTTACCTTTCCCTCATCCCACCATCTTCAGCACCAGGAGTATAGCAATAAACAAAACAGGTAGAAAATTTTGGCCTTATGAAGATTATGTTCAAGTGAAGAGAGACAGACAATAAACAAAATAATTAGAACTGGGTAGGTATTTTGTGTACCTGTGTGTAAACTTGCTTCTTCTTCTTTCCTCCCTTCAGGGTACAAGATGTAACCTTTGGAGCATATAACTGGTTCAGTGATTGATAAAGTGCAGAAAATATTATATGGAAGTACTAGGGTCACAGATTCCATATACAAGCTCTTCCTGCACCATGCTGTTAGGTGCCCCCCAATCTGACTATAAAGCAGGAATATAGTTTCCTCCTCTTCAAATCTTGCATGACTTAATGCAGGGAAAGTATCACACAAAGAGAACCGAAACCCAACTATACATTCCACTGGATTGGTTTTTACTGGAGGCTCTGCAACACGCCAGATGGTTAAGCAGCTCCATACCTACAGCCTCTGTCATTTGAGGTGGCTGGGAGGACCAGAGTCTCCCAAGCTATTAATCAAAAGCTCCATTATGTGTCATTGGCTCTGATTGGGTCATGTCTAGCTATTGTCACCAGATGAATACAGTGCACTGATTGATTTAGGACTAGATCTTATGCTCCCTCACTGAACTGAGGGCAGATTCTTGCTCACGGACATGAACTAATCATGTATGAATGGCAGGACTTGTTTTGACAGTAGAGTTGACAGCAGTTGATGATGAATTTTAAAGAAATAATAGAGGAATGATTTTCAATAGGGGTGTCACCACTCAGAAGGGAGTTTTGAAAATTTATGGGATTATTTCTGATTGTCAAATCATTAAAGGGGAATGACTGGAATTGAGTAGTCAGGAGCCAGAGATGCCAGATATCATGCCAATGTGCAAAGGTGAAATAACCCTTTGTCCTACACAACTTTTGTAAATCTCATCCAAAATTAGGACTGAATGTATGGATGGTCTACAATCTGGTAGAGTTGCAAAGAAATGTGTTTTCTATGACACTCCATACCACTCTGACCCACATCATAACAAAAAATTCTTTTTATCTATATTTACAAATAATAAGGTTGCCCTTATTTATAAGATTACCATACTTCCTCATTTTTGTCACTTTAATGGCCTGAGTCTGTAACCTATTGTCTTAGTCTGCTCAAATTGCTATTTAAAAAAATCACAGACTGGGTGACTTAAACAAAAGAAATGTATTTCCCACAGTTGTTGAGGCTGGAAGTCCAAGATCAAGGTGCCAGTAAATTAGGTTTTATTCTAAGACCTCTTTTCTTGGCTTGTAGGAGCAGCCGTTTCACTGCGTGCTCATATGATCTCTCGCTTGTGTGCACCTGGGTTGGGAGAGGAGGGAGAGCTCTCTAGTCTCTCTAAGCCTCATGGATCTTGACCATTTTTAACCCCTGTTCCCTCCTTATGGTCCCCAACTCCAAATACGGTCACATTGGCTGTTAGGGCTTCAGCACAGGAATTTAGGTCCAAACAAAACATTCAGTCTGTAACATTTGTCTTGACGTGCTATTCATGTGTATTAGTCCGTTTTCATGCAGCTGATAAAGACACACCCGAGACTGGGTAATTTATAAAGAAAAAGAGGTTTAATGGACTCACAGTTCCATGTGGCTGGGGAGGCCTCACAATCATGGCGGAAAGTGAAAGGCATGTCTTACATGGTGGTGGCAAGAGAGAATGAGAGCCAAGTGAAAGGGGAAACCGCTTATAAAATCATCAGATCTCATGAGACTTATTCACTACCAAGACAACAGTGTGGGGAAAACTGCCCCCATGATTCAATTATCTCCCAATTATGAGAGCTACAATTCCAGATGAGATTTGGGTGGAGACACAGACAAACCATATCACCATGTATTCAGTTAAGGTTATTTCCCTCATCCTCTTATTTTATACCCTTGTGGAGAAAAAATCCACAGACTAAGAAACGCCTTCAAGATTTTCCTCAGGGTCATTGGAGAAAGAAGGGCTTCAGGCATTCAAGTAGGGCACATGGAACATCCTGAGGCTGAGTAGAGAAGGAAAGAGTGGAGTTATCATCAAAACTTCACACATTTGAGGGGGAAACACTGTTTAAAAGGGCATTGAGGATATACATTTTTTAATATCATAGCACTTGTCAAGGAAGACATGTAGGTTCTATAAACAAATCACAGTGTTCATCCAGGGAACTAAAGCATCAAGGATCTTATTCTTAGTTAAGATTTCTAACTTAGAATAAATGCCATGAAGATTGCTTGGCTGTAGAAGGGATGATTTTTTAAAATAAATATTGGAATAACTCTGGTTATCCTAAAACTAGTTTTAACCTAACCTTGGCTTTTAATCCAGGGTCTACTTGGCTCTCTGCTCTTTCTCTGCCCTGAACTTTCTGTTGAGAATGATTTCTGATCTTACGCCTCTCATATCCAAATAATTCTCTAAGAGTAGATGCAAGCATCTCACTACTTCATTGTGGATTATATTAGTTATCTGTTGCTGAGTAACAAATTATCTTAAAGGATTTGGTGGTTTAAAACAACAAAATTTACTATCTCAGTTTCTGTAGGTCAGGAATTCAGGTACAGCTCAGCTGGTTTCTCTGGCTCAGGGGCTCTGATAAAAGGTGCAATCAACTGGGGATGGATCCATGTCTAAGCTCACACATGCGGCTGTTGGCAGGATTCCATTTCTTGCAGACTTTGGGACTGAAGGCCTCAGATCCTCCCTGGCAATGTGCCCGAGGTTGCATAGAGTTTGTTTCAACATAGGCCTCTCTATCTGGCAGCTTCCCTTATCAGAATAGCAAGGAGAGCCAGAGAGAAAACAGGGTGTGTGGGGGGAGTAGAGAGAGAGGATGGAAGTCACAGCTTTTATAATGCAATCAAGGAAGGGACATGCCATCACTTTTGCTGTACCCTCTTCATCAGAAGCAAGTTAGGTCTAACCCACGCTCAAAGGCAGGGAATGGCACAAAGGGATAACTGGGAGCCATTTCAGAAACTACTAACCTCATGTTCCAAGCATTTACGTATTAAAACGTATTATCCTATTACATGTTGCATACCTTTTATTTCTCCATTTTATTATGGCTAAGGCATTTTATTCATATTTTTACCAGGTGTGTAAGATATAATGTCAACAAATTTCATTTTGGAGGGAAAGAAAGGAGCAAAAATATTTGTTTTAAAAAGGGGGATGTTGAATCTGGCAGAGTTGTAGAATACTATCCTAGATGATGGATAGTTCTAATAGGATAATGTATTTGAGAGAGAGAGAGATTGACAAAATGAGGTAGAGACAGGAAAGAGAAGTCCTTGAGAAGCCAGAAGAGGTGGGAACCTGAACACATTAGAGGGGTTAGATTTTGACAAAAACAGAAAAATACGTATTAAAGAAACTCAGAGGGAGTAGGATAATTATTTTCAAATATCTGAAAGGCCATCTACATTAGACCGATTCTCCAGAGGAACAGAACTAATATAATAGATGAATATATAAAGGAGAGTTTGTTAAGGAGTATTGACTCACACAAACACAAGGTGAAGTCCCACAATAGGCAAGCTGAGGAGCAAGAAAGCCAGTCCAACTCCCAAAATCCCAAAAGTAGGGAAGCCGACAGTGCAGCCTTCAGTCTGTGGCTGAAGGCCCGAGAGCCCCTGGCAAACCACTGGTGTAAGTCCAAGAGTCCAAAAGCTGAAGAACTTGGGTTCTGATGTTCGAGGACAGGAAGCATCCAACATGAGAGAAAGATGGAGGCCAGAAGACTCAGCAAGTCATCTTCTCCCACCTTCTGCCTGCTTTATTCTAGCTGCACTGGCAGTTGATTAGATGGTGCCTACCAACACTGAGGGTGGGTCTCCCTCTCCCAGTCCACTGACTCCAATGTTAATCTCCTTTGGCGACACCCTCACAGACACACCTAGAACAATACTTTGCATCCTTCAATCCAATCAAGTTGACACTTAATATTAACCATTACATCATCCTGTGAAAGAAAATTATATTTGTTCAATGTTGCCCCAGTTGATAGAATTTAGACTAATGAATGGAAATTAGAAGGCATAATGATACAAGAATAGGAAAGAAAACATGTTTACCCCTCAGAATCTTCTACTGTCCAAGATAAACAAGAATTCCCAGGAAATGGGTTTTAAAAACCTAATTGCATGCCCGAGTTGTGTTCTCACTTATGCTACCTCATCACATGATGGGAGCATTAGAACAAGAACTGACTGGAATAAATCCCATCACAATTCCTACCACCATGAGGTTCTCTGACTTCATGAACTGATTTTTGCTAAGAGACTGATTGTGAAGACATCTGAGCTAGATCATTTGTCCATTCTCAACAAGCTTTTTTGTTTGTTTGTTTGCTTTAGAAGAGAAGCTTTGCCTTTTTCATGTATGTACTGCTTGTATGGAAGCAGAAGTCAGCATCTTCTCCAAGCTTCAGATTCTACAGGGCAAAGATACTAAAAGCAACAACACAAGGCAAATGGCCAAAGTCCAAGAGAAGGCTAAATGCAATGATTCCTTCATTCAAAAGCATTTCTTGAATACCTTCCGTGTGCCAGTTCTGTGTTAATTATTGGAAACTGTGTGAGGGGTTGATTATAATTCTAAGCAAGATATCCTCATCTGAGTGAAATTACGTTCCTAACTAGGTCAGGGACACAGAAAGACCTAAGTAGAACTTTTAACTACCTCCAAAAATTCCAGATGTGATAGACTGGGATCTTGATAAAGGTTCATTACTAAGTTAAGATGGTTTAAATTTGGACACAGATATGAAAAGTTTTTCTCTGAACACCCAGTGATGAGGCACAGAGCAATTGTCTTGAGTTGGCTTCCTAGAAGTAGAGCCTGAGAGAGGATGTTTGTAGGTGATTCATTGAGAGTCATCAGGGATGTGCAGGCAGCAGGATAGGGCAGGAGGCAAAGCTCAGTAAGAATGTGCATGATTTCAACTGGAGATGAGCTTCAGTCTGAACCTGCAGGGAGGCTCACTGCACCTTGTTGCAAGGGGGCAATGTTTACATCCTTGTGTCATTCAGTCATAGACTTTCACCCACATGGATTTAGCAACTGATTGTCACTTATGACCTTCATCAAATCAGGTTCAGTGATGAGGTGGGAATGTACCTATTGAGTGTGTCTAAGAGAGAGTGGGAAGGGAGAAATTGTAGACAGTGAGTGTAGACAAGTCTTTTGAGCAGTGTATTAGTCCATTCTCACACTGCTATAATGATACTATCGGACACTGGGTAATTTATAAAGGAAAGAGTTTTAATTGGCTCATAGCTCCACAAAGCTGAGGAGGCCTCAAGAAACTTACAGTCATGGCAGAAGACCAATGGAAAGCAAGAACCTTCTTTACATGGCAGCAGGAGACAGAAGTGCAACCGGGGAAATGTCAGATGCTTATAAAACCATCAGATCTCGTGAGAACTCACTCACTATCAGAATAACAGCATGGGGGAACTACCCCCATGATCCAATCACCTCCCCCTCTCGACATGCTGAGGGGATTACAATTCAAGATGAGATTTGGGTGGGGACACAGAGCCAAACCATATGAATCAGTGATGCTGCAAATGGAAGCAGGGAAATGGGGAAGTGTAATTGGATACATACA
The DNA here is from genome assembly GCF_028858775.2 of Pan troglodytes. Classification (NCBI taxonomy): domain Eukaryota; kingdom Metazoa; phylum Chordata; class Mammalia; order Primates; family Hominidae; genus Pan; species Pan troglodytes. The sequence continues at coordinate 112,214,362 of NC_072412.2, read as the reverse complement.
TGGGGTCAAGTGAGTCTTTGTAAAAAGGAAATAATTAGATCATGTTCCTGTGTTGATATAGATCAACTAATAGCGTGGAAAAGTGGTGAGGCTGAGGGAGACAGAGAATTGAGGCAGTAGAAGGAGTAGAAGCCAGTTCACACACAGGGAGCTTGGCCTTAGTGAGGACAGCTTACTTCTAGCAACATGAGAAAAGATGGAGCACAAGGGAATACGTGCACATAAATGGGGGAAGGTACTGTGGTGGGAGCATGTGAGGAGTCTCTTCTGGTTGCTTTCAGCTTTTCTCTGAAATTAAAAGCACATCCCTGGTGGAGAGTGAGATGCTGGGACATTGAGAAAGTGAGAAAAGATGTGGGAGGTTTGAGAAGAGAAAAGAGAGTGAGAAAATAAATGGAATAGGGAAAGTGACAGTTATTAAATAAATAATTTTACTAATTCTAGCTTTTCAGTTGATGATTTCAGATTCCCTAGGTATACAGTCTGAAAACAATGATGTCTCTTATTCTTTCTGTATCAGCATGTCCTTTATTTCTATTTCGTTCTGATTTTAGAAGCCATAATTCCACAACATGAAGTTCTGTTGATTTTTGTCTCCTAAGTATCTCTCATTCCATCTGCTTCTCTGTCTTGGCTACCATCATGTCAGCACAAGCCTGGACACTACAACAGCCTCTTAATTAGTCTCCTGACGTCATGTTTGGCCCTCTTCCATCCATTCTCTACACGAGGGCCCAGGTGATTTTTTTAACACACACATCTGATTCCTTCACCTTCATCCTAAACCCTACAATGGTTTCCCGCTGCCTGTTGGCTGAAGATGCTACACAATCTTCTCTCTGCCCATGTCACCATCCTTACATCATACCTCCCCGATCACTCCCTGAGCAGCAGCCTGTGTGGTTTTCCTTCTCAGCTTTCCCAGGAAACCACACAGTCTTCCTTCTGAAACGCCCTTAGCCCTTCTCAATTTAGCTCAGAGTACCTCTTCGTCAATCATTTCTTGTAAAATATGAAAGATAAGTAAAGAGAAATGGAAAGCACATTGAGAAAATTAATATTAATATATGCATAATTGGTGTTTGTGGTGAAGAGAGAACCTGAAGAACAAGCAATATTTGAAGAGATACCAATAATTTTCCATAAAGTCATTAGTACATATACTCAAGTACTCAATAAATGCCAAACAGGACAAAAAAAAAATCTATCCACATCACAGACAAAAAACCCAGACACATCACAGTGAAGCTGAAAAATGCCAATGACAATAAGAAAACATTTTTTTAAGAGGAACCAGAATAAAAATACATTATTTTTTCTAGCTTTGTTGAAGCATAATTGACAAATAAAAATTGTTTATATTACAGAGTACAAAGTGATGCTTTCATATATTTGTGCATGGTGAAACGATCACCACAAATCAGCTAGTTAATATATCCATCGCCTCACATAGTTATTGTGTGTGGGCGGGGGGATGGGTAACATTTAAGATCTACTCTCTTAGCAAATTTCAAGTATATCGTACAGTATTAACAATAATCTCCAAGCAGTATGTTAGCTCTTTAGAGCTTATTCATCCTGCCTTACTTGAAAGTGTATATACCCTTTGACCAACATCTCCCCATTTCCCCCATTCTCCAGCCTCTGGCAAGCACCATTCTACCTCTGCCTCTGTGAGTTAGAATCTTTTAGATTCCACATATGAGTGAGACTATGCAATTTCTTTGTCCTTCTGGGCCTGGCTTATTTCATTTAGCATAATGTCCTCCAGGTTCATCCATGTTGTCACAAATGGCAGAATTTCCTTCTTTTTTTTTTAAGACTGAATAGCATTCTGTTTAGTATGTACTATACTATATATTATATATGTTACATTTCCTTTATTTCTTCATCTGTCAATTGACAGTTGGGACTATTCTATACCTTGACTGTTGAGAATAATGCTGCAATGAACATGGGAATGAAATACCTCTTCAACATACTGATTTTATTTTCTTTGGGTACATATCAAGTATTAAGGATTGCTGAATCACATGGCAGTTCTCCTTTTAACTTTTTAGGAACCGCCATACTGTTCTCCAGGTAACCACACACTCTTAATTGGTAAAGGCTGTGCTAACTTACATTCCCACCAATGGTGTACAAAGGGTCTCTTTTCTTTGCATCCTCACTAACACTTATTGTTTTTTGTCTTTTTTATAGTAGCCATGCTAATAGATATGAGGTGATATCTCACCGTGGTTATGATGTGCATTTCCCTAGTGATTCTGATGTTGAGCACTATTTCATACATCTGTTGGCCATTTATATGTCTTCTTTTGAGAAATGTCTATTCAGGTCCTTTGCCCATTTTTGTAATTGGGTTATTTGTTTTTTTGCTATCGAATTGTTTGTGTTCCATGTATGTTTTGGATACTAATCCCTTATCAGACAGATGCTTTGCAAACATTTTCTCCCCTCCTGTAAGTGATCTCTGCACTCTGTTGACTGTCTCCTTTGCTATGCAGAAACGTTTTAGTTTTATGCAGCCCCATTTGTCTATTTTTGCTTCTGTTGTCTGTGCTTTTTGGGTCATATCAAAAAAATCATTGCCTAGCCCAATATAGAAAGTTTTTTCTTTATATTTTTTTCTAGTTGCTTTAAGATTTCAGGTCATACATTTAAGTCTTTAATTCATTTGAGATTATTTTTTATACAGTGTAAGATAAGGGTCCAGTTTTATTCTTCTGCATGTGGATATCCGGTTTTCCCAATACCATTTGTTGACAAGACTGTCTTTTTGCCATTATGTCTTCTTGGTGCTTTGGTTGAAAATTAGCTCACCGTAAATGGATAGATTTATTTCTGGGCTCTCCATTCTGATCCACTGGCCTATGTGTCTGTTTTTATGTCAGTATCTTGCTGTATTGATTACTATAGCTTTAAAATATACTTTGAATCAGGTAGTGTGGCCTCCAGCTTTGTTCATTTGCTCAAGATTGCTTCGGCTATTTTGTGGTTCCACACAAATTTTAGGATGCTTTTCCTATTTTTGTGAAAAATTTCATTGGAATTTTGGTAGGGATTGCACTGAATTTGTACATCACTTTGGATTAGTATGGATATTTTAACAATATTAATTCTTCCAATCTGTGAATATAGGATATCTTAAATTTGTTTGCATCTTCAATTTTTTCAGCAATGTTTTATAGTTTTCAATGTAAAGATCTTTCACCTCTTGGTTAAATTTATCCAAAATTGGCCTTTTTTTTTTTTTTTTTGGTTGCTATTGTAAATGAGATTGTCTTCTTTATTACTTTTTAAAATAGTATATTAGTCCATTTTCACACTATTGTAAAGAATTACCTGAGACTGGGTAGCTTATGAAGAAAAGAGGTTTTATGGACTCACAGTTCTATAGGTTGTACAGAAGCATGGCTGGGAGGCCTCAGGAAAACTTACAATTATGGTGGAAGGCTAAGAGGAAGCACACACATCTTACACGGCCAGGGAAGGAGAGAGAGGAGAGGGGGAAAGTGCCACACACTTTCAAACAACCAGATCTCATGAGAACTCACTCACTATCACGAAAACAGCGTGGGGGAAACCACATCCATGATCCCATCCCCTCCCACCAGGTCCCTCCCCTGACATGTGGGGATTACAATTCGACATGAGATTTGGGTGGGGACACAGAGCCAAACCATATCAGATAATTCATTGTTAGAATACGGAAACACTGCTGATTTCTGTTTGTTGACTTGTATCCTGCAACTTTACTGAATTCATTTATTAGTTCTAACAGTTTTTTGGAGGAGTCTTTATGGTTTTTTATATATAAAATCATGATGTGAAAAAAGACAGATTGTCTTTAATAGAGTGGCTATTGGATTTCCAGATGATTTCTTAATGGCAATAATGGAGACCAGGATTGAAGAAAGATACTGTCAACCTAAAACTGTATACCAGTAAAAATGTCTTTTGAGAACAAGGGTAAAATAAAAACATTTTCAGACAAAGATTAAGGATTTTCCATTCTCAGATCCTCACGATAGAAAAGCCTAAAGGTGGAAGGAAGAGTGATTCAGATGGAATGTCTGAGATAAAAGAATAAGTAAAGAGCTAAAGAGTAGTAAGTGAGTAGGAAATTGGCGATGTAAGTCAAAAGTACTCATGACAGTTGGAAAGAGAACCTAAAGAATGACTGAGTTTTCTACATCCTTAAATTTTCCAGGTGGAGAACAAAGATATTGATTCATTTTAGATGTTGATAATTTCAGCAGATAATTAGATGTCTAAAATTCCAATCTTTGCATTTTCAACTGGAACATTTATAGTTAATTGATAAAGCTTAGATGTGAAAGGCAAAATTTTGAAACATTAAGAGAAATATGGAAGATACTTGTGACCTTGAGGTAGCAAAGAATTTTCTAAAACAAGACGCTAAACCATTTATCATAAAAGATAAGATTGATAAATTGGAATATATTGGGAGTATATAAATGGGCTGCTGCTTGCCCATTTTTATGGTTATTTATTGATGATATGCTAAACAAGGGGTAGGTTATTCATGCCTCCCCCTTTTAGACCATATAGGATAACTTCCTGATGTTGCTATGGCATTCGTAAACTGTCATGGTGCTGGTGGGAGTGTAGCAGTAAGGACCACCAGGGGTCACTCTGGTCGCCATCTTGGTTTTGGTGGGGTTTGGCCATCTTCTTTACTGCAAGCTGTTTTATCAGCAAGGTCTTTATGACCTGGATTTTGTGCTGACCTCCTATCTCATCCTGTAAGTTAGAATGCCTTAACCATCTGGGAATGCAGCCCAATAGGTCTCAGCCTTTTTTACCTAGCTCCTATTCAACATGGAGTTGCTCTGGTTCACATGCCTCTGACACCATCCCTCAATAAGAAAAACAATCAAAAAGATGTAAGGTGGAATTTTACAGAAGAGGAAATCCAAATGATCGATAAACATATGAAAGATATTTAGCCTTAATAACAATATAGGAAACCCTCATTAGAACCATAATGAACCAGCTTTTCACGTCCAAAAGTTGAAAAAATTAAAAATCTGATTATACTAAGGTTATCAAGCAGGTCAAGTAATGGAAATGCTCATAGAATGTTTGAACAGTGTAAAATAGTATAACTTTCTTAAAGAAAAAATTAGCAATTATAGTTAGACTGAAAATATACAATCTTATAAGGCAGCAATTCCATTTCTAGATAATCTCTTACACATATGATATATAAAATAACATTCATAGAAGCATTATTTATATTAATAAATAAAAAGGAAAAAGCTGGAAACAACCCAAATATCCTTCAACTATAGGAAAGATAAATAATCTGGATATATTCATATAATGCCATACTATACATTGAACATAATTAAGATACACATATCAACATGTTAGAATCCCAATCCCATAATGTTGAGCAAAAAAAGCAAAACTCAAAAACAAAACACAAATCTAATATTATAATGGACACAATAATATGTTTTACCAAACAGACAAAAAATATGTGTAGTTTAGGGAGACATATAAATTTGGGAAAACTATAAAGCCTGAGGCTCTCCCTCCCTCTTTCCTTCTTTCCCCTCCTTTCTTTCCCTCCTCCTCCTCCTTGTCCTTCTTCTTTGTCTTTCCCTTTTCTCCCTTTTTTTTCCTTCTCTCCTCTCACATCCTCTCTCACACTCACTCACTCAATTCCTCTCTCCCCACCTCTTTTTCTCTCCCTTTCTCCCCCTTGAATGAAACTACAACTCAACTTCCCTCCTCTGGCTGACCTAGGTGCCCTTGCTCTGTTAAAGCTCATTATTTTTATTAAACTCTAGGATCAAAAAAGAGACGGAGAGAGAGAGATAGAGACAGAGACAGAGAGAAGGAAGGAAAGAAACTAGAAAGTATTGGGATGATTATCACAAAGTTTGGGAAAGTGTTTATATCTGTGGGGGCAGGCCACAGTATATGATTTAGAAGTGTCACTTGGGGGACTCCTAGGGGCTGGCAACATTTTATGTTACTATTTTAGACATAGATTTTTGAATACCTCTATACATTTATATATATAATATATAAAGAAATATATATTTATATATGTTTTATATGCCCTCGAATGCATGACATATTTCACAATACATCTCACATTGTGAAAAGTAAATAGCATGTGAGAGACAGCAATAAATGTAGACAACTTTTTCCAGACATCTTACTGTGAAAACAGAGCCGAGAACGGTGCTGTAGCCAGAAGAGAATAAAGGTCAATAAAAGATCCTTTAGAATGAAGGTCAATAAAAGATCCTTTTAAAAAAGTGAAACAATACAGCTTGCTTGAGTGCCCATGGGACTGAGCCAGCAAAGAGGGAGAAATGGATGGTGCAGAGCAGAGAGGCAGGGTAACTCCCGAAATAAAGACCTGGTGCAGGTGAGTGAGGAAAGGTGGTGCAGATCATGAAAGAAGGCATTTGCCTCTCAAAAATAGCACCGGTGTCTCACTGTGGTGACAGGAGAGAAAGGGCAGAATCCGGATGTAGACGCAGATAGGTGTGTTGATTTGGTAGCGGAAAGATGAGGGATTTCCCATCTGCTTGTTTGCAAGTCAAGGGCAGTGGCTAAGAGAGGGAAGTAAAGGGGGCCAGATACAGGGTTTCAAGAAGAGTTGAAAAGTCACAAAGATCTTGGAAAATATGGTAGAACCATGAGGGAGTGTCGAGTGCTCACATGGGTCTGTGGTCATGAAATTTCAGTGAAACCTTCCACGTGGTATACAATGTTCCCAGGGAATTTCTTTTCTTTTCTTTTCTTTTTTTTTTTTTTGAGACAGAGTTTCACGCTTGTTGCCTAAGCTGGAGTGTAGTGGCATGATCTCGGCTCACTGCAACCTCCACCTCCTGGGTTCAAGTGATTCTCCTGTCTCAGCCTCCTGAGTAGCTGGGATTACAGGCACCTGCCACTACGCTCGGCTAATTTTTGGTATTTTTAGTAGAGATGGGGTTTCACCCTGTTGGCCAGGCTGGTCTCGAACTCCTAACCTCAGGTGATCCACCCGCCTCAGCCTCCCAAAGTGCTGGGATTACAGGTGTGAGCCACTGCGACTGGCCCAGGGAAATTTTAACTTCTAATGGGTGAAAGTGCAGAGGAGCTGGATACTTGGGTTGGGTAGCTGGGTTCACCAGGGTTGGAGGATGAATGTAATCAGTAATTTATCATGAATTACTATAGAAGGAAAGCAATCAGAGAATTGAGAATGTTAGTAAGGGAGGAAAGAATTTGAAACAATAATGGGTAAGGAAGTGGTAAACTCAAAGAACTGGGGTTCTTGTGTAATTAAAGAATGGTGGAAGGAGACAAGAGCAAATGGGCTGAAGGAAGTAGAGATGGTCCATGCAACACGTGAATGAATGAACCAATTGCAGACTGTTGCCTACTTTGCACATTGCTAGGAAGAGGTCAAGAGGTCCTCATGGCCACCCTGTGAGAAAGCATCCTTAGGGATTATTTGTCTAAACAGCCCCAGGGGGGCCAAAGAGGCTTGACAGGAGGGCTGCCAAATGGGCAAAATCAACAGGTGCACCTCCGGAGCTCCAGATGGATTTGTAGGGGAGTTATCTGGAGCTTTGAGAGCAGAGGGAGTGGAAGAGTAAATACTGAGTCCTGCTGAGGTTCACAGCAGTCATGCCCAGGCACAGGGAACAGAAACAGGAGGGAAGCCAAGGGGCAGAACTGAGTAAACAAAGAATGAAGTGCATGCTCAGAGGGCAGGCGGGAATCAGGCAAGAGATCCAAAACTGTTCTCACGAAAACTGTTGGTTGGATGCCTCTTGTGTTAGTCTAGGCTCATGGCACAGGGTCGGTGCCACAGCTCATTCCCACGAAGCAACTGATTGTCATCTCAAGACCCTAACCTGGAAGCATCAGGTTTGGAAAAGACAAACAGTGGTTCACCTAGAAAGGATGCTGAGACATCTGTTCACATTTGTACACGAGGGTGAGCACTTGAGTGAGTTCCTCTGTGAAAGGTCACTGACAAATTGTGGCAAAGAAGAAATTAAGTCTGCAAAGAGCATGAAAACTCCTAGGAGCAGGTTTCTATTTCTTATAAGTCCAAAATTTCAGCATTGGTGAAGAGATGACCTTAGTTTTTCCATGTAAAGGCCTTCAAGCACGAGAAAATAATTAGCATCTGGCAATTCTGAAATCTAGATATGACTGCAGGCCTGCGGCTTTAGTACTCTTTCACACTTTTGCCACACCTAGTCAGAGATTTTAGGAGTATTGCACTGCTTCTATTAAGCAAGGATCATGAACTCTGAAATGGTTGATTTATGCGGGCATTATTCATTCAGCAGATGCTGCTTCTCTTTTAGGAATAAGGGTATGGTTCTAAGGGTTGTTAAGTTTAACATGGGGTTCCACGGCACATGAATTGCACGATTCTGTGTCCTTATTTAATGGGTTATGCTTAGCTTCATCCTAGACACAAAATCACCCAGATTTTTAAAAATAAAAATATTGGCTATTTTATTATAAAAGAAAGTCTTGCTTCTTGAACAAAAACAGCAACTACAGAAAATGTTTAAAATGAAAATTTATTTTCTACAAAACTGCTTCCTAAAATAACCACCATCAATATTTGAAGAACACTTTTCCAGGCATCTTTTTCTGTTAAGGTGCACACATATATATTTCAATCTAAAATGGAAACTCTGTATATGTTATATATTTATTATATATATGTTTTGCAATTTTGTTTATATTTAAAAATATATGTGGGTATCATTTAGGTCAAGTACAAACACACATATTCATTCTTAATGGCTGAAAAGAAATTACAAAAATGAAATAATTTATTTAACTGATCTCTTATTTAGGCATTGTAATATTCGTAACTTTTTACTATTTAAAAATGTAGTAAGGCCCAGGCAGGCAGATCACCTGATGTCAAGGTGATCAAGAGTTTGAGACTAGCCTGGCCAACATGGTGAAACCCTGTCTCTACTAAAAATACAAAAATGAGTCAGACATGGTGGCGGGCAACTGTAATTCCAGCTACTTGGTGGGGGGAGGGGGTGAGACAGGAGAATCACTTGAACCCAGGAGGCGGAGATTGCAGTGAGCCAAGATCATGCCACTGCACTCCAACCTGGGCAAGAGAGCTAGACTCCATCTCAGAAAAAAAAAAAAAAAGAAAAGTAGTGAAGCTGAAGCGTAGTTAAATAGCTATATATTTGCCAGTTTATTTCCTAGGGGTAAGTTTCTTGAAGTGAAGTTACTGAGTTAAAGGGAATGCATTTTTAAAGACTTCTAGTGCACTTTGGCAGATTGCCCAGCAAAAGTTTTTCCTTCCCACTAGCTGCATATAAAAATGTTCATTTCCTTTGACTCTTAATCACATTGGGTATTATCTTTTACATGTTTTCTAACCAGCTGACAAATGTTCTTTCTTTCTTGGTTGATTTGTATGTGATTGCTAATGAGAGTGACACTTCTTTAACATTCAATAACTTAGTATCAGATGTTAAATAAGTGACATGTATAAGCCTCGATGAGTAATAAAATGTTAAATCTGGGGAGAAGCACAGGATGACCTTCATGGGCTTGGGGAGATTAGGGTTCTGGTGGCTGAGATCAAGAGCAATAATAGAAAACTGCGTGTGCAGGTTTGGGGAGACATTGAAAATGAAGACTCTCCTTTGGGCCAGGGTGAGTTTGAGGGGCTTGGAGGACACATGAATGAAGATGCTCAGTGGGCAGTGTGATACACAGATGCTGGATCTCAGGAGTTTGGGGCTGCTTGTGGGACTTAAGAATCATTAACACACAAGTCTAGTATAAAGATTGTAGTTTTGGATGATGTCATCAAAAAGGAGCCAAGGAGTGGGGAAGCAGAGGGCTAACTGATCATTAAATAGAGCAGGGTGGAAGGAGAAAGAGAAGGCAGGAGAGTCACTCCCTTCAAAACCATTCAACTCTCAGACACTACCAGGTAAATGAGACTGAGTAATCAGCCCTAAAGTAGAAATGACACTTAAATTGGCTGTTTGACTTATTCTATTCGTTTTGGCTAATGTAGATCAACTTCAATGGTGAAAAGAAAAAAGTGTTGCAATGCTTTAAAACTTTACTAAACTTTATATATTAACTTCCTTTACTTTGTACTAAGATAAGTGACAAAGACTTAAGGAGAGGGGGTAAAAGTGGGAAAAAGACAAGCTATCAGTCAATAGCCTAATTTCATTTCACTAATTTGTATTTGATGTGGTTTGGCTGTGTCCCCACCTAAATCTCATCATGAATTCCCACGTGTTGTGGGAGGGACCTGATGGGAGGTATTGAATCATGGGGGCAGGTCCCTCTTGTGCTATTGTCATGATAGTAAGTCTCATGAGATCTGATGGTTATTACAAGAGGGAGCTTTCTTGCACAAGCTCTCTCTTTGTCTGTCACCACCCACGTAAGATGTGACTTGCTCTCCCTTGCCTTCTGCCATGATTGTGAGGCCTCCCCAGCCATATGGAACTGTAAGTCCAATTAAACCTCTTTCTTTAGTAAATTGCCCAGTCTCAGGTATATCTTTATTAACAGCATGAAAACAGAGTAATGCAGTATTCGTTACTCATTCCATTTTTTAAAATAATTTATCTTATCATTTATTAAGTGAGAAAACAATAAAGCAGCTAAGGAAAATGTAGAAAACAAAGAGAAAATAGGATCCCTTAGGATTTATCCTATTTTACAGATCTAATAGGAGATCCTATTACACAGATGCTACAATCCAAAGGAAGTGCTAATAAACAAAAACTCTCAAGCAAAAGGAACTGGACAGAACCCAGTTAAACAGCTCTTGTGCCACTTACCTTGCACTGCTGGTATGAAAGAGGTGGACTGTTGGAATCAGATATGTTTCTTTCAATTCTATTGTATTATACCGTCTTCTAGGGAAAATTGCCTTGCGAAAAAAAGCTGTTGATATGCTGTATTAGTTTGCTAAGGCTGCCTTAACAATGTACCACTGCCTGGGGGTCTTACACAACAGGCATTTATTTTCTCACAGTTCTGGGGACTAGAAGTCCAAGGTCAAGGTGTCGGCAGGTTCAGTTTCTTCTGAAGCCTCCCTCCTTGGCTTACTGATGGCCAGCTGCTTTCTCTTTGTCTTCACATGGTCTGCTCTCTGTGTACATATGTGTCATGGTCTCCTCTTCTTATAAGGACACCAGTCATATCAGATGAGGGCTCACCCACATGACCTTATTTTACCTTCCTTACCTCTTTAAAGGTCTTGTCTTCAAATACAGTCACACTCAGGCCATGGAGGGTTAGAACTTTAACATATGATTCTTGGAGAGATACAATTTAGCTCACAACACATGCTATAAATGTTTTTAAAACTACCCCCCCAAGTTGGAATCTGTGAACGTTCAACAGTGCCAGTAGAGAGCTAGAGGGTGCCCCTTATAATTAGAGGGGTGTTGAGTTGCTCAGGGTCCTGGCAGGAAAGAGACAGCACAAATAAAATGGGTGATTGTCGAGAGTCTAAGGAGACAGAAAGGTGAGATCGGAGTTAAGAGAAAGCAATAAGAAGCAATGAAGAGCCAAGCACAGCACCATTTTACTCTGCAGGGGTGAGGAGAAGAAGTGGTTAGTGGAGATCAGCACTGCTGGATCTGCTGGTGAAGGCACCTGACAGGGCGAGGGCCTGCCATTAAGAAACACAGACACTGCTGAGCAGGGAACATGAGGCATAAGCACGCAGCCACTCTCCTCCTGTGGGGCCTTCCCCTTGGCTGAACCCTGCAGGCAGCTAGAGGGCAAGGGAGCCTGTATGACGCGTCCCCATGGCCAGCCTTCCTGGTCAAGGAGAGAGGCAACTGGAGATTACCTAGTAGAGACACAGCGGACTCACGTTTACCCCTGCCTGGAAAATTGCAAGTACAAATCTGGACTCCCAGCTCTTCAGCAGTGGAGTGAAGGAGAACTCCTGCAGGGCTGGTTCAGAGTTTGGCAGGATAAACATCTTTGTAGCCAGAGCTGGGTTGTGCAGGGGGAGAGTTGACTTGGAGTCATGGTACTCCCAGCCAGGAGGATGGCCTGGAGGGGCACTTGGATCTCCACAAAGAACGTGTTGAGTGGACTCTTGAAAAACCAGGTGCTCAGAGTGATTGGGAAAGTTAAATATTTCCTATGGGAGCCTGTATGAGTTTTCTGTGGCTGCTGTAATAGTTACCACAAATGGGATGGCTTCAGGAAACAGGTATCTACGCCTACAGTCCCAACACTTTAGGAGGCTGAGGCAAGAGGATTGCTTGAGGCCAAGAGTTCAAGACCATCCTGGGCAACATAGAGAGATTCTGTCTCTACAAAAAAAAAAAAAAAAAAAAAAAAAAAAAAATGCCAGATGTAGTGGCATGTGCTTGTAGTCCCAGCAACTTGGGAGGCTGACTTGAGAGGAATTGCTTGAACCCAAGAATTCAAGGCTGCAGCGAGCCATGATTCAAACCACAAAAAAACAGATTTCTGGAGGCCAGAAGTCTGCAGCAGGCTTGAGTTGGGCTACATTGCCTCTGAAGGCTCTGGGGAAAACCCTTCCTGCCTCTTCCAGCTTCCAGTGGCTCCGGGCGTTCCCCGGCTGAGGCGGCTTCACTCCCTGCTCTGCCTCTGTGGCCACACAGCTGCCTCCACTGCGTGTGTTTCAGCCTCAGCACGGTCACAAACACAGCTAACAAGACCAAGTACTGGGGAAGGAGAAGTCAGGAAATGAGGACTTCTCAAGTGGCAAGGTCATGAGAGACAAGGAAAGACAGAGAAAATGCCACCGATTGAAGGAGATATAAGGAGACTTGTGGGATCCTAAAACAGATAAAGGACATTGGTAGAAAAACAGGAGAAATTAGCAAAAAAAAAAAAAAAAAAAATCTAAATAAGGTTTGTGTTTTAGTTACCAGTACTGTGCCAGTGTTGAGTTATGAGTTTTGATGCATATAATGGAGTCCTGTGAGATGTTAGCTTTCGGGGAAGCTGGGTGAAGGTATGAAGGAATTCTATGTAGTATCCTCACAACTCTTCCGTACGCCTAAAATCATTTCAACATAAAACCACAAAGGAAAAAATAACTCATCTGTTGAAGGCTCCTGTTGGCTAAAAAAGCATGTGGGCTCCATGAAGCAAAATCTTAGACCAGCACCAAATGTGCAGGAGTAAATACTGAGTCCATACCAGGGAGGATGGAAATAAAACTGCAGCACCCACCATGAGGAGTCAGCCAGGCCATTTGCAGACAGAGGGCACTGCCTCCCAGCCTCTTCCTCAGCCCACTCACTGCACAGTTAGATAGAACCAGCTTGCCTCACCTTCTGATAGAAAAGTGAGTTTAAATACAACAAAAATAAAAAGTAGAACGCAAGTTCGACTTGGACAGAAAATACATTTACTTAAACTAAAGCAACTCTCAAGGGAGTGTATGCTGCATGCCAGAGAAGTCCAGGCTAAGGTCCAGAAGATACCGGAGGGCTGAGGTGCCAGAAGACTCAGTGGAGGGAGTAGGCGTCAGTCTGGCTCCCTGACAGGTGTGTCGGAGGAGGGGGAGTGGAGAGCGCGTCGCAGCTGAGAGCCACGGTGAGAAAGTGAGGCGGTGGGCAGGGTATTTAGGAACAATTAGACCAACTGAAGTGAAAAGAATGCCTTGTGGAAGGCCTGTGAGAGATAGCGTGGCAAGGTTTAGATGCTACACGCACCCTCACACACACACTGCACACACCAAACACACACAACACACAGTACAACACACACATCATGCACAACATGCAGCAGAATGCACACACCTATCACACCACACACACAGCACAACACACGCAGCACGACATACACACACATCATACACATACAACCCATACAATGCACACAACACACATAAGCCAATCACATCTCACACACACAGACACACACACACACCACATCACATATCCTTTGCATAAAATGAAAGCAAACACCTCATTCCTTGATCCAAAAATATTACATGCGGAAAAAACTACATTTGGTTGTAATATAACAATTTATTCATAGTTCCATGGTAAGATATTTGTTCCATCTTTCCTGTTTCCTCCCTCACTCCTTCCACTGGGCCTGGTGCCTGGAAGCCCAGCTCCTCCTGGCCTCGAGAATGCAGCCAGGCTCCTGCAGACATCTGGAGGACTGGCCGCCTGCTCCTGGGTGTCAAAGGGCAGGCCAGCAATGTGACTGCTCTGTGCACAGATGCCAGGGTTCCTCCTCCTTCCAGACCATCCTGTCCTGCCTCCTCCACCCTCGATGCTTTACTTTCTCACTTCTTCTTGCTGTCCCCTTCTAGAAAGACTTCGATTCTAGATCTCCCACTCTTCCAACTCAGCTAGTTGCCATTTTGCTTCTACTTTCCACCGTCTAGAAATGCTCTGAATTTGTCATTCATCTGACATTGTCCTTTCTCATATTCTTTGTGTTTTTGTGTTTATTGTTTATACCCTTTTATTAAAATTACTTTTCTGTTATTTCTGTTGAAGATTAGAGAAGCTATGGAAATTGTAAATTACATATGTTCAATGTGCTGTGTTTAAACAAAAGTCTCTATAATACATTTTAATTGTAGAAAAATGGGAAAAGAGACTGGGTAATCCAGCAATTAAACTGAATTCCTTCTCATCTGAGAAAAAGTTTTGCTTTCATCCAACCCCTAAGTTTTTCCAAATAAATGCACACAAAAGCACGCACAAGCTCATCTATATCCTCGTTCACACCCACCCACACACACTGCAGAGATTCAGAGACCAACCAAGGAGCACTACATTTGAAATAAAGTGATCTCAGATTTTTGGCAATAGGAGTGCTCAGCATGATATACAGCCTATTTAGATAAAAATCATCATAGCTTTCGCCATAGATATAAATGGGCTCTAAGCATGCATGACTTTGCATCTTAATCCTGTCATTATCGAGTGGAAGCAACTTTTATGAAACAAACTTAAGCAATGGAAGCTGGTTATTTAAAATAAGCTGGAGTCCCTAGTCATCTAAACAAATAAGAAAATTGTGGACTTAAATTTCTGGATAGTATCTGATTTTGCTCCAACCTTCAGACGTCAATCACGCAGCTGAATCTTTAAAGCCATACTCCCTACCACAAGCCAGGCTTTAGAGGACAAGACTGTCAGCTTTCAGAGGCTGCTGCCCCTACCACTCCTGCTCAGAGGCTTTGTGCGCTTCTCTGACCACCAGTCCCCAGCCTCCAGGCCGGCTGCAAACCCCCACCCCATTCTGCAACATTAGAAAGCATTGATGAATCCGTGGCATTTGTTTTACGGGTGCTGCTCATAGGATTGGCATGAGAAGGGATGTAGCAGAGATAGCTTCCAGGAAGCTGGAGACAAAATATTGTAATCTTTCTTTTGTTTTTTTGAAAAGAGGGTGAACTTGAACAAGGACTTTGAGATCCTCCAATTGTAACCCAAAAACAGAACTCCACAAATATAAAATCTTGTGAGGACAGGCATCTTATCCTTCATCATTGCGTCGTCTAGAGGATCTAGCACAGTGCAAATCACATACATTTTTATTGGATGAATAAATAGTATTACTAAAGGAAAACAGCTCAATAAAAACCCTGCACATGTATCAGGTCATTTTACTTTTTTTGTTTGTTTGTTTTTTGTTTTTTGTTTTTGTTTTTGTTTGGTTTTTTTTAATGAGACAGACTCTGGCTCTGTTGCCCAGGCTGGAATGCAGTGATGCAATCTCGGCTCACTGCAACCTCTGCCTCCTGGGTTCACACAATTCTCCTGCCTCAGCCTCCCAAGTAGCTGGGACTACAGGCATGAGCCACCATGCCCAGCTAATTTTTGTATTTTTTAATAGAGACAGAGTTTCATCTTGTTGGCCAGGTTGGTCTTGAACTCCTAACCTCAAATGATTTGCACACCTCAGCCTCCCAAAGTGTTGGGATTATAGGCGTGAGCTACTGCCCCCAGCCGGGTCATTTTACTTTAAACATTATTTCTAAAAATTTTTACCATAAGAAGATTTAGGTTTTTATTTCTTAAAATTTAGTAATACTTTCTCTTGTTTTTTCTTCAGGGTCATGTTTAAACAATTATTCAATACATATGGAAACATAAAATATCAAACCACAAGCATAGTTTTATTTTTACATTTAACTATTTAAAATATGAAAAAAAAACAAATACTTAAAGTTAGATCAAAAAGCAAATTTGTACCAGGGTGTGCAATATATAAAAACATAAGTTTAAAACCATTTCACCTGGAATTTATTTGCTTATTTATCTAAATACAAACAGGTGGGAAATGAAACTTATTTTTCCCCAAATTGTTAGTTAGCAAATTATGTCAATATCAATAAATAAATATCAATTATTTATCCACTAGTGTATAATGTCATATTTATTATGTATTCAAAGTTTATGTGAACTTGGGTTTGTTTTTGAATTTTCATTCATTCATTCAACCATTTTTGTTGAGCAAATACTATGTTCTAGGGACTGTTTTAGGCACAAGGAATATAGCATTGAATACGATGGGCAAGACCTCTGCCTTTTGTAGCTTTTGTTTAAGCAGTAGGCACAGACTATGAACAGTGATTCCCGAAAAAGAGGAAGAGCAAGCCACAGCAAGCCACAAGGGTGACCGTGTGGGAGAAGGCCAGGAGCCATGTGAGCAAGTGTGGTCAGGACGGCCTCTGTGAGGGTTGGTCTTTGGGCAGACACCTGAAAAGAGCAGAGGGAATAGGAATAATGCAGGGAGTTCTGAGATGGAGTGAGGAAGTCAACCCCACAAAAGTATGGGGGTAAAGGAACAGGAAGCACAGAGAGCCTGGGGCAGGGACAGGTTGGTATCCGGGGGAAGAGCAAAAAGGCCCCTGTGGCTGGACTGAAATAGATGAGGAAAAGTTTAGAGGTTTAGGTTGGGGTCTTTGGGGGCCATGGAATGGTATTTGAATTCTACTTTATATTTGGTGGGAAGCTAACGAAGTCTTGTTTGCTAAGGAGTGTAGTCTGGTTCACATTGATTAAACAAGCACTTTTGTTGCTATGTGCAAAGAACTGGCATTCGTGAGGCAGGGACAGGATGAGAAAGGCCAGGTGAGAAGCACTTGGACGGGTGTAGGAGACTAGGCTGGGGTTACAAAGATGGTGAAATGGGATCAGCTCTAGCGTATAGTTAACTGAGAGCTGTCCAAACCAGCTCATGTATTGAACATAAGGAAGAAATTTGGCAATGGAAGGAAATTTGGAGATGGTTTAAATAATGGGGTGAATGGTCGTGCCATTCACTTAGGTGGAAAAACTGGGGGTATGGGAAGTTCCAGTTAAGAACACCAAATTTTGTTTGGAACACGTTAAGGTTGAAAGTCTTCCTATCTATCCAAGTGGCAATGTTAAGCAGGTGATTGGATATGCAGTTGATCCTTGGACACCGCGAAGGTTAGGGGTGCCAACCCTCTGTCCAGTGAAAAATCTAACTTTGGACTCCCCAAAAACTTGACTAATAGTCTACTATTGACCAGAAGCCTTACTGATAACATAAGTAGCCCATTAACAAGTATTTTCTCTGTTATATGTATTATATACTGTATTCTTACAATAAGTTAAGCTAAAGAAAAGAAAATTGTATTAAGGAAATCATAAGGAAGAGAAAATATATCTACTATTCACTACATGGAGGTGGAGCATCATAAAGGTCTTCACCCTCATTGTTGTCACATTGAGTAGGCCAAGGAGGAGGAGGAGGGGCCGGTCTTGCTGTCTCAGGGGGAGCAGAGGCCAAAGAGGTGGAGGAGGTAGAAGGGGAGGCAGGAGAAGCAGGCACTCTCGATGGAACTTTTATTGGAAACAAATTCAAATGGAAGTGGATGCACACGTTTTAAGCCCATGTTATTCAAGGGTCAACTCTACAAATCTGGACTCAGGGGAATGTTCAGGGCTGGAAATACAAGTTTGGAGAGCGAGATGGGGGTCTCCAGTGTTCAGGTAGTATGCAGGGCCTTGAGGAACTCCTTGGAGAAAGAGTATATAGAAATGAGAGGAGGCCCAGGGGAAAAGGCAGAGGAATGACCAGTGAGTGGGGAGTGGAGAGTGGCTGGAACCAGTAGAAGAAAATGCTTTGAGAAAGCGATAAGGAGATGCCCTGTTGAAGCAGCTGAGGGGTGAGTGAAATTGGGGCTGCATATGGTCCCCTGGACTTGGTGAGCTGGAGGTCACCGGCCACGCTGACAAGAGCTGCTGTCACATAGGAGTAGGGCTCCCAGCGGGAAGAGGAGTTGAAAGAGAATGAGGAAAAGACTAAGAAACAGTGAAAACAGAGATAGGTATATGGAGAACTGCTTGGAAAAATATGTAACCAGGGAGGTTTTCTGTTCATTTGTTTTTAATGGGAGCTAATTTAGCATGTTTGCACGCTGATAAACCCCAGGTGAAAGATAAAGTGAGCCGTGCCGATCAGAGGGGATAAAGGCAGGGAAAAGAAGTGATTAAGATCTGGACCCAGTTCAAGGGATGAACTTCGTTTAGGGCAGGGACAGTTCTTCCATTTCTATTCCAATCCCTTCATCTGTCTCTCTAACCTTGGGCTAAATCCACAATGACCTAACTCTAGAAATCTGTGGAACATTTTAATGTCTGATAAAACAATAGACATTTTGATAACATTATATTTAATCCCTATTTTAAAAATTTGTCTTCAGTATTTTAGCACATTTTTCCAGATGATCTTAAACTTTTAGTATAAAAGTAATTTCAACTACTTTTAGTAATTGAAGTCACAATACATTCATATGGTTCAAAATTCAAAAGTTACAAAGAACATACAATAAAAATCTCTCCTTTACTAGTGTCTCCCAAAGACATTTTTCCCACCTGGATGCCAACAATGTCACCATTTCTTGAAAATTCTTCCAGAATTATTTTATGCATATATAAACGAATATTGCTATTTTGTTCTCTTTCTCTTTTTGCACAACTAGTCACATACAGCTCCGTCTGTTGCTTTTTTCACTTAAAATATATCAAAGATTTTTAAATATCGGTAACTAACGAGCATTCTCATTCTTTAAAAAGACAGTCTGATTAAAAAAAAAAAAAGCCTCTATGAAGTAAGGCCACATAAGAGAAACACAAAAACTCAAGTGAGAAATGGCAAGACAGACAGGGCACGGTGGCTCACGCCTGTAATCCCAGCACTTTGGAAGGCCAAGGCAGGTGGATCACAAGGTCAGAAGATCAAGACCATCCTGGCCAACATGGTAAAACCCCATCTCTACTAAAAATTAGCTGGGTGTGGTATTGCGTGCCTGCATTCCCAGCTACTCGGGAGGCTGAGGCAGGAGAATTGCTTGAATCAGGGAGTCAGAGGTTGCAGTGAGCCGAGATCGTGCCACTGCACTCCAGCCTTGCGACAGAGCGAGACTCTGTCTCAAACAAAAAAAGAAATGGCAAGACAAAACAAAATAAAGCAAAACAAAAATAAAAGGAAAAATTATACAGAAATGAAGATAAATAGGAAGGCAAGCAAGGGATAAGAGATACTGTTGAGAACATAGTAAGAGAAGTAGAAGACAGAAATGAGAAAAACATGCAATTGAAATGGAAATTAAAAGTTTAATAGGATTCAAGAGAAGATGAAAGACTGAAAAAAAAAGTGTACTCACAGTTAGAATCTTCCCACCTATAATAACATTATCAATAATAACAATAATAGTATAGAACATATTAATAATTTAAAAACTTTCCTCACATTAAAGAAGATGTAATTTAAGTGAAAAAAAAAAGTCTCCCACTATGTCCAGGAAACTGACGAGAATCATCAACATAGCTACATATCCTAATAAAGTTATCTGACCACAAAAATAAAGAAAGACTCCGTTGGGCAGGTAGGTAAAAGGATCAGTCTGGCTTCTGATTTCTTCACAGCGATATTCAAAACCAGAAGACAATGGAGCAGTAACCCAAAGATTAAAAAAACAAACAGCAAGAACAGAAAACTTATGACTCAAAGATTTTATATCCAACCAAGCTGCCTTCAAATACAAAAGTTCATAGATTTGAAAGTGATGACCTCCCATGACGTGCTTTTGAGGAACTCTCAGAGCAAGAACGTCAGCTGACTAAAATCTCAACAGAATTACTGACTCTAATGTGGTGATGAAGGTTAAAGAGAAGAACGTAAATGTCATATGTGCTGATGATGTAGAGGTGACACAACTGACAAACTTGAGGAGGGGAAGAGAGCGGGAGGTAGAGTCAATCCACACCAATTGCTGGCAGTGGACGAGGCACTTTAAGGATGATACATCAAGCAGTAGAGGTGTTAAGCAGATTACACTACTCAGATGTAGAAACTGAGAAATACAGCATCATTGATTAAAAGCAGCTTATAGAATAAAGGGAGGGGGAAAATTCGAATATCATCATTGCTATTTTTAAAAAATGAAGGAGTAAAGTATGTGCAATATTAGATTTATCAAAGTAGCCAATAAAACCAAATACATACTTTAAATATAAGGACTCTACACAAAAAGCAAAGAGGGCAGATTACATAGTGAAAGACTTTTTAGAACTACCCTAAAAACTGAAATACAGCACAAAATAATGTGAAAGAGCTAATATCAAACATTTCTGTTAATCCTTAAGTGAAAATAGGATTAACTCACCTATTAAAAGGAAAAGGTCTTCAGATATGAACACAAAGCAAAATGCAACCCTATGCTATGCACAAGAGACATGCACCACAAAAGCAATTCCATTCCACTGAAAATTAAAAGATGGGCCAAGTACACCCAAGCACATGCAAGCAAGAAGAAAGCTGTGGTCTCCATATAAAGATCAGACTGAGTACAATCCGGGCCCCAAACCATTAAATGTGACATGAAGGGTGGTTTTTAATGCACTGAATACTCCACCAGCAGTATTCACCAAGAGATTCTAGGAGACACAAGGAGAAACAGACACAACCCAGCGGTAGAAAGAGACTTTAATTCATCTCTCAGCATATGACAAATTCACAGGACAAAGAAAAGGCAAGTATCAATTGTCAAAAGATATAGTGATTTCAATATAAACACCAAGGAAAAATATGTTCAGTTATATTCAAGACAAAGGATGGATTTCCTAATATAAAAGAGCTCCCCAAAATGGATGAAAAAAACAAGAAACTTAGAAAAAGAAGCAGGCAAAAGATATAGATCGCTCATAGAAAAACCAGTGTGAATAACCCTCAAACATATGAAAAAATGCACACTCACTCATAATATGAAAAATAGTAACTGAAACTACACTGAGATGCACAATATCGAACTAATCAGCTTAGCAAAAATCGCCAAGTTCCCCAGCATACTTTGCCAGAGAGGCTGTGGGGAGGGTGGCACTGGTAGCTGCTAGGAGTGTTCCAAATGGAAAAGGCCAGCTTTGCAAATGCAGGCTTTGGGGAATTGTCTATGAAGTGCAATCAGTAAGTTCCAGCAGTTCACAGGATGCAGCAAGAACTTCCTTGACGGAAAGAAAAATGAAAACGATATGCAGTTAACATTGTGAGATTTAGCAAATGAAAATACAAGTTGTCCAGTTACATTTGAATTTCAGATAAACAACACCTTCTTTTAGAATAAGTGTGTCCCAAGCATTGAGTATGTTCAATGCAATTTTGTGGCATGCCTATTCTAAAAAATGATTGTTGTTATTTAATCCAATTCAAATTGACTGGATGTCCCCTATTTTATCTTGCAACTCTATATATAGTTAAACGTACAAATGGCCAAGAAGTCATCAAGCAAAAGGCATTCTTGATACTTAAAGCCTGATTTTCAGAGCTCAATCATTTAGCAACTACATTTATTTTTTGTAAAACACTTCACTGTACAAAGGGCCTAGAAAGTCAAGCCTCCAGCTCCCAGCAGTTCTTTGAGAACAATTCACAAAGCAAAGTGCCTTTTCCTCCCCTGGTCTTTCTTCCTGTTATTAGGTGTGTCTCTGTAAATTTGTTTATCACATGTGTCTCCACCTTCTGTAAATACCATAGCCAAGGAAGTTTCACTATCATTGAGGTCTGACTCAATGAAACCCTGCAACAGTCACAGTCATTGTTCTGGCCAATGAGATCCTCACTCACAGATCGAATGGAAAGAAAATAGCTTCTACAGGGTAATTGATCATCTTTCTGTATCAAGATCCACAAATGCTTTTCCCACAGTTTCCACAGAACCAGGAAGAGCAGGATGGTTTTGTTTTATTTTGTTTTGTTTTAAATCCAGTGATGAGGGGTCTGACATAGTAGCTATTCCAGTGGTTAGTAGTGGTGGTTTCCAAAAAGCTCTCTCTGAATGTCTGTTTGTGCAAAATGTAAAATAAACTCACCCCTGAGATGTGCACTTTTTGGAGCTGCAAGTGAAAAAAAGCTATATTCTCTGTGTTGTGTTTTTAAAAATGATATACCCATATTTTTAAGCAAAAAAATTACTCATTCCCTTGTTAAAGTGCAGTAAGGCAGATTTTATTCAGGGCCATCACCATAAGAGTAGGGAGCACTGCAATAGGGTTTTGCAGCAGGAGAGAGAGGGCAGGCTCAACTTGCAATACAGTAAGAAAAAGTAGAGACTTACAGCCAAGAAACAGGCTAGAGGTCATTGGGTACAAATTACTAAGAGGAAACATTAGGGGTGAAGGGGGATTCTGGTTAAACTGACCTAATAGGATTCTCACTGAAGGCAGGCTAAAGTGATCAATCACCGGGGAGATGGTGGAGGATGAGGAACCTGATGAGATATTGATAGTGATCAGATATAGAGGGTGGAGGGTTCTGGCTAAATTGACTTAGCAGGATTTGGGACCATGCAGAAAACACAGAAGCCCAAAATTCAGGACCCAGTTGAGAAGAGAGTTCAGAAAAGCCTAACTAGAGTTTGCTTGCTTGGGGAGAGAATCTTTGTCAACACACACACACACACACTCACAGCCTTAAAGAAGCAGGCTTGTTCTTTTCCCTGCACTAAGATGACTTCGTTTTAATCAGGGTTCTCACTTTTCCAGGAAGGGCCACACCTCTTGCTTTCTTCTGACTCTTTATTATCCATAAAGAACATCCCATTTGTATTATTCCATTCTCACACTGCTATAAAAATACAGCCATAGACTGGGTAATTTATAAACAAAGGAGGTTTAATTGACTCACAGTTCTGCATGGCTGAGAGGCCTCAGGAAACTTACAAATATATGGCGGGAGGGGAAGCAGGCACCTTCTTCACAATGTGGCAGGAGGCGGGGTGAGTATGTGAAGGAGGAACTGTCAAACACTTATAAAACCATCAGATCTCATGAGAACTCACTCACTATCATGAGAACAGCATGGGGGGAACCACCCCCATGATCCAATAACTTCCCACCACATCCCTCCCATACATAACATGTCAGGATTATGGGGATTACAATTCAAGATGAGATTTGGGTGGGTAGAGACAGCCAAACCATATCATTCTGCCCCTGGCCCCTCCCAAATCATGTCCTCACATTTCAGAAGACAATCATGCCTTCCCAACAGTCCCCCAGAGTCTCAAGTTATTCCAGGATTAGCCCAAAAGTCCAAGTCTACAGTCTCATCTGAGACAAGGCAAGTCCCTTCCATCTAGGAGTCTGTAAAATCAAAAGCAAGTTTCATTACTTCCAACATACAATGGGGGTACAGGAGTTGGATAAATGCTCCCATTCCAAACGAAAGAAATTGACCAAAACAAGGTGGCTACAGGTGCTACACTAGTCCAAAATCCAGCAGGGGAGTCATTAAATCTTAAATTTTCAAAGTAATCTCCTTTGACTCCGTGTCTCAGATCCAGGGCATGCTGATACAAGGAGTAGGCTCCCACAGCCTTGGGCAGCTCCTTCATGGGCTGGCATTGAGTGCCCACAGCTTTTCCAGGCACACGGTGTGATCTGTCAGTGAATTGACCATTCTGGGGTCTGGAAGACAGTGGCCCTCTTCTCACAGATCCACTAGGCAGTGCCCCAGTGGGGAGTCTGTGTGGGGGCTCCAACCCCACATTTCCCTTCTATACTGCTCTAGTAGAAAGTCTCCATGAGGGCTCCACCCCTGCAGCAGACTTCTGCCTGGATACCCAGGCATTTCCATACATCCTCTGAAATCTAGGCAGAGGTTTCCAAACCTCAAATTCTTGACTTACAGGTACGTGCAAACCCAACACCACATGGAAACAACCAAGGCTAGAGGCTTGCACCCTCTGAAGCAATGGTCCAAGCTGTACCTTGGCCTCTTTTAGCAACAGCTGGAGCTGAAGTGGCTGGGGGATTAGGGAGGCCCTGGGCCTAACCCATGAAACCATTTTTCTTCCTAGGCCTCTGGGCCTGTGACAGAAGGGGCTGCCACCAAGATCTCTGACATGCCCTAGAGATGTTTTCCCCATTGTCTTGGGGATTAGTATTCGGCTCCTCACTACTTATGCAAGCTTCTGCAGACAGCTTCAATTTCTCCCCAGAAAATGGTTCTTTCTTTTCTATCACATCATCAGGCAGCAAATTTTCCAAACTTTTATGCTCTACTTCCCTTTTAAACATAAGCTTTAATTCCAAACCATCTCTTTGTGAACACATAAAACTGAACACTTTCAGAATAATACTGGTCACATCTTGAATGTTTTGCTGCTTAGAAATTTTTTCCACCAGATACCCTAAATCATGTCTCTCAACTTCAAAGTTCCACAGATCTCTAGAGCAGGGGCAAAAATTCAGTCAGTCTCTTTGCTAAACCATAGCATGAGTCACCTTTACTCCAGTTACCAATAAGTTCATCATCTCCATCTGAGACCATCTCAGCCTGGACTTCATTGTTCACATCACTATCAGCATTTTGGCAGAAACCATTCAACAAATCTCTAGGAAGCTCCAAACTTTCCCACATCTTCCTGTCTTCTTCTGAACCCTCCAAACTGTTCCAATCTCTGCCCATTACCCAGTTCTGAAGTCACTTCCACATTTTCAAGTATTTTTATAGCAGTACCCCACTCTCTGCAGTACCAATTTACTGTATTAGTCTGTTCTCACACTGCTACAAAGATACCACCCAAGACTGGGTAATTTATAAACAAAAGAGGTTTAATTGACTCAGTTCCGTGTGGCTGGGGAGGCTCCAGGAAACTTACAATCATGGCAAAAGGGGAAGCAGGTACCCTCTTCACAAGGCAGCAGGCGAGGGTGATTAAGTGTGTGAAGGAGGAACTGTCAAACACGTATAAAACCATCAGCTCTCATGAGAACTCACTCACTATCACTAGAACAGAATGGGGGAAATGGCCTCCATGATTCGGTTACCTCCAGCTGGTTTTTCCTTGACATGTGGGATTATGGGGATTATCAGAACTACAATTCAAGATGAGATTTAGGTAGGGATACAACCAAACCATATGACCATTTTTATTCAAACTCCTAACATCTCCATCACTTTGCTGATAATGTTTCAAGTCATTGGTTTCAAGTGAAGCTTTGCAGTCTGTAAAAGTGTCACTGGTTTTAAGACAGACTTTGAAGTCCTCCCAACTCCTGTCCACACCTACCTGATACCCAAGGAGACTTGTTACCTGCTGCCATCTTGGATCATTGGTAACCAAGGTTCTGCCCCCACGATCCATAGTCTTCAGGAGCATCTTTTGCTCACTGTGGATGGCTGTTGCTCTGGGGACACTGGTGGATATTCACTTTACAGAATACTATGAGGTCCACCTCTGTGAAACTGCAGGCACATCTTTACAGTGGCCATTCCAAAAGGAAAGGGGGTGAGCCTGCCCTTTCTTACCTGCATTATAGCTTATGCCGACGGTATGTCCCCTTGAGGTCATAGTTTCTCCCTCAAACAGGAGTACTGCCTTTAGCAAATGGGTAGTAAATAAACTGGATTTCTACAACAGGTAGCACTGTTCCTATGGCCAGAGTGTTTAAAGCTATTTGCGTGTGTTTCTCTGTATTAATTTTTCTCAAAAAGAACCCCGCCTTTTTCCATACAGCTGGGCCACATGAAACCATATTAATTTTTTATCAGATGTACAATCTAGAAATGTTTTGTTTTTCTTTCATGTTTTAATTGTGTGAAGTCTTGAAGATATACTAAGTGAAGAGAGTAGTGTAATGACCCATATAACCTTTGCTTAGACGTAATTATTGTTAACATTTTGCTGTATTTGCTGCTCATATTTTTGTCACTGTCTGTAATACACATATCATGAAATTTTATTCCTAAACATTTTAAAATATACTATTAAAGTCTTAGGGCATTTTCTTACATAATCATAATGATCATGGTCACACATAAAATTAACAAAAATTCATCAAAATCTTTCAATACCCAAGTTTCCTTTATTGTCCTCAAGATGTCCTTTACAGGTGGTTTGTTCAAACTGTCCTCAAGGTGTCCTTTACAAGTGGTTTGTTCAAACTTTGATTGATTCAACAGGGACACGCATTGCATTTAATTATCTTATCTAGGAAAGTCAGCCTCCTTTCAACACCTTGGCTGTTTGTTTGTTTGTTTTTGTGTTTCACATTGATTGTTGACCAGTCTGACTCCAGATTTTGGCTACAAGTAACCAGAGACCCAAATCAAAACGCTTCATACAATACAGGAATTTGTTATCCTATGTAACAAGAAATCAGAAGGGAGGACAAGGCCACAGCTGGCAATTCAGTGGTTAAGCCAGTGGCTCAACAATATAATCAAGGTCACAGGCTTTCTCTGCCTTTCTTCTCTGCCATCTGCATCATGCTAGCTTCCACCCTCATGCTCATCCTATGGAAGTTGCAAGAGAACTGCAGCACTTTCAAGCATCTTAATCCCATAGGTTTAGAAAAATCAGAACATTCCTTCAAGTATCCCTTTTATAGAATGAGATAAACTTTCTCAGAAGCCTCCCAGCAGAATTTTCCTAATATCTTGTTTGCCAGATTGTGTTACATGCTCACTCCTAAACCACTCACAGCCAAAGGGAACAGAGCAGCAGTGATTGTCTTCAATACATTAATATTTACCCCCACAGGGGCTAAGGAAGGACCAAAACAACATGGCCTCATGACACCTGAATAATGTAGGTTATTTGTGGCAGTGAAGTGTGGAGGGAGGCTGGTGGTTAGGCAGTCAATTACATTGCAGCAAGCCTTGTCCTAATAATCCTTGTGTGTTATCAGTTCCACATAATATATATGTTATTATATATTTCCTTCCAGATTTGGACATCAGTCATGCTGTTGATGCATATTCACAATGCAAAGCAAAAATGCAACTGATGTGCCTTATTTATCTGGCAGCAATGATCAGGGCTTAGTAGCCCACAGACTAGCTGCAAGGTGCATCTATATTATGACTGTCCAATGCATCCCTCTTCTGCAGTGTAAGGTATATCTGCCTCAGTCCCTGTTCTGTTGCTTATAACAGAATATCTGAAAGTGGGTAATTTATAAAGAAAAGGAATTTATTTCTTACAGTTATGGAGGTTGGGAAGTCCAAGGTCAAAAGGCCATCCTGGTGAGGGCCTTCTTGCTGGTGGGGACTCTCTGCAGAGTCCCGAGGCAGTGCAGGATACAACATGGTGAAAGGACGGAGCATGCTGGCTTAAGTCTCTCTTTCTCTTCTTATAAAGCCACTAGTTGCACACCCATAGAAGTCATTAATCCAGTAACCCATTAGTCCTTAATTTATGAATGGATTAGTCCAGTCGTGAGGGTAGGACCTATTTAAGGCCCCACCTCTTAACACTGTCACTTTGGGGATTAACTTTCAACATGAGTTTAGGAGGGGACAAATGTTCAAACCATAGCAACATTTGTTTTGGGACAAATTCATCTCAAACCAGATGCTATTGGATCTGGTTTGAAACCACTGAATCCTTACTTTGCCCACAGCAAAATAGAGCCCAAAGACACAGATTCAACTGTTCATGATCTGGAGAAACCTGGTAGAGGAGCAGAGCAGTGAGAGAGGGAAAATGAAGCAGCCAGTAACAGTAAATCATCAAGCCACTGCTGCTGTGGGCAGCCGCACCCTAATCCTGCAGGGGAAGCTGGGGAACAGGGTGGAACTTAGCTGGGAGGCATTGCACCTAAGGAGTCAGGGGCTGGCACAAGGGGAAGTAAGTTAAGTGAGAGCCTGGTGCTGGGTATGCATGGAGAACAAGACCATGCACCAGGATGAAGGGCAGAGGGTGTGTACTCATGAGCACTGGGGAAGACAATCTAGACAGGATGGGGCACTCTGGACAGGTACAGGGATCCAGAGTATAGATGCCACTGAAAGTTAGGTTGAGAAGCTTGGATTCAAGTGACAGCCACTTACATGCCATTGACAGCTTCGGAAATGAGGAACAAAGTCCTGGGCTTGGATGGAGACTAAGAGCAGACAGAGAAAGATAAAAGGGAAAATCATTTTGGAGAGAGGATGAATAGGACCAGGGCCAGATCCAGGGCCAGGTGACCTGTAGTCACACAGCACCCTGAGCTCACAAAGGCTGGCACCTAGCTTAATGCTCCGCTACTCCCCTCTTGAGATTCTTCATCTTATCTTTGAGTGTGTTTTCTATGTGAAGTTTGATAAGAAATGAAGCATGCTGTGGAGTGGAGGACCTTGCAGCCTTGGCTCACATGCAACCCACCTTCACCACCTCCCCTTCCCAAGCCGGCAGTACCACATCTAAGGCTGATAACAGAATGAGCCCCCACCCAGTTGTTAGCTTGACCCAATGTGGAGGTCATGCATTGGCCATGGATTAGGCATTGCCTTTGGAAAGGAGGTGTGCCTGCCTGCCTCAGTTCCCTCACTCTCAGCTAGGACATGAATCCCAAGTTGGTGGGCAGGGGGTACAAGGGTGGCAGCAGGATGCTTTTGAGGGTCTGCATTTGCCTGTGGACCCTTTCCGTTTTCCGGAGGAAACCAGACATTAAATTACAAGAAAAACAGAGACAAAAATTATCATTACAGCTCGAGAAAGAAACCACTGAAGAAATGAAAAAGCTTTATATTTTAGTATCTTTAACAACACTCTTTTTCCTGCTTTTTGAAGAAAAAGTCCCCATGTTTTCATCTGCAACGGGTTTTGCAAATTATGCAGCCAGTCCTGGATAGGAATGAGTACCTAGTGGAGGGGGAAAGCGTGATGAATCAAGATGGTGCTAAAGTTTCAGTGGTGGATGATATGGAAATCTGACAAAACTCAGCATGTTTACGGAGAGAAGACAGAAGACAGGTGTGGGCTCAGAGTTAGAGTACCTGGATTCAAGTACAGTGCTATTTAACAGCTGCCTGTGACCTTCCTGGACAAGTGATTTAAGTCCAACCAGATTCATTTTCTTCTTCTGTCAAATGGAGGAAAACTGATATGTTAGTTATCTCTCATTTCTTGTAAGGATCCATGGAAAATGCTGAGCTTTGTATCTGCCACATGGCAAATTGGTATTGTTATTGGCCACCTAAGAGGTGCCTTTCATCTGGTGGCAGGAGCTTCTGCATTCTGAGTCATTCATGGGTGCCAATATGCCTGACTGGAATTTTCTGGCAATTTCCTTCCCATGGGACTTCACTTTAGCCAAGCCAGAAACACCACCTCCATCCTCCACCTCCTCCCACCTCCTGACTGCCTTCTATTTTCATGAACACAGAAGCTTTGCTTCTGGTGATTAATAGTCTTGGGGCCAGGCATAGTGGCTCACGCCTGTAATCCCAACACTTTGGGGGGCCAAGGCGGGTGGATCACGAGGTCAGGAGTTCAAGACCAGCCTGGCCAATATGGCGAAACCTCGTTTCTACTAAAAATACAAAAATTAGCCGGGTGTGGTGCCGTGAACCTGTAGTCCCAGTTACTCAGGAGGCTGAGGCAGAAGAATTGCTTGAACCTAGGAGGCGGAGGTTGCAATGAGCCAAGATCGTGCCACTGCACTCAAGCCTGGGCATCAGAGCGAGACTCTGTCTCAAAAAAAAAAAAAAAAAAATTGTCTGGGATCCTGGACAATTCCTAAAGGAGGCAAAGAAGGACACCTTTACAGTGAATGGGGTGGGCCCACACAGACCCTTCAAAAGATGTCTACAAGAAATACCAAGGCTAGCATTGTTGTGGGTATGGAGAGCAAATGAGGCAAAGAAATGGCTTTCAGCACTAGGCAATACATGGTAGCTATACCTGCTATGAATAATAATAGGAAGAACTGGAATTGAAACATTGAGATTAGATGTGTTTCTACCTCATTCTGCTGTAGACAGCTAAACGCGGCACAGTAGTGTCCTCTTAGATAAATGTTGGCTATAAAATTCAGTCTTGAATCTCTAACGATTCGATTGGTACAATTACAGGAAGAAACCAAATCATAGCTCTGCTGAGGACCTGTGGAGTCCACTCAGTGCGACCTTTCATTTTGCAGTTAAGGAAAGTAAGGACTAGAGAGGTGCAACATCTTACTCAAAATTAAACAGAAATCAATCAGTATCTTTCAACTAGAAGTTGACGCCATTTTCATTGTATGTTATGTGAAACATGTATCTATTAAAAGCATTATGATGATTTTAAAACACACCTGCACATTCTTGTAATTCTTTCCATCCAGAAGTTGAGCCTAGTTCTCCTCCCATTAAATCTGGGCCAATTGTAGGGACTTCACTGGTAACTAGTAGAATATAGCACAGCTTTTGAAGCTATGAGAAAAGCCTCTATTGCTTCTGTCTAATTCTCTTGGGTCACCTGCATTTGGATCAATGAGCTGCCAAAAGACCACCATGTTGTGAGGAAGCCCAGGCCATATGAAGAGGCCACATGAAGGTGAAACAGATGATAGCCTCAGGTGAAGTTCCAGGCAACAGCCAGCATCAACTACCAAATTGGGTCATGCTCCCCATTCTGCCTTTGACTCTTCTCAGCTCAGCCCCCAGACATTGTGGAACACAGACAAGCCATTCTCACTGTGTCCTTCTCTGAATTGCTTACCCACAGAATTTTTGAGCATAATAAAATGGACGACTTTTTTGCCACTGTGTTTTAGAGTGATTTGTTAACCAGCAGTTGAAACAGGAGCAGTATTTTTGTTCTACTACAGACTTTTGGATGGGAAGCAAAACAGAAAAATTCATTCCTAGTCTATTTTACTTTCACTCAAGGCCAACTAAAGCCAAAATACTGTATTTGGTTTGAAAAGAGAAATGAAATAAAACCAGGCTCTGCATTTTCACTTTCTGCAGCATAGATTCTTTGAGGAACAAATAGAAGGCAACCCCAAGAGGTTTTTCTTTTTTAAATGTCACGAGATTTTTCAGAAGATGATAAACGTTTGCTTGGCAGTATAGCTCCCAAGCAAATATCAGGCAATTAATTAATCACACATATACAACAATTTTTCTGTGGAGAAATTTTTTTATTAAAAATGCAAATACTTTAAATGCTAAAAATACTTTCCATGCTTTAAACATCTCTTAAAAAGTATTTGAAAATATGAGTAACAAAGGGTTTCTCTGCTGTAAAGTACAATACAGCTGATTTACTTTTATAATATAAACATCATTTTTTCTCCTAATGCTGAAAGCCAAGTAAACAGCAAGGTGGGCTGAGGGCTTGTGTGGGTCAGATGCGCTTTTGGCAGTCACTGAGTTTGCCTGATGACAGTCTAGAGGGCACAGACACAGTCAGCAACACGGAAAACCAAGGCAGTATATTCAGTATTTTTATCCATTTCCTAGGGCTGCTATCACAAATCACGTCAAACTTGGAAGCTTAAAACAACAGAGATGTATTATCTCGCAGTTATGGAGGCTAGAAATCCTCAATCAAGGTGCCGAGAGGGTCATGGTCTCTCTGCAGGTTCCAGGGGAGGCGCCTTCTTGGCCGTTCTGGCCTCTGGTAGTGGCTGGCAATGCTTGACATGACTTGGAGCCACACCGCTCCCATCTCTGCTACGCAGCATTCTCCTCTGTATGTGTGTCCATGTCTCCTTTCCTCTTCTTATAGGATACCTGTCATGTTGGATTAAGGGCCCCCCTACTCAAGTATGGCCTCATCTTCACTCGATTATATCTGAAAAGACCCTATTTCCAAATAAGGTCATGTTCACAAGTATCAGGGGTTAAGACACCAACCTACCTTTTAGGGAGACACAGTTCAACCCACAGCAGTGCCCTAAACAAAAAAAGCTGTTGTGGCAGGAGGAGATGATAATTAATCCAGGGCACGCCTGCTGCTGCTTTGCATGTGGCCTGAAGACCCTGGGTGTAAATACCGACTGGCTGTGAAGCTGTGCGAAAGCGATTTCCCTCACCAGTCTCAGAGTTCTTACCTGTGAGTGGGGGCTGACTGAGACCAGTGGCCCTGGGCAGGCCCTGTGAGCCCATCCTCCTGCAAAACACTGACACCCAGGTTGCACCCCAGCCAGCTGAGCCAGAGCTTGCACGTTACCAGATCTCTCGATGATTCTGTGCACGTTAAAGCTTGAGGACTACCTAACACAGTTCTTGGGGCATAACGATTTACCAATAAATGCTAATCCCTTCTATTCATAAACACCACAAAAGCACTTCAATAAAACAGCTGAGTTCACATTTAATTTAATAACTATGGACTGCAATGAAAGGGAGAAGGGAGGAAAGTAGGCCATGTTTAAACTAACTTCCTCCTCCAGAAGGAAACTGGCTAACAAACAACAGGCTGGGTGAGACACTAACTTTGGGGACTCTTTTGAATATCTCAGCTTTCTTTTTTTACTTAAGGAAAGATTGCTAGGCTCAAGTGGGAAAAAGCCATTCAGAGAGAGGAGGTAGCTCAGATAAATTTTTTTGAAAGGTCATGTTAACTGAAAAAAAAAAAAAAACAGGGGAGTTTAGAGATCATTAGTGTATAATTCTAATGAGAATTTAAATATATATGCACATTAAAATCCAAAAACAACAACCAACCAAATAAAAATGCTTGGAAGTCATCTCTCCCGCTCTCTGAACAACAACAAAAACAAGCTGAAAATCAATAACTTTTCTTAGATCCATCACAGAACTGAGGTGGAGGATAAATCAGCACCCTGAAAACTGAAGAGATGGGTGAAGAGGGAGAGTGCAGATCAGCTCGCCGGAGGCACAGGCCACTGGAGCTGGTGAGAACACTTGAAGGGTGCAGCTGACCAATCACCAGGGGCTGAGGGTGGACTAACGTGAGAGTTAAAAACTCCTGGGGACCCTAGAGCAGGGTTGTGCGACACATTTTTTTTTTTCCTCCAGGAACCCCACCAGGTTCTCATGGTGAATATACCCTGTGCATGGCCAGGGAGAAGGGAAGAGTAACCATTCTGAAATATGCCCAGATCATTCTCCACAACAAACACCACCAAGCCAGAGCTTTACCCAATTTTGGGGAAAGGAAATGACCCAATTGCAGCCCCCTCTAGCCTGCTTTCTCTGGCATGAGAAGAGAAAAACCATCTGAGAAACACTGGTGAAGGTCACAGCCCAGGGTCACAGGTTCACTGAAGCACTGAGACCTGGTCATAGGATCATGAACTGGTTCCCCATCCCACACCTTATCCCACATCAACGGGGTTCCCATATAATAGCAGGGGGTTGCAGCACAATAAAACTTCAAGGACCAGACTCCTAAGAAAAAGTTCCTGAGAAACCCACAGACAATAGGAGAGCCAAAAACCAGGACCGAGGACAAATAAGCTTCTGACACATACAGCTACAGGGGACAGTAAGCACAGACTAACTTCTAGCCAGAAAAACATCAAACTTCTCACCAAAGGCCTGTCTGCTTGAGTTCTCATAACCCAGTACATCATGTGTGGCTTTTCACAAGAAATTACAAGACATGACAGAAGGCATGGAAAAAAACCATCTGAAAAGATAAAGCAAGCATCACAGTCAGACTCAGATATGGCAGATACTTCAAAATCATTATATCAGGAATTCTAAGTAACTGTGGTTAAAATGTTAATGAAAAAATTGGACAACATGCAAGAACAGATGGGTAATGTAAGCAGAGAGATGAAGATTATAAGAAAGAAGCAAAGAAACCTTAGAAACCAAAACCACTTCCATAACAAAAATGAAGCATTCACCCTGATGGGCTCACGAGTAGACTGGACACAGCCGAAGAAAGAATCAGTGAGCTTGAAGAGACATCAACAGAAACTTCCCAAACTGAAATGCAAGGAGAAGAAAAAAAATATTTTAAAAGAAATAGAATATGCAAGAATGGTGAGACATAAAAGGCATAACACACACTAATGAATACCAAAAGGAGAACAAAGAAAGTGAAGGAGCAGAAGAAATATTTAAAGATTATAATGACTGAGAATTTTCTAAAATTATTAACAAAAATCAAACCATAGATTAAAGAAGCTCAGAGAACAACAAGCACAATTAATACCCCCAAATCAACACCTGAGCATATCATACTCAGACTACAGAAAAACAAAGACCTAGAGAAAAATCTTGAAAAAATCCTGGGGTAGGGGTGGCAAGGTGGGGGACACCCACCCAGAGAGGAACAAAGATGGGCATTCCATCAGACTTCTAGGCCGTAATCAGGCAAGCGAGAGAGTGGAGTAAAGATTCAAAGATTTGAAACAATAAAAAACTCACGTAAAATTTTGTATCCTGCAAAATTATCCTTCAAAGGTGATGGAGAAATAAAGACTCAAATCAACAAAACTGAGGGCATTTGTCACTAGTAAATCTGCCTTGCAAGAAATGTTGAAAGAAGTTCTTCAGAGGGAAGGAAAAAGATATAGGTCAGGAACTCTTCTCTACCTAAAGAAAGGATGAGAGTTGGGAAAGGAAAAAAGAAGACTCTTAAGTTCTCCTTAGAAGCCCTTACTGCTGACAGTGTTGAATTTTACCTGTGTTCTTAGAAAACAGAGGATGCTAAGAAATCTCCCATCCTTCGTGCTAGAGGAAATGACTTAACTTCAAGATCCTCTTCCTTGTATGACTTAAATTAGATTCATGGAAGCCTCCTGTATTAGTCTGTTTTCATACTGCTATAAAGAGCTACTGAAGGCTGGGTAATTTATTACTTTCAATGGCAAAAACTGCAATTACTTTTGTACCACCCTAATATAAAGGAAAGAGATTTAATTGACTCACAGTTCGGCATAACTGGGGAGGCCTCAGGGAACTTACAATCACGGTGTAAGGCCAAGGGGAAGCAAGGCGTCTTCTTCACAAGGCGGCAGGAAGGGGAAGTGTTGAATGAAGGGAGAAGAGCCCCTTATAAAACCATCAGATCTCATGATAACTCACTCATTATCAGGAGACCAGCATGGGAGAAACCACATCCAGGATTCAATTTCCTCCACCGGGTCTCTCCCTTGACAAGTGGGGATTATGGGGATTACAATTCAAGGTGAGATTTGGGTGGGGACACAAAGCTTAACCATATCACCCCACCCCTGCCCCTGTTTACTTATGACAGACCAGACTGGGCCTTCCAAATTCCTATTCTTTGCCTCATAGATTAGCTGAACTATTTTTCCCCTGAAATTAATGGAAACAAAATGCTTATTTATTGAACTTTGGTTAAGTTTCTGTCCTTTCCCCAGGTCCCAGAACCTTGGCCCACCATCAGCCTGAGCCGGTCTTCACCCACTCCTAAGAACAGGCTGGCCTCCAGAAGAATGTTCCCTGATCCACTACCCACTTTTGGGACCCCTTCATCCACTTCCTCACATCACTTCCTTGTTTATTCCTCCTATAAAACAAAACCACTTTTTGCCTAACTCTTGAGATGCCTGCAGATCTCATATGTAGAGTGTTCTATTTATTACAACAGTCTCCCCACACCCCACCACCATCCAACCCCTTCCAATGATACTTTTGAACGAAATCTCGCCTAAGTCATGGTTTATTTGACACTGTAAATTTGGCCTCCCACTTTGGCCTGGGTCCATGTCAAAGCCTGCCAAGCTCACACTCCCATCTCAGGAATCAGCTCCAGTCACCGTCCAGTCCGAGCAAGTTGCTGGGAAGTATGTCCTTAGCCTTCTATGCTCACAGCACCAACAGCTTTTGCTGCCTTGCTTTTCATGCACTTGAACAGAAATGACAGAGATCTCCAGGTTTGTTGCTGCTGGAACTATCAATATGTGCTTTCCCTAGTCAGGAGGTATTTTTTTCCTGCCTCTTGAGTAAAGAATTCCCTTTTTAACAAGCTTTTTTTCCCTTGTTTGTTTGTTTGTTTTTGCATACAGTCACACTCACAATTAGTCTTGCATAGCACAGGGCCTCCTGACAATGGTTTTAGATGAATTGATGATCATTTAGCTTAGGAAAAAGAAATGTACGATGTGTGCAGAACTACACATTCTGAATTGGATCATAAGATAGTTTTTAGAAGCTAGAGTTCTCCAGATTTCCAGATTTTATTGCCAGAGCAGTGATGAAAGCAGTTTACTCATCTTCAAATTATGTAATATTCTGTAATTGTGAATTCTCTTTAAAACTCTTCAAAGAACCCATGCTGCTAAGAAAAGCCAGACAACACATTCCATATTGATTTGCTCATTCTGAATGTTTTCTTGACCGCCTCCCATCATGTGCTCCTAGGTCCTAGGCCTGAGATGGATGACCCAAATCTTAGAAATGGACGCCGACTCCCCCAACCCCCTGCCCCGCCAACCCCCAAACCAAAGGAGCTCACTTTTTAGCTAGAAAGATGAATATTAAATAATTAATGAACATGTTTATTTTTATTTTTTTAAGTTTATTTTCATTGTGTTGACGTTTACCTTTAAATTATTGAACACATTTATATGTCATTTTTAAAACTTATGAATAAAGTGCTGCCAAGGCGACAACCTGCCAAGGGACTGGGAGTCAGTGGGATAGGGAGAAATGGGCATAAACTGGGTGTCAGACAGCTCAGGATAAGTTAGGTAGGTGAGATTCTAAGAAACAACACTATAGAGAGAGTGGGACCATGGTGCCCAAGGACTCCACCTACACTGTAAGTGTAGACATAACTCTCTGAGCAACTAAGATGGTATTTTCCATTAACAAGGCAATCGATACTTATGACGCTTCATGGGCATGTTGTAAAATACATCTCAAATTTTGAAAAGTTGGCAAAAACAATTGAGGATCAATTTAATTTAAGAATTAGGATCAGTAATTTAAGAATTAGTATATTAGTCCGTTTTCACACTACTATAAAGAACTGCCCGAGACTGGGTAATTTATAAAGGAAAGGGGTTTAATTGACTCACATTTCAGCATGGCTGAGAAGGCCTCAGGAGACTTACGATCATGGCCCAAGGTGAAGGGAAAGCAAGGCACCTTCTTTACAAGGTGGCAGGAAGAAGAAGTGAACCCAGGAGGAACTACCACTTATAAAACCATCAGATCTCATGAGAACTCACTCACCATCATGACAACAGCATGCGGAAACCACCCCCATGATTCAATTACCTCCACCTGGTCTCTCCCTTGACACATGGGGTTTATGGGGATTACAATTCAAAATGAGATTTTGGTTGGGAAAACAGCCAAACCATATTAAGGAGGAAAGATACATTCATGCATCTCCTATTTTTTACATTAAATTGTTCTTTGGAATGATCTGGATTTGAATGATGTGTTATTTATATTTGGCTATCCTAATTATTCAAACATGAACTGAGGAAACGCTTTTATTGGAGAAGGGAATGGAGGAAGGGAGGCAACTAAAAATTTTAAGAGTCTGAAAACAAAACAAAACAAAACAAAACAAATGAAGCCAAACTTATACTCAGGATAAAAAACCACGCAATTCTTTTCTTTCAAGGTGTATTCGGCATATATTTATCGAGGTTAGCTAACCCATAGGGTGTCAGTGGACACAAAACAGTCAAGATGCCGAGAATTTGGATTCTGTTGGCAAAAAATAGTCAATAAAGAAATACATGAGAAAATAAGGTGAGTTCAGGGAGTGTGAAATGTCAAGATTTTGATAATTATACTATAAAATGCAGGCATAAAATGTGTGTGTTCCTCATTCCTTCAATGCATCCTCAGAGATGATCCCTGGTAAATTAAGGGCTTTCATGCACTTTTTCCTTTTTTTTTTTTTTTTTCTGGCAGCAGCCAAAAGACATGGCCAGAGCCTGAGCAGGGTAAATATCATCTTTTATTTTTTTAGACAGAGTCTTGCTCTGTCACCTAGCCTAGAGTGCAGTGGCCCGATCTCAGCTCACTGCAACCTCTGCTTCCTGGGTTCAAGCAATTCTCTGCCTCAGCCTCCCGAGTAGCTGGGATTACAGGCACCCGCCACCACTCCTGGCTAATTTTTGTATTTTTAGTAGAGACGGCGTTTCACCATCTTGACCAGGCTGGTCTTGAACTCTTGACTTTGTGATCCACCCACCTCAGCCTCCCAAAGTGCTGGGATTACAGGCATGAGTCACCACGCCCAGCCCAATATCATCCTCTTTTAAAAGCTCCATAATCCCCTATACATCTACATCCAATCTCCAGTGGTCTTATAAGAAGAGGACAGACGTACAGTAAAGATGGAGACAGGGACTAAAAGCCAAGGAATGCCAGCAAGCACCAGGAGCTAAGTGAGAGGCAGTGAACAGATTCTTCTCCAGAGCCTCCAAAGGAACCAACTTTGCTGACATTTGATTTTGGACTGCTGGACTCCAGAACTGTAAGCGAATACATTTCTGTTCATTTAAGACATCAGTCTGTGGTAATTTGTTGGGGCAGCTCTAGAAAATTTATACACTAACTCATTGGAAATAACTATCTTTATCATTAAATAGACATCATTCTGGATTATATATACATGTAATATACATATATATAAACAAAATTCCAGATATATCTATATATCATATCATATATTCACACCATATATGGATATATAAACCATATATATCATTCCCACTGGATAGATAGGTACAGATACGTACGGACAGATGGTTAGATTGACAGAAATATTTCTACTATAATGGGGGTAATTCTATACATTCTATATTAAATGTGATTTTACTTGAACGTATCTGAAGTAAAAGAATAGATCTATCCTTCTATTGCACTGTTTTCCTATTTCTGTCCTAAAATCTTGTTGTTCAGTGTATTCAATTTTGTGTAGGGCAAACACGTACTGTTTGCTACGGTCTAAATGTTTGTGTGCCCTCCCAAACCCAGATGTTGAAATCTAATCACCAATGTGATGGTATTAGGAGGTGGGGCTGCTGGAAGATGATGGTATTAGGAGGTGGAGCTGCTGGAACACGATGGTATTAGGAGGTGGGGCTGATGGGAGACAACGGTATTAGGAGGTGGGGCTGCTGGAACATTATGGTATTAGGAGGTGGGGCTGCTGGGAGATGACGGTATGAGGAGGTGGGGCTGCTGGGACATGATGGTATGAGGAAGTGGAGCTGCTGGGACAGGATGGTATTAGGAGGCGGGGCTGCCGGGAAACTATGGTATTAGGAGGCGGGGCAGCTGGGAGGCCATGGTATTAGGAGGCGGGGCTGCCGGGAGATGATGGTCTTAGGAGGCGGGGCTGCTGGGAGACGATGGTATTAGGAGGTGGGGCTGCTGGGAGACTATGGTATTAGGAGGTGAGGCTGCTGGCTCTGCCCTCATGAATTGGATTAGTTCCTATCTTAGTCCATTCAGCCTACTATAAGACTACCTCAGACTGGGTCATTTATAAACAGCAGAAATTTATCGCTCAGAGTTCTGGAAGCTGGGAGTCCAAGATTAAGGCACTGGCAGATTCAGTGTCTGGTGAGGCCTCACTCTCTGCTTCACAGATGACACCTTTTTCTATGTCTTCACATGGTAAAGAAGGGGTGAACAAGCTTCCTTGGGCCCCTTTTATAAGGGCATTGCTATGGCTTAAATGTATGTGTCTCTCTAGAATTCCTATGTTGGAGCCTAAAATCCACTATAATAACATTAAGAGCTGAAGCCGTTTTGGAAGTGATTAAGAAATGAGGCTCCACCCTCTTGAATGGGAATAGTATCCTTATAAAAGAGGTTGACAGGAGTGTCCTAGTTCCTCCCCTCCTTTTTTTTGCCCTTTTGCCTCCCATCCCTTCCCTCATGTGAGGACACAGTGTTCGTCCCCTTCTGTGGACCCAGCAAAACAAGGCACTATCTTGGAAGCAGATAGCAAGCTCTTATCAGACACTGAATCTGCTGGTACCTTTATCTTGGACCTCTTAGCCTTCAGAACTCTGAGAAATAATGTCTATTATTTATAAATCACTCAGTCTAAAGTATTCTGTTATAGCAGTGGAAATGGGCTGAGATAGGCACTAATTCCAGTTATGAGGTTAGAGCCCTCATGACCTAATCAATATCCCAAAGCCCCACCTTTTAATACTATTGCACTGGTGATTAGGTTTCAACATATGAATTTGAGGGAACACAAACTTTCAGACCCTAGAAGTGCCACTAAAAGAGAGCTCAGAGAGCTAGCTTGCCCCTTCTATCACGTGAGGGCACTGTGAGTAGGTGCCTTCTGTGAGTCATCTGTGAATCTCTGGGTCCTCACCAGCGACCAGATTGGCTAGCACCTGGATCCTGGATTTCCAACTTTCAGAACTGTGAGAAATAAATTTGTTGTTCATAAGCTGCCTAGTTTATGATATTTTGTTACAGCAGTCGACACAGACTAATACACTACTCTTCTTTGTTTCCAAGTTTTCTTGATAATTAATTATGTGATCTTCCATATAAAACTTAAAATTAATTAGTTCTAAAACACATATCCCCAAGAGAATTTGGGACTCTCATGAGAATTGCACTAATTTTGTAATTTGACTTGGGAAGAATTGACAGTATTTTTGATACTGACTACTCACCTAAGAATACAGCATGTTTTACATTTACTAGGGCCTTATTACTGCCTTTTCAGTAAAGGTTTATAATAAAGATTGTGTAACTTGTTAAAGTTTATTCCTAAGTATTTTATGGTTTCTGTTGCCATTGTGGAGGAAATATTATTTCATTTTTAATACGTTTTTGCTTATTCAAATAATTCTAATTTTTCTTCTACTTAGTTAAGCTTTATTATTGCACTCAATTTTAAAATTGAGGCACCTAGA
The DNA here is from genome assembly GCF_028858775.2 of Pan troglodytes. Taxonomy (NCBI): domain Eukaryota; kingdom Metazoa; phylum Chordata; class Mammalia; order Primates; family Hominidae; genus Pan; species Pan troglodytes. The sequence continues at coordinate 112,173,293 of NC_072412.2, read as the reverse complement.
TTTTCAAGGTTTCCTGTCATCTGCAAATATTAACATTGCCTTTTCCTTTTAGGTCTTAACAAGGACACAGTTTGTTGTGCCACATAGGGACGAAGCTTTTCGTGGCTAGGGTTGAGGAGGGCTTGCTGGTTATGTGCAAGGGCTTTGCACAATATGATCTAGGTTCACGTCCCTGCTCTGTCACCTACTGGTTGTGTGACCCTTATTTAACCTCTGTGGACCTCAGGGTCCTCATCTCTGAAACGTGGATAATAGTAGTACTTAATTCAGAATTGTAAGAATTAAGCACTTGTTAATACATGAAAGCATTTAGAAGGCACATTAAGCCCTATAGTAAGCATTAGGTTACATTCATCAAAACCTGCTGCATACTTACCTCCTGCAAGTCTCATAAGCACTTCAGAAAGTGTGGTGTCTCCATTCTACGAATGAGGAAACTAAGCTCAAGGCAGCAAGTGATGAGTGCAGGGTCACTTGGAGATACATTTTAGGGCTGCCCCACAAGACCAGCTCCTAGAAAATAATGCAAGCAATCAACTTCTGCGAGGTCGGACTTAAATCCCACTAAAACGTGCTTAATTCATTCAACAGGCGTTGGCATCTTACCAGGGAGGAAAAAAAAAAAAAGAGTACGCCAAGGCGAAAAGGAGAGTCTCCATCTTTTGCGTCTCAGGCTTCCGCCAAAACTGGCGGAAAAAAACGAGTCCGCTCGGAAGCGCTCGTCTGCCTTCGGCAAAAATCGTCAGGAGGAGGGGCCCACGCTTCGGCACGCTTCGCGCAGGGCATTGTGGGAAGGGCGGCCGGTGCAGCCGCAGCTGCCATCTTAGGGACGCCTGGCGCTACGGGTTTCTCGTTGGAGGCGGCCTTCGTGGCAGCTGTAGACGCCGGGAAAAGGCATAAAGTCTGTTGGCCGACACCTTTCTTTCCTCCGGCCTCGGTAGAACCGCCAGCCCGCGTTCGAAGGCGGAGGCGAGGGGAACTGGCCGCGTGAGGGGCCTGAGGCGAGCGGTTAGAGCGTTTCCCGGAAGGATGGGCCGGTCTCGGAGCCGGAGCTCGTCCCGCTCCAAGCACACCAAGAGCAGCAAGCACAACAAGAAGCGCAGCCGGTCCCGGTCGCGATCCCGGGACAAGGAGCGCGTGCGGAAGCGTTCCAAATCTCGGGAAAGTAAACGGAACCGGCGGCGGGAGTCGCGGTCCCGTTCGCGCTCCACCAACACGGCCGTGTCCCGGCGCGAGCGGGACCGGGAGCGCGCCTCGTCCCCGCCCGACCGCATCGACATCTTCGGGCGCACGGTGAGCAAGCGCAGCAGCCTGGACGAGAAGCAGAAGCGAGAGGAGGAGGAGAAGAAAGCGGAGTTCGAGCGGCAGCGAAAAATGTGAGTGCCCGCGCGGGGAGGGACCGGGGCGTGCGGAGAGCAGGGCGCGGGGCGAGGGCGTGGGGCCGGGGCGGGACGGTGCGGGCCGGGAGAATGGCGGGGACGGTCCGGGGCTGGGGACCGGGCGCGGGAACGGGTCGGAGAGGCGGCGGCGGGGCGGGCAGGCTTGGCGTTTGGAAAGCTTGGGGTGGGACAGACCCAGAAGTTGTTCGGGATGGAAAATTCGAGGGCTTGAGCAGAAAGGGTTTAAATAAGAGAAGGCGATTTTGGCGCGAGAGAGGAGTGGTGTCCCGGAAGTAGGGGTGGAGTTCGGAGTGAGGTCGGAGAGCTGCGTTGGCTTGTGAGGCCGTGAGCGAGCTGGCCTGCAGATGTGGAGGGTGGTGAGCGTTTGCTGGTCGGCTTGAGAAGGAGAGAGAAGGGAATTAACCTTTGAGATGCGAATCACAGCTGGCCAGAAGCATTCTATTGAAGCTCAAATTTGGGACAGGACTTAACTAATCTCGGGAATCATACACTTTAGGTGGTCCGCCAGAAAAATGCATTTTCACTTTAGTGTATTCCTGTTGTTAAGGTGTTGGGATTGCTTTTTTCCCCTTGAGCCTACACCCTCACCCCTTCCTTGAGATGTTAAAAAAAAAAAAAGCATAGACCTTAAGTGTACAGTGCGATGAGTTTTTTGACCTTTGAATTCACCTGTGTAATCACCATCCCAAAGCCTACCGCTTTTTTAACTTGCTTTCTATTCCTGTAGCAAACACGTGCAGTTTTGTTGTTTCCCTTACACTGTGCTTCTTCAGAAGACACTTGAAGAGTTGATTTTATTTTGGCGTTGCTCCCATGAAGGATATTTAGTGAAAACTAGAGTTAGAGTGTGTTTCCGAAAATGTCAGCTCTCAAGTATTTCTGGCTATGAAAGTAGATGTGGATAAATAATCCCAAACTAAAGGAATTTTTGGGTTTTAAAATTTAGGGATTTGTTGTGTGTTTTGCTTTATGATCATCGTACTTTGATGCTCTGGGTATTCAGTTTCCAAAAACCGCATTGAAAAGTAGATTTGAACAGTCCTACTAACTCCCTATTGAACCAGCCGTACTTGGTCAGTTCTTCAGTGAATATTTAGAAAGTGCTCATGAAGCAAGAACGTTACCGAATTTATGATTTTCTCGAGGCGAGTTTATGTGTGCTGAATTGACTGCAGGGTTTGTAGTTTTCTGTAGTTGGGTTTGTGTTAGGTAGATTTTCCAGCACACACACACAGCTTGTTTCTAAAACCAAAGTTACTAAAAGGTAGGACTGGAGCACTAATATTACAGAGGAAGCTGTACCTGGAGCTGTTTTGCTTCCAACACTCCTTTAAAACACATGCAACACTCATTTTTCCTGTACTTAGAACTGTCAGTGATATATATGAAAACAAAGTTCAAGTAATCGTTTCAAATTAAACCTTGATTTTGTAGAATACAACTTTTGGGTCTGCAACAAGGCCCTTAGCTGTAAAGATCTCAAATAGCTATCAATTAGATGGATGTATGAAAAGTTACCTAAGACATTGCTGAGATAATTTCTACATGTGAAAACAAAGGAGACCTCCAAAGAGTAATAACTTGCCTTTCACTAGAAAGCTAAGATATGTAGGAAAAATGAAAAGAAACTTGGTATGCAAAGAATAAATAGAAGCATTTAGCAGGTTTCGCATGTATAGCAGAGAAGAAATTCAGGAATGAAATATGGCAAATAGAGGAGCTATATGGTTCTCTGGTTTGAGAGAAGACACAAACTGCCAATAGTATTTAGGAGGGAGAAGGGACCAGGACTAGCAGCCACTTGTACTCTAAATTCCTGGGTGCCGTGCAATAGGCATTTTATTTAATATATTCTAATGTCTTGGAAACAATGCAAAAGAAACAATGGAAAGACTTAAGTGTTGGAGCTTTGGCAATGTAAGGAAACAGTTTTCAGTCTACATATCCTGTTGGTTATTTTATTCATTTAACTGATGTTTATTGAGCATTTAACAAGTGCCAGGCACTGTGCTAGGCACTGTTAATATAAAGATGATTGGCCCTTCTCCAAGAGCTTGATCTAGCTCAAAGACAGATCATTAAATAGGCAATAATACAGTGTAGTAAATTTAGTGACAATAATATAAACTGTATAAAGGAAGTATCCTGTGTGGGTGGAGGATATAAGAATATGACAATGTCAGGCAAGGTATAGGACATACGTGGAGCACAGAAAAGAGCCTCCTCCCCCGACTCCTGCCAAAATAGAGGAAATGGTCTTAAAAGTGGAATAATCAGGTGACTGTTGACTTAGAACACGAAGTTCTATAAATATTTAAGTCATGGAGTGACTGGAGAGGTAAATAGAGGCTGGGAATCATGTTAGGGTTATTGTATGTCATATTAAAGAGCTTGGATTGCATCCTAGAAACGGGAAGGATTTTAAGCAGGTGAATGACATGGTGCCTTTTTTGTTTTGATTGTTGTGTAGGATGGAAACTAAGAGGTGGGTACAGAAGTTTACACAGGAGTAGTGAGGATGGTTGTTGGAATGGAAAAGAGGGACAGATTTAAGAAACATTCAGGGTATATTAAATGGAATGTGGGACTTAAGAAAAAGAATGTTGGTTCTCATGTTTATAGTGTGGCTGTTGCAACTCATCTACCAAATGTTTCAGTAACAACCATGTGGCAGGTACTGGTAAAAATGTCAGAAACTTTTTAAATAGTGGATAAGGGAGAGGGAAAGGGGATAAGAGAATGGTGCCTTCACTGTGAGCACTAGTTTTGGATATACTGTACTGAGTTTATCCAGACTTGATCATGTGAGACTGAAGCCTAGCTGAGAGGGGCTTCGCTGAATGTCGTGAAACCTTGAGAGTGTATGGAATGACCCAGGGAGAGTGTGGAGAGAGGAGAGCGGTTCATTCAAGGGACTGAAAGAACCTTAGGACATGCCCGTATTTGCAATTAGGAAGAGGGAGAAGAGCCTATGGTGGAAGCAGAAAGGAATATGGTAAAAATGCATAGTGTCAAGTGCCCTTACAATAAATCTAGTTAGATGGAAAGAGACCGTAAAATAAGAATCAACCATTGGGTTTAACTAATTAGGAATTCTTTGGTAAGATTGGAAATCTTATTGGTTTACCACTTGTAATTCTGAGTTGTTGAATAAATCACCTCCCTCTAACCTTGTTTTTAAATCTGTGAAATGGAGATAATCTGTCTTGCTTGTTGTGAAAATTGGAGATAATGTATTTAAAGTAGGTGATACTTGGCATGTAATAGTTCTCAATAAGTAATGTTATTTAATGTAACTAACTTACATGGAGCCAGACCGAGCCTGATGAATTTCAGAAGTGATCTTATGGTTGTAATCTTAATGCTGAAAAGGTAGGCCTTTACATTTTTAAAGACTTTTGCCCTCAATTTTGAATAGGCAATTCACATGGTTCAAAATTCAGTTCAAAAGATCTTCCTCTCATCCTTGCGTCCCAGCCATTCAGTGTGGTTCTTCTCACCCCTCCCCCACACCAGTAGCACCATTTTCTTAAATGCTCTTTTGAGATGCTGCATGCATGTTGTATTAACTGTTGAAAAAATAGACAACTGAAAATAACTTGCAGCAAATCAGGAAAATGTTAATGGCATAGTAACTTACTCTAGCCTGTGATATCTAGGTTCGAATATCCTCCGTGTTCAACTGGATGACGGATTAAGAGCCTTCTAAATTAGAGTATCTACACTGAACTGGGATCTATATAAGTGATTCTTAGAATATTTGGGCAGTTCATTGTGAGAGCAAAGAAGAGCTTTTAGGAGAAAATTGATTATATGGAACCGCATATTTTTGGAGGTTAAGGCTCTGACAGAACATTAAGGCATAAGACCTAGCTGATGTTAAGAATATGTATTCATTTATTTATTTATTATTTTTGTAGAGACAGAGTCACTATGTTTCCCAGGCTGATCTTGAACTCCTGGCCTCAAGTAATCCTTCTACCTCAGCCTCCCAAAGTGCTGGGATTACAAATGTGAGCCACCGTGCCTGGCCTGTACTTTTTTCTTCCTTTTTTTGGTCGTTAAATCTGTGTGCTTGTCTTTGCCTTGCTTATTTGTCCTGCAGAAACCGGTGTAGGGTGGTAGTATAGTGCTTGCTTGAGATCGTTAGCTTTGGCATCTACTTAGGTTCAGAGAAACAGCTCAGCAACATCCAGTGTGCTCGAGTCTAGAAACTTCAGCTCCTTGTTCTTAGTTTCCTCAGTAAAAATGGGATACATACCCACTGCATAGGAATAATTATGAGATTTAAATGATGACATGGTATATAAAGCTTTTGGCACAATATTATATGTTACCTATTAAGTAATAAGTAAATGCTGTTTGCTAATAATTATTAAGCGATTCCTAGAAGTAAACCCCTAGGATTGAGTTCCCCCATTTTAAAGATGTTTTAAAATAATGGTGCCAGTTACTCTGTAACAGTGCCGAAGTGCTGTAGCCTTACTGTTTTGTTTTTAATAGTTAGCATTTTAAAGTTCAGTGTGACTAGTGGTTTTTTTTTTTTTTTTTTTTTTTTTTTTGAGACAGGGTGTTGCTCTGTCGCCCAGGCTGGAGTGCAGTGGTGCAGTGGCGCAATCTCAGCTCATTCTCCTGCCTCAGCCTCCCGAGTAGCTGGGACTGCAGGCGCCCGCCACCACACCCAGCTAATTTTTATTTTTTATTTATTTATTTATTTTTATTTTTAGTAGAGTTGGGGTTTCACCGTGTTAGCCAGGATGGTCTCGATCTCCTGACCTCATGATCCACCTGCCTGGGCCTCCCAAAGTGCTGGGATTACAGGCGTGAGCCACCGTGCCCAGCCTGACTAGTGTTTTTAAAATACCTGAGAGCACAGAGAAAATAGGACCTAGTATTATACCATTTCCATTGAAAACCTTGAAGATCTTGATTTAATGCTTTCGTCAGTATAACATATTATTGGCAGGGGAATGGATATTCAGCAGAGGAGCATGAGGAAAACATTAGAGAAAAGAACATCATGAGGGTGAGAACTGCTATGGCAAGGGTTTTGAGGAGTGAATAGGCTGTTAGATGATACCTATTTTGCAAGACACTGACCCACTCAAGAAAGTTCAGTGCCTCTTATGGGAGTAGGCATAATAGTGGTTTTATCATTGATTATGATGATAAATTTGCCATCAGTAAAGATGAACTCATGCTTAATTCAGTTGTATATGTGCTCATTGGTTTGCTGAATTCAGTGTATGGCGAGGGGATAAAATTGAGCTTTCCTTCAGCATTGTTTCTAAAATTTGATTTAAAGTTTTTTTCTGATTACTGAAGTAGCATTTTTAATTTTACCAAGAAAAACAGCAGAAATTATATTCTTGCTAACACTTGCAGGCAAACAGTTTTGCTGTGGTACCCTGAACCCTGCCTGTTGCAAAGCTTCATTTTCATATTGGGATGCCTTGCAGTTCCTCCAGGAACAAAAGGAGATAAGCAGCTTTGTGAGAAACTGCACTAGGTCATTTCTCATTCTCCAGTGTTTCAGTTGAGCGTGGGACTTTCCACTTGCCCTCCCTTTGGGCTATAAAGTCGCCGAGCTGTAGTTAGAATTGACTCCTTAGCAGCGGAGCAGCCCACGGCCTGCCTGTACTGCCTGTTACATGGGCCCTCTGGTTTGATGTCATCAGTGGAAATAGAAGCAGGGAACTGACATTCTGATTTGGCATTTGCTGTAAGTAAATTTATTTGGCTCATTTTCTCCTTACTGACCAAAGCTATGGAAATGAGGCTCTGTTAGCCACTGCGCTTTTGCTGAGGGATGGCTTGACTGCCAAAAATAACCTTGAGTGTGTATCAGGTCTCTTCTGCCTTCACCAAATTCTTAAGATGGCAACTTTTTACTCCTAGGGCCTTCTTTCTACTTTGTGTGGAATTTTAATTGGAACTGTGTTACATTATCCTTTTTTTTTTAATAGTCGGTACTATGATCCACTTAGTATTGTTAATTAAAAGTCACATTGTACTGGTTTTGAAATTTTAAATATTAAGTTTCTTCTTAGGCTTCTCTACATTTACTAATTTCAGAAGAACCAACTAGCAAAAGTGTGTGTGTATGTGTGTACACTTTATTATGAGAAATTTACATATACATAAAGGCAGATTATTATTATTATTCTTGGGTACTCATTATCCAGATTCAACAGTTGTCAGCCTTGTTTCATTGATTAGTTTTCTTTCCTTTTGGGTGAAGTAGAGAAACAACATTTTATATGGAAATGTGATTTAATTTCTATTGAAGTTGCTGTCTGGTTTCCTTTTATATGCTCCCAGTGATTGATTTTTTTTTAGTATTGGGGAAGATACCTGCTCTCTCACTGAGCTGCTGTAGATAAAGACTTCAAACAACAAAGTCCTGAGAATGAGTGTTGGGCAAACATCTAGGCCCTTAAAGGAAAATATTCTTTCTCTAGTACCTACTGTCTCCTTGACAGAAGAATGTAGAGGATAAATGTAGAAACTGAAATGAATCAGGTTAAGACACATTGGTGTTAGTGTGTTATCACTGAATAAGTAACAGGAGTTGAAAATGAGAGCCCCTGGGTGAGAATTGAATCATCCCGAAGAATAGAGTTGAGTTGAAGTGGATTGGGGTATTTAAAGGTCACTTAGAAACTATAAAGTCTTTACTTAAACGATAAATTGAATGATTCTCATATATATGTATGTCAAATGAGTCATCAAAAGATAAAGGTTGCAGGTTTTATTTAATTTTGAGAGTTGTGAGAAAGTTGGAACATGAATCGTCCTCTTAGGATTGAGATTTACTGCAAGAGCCTCAGAATGTATTCATTCAGCACAAATTATTGTCTCAGAGTGCTATTAACTAGAAATAGTATGAACAATATATGCAATGTAAAATTTTTTTTAGTAACTTTAAGAAATGGATGAAATTAATTTTGTTGTATATTTTTATCCAAAATATCATTTTTAACACGCAATCAAATAAAAATAGGAGATCATTTATATTCTTTTTCTTCATACTAAATTTCAGTTTGGACCAGACACATATGACTGGTGGCTGTCACTGAATATCATTGGTATGAAATGTGCAGGATTTCCAGTGGTGCCTTGATGAATGTCAGTAATTTCAGCACAGAATTTTATTTTGAGTAAATTGGTATATAATATCAAAATGGGATTGGAGTAATTAAAACTGTAGTATCATGCTTTATTGAACTTTTTCTGGTAATAAAAATATATTTTTACCCACTTTCTCATTTCTAGAGGAGCTTTTAATTGAAAATTAACAAAAGGAAGAAAAGACATAGTAAGGAACTATAAAGCTAAAGAACTTCAGTTCAAAACTTAAGTTGGTCATATTTTCAGTAAAAACTACGCACTATTAGTCCAGCAGTCTGAATCTCTTCAATCTATATTTATTCTCTCTTTGCTTAGCGGGAAATGAATTCAGCCAATCTGAGTTGCCTGCTACATAATTTCTCCTTCTCTGTAGCTCAGCCCCAGACGAAGGGATTGGCAAATGAGCAAATCCATATGTTTTAACAACTTGTCCTCTGATTATAAAGTCGATAACAGAATAGATTTTCTGTCCGGATTTATTGTTCCTAAATTAGAACTAATGAATTAGGCTCTTTGTATATACCTGTTCTCCTGTATTTAGAATATGATAAAGGAAAAAAAGATTTTATATTCATTTGAATTTCTGTCATTTCCTTAAATGTGACATGGAAATGAATTCTGAAAAAATCACTGAATAATATCAGGCTCAATGGCTTGATAGACTTAAAACTAGTTTTGTTTAAATTTATAGTTTTAAAAATAAATACCTAACTCGTTTTTTGCACTTTGTTTGCTAGTCGACAGCAAGAAATAGAAGAAAAACTCATCGAGGAAGAAACAGCACGAAGAGTAGAAGAATTGGTGGCAAAAAGGGTGGAGGAAGAACTGGAGAAAAGGAAGGATGAAATTGAACGAGAAGTTCTCCGAAGGGTGGAGGAAGCCAAACGCATCATGGAAAAGCAGTTGCTCGAAGAACTCGAGCGACAGAGACAAGCTGAGCTTGCAGCACAAAAAGCTAGAGAGGTAACGCTCGGTCGTTTGGAAAGTAGAGACAGTCCATGGCAAAACTTTCAGTGTTGGGTTCTGCCTCCTGCTCAGTTCAGAAAGAGATGGAATACAGACTATCTAATTCCTTTCTCGTCTAAACTTAACATTGCTGCGAAAGTTAATTTTTTAGCCTATTCAGAAGTGCTGACTGATAACTTAAAAGTTGGAAGCTTTTATAAAACATATTCAAGGATACTTTTTGATTTAATGGAACTGGCTATTTGAGAAGTGTTTGAAACTTTTGCCATGGCTGCAGGACTTACATTCTTTTTTGGGAGGACGGTGGGGAGACAGGGAGTGGTAAAGGGAAAAGGTTAAAAATCCACCTGTGGTTGTATATTCTTCTATTCTGTCACTCTGTTACCTAGACTGTGAGAGGCTTTTGCCTTCAGTCAGATTAAAAAGAGCAGGGCCTAACATTGAGTGATAGCACCTGCTTTGATAAATAGGTTTTCTCACTCTTCTTTTTTTCCTTCTTTTATCCCTCACTCCCTCCCCTAAACCCTGCTTCAGCACAATGGACTAATTCTAGCATTCTGATCATAAGGCCCTCCATTTTCCTAATGTGTTTCAAGGAATCTTTTTAGGAAAAATATCCAGATTATTCATCCACTTTTTTTAGTATCTACTAACAACTCCTTTTTTTCTCTAGAGAGTTATGAAGGAACAGGTTGTCCTTGTCTGGAGTCAAGCTAAACACATGATTTGTTTTATCAGCAGCTGGAGCAGAAGTTGAAAATGTCTTTCTGTGAGACAGTAATTTGCTACTGAAGCTTTATGGCTTATTTGCACTGATTACTCCAGGATCCAAAAACTTGGTGAAAGTCACTGAAACACTCAAGGCAAATTACTTTACAGCCCTGAGTGTCCTCACCATAGTTTGCATAATGAATATGAATCCCATTGGTGTGTGATGTAGGAAATCCTGTAGTTGTATTTTCTTGAACTGAAATATTTGACTCAAAATAATTAAGACTCATTGTCATTTTTCATCTTGGCATTATTGTGGACAAGTTGACATATTAAATCTCTTTGCTTTCTGGTAAGCTTAGCTTTTAAAATGCATTTTCCCTTGTCCTGTCTTTAACTAGATATACATGCTTATATTTATAGTGGGTTTCACAGACTATAAAATTGAATGTATGAAATTTTTATTTATATCAGTGCTTTTAATAATGAAGATATTTTTGGAGTAATGGTGCTGTCTTGTAGCGAGTTATTAATCATAGTAAGATTTTTTTCTCTTCATTTGCTTTTTTTGTTTCATATTAACAATTTTTTTTTTACACGGACACAACCCTCTGACAGTCTTTCCAAATATTAAAATCATTTGAATATGTATGCTGTGATCTGAACACTGCTCAAGCCATCAAGCAGTCTTCATACAGTTTGCATTATAAAATCTCATTAAATTCTCCAAGAAAAAATAAGTTGAAGAATTTTATTTCCTGACCATGCATCCCCTGGATTTCTGAGTTTCAGTTCAGATTGTAGATGACAATATAAGCTGCCTTCCGAAATTGTCAACATCTGAATGTTAAGTCCATTTTCCCCATGGAAGAAGCCCGTAGTTCCATGAAGTATGGATTACCATTTGTATTTTTCACTAACAGTAAATGTATTTTTCTTATTAATTGTTTGCCTTAGGAATGATGAATTACATTTTTTGTTCCTTCTTACCATAAACATCTGCATTCCTCAGCTCAGCCTTCCTTGTATGTTGTTTCTTTATAAATGGTTGAGCTGCTGATGCAGGTATTGCCAAGCTAACAGTACAAATCATTTTAAAGAGGAAGCTGGCGCGTATGGCAGCCGAGGAGCACACTCTGCAGGACACTGGACAAGACAGTAAATATTCAACTTTTAATGCTGATTAAAGGAGTATAGGTAAAGAATACGTAGGTATACATAATTGGTGAGACAAATATTCACTTTATTTATATTTTATATATTATTTTTTTAATTTGGTAAATACTATCCAGTTTTGTAGTTGTCCTTGTTGATTTGTGTGATATTAAAGTATTAGTAATAATTGCCAGGAAACTATCATTAGGGAGGGTTTAGTTGGTTGCTGTTTGGACTGGGAGGGATGATTTAAATTTAGTGCTAGAAACCAATTTTAGTGACTGCACAATTTATCATTTGTCAGACAGAAGGTAGCTATAAAGCTACCCTGTAAGTCATATCAAAAAAGTTCAGAGGAAGATTAGTAAATATTTATCAATAAAAATAAACATTTTGTTTTTCTAATATCTTAACATATCCTCCCCTTTAGGAGGAAGAACGTGCAAAACGTGAGGAGCTAGAGCGAATACTGGAAGAGAATAACCGAAAAATTGCAGAAGCACAAGCCAAACTGGTAAGTGTAAAGCATATGTGAAAAGTGTTTTGTATTTTGCTTTATTTCCTTTTTTCAGATTTTGTGGATTGATTTTTGTGCCCTATAATTTGACTTATTTTGGGGGGATTCTCAGGACTAACTTTAAAGGCTTTTTGAGGCAAGGATAGGAACAATTGAGATTTTTCCTTCCAATCTGGACAGAACTCCAAAATTTGCAGTTATTTTAAAAAACAAGTTTTCTGGGGAAATTATTTTGTTCTCTATCCCCAGTTTTTTCTTTCCTAACCTCATTCACATTCTCCTATGCCTAAAAAACTAATAGCAACAACAAAAGCTTGGGGGTATATTTAAACCAACTATAATATGCAGCATTTTACTTTGTGTTAGTTGGCTTGTTACCAGGAGTAGATAGTATTTATTTGATAGTAAGTGCACCGGAGTAATTTCCTATTCCTAGTTTATAATCTTAAGAAATACAGAGTCTTCGATAATTATATAATATAGAAAGATGGGGGTGGGGGAAAGCAAGTTGTAAGCTCCAGTTACATGGTATAAAGAAATTTTGTGGTTATAAATGTACAGAAAAATATCCAAGTGGGTCTGAGTAGTTAACAGTGGATCCCATTGAGAGTAGGGATGAAGGAAGACCATAAATAACCTTAATAAGAATGTAAAAAGTTAATACGGGGCAGTTGTTTCTAGAACATCATCTTCTGAAAAATAGAGTACTCTGGATAAGAGATAATGCTAGAAATACTCCAGATAACTTAGTGAGCATGGCACAATGGATTCTTGGTAAATATCACCTGGTATTTGTGAAGGCCATAATGGAATCTATTGGAAGGCCATAATCCGCTTTCCCAAAGAAAATCTTAAAATCTGCTAAGGTAGAAAAAGCAATAGGAATGTGAAGTGGATGAGTCATTCTAAGTTATATTGCTGCATGCTTATGAATAAGTATGTGATAACTTTTTTTTTTAGTTATTCTGGGATTCCATATGAGGAGAGAACCTCAGTGCAGATAGGAAGAAGAGGGAAAGTGTTCAATCTGAATTTGAGGTTAGAAGGTTGAGCTTTGAAGGGTAAATACACTCTGGTTTGTGAGGCATGGATGTTTCAGAAAAGAAGAAAAAAATATGGTTGACAGTTAAATCACTGAAGCAAAATTACTGAGCAGGTGGAACTGGACCTCCTTTTAGGACATGTTAAAGAGATTGGATAGCTGTGGTGGGTTCATTATGTGGGTGGCCTGGAAGCTTGGTGTGCCCAGCCAAGATCTTGATCCCTTCTGACCCTGTGGTAGCTAGGGACGGCTTGGCCTCCTTGCATTATTCTTACAGTCCTCTATTATTTGCCCACATGAAAAATAAAAAATATGACTTTCGGTGTGTGATCACTGGAAAAAATATTGGTAGTCATAACCTAATAATTCTCAAATGGTAGTAAAAGTTCTGTTTTTGTTTTTTAATCCCAGTTTGTCTCAGACCTCTACTTTTGCAAAATACAATTAAGATGAATTACTAGAAAAATGAGGTCATATTGCTGTAAAAACTTCTAAAACCCTTATATTGATTTGTCCTTGTTGGGGATTGATTAGTTTGTAGATTATAAGTGGTCTGTGGGCCATGCTTAACATTAGCACTTTTCTAGATCACACAGATGTAGATTTGATCAGAGTGACACTATTCTTGCTTTGTTTTGTTTTTGAGACGGAGTTTTGCTCTTGTTGCCCAGGCTGAAGTGCAATGGCGCAGTCTCAGGTCATTGCAGCCTCCACCTCCTGGGTGGGTTCAGGCTATTCTCCTGCCTCAGCCTCCCGAGTAGCTGAGATTACAGGCACCCACCACCATGCCCGGCTAATTTTTCTGTTTTAGTAGAGATGGGGTTTTACCATGTTGATCAGGCTGGTCTCGAACTCCTGACCTCAGGTGATCCACCCGCCTTGGCTTCCCAAAGTGCTGGGATTACAGGTGTGAGCCACCGCTCCTGGCCCAGAGTGACACTATTCTGATGGCATGCTTGTGATAAACTTCAGTAAAAAACATATCTTAGGGAAAAAGAGGCTTGGATTTGAGAAAGTTGAGTAAGAATTTGAACATATTTAACATGTTTGCTTATAGTGTTCAATAAAGTTGGGAGCACAGTAAATTGATACTGGAGAAAATTTTTTTTTTCTTTTTTTTATGGAATCTCGCTGTGTTGCCTAGGCTGGAGTGCAGTGGCGGAGTCTCGGCTCACTGCAACCTCCGCCTTCCAGATTCAAGCAATCCTCCTGCCTCAGCCTCCTGAGTAGCTGGGACTACAGGTGCCCACCACACCTGGCTAATTTTTGTGTTTTTAGTAGAGACGGGGTTTCAGTATGTTGGCCAGGCTGGTCTCAAACTCTTGACCTTGTGATCCACCCGCACCGTCCTCCCAAAGTGCTGGGACTACAGTTGCCCACCACACCTGGCTAATTTTTGTGTTTTTAGTAGAGACGGGGTTTCAGTATGTTGGCCAGGCTGGTCTCAAACTCTTGACCTTGTGATCCACCCGCACCGTCCTCCCAAAGTGCTGGGATTACAGGCGTGAGCTACCGCGCCCGGCCAAGAAAAGTTTTTTATTTGGTTCTGTTGGTAGTCATATGCTGGCAGGAAAAGTAGGGTATTCTTTGTGTAGGAGGAGACAAAAAATGTATAAAGATGGCACGGTACACGTTGAGGCCCACTTCCACTTTTATTGCCTTTTTCCTTCCCCTTCCTCTCAATTTTGAGCACTATTCTTTAATCTTTATGTATGTTTATTGGGAAATATGTAAAATACATTCAAACTCCTATTAAAAGTACTTGATACCATATAAAGCAAGAAGAATGAGAAGCATTCTGGCCTCTAGAAAGTGATGAATGATGAAGGGTGATCAAAGGTAACTGTTTGCTAAAGTCTATATTGAGAAAAGCAACTTGATGAAAAAGTAGACAAGCCATTAAGTGCTTTAAAATAATTTAACATATTTTGGAAACAAAGACAACTCCAAAAAAAGTTACTAATACCATGGAAATATTTGGTAAGTGGTATAGGTAATGTAAGATAATGACATAGTTGCCCTGGGTGGCCTCGGAAACCTTCCTAGAAGAGGTAGTCCCTTGAGCTGGGCCCTGATGGATAGGTGGAAATTCTGTTAGGAGGTAGACAAGAGTGTGAGGAAATGAAACAGGGCAAAGGCCTTTGGGGTAGTAGAATAAAACAAAGGCTAGGGCGTGGAAACTTGGGATATTGGGAGAAGTAGCTATAGTAAAGTAGCAGCCATCCAACTTTATGTATGCTAAGAAGTTGGTGTGGAAAGTGGATTATAGAAAAGACAAGTTGATAATGAAAGTACCTTGGAAGTGGGGAGGGAGATTTCTTAAACATTTTAACTGAAAAAATAATACAATGATGTTACAGATCAGTAAAGAAGACTAACTTCCTAATTAAAAAGGAGATTTGTACACAAGTAGGACAAGAAGCAACTACAATAAATTTCTGAAAATATATCTCAACCTCAGAGAAGCAAAGAAATGTCCCCCTCTTTTCTTTTTCCTTAATAGAAATCCCCTAAAGCCATTGTTTTTCATAGTGTCCTGTGTTGGCGGGTTATTATACAGATACCTCTTTACCTGATGATCATGAGAATTTAAATGGGTGTAACAGTTTCCAAAGACAATTAACAGTAAATCAGTAAATATAAAAAACTTTAATTCTGTGTCTAAGAATTTATCTCATGAGATAGAATCATTTACAAATGAATTTACGTACAAAGATACCCTCAAATTATTTAAAATAGAAATGTCCAAGTTGTTGGATTCATTATTATTACACAGTGGGTTTTTCTGTAGCCAAAAAGTATTTGATAATTCAGGGGAAATTCAAAATAGGAGGTAGCTAAATACAAAATTTATATATCCAATATGATCCTTTTATTTTGAGAAACATATACTTGCACATTTTAAGAGACAGAAAAATAAGCCAAAATGCTAAAAATAGTTATCCTTAATTGGTAGTCTTACGTGTAACTTTATACTTTTCTTCAGTTTCTACATGCTACAAGTAATATATATCACTTTTTTATCACATAGAAATACTAGTAAAGAAGTTAAAGTCATACTTTTGACTTTTAAGTAGCCTTTTGTGACACAAGTTCACAGATTGAACCCCGTAATGACTAATAAGGAATGTGTTAGCCTAGCCACACGAGCTCATCCATATGTGAAAATCATTAAGTGCTCTAATCCATGGGTAGTTACTGTTTTTTTCAGTTCCACATTGTGTACCAAGATATTTGGTTTGTCAACAGAGACAAAAGTATTAACCAACAAACATACTTTATTTACAAAGTAAAAGCATCCAAATATGACTTGACTTGGCTTTTTGGCAGATTGTTCTTTGTTCTTGAGTTAGTGTTGGCGACACATAACTATCTTTAGGTATTTGAAGGGTTAATACAATGGAAAATTTTAATTTTCTTTTGTTAAAAATAATGCTTAAAATTTTTTGAAGTCTTCTTCATGGTGTTTTTGTGATGTGCCTGGGAAAATCTCAGATACTGTTCTGAAATGTATATGAATTTTACTTTTTTGGAGAGGGAAACAGACTTAAAAATTGGGGATAGATTTTGCTATAGAATAAAATACTCTTCCAGAAGGTTGTGTCAGCAGAAGGAAGAAACTCTCAATCTATACCCTTGTCAAGATTGTAAAATACAAACCGTACAACCTGGTTAGTGAATCTGGTGTAAACGCCTAAACTATAATAATAGATTGATAGATTGATAATTTCTAATAAAATTTTAGGTAACATACTGGTCAAAGGAAGGACAAATTACTTTTGATGGGAGATGGGGGTGTTTGGGGTTTTAAAGTATATGCAAGTTATAAATTCTAGATTTACAGATCTCTTTACTAATGAAATAGTTTTCTTCTCACCCCTTGCCAAGTTCATCGTGTTATACCACTTTGTATCTCACCAGTTTGTTATCTCAGCAGTTTGAGAGAAGAAAAGATATGCCATGTTTGAAAGTTGCTTATATATCAAATGTGTACCACATACATAAGTTTAAAATAAACCAGAGTTTGCTTTGCGAGATGGCTTTCTTTTAAATGAGTTTGTATGGTAGGCTGAAAAATCCCTTCTGTCCTCTCTCCATGAAAAACAATCTGTATTCTAGTGCCTGGAATTTGAATGTGCCCATATATGACAAGGAGGGCGGGGCTTTTGCAGATGTGATTAAGTATCTTGCAATGGGGAGTTTATTCTGGATTATCTGGTGGGCCTTAAATGCCATCACATGTTTTCTTAGAGAGGCAGAGGGAAATTTTAGCATATAGCACAGACAGGAGAAGGAAGCTAAGTAAAGACAGAGGAGAGAGATTTGGAAATGTTGGCGTTGAAGATTGAAGTGATGTAGGCTGAAGCCAAGGAATCCTCGCAGCCACCAGAAGCTGTAAGAGACAAGGAGCAGACTCTCCGCTAAAGACTCCAGAAGGAGAATGGACACCCTGCTGACACCTTGCTTTCAGCCCAGTGATACTGATTTCAGACTGCTGGCCTCCAGAATAAATTTGTTTTGAGCTGTTTAGTTTGTGGTAATATGTTACCTAAAAATGTGGAAGTGGTTTTGGAATTGGACAGTGGGTAGAGGCTCCAGTTTTGAGTCACATGATAGAAAATGCATATGTTGCCTTTAAAGACTGTTGGCAAAAATGTGGATTTTAAAGGTGCTTCTGGTTAGGGCTCAGAAGCAAATTAGGAACATATAAACTGGAGGGAAAGAGATCCTTTCTATAAGTGATAGAAAGCTTGGCTGAATTGTGTCCTACAGTTGTATATAAGGCAGAAGTTAAAACTTTTTCATATTTAGCTGAGAATTCTAAGTAAGTGTTGAAGTTGTAGCCTGGTTTCTTCCTGTTTATAGTAAAGTGGCAAGAAGAGCTAAATTGAAGAATGAACTGATAAGTATAGAAAGAACCACCAGCACTGGATGTTGGGAATATCTCAGGCTACTCAGATGGCAAAAGGTGTTCGCTGTTAGAAAAACTGTCTCTGGAAAGAAGGCCAGGGGTATTGCTAGACAGCCTTTTGTTTGTGTGGAAGAAACTATGCATGTAACTCATAGGTTCCCGTACTGTCTCAGTAAAAGCCAGAAATAGATGAGATTATCCAGGAAATATCTATGGAGAACGATGTTTAATGATGTGACGTGTAGGGGACCTCCAAAGTTTCTGAGAATGTTGTGTCAGCAGAAACTGCCAACTGGTACTGAAAAAGACACATGACACGATGAAGGAAGGTGTTCAGACTCCTGACAGAATCCACGCACATAGGAAAGGTGATGTGAAAACAAACACAGATTTGAGGATGTTGACCTTGGAGTGAAGTGTCCACACACCAAGAAACCTTGGCAGCCACCAGAAGCTGGAAGAGGCAGGGAACAGATTCTCCCATAGAACCTCTGGAGGAAGTGTGTCCCTGCCAACACTTTTGATTTTTGTTCCAGTGATACTGATTTTGGACTTCTTGCCTCCATAATAAATTTCATCCAGTTGCAGTTTGTTACAGTGGCCACAGGAAATGAACACAGTTGGAAAAAGAACAGGGTATCTTATAGTAGAGTGAGCATTTCTATAAGTTGAAATGGTACAATACTTAGGAAAAATAAGGCACCAAATGTAAATGTCAAATATTTTAATTTGAAATGAAGTTTTGGGTAAGTCAGGTAAGGATTTTCAGAGAGCGAGAGGTTTTTTCCTGATTGTTAAGATAAAAAGCTGGTTGAAGACCTTATGTTAATGTATTTGGGACAGTAATTTAAAAAATAAATTTCTGGACATGAGTGAGTGTATTGACATTGTGAAGGATGGGTTTGTAGGACACAAATTGGACACACGAAGCCACTGAAGGCCAGTCAAAAGATGGGGCCTTGAATCACCAAAGTAGCAGTTCTTAGAAACTGTGAGGGAGAACTAATAAACTTGGTGAGTGAAGAGGTATGAAAAAGCCGGGACGCAGGGGGAAGTCTGTTGTAGGAACCAGAGAAGACACTCCTGATGTAATCATTCCTAACAAACTCATGCCAGGTATCCCTAAGCATTTAAGGAAAACTTAGTGCACAAAATAGTGAATGACCAAGACAGAAGAACTGTAAAAAGAGAGAATGTAGGATACAGAAGATTAAAAGAGCCACATCTAGGTAATACCTTTATTTGTGAAATTTTAGAACAGAAAGTATAAAGAAAATCCCAAAGGCATCTGATTTTCCTTGGCAAAATTATACAGCAGTCTCTCCAGAGTGCTCAGGCAGTGCTTTTTGTACATAATATTGCATACAAAGCTCAATCTCAGTCACTTCCTCCTTTTGAAACAGTTGTCTTCACTTCAGGTAACATGGAATCCATGGAGATATTATCTAAGGTTGAAGTTTCAAAAATGATTTAAGATTATATATAAATGTCACAAGAGGGGAATTAAGAATAAAAGGGGGTAAAGGGAGTAGGTGGTGATAGGAATTTAGATGGTAGCTAATGATATCCCGTAATGATGGTTTGGCATATTAGAAACCCTAAGGAGGTAACTGTGAGAATAAATATGTTGTCACAGGGATGAAGGGGATCCTTGCGTTTTACCCTTCTGTTATTTAACGTTGTACATGGAATACCTCAGAAAAATGTACTGACGTAGTTTACTAAGTGTCAGAACTAATCGTATCACATATATTTTTTTCATTTTTTTATTCATTGGTTATCTAAAATGGGATATACATTTAAAAAGTTATGGAAGGGAAGATGAATAAAGGAATTAAAATTATAAATGGCAGAGTGGATCAGGCTGTTTATCTTGGAAGGTTTAAAATGTAGAAATCACTTTTCTGAATAGTGGCATAGTTTCTAATTGTGCTGTTTGTCATCCATTTCTATAATCACTCTTGAAAAGAAATATTTCTATGGCTTTTTAAAATTTTATAAAGTTACATATATTTCAAATAGAGAATAGATTTCAGTATCTCTGCTAAAGGGACTGTTGCTAAGAACTACCTTGATTAAATTTATAGACAGTTTAAGAAGGAGAATGCTTAGAAAGGTAATCTTTATAAAATCAGTAGATCCTCTGGGTAAAGACGGTAGGGCAGAGGCCGGGCACAGTGGCTCACGCCTGTAATCCCAGCACTTTGGGAGGCCAAGGCAGGCAGATCACAAGGTCAGAAGATCTAGACCATCCTGGCTAACAAGATGAAACTCCGTCTCTACTAAAATACTACAAAAAAAGGAGCCGGGCGTTGTGGCACGCACCTGTAGTCCCAGCTACTCGGGAGGCTGAGGCAGGAGAATCGCATGAACCCGGGAGGCGGAGGTTGCAGTGAGCCGAGATCGTGTCATTGCACTCCAGCCTGGGCAACAAGAGCAAGACTCTGTCTAAAAATAAATAAATAAATAAAATAGGGCAGAGATTACTGGGAGGGGTAAGTAGGCCTTTTAACTATAATGGAACATTTTTTGTGTGTGTGTACTTCTTACCACCAGTCACTCTTTAGCTTGGGGTACAAAGTTGAAAGCCACCTTTGTGAGATTGAACAGGGTTATGGGCATAATGGCTAGGAGGGTCTGCCCCAGTGTAATGGTTCTGGTATTGTGGATGTTAGCTTTCTCCTTGGCCTCCAAGCTGTCCACTACGTAATCCTTGTGAGTGAGTTGCTTAGTATTACTCATCTGTATAAATACATATATGCATCCCCAACCCCCCATGCAAATACTGCTTTCTTGTGCATAAATGTGAAACAAGCAGGGAAAGGAGCAATGGTTGTATTCTCTGGCAAGTCAAGTCATCAGGAAAGAAAAAGTTACCACAGAGAGAGGGTAGGATTTAGGAAAATACCTAGCAAATAAGGTATAGGGTCATACCACACTTACAAGTGGTGGATGAACAGGAAACCAGCTTTTATCACTTGAGAGACTATATTAAAATGAGAGATGACGGTTGTTAGTGTTTGAATAGTCTTTTTTTTTGTCAAAGTGTAATTAAGATTTATGCTTAAAGCCACAGTAGAACAAAATACCAATATTTGTATATAGACAGTATATTCAACTAATTTTTAAATCATTGCATTAAATACTTCTAGTAGGCACTGTATGCCTAGCATTGGTGATTAACATTGTTGAGCCGTAGTCCCAGAGAAAATCAACTCTTCTGTACATACATACACAACACACTTTTGCCTTCTGTATTTGTAGACCTAAGTGAAGAAACTTGATTCTTTACCCAATCTAAAGTGCAGAATTAGTATTTTATCTGAAGGAAGTTGCTTTACTTTAAAAATCTTGTTTTTAATTAGGCAAAATGATCACATGGTTCAAATTTTGTTTTTTTAGGAAGAGAAACAGTGAAGTCCCTTTACCTTACCCCCAACCCAATCCCCAATTCCCAACCCCATCTCCAAAAGTGTACTCAGTTACGGGTTTTTAAAATCTTTTCAGAATGTCTGTAAAAGCATATTCAGGCAGATATAAATGCATAATATTTTAATTCTCCCTTTATTGCACAAAAGTAGCATGTACACATGGAACTTTCTTTTTTTCATTTAACAGTGTAACTTGGAGATTTTTCCATTGCGGAACATAGGGGCCTCCTTTTTTCCTCTTGTTTTTAATGGCTATACAATATTCTCCTTTATATATCTTCAGTAATTTATTTAGTGTACCCCATATTGGTGGATATTTGGGTTTTTTTCACATTCTTTTCTTTCTATAAACTGTGTTGTAATATGTAACCCTGTAAATATATCAGTTTCGAATGGGTGCAAAATTTGCACATTGCTGTACAAGTACATAATGTAAATTCCAGAAAATGTACTTGCTGGCATAAAGTATTATGAAGATGTAATTTTGATAGTGTGAGAGTGCTCTTTATATGATAGCATATGTGTGTTAGTCCATTTTTTGCTGCTCTAACAGGGTAATTTATAAAAATATTTGGCTCAGGGTTCTGGAAGCCGGGAAGCCTAAGAACATGGCACAGGCATCCCATGAGGTTTCCCCATGGTGGAAGGCATCACATGGCGAGCAAGCTAGACAGAGAGGACCCTAGAGAGAGAGAAAAGTGGTGGCCAGACTCATCTTTTTATCAGGAGCCCATTCCCATGGTAACCAACCCACATCCCACTCGGGTAATAACAGAATTAATCCATTCATGAGAATGAACCCCTCATGGCCTAATCACTGCTTAAATGCCCCACATCTTAATACTGTTAACAATGCCAGTTAATTCTAACAGCGACCTTTGGGGGACATACTGAAACCACAGCAGTGTGCTGTCACACTTTGAATTTCTGTCTTCTAGGGTAAAAAATGGTATATTTGTAATGTTCATTAGATTTCTCTTATGGATTAAGGTTGTGATGTTCTTTATGTACCCTCACTCTCCAGGGCTCTAGGATGCTTTCGTAGGGTTGAGTTAGAACCTTAGAAGAAAGTGAATCTGAGTATTTATATTGATAAAATGTTTCTTAGGCACACGCACACATCCAAAGAACCCTTACTACATCTTGATTCAGTTGCACACACTAAGCTCTTACCCCAAATTTGTGATGATTTATTAAAACTGGATAAAGTGATTGGCATATGAATTCACTAATGATGACCGATAGCAGGCAGTTCTTTTTGTTGTAATATCAGTGAAAGCCTAAGGAAGAGAGTGGCTATTTGAAATAGATTCTGATGTACAGGTAGGATTTCCATAGAAGGAAAGAATGGCATGAGCAAAAGACGGGGGAACAAGATAGAAAGGAGAATTTAGAAGAGGAGTAGAAACAAAGCTGGAGCCAGGTTATAGAAAATCTTGTCTTAGAGAAACATTATACTTTAGGAAGTTAAGCTGTATGCCATGGACAGTGGATATCATTGGCAATTTGAGAACAAGAAAGAGTGAGCAGTGGTCAAGAAAGGTGAGTCTGGCAGTGTCGTGTAGGATGGATTGAAGGACACACTGGAAACGGGCACCATTTTAGATGTACAAAAGATATGTGGCCCTAAACTGATGAAGCTGGCAAAAGAAATGAAAATAAACTCTAGGCAGAGAATATAAAACAAGAATTAGCAAACTTGACTGAAGAAGAAAGAGATGAAATAAAGCTATAGAATTTGATTGGCAGAAGGGAAAGTGTAAAGGGCAGATTTATTTTAAGGATAAAGTGGAAGAAGTTAAATCTTAAAACATGTTGAATTTTGAAGCAAGTCCTAGGTCTCCCAGGTGGATGTGTCCAGTAGCCAGGTCTAAATGTAGCATGGGAAAAAGGTTTTGGAGAGCTGTATCTTAAAGATACATTTTAGCTCTCTGTTGGATTTTCCACCATGCTCACCTGCCAGATTCTCTCACTGCTTGTAATTCTGATCTATGTTATCTCCAACCTTACTTGACTGTGGTTGATTTGTTCCAAGACCTATCTTTTAGTCTACGTCACATTGCTGTCTAAACTTCTTTGTTTGCGTTCTTCCCTTTTTGCTACTTAAGATAAAATCTCAACATTTTTTATTGCATACCGGAGTCCTGTTACCTTTTCCATCTTCCTCTGCCATAAATACCTGTAAACCAGTCACATTACACTTTATTTAAAAAATACATATGTATCAATGGAGACAAAAGAAGTAATTAGTGTGTGGCATTAGAGAATGTATCAGAAGAGAGAACATTTTTAAAAGACTTAAGTGAACAGAAGAATTTATTTGAATAAAGAGAAAAATCACCGAATTTGATAGATTTTGACCATACAGAAGAAAATTTTAGTAGAATAATGGAGATGGAATCAATGACCTAAAATTTGACTTTGAATGGGAATAGGTAGGCAGCTCAAAGGATGCAGCGAATGTTTTAAGATCACTGTCAGATAGAGGGGAAAAAGGATAAATCATGATAACTGATATTAAAAAGGGTTAGAGCAGGCTTTCTCAATTTTGGCACTGATTGGATCATTCTTTGTTGTGGGAGCTGTCTTCCATATTATAGGACGTGTAGCATTGTCCCAGTCTTCCACCCACTAGATGCCAGGAGCCATTCCCAGTTGTGGCAGCCAGAATCATCTCCATGCATTGCCTAATGTCCCCTTGGGGAAGGGATTAAAATTGTGCTTGGTTGAGAATTGAGAATTGAAGATGTGTGTATGGTATCTCTAGGAAGCATGAGAAGGGCCTGACTTTGGTAAAGAGGGGGAAATCTGTGGAAGAATGCGGGAAGGAAGTTGCTTGACATGGAAGGAGTTGAAGGCACTGCAGGAGTGGAATCAGTTATACCAGTGTCCTTTTGAAATTAGATAGCACTTTATAGTTAGGTCAGAAGGTTTTGTAATATTTTTCTTCAGGTAATTGGGTCTGTCGTGTTTCTTGGTTGTCTACTGATACTATAATATAGTCCCTTTTTTTCAGCATGATTTGACCACACAAAAAGCCCCAGTGGAGATTTTTTCCTATGTTTCTGTTTTTTTGTGTGTGTGTATGCCGTTCAACTATAAATATGGTAATTGGTAGATAACCTGCTCTTTGAGTAAATCTGTACCTCGGTTTATAATTAACAATCTATTAATCTGGTACAATGAAGTTAGAGATAAAAATAGGTATAGCACAAAATCTGTCATGATCTCAACATGTGATTTGTGGAAATTAATTTCCATTTCCAAAATGTGTAAATGCTTTTCCATAATTTGTTCATTTATTTTCATTGAAAATGAAAGAAAATGTAGATGTAATTAATAAAGGGTTCTCTTTTAATTTTCTTAATTCTTTTTTCTCTACCACTTAAACTATGTGACCTTAGTCAGATTTTATGACACATGCCATTGTGTGTAAGTTGTCACCTCATAACTAAAATATTTTGAAGGCATGTAATTCATAGGAAGTCCTTGTTTTTACCCCCTTTTTTGCATTTGCATTAAAAATTTTTTTGTAGATACATAATAGATAACACCTATTGCAGGGGTACATATGATAATTTTTAATACATTTCTATAATTAATTTTTACTTTTAACTTTCAGGCCGAAGAACAGTTGAGAATTGTTGAAGAACAAAGAAAGATTCATGAGGAAAGGATGAAACTAGAACAAGAACGACAACGTCAACAAAAAGAAGAACAAAAAATTATCCTGGGCAAGGGGAAGTCCAGGCCAAAACTGTCCTTCTCATTAAAAACCCAGGATTAAATTGCAAACTCTGAACTTTTTACAAAGAAAAATGGAAAAACTTTGTATGGTAGCTTCATGTTGAAGTGGTTTTTTGTTTTTGTTTTTGTTTTTTTAATTTGTAAAATCTGGAAAGTTAGCTTGTTCTAATAGGGGCTATGCTCTGCAATTCCCTTTTTTTTTTTTTTTTTTTTTCCTTCCACTAAGTCAAATCCTTATCAGATCATTGTTGTATTCTAAGGAGTGACGTATTTTTCACCTGTTTGGATTCTATATTAGTGGTCTGAGGAAGAGCAGATCACATTGTAAAACTATGGATGGTCTGATAAGGCTTTTACTGACCCCACTGACTTCAGAGTTATACTCTGTTTGCTACATCATAATGCTGGTTTTGCTGACTTTTTGTTTTTTT
Organism: Pan troglodytes; assembly: GCF_028858775.2. Classification (NCBI taxonomy): domain Eukaryota; kingdom Metazoa; phylum Chordata; class Mammalia; order Primates; family Hominidae; genus Pan; species Pan troglodytes. The sequence goes on along the minus strand of NC_072412.2, from coordinate 112,147,850 downwards.
ATATATTTATAAAAAAAGAAAAAGTTGGTGATTGCATTGGGAAATTCCCAGGGTATTACTGGACCTATGTGGTGTATTGTTAAACCAGTGTCCTTGTGATACTGTTGCTCTTGATGTTCCTGATACAGGTAAGGAAACAGTTGGTCAACTCTGATACAAAGTATATATACAGTTCAGTATTGTCTCTGTTCATTTTGTTTTTATTTCATTGACAAAATCAAACCAGCATTCCCCATTGTGTAAATAAATGATTTTGCTGAATAAAGTAAAGTCTTAAATTCATATGTTGAAGCAATTTTTTTTAAAGTTATGTTAAGTCTTAAAGAGGGTGGTTCACTTTTTGATGGTCAACCATTTAGAAGTCTTAGAACTATATTTCCTCTTGTTTATACTTTTAACATAGGGTTTATATGTACATTAAATATACTTGTGAATTAGTATTTAATGGCTATTTTTACAAATATCAACTTTATGCTGATAGAGCAAATGGCATCAGTGTTACCTTTAAGAAAGACTAACAACATCCAGAAGATTTAAATTCTCAAACCTGTGCCTCTGTTTTAGGATATAAGTATTATCACAAAGTATACTTAATAAAGGCTAGAAAAATGCTTTTAAGTTATGGAATCTGAGATCGTTTTCAGAGTGGGCCATCAGAAAGAACTAGCTTTATACTGTCAAAAAAAGGCTAAGATGGTCGAGTCATTTTCATTGTGTAGTGTACTTGCACGTTTATTTTTAGGACAAACACATTTGAACTTTATGAATTTTTTTTTTTTTTGCATGTGAAATCTTATGAATGGCTTTCATTTTATACACTAGAATCTGCCTCATTTACTCTTAACATATGTTTAAGTATACTGGTATTAAAACATTCAAGAAAAGGACATTGATCTAAAATGCTACCTGAGATGCATAAACATGTCATCAAGTAGAGAAAATATTTTTATTTTTGCCCAATATTTTTTAGACAGTTTGATTATTCTTAAAAATTGAAAACATAAGCTAAAGAGATGACTAAATGGTAGATTATTTTGTGTGTGCATGCTAGGAAAAATGCTGTTGCTTTAGTTTTGAGCTCTTCAATGAGTCTAATTGTGGTAAGGAACAATATAAAATCAGTTTAAAGATCTTTAAAGGTAGAATTTTAAATAGGCATGAAATATAGTGAGAACTTTTAGTAAACATACTACTTACTCTAAAATCAAACATTTTATTTTCCTAAAGAATATAGGTTGCCAAAAAATATTTTATCTCTAAATATAGGTTAGCTGTAATTATTTCATGAATCTTTTTTTTTTTTCAATGTAACTTTTTTTGGTGAAGATTCATGGTTCCTAAGTTCTGTATTCAAGTTTTTGGAAATGTTTATTTAAAAACTGTTCTATACAAGTGTTCAAAACATTGTATCTAAACAGAGTAGCCTGGACTTAAAATATTTGAAATCAGCTTATGCGTGCCTTTTAATTTTTTTTTTAAGTTTCTTACTGCCACATATGGTGTGAAGTGACAGTAAGTTGCTTAATGACATCCTGCAGTATCTGCTTGCTGTTGGAGACTCCAATGAGATGTTGAAATTGTTCCTGTGCTTGGTAACTACTTTCCTCTGCCAGGCTATGGGAAAGAGGATGTAATTGTGAATAATATACACCATCCAGTCTTTAATGTGCTGCAACAATGTAGTAATTTGTTTTTTTCATTTGTTCCCACTGCCTTTGTGTACATAAAAAACTTAAAAATTTCCCCCAGTCTATTAGAAGTTAAGATGTTCCCTAATTTATTAAATATGCCTTTATTCACAATTTGTTTTTTTAGGTTATTCTTAATGCATTATAGAATTAACTATGACTTTGTTTATTTTTATTACAGTATGTAGTTATTGACATATTGTGGTTTGCAGAATTATCAATTGTATAAACTAAACCTTTAAATTAGCTTGGTGTGAGGACTCTTTAATGCTTTAAATTGGGGAAGGGGTTTGTAGTATGAGATTTTACCTACTTCAGTTTCCCTTATGAAGATGCAGCAAATCAGACTATTTCTACTCTAAGTAATCTCCGTATTCATTTACTGTGCTAGTATGTGTCCATAGCTTTTTTTTTTTTTGTATCACCACCTGTCCTGGATTTAGCAGTATCTTAAGAATTTTCAGTGGTTTGTATTTTTTCAATTTTCTAAGTATAGTAAGCGTAGAATCCTGGCTTGTTGAACTCTATGTATCATTTCTAATGCCTCATTTTATGAGGAGCCTGTCACTTCACTGACATTTCTCCAAAGCTATTTCTATCCATTAGAGCGTCTGTTTTCAGTTGTCTAAATTTTCTGCATCTTTACATGCAAAACCATTCATCTGTTTTGTATTAATGGCCATGAGAAATACTGAAGACAGGCTATCCTAATTTTTGAGGCTCTCCTCCCCCTTCCAGGAGAGCCTTGTGAACAAGTACTAGTGTTACTAATCAGAGGACCTCAAGGGACTGCTGAAGGTAAAAGCCTCAACCTGGAAGTCTAGAATGAGTGTGGAAGCCCAAGCAATAGACCCTACTTTTTTGATCTGTTGAATTGCCATTTAACAGTGGTCTTGATTCTTTCACTATCTTTGTTGTCTGTAACGTTTTTTGTTTACTCTTGCGTTGTTTTTGGCTTTTAACATTCAGTTGTCCGTGATGATGGAAAATGTGGTGCAGTAATCTAGAAGATTTGCATTTGCTGATAAACTACACTGTTTACTTTGTAGATATGCTTAAGATGAGTGGATTGTATTACCTAATCTATCCATCCATCCATCCATCCATCCATCCATCCATCCATCCAGTATTGGTTCTAGAGTAACTGATTTAGTGCTGGCAAACAGTGGAAGTGGGGGATACAGAAGACCTAATTAAGGGATTTGCGTGTGTGAGAGAAATAACTAGCTTCTTACTCCATTAAGTATTTCTTTGGAACTTTCTTCTGATATTACAAAGTAATACAAATCAGAGTGGTTGCTTTTACATCTATGTAAGTGTTCCACAAGTTAAGTGCTTTTATACCTAAGTCATTATTGGGTTTAGAAATTAAAACTTAATTGGAAGTCATACTTGAAGATTTATCTTTTTCTGAGCCTACAGTGGTTGATCAGAGGATGTTGGGACAGTTCTATTTTTATATTTTTATTTTTTGCTCTAGCTCTAAAGAGCCAGTACATTAGAGAATAGTAACTCCAGTGATCCAGCTGTTTCTCTCATTGTTTTTGTATCAATGCTATAAAAGTGTATTTGTTTTGTTTTGTTGCCCCCCCACCCCCAATGGTCTCTCGCTCTGTCGCCAGCCTGGAGTGCAATGGTGCAATCTTGGCTCTGTGCAACCTCCCACCTCCCAGGTTCAAGCGATTCTTCTGCCTCAGCCTCCTGAGTAGCTGGGATTACAGGCACCCACCAGCACGCCTGGCTAATTTTTATATTTTTAGTAGAAACGGGGTTTCACTATGTTGACCAGGATGGTCTCAATCTCCTGACCCCGTGATCCGCTCACCTCGACCTCCCAAAGTGTTGGGATTACAGGCGTGAGCCACCGCGCCCGGCCAAAGGCGTATGTTTTTAATAGTGTATGTTTTCTGATTGCTGCAACTGTTGATTACCAAACCTAGGCTTATTAGGGTTAGAATAAAATGGGTTTGTTTACCATTTGGATGATTCTCATTTTCTAGGTTTTCACTTTGGATTAAAGAAATGACAAGTAGAATAAGGAGTTAACAAAATAATACATTATTGCAGCTGGTTTTAAGTGCTGTTGAAGCTGTTAAGTAGTATAAAGAGGAGGCAAAAAATGATTTTATGGACCCAAAAGAGGAGATCCGTTACGATTGTTGTCAGAAGTTTTCCTTATGTTTATTAAGAGTAGTATTTAACTTTTAAATTTTCATGTATGTATCAAATCAGTCTGAAAAAACATCCTGTTTAGAGAGGTTAAATATTAGAATTAATCATGCAATCGAGAGCGCACAGCTAGCTAGCCATTACCTGCTCCTTTGTATCCACCACACCTCTTAATCCAGCTTGGAATGATGAGTGGAGTTTGGTCCTCCACACTTGGTTTGCAAATAAAGAGATGAAGTTTCATGCCAGGTGTGCGTGCTTGTTGGAGCCATTCGTATTTCCATGTGTGCTGTTTTTACATTAATAATGCTGTCAACGAAATGAGAGGTTGAGCTTCAGATTAAAATGGATACTAGTGGAAAATACGGTATTTTTCTTCCATAAGGAATATGTGACAGTCTATAAGGTATGAGTTTTCTCTAAACTTCCCAGAGAGAAGAATGATTCTCTTTTGACCAAGAGCCTAATGTAGTATTTTTCCTGCCAAATAGACTCTAATATAAAATGTTTCAGTGTTTTAACAATCTGAATTTCAGAAGCAGATGGGAGAAGGGTGTTGAGCAAAGTTGATTTTAAGAAAGGGTTTTATTTTCTCCTGTCAGATCTTTCCCTCAAGGATAAATGGGGGAAAATGTGATTTGCTAGAGAGTGCTGAAAGCATCAGTGACTTGTATGAAATAAACAGCATACAATGCCAGGAAACAAAGGGTATGATTTTACGAGAGGCTTACAAGCTACATAGAGAATGTATGGCTTGGACAACACTTAGTCAACACATACCAAATTTATTTTTCTGTAATGTTATTTAGATAAGCTTTTGTTTTTGCAGAAGTTCTGTTACATATATCTTTTGAAATATGTCCTAGAAATGATGGAATACTATATAAGGAATATATAAGAAACAACCATAAGTTCTGAAGACCAAAACATGCCTAGGAATTCAAAGGGGTAGGAACATAATTACTTGCATTTTTTTTGTTGGAGGTGGGGGATTGCACTTTTTTTAAGCTGCGATTATCTATTTGTCATCTCATTTTACATTTATTCAGCTTTGTGTTAACTTTTATAACTATGGTATCCTTTGAAATTCCCAAATCCTTATTTATTTGACTTATCAAAACTTTTTTTTTGTTTGTTTGTTTTGAGACTGAGTCTCACTCTGCCGCCCAGGCTGGAGTGCAGTGGCGTGAACTCGGCTTCACTGCAAGCTCCGCCACCTGGGTTCACGCCATTCTCCTGTCTCAGCCTCCCGAGTAGCTGGGACTACAGGCGCCCGACATACGCCCGGATAATTTTTTATATTTTTAGTAGAGACGGGGTTTCACCGTGTTAGCGAGGATGGTCTCAATCTCCTTACCTCGTGACCCGCCCACCTCGGCCTCCCAAAGTGATGGGATTACAGGCGTGAGCCACTGCGCCCGGCCTTCAAAACTTAACTCTAGAACACAGTGAAGTAACTTCCTCTGCTGAAATAAAATCTCATTTGATGAGGGTTTAAATACATCTGCTAAAAGTATAGATTTCTCGAAATACATTGATCATGATTCAAAGTGTGGTAAAGAAAAAAACCAAGTTTTCCCAATAATTGTAAAATGAAGTTCAAATACCAAGAGATACGACACTGATGTGATTGGTTCTTGGTTTGGCATGCTTTGGAAATTCTACTTTGCCTTGTGCATGCCAGTACGACCTACTTTTTGCCTGGCATGTTATACAATAGTAGATATAAATGGCTTTGAGGTGATGCTTTTAATTACCAAAATTACCATTAAATAGTAGAATGTTGACATCTTCGAAGTGAGTTGCTACTGCTGATGCTTTTCACATTGTCTACATTGAATCTCTGTTGACTGAAACTAAGCTGTATATTCTCACACTATACTATAGATTTTGTGTGTGTGTGTGTGTAGGATTCCTTTTCAGTCAAATATGCACTTTGTTTTGAAAAGGAAGCGATTTTAAAGTGTATATTTACATTTGTCCCAAGGTAAAACGCTTTGGATGTGAGACTCTCTGATTTACTGAAAATGTTATTTTTGGAAGCTGGCTTATTTTCAGACAATGCAAATTTCCTGTATTTCCTCTAGTTTACTTGGAGAGGAGGATGTAGTGAGCTAAGAGGTCACAACTTCAATTTCCCAATATAAGTTTGTCAAAAGGTACTGAGTACCCAGTGTTCCTTTAAAAGATCATTAAGCTAACTTTATATTCAATTTCAATGAGTTCCTTAAATGATATTTTAGCATACTAAAAACTAGCCCTTTCTCACCCTTGTCAAGGTAGGAGTCATAGTGTCTGCTGCTTCCTGGGTTGTTGGTGCTTCCTGGGAATCCGCTGTTCAAATCGTCATACCGTGGTGGAGCCTTTTTAAAATAAATTATATATATATATATATATATGTGTGTGTGTGTGTGTATATGCGTATATATGTGTATATATATACGTACATATGTGTATATACGTATAAATATGTGTATATGTGTGTATATATACGTATATATGTGTGTGTATATATATATTTAGTTTGAAGGCTTATTTAAAATGAAAATAAATTATGAAACTTTTCTGCTATCAAAGATCTGTTTGGAAGAGTAAGTGTATTCAGTACTTTGTATGCCTTAATGTGTTTTCTATCTTAAACTAGTCTTCACAAGCTTTTACCACTCCAACTGAGATGTATATGTTAACTTAGACTAATGTTTCAAAAACGGATACTTAAAGGCAACGTACCATAAAAATCTTCAGAAATTGTTACAAAGAAGAGTGAAAGAAAACAAGGTGTTTTACCATATGCATTTTCTGTTTTAAATTTAGCGTAGTGGATACTTTGTTTTAAAAATACATAATTTGTAGAATTACTGCCCAGTTTGTGTTTGAAACATAAATCCTGGGGTGGACGGCATTAAATTGAAAAAAAACGTGGGCATACAGTATATTTTAATTTTTCATACTGAATCGTACATTTGCACTGTGCCTTATTTCTACCGTGTTCTTCCTACTGTTGGGCATATAAAAAGATTTTCCTTGGAACTGTGACTTGATTAGATGCTGCAGTATGCTGGATCCGGGTCGGTGGACCGCAGAGCGCTCGAGATGCGGAGAAGCAAAGCTGGCCGCTAGTGGGCGCTGTGGCTCCGTGGAAGTCACGGACGAGCGTCAGCACCGGCGCTCGACCGGGAAAGTAGCGAGGAGTTCCTGCCAGCTCTGCTCTGGGGTCTTGCAGACGCCGAGTGAGAAGCACATGCCTTGACTTTTCCATCTCACACCCTCTAAATCTCTGGTCACTTTGGGAAGCGCGCGTGTCTCCTAGAGGCTAGTGAGACGGTCCCCGCGTCGTGCCTGTGCCGGCGACACGCGGGGAAAGCTCCAGGGGCGCCACCTTCCCGGGGGGCCAGGAGGGAAGGGAGACGCCCGCAGAGAAGGCGGGAGGCGACGACGCTCAGGCCCTGATTAGAGCTGCAAATTCCGGCGCCACGTCGCGGGAATCGTCTTGCAATTCCCGGCCCCACTGACTGAAACTGAGCCGTAGGTGATTGGTACCAAAATCAAGTGAGAAGCCCTCGCCGAGCGGCGTCGGGAGAAGCGCGCAGAAGCCGGGAGCTCTAAGGGAGCGCGCGGAGTGCAAGTCTTGCACGCGGGGCAGCGCCGCATCTGCGGAGAAGGGACGCCGAGCGGAGCCTGTTGCCTTCCGCACTGCGCGAGGGAAAGCCGCGCCCTCTGATTCCGCCGAGGGGGAAGGCGCCCCCGGGCGCGGAGACAGGTGGCCCGCTACTCGGCCGTCGCTATTTCCACGTCTGCACCGCGCCCAGAAGGCCTCTAGCCGCCCCGGGGGCGCCCTGTGCACGCGCTGAGCGCTTCTCCTGCCCGGCGTCTGCTCCGCTCCCGCCGCCCGCGGGAGCCAGGGGCGGGGCTCACCTGTCAGCCCGAGCCCCGCCTCGCGGCACCCAATGTCGGGCGGGGATGGCGGACGGACGGACCGGCCGTCCAACCAGCGCACGGCCGCGGAGCCGCGGGCCAATGGGCTTCGCGCGGCGGGGCGGGGACCCGCGTTTATAGCGCTCTGACAGCGCGCCGGCCGAGCTGACTCTCCTCGGCGGGGACCGCGGCGCCGGCCGGAGCGAGGAGCTGCGCACGCAGCGGGTCCCGGCGCCCTCCCCGCACACAAAGGCCCGCGCGCGTCCGGAGCCCGCGGCGGGGACCGAGCTCCCTCTTTCCTGCCCTGGGGGCCGGGAGCCGCGCGGACTGAGAAGGCTCCTGCGCGCCCGGAGGCGCCCTACTCCGCTCCGTGCTCCGGGACATGGAACCGCGCCGACGCGGCGCCCGCGCGCTCGGGCCGCTGCCCGCTGCACTGGATCTATAGTCACAGGCGGCCCCGCTCGGGGCGCAGCGCCCGCCGCCCGCGCCGGTCGTCTCCGCTCCGGGTCTTTGTGTCCCAGCCCGCACCCGCCCCGCGCCCACCCGCCAGCCGCGGCCGGCCCGGCACCCTGGAGCCGCACGGGAGTCGGCCGTCCGAGCTGCGTCCGGCGCGGCGCCCCGGAACCCCGAGTCCGCCGCGCCGCCGCGCCCCGCGCGTGCGCTCCGGCCCCGCGCCCTGAGGGCCCCGGAGGGCGAGCGCACCTGGCCCGGCGACCGCTGGAGCTGCGCAGCGCGCCTCGGAGCTGCCTGCGGGCGCACGCCGTCTTCCCCGCCAGTCTGCCCCGGAGGATTGGGGGTCCCAGCCTGCGTCCCGTCGGTCCCTTCTTGGCCCAGAGTGCGCGGAGCTGGGAGTGGCTTCGCCATGGCTGTGAGGAGGGACTCCGTGTGGAAGTACTGCTGGGGAGTTTTGATGGTTTTATGCAGAACTGCGATTTCCAAATCGATAGTTTTAGAGCCTATCTATTGGAATTCCTCGAACTCCAAGTAAGTGGCGTCCGCGATCCCCGTATGTCCCCGCCCCGGGGTCCGCCGCGCCGTCCGGGCGGGAGGAGGGGTCAATCCGCGGGGCCTCGGAGCCTGTTTCTGGAACCTCGGTTCCCCGTCCCCCACCCCCAACCCCCGCCCCATTTCACTAGGTGGAGACTCCTTGCTCGGCTTTCCAACCCGAGCGCCGCTGGAACGGACGGTCTCCCCGCCTTTCCTCCCCCGAACGCTCCCAGGCGCTAAAAGCTACTATCGGCTCGGGTGTCACGTCCGGGAAGGTGTCCGATGGCGATACCTGACCCTCTCCTGTTTTCGAGGACGAAGGACATGGCCACAATCTAGGCTGGCCGGCACGCGGGGACTGCTGGGCTCTGGAGAGAGGCGGAGATGCTGCATTCGCGGGGAGCGCGGGCGGCGTGGTCCGGGGCCCGCGGGCGGGCGACCGGGGTGGCAGGACGCTGGCAGCGAAGCGCGTTCTGGAGAGGGGAGCCTGGAGTCGCTACGCTGCCCGCAGAGCCCTGGAGCCGGGGCGCCTTGGCACCGCGCCGCCAGCCCGAGGGTGCGCGGGGAGCTCGCCTGCTTCGCAGGAGAACTCGGGCGTCGAACCCTTTCCTCCGCGCCGGGGAGACGGGCCTTAGGCTTCTCCCTGAGGGCCCGCCGCACCTCGGCCTCCCGCTTCGTTCATAAGCCGGTAGCCCCGGAGTATGCGGTCTCGATGGCCGACCTGATTGTAATGCACTTCCTATAAAAGCTTAGGGCCCTGCCCAGTCGACACTGCTCCTGAAGCCTTCTCCCGCGGGACCCTGGTAGGAATGGGATCCTTAGGATCAGATTTGCTCTTACCGGACTCTACAGCCGGGAGCGAGCCAGGCCTTGTGGAGAGTAACTTTCAGTTTGGGCCACCAGAGTGCATTCAGAATTTAGAAAATCCCATCCATCCCTAAATCTGTGTGGTCATAAGTCGTAGTCATCTGGGTATTCAGTACTGTATATCCCCTTATTTCGAATCACAGCCAAAACATATTTTACAGAATCTTGGAATTGTAGTCTCGGGAAACTTGGAGAAGAAGTATGCAGACATTAGCTGGTGTCTGGAGAAAACGTTTGAGATCAGAAGCAAAATCAATGGCCTAATTGAAGTTGAGCAAGTTGGGCCTGGTTTTAGGAGAAAAGAAATGGGGGATTGATTTAGAAATCACGTGTTAATTAAAGGAGTGTGTCCATTCTCTTAAAAGTGTCAAATTGCAAATTCAGTAACATGTTAACCAAGAATCCCTTCATGAAAAGGGCAAAAACGTCGGTTACAAATCGGTTTAAACAAATGTTTGTATGATGCTAGAAGGCACTTTCAACACCGCTCATACGGAGAAGTTACTTAGCTCTGCCTCCTTCCATGTAGTCTGCTCTTGCATGGATTATATTTTTAATGTAAATTGTTGGATTTGCTGATGAAGTACTGGCGGCGGCATCTTTGCATCGATGCCGGCTCGGGAGGCGCCAGGTGGTGCCGGAAGGAGCCGGGCTAGGACCTCGCGCAGCAGCGGGTCCCGGAGTCCGGGAGAGGCGGGCGGGCGGGCGAGGCGGTCGGGGGGAGCCCGCGGCGCCGCTGCCCGCCCGGTGCCTCCAGAGGTCACTCTTCCATGCGGAATCGCGCAGCGCCAGGCCTCGCCCCTCCCCCAGGCCGCCTGCTCCAGCCACTCTGCACTTTCACTGACCGGTTCTCTTTGAGGCTGTTTTTTTTTTTTTTTTCTTATGAGGATTTAATATTTCTGTTTAAATCTAGTTGAAAGCAATTCCGTTAGCCTCTTCAGCGTTTAGTTCGGTGTGTGTATCTTTATCTTTGCGCCATATTAACTATTAGTTTGTGTGTATCCGGTAGGAGAATTACAAATACCTAGTTGGGAGAAAAAGAAAAGTAGAACAATAGTTATTTCAACCTAAGGTTTAGACATTAATAACTTCTTTTTGTAATGTGTCGAGATGGGGGGTCCTGGGGGGAGGTGACAGGTATTTACCAACCCCCCCCCCCCATTCTGATGATGAAGATGAGTCTGTCTTTCTAGCTATGTCCAGACCTGCGAGGGCCCTGCGTTTCTGGAAGCCTGCCGTTTGCGCGGTTGAGGTTGCTGCTGCTGTCTTGTCCTCCACAGCAGCATTTCTTTTAAAATTCTCCTGATAACGGCTTGCCTGGATGACTGGGTAATGTGTGCCTGGAAAAGGTCTCCCTTGTAGCTGAATGCTAGCTCCAGAGATCAGAAAGATTTCTTCCTGTAGGAGCCATAGGAAAGAGCCCTCTCTAAGTTTTTGAGAATGCATACAACACCCTGATGCCAGGGGGTCGCTTTCCTTGGGGAAGTTTTATATTTATTTCCAGAGGAAAGTTTCAATCGGTAAATACGATATGGCAGGAAGGTAATCAAATGCATTGAAGTTTCACATCAGTTCCTGTGAACTGTGGAACAATTCATTTGTAATGAAGCCGCCATCAGTAATTAGATTTGTTTCATTCAGAGGTCAGCTTTTTTAGCAGGTGGTCGACACAGGGAGCATGCAGCAGCTGTTTGGATACAGGGTCCAGAAAACCCTTTGTAAATTCAGCGTCTCCGTAACTACTTTAATCACATTGTCGGCTCTCCCGTCCCTGACTGTATGTAATAATGGAAAGATGTCCTGCGTGCTGAAACAGTAGCTGCCCTGTTAGGTTATTCACATTGCTTTGATACGTTCTGGTAGAGTTGGGTCCGTTGTAGCCATTTTGGTTGTTTAAAGTTTTTTTTTTTTTTTTTAATTCAGCAGAGAACAGTAATGCCTAGCTTCCGTTTTTAACTTAACACTTCAGTAGAACATTTTTTTCCAAGAGGGAGATTTTGGCCTAAGTAAAGTAGTGGGCTCTTTTTTTAAAAAAAAAAAATTAATTTTACTTTAATGTGAGCAAATCTGTATTGGTATGGTGTTCTGCAATGCATTACACTGACTTTGTTGAAAATTTCGAGTACTAATGCCTTATGTCTGGGGTTACCATTCCCTATGCATCACATACTAGTTAGTTAACATAGCATTTTGCTTTTCCCATGTAATTTTTTTCCCTATATAATACTGGATTCCTGATACTAATTGACTTGATACAAAAGAATGGCTGGATGATATCCAGATAACGTATAATACATGGGCTTCACCACAATCAGGCTCTGAATAAATACAGACCTGTCAGAGATTGATAAAATAAACTACAATGGATAGTGCTGTTTAAACAGTCCATTCAATAACATATATAAGCCAGCCTGCCTTCCATTGTGTCTGAAATTCTTATTTTTGTAGGTAAACAAATGCACATTCAGCACTGATTGAATAGCCCCTTGAACTATGCTCCACAGTTTGCGTTTGGGTTAATCTTGTCGGTTTTAATATAGAGAGAAAAAAGCTCAAAGCACCAGGGGTGGAATTGTTAGTGCTTTCACATCTACATTCCTCACATTTTGTCAGGATGATAAACTGTAGGTAATGGACTGTCGTTGTTCTGCAGGACAACTGAGCCAGGCAGAGCACAAAGACCAAGCTAAAGCGATACCTCAAAACATGCTTGGTAGCCTTGTTTTCAGATGAGAATTTATTTGAGAATCATGTGTCTAGGGACTGCACATCTTAACCTCAACAGTTACAGCTTCAAGCCCCAGAAACAGGAGCTGGAGGTTAAGATGATTTGCTAAGCACCTGGTTCTAAATCTTTTACAAAGCATAAGCTGTTGACGCTGGTTCTACCGACGCAAAGAAATGCAAGTGACTCCAACATTTCCAAAGGCTTCTGACTTAAGCTAAAGTGTGTGGACAGGTGAATTAGCCATGGGCCTGGAGACCAGCTAAAAACTATGTGTTTGAATGGTTCCTCCAGACAGAGTCAGCTGAAGAACAATTGGTGGATTTATATTAAAACCTCTTGTCTGTAAACTTAGTGAGGTGCATCCTTTGGTTGGTGGATCAGTGAGATAATTGCCTTCAGATGGACATTGCAACTGGAGCAACTAAATCCTTGCTGTCTTTCCTTCCTCTGAAATCTTCCAGGTAGCTCCCGAGAGCTTCAGTATGACACCAAACTTCGGGCGACGTTTTAGAGTGCGTTCACCTAATGGGAAACTATTCGAGATCCCAGCGTGACTGCAGTAATGCGTCATAGGAATGGGAGTGGCAGGGGAAAAGGAAATACAGATTGTAGACCCTAATACAAAAATTTTTAGGAAAGATATTTCTTTAACATTTTATGAGAACTTCATTCTTAAAATACTTAATTGCAAATTAGACAAATAGAAGTGCTCTTCTAAGGAAGGTGATTAAACTGGTCCTCCTATCAGCCTAATCTCTGCCTGCCTTTGCTGCTGACATAAAGAACCTGTTTTTCAGGTCACTTAATATACATCTACATAGATTTGCTTATGAGCTCACCCTTTGTGTAGCGGAGTAGAGCCTTAAAGAGGAGTGCTCAACTGTTTAAAATATTTTGATTAAAATATGCAGAACCCATAGAACTATAAGCTTCTAGTCAGGAATGAGCTCTTTCAGGGAAGAGCTCCCCCCTTCTTTTTAAGGGGGGAATTAGAAGGAGGCTGGGGGAGGAATATAAGAACAGCAAAGAAGGAAGGATAGCAAATGGGGCATGTTCCGAACAGCTTGGAAAAACTCCTGTGGCTTCATTGTCTCTATAAAGCCAAAGAATACAAAGACATAAGCAATTCGGCCCTTCTCCCATGATGGAAGATGTAAACCGTTGACATGCCTCCCCTGTTTAACTTGTTTAATTCTCATTTTAAATTCAGCACGATACTAGCCGTGTGAACTCTGAAGATTTCTTTAGTAATCCATTTTGTAGTTCCGAATCAAAAACAAAGTGAAAGGGTCTGACACAATTTGCTTTTATTTTTAGGCAAATCAACCCTGGTCATAGTTAATAAGGGGATTACAACTCAGACTAGGTCTTTACAGATGTGATGTAAATCAAGGGCAGAGTATAAAGAAACTGATCCCTTTTGATTGAAGTATAGTAAAAAGGCATAGAGAAACTAGCAGCAGTAATCTGATTGTATGGCAATAAAACCACCATTTTCTGTCTTTCAGATAAAAATAATGTGGTAAATCCATGCAGTTCATAAGATGTAAAGGCAGATAAAGGGTGAAGCCATGGCAACATATAGATTAGCTTGATGTTAGAAATGACACGTCTCTGAAAAGGGCGCGGGACGAAGGCCCTTGCCTCCAGGCTGTTGGGCATTATGTGAGAACCACACAGACTTGGAAACTGGGATTAGGAAGTATGAAAGCTCTACTTGTGGTCTGGGATGGCTGAGGCGGTAAAGAAAAGCTGCTCAGTTCTTGCTCATTGGTGGTGGATAATATGGCAAAGGTAGATTTCATTGACTGCCTTTTTTATAGATTGAGATTGGGGCTGATTAAAACTTCAGATCACTGCAGTTGTTAGGGCCTGGGAGATTTTCCTTTTTAACTCCTGGCCTAACAGCGGCAGCCGTTCTGTAGGATTAACTGCACTTCGCGGTCGTTGCCTTAATCTATTTGGGCTTCAGGCAGCGACATGCTGGGAAGGAACAGAGACCAGAGGGGATAGGTAGGGCTGGGGTTATCTGAAAAGAAAACAGAGACCTTTTGATTTCAGCCATCTTTTCAGACCCAGCTCCCTCTCCCGCTGCATGGGAGAAGCAAAGGTAAACAGGACACATTGTCCCTCTCCCTCAGCCACAGAGCTCTTCTGTGAGTTTTGTCTTTCCCACCCTGGAAAAAAAGATAAAATACAATTTTTAAAAGGGGAGGGAGGAATTTAGTTTTAATTCAAATGAGTAGTAATCCAATATGCCAAAAGCAGTGGGCTCTACCTAGATGTAATTTTACTCGTAAATGTGAGTCTTAAACTTTGAGTTGAATGGGGTAGGCTGTTAGAGGTGGTGTAAATTACAGGATTATAAAAATGTTAGTGCTGCCCAGCCTTAAAGTCAAAAACAGAAAAATCTCTGTGCTGTTGAGTCTTCCCGCCCTCTCTCCTGAACAACCTTGTAAGTAAGCTAGACTTTTGTTTTTGCCTTCCATACTTTCCATTTCAGCCATTAAACAAAATAAGCCATTGAAACCACGATTGGGTTCCATGCAGAGTAACATCCGCAATCAGGTCAAGCCAGAAGGAAATACTTGCTCGATTGCCCCCTATTTGGCATTACAGGAAAGTCTCCACACTTTGGAAGAGTCTGAACTCTCAAGACATTGAAAATGCCAAAGGCTGCAAACACCCTGTGTCTTTCTTGATGGAGTGCATCTTGGTGTGTTTTACAAAGGGGAATTCAGTGCTGTTTTTTTTTTTAAACAGCAGCATAGGGCCCTTCTAGACTCTTGGATTCTGTGTCTGACAAAAATGGTCATTAAATGAGCAATATTTTAATTTAGACCCATTTCACTGATTTTGTTCCAAATTCTCAACTGACTTGAGCATCTGTTTGGGGCTGTTGCCCTTGTTGACTGTTTTTCTGGTTTCTATGGGAATTACTGTAGCCATTACTATGTAGCTTTCATAGACTCAAAACATTTTTAAAGTATTGCATATAGGCTGGCCATATCCAGTGCCTGTTACTTTACCTTCTTTTTCTAACTTAATGCAGCAAACTGTATTAATAGATCCATTTCATTTGTCTAGCTTCGTCAGAGAGAGGCTACCCCCTGATTCACAGGCTGCTCACATCCAAGCACCTTGCATTCTACACTTGACAATGATTGCTAATGGCCCATTCAACTAAAGTATTTGCTTGTTAACAGGGAACAGAACATGATAAATGTCCAGCAAGCTTGCCGCCTCCTTCAGCTTTTCAAACGCAGACTGGTGCATATTTATGGCAGGCAAATGACAAAAGAAAAAGCTGAATTGCCCTGGCCTCCAGCTTTCTATCAGAAACAGGGTTAAAGTGATTAAAGCAATCATTCAAGAAAGCCCTGCCGTTTGTTTACTAACCTTCATCCAACATTTAGCTTTGCAGTCTACCTGTGAGAAGATATTTCAGAAGTATTAGAGATAAGAAAGAAGGATCTAGCAAACCAGTGAAAAGAGTAGGTGACCAGTTATAAAATCCTTTCCATGCACATTGAATGCCAGGCGAACCTATTTCTGTTATTCCAGCAGAGAATCAGCAGTGGCTCTAGATTATTAACATATTTTCCTTTCATGTATAAATTCAAATATGTAATTCTAGTCCAAAGCATTCTGTGGCTGGTAAGCACATACTTGCTGATTTCAAATAAGAAAACATAGCAAGGGAAAGCTCCATTAAACAAGTTGTTTCTGCCCTTAGTAATTCTCTAAACAAGATAGGAAGAAAAAGTGGACAGTAGTGGAGTATTAATATTGTGCTCTTTTCATTCTCTAAAGCACGAGTAAGTAAGCGTTCAAACTACTCTGTGGTGGGCATACATTTAGAGCGCTGTGAATGAACCACTGCTGTTCTGCCATACTTAATTAATTTATTTATATTATTATTTTTATTATTTTATTGTTGTTTTTATGTATTATTATAATTATTTATTTATATTACGAGTTTATTTTCTCAATTTAAATCCTGTTGCATCCAATTTTAATTACAGTATTTGTATCTGCCTTCCCATACTTGCTACCCACGTCCCCATTGCCACTGCGGCCTTATCCATGTTTTCCGTGTACACCACTCTCGTATCACCCCAGAATAATTATGAGTGCTACCCAGACTTTTGAAACCAGTAGAGTCAACATGTTTGTCTTTGAGGAAAGCCAGTGATGCTTTAGCATTTTTGGCAGGGGTGGATGTGTGTTTAAGTGGGGTGGGTGCAGCTCCTTATTGTCTGCCTATTCTACTGTTGTTCCCAATCCACATTCCCTGCGGGGCACCTAACCTGTGTGCATAGCAAAGAATTTCCGACCTTCAGAGCCAGGAGTGTTTCTCAATTGATCTCTTCCAGCCTAGGGTTATACTGATGAATTATAATCCTTGCTCTTTCCACACCTTTACCTGGGCTTACCATGGCCCTAAAACATTTGCCCAGAATCAGAATTGTCTCATGAGTGAGTGGGGCAAGGCAAATCCTGTTCCAGACCAGCTGAGAATGTAGCTAGCTGCAGAAGAAGTTAGAAAGTGTCATCTTTTACTTATCTACCAGAACTATATTCGAGGTACATTTTAGATTTTAAAAAAAAGCAAGTTCTTGTAGGCCTTGAATCCCCCCTTTCTATGGGAAAATGGATCATTATTATAATGGACTGTCCAGTAAAGGTCATGATTTCTCCTAGACATGTTCTCTCTCTTTATGACATAGATCAAGAGTGATCTCTTTAAGTCTTTTCTTCATAATCCCACAGCACTTTGTACTTAGATGTACTTAGAAAGAACAATATACACGGTACGTCATGATTGATATGCAAGCCTTCACCACTCTACCTGTCCTAAAAGTCAGGGACACACCTTCTTCATTTCATCAGTCCCTACTTCTGTCCAGCATTGGCATCCAGTAAGTATTAGTGGAATGGACAGACAACCCGAATTTGTGCTGATGGCAGTTTACCCTGTTTTAACTGTCATCCTTCTGCTACTAGACATGGATGAGACCTGAGACGATGGGACTGCTCAGAGGTCCCTGGCTCTTGAACTTTAGGGCACCAGAATCCCCTGCAGGGCTTGAGAAAACAGGGGTTTCTGGGCCCCACCCCCAGAGTTCCTGATTCCTGAGGTCTGGGGTGGGGCTTGAAGATGGACATGTTTAACAAGCTCCCAGGTGACGCTGGCAACTGCTGCCTCAGGGCCATGCTGAGAACCCTCGCCCTACACCAACCTTTCTGGGAAAACAACTCAACATTAAAGCTGTTTGGGGATCTCTGAAGAAATCTGTAGTCCTTGCCTTGTTGGGGGAGCATCAGGGATCTAACCATTGATGGTGGAGTATTTGTTGTTAATTCAGCAAGCAACTATTAAGTGTTAGGCCTGTTACTCGGCTCTAACAATACAAGGCAGAGTGACCTGTACCCTCGAGATTTAAAGTCTAAGTCCAGTAGAGAGAAGCCCAGGTGGGAGCAAGCACATTTAGAGTTAGGTGCTTGGTGCAAGGTGGGGACACAGAAGAAGGGAATGGCATTTGCCTCTGGAGGGGTCCGGAAGCAACCCAGGGAGGAGGAGCTTGAGTCTTGAAATACTGTGGGCGTCTTTAAGCAAAGTCACAGTAGACAGCTGAAATAAAGAAAATAGTAAGCAAGCCAAAGAAACAGTATTTCAGCCAAGGGCAGCGTGTGTCTATCACGTCCACCTGTGAACACGTCCTAGGATTCCCTGCATCAGGCCATTGCTCAAGACAGATCCCTCACAGGAACAGCTAAGCCACTGATTTCAGCTACCTGTTCACGTGAGAATTATCAGTACCTACTGCTTTTCAAAATGAGTATGATCATGGATAGGTGAGGCAATTCAGTTTCGCAGAGACAGTAGGGCAAGTGCCATTGTAGTTTAGTTAAGGGCACATGCGTTAGAGTTTGGCTATGTGAGTCCAATCCCAGTTTAGCCATTTATTAGCTGGGTAGCTTTAGGAGCAGTAGCCTTAGTGTCTCTCAGTTGTCCCGTCTCTATAATAGGGACAATAACATAATAGTGCTGAATAAAAGAGTAACAAAATTTTGGTCAACATTTAATGTATTTAAAGAGCTAAGCTCCGTGATTGGCACAATGAACCAATCAATAAAACACCAGTTATTATTAATAAAAGTCAGTTGAATATGTACTGTGTGCCTGGCCGTGGTTCAATTTGCCTTTGCATACAAGGAAAAAATTAAAATACTCTGTTAATAAAGACTATAGCATAATACTTTCACCTTAAACTCCTTGATGTTAATTTATTTTGTTTACCTGCCAAACTTCTACTCATTCCTTATGACTTTCTGCTACATGAAATACCCTTTGTATTTCTTTTGTCCTATTAAATTAAGTTCTCTCTCCTCTGCTTTCCTGCTTTTGGTGCTTTCTAATAACACTTTTAACCCTGGACTTTCTCATTCAGCTGTGCAACTGTGGACTGAGAGGAGGCTCTTTGAATTCATTTTGTATATTCTAGTAGAGAGTACTGTGAGCAGTTGGGTTGTTGAATGAATACATTAATTCAACCTGGAGGGATGGGCAGTATTGCATTTTTTACATTGATATTACATGATATTTAGAAAACTGCTTAACTGGTGGACGTTGTTTTATTAACAGCATTTTGTGTATAGCACTCACTATGTGCCAGCTGCTATTCTAACTGCCTGACAAGTACTCCTGAAACCTTCATGGTAACCATATGAGGGAAGCACTTTTAATATATCCATAATACCAACGGGGAGACTGTGGCCAAATTGGTTAATTAACTTAGCCAAAGTCATATTGAACTAATAAGTGGATTTAAACCCAGCTAGTCTGGGGCCAGGGTCCCTCTTTTAATCCTCTGCCTCCTGCTTATGCTGTTGCATGGAGTAGTCTTCATCATATAACTAAATTAAGCATGCATTTGCTTAAAGCAGTGCATACATGATGGATCAAAAAGTTTGTGGTATAATTGGTTTAATTCTGTCATTATCCATTTTGATTTATAGTCACTTTCTTATGATGGTCGTGTAGTTTTAAATGGAACCTTTGAATCTTTGATATAATAAGGTTATGTCAAATCTTGGGTATAATAAGGTTATACCCAATGGAAACAGAATAATGATCAGCCCATTTAAAGGATGACTGGAGAGTTATTACAATACATAATAGTCATGCATATATTGAGTAGTATTCCTTTGGTAACATTTTCCTTTTAAAAATTGTAACATTTGATTGTTCCTTGTTGGGAGAAAAGGAGGTCAGATTTTTGAGGGGAGATCCATTTGGTGAGATGCTGAGTGTGTGTCAAGCTAAGGAGATAGTATGACATCTTTTTTAGAGTCTAGTCACAATTAAATGCCATTTTATTTTGGATTTTGGGATCCGTGCCAGCTTCCAGCTTGTCAGAGCTGAGAAGACTCAAATCAAGTCCAGGCTTATTTCTACAGCAAACTGGGATTCTGGCTTCTTGCCGGTGGATTCATTCAGTACAGCCCATCTGGCTTTTGATGTTCTGCAAGTTTGGAGCCATTTGTTGAAGGAAGCCAGGCGGTGAATATTGGTGGGCCTGGGGTTCTCTTGACTCCAAGTGGTGCCCCTTGGTTTGCGTTTTCACCATGCTTAGCATCTGCTTACCTGGAGACCATGCAGCCGCCGGCCAGGGGTCTCCAGCAACCAAATCTTCATGCCGTTTAGAACTCAGGGTCCCCAGCACATCCTCCTTCCTCCTCCTTGTCCAATTACTTTCATGCAGTTCTCAGTAGCTGCTTGTTTGAATCACTTATAGTATTTAACTTCTGGGGTGTTTTTGGGTTTTGGTCAAGGTAATTCCAGGCTGAATGTGGTGACTAAGCAGGAAATAAATGGGTCGTCCTCAAAGTTACAGTGGAGCGCTGTTTCTATTTTCCTAAGGTACACAGTTGTGGGGGTGATCCGTATGGAAGTCAGGAACCCAGTCTGATTTTGCTTCCTTTTGATGTTAGCAGTACAGACCTGGCTGTTTTGTAGCCTGCTTTGTTTTTCTTCCTTTTCTTCCCTAACTTCACGGGCTGTGGCAAAGCCCTGAGACGTGCAGGAAAATGTCTCCTGTCATACGCCCACAGCAGACCTAGCCCTGACTCTCCTCTGAAGCCCAGGAAGGAGGTATCTGTGAAGCAGCCTGCTTGTAAAGCAATTGCACACAGCCTTGTAAACTGTGTTACTGGGCTGATTATGCTTGATTGGCAAGGTGAATCTCTTATAGCAAAAGAGAACTTGGAGAGTTTTATCTCATCTTATGCCTTATTAATTTGTTCATTCTTTAATTACACAGACACCTATTGAGCACCCTATTTATGCAAGGTACCTGGTCGGGGGTCAGAGGGAGGGTCCCATGGTAAACGAGACAGACTCAATCCTGGAGGAGCAGGAATGGCAGCCCCTCGCTGAGCTGTTGGCCCCACCAAAAGGGAAAGGTTTCATTTTAATAATACATGGGTGAATCATTTTTGTCAATAGGCAAAATTCTTTGTAGTTAAAAAAAATATATGATGGTAGGAAGGAAAGGGATGGGCAGAGGGTTAAAACAAAAGATATGCTCTCCCTAACTCTAGATTGTAGTATTGTTATGCTTGTCACTGTAGCTGAATTCCATTTCTTTGAGTTTTTTCAATGCCAAGGCATTCCCTGTATGATTTACGTGAGCCTTTCATCTCCGCGATTTTTCCCACTCAGGTAAATGAGCAAATGGATTTGAACACTCATATCTAAAACAAGAGAGAACCAGCTGGAAATGCCCTTTGAATTTCTTTCTCTATGAAAACCATTTTTCTTTCTGGTGCCTCACCTATAAATAACAGGAGTTCCACCTTCCTTTATAGACTCTTGCTAAAAGCATGGTTTGGAACAAGACCGTACAGGTGCACACAAATTACAGTTGGGAAAGAAGCCTGCAGTGCATCTTGTCTCTGAGGGTTATGAAATCCTCCTTTTAGTAATGGAGCTGGCGTGATCAAGCCAGCAGGATGAAATTTGGCATTTGTGAGATCACCCCCCTTCTCACTTGCCCACTGTACATAGCATCCCAGCCTTACTCTTCAAATCTCCACATTTTTTCTTATCTAGCTACAAAATTCATAGGCTGATTTTTTTTGGGGTGTGTGTGTGGTTTTTTTTTTGTTTTTGTTTTTGGTAAATAAAGACCTGCATTTTTATTTTGATATAGGTGGTTGAGTTTTGTCTTTGATTTCATGACAGAGATTTAACTAGTCTCAACTTTTGAAAAGACAACAATGATATTTGGGGATCACACACTTAAAGTTAGACTTCTAGATGATTAATACCAAAGTAGATGATTTTTTAGCCTCAGCCATTTATAGGTATGCCCTTCTGTGAATTTTTTATGACAGTGAAAATCATGGCACAGATAAAAATTAAATAAATACTTCTGTTATTTTCCTGAAGAAAAAAATAAAAAGCTTAAACTATGAGAATACTGTCTTGGAGCACTTTAAAATAAAATTGACTTCAGCCAGCAGGATTTTGAGCATTACATCACAAATAAAAAACAAGATTAACATCAAAAGGAGTCAGTTTTCATTCAATTGTGCAGCACTGTGGGCTGTGAAATTTAATATTATTTTGACTCATATGCTAATTGTAGACTGACAGAGGAAAATGGATTGTGTTTAAATAAAAGGATACACAGCATCACACGCAGCTGTATCAAATACAAGTTGAGGTCTTTGGGCCAGGAACTGGGGACCCTCTAGCTCTGTTATTGCAGATTCAAGTTTGACAAATAAAACTTTCCTTTAGACTGTAGTTTAATTACTTTTTTTCAAAGGTATGCATGATGAAGAGGCACAAATACACCTCACCTTGAAGAGTTGCTAAACTGGTTTGTGTGCCTATCAGTTCACCATGTGTTTGAATTTCTGTGCTTCTCATCTTTCCTTTTCTTGAAAAGATTTTGCTTGTCATTGGTGTGAATTGTACCCCCCCACCCCCACCCATCTAGTCTTTGCTCTCAGATTTATAACACTTTAATGGTTCCAAATTGTATAGCCTGCTCTTAGACCCCTTTTCTTTCCTTGAATAAATCAGGTTCATGTTGCAGATGATATTTGTTTTAGGAAAGTGTGAAAGAAGGGGCACCTGTGAAAACACGCAATTGTTCCAACACACATATACATTCAAATTAAAGCAGAAAATGTCAATTAAAGCCTCCAATTACTACCTTATTTCTTGGAGGTTTAAAGCCGCTGAGAAGATAGTGGTGCCCTCCCTGGAAGTTTTAAGGTAATTACTTTTTACTCTAAGCAGTGGTATCTGGTAACCTAATTCCGTATAAACCTGACACCCTATCGCTACACCCCAGTATTTCTCTGATTTCAGAATAAGTCTGCGTAGAAACTTGTTCTGATGTTAAAGTGCAAAAGGGGGCAGTAAAGTGCTATCCACAAAAAAGGAAAAACATTTTCCAAGTATTTCTTATTACTGCCTGTGTCTTTCGTAGGCCCTGCCTTTATTTATTCATTTTATAACAAAACTCTTATGTTTGGGGCATTCAGAGAATACCTTATTAAGCTGTTGCAGCAATCTAGCATTAAATGGAAGACATGCAAGACTGAAGATCCTGCCTGTTTATGAAGTGTGCCATCAAATTCACATGCTCATGATGCAGAGTCCTTCTTTGGGAGTATTCGTATTCCCAAGTGCACAGAGCACTTCGGAAAGGAGCCTTGGTCTTTGGTGTTAATGCTCTCCTAGCTCCGTATAGACGTGGCAGGCCCAAAGTACATGGTGGGGTGAAGGGTCAAGGGTTTGGGCTTATCCAGAGCAGCGTGCATCCTTTGTCAGGAGGTGACTGGAAACACCAGCCAATTACAGCAGAACTGCAGACTGCTCATCCGCATTCGGAATTGCAGATGAACCAGTTTGCACTCGACTTCTCTTCTTCACTGTAGGCTTTGACATTTAATTAAAAATTAAAGCGTTTTATGGAAAAAGTACATGTTTTCCAAAATGGGGTAAATTCGAAGTATACTTGATACAGA
The DNA here is from genome assembly GCF_028858775.2 of Pan troglodytes. NCBI lineage: Eukaryota > Metazoa > Chordata > Mammalia > Primates > Hominidae > Pan > Pan troglodytes. The sequence goes on along the minus strand of NC_072412.2, from coordinate 112,124,444 downwards.
ACACTGGCTTGGGAATAAACCTGTGATATTACATGACTTTTGGTTTGCAACTGCTAGGCTGAGCCTCTTTGTAAAGCTGGGATTTAGAATCTTTGAAATGTTTGTACAGTTCAATGATTAAGCGTAAATTGTATATATTCTCTATTTTTCACTTATTTGAGTAAACAAGTTTGTTACTACAGCTTCTGTGGACTCAGAGATTTATGTATTAAATAGGCCACAACTTCAACTAGGATAATTTTGTTCATCTGCTTGCTAGGGAATTGCATCAAAAGTTTAAGTCTGTAGGCATTAAATATTTTAAATGCTTATTTTTAAAGTCAGTTGTGAAAGATAGCACAAAGTTTTTCTGAAACTACATTAAAAAATAATGTTTTAATCTTATCACAAAAGCATTGACTATTTATTGCAAAGAAAACACAGAAAGCTAAAAATCATTCTAAGTCCACCATTCAGTAGCCCAAAGTGGTCTCAGGTAAAGGCGGTGTGTGTGACCATTTGTTTATGGTTGTCTCCGTGCAGTCAGCAAAATAAACAGAACAACATGCCATATATTATTGATGTGTATATTTTCAACTGAAATTAGCCATCTGCTTACAATGATCATATACACTAATGATATAATTTTGAAATGAAAAGAAAAATAAAATAATTCTTTGTGGAGAGTAATGCGAATTGACTTATGAATCTCGCCCTGCTTGGCAGTTTGCTCTAGAGGTAGAAGAGCTTGATGTGTGGGCCTCCCCACCCCCACACACATTTATTCTGCTCACACGTGCACCAGCGTCCATGTCAGGACTCACCTTGTCCTGTTCCATGAGTAACATGGCCCTGATTCTCAAGTGCATGATAACTGCCATAATTACACATAAATATTAAATATTTAAATAGATCTTTACGTGTGTAATATTAGGTAGAAGTGGCTCTGGATCGAATCTGATGCTTTTTAATTAAGTAGAAGCTTTCCCACAACATTTCCAAGCACTGTCATCGTGTCTGTCTCAATTTGGGGTTTACCTGGCCTAGTTATCTGTCTGGGTGTAGAAACTGGTAGTTCCTGTTTGTATCTTTTTTGTTCTGATCTCTTTATTCTGTGTCAGCTAAATATTCTTGCAGTCAGTTACTAACATATTAACTCATCCTTGTTTGGAAACTTTGGCATATCCTTCCATGGTTTCCTTCCGTGGATCTGTCGCGTCTCTCAGGAGAGCCACCAGGTATATTGTCACACATTTCGCCTGTATTTTCAGAGACTACATCAGCATCAAGTGGCCCCCCAGCGATTTGGGTTTTCTTCTCGGTTAATCTACACTCTTTGGCCAACCTTGAGAAAACTTGTAAGAAGGCATCAGATGTTTGTGCTAAGGTGCGTGTAGTATGGTCAGAGGAAGAAAGAAGCAGGGAAAATGGAGTGGCCGTGGGTGGGAGGGGAAGCAGGGAGTGCAATTTCGGGTTCACTACACAGCTCTCCATAAACTTCTCCACTGCTGGCTTCCCACGGATCCTCCTATTACATTGGGCAAAGTGCAGAAATAGATCAGGCGACCACTGCCTCCGTCCATTTCCCAGGCACCCTGTGAGACCCGATAATGCAATACAGGTCCGCAGAAAAGTCCAGACTTGACATCCCAGCGTGCCATGGTCTGGTCTGTGAATGAAAATCACATGAGGTGACCTCTGAACTCTAAGTGGCTGGTTTATGTTTTCAGTGTATTAGGCCCGTGTTTTAAACAAGCATGTGCTCGTAGTGTAGGTTAAAACTTTCTGTTGTCTTCATTAATTATGCTGTGTTCTAGTCTATTAATATTAAAGAATATTGTGTTGCATAATGACTATTTTTTTTATTTTTTGGAGACGGAGTCTTGCTCTGTCGCCCAGGCTGGAGTGCAGTAGTGCGATCTCGGCTCACTGCAACCTCCGCCTCCCGGATTCAAGCAATTCTCTGTCTCGGCCTCCGAGTAACTAGGATTACAGGCGCCCGCCACCATGCCCAGCTAAGTGTTGTATTTTTAATAGAGACAGGGTTTTACCATCTTGGCCAGGCTGGCCTTGAACTCCTGACCTCGTGATCCACCCGCCTCAGCCTCCCAAAGTGCTGGGATTATAGGCGTGAGCCACCACGCCTGGCAACATAATGACTATTTTTTAAAGTTTTTACAATTATGACTGTGAAGCTGAAATGTCTAAATTATTAGAGATCCAGTTTAGATTACTAAATATTTATGTCTAATTGAGATGATTAGACTTAGAGTATCCATGTAGAAGTATTAGAGTCTAGATTGGTGAAAAACTTGAAAAAGCTTGAATTAAGTTCAATAGGTAATCCAAAAGTAAAAATAGATTCCAATATCAGATCTTTTCACCATACTCATGTTAAGTTTGGAAGCCCTACTTGAGTGTTTCCAGTTTTTTCCACATTATATTGTGTCTATATTTGATTCAAAGGCAGGGCATCTATTGTCTTGCTTAGGACTGATTCACTGGGAAAAACCACTGGAGTTGCCTATTTCCACTCAGTATGCCTCACTCTTAAAGCAGCTTCCCATGGTTCCCAGGCAGGCCCTCCAGTGAGAATGCACCAAGCCACACGCCATGGCCTGGGAAGCAGTCCTGAACCTGGAGATTGTCTTGATGGAAAGGAAGAGGCAGCCTTCCCCTCCCAGGAAGATAGTAGAGAGCCTGCTCTGACTTCACTCAGGGATGGAACGGGTCTGGCTCAGTTCTCTCTCCTGTGTGGGACATCAGTCACTCTTGGTGGTCTTTGCTTTTTATTTGGGCTTAAAATCAGCAGACTTTATTAAATGACACCTCTCTCTAACCACTCTCTGTCTGGGCGAAGTTTAACAAGGACAGCCTCCCCCCATGTGGTATGGGTTGTAACTGGCGGTTTCCCTCTGCTGTTTTTGGTTACAAGATGAACATTATCTGAACACACAGAAAGAAATCTGTATTTGGCATCCATAATGGAAAGTCAGTTTAGTAATTTAAACTTAGCCAGTTATCATCATCATAATTCTTTTTAACACTTTCAAAGTCAGCATAGGAAAAGTGTATGTTGAATATTACAAAATATTTAGGGCATAGATAGATGTGCTGTGTAGTTTGATTTGTTAATGTGTCTAAGCAATCAAAGTAACAGAATTCAAATATAAACCCCATCACTTCCAAAATAGGAACTCTGTTTACTGACTTGATTATAACATATGGAACTCAATTGTTTTCCATTAAAAATGATACTATTAGGAAACTCACCCCATTTTCTTTTCATATATATTCTGCTATTTGCATAACTGTCTGGAGTCCATATGTAATATTAAATGTAAAACACAAATGCCATGTAGCTGGTCTGTTTCTTCCTCACCTTTTGGTTCCTGGCCTCCTGGGGAAGGGTTGCACATCTGAGCCGTGGTCTCAGATGACTGCCTCGGAAGAAGCGTCTTCCCTTCAGGCACCACTGATGTGTTCTTGGTGTGGAGCTAGACTTTCCCTGGCTCTCCATGTGATGCTCACATGTGCGTGTCTTGATTTCCCTTAACTTCATGGCTTATCTATGAACAGCTTGATTTGGGGGAAAAAAAATGTGTTTCCCAACGCCAGAGTTATAATTGAATGTGCTGCAGTCAAAACTGAAATGTGTGCAGAGAAAGGGGGCTTTTCCTGTCATGCTCATTGGGCACTAGTGTGTCTTCACCTGTTTTGTGTGTTAGGTCCATGCGTCATGCTGAAATGAAGAACATGGGATGTATGGGGCTTTGGACAGTGCTGGGCCAAAAGCAAGTGCTCAAAAGCAGCTGTGTTTGTATTATTAGTGGTTCTGGAGGTGGCTGATTGCCTTGCATTTTAAGTAGAGAGGGATTGTAGAAGACTGCCAATACTTACAACTTTTTCCAGAGAGAAAGGGTCAGAAACTGCATCTGCAGGGCTCCTTGCTCTCCAGAAATGCCAGTGTGCCTGGGAGGGCATCTGCAGAAATCCAGTCTCTCCTCCTCAGTGTGTCCTGTCCCGACTCAGTGATTCTGTCTTCAGAATTCCTATCATGTCTGTGATCTGCAAATAGTGGTATTTAATTTGACTTCAATTTGTATAAATGTTAGCTTCTATTTGTTCATTCCTATTTTTTGTTCAACTAATACATTATTTATTGAGCATCTACTCTGTGTCAGCCCCGTGGGTGTTTAATGCTGAATTAGTCACATGTGGGACTTGCCTGCCCTCAGGGAGCTAGACTATAAATTCCTAATTATCAGTGGTCTCCACTTTTCTGTCACTCATAATGTCTGGCACAACATAGGTTACTTGAGTTGTTACACTCACAGTACTGTTGTTTGCTGCCATGGTGCTTTAGGAAGTGTGAGAGTTCCTGGGAGGCAGAGTCAATAATGCAGACTGCACGTAGTGAAAACATGGCCAGGAGAGCTGTAGTTCAGGCTCTCAGCTCAACTGCACTCTGTCCACTGAGAAGCCATAATTTCTTCAATTAAAGTGACTGTGTGCTATGGCTGTTTATGTATACGCTTAAAAAGTAAAAGCTGCTAAACCACTCAAGGATTGGGGCCTTTTGTATTGATTTAATTAAAGGAACAATCATTGTTTTAATGAGCTCTAGAAACAATTACTTTTGAAGAGCCGAGGATCAAATTCTTGCCTCACATTTTGCCACAGTGTGTTCTGAAAGGTGAATTAATGCTTTTGGAATCATCGGGAATAGTGAGTTTTGTCACGATTTACTTTTTACAAGCGTATCTAATATGCATATTGAAATGTGAGCCTCCCCGCCACACTTCTGCTTTGATAAGCATCCCCCGGATTGCCGTCACTGACCATTATAGATTTTTAACAAAGTTGGACAGTACACACTGAATGAAAACTTTACATCAAGGAAGGCCTGGCGTGTTTGTAAAATGAATTAAAAGGCTCATTAAATGATTTATATGACTTACGCCTTCTGAAAATATGGCCTCAAACACAGAGATCCCCAAAGCCACACCGACCCCTGCGTCCCATGTTCTCGACCTCACCGCATCAGCACCAGCAAGAGCTGTCGCTGAGACGGTGAGTGATGAGAGTCAAGAGGAGTGACTTGCATGGCCTGGGAGGAAACCTCCTGTGAATCTTTAGTTAAGCAGGAAAAAAAAAAATCCTCATGAAGGAAACAGGATCTTGGGTGCATTTTGAATGAAGAAAGAGCTTAGTGAGCCAAACTTGAGACATAGGGTGTAATGTGGGAGAGTTTTAAGATTTGCAGAGATGTACAGCTTGGGAGGGGGTGTAATGCATTTTCTTAAAAGAGCTGAATGAATGGTTGAGGAAATGGGTACATCTGGCTTGGTTAAGGATCCTAATCTCTGAAGCCTGGGATGCCCCCAGGGCTTGTAATTTAGGAATACTTCCCCTAATAGTAGCTAACCCTTATACAGTGCTGTCTGTGCAGGCTACAAAAGGAGCAGATTAAGGATAGAAAAGGTTTGGAGTGTATGAGAAACCCTAGGCAGGAATTGACTCCTGGTGTTTGTAAACCTTAAAGATGTCCTAAAAAGGTCAAGGAATAAGACAGGAGAAAAAGGAAATGTCAGGAAGATGATCAATTTAATGTTTATGGAATTTAGTTTGTACTTACTGCCCGGCATCTTGCCTGAGATTTTTAACCTCAGCAGCACATCAGAATTACTGTGTGTGTATTGGAGGGGCTGGGGGAGATAAAGAAATCAGCCTCATCCACAAACATTCTGATTCAGTCTGTTACTTGAGAAACTGAATTGTGTTTTGTCCATAAAGAAGATGAAATTGTCTACAGAGAACACATTGCCATTCACAAGGTTGAGGGGATACCACAGAGAGGCTCCCACTGTGATTTGCATTTGTCAAAAGTTCTAGAGAATTCTTCAACAGTACACACATGGTTGTTTTAAATATATCATTGTTATAAAAATTTGTTTTGAGTTCTGTTTCACAGAAAGTTTTTTTGAATGAATGAATGTCATATGTCCTTGCTAAAGGAGCTCAGTTAAAAAAAAAGGGACCATCCTTCTCTTTTGGGGGTTGTACAGTAACACATTCCCAAGAAAGAGGTAACAGCCACATACATTTTTCCTCCCAATAAAGAGTGCGGGTTTTTAATATGAATCCATAGTATGATTTCTGTTATGTTTTGTGCTGCTTCATAACCACACTCATGCACTTTTCAGAAAATTAATACCATTCATTAGCATAAATCATAAACTATTCCCTTGGTATGGGTTTGAAATTGGGGGTGCCCTATCATCCTTGCTTTATCTCTTAGTGAATTATGACCCTGTAGTCATCATGGCTGGTGGGCGTCTCTGGTTAAAGAAAGGGTTGGATTGGAAGGATTCAGAGGCGATTCTTTGTTCTTAGGCTTTAATATTTTAATGAGCCTGCAGGCTTGGCTGCTTCCGAACGAGCTGGGATTTCTAAGTGTGTTGTTAGTGTTAGCACTTGTAGAAGGATGTTCATTAGGAAGTTCTTGTTTCAGTTTTTCAGAGAAACTCCCCATTAAGAAAGATCATTCAGGAACATGGCTACCAAGAAAGAGGAAAGGGAGGAGGGAGGCTTTCAGCTATAAGCATTAAGGGGATATTGTATCAGTAGTCTTAGTTCTAAAGATTTGCTTCTGAGAATTAATTGGAGCAAATACATCTCAAGGGAAGAAAAAAAAAGATTTGTAGAGCAGGGACAGTAGTTGTCCTTGCAAGTAGAGGACTCTTCATTTTGCAGCTGAATCAATACCACAACTAATTATTTCTGGTTATCTTTTACGCATTTGTAAGACATTGCTTTTGTTCAGTGTAATAAAAAACCCATTGTTTGATCAGTGACTGACTAATTATGATAAGTAATTTGAAACATTCTTGATGAAACTTGTCTGTTAATTAACATCAACAGCACAGGGAAACTAACAGGACAACAAAGTATTAGTGGATCCACTGTTCCCTCCAATTGATGAGCTTTCTCTGTGGCATGCCCAATAAACTAAAGCTGCCAATGGTTAAAAAATAACAAACATGTGGGAGATCTGACTCACCATGGAGGAAGAGTTATGGTAAAGTTACACAAAGGAGTACTGAAATATTACAAGCGAGGGGGTGGTAAAGAAATGTCAGCAGGTAGCCTGACCCTACAGCTTAGAGTAAGGAAAGTGGCTTCTGTCTTTCCTTTTTCTTTTAAAGCTTAATTCCAAAATACATTCATCCCATATTGATCTGAAGTAAGAGACTTTTGATAAATAAAAGTGTGAATCTGAAAATGTGTAGTTTGGGATTATGGGCATTGCCTGGCTATCTTGTAGCTGTCATTAATACTGTTAATTTTTATCAACTCAATGGCTTTTTTTTCTTATGCTTTTAGATTTCTACCTGGACAAGGACTGGTACTATACCCACAGATAGGAGACAAATTGGATATTATTTGCCCCAAAGTGGACTCTAAAACTGTTGGCCAGTATGAATATTATAAAGTTTATATGGTTGATAAAGACCAAGCAGACAGATGCACTATTAAGAAGGAAAATACCCCTCTCCTCAACTGTGCCAAACCAGACCAAGATATCAAATTCACCATCAAGTTTCAAGAATTCAGCCCTAACCTCTGGGGTCTAGAATTTCAGAAGAACAAAGATTATTACATTATATGTAAGTATAATTTTATTCATTTATTTTATAGAAATTAAGATAAGCTATATAGGTTTGTATCAATTTTTTGTTTCCTTAAAATTATTGTGACAAATAATTTGATGAAAATCTTTGTGGAAAAATTGTCCCCCCCCCCTTTTTTTTCCAAAGAAAACTTCATTGAATTTGGGACCCTGTGCTACCAGTATTCATTAAGTATACATACCCAAAGAGAAAAAAAAAAAACACTAGAATTCTTAATAGTATTGAAATAAATGTATTATATGAATATATTCAGCATCTCTACTGACAAAACCATTTTTAAGGACCATTGGTAGATTTTGATAGGTAAATCTTGTGCATTGCCTTTTCTCTTCACCCATCCATCCATTCATTCACTCATTCATTTCGTATTTATTCTGTGCCAGAGACTGTGCTTAAGGGCTAGGGATTCAGCAGTGAAAGGTGGTAAAACAGCATGTTTTCCTCAAGAAGTTAACAGTCTAGAGAAGATGGAGCTCATAAATTAGAAAGATGGGGATGACAGGTCACATTAAAACCAGATTCAGAAGAAAAAGACGAAACTTGGTTTGCTTAGTGCATTACTCTTTTTTGCATACATATATATAATTTGACACACTGTTTCAGGAAGAGATGGTACGTATCCCTTGGGTTATATCTGAGGCTAACTTGTGAGGATGTGAAGTCAGCTGATGAGCACATTTGGAGCCCACGCCTACTATGTGCAGATCTCTCGTCAGCGTCATTCCCAGGGCCCCAGGTGTTGTTAAAGTCTAGGTGACTCAGACAGCTGTTCGCATCATTCAAGCAATGAAGTCTTTTTTCTTAATTTCTTTGGTTTAAAATTATACTCATAATTAATTGGGTTGAATTTTCCAGTGGCTTGGTTACCATAGACTTCAGTTTATTAGGGAACTGCTATCTGCCACTGGTTTATTATTTGCCCCAAGGTGGACTCTAAAACTTTAGGTAGGAGACTCTTGGTGATCAAACTGAAACTCTTGCATCTCAACCTATGAGCCGCACTTTATTGTTATTTTATTTTTTTAGAGACAGGGTCTAGCTTTGTTGCCGAGGCTGGCGTGCAGTGGCATGATCACAGCTCACTGTAGCCTTGAACTCCAGGGCTCAAGTGATCCTCCCACCTCAGCCTCCAAGTAGCTTGGACTACAGGCATGTGCCACTGCACCCAGCTCAAGAGCTACACTTCAAAGCACAGAATGAAAACCTATTTTTAAAGCCAACTTGATACATGGAATAGCTTACCAAGAATTAGTAACAACAACAACAAGAAAAAAAAGAGAGAAAGTGGTAGAGTATATACTTAGTAAGGAGTAATTATTATAAAATAAAAGCATTCTGAAATGAAACAGGTAGATGGGGTGGCCAAGTATGCAGAATAGTAGGGAAATCTTTGAAAATGTAAAATAGTTACCAGGTAAAATAAATGGAAACTTTAAGCTTTTGGAAGCCTAACAATGTATTTATATTAGTAAAGACTTTATTTTTTTATTTTATTATTTTTTTTTTTTTGAGACGGAGTCTCTCTCTTTCGTCAGGCTGGAGTGCAGTGGCGTGATCTCGGCTCACTGCAACCTCCACCTCCTGGGTTCAAGTGATTCTCCTGCCTCAGCCTCCCAAGTAGCTGGGACTACAGGTGTGCGCTAATTTTTGTATTTTTAGTCAAGACGGGGTTTCACCATGTTGGCCAGGATCATCTGGATCTCTTGACCTCATGATCCTTCCGCCTTGGCCTCCCAAAGTAGTGGGATTCCAGGCGTGAGCCACCGCACCTGGCCTTAGTAAAGACTTTTAAAGTAAGACTTTTTCAGTGAAAGCTACTGTTAAGCATGACATTTACAGGGAACTGAAACTGATCAGATGCATTTATTAAGAAGGTTAATGCCCCTGGGTGGGGTGGGAGAAAGAAGGTAGTGGTACGGGAAGAGTGGACACACTAGAGATGAGATGCCCTAGGGCAGTGAACGCATGTCCCTAACGCGTGGATGCAGCCCAAGTCCACTGATAATGCCAACACACCCAGAGTCTCTCTTCTTACTTTAGCTTATGACTTCATGAAGAATGCTTTGCAAATTCTAAGTTCGCACTGGGCGCAAGTGGAATTTTAGTAAACATTAAGAGTTTAACCTTTAGTGTGAAATAATATGCAAGATATGCAAATAATTGTTTACCAACATCTCTTTGCTTAATGTGGTGAGCATTTAATAATTGCTTTTTATTAATACATGAGAGATTTGTATTTAGAAGCAGTTTAATTTATAATTATAATATTAATCTACACAATAATGACATCTATTATTTTCTTTTTTTGAAACTCTTCATACCACACTAACAGGTTCATTGCAGTTACTGAACTACTCTGGCCATCAGAGCTCTCCTTAGAGTTACGATTTACCATGCAAAAGCATATGGTAGCCTGGGATAAATGAATCTTTCTTAATACAGAATTGAGGGTCTCAAGTTTGAAACTACGAGAGGCTATTTGAATGTTGCTTTGGGGGACTGTCATAAGGGCTGGGTGGAGGACTCAGGGCTCAGAAGTTTGCCAGGAAGTCCAGTTGAGACTTTCAGCAGAGTTGAAAGACTTCCACGATGGCGTAGGCAGAGGAAGGCGTTTCAGATACTTGGGAAAATATAGAAGCCAATTTCTCACCCACCCTACAGTAAAGCTCATTGATCTACAAGTTTCCCTAGAAAGGAAATGGGAAATGCAGAGAACAAATGTTAAAATAGTTTTAGAAATTAATATTGACTTTGTATTGCTTCTGCATAAGTTCCAAGACACCAAAACAATGAATGGATTTTAAAAAGTCACTACTTTGCATATCAGACAAATGCACACACACACACACACACAGTCAAGCTCTGTACTGGCTTTTTTGAGAAGGAAAGTGTTTGAAGTTAGTAATTTTTATATCAGTACGTTTATAAATAGTGCTAGGTAGCATGACGGAAAGTATTAAAATTTACATGTATATTTTTAACACTTCAAATCGTTGGTTCACTTTGAGACAGTAAATAATATTAGCATTTGAGTTCAGCTTTAATAAATTCTACATGGGTTTAACCCCAAATCTGAGTGTCTAGTTGGTAAGCGCCTTCAGAACGAGCAGTGTTATAATAAATATGTTATTGTGTGCTGGTTTCTTTCTATGGAGAGGAAAAAGAGACCTGATGCTTTGGAGGAGTGCTTGACTTTTCCCCAGTGAGGAGTAGTCCAGAGGGACTGACTTGCATTGGGGAGTACCCTACATGAACAGCATTTCAGAAGAATTAAACCAGGAACCTAGAGTCCTACTTGCTAGTCCTGCTTCCTAAGCTTAATGAGAAAGTCAGTTTTATTTCTTTGAACTTTAATTTATTTCCCTAAAAAACACTTTCAGTATTGTCATTGTTCTGGCTAATGATGGCGGTCTCCTCCAGTTTCAAGCCACCTTAGGGCTGGGCATACAAATCCAATATAGGATCACTTGTTAGTGTGGTTTCAAATGGACATGATCCTCTGTAAATTCTTTAAAAACATTTAATTTGATTTGTGGTGTTACCTGCTTTAAAATATAGTCATCACACTTGTGAGTTTCAGACGTGAATATGAATTTTTAATTTGAACTGTATTTTTAAACACACTAAGTATTCACTAAGTCCCCTTAGGAGATATGTGGCAAACTGATATGCATCCTCATTCATTCTTCTCATAGATGGTTATTTGTTTTTTAACTTGCGGCAAAATTATATACGAATGGTCACCGACTTACAATAGTTCCACTTAAATTTTTCAACTTTCTGATGGGTTTATTGGAGTATTAAATGTATTTTCAATTTAATGATATTTTCAGCTTACCTTGTGCTTATCAAGTATCAAGACATAGCCCCACCTAAGTCACGGAGCATCTGTATATGGGTTTTTATTCTTGTTTAGAATTGACTTTTTCAAGTGACCTATTTCAGTAATTAGCCCTGGGCCTGATTTGCATAATGAGATCTCCTAATCTTCAAGTAATGCAAAGATGGAGATATTATGGCCATGTGGTCTGAAGAGACCTTTTCTTTATTATGTTCAGATCTTTAATTGCCTTAAAAATAGAGTAGCTAATTTACCTAACCTATAGTTATTTTATTATTGTCTTTAAAGTTTTTTTTAATGTTCATGAAATAACTGTTCTGAAATTGCCCATTTTCAAGGGAAGCTGTGTCTTAGACTTACTAAATGCTCCAGTTGATACTGGGAAAGCCTTCTTGTGTTCGTAGCCTTTATCCATAGAGTTTTCTTTGCAGCATTTTCTGTGCCTGGTTTAGTTTCTTTTCAGAGGCGACACCCAGAGCTGAATGAGTCAGCAGGTTTGGTGTGTTGGCCCTTTGCAACAGCTGTCCTTACGAAGGTTCTGTGGGCTGGTTATTCTACCTTCGCATAAAACCTTGCAAAATAACCCACAAAGAGGTTTTCGTCACACTACCAAAATCATGTGAGTCAGAGATGGATGAAAAATGAATGCCATTGTGTTCATACTTTTCCAGTGAACAGTAGCTACAGCAGAGCTGTTAGATAAAGAAAACCGTATTAATGAAGCGCCTCCCAATTTAGCTTCATATGGCTTTTGCATTATTTTGCTGCAAATCCATAGCTAAGACACATCTTGTGGCATAGTCCATAAGTCATCTTTCCTAAGGACTGTTTGATTAAAGGTTGTTCTGTGAGATCCACCCTGTGGTGTTCATGGCATCCTCTTGGAGGCCTCCCTCACTCTCCATGCCTTGGCAAAGTCTTCCTTAAGGAACACTGAACAAGTCTGGAGAAGCTGCCATTTCTTAGGGCCCTCATTGGTTCAGTTGTCTGTAGCTTTTTATTTATTTATTTATTTTTTTAATAAAGAGTATGTAAAATTGGAAAGCTTCACAAACAGCTTTGCTATTTTTTAGACATGTACTCCACTTCTAAGCAAAATCACAAAATAAAGTAAAATGCTTGCACAAATATAATGAAACAATATTCTTAAAGAATCAAAGCAGAAGAACTTCAGAGTCTGTTGCTTATGTTGAGCATATATTTGTTTTCTTCTCTGCTTTTGATTTACTTATTTCTGGGGTGTAGGTTTGGCAAGTAGCACTGAAACATACTGAATGCACTGTTCTTTAGCAAGATAGTTACAGGAGCTTTCAAATGTCCTCTTAACATATAGATTTCTTTTAGAATATAGAATAATGTGTGGGCTGTATAAAGCGATTATGTGCTTTATTTGATGAATTATTTATGTACGATAAATGTAGCAAAAGCCACATTTCCATCATTAAATGTAATCCCATTTGGTGATACAGCAACATCAGCCTGTCATTTGGGTCCTCTGATTGAGGGGTAAGGATTTCTGTTTGATACCTTGTGCATAATGGCTGAGTTCAAGCATTTAAACTCATTTTTATTTCTAACCTACAGCTGTCATCTTTGTAATAGGATATTCATCAGAATCTTGCCAGAGACTGTGCATTTGGGATCTTGGGGGATACAGCACCACCACCACCCTCCCCCTGTCCAAGAGAAACAGATCAACATCTTAGGTTGAGAGTCTGGGGTCTGGAAGACCCGAGTTCCTGAGTGCCCTTTGACAAGTAACTTAACCCCTGTCTGCCTCAGTCTCTTCATCTGTAAAGTGGGGATAATGACAGCACCTGCTTCACAGGGTTGATGGGAATCCAGATGTGGTGGGATATATAAAATGCTTATTACTTCCACCTTTGACACCAAATACATATAACTAAGAGTTAACTTTGGAGCAGGGGAGGAAGTATGAGGCTCCAGGCTGGAGGCAGACCTGTGTTCGGCTGCAAGCTGGAGAGGATGGACCCCAAAAGCTTGGCTGATTTGAAGTCCATCCATAAAATGGAACTCCAGAGAGTTTACACGTTTCAGTAATGCTGCATAACTTAATTATAAGATCTTCTCTCTTTGTCTTCTTTGAGTGTTATAAAAGCTCTTTTGTCCTTGAGCTTCCTTTACCAAGAAACATGCATTTATGTATCTTTTTGTTCATGGAATTGCCCAAGCTTGTTAGCAGATCCTTTGTAAGACCCAAAAGAGACAGACAGGGGAGGAGTCTTCAGATACATATAATCATTTTTCCCAATTTCCATGTTACCAGCCTTGCCAGGACTTTTTCTCAGTTCCCTGTTACACAATGAAAATAGTGTCTCTTTATTGATAATTTTAGTAGCATCCTAATGTGGTATAAATCGTCTTCCAGAGAAGAAAATGTGTCAGGGTTGCGTTATCATTGAGGCTAGCTGGGAAGGTAGATCAGCCCATTAGTCTGATAATTCGAAGCGTTGTTTCTGTTATTTCTGAACATCATGTGAACTCCTTTTCTGGGTGTATTAAAGGTTTTCCCAGTGTGTGTCAGTGAGACTCCTGATTGAATTTAATATGAATAAAGATAAATTCTTTACACTTAAGGATTAAAGTCTCAGCTTCTGCTTAACTTGAGAGTGCACTGAGAAACTCCTGGCTCTCAGGTATAGTGGAGTCACGACCTGGGGATGTCTGTCCCATATGGCTGTGTGTGTAAGAAGAAAAAGCTGCTGTGGACGGAGACTCTGTTCACATTAAATGACATCACCTAAGCCATCATGACAGCAAGAATTATTTAGGAATTGCTCAGAATAAAACTGCCTTCATTATTTCATAAAATGTATCTTGGTATCTTTAGCACCTTATTTATGGCTTTTTAAAGGTTCACTGGGATTTATAAATAATTGGACAATGCTAGAGACCTAGTACAAGAATGAAAGAGGACAGGCTTCTTTCTTAATAACCTTTAAACATTCATCAGGAAGATAAAACTTTAAAGCAAAATAAAACACATGAAAATAGCCAAGATGCACAGACCAGACAAGCAAATACTACTTTAACTTATTTGTATAGTTCTTAAGAGTCACATTTGTTCCTGAAGTTTCAAAATCTCGGGCTGAGTGTTTGATCACTTAGGGAAGTGTTGTGGCCTTCACATACTCTTGTCTCACTTTGAAGTCTAGAAACACAGGTCTTAGAGCAATTTTTATCACTGTGAGAAAGCTGAAACTTAGTGTGAGTAGCTTAGTACAATTCAGTTGGCCATCAAATGTCAGAAACAAAACTCAATCCAGGGCCGCTGGACCCTTAGGCCGGCGTTGTTAGTTTACAACAGTGCCTCCTGGGTCCAAACATCTAAGTGCACATGTAGCAATAGTAAAGATAGTATGTATGCATACATAACACATATGTAGAGACAGCAGAGTATACGTACACACATGTTGCATACATAGCAACAGCAGAGAAGCTCATGAACTATAAAGGATGGACTGTATGCTTGTATCAGACATTTTGGTACTGACGCTTTGTCATATATTGTGTAACATATAACCAGCTTGCAATCATCTGCCCCCAAAGTTGAACTAAGAAAATCCTACAGGGTACTAGGAAAGGAAGGCCATTGGGAAAAGGTGGTTATAGTGGCAATTTGTTAGCTCTTATGAATTTTCTTTTTCTTTTTAGACATACTCTTAATTCCATTTTTTCAATAAGTCTATACTATTTTGTGTTTTTATGTTAGCAAGTACTTTGAGCCCCTCAATAGAAAGTTGCTACATAATATAGTTATTAAAAATAAAAATCCCTCAAACATACAAGTAGAGGTGGTATGAGACTTCAAATTTCCTTAGCCAAGTACAAGTGCAGCAGTTTTGTTGGCTGGCTGGCTGCATAGAAGGACTGATGGATTGGCAGACCCTCAAGCTGGAGTGTAATTGATCTCATTACAGAGGAGCCAGGCTGGGTGACAGTTCTGCTTTGCAAGTGGCTTTTTGCATTGGTGAAGTAGCCCATTTTGTTGTTCCTGATGTTAAACAGGAGATGAAGGTATTCTTTTATTGGCACAAACGTGGGAAATTGCTCTGGATTCTTAGAGGATAGAACATGTCCCCTGGACGGAATAAGGTTCATGTGTAGGGCAAATTTAGATAGGGGCACCTTATTGGGGTTACTACTGGTCTCTAGATGGTCAAAGCAAACAACACGTCCATCTAAGCTGTGATGTCCATCTAAGCTGTGTGTGTCCATGAGAGTGACGCATTTTCTCCTCTGCAGTGCTATATTCTCAACTGTCAGCAGACATTAATTCGGTCGCTGGTGAAGTCCCACCGCCTAGAGATGAACTCTGCCTCCGATGGATGTTTTCCACTTCAGTGCCACTCGTCTCGCAATTACTGGGTCATTAATATCATTGCATGCAATTAGTGACAGTAGAAAGAGCTAGAGGGTTGTGGGATGTGCACCCGCCCCACCATGAACTTTTTACTCTGACCCTTTCCCAGCTAGACCTTTTCGTATCTTGGCAAGGATATTTTAATGATTGAGACTGTCAGAATCTTCAGAGCAGGCACTGGATTATGTGCTGGAAATAATTCACTCAAACACATGCTTCTTCATGGTTCAGAATATTTTCATTAGATATTATCACTATCCCTTCCCTGGGAAGTTTCATTTTTAAAAATCTGATGCTTAAGTACAGCTAATATAGACAATAGGGAATTATGTTTTATCTTTAGAACTCTTACATTATTCTTTTCTTTAAAAATGTGAGCTGAGTCATTGCTATTGCAGTGGTCATCTGGCCGTCTATTTTTAAAACACAATTCCTCTATCTTAGTAGATTTTGGCCCATATTAAGCATATCAAGAATGACTTTTTTTTTTCAAGACATGGGGTTTTATTGGGGGCTTATATACAAGGAAAGAGAGAGTCCAGTGGCAGTGGGCTGGACAAGATATCCACATGGCCCTGTGGCAGTGAGCTGGGCAGGAAAACTGCAACTGCTTGCAAACAGCATGTAGTTCATCTATAGCATTTTCACTTAACACCACCCAGCTAATGACTTCCACCTGGCAACCTTCATTTAATCCAGAACTTAGGACCTCGAGTCCCTGTACGGCCCATGTTCCACAGGATGGGCCGAGGGCTCAGCTGTTCCTCATAGACAAGGAATGACTCTCCACATTGGCCACTCCCGGATTCCCTAGCTCAGGACACATATTCAGGTGTGTCTAAGGCTGGCTCTTCTATGTGAAGTTACTTATTCTTTTACCATTGACTCTCATGTTCCCACTATATTAAGTTTTTCTGAATTACTGTGGCAATAAGAAATGGTCCCTTAAATTATACTAGAAGAAAAGCTTTTTGTTTGTTTTGTTTTTTATTTTGAAATTACGTTAAATTTTTTTTCTTAACTGAGAGATTCCACCTGCATAAATCGTCATAACTTTTAACAGTAAGATCTTAGACTTAGAAAGTGATGTTTTTCCTCAACAGAATTTATTGAAAATCAAGACACCAAGCTGTTCCAAACAATATTTTGAGGGGAAATAAAATAAACAACTCCATAAATAATCTTATGTGGTTAAACATGTCTCTAGCAAAACAAACAAACAAAAAAGTCGGGGGTTGGGGGAGGTGCAGTTTATTGCCAGTACTGTCTGGTCTTTCTCAGAAAAGCGTCAGTGTACATCACTGAGCCTGGACGGTATGTTTTCTTGATCTATACCCCCTATGTGTACATGTGCTTGCATGCACACACGTAGACACGCACACATGTGCACCTGCCATCACTGCTTTCTGCTCTTCCGTCTTTTCACTCTTGAGTGTCTGTAGCCAGTAGCTTTCCAGGTCTGTATTGTCAAAGATACCTGTGGCCCTGAATGTCTTCACTGATAGCTATTTGACATTCATACGGTTTTTAATGGTTAAAAGGCTTTATGCGAAAGCTGTGATAGAATTTCTCCTGTTCTAGATGTGGTGTTTATTGCTTTATTTTGTGACTTTTCTCTCAGTAGATTGACCTTCTCCCTCAGTGTCCAAGCCTCGCATAGCATGATGGCACCTGTAAACTCAGTTCTGTATCCTGGTATCCTTTCTCTTCCCAAGTAGAAGCAATTAAGTAATATATGTCATCAAAACCTTTTAAGTGCACATACAAACAAAATCAACTTACCAAACTGCTTCAAAGTTGTTCCATGTTTAACACTCTTATTTCTGAGCTCTGGGTAGAATGTCCTATTATTGTTCATCATGAATATTTGAAATTAAAGAAATAAAACTGTACCATTTTCTTTAAGAGCATCCATTTGTACTTGATAACATCTTCAGTCATATTTCAATGCTGGCAAACAGGAGGGGAGGTCTAAATTGTGACTCAATTTTAGAATCTACTTTTTCCAAATTATTCTGTTTAGTGCAGAAAACTAATTAATAGTGTTGCATAGAAAAGTCACTGAAGCTAAGCCAGTTATTACTTCTTAATGCATGATTTACTGCTTTAAGTTTTCAAAACACAACCATAGCAATGTGGTATTAATTCAAGTGATTCTTCCTATCATATTGAACGATATTTTCACGGGTGAAAAACTCACACATCCTACATCACTGATAGTTTATACAGTGTTTTAGCTGTGGCTCCCTGCATGCAAAATAAGAGTTAATCAAATGTCAGTGAGAACCATCTCATCAAGTAGAGGGCTTGTTTTGTTTAAATTAACTTTGCTAAGTATAAATTTCTTCTTGAAAATAAATTCTGGGCCGGGCACGGTGGCTCACGCCTGTAATCCTAGCACTTTGGGAGGCCGAAGCAGGCGGATCACGAGGTCAGGAGATCGAGACCAAACTGGCTAACACTGTGAAACCCCGTCTCTACTAAAAATACAAAAAATGAGCCGGGTGTGGTGGCGGGCGCCTGTAGTCCCAGCTACTCGGGAGGCTGAGGCAGGAGAATGGCGTGAACCTGGGAGGCAGAGCTTGCAGTGAGCCGAGATCACACCACTGCACTCTAGCCTGGGTGACAGCGCGAGACTCCGTCTCAAAAAAAAAAAAAAGAAAAGAAATTCTTCTGTATTTTTCTTTCTTCAAGTGAGGCCATTTAGGGGAAAGTATACCATAAAACTTGCTCTAAGATAAGGCAAATTTGGTATTATAGGATGAAGTGCTATGTGATTTGAAGTAATGCCGAATTTTTTAAATATATTAAACTAAACAAGAATAATGAGGCCCTCGGAAAGTCATGATTATATTTCTCATTTTTCTCATTTTAAAGCCACAGTGAAAAACACATAAAAGGAAGAAGTTAGAAAAAAAATGAATGAAATTCTTTTTTTCCTTTTGGCAAATTAAATAGATGTTTCTGTTTCAGAAGATTTTATTAATTAACTTTAAAGAAACAGTCATTTATTTTTGGCATTCAGTGAACATTATCATTTCCATGTTTAGAACTTTTCTTCTAAGTTAGCATCTTAAAAGATAACTGTGAAACTCAAGGCATTCAACTACATTAATTTGAGTTTCAGAAATTGAATTCTTGTTTCTAGAGTACATAGTTTGAATTGATGTCAGGGTGTTAAATAGATAAATCTTAGCTTCCTAGGTTGTATATTCACACTAATTATTTTTTTATCAGCCTTCTTATTTTTCAACTTACCTTATTCTTTTTGTTTTTTTGACACTCTGATTTGATAGCCCTGTGGTAGAAGAAAACAGTAATACAGTTTGGTATGTTGTTGTGTTTGTGTTTATTTTAAAGTCACGGCTTTGCTTTCCATGTTGTTATTGGATTATGCTTTTTTTAGTTCCTCAGTTTGCCAAGATAACAGTCTTCCGATCTTCAGAAGTCTGTATCGAGCTTAAGGAAACTGATGTGTAGGAAGACTCGCCTAAGAAGTCCAAATTAGCAAGGCTAGCATGTGAGGACATGCTGGAAAAGAATAGTTCCCATAGATATTGACAGAGAATGTTCATAAAATGCTACTTGTTTTGTGGTTACATGAGAGTGGGTTGTGTCCAGTGCAGCTGTATGTAAGGGCAACGTTTTTATTCTGACGACTCTGTGGTTTTCATGACCCTGGATGCTTATCATGTCTCTCTGTTGGACTTCTTCAACGGAGTTGATACAAATACTTGCTTTCAAGTGTCCATCTGCCCTCTCCTCCATCCTGGCCCCATACAAATACGCTACATTTTTAAATAATTTGAAATACCCTCAATAGTATTTATATTTCCTGGTGCTTCATTCTTTCCATAAGAACTGTGAGACCATTATTCTGTAGGATTTTTTTGTGCTTCCCCATTTCAAATCTCTGTGCCAGTGAGACCCATATATCGGTGCAAATCCAGAAGTTTGATTGTCCATCTGATTAGCACACTGTTAGCAATGTGGTGGACTAAACACAGCCAAGATGTGGGGCTGGAGCTTAGCCTCCTGGGAGCAGAGCGGTGAACATCAGATGAAGACATGTGAAAATGGAGTACTACTTCCTCTTCGTGAGGATGGGCTAAAAAGCACAGCCAGAAATATTCTTGCCCTTCCAGTCTGCTTTACAGTTACTCACTGGTTCTCTTTTTTTTCCTACTCAGATAACCAGTATACTCTTCACAGTGACTAAGAACTGCAGATAAGTATAGGTGCAAATAGATGGCAAACCGCAGATGGCAGCTGTGTGGTTTCAGATGTGCTGCAGAACTTTTAGACGATGTGAACTCAAGAAACTTTTTTGCTGAGCAGTAATCTCTACCCACTGGAAATTAGGCCCTGGGGGGAACAATGTAGTGACTTCTATATACTTACTACATGCAGTTAGACCCCTGAAGCAAAAGCTTTTAAAAACAGGCTGTAAAATGCCCATGTATCTTTATTAAGCCTATTTTCCAACTGGATAGAGAAATTTTCTGGTAATTTTTAAATCTGTAAAGTCTATTTTTTTCCTGAGCCAAGAGAAAAAAAATATCTGGGCCCTAAAAGCTTAGTTATAACAATGTTATTTTTTCTCTCTCTGAATGATTAAATGTGATTTCATTTATGTAGCAATACTATGATTGTGGCTGCATTAGATCACGCTGATAGAAAGATACAAAGAAAAACTAAGTATAATGAACTAACAATTTATTTTCACTCTTTCTCTAAGTTAAAAATTCCCAGTACATTCAAATGAACAATGAAAATAATTGCAGAATTGTCTCCTGAAATGGAAATAGATTTTTTTCCCCAAGCATTAGCAATTTCTTGTTATTTTTCAAAATCAGCCACTAAGCCTTTCAGAGCTTCTTGGTGACTATTGCAGGAGAAATCAGAATATTAATCTTGTGGTTTTATTTCAGAGTTCGCTGCCAGGAAGGAGGTATAATTGGGATAGGAGACTTTTTTTTTTAGCTGTGTGACTGTTCAAGGAGGGGGTTTGGAACCTCAGCGTAAGAATTACACTCTGTGATGAGGATGTAGCAGGGGAGACGAAAGGTGATTTTCACTATGGGAAGCTATGCTTACATCAAGTATAAAATAGACTGAAGTCATTTTGAATTACGTTATACTTGTGAAGTTTACCTCCTGGAGTTTCCGTTAGTACCAGTGTACTAACTGGGTTAAAACAGTTCATAGCACCTTAGATCATTTCTAACTCATGGCAAAAATCTTTCCTGGTGGAACGTGTAACTGTATTTTAAATGCCCCTTTATAAGCAACCAAGTATTTGGGATGTTATTTTGATATTAGTAGTGAATTTTTCAGTATCTTCCAGTACCCTTTGCAAGTCACAGGTTGACTTAAAAGGAAAAGAAGCAAAATGCTGAATGTAGCAGAAAAACTGTCTGCATTCAGACTGTTCAGCCCACTTTTGCTCACCACGCAGCAAGCACACTCCCCCAAACAAGCAATAGCCTGTGGCTTCAGAGGAACCTACAAAGGCAGCATCTGTAGATTTTTCCTTCTTCAACTCTAAGACTTGAACGTTTCCCTCTTCCCCACACACTTTTTTTTTAAACCAAGAAATAAAAAAGTTTTCACTCTTAAAGGTGCAAAGCAGTTTCATTCTTATGCAACACAGCCTTCCTCCTACTGTCTTATAGTCTGTGGATGTTAAATTATAGATTCCAATTGAATTTTAATACTCTACAGATTTTACACTTGTGGTTGTCAAGACCCCGTTTTGGTAAACCTAGGGAGCTCCGCACAAAAGCATTGATATTCAGAAAAGGCACTGACCTACAAATTAAAAGAAAAAAAATCAAATAATGTGCACCTCTTGTGCTTCCAGTTTGACAAAGCAGAAGTCATCAGCAGTTTCTCCCTCTGCAGACGCAGTTCTCAATTCTATTTACAAGTAACTGCTCTACTGTGCCTGTTTTTCTCTTGCTGATACTCATTTAATTGTTTTTCTTTTGGATCTGAATCTTTGACTGTCTTTTCCCCCTCAAGATTAAAATAAATACATCTATATTCCTCCCCTTTCTTTCTGTGCACTGCCCTTCAGATCTCATTTTGTCATTTTTCAGCTTAGCGTTGAAACTTTTAGCAACAAAAAGTAAGTCATTTAACTTTGAGTTTGAGTGCACTTTTGCATGTAGGTTCATTTATGTGCTTGTGAATTTAAAAACATTGGGATTCCACCTGAATGAAGTAAACCAAACATTTTAAACTATCAGCCAGATAGAGACATCAGCCTTTCACTTCTTTCTATATGCAGACATATCCTAATTTTTTAGAAAAATCAAATAGGAAAATTCTCAACAATTAATTGAAGATTATAGCTCTGCTCTGAAATGGTCCAGAAATAGGGTCTGTTCATAGAAACTCATAGTTTGAAGCCTCTGGGAGGAAAGGATACTTTAAAATTTAGTCACATATTTGGAGGAGGGAAAAGGGAAAGAGCAGAATGAAGAACTGAAAAAAATCACACACCGGGGCCTGTCGTGAGGTGGGGGACTGGGGGAGGGATAGCATTAGGAGATATACCTAATGTAAATGACGAGTTAACAGGTGCAGCACACCAACATGGCACATGTATACATATGTAACAAACCTGCACGTTGTGCACATGTACCCTAGAACTTAAAGTATAATAAAAAAAATTTTTAATAGCCCCATTAAATAATTTTAAAAAAAGATTTTTTTTAGATTCACAGAAGTGTACAAAATTTTTAGGTTTTTTTTTTTTAAGCTGTCTGCTGAATAGTTTCTTAATGGTCTACAATGTCTGTATCTACAAACAGATACTGTCTGCTTCTTACTACCCTTCCAAGACAAGTATTATTATGGCAATTATTGCCCAGTTTCCCGGGAAAAATTTATCCACAGTTACAGAAGAATGAGATGCAATTGTGAGACTGTGAAGTTTAAGCAAGCACTCAGAGAAGCACAGTGATATGTATGCACAGAAGAGGCAGCCTTTGTTTTGAGGAAAACAGTGAAAGTAAAGTTAATTCAAGACCACAAAGACAAGTAAATAAGTGCCTTATTTTTGTAGTTAATATAATTTCAGTGGAATGCATATTTCTACCATAAATGCATATAGAACTTGTTTGCTGACCTACTGTTTGGAAAACAAACAATCCCATTAGAAGAATGTCTTTGGGATTTATTTTTACCAGAAAATCAATCCTTTTTTCAGTCCCTTGCAAAGTACAGTGTTACAAGCCAAGACTTTGATAATCAGGTAGAAAATGGATTTAAATTGCAGAAATGTATATGAAACACTTTTGTTCCTTGTCCCTTGAACTTTAGGGGAATGAAAATGTCTAGCACTCTCCACCTTCTTTTCTCTCCTGGAACTTGAACTGTAATTCAAAGCCTGTTTCTCATTAAAGTACCTGGCAGCCTATCTCTTTACAGCTTGAGTTACAAAGCTATTCAGAGACCTCGCTGGTCTAAAGAGACAGAACAAGGATGTGTTTAAATAGAGCATAGGCTGTTGAAAAAAAAAATGCTGAAAATGGTAAAATGATTCTGTCTTTCCTTCCACTCCTCACTGCTGAGGTGGAGAGGGAATTCAGTTGGTGAACACCAGCAAGTGGCTGGTAAAAGTCCCCACTTTCTCTCCAGGGCTGCCACAGGACCCAGAATGAGTGGGGGGCATGTGTGTGAACCCTCTATTCAGCCAGAGTTTTCCCACAACAGGTAGTTTGGTTGAAGAGGTTGACTAAGGTTGGCATTGGCAGTAATAACACGTATGTTCTTCTGATTTACAAAACGATGGAGGAAAAAGGGGAGATTTTGAAGACCTGATTTCTGGTATACTTCTTAAGCATGCATAAGGCTGAAAAAAGAAGACAAGGCTTGTGGGAGGCTCCTGGTCTAGTGTTTACAGAACTTGGAAGCTTGACAAACAGAGCGTCAAGCTAATTGTTCTTGAAGCAGGAAATCTGCAGTGGAGGAAGCAGGTGTAGGGGGATGATTACCACGTTTGGAAATGGCTGCATTAACTATTTTGCTCTTCTGAGTTTGGCCCCAAAAGAGTCCATAGACTTTTTGAAGGATGCCATCCCTTTTATTTATAAACTAACATTAAATCAGTCATTTGTGAAGGAAGGAGAAAGTGCCTAAATAAATTTGGAGTCAGATAGCATACTTGCGGCAGTGTTTCCGATATCCATTTCTCTTTATTTCTTTTTCTTTTTCTTTTTGGCTTTCAGCATCCCCATACTTTCAGAAAACTTGTGACTAAGAGTGAATTCTTATTTTTCAAATTGTTTTCAGACATTTCATGTTCATGTAAACTTGGCTTATTGATTTCCTGATTTTTCTTTATTTTTTTGTTTTGTCCATTTTATTTTTAATCAGCTACATCAAATGGGTCTTTGGAGGGCCTGGATAACCAGGAGGGAGGGGTGTGCCAGACAAGAGCCATGAAGATCCTCATGAAAGTTGGACAAGGTAAAGACCATCTGCTGCTTCATGACGCCACTGTGACCTGGTGTAGCCCCCAGCTAGTGTGGTGCTAATGTTGCCGATGCCCACCTTCATTCGCTCTTCTTTTTAGTTTTCAAAGCAAACCCTTCTGCACTTTGAGCCACTGACAGATTTCCTCAAGTCAATGTACTAAGCTTTTATTGGAGATCTAAGAGTTAAGATCAGCAAGGTAGAATGTCTGTTGCCATAGATAGATAGACAGATATTTCTTTTTAAAAAGCAAAACACTTTGGTTCAAAATCAAAATATCCAGAATGAAAACTAAAAGCTTGTGCAGTTTTGCTCATTTCTGAATCTTGACTACAGAAGAGTTTTGTTCATTGTGACTTTTCCAATATAGATAACCTATTGTGCAGAAAGAAATAATTATTCTTCTAATTAAAAATTGGTATAGTAGTCAATCAACTTGCTCAGTTAAATCGAAATGTCATCTGCAATGCTTTGCCTGCCAAATGCAAGAATCCCTATAGTTCCCACAGATGGCCTCACGTTCTAAACCTCTGAAATAACTAGTATAACCATTTTGTTTTAAAAGAAAAATTATATTCTTGTATTTCACAGTACTTTGCATAAAGACTCTTATGTTCATTGCTATTCATGCCTGTTGAAATATATATGCAGCTCCTCAAGCTAGATATTGTCAGAGTTCTGTGCCGTAATTAATCATTTGTTTTTCATATAGATGCAAGTTCTGCTGGATCAACCAGGAATAAAGATCCAACAAGACGTCCAGAACTAGAAGCTGGTACAAATGGAAGAAGTTCGACAACAAGTCCCTTTGTAAAACCAAATCCAGGTATAACAGCATGATCTGTGTGTATGGAGGTCTGTGGGTACCACATTCTTAGTAGTATCTTAAAAGGTAGGGCAGAGTCTAAAGACTTCTAACCAGTTAGGATTAGCTGGAAGTTACAGTGATCAGGAATCTTTGCTGTCAGTGAGTCATTATTAATTACACTCAATAAGAACAAAATAACTCATTCCAATGAAAGTCATATATTCAAAGGAGTAGAATTCATGAGCTGTAAGTGCCAGTTATTAGAACTACTCTGTCAGGCCAGAGGTTTCATTGGCTGACATTTTATCAAGCTGGTTGTCAACTCCAGCTTAAAGCTGATGTTAATGTATATGTAATTAATGTGCTAATCCCTCATCTAATTATATCTAATCCACAGAGGGTTTCATTGATCCTCTTCTAAATGTTAAATGGTAACATTTTTAAATATTGCATAATAGTATTTTTTCAGGTGGTTATCGTTATTTTGTTTCACATTTTCCATGTAAAAGAAAATATTAAACAGGTCCCTGACAAAAGTGTAGAATACCAGATAAAATTGTCCGTCGTTGACCTTCGTTTTCTTAACAGTCTTGGAACAAATAGTTCTGTATTTGTTACCATGCTAATGAAGGTTTTATAGAGTAGCTGTTGAGCAGACATCAGCAGTTTTGTATTAGGATTGTTGTGTGCTTGCTTGGTCGTTGTGCGAATTTATCGTCTGCAGCAATATTCCATCTCTTTCCAAGAGTCAAGGAGGGAAGTTGTTATTTCTAACTTTCAATGACAAGATGTGTCAAATTCTTGTGACAAACTGATAAATGGATAATATAATGATGCCAGGCAGTTTTTTAGTGCTTAACATTTGGGCTGGCAGTCTGTTCGGTGTGAGAGTTTCTGCTGCCTTCCAAATATATTTTAAGTGTAAATCAAATAATACAGACGAGTTACGAGCTGAACATTTTCCCAGGCCCCCTCACTCCTTCCGCGTTCCCGAGCTGTTCTGTTCTGCCAGGAGGCAGGGCTCTTCTTTAGAAGGCAGGCCCTTTGAAGGTTCGCATGAAACTCCCTTTCTCAAAGGAGGTGGAAGAGCAATACCACATAAACGCTCACCGCTGACCTGGAGAATTGGCCACTTCCCTTTTTCCTCCCTGCCGCTGCCCCAGGCTGGCTGACACGGGTTAGAAGATGAAGCAAGATCAAGGGCTGGCTGTCACCGACAGTCTGTGCTCTTGCTGGATAATGATACAAAGGAAACCCTGTGGCTTGGGAGGGTAGGGAAGTCCCTCCTAGAGATACCTCTCATTTCCTTTTGCGTTGAGCTCTTAGACGAGGTATTGGCGAGGCGAAGTCCAGCTTCTAGTTAGTAATAAGCCTGGCTTATTTTTCACATTTTTAAGGGTCATAAATGCAGTCCGTCAGCACTGGGACAGCAGTAACTATCTCTGACCTTTTCTGTCTCCGCGTCTGCAGGTTCTAGCACAGACGGCAACAGCGCCGGACATTCGGGGAACAACATCCTCGGTTCCGAAGTGGCCTTATTTGCAGGGATTGCTTCAGGATGCATCATCTTCATCGTCATCATCATCACGCTGGTGGTCCTCTTGCTGAAGTACCGGAGGAGACACAGGAAGCACTCGCCGCAGCACACGACCACGCTGTCGCTCAGCACGCTGGCCACACCCAAGCGCAGCGGCAACAACAACGGCTCAGAGCCCAGTGACATTATCATCCCGCTAAGGACTGCGGACAGCGTCTTCTGCCCTCACTACGAGAAGGTCAGCGGGGACTACGGGCACCCGGTGTACATCGTCCAGGAGATGCCCCCGCAGAGCCCGGCGAACATTTACTACAAGGTCTGAGAGGGACCCTGGTGGTACCTGTGCTTTCCCAGAGGACACCTAATGTCCCGATGCCTCCCTTGAGGGTTTGAGAGCCCGCGTGCTGGAGAATTGACTAAAGCCCAGCACCGGGGGAGAGGGACACTCCTCCTCGGAAGAGCCCGTCGCGCTGGACAGCTTACCTAGTCTTGTAGCATTCGGCCTTGGTGAACACACACGCTCCCTGGAAGCTGGAAGACTGTGCAGAAGACGCCCATTCGGACTGCTGTGCCACGTCCCACGTCTCCTCCTCGAAGCATGTGCTGCGGTCACTCAGGCCTCTGCAGAAGCCAAGGGAAGACAGTGGCTTGTGGACGAGAGGGCTGTGAGCATCCTGGCAGGTGCCCCAGGACGCCACGCCTGGAAGGGCCGGCTTCTGCCTGGGGTGCATTTCCCCCGCAGTGCATACCGGACTTGTCACACGGACCTCGGGCTAGTTAAGGCGTGCGAAGATCTCTAGAGTTTAGTCCTTACTGTCTCACTCGTTCTGTTACCCAGGGCTCTGCAGCACCTCACCTGAGACCTCCACTCCACATCTGCATCACTCATGGAACACTCATGTCTGGAGTCCCCTCCTCCAGCCGTTGGCAACAACAGCTTCAGTCCATGGGTAATCCGTTCATAGAAATTGTGTTTGCTAACAAGGTGCCCTTTAGCCAGATGCTAGGCTGTCTGCGAAGAAGGCTAGGAGTTCGTAGAAGGGAGTGGGGCTGGGGAAAGGGCTGGCTGCAATTGCAGCTCACTGCTGCTGCCTCTGAAACAGAAAGTTGGAAAGGAAAAAAGAAAAAAGCAATTAGGTAGCACAGCACTTTGGTTTTGCTGAGATCGAAGAGGCCAGTAGGAGACACGACAGCACACACAGTGGATTCCAGTGCATGGGGAGGCACTCGCTGTTATCAAATAGCGATGTGCAGGAAGAAAAGCCCCTCTTCATTCTGGGGAACAAAGACGGGTATTGTGGGGAAAGGAACAGGCTTGGAGGGAAGGGAGAAAGTAGGCCGCTGATGATATATTCGGGCAGGACTGTTGTGGTACTGGCAATAAGATATACAGCTCCGAGCTGTAGGAGAGTCGGTCTGCTTTGGATGATTTTTTTAAGCAGACTCAGCTGCTATACTTATCACATTTTATTAAACACAGGGAAAGCATTTAGGAGAATAGCAGAGAGCCAAATCTGACCTAAAAGTTGAAAAGCCAAAGGTCAAACAGGCTGTAATTCCATCATCATCGTTGTTATTAAAGAATTCTCATCTATAAAAGGTAGGTCAGATCCACCTCCCCCCAGGTTCCTCCTTCCCCTCCCGATTGAGCCTTACGACACTTTGGTTTATGCGGTGCTGTCCGGGTGCCAGGGCTGCAGGGTCGGTACTGATGGAGGCTGCAGCGCCCGGTGCTCTGTGTCAAGGTGAAGCACATACGGCAAACCTCTTAGAGTCCTTAAGACGGAAGTAAATTATGATGTCCAGGGGGAGAAGGAAGATAGGACGTATTTATAATAGGTATATAGAACACAAGGGATATAAAATGAAAGATTTTTACTAATATATATTTTAAGGTTGCACACAGTACACACCAGAAGATGTGAAATTCATTTGTGGCAATTAAGTGGTCCCAATGCTCAGCGCTTAAAAAAACAAATTGGACAGCTACTTCTGGGAAAAACAACATCATTCCAAAAAGAACAATAACGAGAGCAAATGCAAAAATAACCAAGTCCTCCGAAGGCATCTCACGGAACCGTAGACTAGGAAGTACGAGCCCCACAGAGCAGGAAGCCGATGTGACTGCATCATATATTTAACAATGACAAGATGTTCCGGCGTTTATTTCTGCGTTGGGTTTTCCCTTGCCTTATGGGCTGAAGTGTTCTCTAGAATGCAGCAGGTCACACTGGGGGCTTCAGGTGACGATTTAGCTGTGGCTCCCTCCTCCTGTCCTCCCCCGCACCCCCTCCCTTCTGGGAAACAAGAAGAGTAAACAGGAAACCTACTTTTTATGTGCTATGCAAAATAGACATCTTTAACATAGTCCTGTTACTATGGTAACACTTTGCTTTCTGAATTGGAAGGGAAAAAAAATGTAGCGACAGCATTTTAAGGTTCTCAGACCTCCAGTGAGTACCTGCAAAAATGAGTTGTCACAGAAATTATGATCCCCTATTTCCTGAACCTGGAAATGATGTTGGTCCAAAGTGCGTGTGTGTATGTGTGAGTGGGTGCGTGGTATACATGTGTACATATATGTATAATATATATCTACAATATATATTATATATATCTATATCATATTTCTGTGGAGGGTTGCCATGGTAACCAGCCACAGTACATATGTAATTCTTTCCATCACCCCAACCTCTCCTTTCTGTGCATTCGTGCAAGAGTTTCTTGTAAGCCATCAGAAGTTACTTTTAGGATGGGGGAGAGGGGCGAGAAGGGGAAAAATGGGAAATAGTCTGATTTTAATGAAATCAAATGTATGTATCATCAGTTGGCTACGTTTTGGCTCCATGCTAAACTGAAAAATCAGATGAATTGATAAAAGAGTTCCCTGCAACCAATTGAAAAGTGTTCTGTGCGTCTGTTTTGTGTCTGGTGCAGAATATGACAATCTACCAACTGTCCCTTTATTTGAAGTTGGTTTAGCTTTGGAAAGTTACTGTAAATGCCTTGCTTGTATGATCGTCCCTGGTCACCCGACTTTGGAATTTGCACCATCATGTTTCAGTGAAGATGCTGTAAATAGGTTCAGATTTTACTGTCTATGGATTTGGGGTGTTACAGTAGCCTTATTCACCTTTTTAATAAAAATACACATGAAAACAAGAAAGAAATGGCTTTTCTTACCCAGATTGTGTACATAGAGCAATGTTGGTTTTTTATAAAGTCTAAGCAAGATGTTTTGTATAAAATCTGAATTTTGCAATGTATTTAGCTACAGCTTGTTTAACGGCAGTGTCATTCCCCTTTGCACTGTAATGAGGAAAAAATGGTATAAAAGGTTGCCAAATTGCTGCATATTTGTGCCGTAATTATGTACCATGAATATTTATTTAAAATTTCGTTGTCCAATTTGTAAGTAACACAGTATTATGCCTGAGTTATAAATATTTTTTTCTTTCTTTGTTTTATTTTAATAGCCTGTCATAGGTTTTAAATCTGCTTTAGTTTCACATTGCAGTTAGCCCCAGAAAATGAAATCCGTGAAGTCACATTCCACATCTGTTTCAAACTGAATTTGTTCTTAAAAAAATAAAATATTTTTTTCCTATGGAAAAAGTGCCTTCAAAGTACTTTTCTTCTTTTCTTTTCATTTTTCTTTCTTTTTTGTTTGTTATTTTAATTTGCCTTCCTTTACTCTATTTCCCCCAAAATTACAGTTAATCCAGAGACTTCTGTCTATGGACACTGTGTGCCCACTTTTCAAATCGGGATGTGCACATCACACAAATATTAATTTTGCTAAGAGCCGTGAGCTCGTTATTCCCCATAAAACCACGAACTCTCATTTCAAAAATAATATGCAATTGTATAAAATCCTAATAATCCTCAACAGAAAATCTCTCTAGTGGCACCTGAATTGCACAGTCAGAATAGTTACCTACAAAGTTAGCTGTCTCAGGAAAAAGAGGGAAATGTACTCTTATCTTACACTTAATTCCAGATTGATCTAGTGTCCGTAGAAGCAAAGCAGCGGTCTATCGCTTCATTTTTCTTAACAGAATGATCCTAGGGAGAAGGAAAAAGTCAAATGTTTTTGTAAAAACTTAACATTGATGAGAGCACATTTGGAGATACTGGTTGAAGGCAAGCCAGAGGCCAGCTGTGAGTTTAAAACACACTTTCAGTGGTCATCTTCCTGGGGAAGGTAACTATGTACCCTGAGGGGTGTGATTGTTTTTCAGGCCTCTTGTAGTCCTGGGTATTAAGACTGATCATTATACTTCCTGGGTAGCTTTTTAAACAACCAAGAGTCCCCACCCATGGCAGAGAACTTCACACCCTTGAGATCTGAGTGCTAAGATCTTTACATGATCTCAGGTTAATCCCTGCCATAAGAGTGAGACATTTTAGGCAGGGAGAATAGGAAAAGGCCCCTGGAGTCAGGAAGCAAGCCAGAAGAGTTCCCAGGCCGGACTGACTTGCCCAGGACCACACCCCAGTCAGTGGGAGAAACCATATGTTTCAAAAGTCCACAGGTGATGAAGAAAGGCTGGTTTGGACACAGGGATCTACACAGCTTAGCATAGTACTTGTACTAGAGAAATGTTTGTTAAATAAATGCCTCCCTTCATCAGCAACAACAACAATCCCTGGAGGCCCAGGGTTTTCGTGGATGGTAGAATCGTAGTTTCATCTGTTCCAGGATTTTCTCCTGCTGCACCCACCTGCCTTCAGTTGCAGATCCAAGTTGATGGATGCAATTTTATGGCCAAGCCACTAAGCTGAACCCTCGATCATATGCACCAAGGTCATTTCTGGTTAGTTTGGGCAAAAGAAAAGAACCAAAGTGGAATCATGCATTTTCAACCTTTACTTTGTGGTACCTATTACAACATAAATTACCGAATACACAATGTCATGGTTTGGACCCTGTTTTTAAACCACGTTTTCTGAATAAGCCAAGCTCAGCTAAGAAACAAGATTTGTCCACTTGTTCTTTTCACCTGGGAAGAAGGAACACACGCAGAAGCTCCTTGCAGAGGGCGTATAACCAGATGCCCTTTGTTCTGTCTCAAAGGTGAGCCCAGCCTGCTCTGAGCACGTTACTTCTCTGCACAGGCAAGCGTCCCTCAGCCAGCAGCCAGCTCTCTTTCTTATCAACTCCCTTTTTGGCAAAGCAGATGGCCATTCAAACCCTGGGATAAAGGTTCGCAATGGAAATGAGAAAAAATAAAGTATTCCTTTCTGGGTAACTGCTGTCCAGCTTACTGTCAGTCTCTGAACCCAACCCAGAGAAGAATTAGCAAGAGAAAAAGTAAACTCCAGAGTAGTAAAACTCACTTTCCTAATGTAGGTAAAAAAAAAAAAAAGAAAGAAAAAGGACCATTACCCTACTTTTTGGTTGGGTAGCAAATAGGTCTCAGGTGGCTCAGGAGACACAGTAGCTACTGCAGCACCAAGGACACTAGCCTGGATGTGCTACTGCTTTGGTTTTTACTTTGGATGGATTTTTGAATTACGTTTGTGATATTTACACTATACACTTACTTGAAGGCAAATTTTCAGTGTTGTCATGGAAAAGAGTATTTCCTACTCCAATTCATTATTCCAGGTAGAGAATCATTCGTCAGTGATTTGAAGGGGGGTACTAAAATATTGCATTATTTGTAACAAAATATAGCAAACCAGGTAGGTTAATCCATTTTTAGATATGTCCCAAAAGCTAACGATACATGCAGCTTAAGATTTTTATACTTTGATAACTTGATTAGTGGAATCTCTTTAAAACAGTGTTCATATGAAGTCAACCATATCTTTAAAAACAACCAACCCCCTCAAGAATCCTCCAGGTATACACCAGGTACACAGGCATACGGCACAAGGAAAATAATACTAATTATAGCAGCACACTTTCTGGCCAGTTGTAGACAGTTAACAAAGGTGTAAAATCATGAAAGAGGCACCTGGTTTCTGGCTGTATTTCTGCTACTGACTCATGCTGTGACCTTCAGCAGATCCTTTTATGTTCTGTGCCTCAGAGCCTCACCTGTAAAATGAGAGGGATGGATTGATTCTAAGATACCGAAGGTCGCTTTTGCCTTTTTGCAGGATTTGCAGCAAAAAGCCATCACCATTTTCAGCTGTACAAAAGTATCTCCATGCAAGCTTCTCCGTGTCCTAGTGTGCTGCAGACACAGCTCTGAAGTCTGCGGAGGTGGTGCCCAGTCGGCCCCACCTCTTAGCTGGGCATGCCCATCCACCCACTGCCTCCAACAAGAACCCGCTGCCCGGGGCCTGGGGTCCAGGACTCTGCGGCTCTTCACTCCTCCCTAGAATCAAAATCCAAAAAGACTTCAGAACCAGCGATGTATACGTACGGATTGAGCTGGTGTTGTCAGCCCTTCCCCCTAATTGTTAAGTGGAATCATTTATCTCTATTTAAAAACATTTTCAGGCCACTGCAGGCGGGGTCCGAGCACATTCGCTACACTCTTCTACGTGAATGTCTGATAAAGACTCACCACGAGCCAGGCAACGTGTCGGGTGGTCACGGTGTCCCCTTCCACCAGTGAACTTAGCCCAACTTGACTTTGTTTTCCTTGTAGACTCAAGATTAATTTAACTTCCTGTTGAATATTGTTCATGCTGGTATCTGGAACACATCCTTATCCCTCCTTTATTATTTACACCTCTAATTCTGTAGTCTGTGACAGAAAACTGTAGAATTGAGAAACATCTTTTAGTTGATAATAGAGCTATTATTTCTTAGCTAAGTGCCATTCATGCTTAATAAAGAGATTACAGGGGTGTGTGTGTGTGTGTGTGTGTATGTGTGTGTGTATGTGTGTGTGTGTGTGGTGTTTTAAAAGACATGACGACTCTTATCTTAAAAAGTCCAAGAACAGTAGGGGAGATAAATTTCCTCAAAGCAAATTGCTTAAAATTACCTAAAATCTTAAACTGAATACTCCAAGAATCCTCTTCAGGTATATCATTTTTGTGCAGTGGCTTCATTAACACAACACTAAACGAAGAAAAAAAGTAGTCAAAATTCATTTCTATCTCTGGGATTCATCAAGTGGGAAAAAATGCTCCAGGAAGAGCTCACAGCTTGCTCTATCTTCCATTGGGTCTAGAAGTATTTGATCTCTTAGTTCTTCATCAACTGAGTGACCTGCATGATGTTCAAGATGACAAAAAAGATGTGAGACAGGTTTCTATACACATAACTCCAACTTTTTTGTTTGTTTGTTTTACATGAATAACTAGTATAGCTTAGATTCCTTTACATGCTAAGAAAGCATAGAACCTGTGGAATCTGGGGCACCTCTGTCTGGAACTGCTGTTTCTTCATGTGACCCAAGGCAAACCACATAGCAGGTCCTTGACTTAGGCCAGCCATCTGCAACGTGGACTCCCTTGGATACTCATTGAGACTTCCTAAGACTTAGCTCAATTACATGCATCTAATGTTGAAGTGTAGCTCATAAAACACAACAAATCCAAAAATCTCATCTCTGTATTCAGCAGAGAACACACAGGTTAGTAGGGAGCCGTGGGGAGAGGCAGAGCCAGCACTGGTTTCAGTCACCCTCAGCTAGCACCTTTTTATTAGATGGGCCTGAGACACTCAAAATGAGCTCACCTAAGCAGATTCTTGCTTATTGATAAGTCTAGAAGCTTCATATAATGAACACACACACATGTGCATGCATGCATACACACACACATATGCATGCATGCATACACACACACACACATTAATTTGTCCACTCATATAACATCATTTATTTAGCACTTACTATCTACCAGGCAGTGTGCTGAATATTAGAGATTATAACATGAAAGACAGGATTCCTCCTATGAGGGAACTCACGGTCCAGTTAGCAATTTTAAAACCTCATGAATAGCAATTAGGCATCTTGGATGCAGGTGAGAAAGGAAGGAAGAAGGCTTACAGCTGCTCTAGGTCTGAATTCCTTGGGCATTGTTTTAGGAAGGTGTTTGTCTATTTGTAGCTGTCTTTTCATCCACCTGTATCTTCTGTTACTGCCAGTTCAATTTCTTTCCTTTTAAATCTTTCATTACATATATGCCGACTGGCTGGTTAAGATGCTAAATTTAGAATCGCTGTTCTGCTCTTCAGAACGTCTTAGGAGTTTGCCTCAAGTGCCTGCCTCCAGCCTTAAAGGGCAAATCAAAAAGTTTCCAACTGGTTTCCAGCCCACATTACAATGTGTATGTGTATTTGAAAGACTGTTTCTTGGCTATAATTGGTAGTTTTCTGGTAGCTGGTTCTGAGGAAAGAATTGCAGAGAACTTTATGTCCGCTAACAGTAGTTAGCCCTGGACCCAAAAACAGTAGGGAAAAAAAGGAAGTCTGAGTATCTGGGGTGTTTGTCAAAGTGACCTACAAGCTACGTGCAGCATAAGCATTTCAGACGAGCAGACGCGGGGCTCCTCCTGCATAAACCCAGGTCCCTGCCTCTTAACTTCCGTCTTTGTAAAAGGGGAGGGAAAAGATAAGGGTCTCCTACCAACTCCCTTAAATATTTCAGATAAAAATAATGACGGCATTAATTACACTTCAACTTACACCAGTTTATTCCTCCACACTGTTGGCTGGGTGTCAGGAAAAGATGAAAAACATTTTCCAGGAGTGCCTGTGTCAGAAGTTCGTATTCTGTGTAGCAGTCACACATGGGCTTATAAAAAAAAAAAAAAAAAGTCTGCTTAAGCATGGTGGAAGCACCATTCTCCGTCTCCAAAACTATCGGGTACTTTGCTAAACAATGGAAAATATACCTTGATAGTTTGGTCTCTGAAGCTCCCACTGAGGCCGCGCTGCCGGGACTGGGTTTTTTGCTGCAAACAGTTGCTGAAAAAGTGGGAGGCATTAACGTTTGTGTGCAACACAATGAGTGGAGCCCATAAAGCCTCGTGTGTTGTGGACGTTAACCACAGGGAGAGGCAGCTGTCCATCGGAAAGGTGGCATAGCAAGTCCTGACCTCCTAAAGATGGCCTGGTGGGACATGCTCTCTCCCTGAGTCACCATCGCCTCAGGGACCACGAGAACATGGATTAAAGCCACATGGCTTTTCATCCCCTGTGCATTGTTTTTGAGTCTCAATTATGCTAACTTTAAGAACAGATTCCAGAAA
Source organism: Pan troglodytes (assembly GCF_028858775.2). Classification (NCBI taxonomy): domain Eukaryota; kingdom Metazoa; phylum Chordata; class Mammalia; order Primates; family Hominidae; genus Pan; species Pan troglodytes. The sequence continues at coordinate 112,088,555 of NC_072412.2, read as the reverse complement.
AGTGTTTGAAATATGGCAATAGAATTTTTTAACCAGCACCGCCGGCCAAGCAGGTACTACTATTACAACAGTGATTAGGCAGTTCGAAGAGTCTGGCAATGCTTTATAAGGTCACCCCAGCTTTTTATAGCAGCAAACAGAAATCCTTTTGGAAAACTTTTCTACTGCAGACCATCGGCACCCGCGTGTTCTGTGATGCTTCTTGGTTTTGGATATCAATATCTGATTTCTGACATTCAAGTATGTCTACCTATGAACTCTGCAGAGCCCTAAGGTAGGGAGACTGGAGATCTGTGGAGCTTTCTGTTTGCAGGTGATGTGCTTTTTATCCCTTTGGTTCTTTTTATTTTTCCTAGTATTTTACTTTGGAAATTTTCAGATATACAGGAAAGTTGAAAGACAGAACAATGAACTCCCAGCTGTCTTCTATGTAGAGTCAATAATCAGCACTTTGTACATATGCGCATGCTCTGTGTGTTTCTATATACATCAGTATGTGTGTATGTGTGTATATGGATGTGTACACACATTCTTTGGCTGAAGAATTTTCAGATCTCACAATACTTTCTTCCCACATTTCAGCATCTCGGAAGATGAAACCCTCTTGTATAACCACAATGCCATTATCAGTCTTGAGAAAATGTACAAGCATTTCATAATATAATCTACTATCTAATCTATTAAATTTATCTTTTTAGGTTTTTTTAAAAATGTGGGTAAAAATAACACTATAACTTTATCTGATTAAAAATTATGATTCCTTTTCCATCCCCTCCTCCATTTCTCAAAGTAAGCACTGGCATAATCAGTCTTGTCTATCTGTTCAGAAAAATGATATATGCACACACTTGCATATAAATAGTGTTTCTAAATGATCTCTATAGAGATCACATCAGAAATACTGTTTTATGCCATGTATTTTTGGTAAGTAATATGTCTTGGAGACCATTCCTCATCAGCACGCTCAGATCTACTTAAAAAAAAAAAAACAGCCACATAATATGCTTGTTTATTTTGTCCATCATCTACAGGCAAAATATGGTTTTTAAGCTGTTCTGCATACTGCTTCATGAACATATTTTGGTTTGTGGAGAGACAGGAGGGCTCATCAGATAATCGAGGTACTCCACTATTTCTCTCAGCCTCACTTGCACATAGGTTGAGGGCAATGGGCCGTAGCTGGAATGATGTGGTGACATAAAAGAACAGGTGCTGGATCTTCATGTGCTCCTCCTTTCCTGCTGTAGTGACTATAGATATCACAAGTTCTAGAAGGCACAGCTCAAAGATGATAGAAGCTTGGTCAGCCTGGATCCCTGAGGGACTTTGTGGAGTAGAGCCTCCCACTGACCTGCGGTACTATGCTCTTTGCATAATAAATAAAATGAACATGCTAAGCCGGAATATTTGGGGAATTGTTTGTTGCCACAGCATAAGCCTACCTGTTCGTACACACACTTGACATCTCAAGGTACTTTTCCAAATATATCCTTCACCTAAATTCCTGGTGGTGAGATAGCTGTATGAAAGGAAATAGCCTTTTGAAATTTTGATAGATACTGCCAGATTGCCTTCCAATTTCCTTCCTCTTTCACTTCTGGTTTGAATACATAATTTGTGTTCCACTCCATTTCTTCTCTTCTCTGGTTTGTTTACATTTTTACTCCGTGATATGCTTTACAACCTACAAGAGGCAAATAGGATGAAACAGATTAATACTAAAAGGAGCCTTTAATTTGTTTGTGTGTTACTGTATTTAAAGTACTATCTCTGTTTTAAGTAACAACTGTTGAAACATTACATATCACTTTGATGCCAGCTGTGGAAATTAGAAATAAATGTAATACATAAATATATGTCAAATAATCTGAAGCCCCCTCTTGTTACAGTTTAGACCTCTTTTGTTTCATAGCTGTAGATGCATAAGAGCTCTTTCATTAGTGTATTTGCTACTAAAACAGGACTTGATATCTGCTAGTGTGACCAGAGCATGTGATCTTGAGCTGTGGACCTGGGAACATGATGCAGAGAGATTTGTATTTTTGCTTTTAATAGAGAAGACGCCTAAGTGTAAGCCATGTAATTGCAGTCAGTTATCTTGCTAGCACAAACAAAACCGAGTATTCCGGATCTAATAGAAATTTCATCTAATGAGATTTAGGCAGTAATTCTCTCATGAATGTGATATACTTTGTTATTTCGTTCTCCTTTTTGAACCAGTAAGAGGATATGTTAAGAGTTATACAGAAAAATTGAAAGGCATGTGCTTTATTTATTTTGCCAAATATTTACTATCTCCCCAAGTGTCTTCCCATTTATTTAAAATTGTGCCAGAAGCTTTGCAGGAAACATAAAAAGCACCTAAGATAGAGCTGCTATGAAAATAGCAATCACGGCCCACTGTAGTAATCTTAGTTTTCTAAGAGAAACATAATCTTTTCAGAATAATAAATAGTTTATTTTAAAAATTACAATTTTAGGGAAATAAGTGATTGTTTTGAGAGTTATGACAGCCTACTAAAGAAGTTCTGTAAACTTTCACGCCCTGTTTTAAAGTAGAACTTCCTGTACCGGAAGCCAGAGATTCAGATTCTATAGAGCTGGTGTGACCCAAGAATCTTTTTTCCCCTGCAAAGATAGAAGATTGCTGGTGTATGAATGGTTGATAACAGCTCGAAGGTTTCCCTCTCATGGGGTTTCTTTTCTTTTTATTCTTTTCTTTTCTTTCCTTTTTAATAAACAAGATTCAATCTCTTCAATTAAAGGACTAAAACTGTCTAACATAATTTTAGTGATCAGATATGAAGGGAGGATGAGGATAAGGAGATTTGTATATTTATACATACATACTTTTTTTTTCTTGGGCAGTAACTTAGTTCTAGAACCTGAGCTTAAATCTCAAACCCCATAGATCATACTACATAGGAGGTTGCCCACTCTGTCTAGGGTAAGGCTCGACTGATCCTCCAATGAGTCCTTTTACGAAACAACACCTACTCCCTCTACGCCTCTTCAGTGCCTGTCTGGGCCTTGCTTGTCTGCAGATAATACAGATGGTTCAAAAATAGAGATGAAACCAACAATCAGAGACTTTCAACAGAAAGACTGCAAAAGGATCAGCCCTTAGAGGAATAGCGGGGCTGTTTTGGAATGAGTTGAACGCACCTCTGCTTTATTCTTCCTCCCAAACTGTCCAGGCCGTGGGTCCTGGGGCCTTCTGAGATTCTCGGGTTCCTCCTGGCTCCTCCTCCCTCATCTCATCACCCAGCTACAGAGTTTGTGTTGGCATAAACCGCATCCACTGGTCTCCCTGCTTAGTATCCCGGCTCCTCCACCCCCAGATTTCAACTGTCTTATCTGATGAACAGTTTCTACAGGTTAGAAGGCCTTGCTCAGGAAACATATGGTTTATTTAACTCAGGTATTCTGAAGATAATGTCCCTGTTTTTCTTGTTTTTCCCAACAAAACATCAGCTCATAGCAAGTCAATATAGGAATATTTTCTTGGCAATGAAAGCTTCTCTGCAACGTTCAAACTATGCCTTTGCTGTCCAGATGCAGGCCCGGCTTTGGCTGTGGTTCCCTAGAACAGTAAGGATAAGCATAATTTGTTTTTCTTTTCTTCCTTCCTCTTTTTTCACATCATGAACATTCTCATTTTTTTCTTATAGGAATTGAGACACTGGGCGAGGTTTCTAATTACTTCAGCAAACACAGGCAATCAATAGCCAGGGGTCATAACCAAGAAGAGAGAAAATGGAGTCCGTTTGTTTTCTTTCGGGCTCTTTCCCTTTCTTTTTGCCAATTTCCACATGCAAGGAAATAGCTCATAGGGCTTGCGCTCCGTGGATCTGAGCTACAGGAGGCCCCACAGAGCATTATCAAAACACATTAGAAAAAGATCATATTGCAAAGAGGAGCAGGCTCGGCGCGCCAGAGATCTCTCCCCCTGTGCTAGGAATCCAGCGGCGGGCAATGATGCTCATCTGCACCTCCTCCTTCATCCTGCACCGTGCAAAATCGGCCAGCGGAGGCCTTCCTGCTCGGTCCAAATCATGGCGTATCTGATACAGAAGGAGGTTCTTTCAAAAATGCAGCGTCATCCTCGCACATTCCCAAAAGACAGCTGCGGGTGCGTTTCCACTGCAGATGGGCTCTGTGGGAACCCCATGCTGCTGCGTGTTAGCTACGAGCTCTTGAGAAAGCTACTTCACCTCCCGGAACCTCAGTTTTTTCATCAGTGAAAAGAGGTCTACGAACACCCACCTTGAAAGCTGCCGTGAGATTAGTGGGAATAACACGCACGAAAGGGGCTAGAAGGTAATAGGCACTCAGTAACGATCTGTGAATAGTGTCTCTCTATTTCATACTATCTTGAGATATAGCTGATCTCAAGACTTGGCTTTGTGATAGGTTTTATTGTTTGTTTTTGTTTTTGTTTTGTTTTGTTTGAGATGGAGTCTCGCTGTGTCACCCAGGCTGAAGTGCAATGGCTAGATCTCAGCTCACTGCAACCTCCGCCTCCTGGGTTCAAGTGATTCTCCTGCCTCAGCCTCCCTAGTAGCTGAGACTACAGTCGCGCACCATCACGCCGGGCTAATTTTTGTATTTTTAGTGGAGACGTGGTTTCATCATATTGGTTAGGCTGGTCTTGAACTCCTGACCTGGGGTGATCCACCTCCCTCGGCCTCCGAAAGTGCTGGGATTACAGGCGTGAGCCACCGTGCCCAGCCCTAGATTTTATTCTTGACCGCAAATAATCCTACGGTGCTGATTTTTTTTTAAAAATACACCTGTTTTAATAGGCATGCAAACATTAGTGTCAACATTACATTATGTATACAGTGGTCCCTCCTTATTGTTTTCCTCAGTTTCAGTTACCCTTAGTCAACCAAGTTCTGAAACTATTATGTCACTACTCTTGTGCTCTGGGGCCATTATGACCTAAAATAAAGGTTACTTGAACACAGCACTGTGATACCTCAATGCTTGATCAGAGAACCAAGGCAAAGCTACTAAGCGGCTAATGGCAATCCAGGCTGAATGCAGACAGCACCAGGCTCCATCATGCTGCTAAGACCGGCGCCATTTAGAACATATGCATGTTTATTTCTGGAATTGTTTATTCGTGTCACAATGCTTGCATCATTCATCTCATTTCATCTCATCACACGGGCATCGTATCATCTCACGTCATCACAAGGAGAAGTGTGAGTAACATACAATAAGATATTTTGAGAGAGAGAGAGAGAGACCACATTCACGAAACTTTTATGACAGTATATCATTATAATTGTTCTGTTTTATTATTTTGTTGATCTCTTACTGTACCTAATTTATACATTAAACTTTGTCATAGTTGTGAACATATAGAAAAAAACATAGTATATACAGGGTTTAGTACTATCTGTGGTTTCAGGCATCCACGGGGGGTGTTGAAAGGTATTCCAAGAGGAAGACACATCGTACAGCATCTTTAGATATCTCCAGGGGAAAAGGAAATCCATTTGCATTTTTTTTTCCCAGAGTAAGGACAGAACATTCTTTGCACCTGGTTTCCTGCCTTTATTATTTAAGTCAGCATCAATATATACTTCATACTAAAATACTGCTGACTCAGACCTAAAAGGAGATCAAGTTTTTCCTGGTTTATACCTGGCTTATACAACAAGACAAAATATATGGTAACTATATTAAAAGCATACACAGAATGTATCTCTGCGAAAGTTCCCGTCCCTGTGTCAGGATTCTACATGTGCCAGCTGCTGCTGGAGAGCAGGACTTTTCTAAATGCGGAGGAGGGCAGGAGCAGAGGCACCCGCGAGTTCCAGAATTAATGGGGTGTTGCTGAGTCCACTTCTGGCAGAGCCACTATAGCGTCGTTCTCACAGGGTGGAAGAGAATCTGGCCGTCTTCACAGTGTATTTAGTGGGCACACAGATTACCCTCTCACCAAATGTGAGGGGCTGTGCTGTGCCACCCAACATTCCTGTGTTCAAGTCCTGATCCCCAGTACCTCAAATGACTATTTGGAGAGAGGGACTTTACTGAGCTAATCAAGTGAAAATGAAATCACTGGAGTAGATCCTAATCCAATATGACATGTTCTTATGAGAACAAGAGATCAGGACATAGGCACATATAGAGGAAAGACGGTGTGAAGACACAGGGAGAGGGCGGCTGTCTCCAGGCCAAGGAGAGAGGCCTGGAATAGCTTCTTCCCTCACAGTCTTTGGATGAACCCGAACCCTGCTGACACCTTGATCTTGGACTTCTAGCCTCATGTACTGTGAGAAAATACTTTTCCGTTGTTTCAACCATGCAGTTGATGACAATTCATTATGTCAGCCCCAGCAAAACAAAACACACTAAATATCTCCCTTAATCAATTATTGCTCTTAAAGAAATTCTTAGAATCCTTGCCACCTGCTTTGCATAACATACAAAGCCATGTGTTTCAGGTGGTATAAGGAAAACTGTGTGCTTCAGTGGAAAGCCATTCATTATATAAAGCAGGAGTTGGCAAACTTCACCTGAAAAGGCCAGATAGTAAAGATATTAGGCGTGCGTGCCATGTGGTCCTCGGCTGTGACTCCTTGGTTCTGTTGTGGCGACGGGAGGCGGCCGTAGACCATAAGTAAACAAATGGGTGTGTTCCAATAAAAATTTACTCACAGAAACAGGTGGGGGACAGATTTGCAGACACCTGGTGGAGAGCACACCATTCTGGGTTATCTGGTTCCCAGCTTTCCATTCCTTTGAACTATTCTATGACTCTATAATTTATAGATGACCAACAGCAATGCAAAATGTTGTCTGAAGCCATGAAAAATAAATTCTGCCTGGTAGATGCACACATTCAATGGACTTGCCACCCCAACCGGGGAAGAAGCTGGTTTCCTTCATCTGCACGTTTGTTTCTATATTCCTGATGCAAAATTGCGTCTGTCCTTTGTATTCTTCTTGAAACTGGTTGTTGCATCTTACCATTTTCTCATTAATGAGTTAAGTAAAATCTTTAATGTGTATTCATTGTTGTATCTGTACAAGAGTCAAGATTCTATCCATTTTTGGAACATTTTCCTTTAACACTGGATCAAGAGATTATGTTATCTGGGCAGATTAAAACATTAGCTGTATTGTGGCCGGGCATGGTGGCTCATGCCTGTAATCCCAGCACTTTGGGAGGCCAAGGCAGACAGATCACTTGAGGCCAGGAGTTTGAGACCAGCCTGGCCAACATGGTGAAATCCCGTCTCTACTAAAAATACAAAAAATTAGACGGCACTGTTGTGCGCACTTGTAATCCCAGCTACTCAGGAGGCGGAGGCAGGAGAATTGCTTGAACCTGGGAAGGTGGAGGTTGTAGTGAACCAATATCACACCACTGCATTCCAGCCTGGGCAACAGAGTGAGACTCCATCTCAAAAAACAAACGAACAAAAACAACAAAACATTAGCTGTATTGTGGTACAAAAACACAGAAGTCCCAGTGCCTTAGGCTGTGAATGCAAACTAGAATGGCGGGGCTATTTCTGTGTCCTGGGCTGACGGGTGCCTCCCCAGGACTTGGGCAGTCAACTAGGGTAGCAGAGGATAAAAAGAAAGATTTGGAATTAAACATCTTGATTTGCGTTTCAGACCCGTAATTTAATGGTTTGTGACCTTGAGCCTATCTCATAAACTTTGCAGTCCTAAGTGTTCTCGCTGTAAAATGGAGAGAGGAGTACATACATCACAAGGGCTCCTAGGATTCAGATGAGACCGTAAATCTGAAAGATTTTCACAGTGCACAGCCCATTCTCAGAGCACGGTAATGTGTTGGCTAATTAAACGTAAGCAGCTATTATGATGAAGGCAATAATAAGGACATGTAGAAAGTTTGAGAGGTTATGTGAAATGGCAACGAAAAAAACGTCACTCCATTCTTAAGTTTGTCCTGTGGCAGCATTGCATTCTTAGAGAGAAAGGTAAACAGTAAGTGGAACCATGGCCAAGAGTATAACTCTCTAACTCTTTCATATCTCTCAACCAAACAACAGCCAGCAATTTCCTTGAACATTTTCTGCCAGTGATTCAGATTTCCAAATTTTATGATAAACAGGTAACAGAGACTCACAGTCATGAAGCTATTCGCACAAACGTTTAAGATTGGAGACAGGCCGTGCTGCTGCTGGGTCCAGACAGCCTGAGAAGTTTCTGAGTACGAGGGTCAGATGACAACATTAGGCTGAAACAACACAGCTTAACAGGCCAGGAGTTCTGTCTTCTTGAGGATCGCTTTATATTTCCTAGCATAGATCTATGCATGCACCGCATCTCAAAACATGTTATGTGCCAGGTACTTACAGCTTGTACGTTTTTCTGAAGAAATTGTTAAATACTTTTATTTATTTATGCATTGGTTTTAGACATGGGGGTCTCACTATGTTGCCCAGGCTGGCCTCAAACTCCTGGGCTCAAGGATACTCCTGCCTCAGACTCCTGAGTAGCTGGGATTACAGGAACATGCCACCATGCTCAGCTAATAATTTTACTTTTTTAATGATTCGTTCAAATTATGTCTCGAAATGTTTGCACACATCAAAATCAAAACCTCACAAATTCAACAAATATGCAATGAGCTGTGACTATGCCGGCTCCTAAGCCAGGAGCATGAAAAATACAAGAATGAAGATGGCTTAGTCAATCACGAAGTGGTTTTCACGTCTCAGAGGAGGTAGGCAAGGATACCCATAATTAGAACCCAGGGAGGGTGAGGTGGGGTCTCCACTAGGCTGGCACTCCTGGGATAACATCCACCAGCTTCTAGCAAGCTGCCAGGTTGGTGAAAGTCTCTACCCTAGAAGAAACACCAGTGCAGGTCCCCTCAGGAGGGGCGATCGGAGGGAGGGAGGGAGGACAAGGAAGGCTTGCTGTAGCTCCTCTGTGATTAGCATCACAGGTGAGTCATGCCGAGGAGGGAGGGGGCTCCATTTCTGGGGTCTGTGCTTAACTCAGGCCATGAAGATAATATGCTTTTTTTCCCCTCTCACTGTGAAAGAAGCTCACAGCTGGCATTGTGCTGCAGAGGCCAAGTGGTATGATACCTCAGCTCAGATAAGGATAAGGAACCAGTTACACATTCGCCGGGAGGGTCAGTTAACTCAGCAAGTGCCCAAACTCTCACAACCCTGCCTGGCTGGGGCAGTGTTTGTCAAATCCTTTAGACTGCAACCCAGCTAGGTTACACGGTTACCTAGCATGCACCCACATGCACACACACACACACACCACACACACACCACACCACACACACACACCACACAACTAAAGCAAAAGCTTCATGAAAAATTTACTATTATCATACATGATGTAATCTGATGTTTTGTATATGTTTTTGTTCCCTTCCAGTTTTAAAAACAACCTGCCTCATTACATTTATTTCACTACTTTCCTCAATTTCCCATAGGTCAAAATCCATAGTGTGAATGAATAACACTGGCAGTGGAATTTTAAGATCCTCCAAAGGAGTTCAGTGTACTATGGGTGTTAAAGCCATTGACGCAGTTCACAAGCGAGAAGACATTCTTGCATCCGCAGGGTTATAGTTCTTAAAATCTTGCCTCAGAATGAGTTCAAGTTTCTAAGTCTGTGCCTCAGTTTCCTCATCTGCAGAATGGGGAAACTAGCAGTATCAATCTCCTCGTGCTGTCATGATGGTTATATGGTTGCATATAAGTGCTTAAAACAGCACTGTCTGAAATAAGATTGTTTGCTTTTGTTGCATTTGTTATTGTTGATGCATTTACATACAGCAGATTCAGTGAATGGTAAAGATAGTTTTTTTTTTTTAACAATTATTTAATTTTAAAAAAGTCATAACCAAGGATGATAGCATTTGCTTCCTCTCACTTCTCCTTTCAGGGTAGTGCATCAAAATTGCAATTCCAGGCCAGGCGTGAGCCACCGTAATCCCAGCACTTTGGGAGGCCGAGGCAGGCAGATCTCCCGAGGTCACGAGTTGGAGATCAGTCTGGCCAACATGGTAAAACCCCGTCTCTACTAAAAATACAAAAATTAGCCAGGTGCGGTGGCAGGTGCCTGTAATCCCAGCTACTCCAGAGGCTGAGGCAGGAGAATTGCTTGCCCCCGGGGAGGTGGAGGTTGCAGTGAGCCGAGATCATGCCACTGCACTCCAGCCTGGGAGAAAAGACCGAGACTCTGTCTTAAAACAAAAAAAAAAAAAAAAAGAAAGAAAAAAAATTGCAATTCCAATGCATAAGAGCAAATTAGCAGCCCCCATAGGGTTTGTCTTAATAATCTTTACTGAGTTACAACTGACAACAGTTCCAAATAATTTATTATGGGTACAATATGCCAATAAAAAGAATATTGGCAAACATTTATTTTATAGAAACTACAATTTCCATTTCTGCCGTGAAGACCTTCCCAAAGGCTCTGGCCGGCTTTGTTCTGTTGAACTGGACTTCTAGCAGCGGGCGTGGGAAACTCACTCCAGGACGGCGCAGCTTCTCTCAGCCCTGACGGGGAGACGGGGTCTGGGCCTGCGCTTCTACTGCAGCCCCGCAGGATTCACGACCGCCTAGGGCTGCTGGAGGACCAGGTGGGTTAGCCCACCCCAAACCTGTGTCCCAGTGCCTGAGGCTGTGAATGCAAACTTGCCCAAGAGGTTTCCTGGGAAAGGATTGTCGGAAAACCAGACAGAGACAAGGCTTATCAGCCTGACTCAATGCCAAATGCCAGGGTCAGCAGGGACACCTGATGCACGAGGGCACACACGCTGCTGGCCACTCCGCCCTCAGCTCTGGCCTGGCCCTCAGCCCTCACATGCTGCCGTCAGAGGCCTGAGCAAGGTATTGAAATGGAGGAAATGTACACATTGAAGAGCAGTCTCACTGCCATCTCTGCTGTGCGGTGAGAGCACACGACTTCAATTCAGAAAACATTTCAGCGTGCTGCCACAAGCCGGGCCTGTGTCCCACCAGCTCCCTTCAAAAAGCACGGCTCGGCCCAGCTTTCCATGCTGGGGGCTGACCTCAGGCCACAGCCACAGTGCCATGGCCCTTGGTAGGCATGTCACTAGGATGGAGACTTCAGAGGACACTGGGTCACTCCTTACGGACCGGAAGCTGGATAACACCCAGTTAGCTGGAGCAGCAGAGGAGGAAAATGGTGACCACCTCCTTGTAGTCAAGAGGAATTTGTTGAACACACGTTAAGACCTTCCTAGAGAACTTTTACACTGATTAAGGGGAATTTAAAGGTGCTTAAAAGGGAGGTAGACGGGCTAGGGAAATTCCAGTCATTAGTGTAACCAGGAGCCTGTTCTACCCACAGCTTAGGAGGACCTGGGAAATGTGAGCCACCTTTACCATCACACATGGCAGGGTGTGGAACCTGGAACCCCTGATGACTTTGTGGATATTATTCAGAGATTTGCAAACCCAGACAGATTAAAAAAAAAAGAAGCAAAACTACACACAAAAGCAAGAACAAAAGTAAAAAGACTGCGTCATTATTTCTTCCAACCTCTAATTGAGATTTAGCATTTTCTTCCATTGGGAACATAAGCACTTTCATATTCAGCCACTGCATCTGTATTTCCTCTCACAGCTTCTTTTGCAGGAATGACTTCATTCTACCACCCTTTGCTGCCATATCAGGACGTCGGGAAGCAAAGAGACATGTCGGCTTGATCAGCACACAGGTCATTCCTAGAGAGATCAGCTCAGTCACCGAGCAGGCAGGAACAGGCACTCTGGAGGGGAGAAGCAGGCCCAGGAGGATGAGTCAAGGCAGGGATTGAAACTGCAGGATGAGGGAGTCAGCGCCTGGGAACCCACAGGGCGGAGTTAGATAAGAAGAAATGCACGCGGAATCTGCAGTTTAAATGGAGCCTGGGGTTTGTAAAGAGGAGTCGGGCGTTCTTTACCTTGTCAGTTCCGACTGCTTTGTGCACAGCTGACTCAGAGACCGGGTGGGGCTGCCCTCTTAGGTGAAACCAGACCGATTAGAAAGTCGGCTGGGGCCTGCAGATCCTGCCGGCCACACCCTCCCAGCATTAAGGGTATGCCTCATCTGTGAAACCAACTCTCCCCCGTGAAGGAGAAGTGAAATGTCCATTTTAAAGAAAATTGCTTCATAGTTGAGGAGGCATGATTTTTGCATGCAACAGAGGCAGTGTAAAAGGAGTTCTTAATCAGCCTTTGTGGCAAGAAGCTCTTTAGCAGTCTGATGAAGCCCGTGGGCCCCTTCTAAGAATAATATTTTTAAATCCATAACATAAATACATCGGGCACCAAGGAAACCAGTTATATTGAAACAGCTATCAAAGGAAACCAAATATCTTGAAATACAGTTATCAAAATATTGAAGTAATTGTGATCTAGTACTACGTGTGCCTCTTGATTAACTCTTTAAGTAACAAGATCTAGTATAATTCAGAAGTACATTGTACTAACGGCAATGACATTTTAAGGCATTTGCCAAAACTGCAAGGTGTTGTGGGGACACTCGCATTTTCTGTTGGTGACCAAGGGGCATTTCATGTTATACCTTTATAGAAAGAACAGCGTAGTTCCCTGCGTCTTGTGGAATAGTGTGATGATTACAGGGGGAGTTCCACTAGAAAGCAGCATTCACGGATGTTGCTGATGGACTTACGGGAGTCAAACATTCCATTTTTCAAATTAAGAGCTGGGATACTGGCTGGGACTGGTGGCTCATGCCTGTAATCCCAGCACTTTGGGAGGCCAAGGTGGATCACTTGAGGTCAGGAGTTCAAGACCAGCCTGGTCAATCTGGTGAAACTCCATCTCTACTAAAAATACAGAAATTAGCTGGGCGTGGTGGTGGGCGCCTGTAATCCTAGCTACTCAGGAGGCTGAGGCAGGAGAATTGCTTGAACCTGGGAGACGGAGTTTGCAGTGAGCCGAGATCATGCCACTGCACCATTGCACTCCAGCCTGGGTGACAGAGCAAGACTCCACCTAAAAAAAAAAAAAAGAGCTGTGATATTAAAAATGGCTTGGATGCATTGTTTTGGCTCAGAGAAGGGGCTTTGGAGTCAGGCCGACTGCTGTCATCCTAGCTCTGCCCTCTGCCCCCTCTGTGACCAGAGCTAAGTTCCTTTACTTCCATGAGCCTCAGTTTTCTCTTCAGTGGTAAGAGCACCGCTCACAGAGCTGTCGTGAGGCACACATGAGACCATGCTCTGAGGTGCTTGGCACATGCTGAGTACTCAATATGTCTCAGCTGTTGTATTTTGTGTTATTTAGATGCAACATACACAGGCTTCAATGAGCAAGAGGAATCCAATGGGATCCTAATCTGCTTAAAAACTCTCGCGTGGGCGTTTCCACGAATGGACCTAACCACACTCTCCCTTACTGTCCCTAGCAGGGGCATCAGTTAGGGTGAGCACAAGCCTTAGGAAACAGGAGATACAGGTCAAGAAAGAACAGAGAGCAGGAAAGGATCCTCACTAAATATCGGAGACCCTGTAGGGGCTGGCTTGGCTGTGAATCCCAGGAGAGGTGAATCATTTGGGGTCAGAGCACAAGGCGAAATGGAGGAGACACTGCAGCCAGCACTGGCATCACTGGAAGAGAAGTTTTATTTTTCAGTAAAAATATTTTCTCTAGAATTAGGAAACAGGATGCTGGTAAGGATAATGCACTAATTATTTCTTTTCTTTTTCACTTTAATATATTCAAAGCAAAAAGTGCTTCAGAGTTTCTTCAAATAAGAAAAAGTTGGGCATAAAGTGTAGGGAATAAACCATCCCCACTCTCTGGGAGGCCAAGGTGGGAGGATCACCTGAGGTCAGGAGTTTGAGACCAGCCTGGCCAACATGGTGAAACCCTATCTCTACTAAAAACACAAAACTTAGCCAGGCATTGTGGCACACGCCTGTCGCCCCAGCTATTTGGGAGGCCGAGGTAAGAGAATTGCTCGAACCTGGGAAGCGGAAGTTGCAGTGAGCCGAGATTGTGCTACTGCACTCCAGCCTGGGCGAGAGTGAGATCTTGACTCAAAAAAACAAAACAAACAAACAAACAAAAAACAAAACAAACAAAACAAAAAAGCGGAGTAAGGAATAAACCAAATAGGTGCCCCCTGCATTTCAGCGCTTTTGCTTTCTCATGCTTATGAGATTAAATCATCTAAAAACAAATAGTGTTAACGGGGGTAACACAGCATGGGGATTTTCTGTTTCTTTTTATTGCTGCTATTGTAGTCAATAAGATTTTATTTAGACCCGAATAAAGCACCTAGTAATTCTGGAGGCCTAGTATAAAAGACACTTTTCAAAATTGAACTTCATCTTCCCCCTGGAACCTTCTCCTTGGAATTTCCCTGTTTCTCCCAAGGCCCAGCTCTGATGTCCCCGCTCTTCCCTTCAAGTGATCAAAACAAAACTAAATGTCAAACCAACCAACAAACCGAAATTTATTTTTGGCGTGCTCAGGGCTTCCAAAACAGAAGAGAAATCCCTGTTTGTTCGTAGACTCTGCTGCTCCTGTCTTCACTTACCAAGAGAAACAGGCTGGAGAGTGCGCCTTCACCTTCAAAAGCAACACTGCTCTTGGCATCTTTTGCTTTTCGCTTTGCATTCTTCAGACTGTTAGCAAAATGGAGAGCTGAGGAACCAAGGCCTGGCTTTGATCGCTGTCAGAGTCGACACAGGACAAGCCCTCGCCCTGCCCCCTAGCAGCTCCTTATCACTCCCAATTATTAGCCCGTCACCTCCCCTCTCCCCGGGTGCCGTGTGTCTGCAGGAGTCACTGGGAGAGGTAATGGAGGCTTTCACCAGCTCTGTGTGCGCAACGCCAGGGCCGGCTTCCATGCTGTTAGGAACAGCAGCAGTTGCTATCAAGGTGATTTCTCGACAGCAAAGGAATCTCATGTTGTGGCCCTGCCCTCACCATGGCTGGTGCCAAGCAAGGGCTGAACTGTTCCTTGCAGGCAGATTTCAAGGAAGGCGTCGACACCTTTCATGTGCCGACGAGGACAAATCCCTGTGCCCAGATTAGATTTCCAGAAACACCTGTGAATCTTGCCCACACACCTGCAAGAAGCTGGTGTTTCTCTCTATGGAATTGTGACGATGACCTGCCTCCTCCATTGTGCGTTAATAAAAAGCAGCAAAAGTGCCATTCATACAGGCGGCAGTTTGCTAAAGAAAGAGGGAGCTTTCGAAGTGCACGGTGGTGTCTCCCAGGCAACACATGAAAGGAAGATTGCTAAGAATCATGTCAATAGTTGTTAGAGTTTTTCTCTTTTTTAAAAAACAACTCACCTACACTTTTTAGTCTAAAATATATTTTGTCTTGTATCCCAAACTACAAAAAAGTCAACATGATTATTTCAGACATAGATTTACAGGAAAGATTGAGGCAACCATATCTAAGATGGAGACACAGGATGGTGAGTTTCCAACTCGTATAGAAGGGTCAGGTCTGAACTCCTGAACTTCTCATATGCTCCTGCCACATTCCCCTGTCCTTGGAGGCAGGAGTTTCAGGGATGGCTGGCCCCACCAGGGCCCCCCACACCACCTGTCTCCCAGTTCCCCTCTCTGATTTGTTTTTGTTACTTGCCGGTGTTAACTGCAGTCTCTTTTTCACAGAATTGGCTGTGCTGCCCGGGCTGAGGTTGCCGATGGTCCGCTCTGTGCCAGCTGGCAGACTGGCCGGCTGGCTCGGCAGAGCAAATTGCTAATTGAAAGGCGCCCTCATCACCCAAGGCTCTCAGTCGTCTCCTTGGAATGGCTGGTGCTTCTGACAATCTTATCAGCCAAGGCTGTGGCCCACATTGGTGAACCGGGGACATGCAAACCCCCAGCTTCACTTTGGCAAGAGAGGCCTGGCATTTGCTGCAATGCCAGGAGGTTGGCATGTGCCTGAGGCCACTGCAAATCTGGCATTTTCACTTACGATCCAATTCCGATCACTTCCCGGGTCAAGGAAAACACTTCGGTTGTAATCTCTGCCTTTTCAATGAATCATTTACTGAGGCAGCTGGGTTTGTCTCCTTAGATAATTTAGGGGAAAGTTAAAAGAAGTTCTCCATACATGACTTGTTGGCTTCCAACTCTCCTTTGACTTCTAAAAGAATAGCTTTCAGCAGCCTCTAAAAGGGAAAGGTTGAAGGTAGCCACCACCCCCAACCCCCGAGGGAAGATGCCATCCACGCAAAGGGCAGGTCAGAGAGGTTACTGGAGATAATGGAATTTCAAAAACATTGTAAAGGAGCTGTCAGGCCGGGGCACGCTGAGAGGGGAATGAGCTTCGGCTCCCAACAATTTGATGTCCAGGAGTAATGAAATGATGAGTCTATTTCACACAATGGACCTGTCAAGAAAGATAGTGTCGCTTTAGAGGACGCTTAGAAAGCTCTTCTTAGTGGCCTTCAAAGTATCAATTTTCAGGTGCTAAGTGGTAATTAAAGCTAGCAAGTTATAGTAGCATTCAGTGAAATTAGATCATGTCAAAGACAACAGAAAGGGTCAAGATTCCTGTTCATTCCCATGAAGGGAACATTCCAACCAAGCCGATGTTGACAGTACTGGAGAGTACTTTTAAACTGAAAGGCGGAATGCATCTTTTCCTTTCATAAAATGTTCCGTTCTTGCTGGTTTAAGATTCTCCTTTGAGGGAAGAGTCGGCTTTGTTTATCTTTGATACTCAGAGAAATAGTTCATTGTTGTAAAAAATTATTTCCTCAGTAAGTCTTTTATTTTTTCGTAGAGTTTAATAGCAGAATTCCCTTTTCTTCAAATGGACAGATATGCTTCTTTCATTTGAGAATTAGGTCATATAAACTCTGTTAACTCAGAGTGACTCTACCCTTTTTGTTGCGGTTTTCGCTGTGGTTGCTTATGAAGCTCAGAGCTGGTGAAAATGCCATTGTAACAACAGCTATGGTCTAACCTTAGTTTTTAGTACAATTATTAGTGATTCTTACCTTGCTTTTCCTGTTTTCCTATTTTAACCATTTTATTATACCTGGGCATTTCTTCTAAATATTTGTTTCAGGAAATAATTAAAAAGAGACAAACTAAACCAATAAATAAATAAAATACTTAAATAGCAATAAACTTGGCAACAAACTGGGCTATGCTAGCTCCTGCCTGTGAGGCTTCTGGCTGTGGGGTGGCCGATGGGACGATGGGTCCAGGGCGCCAGTGGACCAGGCTGGGTGTGGACAGGAAGGTTGTTTGTTTTATCAAAGAGAAGAGACAGATGAAAGCCAGAGGCAGGAGGAGAGCTGAGGTCACAGACTAAGAGAAGGTAGATCATGCATCAAATTGGAATGACAAGGAAAGGGATAAACAGAGATTAGACTGAGACAGCAGTAGCAGAGGAGGCTGAGGAAATGGAACCAGGAACCAGGTGCAGTGTAGGTGACATTTGACAGTTTGGGAACTAAATCTTTCAATGCTAGGCACACAGGGGTATCTCTTTTATGTAAACCATAGTTTGTCTCCTGGTTGGGGGTGAGAAAAGGTGGAGAGGTTGGGGAGCTTCTTAGATGAGCCAGACCAGGCCAGATCACATCTGCATAACACCCCGATGATGACTGATCAGAGAATGGGGCCACTGGGGCAGACTGGGGGGATCAGAGGAGGGCTGTAGTGGCTGCCCATGCATTCATCATGGGAGTAGTAAGAACGGGTGGATGGAGAGTCCATACGCCATCTATGCGAACCACCAGCGAACTCTGGCCTGCGGGAAGGGGTTGCTTAGAGTTGCCAGACGTGGGTTTTCACATGAATGTTCCAAGTTATTAAATGTTGCCTCAAGTTTATGAAACTGTGCAGACCTAAACAATGACAGTAAAGACCTGTCTGTGGACTGGATCCAACTCCTGGACCACCAGCTCGCAATCTCTAAATTACAGAGCTGTGCTTTAGAGTCCACAGAACACAAGGTCCAGTCTGAGCTCTGCCATTTGCTGGTTGTTTGACCTTGGACAAGGGCAATGGAAGTGTCTGGCAGCCTGGGACCTCCTCCCTCTTTTGAACTCTCTTCATCTGCCCCAGTCCTGTGGTTTTTATCGGTACCACTGGATGTTTTTCTGTATGTTTATATACAATTGGCTCATGTGTTTTGAGATCTGGGAAGACAGAAATTGTGGTTTATATTTCTTTGAGTCTCTCCCCTTTACACAACACTATAACTAGCATATGATGAGGGCTTAACAGTATCTATTGCTTAATGATACCTGATTGGATTTCCAGAAAACATTGAGCATTCATTCTCATACCCTTTGTAGCTTATCTTTTTCCACTCTGTAGCACCAGAACTCATAATTCTGAAAAAACAGACTTTGTAATTTTTTCACATTTTGAATGCCTTACTAAAAATTACATTACTTTCCAAGCTGTACATCTTGATCATTTTTTATTTTATTATATTTATATTTTTTAGGATTTCCAGTTTTTTATTTTGCCAAGTACAGCATTAAAAGAAGTGATTTAAAATATCCTTATTATTACTATTTACCGTTTTCACTATTTCATAAATGAAAGATATTTTAAAACTAAAAATTAAGAATAAGAATGACAGAGTTAGAAAACAATTCTTTTCCAAAAAACGTACAATTGAAAATATCATACCCATAGGTATGAACATTCAGTAAAACCTAAATCTGACCACACATCACAGTATGCATAAATTCATACAGCTTCTAGACCTCGTCCCTAAAGGTGCTCATTCAGGACTGAGGATCTATATATTTAAAAAGCTCCTCAGGTGTTTTGACCCTTTTTAAATGATAGTAAGTAAAATACTAAATTATAATTTTTTTTTTAAATTGCCCCCCACCTACCAAAATTGAACACAACAAAATATGTTGTGACATTCAGGGAAGACAGAACTGTTCAACGTCTCTGAAATCCCAGGTGTTAAGATAAAAAATTTTTTGAAAAAAAGGTTTCCAAGTATGCAGACTACTTATTTTTATTTCCCTCGGTGTAAAAGGTTGGATTTTTCCTGCTTTCCTCTGTTACATATAGCAATTATAGGGAATTATGAAACTTCTAAATTTCTGATAACATAGCTCTAAATTAATAAAACATAGCATTTCTATCTCACCCTCGAGCAGTATTAGCACAGCCCTAAAAACATATTCCTTAGCACACAGCATGTACGCAGTCATTCCTCTAATTTCGCTGCAGCTGCTACCATTCCTGGCTCTCTTCAGTCTGAAGGTGTCTACATCAGGATAGGTTAGGTAATGCCCCAACAACAAATGGCCACACCATTTCTGTGGATTCCACTACGAAAGTTTTTCTCTTTTTTTTTGATTTTTGAGACAGAGTCTTGCTCTGCCGCCCAGGCTGGAGTGCAGTGACTCCATCTCACCTCACTGCAACCTCTGCCTCCTGGGCTCAAGTGATCCTCCCACCTCAGCCCCCCAAGTAGCTAAAAATACAGGTGCGCACCACCACGCCCAGCTAATTTTTGTATTTTTAGTACAAAAAGGTCTCACTATGTTGCCCTGGCTGGTCTCGAACTCCTGACCTCAAGGGATCCACCCACCTTGGCCTCCCGAAGTGCTGAGTTTACAGCCGTGAGCCACCGTGCCCAGCCAAAAGTTTCTGTTTCATTCCTGCTTTATGTTCCTTGTGGATTGACCAAATCCCTGCCCCCATGGCCTTTACTCTGGGATCTCCATCAAAGAAGTGATCTTTTTCTGGAAAAAGGGTGGGTAGAGGAAATAGATATGGTGAGTCACAGGCTGGCTCCTAAAACCTCTGTTCAGAAATGGCACACATCACTTTCTAATGCTATGTTGCAGGCAAAAGCACGCAGGGCCAGAATTGTGCAATTCTCCCACAATGAGGGTTACCACAAGAAGCGCCCTGCAGAGAGGGTCACCAGAATATTGGCCGACAGTAATCCAGTCAGCCACAAAGTCCTCTGTGCTCTGTAAGGCTTTCCTATCATTCATTAAAATGCTGGTCTAAATTGTCAGACATCCATGAGACTTGGCCAACTGAATAGCCAACTCTTTTTTTGTTAGGGACCTCCAAATAACACTGATATATTTTGTTGGGAAAATAGATTGGTTCAACATCTTTAGGGAGAAGACTGGTGATTGTGAAAATTTCAGATATGCATTTCTACTTCGAGGCATGTATCCTAGACACATTCATGCGGGCGAGCAGCAGGAAACATGAGCAAGGGTATTCATCCCAGTGCCGCGAATGAATAAAAAACTGTAATATATTGATATCATGGAATTTAAGTGAATGTATAACAATTTAAATGAGATAACTATATATTGTACCTTCATACAGTAAAGCTGAAATGGGTACACGATAACTGAAATGAATAGGAGACACATGTATTACCATGAAATAGACATCAAAAAGGTACTGTGAACCCAAAACAGCAGGATGCAGAATTATGTAGTGCAGTACAATATTATACATAAGTCCTTTTTTAAAAGCCACAGTAACTTGTGTGTGTGTGTGTGTGTGTGTGTGTGTAACATGGTTGGGAAATACATACATCAAATTCTCATGAGGGTGGTTTATGAGCACCAGGCTGGAGACAGGAAAAGGGAAGGATAGTTCAATTTCTTAAAAATGTTTTCTCACTTTTCTTTAAAAAGAATTAAATACAGCAGAATGTTGGCATTTGTAGATTCTGGGTAGTAGCTGCACAGGTGTTTGTTTTGTTATTTTCTCTACTTTTCTGCAGTTTTTCTTAAACACACAAAGCAAAGAATTCGATTTGCAGATGTTCCGCATGTTTTTGTAATCGTATTTTTGTGTGTGCTGCCTCCTCCACCTGACGTTTTTAAAGTAGACGGCCTCATATTTTTGCCACAGATTTCAGCCTTTCACCTGGGTGTCATCAGTGAACTCACTCATATTCATTGTCCAGAACGCAACCCCTCCCTTTTTCCCCACTGCCTGAAACTTTAGTTTCAACCCCTGGTCAGGGCTGGGAAGCAGCATTCCCTCGTTTCGTCACTCAGAGTCACCCAGATTTCATCCTCACATTGCATAGAGTTTACCCCAAAATTCAAAGCTACTCTTAGGGACTGAAGGGAAATACATCCAGAGTTGTCAGATATATTTATCCATGGCCCAAGGGAGGAAATGATTTCAATCCCTTTATGCCCATCACACTTCCAAACATGTAAATTATGCCCCTTTCCAGCCCCTCACCAAGCACATGGTCAGGAAGATTCTGGGACTCATACCAAGAAATCACCTCATGATTTAGAAAAATACAGTTTCTCAATATGGTTTTATAGGTAGCCTAAGGGATGCAGCAGGATAAGAATGAAGGCTTATGTGCTACTCACCACTTTAATAAAAATCCACATTTTCCCCCTATATTGAGGTTAGTCAGCAACACTCTGTCTCTGATAAATCTCTCTGTTTTTGCTTTCAATCCATTGCCTGCTCTTAGTTCTGCAACGCACACTGAGTGTCACCTGATGATCCACTTTCCTAAGCCTCATAGATGGTTCTTAGCAGCCCATCAACCCATTAGAGCTGGCTTCTGAACCTTTTGGCTTTGACATTACTGTTGGAACTCCTGCAGGTAGTAACTTCAGACTCACAGTAAGAAAACAAGAGGGAAGAAGACTATAATAAAGATGCTTCCTTCACATGTTGGCTTACGTATGGAGGGAAAAAAAGAGTTCGAAATGTGAGCTGTTGGCGCATTCAAAATAATTTTCCCCATCTTTACCTTTGCTATCAACCAGCAGGGCTGTCTGCGTTAACCAAACTTTCAATCAACACAGTGTGCATCTCGGACATCCAAAACTCCCTGTGAATCTCTGAGACTCTGGAAGTCTCCGGGGCCGTGTCCTTGCTGCACTGCTCTTCTCAATGATGCCATTGACCCCATGGCGCCAAGCACAGCGTGCAAGCCGATGACTTCAGCCAAGCTGTCTCTTTGCAACTTCAGATGTCCATATCTCACCTCGCAAAGCATCTTCATCTAACCGTTGCACAGACACCTCAAATTCAAGAAGGCCAAAAATTCACTTTATCAGTTTTCCAACTCAACCAACAAAGAGCAAAGCGAAATGAACAAAACTAGCTCTATGTTTTGTATTCTCTCCTTCTGGTCAGTCTCACAAACTGGTGAATTTTTCTTTCTTATTCCTACCTTAGAGCAAATATAGGACGATCTTACTTCCTAAAATATGATTCCAGCTCTGTGTCCTTCAGACTGTCATCACCTTTTGCTTTTCCTTGTTTTTTTGTCTGGAGATGGAGTCTCACTCTGTCGCCCAGGCTGGAGTGTAGTGGCTCGATCTCAGCTCACTGCAACCTCCACCTCCTGAGTTCAAGCGATTCTCCTGCCTCAGCCTCCTGAGTAGCTGGGACTACAGGTGCGTGCCACTGTGCCTGGCTAACTTTTGTGTTTTTAGTAGAGATGGGGTATTGCCATGTTGGCCAGGCTGGTCTCGAACTCCTGGCCTTAAGTGATCCACTCACCTCGGCCTCCCAGCATGCTGGGATTACAGGTGTGAGCCACCGTGCCTGGCCAGGCATCACCATCTCTTGTCTTGACTACTTATGATCCACCCTCCTTGACTGCTGCTCCATTCCATACACCTCTGGTAGCCATAGAATTTAATGACAACATCTATCCACAGCAAGCATTTTTGCTAGGGTCTCCACTGTTTAGAGGCTAAAGTGTGTGGTCCTTAACAGATCATGAGAATCCCTCCAGGTTTCCAGTGATTTTAGACCTAACCTTCTTCAGAGCGTTCCACCAAACTCCTGGGTTGGGCATGGGTGCCCAGCTCTTTCTTTGTCCTCCGGCAATAAGACTCAACTGTTTTTGTGTCCCTTCACACTAAAACTTCTCAAACATTTTCTATCCTTGGTGTTGCTAAATCCAATGGTTAGTGACATTTCTCCTTCCTTTTTTTTTTAAAAAAAAAATTAGGTGTTTTTTTGTTTTGTTTTGTTTTTGTTTTTGAGACTGAGTCTTACTCTGTTGCCTAGGCTGCAGTGCAGTGGCTGGAACTTGGCTCACTGCAGCTTTGACCTCCAGGGCTCAAGTAATCCTCCTCCTACCTTAGCCTCCCGAGTAGCTGGGACTACAGGCGCTTGCCACCACACCTGACTAAGTATTGTATTTTTTGTAGAAACGGGCTCTCACCAGGTTGCCCAGGCTAGTCTTGAACTCCTAGACTCAAGTGTCCACCTGCCTTGGCCTACCAAAGTGCGGGGATTACAGGTGTGGAAGCCTGCAGGACGTGGACACTGCGGCACTGCTCCTGTCTCTTCCTCTCTGCCTTGATCTTTGGCAGCCTGTTCTAATTAGTCAATCCATAAATGTGCATCAATAAATGAATGAATTAAGTGGATGGAGAACTACTGTTCTCTCACAAAGTAATTGGCCTGTGCTCTCCTTAAGCAGAGAAAATGAATAAAAACAAAATTAAAAAAACTTTAAAATCTACTGGTATTTATGGTTAGCTCATGGGGACAATAAGATATTTCAACTTTGAAGTAGTGATCTGGTATTTTCTATCCCGCAAAACCCCCCACCCCCCACACTTCACCTTACATATGTGTATCCTATATCTGTCTTTGATTATCACACAACTTTTGGGCTCCATTTATCACCTAAGCTCCATACAGCAGCACAGAATCCTAGAACTTTACAGTCAAACCTAGGCCAGCATTCCTCACTCATGCCACCTTAATCACATGGAACACCAGCCGGGCAATGGCCTCTCCCAGGCTCAGAGTGGGCTTGAGGGCCTCGGAGGTGCAGGACTGAACTGCCTCATTAGAAATTAGAATTATCATGGTCTCAGTCTTTAAGGCTCACACCTTTAAAAAAAAAACCTGCCAAATTTTGTTTATACTTTTTTAAAAGAACAGAAAATGTTTTCTCCCTAAATTTTTGTATAGCTAAAAAGCCAATGGATGTTGGACAGATTTCACCTTCAGTATACTGCTGGAGGGCCAGAACAAGGAGTTAATGAGAATGGCATCTATGAGGCGTGCCATGACTGTTGGGTGGAGCAGAGAGGGCAGGTGAGATCTTACTTTTCATATGCTATTTTTTTCTATCTATGTTCTCAACTTATAACTATGCCAGCTGGGAACAGAGGCTTATGCCTGTAATCCCAACATTTTGGGAAGCTGAGCAGGAGATCAGTTTGAGCCCAAGAGTTCCAGACCAGCCTGGGCAACTATAGGATGACCCCATCTCTACAAAAAATTAAAAATGAGATGGGTATGATGGCATGTGCCTGTAATCCTTGCTACTCAAGTGGCTGAGGCAGGAGAATCGCTTGAGCCCAGGAGTTCGAGACTCCAGTAAGCCATGATGGTGACATGCCACTGCACTGTAGCCCAGGTGACAGGGCAAGACCTTGTCTCAAAAACCACCCCCAAGCCCCACAAATAAATGACGATGCCATCAAAAGCTATAAACTATGAATGTCTATGTTTTGAATGAGAGCCTAGGTAATGACATTTACTCCGAGTCTGCAGGATGACATACTTAAAGCCATCTTACCTACTTGCCTAACCTTGCTCCTTAACCTTGGACTTGTGAGTCCGGTGGGAAGGAATTAGAACATTTCTCTGCATGCATTCCAGTAACCAGCAAGAACTTACCAAGCTGACCCCCATCACAAGTAGGTTAGAAGCTGGCTCATGCGCACGCCGGGCAGAATGACAGGTATGCACCCTAAACACCTCCCGTCTTGCTTCTGCAAAACCTTGTCAGTTCACCAAAAGGTTTCACATGATTGGGCAAAACCACAGATTTTCTAAAATTTTTATATAAATACATATTACATTATCTCCTCTGCAATGACCAGCTGAAGTTAGGCATTGAAAACTTACACAAAAGTAATTCGTTGACTTTCATAAAGTCAACATGTAGAGATTTCTTTTCCTTTCTCAATGTTGATTGTCAACTCGTTCAGAATGAGCACTTCTAGAATAAAGAAACATTAAGCTGTTCCAAATCATCGTTGGGCTTTTTTTGTTTAAATGTATTTTATTGCTACTGCTGCCGCTGCCATTTTTGCTGTCACCCTTGTTCAGGTGTAGTTTGGAGGCACGGGGCACTTCCAGTCTGGGAAGGTCTATGTTATGGGTTGAGTCATGTCCTTCAAATAGATATGTTCAAGCCCTAACTCCCGTGACCTGGGAATGTGACGTCATTTGGAAATAGGGTCTTTGCAGATATGACCAAGTCAGGGTGAGGTTATTAGGGTGATCCTAATCCAATGCGACTGGTCTGCCAAGTCAGAGGAGGAGACGAAAATGCCAGGTGAAGACAGAGATGGGGGAAGCCCATGGGGCAACAGAGGCAGAGACTGGCGTGAGTGCTACATGCCAAAAATCACCTGGGAGGGCTGGAGACAGGAAGGCTGCTTTTCCTTCACTCATAATCTTAACTACAAGCTGCATACAGGAATAACTGTGAAGTTGAAGCCTGGATGTAAATAAATTAAATATCACTTTGTTTTTTCATTCATTCATTCAACAAATATACTCTCAGTGGATGCTAAGCACACCCCAGGCATTTTGTGCATCCTGTTTCTCTTTGCTTGACCCTCTCCTGTGAATGTAAGATGGTGGTGAGTAGAAATAGTGAGAAGAAAGGAAAAAATAGGTTAGTTAAGGAGAAACCTGCACATCAGGTGTGGATAGGGCGAACCCCTTCCATAGCAGAATGTGGCAAAACTAGCCCATGGAGAAAGAGAGTGTGGTCAGCAGGAACAACGGGACTTGGAAAATTCAGTATTTCAAGATGTCTGGCTTCAAAAAAGAGAACTGTTTGGAAATGTTCAGCAGTGAAAGACATGAGGAAAAGCAAATTTCCAGCTGTTCTCAGACTGTTAGGTGCATTCATGTCCTTCATAAAATAGAAATATAGATTAAAAGGTCTATATGTGAAGATTTTAACTCATATAATGCACATAATATTCTAAAAAGTTTTTAAAATTACACTTTTTAGAGAGTAGTTGTCAGTTCACAGTAAAACTGAGCAGGAGGCACAGAGATTTTCCGTATTTCCTCTTCCCCCACGCATGCAAAGCCCCCACTAAAAACATTCCCCACGGAGTGGTCCGTTTATTACAGTAGATAAACCTGCACTGGCACACCATCATCACTCAGAATCTGTAGCTTACATTAGGGTTCACTCTTGGTGTATTTCGTATGGGCTTGGACAATGTATAGTAACACGTATCCACCATTGTACCTGCAGTGTCACACAGCGTAGTTTCACTGCCCTAAAAATCCTCTGTGCTCCGCTGATTCAGCCCACCCTCTCCACTAACCCTTGGCAACCACTGATCTTTTTACTGCTTCCATAGCTTTGCCCTTTTCAGTATCTTTTAATACGCCGAGCAAAGTAGTAAGAGAAGCAAGGCCAACCCCCAAAGCAAAGTGAAATTATTGTAACAGTTGGTATTATATTAAACAATAATATTTCTTTAAGCTCTGCTCACAATACATTTTTGTAGTGGAAGTTAACAGTTTCACAATACCACCTGAGAAATAGATTGTGACTAAATATAAATATATATATATATGTATAGTTAATAAGGATTTGTTTCCTTTTCTAATTATTTTGAAAAAACTTGTTTAGAAAAATTATGCCTGAAACACAGAAAAGTTCAGCTTTCTAAAGCATCCAAACATCTAGTTTCAAATTTTTGCTACTTTAAGACATTTGTACCTGTGGTTAATTTAGACTCATTATGTAAATGAGTTACTTAATCTTATTGTTTTCCCAATTTTTTCTCAATATTTATTTTCAGATGTCAGCGCAGATGTTGATTGCTTCCATAGCTACTTTCTAAAAATTAACTGTAAAACTTGAGTACCATGGAAGTTTTAGCTGCTAAAAAAAAATGTGAAGGAAGTACGAATTTACAAAAGGAATTCTGACTTCAGTGGAGTCAAAACATTAAAGAGGGCTTAGCATGGTAGTTTTCATACTAAGCTTTCTTTAAACAGATAAATATCACTTGCAAATAATTATTTTGAATTTCTCTTCTTTGTTGCAGTTTTTGCCATAAAAAAATACAACAGCTGGTTGGGCATGGTGGCTCATGCTTGTAATCCCAGCACTTACGGAGGCCGAGGCCGGCAGATCACCCGAGGTCAGGAGTTCGAGACCAGCCTGGCCAACATAGTAAAACCCCATCTCTACTAAAAATACAAAAATTAACTGTGTTTGGTGGCACTCACCTATAGTCACAGCAACTCAGGAGGCTGAGGCAGCAGAACTGCTTGAACCCGGCAGGCGGAGGTTGCAAGTGAGCCGAGATTGCGCCACTGCACTCTAGCCTGGCCAGCAGAGCGGGACTCCCTCTCAAAAAAATAAAAATAAAAATAAATAAATAAATAAAATAGTAATAGCCTAAGTTCTAACATTTGTATTTTCATTCTTGGGGAGAAATTTATTACATCATAGAATGAGATCAAGTTTGATTATTAGCTATATCTTAAAAATTAGAAATGGCATGTAAATTGGTTTTGTTTGTAGATAATATGTATTTAAAACCTAAGCTCTAACTGAGCACTTCTTTTTGCAGGATTTATGGGATACCTTCTGCTGTTCTTAGTTCTTCGTAGTAACATTATTATAATGTATTAACGTAATTTCCACTATGCATCTTATGGAGAAATGAAGGCAAGCTAAGTGATTTGCTAATTGTAACGAGAGTGTTAGAATTAGGCACATGAGTTTTTATTTTTGTACTACCACTCCAGGACATTATTCATATGATATTGCCTCTAGTTCATACTTCTCAAAATGTGCACATAAATATACCTACAGCTTGTTAACGCAAATCATTTGTTACAGGTTAACTGAAGCTCCAAAAAGCTAAATATAATGTTTCTATGTTAGAGGGTGCATTTTCCTAAAAATTGCTAAAACATTCCTTAATTGTTATACTTTTCCATCTCCTATTAATGTGTTTAATGGAACATTATCAAATTAGAATGTTATCATAGGGTTTGGCTAAAAAAATAAGTAAAATAATAAACAGCAAAGTATTTAGTCATAAGGACATTTTCCAGCTTTTCAGCTGATAAAATAAGTAAGCCTGGAAAGTAGATTAAGAAAATAATCAAAAGTATAAAAATAACAGTACACATATGAGAAGAATTAAACATTCCTGGGCCAGCACAGACTTTGATTTTAACAACTAGCCAGCATGAAAGAAAAATTGTTAAGCTGATGAAAGAAATGCATTGCTGTTTCATCACTGCGAAGTTAAGTCCTGTAGTCTATTGCAACACAATTCTTACACCTTGAAAAGCAAGCTGACAGAGTAAGGTGGCAATTCAGTTGTGTCTGACCTCGATGCCCCAGTGTTTAGGCCAGGATAGCTTAATTAATCCGTAATTATCCCATGTTCAGAGATTCTGGTAAACCACTACTTCCTAAGTGACTTTTAAAAACTATTAACGACCATTAAAATGATTAGAGACTACAAAACACTTCTACACTTGGAAGGAATTGGAGAGCCTTGCCTTATTTCCCCAGTAGCCCCCTGGCATTGGGCAAAACCTACTTCTCTGCAGCAGAGTTGAGAAAATGGAGCACAAAGGAACTCACCCGTGTGCTCAGGGTCTGTGGTCAGGGAAGGGTCCTGGTGGGAGCAGAGGCTCTGCAGGATCAGGCCCTGATTTTGGGGTGGAAGTGCGCACTACAGATGGGCATCTGGTAGACCTGGAGGGCACTACCCAGCTATTGGGGAGGGATTTCCCCTGGGCAGTGGGCAGTAGGGCCCAGGATGGCCTCCCATGGAGCCCCTATCCCCAGACCTCCTCCTGCCCCACAGGGGATCTGGATCTTCCTACCGCCCTGATGGCAGTGAGGGTGCTCCAGCGGCTGGCATGGAGAGATGACGAAATGGATGTGGAGTGTCTCAGAGCCCTGGGGAACAGGGAGGGGTGTGTGCTTCTCTTTGTTTCGCCAGCAATGTTGGACAAGAAACCTCTCGTCTGTCTCAACTTTTACGCCAGCTCTCTCCTCTGAAGTGGTTACTCTAAATAGTTGAAGCATCTCTGATGCTCACACTTGGGAGTGTAGCTGAGCCAAGCCATTCTGGCTTTGGAAAACACATCAGATCATCCAACCATGGGCGATTTGGGGGAGATATGTGCCTTTCTGCAAGCCATCTAGCTGAGCAGAGGGTGTAGCAGGTGTGTTTGTGTTCCCCCAAATTCACATGTTGCCATCCTCATCCCCAAGTTGACAGTATCAGGAGGCGAGGCCTCTGAAAGGGGATCAGGTCATGGGAGTGGAGTCATCATGAATGGGATTAGTGCCTTTATAAAAGTGACACAACAGAGACCTCTCACTCCTTCCACCCTGTGAGCTCAGAGTAAGAAGACAGCTGTTCCTGAGGAAGAGGCCCTCAGCAGACACTAAGTCTGCTGGTGCGGTGAGCTCAGACATCCCAGCCTCCAGAATGGTGAGAAATACGTTCCTGTTGTTTACTAGCCACCCAGTCTATAGTATTTTGTTATAGCAGCCCAAACAAACTAACTCAGCGGCTTATGTCTGGTTTGCAGAGAGAATCACCAGGCCAACCCAGCACCCCAGACAGATGGGCCACGGTGACTGCCAGCTGGCCCCTGGTGCTCGCCGGCCATGCCCAGGAGAAAAAGCACCTTTGCTTCCCCTTTGGTGTCTTGCTCGTGATGGTGTGCAATGCTTGCTGGTTGAATAAGTGAGTGACCCAGTGCATAAACATTTCCCTCTGCAGAGTTATAAAGGCCACATGCAGACCTGCTGATTTCAGCATATTAACAACATCCAGAAACTGCTCTCATGTCTCTTTCCAGGATGTTCAGTCAGTTTAGCTAATGATACCTCAACTGGCTCAAGCGATCTTCACTGAGAGCCTGTCAGGTAGGTCATTTTCCTAGGTCTTGTGGGGGAATAAGTGGATGAAAAGAAGGCTCCTGCCCTTAAGAAACTTATATTCCAATCAGGAAACGTGGACATACATAAAAACCATAAGAAGTAAAACTGAAAAATGTAGTATAACAAGAGAGTACTTACACATATATAAATAAATGAGCTATTAAATGAAAAAAAATGAATGAATAGTGGGGCCTTAACCAACTCTGCAGCTTTCGCCATCGTGGATCTTCACGGCAACTTACTCTAGCAGCTGACACTCGTGGTGTCTGTAGCATATCCCATAAAGAAAACTTTCGCAAAGACAAAGAAGGCTAAAGTGGGCTTCATTAGCTTGGTGCAAAAGTAATTTTGGTTTTGGCATTACTTTTAATGCATTAAATACTTTTAATTGCTATTCCTTTTCATAGCTCAAGTGGGAGGCATTAAAAAAAAAGGGCATTTTTCTCTTCTGAAATCCTTCCTGGTCTGAGTCTGTTTTCCAAAGCTGGAATGGAAGACTTGCCTCTTCTGCAGTCCTGATGTTAATATGAGAGACACTTACATTCGGCTTGGCTGTCTTGAGGACTACTCAAATTCAACACGTCTAAAAAACAGCTTTTCATTTCAGTGGATTAGATAAATGAATAGTGAATTGTTCATCCTACAATCCAGAAGTCTCAGCCACCCTCATGCTATTCTCCCCCACTTCCCCATATCCAATTTATCATCAAATTCTCGTGATTTTAGCTTCTCAACAAGTCCCTCAGCAGTTTCCTTCTCCCTTCCCCATTGCCACTGTGATGGTCCATGCCGTCATTCTCTGTTGCCTACACAGCTGCTGTGGACTCCTACCTGGTGTCCTTGCACATATTTTGCCTTCTTTGTATCCTTACTCTGTGACCAGAGAGCTGTTCAGCATTCCCATCTGATCACGCCACTCTCATGCCAGGAGCCCTCTGTGGTTCCCATTTCTCCTAAGAATGGCCAGCTAGGCTCCCAATCACCTGCCTCTGTCTTCTTCTCTGGCCTCGCCTCCCTCCCTTTGTTTTTGCTCCTCAGGCACACTGACCGAATGGGCCATGTCTAGGAACCCACTGTCCCAAAAGCTTTGTAGCCTGGCGTTCCTCCTTCTCCGGATGCTGCAAACTCCAGCTCTCACCCCAGCCCCCTCGCCTGGCTAACTCCGTTTCATCCTTCAGGTTAGATTGTTCAACATGTTTGCCATGTTTTTTGATCAATAGGGAAACCTTCTTAATCCTTCAAGACCAGGTCAATACCTCCTCTTGTGTGTATTTTAAAATTTATTTGGCCGGGCGCAGTGGGTCACACCTGTAATCTCAGCATTTTGGGAGGCTGAGGTAAGCAGATCACCTGAGGTCAGGAGTTTGAAACCAGCCTGGCCAACATGGTGAAACCCTGTCTCTACTAAAAATACAAAAAAATTAACCAGGTGTGGTGGCGGGCACCTGTAATCCCAGCTACTTGGGAAGCTGAGACAGGAGAATGATTTGAACGCAGGAGGCAGAAGTTCCAGTGAGCCGAAATTGCACTCCAACCTGGGCAACAAGAGCGAAACTCCATCTCTCTCTCTCTCTCTCTCTCTACATATATATATATATATATATATATATATATATGGCAATTATCATGGCTTATAAATATATATGTGTAATTGCTAATCAATGTCAGTTAACCCCATCAAACTGCGGAATTTATGAGGCTAGGACCTACCAGATACTTTGCTCATTGTTTTAAAAAGAAGGCTTCTGCTCTTAAGAAATTTATATTCCAATCAGGAAAAGTGGACATACATAAAAACCACAAGAAGTAAAATAGAAAAATATTTAGTGAGCAAAATATCTGGCTTATTTTGCTTGGCATACTGCTTGGCAAATGATGGCTATTCAATAAATATTTGCTAAAAGAGACCCTAATATATTAGGGGTGAGGAGCATCGTTGTACAAGCTACTAACTAAATTCTAGTGATCATTTAATACAGGTCACATAAAAAAGCACAGAGAGGGCTGGGCGTGGTGACTTATGCCTGTAATCCTGGACCTTTGGGAGGCTGAAGCAGGCAGATCACTTTACTTCGTTTTCTTTTTCCCTCCCTCTCTCCTCCTTTCCTCCCTTCCTTCCTTCCTCCATCCCTCCCTCTCTCCCTTCCTTCCTCCCTCCATCCCTCCCTCTCTCCCTTCCTTCCTCCCTTTCTTTCCTCCCTGCTCTTTTCCTTCTGCACTCATGTTAAGAGACACATAGGATGAGTTGAGTTTGGACTGGAGTGAGGGGTAGAGACAGGGGTAGGGTGAAACATTGTCTTAGTTCATTTATGCTGCTTTAACCAAATACCTGAAAGAGGGTAATTTATGAACAATAGACATTGTTTTTTACAGTTCTGGGGTCTGGGAAGTCCCAGATCAAGGCACCCACATTGGTGTCTGGTGAGGTTCTTTGTGCTGGGTCCTCACATGGCAGAAGGGCCAAGTCTAGCCGGCTCTCTCCTACCCTTTCACCAGGCTGCTAAGCCCATTCATTAGGGCTTTGCCCTCATAACTTCATCACCTCCTAAAGGCCTCACCTGTTCACACTCTCTCACTGAGGTTCAAGTCCCAACATGAAACTTGGAGGGGGCAGAAATATTCAAACCATAGCAAACCCTTTTCCTATTTCTTAATTACTCAAGTAATCATTTGTTTAGCAAACACATTAAACACTGTGGCTGGCACTGTGTTGGGAAAAGATAAAGTGAATATAGTACCTGTAATTTAGGGAGAGACATAAGGAAAAGTGTTTGCGGTATGAATAGTTGAAAAAAAAAAAGAAAAGAAACTTGTGTAGGATGCTATGGGAGCATCTTGGGAAAGTGGTGAATTTTTGGGGAGAAGACCAGGGAGAGTGTCCTGAAGAAGGTAAAGCCTGAGCTGAGCCTTCAGTGAGGTCTCAGGTGCCTTGGAGGGAGGAGGCAGGAAGAAGGGGCAGGAACCCAGGTGAGGGAACCACACGCATAAAAGCAGGGGGTGGTGAGTGCGGCTTGTTAGCAGAGCTCTGGTGTCCCTTATGACCAGAGCAGAGCTCAGAAGACAGACCCCGAGTCCTTTACCAGGGATATTGGGCTGGTGATTCTCAGACACACTCGGATGCAAAGCACAGAAGAGGCACAGGAAAATGCCTGCTGTGTTTTGTAAAACTGCATTGAGTATTCTGCATATTAAACTCATAACAAATACATAATTCAGTATAAAGCAGATACCATTTTTATTAAAAAAAAATCTGAGAAAGACAAATGGTAGTAGGTCCTGAAGGTTTAGGAACTATTTATCAGGCAAAAGCCTGAAACATATTTTATTTTGTTTTCCCAGATGAGGAAAAAATGATTTAAGTTTAGCAGTGAAACTGCATCCTGGCAGGTTAGTGTCTATAGTGAGAGGCCTGCTCCAGGCAGAGGCTGGGCTGACTTCAGGAGGCGGAGTTCCTCCATCAGGCTGTGGCTTAGTAGGATTCCTTAGGTTTGGGTTTGGGTTTGGGTTTGGATTTGGGTTCGGGTTCGGGTTCGGGTTCGGGTTCGGGTTCGGGTTTAGGTTTGGGTTTGGGTTTGGGTTTGGGTTCGGGTTCGGGTTCAGGTTCGGGTTTGGGTTTGGGTTTGGGTTTGGTTTTGGGTTTGGGTGTGCTTTGCTAACTTTAAAGCTCACCGACATCTGTGGGAACTCCTGCCCCTCGCAGTCTAGCAGCACTGCCACTGCTGGGTAACGGGATTATTAATATTTCACCTAAGAAGGAGGAAGCATCCTGGAACAAGACAGAGGAAAGTTCCCCTTTCTAGCAAGAAAATGACTTTATTTTTGTTTTATTTTTGTTTTTTGAGACAGAGTCTCACTCTGTCACCAAGGCTGGAGTGCAGTGTCATGATCTTGGCTCACTGCAATCTCTGCTTCCTGGGTTCAAGTAATTCTCTGCCTCAACCTCCTGAGTGGCTGGGACTACAGGTGTGCACCACCACATCTGGCTATTTTTTGTATTTTTTGTAGTGTTGGGGTTTCACCATGTTATCCAGGTTGCTCTCAAATTCCTGGCCTTAAGTGATCCACCTGCCTCAGCTTCCCAAAGTGCTGGGATTACAGGTGTGAGCCACCACACCTGGCCTAGGAAATGACTTTTAAAAGTGCTGGAGAAATCTTATCTACTCTCAGACTGTAAGAGAGGCATACGATACTTACAAGGGGTAGACGATGAAAGTGTTTGTTTATTGATTGATTGATTGTTTCCGACTATAAAAGAAGCATGTGCTCGTTATAAAAAGATTAAAATATATATACAAAGCTTTAAACATAGTCTGTAATATAAAAAAGTGAAATTTTCTCATATCACCCAGAAAAAACCACTGTTAAATAATTTTCCTCAGATTTAAGATAATTAATTTATTAACATTTAAATATTATAAATATTTTTAAACCAAAATGGAATCTTTCAACTGCCTTCTTTCCCCCCTTCTTTACCAAGTTCCTTGCATAACTTTCCATGTCTGTATATAAGTCTAGTTTTCTGTTAAGAACATTATTATCTTGTTTGGGTACTTTCAGTTTTATTTGATTTTTGTTTTTAATGCAGATCAGTAACTGGGGAAAAAAACCGTATTTATATATCACAAAATCTAATTTTATCCTTCAGGTTTTTTTTGTTTGTTTCACATTAAGTTAATGGTAAGAATAGTTTTCAAAAGGAGAAATCATTTAATGTTTTATGTGGCAAAATGACCCAAAATTGAAGGATGGCTGGTAATAAACCCATTGGTGTTTATTTTCCAGGGAAAAGGTACTTTCTGTTGAGAAATTATTTTTATATTTCATGGATTTGTTCTTTTTCCTTCTCTTATTTGCTAAAATTAAAGTTAAAAAAAAAAAGCATTTGCTGGTACTGGGTAATTTAAAGAGGCACCTGCTCTGTGTTATGCATTTGTGATTATAGAAGTTCCTACGAGGCTGACCCAAAATGGGCACTCCAGGTAAGTGCCTGTGTTGGCACTCACCCAGCAGGGGCGAAATTGTTAGGGATGGGATTTTAATAAAGAAGTAGTGGGAAGGCCATGGAGCACCGCTGATATCTGGAAGCAAAATAAATAACATATTACAACCCTGCAAAATGTCTTTTCTGAGAAAAATTAAAGTTTTCTCTGTGGCTTAAAGCCTGCATGCACCACCCATGGGACCTCAATATGTAATTCTAATAGGCAAGAGTTTCATCAGAACAAAAACTAAACTAAAAGACAATGGTGATTATCAAACTGTCTTCATTTGTTTGGGCTGCTGTATTAGTCAGTTCTCACGCTGCTGTGAAGAAATACTTGAGACTGGGTAATTTATAAAGCAAAGAGGTTTAATTGATTCAAAGTTCTGCATGGCTGGGGAGGCCTCAGCACACTTACCATCATGGTGGAAGGCACCTCTTCACAGGACGGCAGGAAAGAGAATGAATGCAAGCAGGGGGAATGCTAGATGCTTACAAAGCCATCAGATCTCATGAGAACTCGCTCACAGGAACAGCATGGGGGAAATCACCCACATGATCCAGTCACTTCCTCCCGAGTCCCTCTCATGACACATGGGGATTATGGGACCCAGAATTTAAGATGAGATTTGGGTGGGGACACAGCCGAACCATATCAGCTGCCAGAACAAAAATACCATAAATGGGGTGCCTTATAAACAATAGAACTTTATTTCTCACAGCTTTGGAGGCTGGGGAGTCCTAGATCAAGGCACCCACAAATTCAGGGGCTGTTGAGGGTCATTTTCTGGTTTACAGACAGTGCATCCTTTTTATGTTCTCATGTGGTGGAATGGGCAAGGGAGCTCTCTGAAGTCTCTATTATAAGGACGCTAACCCCATTCATGAGGGATTCACCTTCATGCCCTCATCACCTCCCAGAGGTCTCAGCTCCTAACTCCACCACACTGGGGATTAGTTTTCAGCCTACACATTTCAGGGGGACACAAACATTGTCTAAACACAAACAAAAGGCCAAATGCAGCAAGGCGTATGCTGTGCTAAACTGAAGTGAGACATGGTGGCTTGAGAGGGGCCAGCGTGTGGATAGAGGTTTGACCTTGTCTTTACTGAGTGCTCCTCAGAGACCGCAGACTTCTTTACTCCCCGACAGCTTCACATACACTGTTCCCTCTTCCTGGTTTCCCTTTCCTTCTACCCATCCTTCAGAGTCTAGCTTAGATTTCATCTCCCCTGTCGACCTTTTCTAATAGCCCCTGGAAGAATCCTTCCCTCTTGTGTCTGTGTTCTTGCAGCGTTTTGTTGTGCCACTTGCCTTTCCACATCATGACTTCTCCTCCACAGTGGGTGAGTGTCTCAAGGATGTGTCTTCCTCATGAGCTCACCCCAGCTGTCCAAATAAGCTCCTGGGACGGAGTGGTTGTGCTGTGATCAGAGATTGGATGACTGGTGGGGACCAATAGGAAGGAAGAGTCAGCTTCTGCACCCAAAAGAATAATAATAATACCTATCTTGGCTGGGCGCAGTGGCTCACGCCTGTAATCCCAGCACACAAGCAGGCTGAGGCAGGCGGATCTCTTGAGGTCAGGAGTTCGAGACCAGCCTGGCCAACGTGGCGAAACCCTGTCTCTACTAAAAATACAAAAATTAGCCATGGAGGCACACACCTGTAATCCCAGCTACTCAGGAGGCTGACAGGAGAGTTGCTTGAACCCAGGAGGTGGAGGTTGCAGTGAGCCGAGATGGCACCACTGCACTCCAGCCTGGGCAACAGAGCGAGAGTGTGTCTTGAAAACAAAACCAAACCAAAAATCCCATCTCCTTCTATCTCTTAGTCATGATTTCACAAAGTACTTTAAGTACCTTGGAATGAACAAAAACAAGAGCTATTATTACAGAACACATTTGAACATGTTTCTTCTTTGAACCACAGCATCAAGTGGAGCCCGTGTCTCCTTGCTCCCTTACCCGATGCTGTCATAGCTTCTCAACCATTTGGTAAAAATAGATTTCCTTTTACAGCTCATCACCCATGACCACTTTAGGGAACTCTACATATTTTGATGTTTATTTGCTATGGTGTCAAATTTTGATTTTTGTGTTTAATTTTGAATGAAAATTCTGTGTATTGTGTGTCCTCCTTTCAGAGCATTGGCCTTAATGCAAGACTAGTTTTGTCTAGAGTTGCATTTTTGGTCGGCTTCACAATGCCACTTAGAACATCAAAAGTCAATAGGGTGGTGTCTTGAACCAGGGTGAGATCATGTACTGCAGGCTCAGAACTGCAAGCCTGTGATTCAGTTTGTGCATGGGCAATTTTCTGTACTGTTTAATAATAGTAACACAATTAGTCCCAGGAGCTCTAGTCTTCAGGGCATGGAATCACTGTCATAAGGTCTTGTTTGACATTTTTCTTTGAAATATTATGTTTCCCTCTTTCGAGCATCATTAAAGTTATACCTTGTTCCAAAGTCCAAAGAAGACTCTAGTTGACAATAGGTTCGCAGAAGCAGATGGGATATCAGAGGTTGTGTGGACAGTGGTTAAATGAGCAGGTTTTAGAGAGAGACATAGTGGAGTCAGGTCTGAATCCCAGTTCCAAACACGACCTTAAAATTTGTTGGCTGTTGTTCCTTGGGCAAATTGATTACACTTTCCTCACCTGTAAAATGAAGACAATACTTCCTATCTCATGTGGTTGTCATAGGAATTAAATACTGTACTTCTGTAGCTCAACCCACCAAGCAAACCAGAAAAAAAAATAAATAAACATAGTACCTAGATTCTAGTAAATGCACGATAAATGCTACCTGAAATTATTGATGTAATTAAAAGATGTTATCCCTGCCCTCTCTGCTCTTGTGGTATGGTATCATGTTGCCAGCCATATGCAAGAACTTCAGACTACTCCTGTGCCTTGCCTTCTGTGTATACAGCCTGGGTAATACTCTTCCCTTGACTGTGGGCTGGACCAAGTGACCTACTTCCAACAAAGAGAAGATGGCAAAGTGATGGTAATTCACTTCTGAGAATGAGTTACAAAAATTTGTGGCTTCTGTGTTGGGTGTCTTTCATCCTGAGTGCATGCATCTTGCTCTCTCTTGAATTACTCTTCCCAGGGGAGGTCAACTGCATGAATGAGCAGGAACGCACATCCTTCTGTCTCTCTCTAGTATCCCTTCAGCTGGGCCAGAGGCAACCAGCTGACCCACACAAACTGTGAAATAAAAACTGTGCTGCGTAGGGTGCTACGTTTTTGGGTTCTGTGTTATGCAACAATAGATAACTGATAAAAAGCCGTAGCTGAAGCTGTCCCAGGTCTCATGGTTGCTGGCCAGGCCAGCACTCCATGGAGATAGATGAAAATAATCCTATAAAATGTCCCCTGTTTTTTTATTTTTATTTTTATTTTTTTTGAGGGAGATGAGCAAACTCGTAAGTGTAGCCCTTCATACTGTCACCCGTGCCTTTCTCTGCTATAGGTAAACAAAATGCCATCCACACTGAATTTCTTGCATCTCCTTGCAATGCTGTGCCATCTTTTACACCAGCACATGTACCATTCCCTCTATATGGAGCTCTCATACACCTTTTCTGTAGGGAGACTCAGGCTTCCCCTCAGATCTGCGTCACGTTCCCGTGGCAGGCTGTGCATCTCTTAATGACAGGTCTGATAACTGTTGCTTATTTAGCATGTCTAGTATTTGGTTCTCTCCACTAACTGTGAGTTTATTCAAGGACTGTATTTCTTCAAGCCATTGCAAGCACTTGGCCAACAGGTCGTGCATAAATGTTTTTTCAGTGAATAATGGAATGACTGCGGCTCTCACACAGCAGATTTTTTTCTGCATCCAAGCTCTTATGAAGTGCAAATAGGCTTTTCTTTATATTGTCTTAATATGTGACATGAGGGTTGTCCTTGCAATATAAACAGATCTGAAACAGAAAGAGCAGCTCAGTTGCTTTACTTAGAAACAGGTTGGAGCAGAACAGTTTGGTCGGTAGATATCTATCAGAGAGTGATTGCACTGGGAACCATGTCTTAATCACACAACTTGGGGTTCAGGGGTTGCTGGGAAATGCAATGGTTAGAACAATCTACATTTAATTTGTGAATGAGGATGGAGAAATTGTGGTTTCTGTGCAGTCATTTTGTTCCCTCCTATTTCCCAAGAGGCTTGATACTTCCCTTTGTAGAGTTTGCAAATTTAAAGAATGATTATAACATTTGTTTTCAGATTGGTTATGGGTTTTGACCTAGAAACAAATTGGTCAGAGCCAGTGGCAGGGTTAGGACCAATACATATCACTATGACAACTGCCATGTTCATCTCAGGTCTACCAAGGAATCCTTAACAGAGCCCAAATACAAAACTCAATACTAGGTACCATGTTTTGTTGTAAGCATAACATATAAAACTGACTTTTTATAGTGTAATTGTAAAATTCTGATAGACTAAGATCAATAACAGTTTTCTTTCTCACTTTCTCATTAAAATGTGTGACAAAGAAGAAATACCTGAGATACTTGGATGAAAGTCACTGCAAATACTTCAGGAACTCAAAACACCAACAGAATGAATTAGAAGCCTTCTTTTCTGCTGTGGGACCCAGAGCCAAAAATACTGGTCAATTTTCTAAGAGGGGAAAAGTAAAACTGAGAGCAAAACTCTATTACAGAAAGGAACTTGGAAATTTGGCAAATATTTGTATAATTTCTACCCCCAATGAGATCTGGTTATGGATTTTATATTGATTAAACCAATGGAAACATTTGAAAATACCGACTTCATTTGGTGGGGGTGGGGGTGGGGGAAGCCTGTGAAAAAAGCAGTGGACTAACTTGGAACTTCTAGCTGAAGTGGGGAGGCTGAGGGGAAGAATAGACATGAGAAACCATGTCTTATTCATCTCCGTGTGCCACACATAGTAGGTGTTCAATAAAATCACTGAGTGCATGAACACAGACCCTTAATTCTTAGTCCCAATGAAGGTTTCATAATCACTTCCAACTAACTTATAATTTAGATCACACGTTTAACAAATCTGCTTTAGAATATCATTTGCAATTATGTCTTATGAAAATATGACATCAGATTTCACGGTTTTATCCTGGTCTGGTGCATGTTCCTTGGTTGCCGTAGTAACGAGTTGCCATGGATTACGCTGCAGGAGTTGCAAGGGTCAGCAAAGACCAGAGCTCTGTCATTCTTCATTCAAAGGCAATTGTCCCTGAAAAATGTGACTTGCTTCAATATTTAAGAACAGGGCACTGATATTAAACAAGACTGATATTTCGGTTAAAAACCAATAATTAACCTTGTCTTCAACTCTATGTCACACTTTAATAGCAATTTCATAAAGTGGACATTCCTCTGTCTTTCATTCTTGAAGTCCTAGATAGGTTTTAAATAATATGTCTCCTGGAAAAGCACACGGGTAATCGTTGCAATTTATTTTATGTCATTATCTAAGTAAGCCCTTGAGACCTTCCAATTCCAGCGCTTCTCTCCAGGGTAATTGCATGCATCTTGGGGAGATGTGAGATGATGTTAATATTCAGAACACCATCCCTTTGAAACGATTCACAGCCTACAATGGAACACTGTCTTGGTGGCTTTCTGCAAAATTTATTTTTAGACAAGTATAGGGTATTTCCTTTCTAAAGAATAATTTTTTCTCAAAATCATAGTCTTTGATGTCGTGGGTTTACAATATGTATCCTGAAGACCAGTTTTAATTTTAATGTGGAGACTATGCAACTGGATTTTGTTATAATAAAACCCTTCAGGTTATAAATTAAGACCATCTCTGAGGCACATAAAGGCTATTCTTTTCTTAACACTTCTCACTCTTTCTTCCTCACTAAATCATTTTAAATTACTGTATTGCCTTATACACTGTAGTACAGAACTTGCTTTAGTTGCTTAAACTTTTTAATACCAGTGGAGTGAAATTTTGGCACACATGCAAGAAACATGTAAAATATTACTGTCTTTCAACACAAAGATTAGATGGTTCTCAAGATTTCACGTTGTTAGAAAACATTATCTCTCAAAGTGGTCAAATAATGCTAAATAGCTATTTCTTATAACAAGACAAAGTTGGAATATACATATATATTTCATTCATATATATAAATTCAAGTAGAATTATTTTTACATATTTGAAACTTTAGTTGTACATTAAAAAGTGAATTAATTATAAAAAATGTAAAAATATATTTAAAATATAAGAATCTAGCTCTTTACTAACTACAAAAAGTTTAACACGAGTTTTAACAGGCTGTGTTTGGCCAGGCACAGTGGCTCATGCCTGTAATCCCAGCACTTTGGGAGGCTGAGGCAGGTGGATCCCGAGGTCAGGAGTTCGAGATCACCCTGGCCAAAATGGTGAAACCCCATCTCTACTAAAAAA
This sequence comes from Pan troglodytes, assembly GCF_028858775.2. Classification (NCBI taxonomy): domain Eukaryota; kingdom Metazoa; phylum Chordata; class Mammalia; order Primates; family Hominidae; genus Pan; species Pan troglodytes. The sequence goes on along the minus strand of NC_072412.2, from coordinate 112,047,239 downwards.
TACAAAAATTAGCCAGGTGTGGTTGTGGGTGCCTGTAATTCCAGCTACTCAGGAGGCTGAGGCAGGAGAATCGCTTGAACCTGGGAGGCGGAGGTTGCAGTGAGCAGAGATAGGGCCATTGCACTGTAGCCTGGGTAACAGAGCAAGACTCCATCTCAAAAAAAACCAAAAAAAAACCAAAGCTGTGTTCAAATTCTCCATATATTTATTTTTTTAAAGGATAAAAGTGATTTTTCTTACCTACCTTGTTTGGTTCTAACAATCAATAAACTTTTATGCGATGCCACATTCATTAAGAGTCAGACAACATTACTGATGTTAGGAATGGAAATGATTCCAGTTTGCTCAGTTATTAAATACATTGATTATATGACAGAATATCATTTTCTTTGAGAGAAATAAATTTTTTATACTTTTTATGGAATACAGAAACTCTAGGCAAGATATTTGATTTACTGGAGTGTCTAATTATAGTTATAACTGAAAATGTTGTGAGTGAGTTATGCTGTTATTTATCCAACTTTTGAGTTTGAATCCATTTTGCAGCAAGACTGCAGAACACAGATAAACTTTGGAAAAGAAATCTCAAATTCATTATAAATGATGATCTCTTCCTTATTCACCACTTCCCCAGTTCTCCCTGTCCCTACTCAACAAGTTTCAATGCAGACAAGCAGATTGACTATATTCTAATTAATAACCCAAAGACCTGACTCGTTCTTTTAAATGGCCAAAGTTGCTTTTGCTCCACATTCATCTGGTTTCAGAGAATGAAAATAATCCACAATTTAAATGAGTATATGCTAATATTACTCCTGAAGTTCTGAAACGCCTAGCTTTTCTAGATCTAGCTTTCACAGATGAAGGATAGAAGGGTTGCAGTGTTTCTTCTTGATAATTATATATTTACATTAAACATAGACTCAAACTGTGTGTTCATTCTTTAAAAATTAGCTCCAACAAATGTGGTCTTTGCAGCGCTCACCCTCCTTCTCCTCGGTGCTCCTGCTGGTGTCTCTTCTCGTGTACCCTACACTCCCTTTGATGTCAACGGGAGATCTTGAGGGGCAGAAGGAGGTTATTGAGAGGCATAAAAAGGAACCAGAAAATCAAATTGAAGGTTTACATCAATTAGTTGAGAACCAAATCATAGAGTGCATCAACTATTTATTCATTACACTGACATATTTACCAAATGTATGTTTGCCCTTATTTTAATTATGGGCATTATTATTTTATGATTGTTCCTGTTTTTCCTTTTAGGCACGGACTGGCTTTCCATATGGTGAAATCATGTTTTTAACATGTTAGTGAAGAAGGAGAAAGATCAAGCACTATTTTTTAAATAAAAGATTAGCAATTCCTTAAAATCTTTCTTTTCTTATAGGAGATAATTTGATTGTAATCTAGGTAAAATTCATAGGATTGAGCAAGCACAAATTAAGATGCTTCTAATTCAATATTATTCTTTTAAAATTGGATGCTTTTTATCTTCTCACTCTTCTTCCCTAACTATCCTTTTTCTTTTTCTGCGAGGCCGCTGGAGTGGCACTTCCTGAATGACATTTCAAGAGGACTTTCCAAATAAACGGCATAACAAAGAGATCAAGCCTGCCGGGAAGCCAGAGCAAATTTTTTTTTTTTCATGAAATGAATAGTTTTAATCATGTCTTTTCTGCCTACTCCGTATAACCTTCCAGCCTCCACCCCCACACAAATCCTAAGTCAGCAAACAAAACATTGAGATCCACTTCTTCACACCTTTTTACCAAGAAGGTTTACAATCAGTTAGGTCTCCAAGCAGGGGCATTGTTCCCCTGCACTCAAAGAGCCTGGGTCCCCATCCTCTGCCAGCTCATTGCTGTGAGAGATAAGCAGACCTCCTAAGGCTCAATTATGATCTTGTTTTCAGTCATGCCTCCAGGATCTATAGCAATGCCAACAACAGCTTGAAAAATGGACCCGTTTTCAAAGAAGAGCTAGCTGTTGCTGTGACTGATGACTAGGGAACCTCTGGTTATTCAGGTTTTCAGAAAGGGTCAACTCTTCACTTCCAGCTAGTCTTTTCAGTACCTTGAAAACGTTAAGAAGCAGTTATGTTAGCATCAATTACACTTCTTTGAACTGCTAGGATAATTGCAAGCAAAAGTCAATGATCTCATAGGTATACCACTTTCATATTGTGAATGAGCCAGTTTGAAAAATCTTAAATCAAGGCATTTCAAACATTAAAGTTATTTTAATTCAGAGAAGACTTTTTTTTTTAATTGAGAGTGGAAATCTCCGGTGGGTTGCTTGAAATATTGGTTTTTAAAATTAAAAAATACCTGATAAGTGAATTTGTACCATCCCTTACAAAACAAACTTTTGATAGTCCACAAACTTTCAGTGGAAATGAATATTTTATGAAAACAAACAAACAAATGTTTCAGTTAAAATGTTTTGAGCAAAACTCCATATTCTCTTTTATTCAACTGTCCCTTCCACAATTATAGTAGTTCCCTCTTCTTAAGTCGATATTTATTAGGACGCACACAATGTTATTAGTAAGACACAGAAGCACTGTCTACCTCAGAATATCCTTGCAATTCTACTTTTAAGACTGTTGATAGTGCAACCACTTTAGACTCTTCAACTGAGCAAAACTCTGTTTCTTGGTATGAGGCAATCAGCTTTTCTGTGAGCTCAGAAATCTCTTCAATCTAACCTTGCCTTCAAATTTACACTTTATAGAAAAACCAAAGAATATGTGTACTACTTGAAGCTGTTTACCACAGTTTTTACTTGAAGCACAATTTCATGAATTTAATAAATATTGTCTAATGGTAGACTGAAGACCCAAGGCATGACTTAAATAGATACATGTTAAGATTATAAATGGGCCACGATTGCTGAACTCTTGCAATATAGTGTAACAGTGACACCTCACAGGAACAAAATAAAGACTTATAGTGAGAATGAAGCTGGCAAAATTGACCTCTGATGCCCGTATGCCACTCTCACCAACTTTATGACTTTACTGCTTCCCTCTACATCTGCTCCCCTCCCCAGTGATTCTCCTAATACACACACACATGCACACACACACGCACATACATGTGCACACACACATACTTTCTCTCTCTCTTCCAGTTCCAATGTCCTGTGGCCGCATGCTATTTTCTTGGATCTCAGTTGGTTCTTAATTGCATGCGAAGAAAGCTGATTCTTTTTTGTAAGTAGAAAGGGATTTAATTAAAGAAATATTGGGTGGCAGAAATATTGGGAGGGTTGTAAAACCTGATCCAAGGCTAAGCTTTGTGGGATAATGCCCACCTCACCCCTCAGAGTTTGCCTGATAAGGACACCGCCTCCACTGGGCTGCTCCAGTACTGCTGTCCCCACATCTTTCCTCTACACCAGGAGCTCCACTGTAACTCCTGTGAAATCACTGTGGCTTCCACCAATGACACAAAGTTGATTGTGTTAACTCCATCCCCTGCAAACATAGGGATGCAGGGCCTGTTGCCTTGTGTTGCCTGCTTCTTTGCATTAAAGTCTTGTGTGTGTCTATTTGACTGCAGAAACTTAGATGACATTCTTGTATTCTGGTTGCACAGTAGATTGGAGAAAACTCAACTTCCTGAGCTCTACTTTGGGGAGCCAGGATTCTCAATATTAGAAGGTTCCCAATCAAAGAGTTCTCAAGAAGGTAATGGGTCTAAGAAGTTTTCTCTATAGGTGTTGAACAGCCTTGCAATACCACAGGCCGAATGACCCATCCATCCATCCATCCATCCATCCATCTATACATCCCTCCTTTCCTTCTTTCACCCATCCCTCCCTTCCTCCCTTCATCCATCCATATATCCATCCATTCATCCATTCGTCCATCTATACATGCCTCCTTTCCTTCCCTTATTTATCCCTCCATTCCTCCCTCCATTCATTCATATATCCATCTCTCTTCCATCCATCCATCCATCCATGTATACATCCCTCCTTTCCTTCTTTCACCCATCCCTCCCTCCCTCCCTTCCTCCCTCCACCCATCCATATATCCATCTATTTATCCATTCGTCCATCTATACATGCCTCCTTCCCTTATTTATCCCTCTATTCCTCCCTGCATTCATTCATATATCCATCTCTCTATCCATCCATCCATCCATCCATTTGTTCTATATTTTAACAGCTATTGAGCATCTGAAGTGTGAGAGGGAAGCTGCTGGAAGCTCTAGGTACAAAAACAAATAAGGTGCAGAAGCAACTTGGAGGCACTGATCATCTAATGAGGAAGAAAGACAGGAGCAAGGCTGGGTGGTGCGAGCTACGGCTGGGATACCATGCAGACCGGGGTTGTGGTATCAGGCAGGGAGGAATGCCTCACAAAAAGCCCATGTGCTCCCCTGTACTTCTCGCCATCCTCACAGTGAGGTGTGGCCTGGCGACCAGTTCTCACCTGGGGACCTCAAGAGGGCTGGGCTGCAGCACCGGGTGCTTCTTGTTCCCTTTCTTCCTTCAACGTGGACACCTGGGAGACCTGTGTCCAAAGTGATGTGAATGCAAAATGGAGGGCAGCAGGCAGACCTGCCCTGGGCTCTTTCTAAGCAAGATCTCATACTCTGTGTGAAGCCATTGAAGATGGCAGTGTCTTTCGGTTGTTGCAGACAGCATTAATTACCCTAATTAAAATTAGGCTGCACGGTAAATCAGGAAAGGTAGAGTTACCCAGAAAAAGGTGACTAGAAAATTTCCCCTTTCAACAATTCAGTGTAGCAAGTCAGACAGAGGAGTCTGGAGAGGAAATCAGAGGCCAGCTCTCAGAGGTCTCAGATGTGTCTTGCTATGAATTTGTTTTTTTCTTGAGGCTCGGGGGAGTTACTGAAGAATTTTAATACCTTTTCCACCTTTCCACCTGGGGAACAACTTACCAATATCCTTTGCAGCACTGAGCTAATCTGGTACACTAAAGTCTGCTGTGGCTAATAAAAAAGGATCAATCTTTCAGCCTTCCTGACTTTACTAGTTCAAATATGCAGTGCTTTAAGTATTATACAATTAGCCCACGAGGGTCTGCCTTGTGTAGGATAAAGAACAACTCGTACTGAACATTGCGGTGCTCTTCAAATCACATGGAGCATCTCGTTTACTAGTCCAGCTTTGAGAAGACCAAGATATAACAACAATAAATTTATAGACCTTTTAAAAATGATGCTGAAGAAGTTCAGCCAATTCTCAGTGGCGCTCACCTAGGTCCTAAAGCATTTTACAAGGACTGTATGTTTTTCACATATAACACATGAACTATAGAAAATGAGTTTTTATCCTGTGGGAGAGGAGAAAGAGATCAGTATTACAGTTCTATTTTATTACATAGAAAAAATGCATAAATCCTAAATATTGGGAGTGAATGTTAGAGAAAAAGGTATAATTTGCAGTGTTTCATTTACTATCATAAAAAACCACAGAATATGAAAATTAGTCTAATGTACATACGCGATTAAAAATCTATATCTTCTTGATATTGTAACTTCTACCTGTGGTTTCAAATCTTCATTTTATTATATCTTTCTTGAACAAGTTAAAAGTCATAGTTTAGCAAGTTCGATGTCCTCGGAATTTTCTATTTAGCTCTATTTAGAACAATTAGTAACTCCTCTAAGGGTTAACACTGGAAAATTCTTTACATTTAAATTCTAAATTACAACATCCATTTATTCAAGACCTTATGTAATTGGAGATAAATGAGTTTGCATTAGTTTGCTAAGGCTGCCATAACAAAGTACTATAAACTGAGTGACTTAAAATAGCAGAAATGCATTGCCTCACAGTTTTGGAGGCCAGAAATCAGGATGTCAGCAGGGATACATTCCCTTGGAAGACACTGGCGCAGGATCTGTTCCCAGCTTCTCTCCTTGCTTCTGGTGACCTCAGGCATCCCTGAGGTCTTGGAGATGGTGGAGATGGTGGTGGTCTTTCCACTACGCCTCTTCACACCATCTTCCTTCCATGCATTCTGCCCCATGTCTGGATTTCCTCTTTGTTTAAGGACAGTCATACTGGGTTAGGGTTCACCCTGATGACCTCATCTCAGCTTGATTATCTGCAAAGACCAGACACTATTCCCAAAAAAGGTCACATTCACAGCTCCTGGGGTTTGGACAGCACCATCTTTTGGGAACACAATTTGACCCATAACAATGTGTGTATTACTCAACTTTCACTAAGTTATGCTGGGTTACAACCCCAGAATCTCAAGGACTTAGCACAAAGACTTAGTCTGGCTCTCACTGGATGTCAGTTGCAGGTACATGCGACATTGACGGGCTCTGCTCTGCCTGTCTTCATTGCGGATCCAGGCTGAAGGATAAGTCAAGTCACCGTGCCCAGCCTAATTTTCTTCTGGTAGTTTCTACAGCCCAGAATCAAAAGTGGGGACAACTCATGGCTTAGTTTCTGACAAGGTGGGTTTAGAGGATGTGTGAATTCTGAGTGCTGGGAAAATTTTAATTGAAATGGTTGAACAGATGTGGTCTCAGGCTGGGTTGTCACAAAAATATCATGAGTAAGTGGTCATAATACCTTGTAATTGATTGTAGTTTCCAGTTTCTCAGGGGCTCATGGGAGCCCCTGTTTGTTTGTATTTTACATTCAGAAAGGGATTCATGGGAGATGAGAGAGGGGATGAGAATCAAAGATCACACTGAAAGTAAACAGGAGTGAGAGTAGGGGGTTGTAACCGGGGGTGGGGGAGGGGGAGGAGAATTTCTGAGTTTAAGATGGTGGAGATGGAGTGGCTTCAGGTAATGCTGAGGCCTAAGGTGTGGCTGTGAGTTTTGGTGCTAGAGGAGGGTATACCTGAAGGCCACTGGAGGTTGTTGAAGTGTGAAGCTAGCCGTTTGCAAGGACCATTAAAATAAATGGCTCCCAGGACACTGCAAAGAGGAGAGTGATGGGCCAAGTGTGCAGATCCTCAAGGCATGTGGGTGAGGAGCAGACACCGGTGGAGATAGCACTGTGGTCAGGGAAGTGCTAATGGAATGGTGTGGACTTCAAAAGAAACCAGCTGGGGCAGAGAAGAGATCAGAGGGCAAGAGGTGACAGTAGCCTATTTGCCTTATTTTGGAAAACTGTAAAATGGGGGAACTCTGAATTCCATTTGGGTTAGTAAGAGAACAGCACATCAGAGGAAAAGAATGGTGTTGTTCCAGAAGTTGTTGACAATAGATTGAGGAAAAAGATGCTGGGCTGATGATAAATGCTAGCAGGCAAACAAACAAACAAATTAAAACAACTGCAAACAGATGGGAGGTGGCAGGAAATTAGGTTTAACGTATTAAGATGCCTGAAGATGGATGGCTTCCAGGCTGACGGATTCAGTCTTCCCTCTTCATTCAAACACCCATGTTCTTCCCATTTTCCCTTTTGCTACATGCACTGTTTGGCTTGTTCTCAAGTTAATTCTTCTTCCATAGTGGGGAGAAAAGTTGTGTTAGAAGTGACCAGATCCTCTAGGAATTTTAGGAGGCCACACCCAGATGAAAGGTAGGTTCCTTCCTGGTTGTCTGTATCAACAAGGAAATGTTTCCCAGATGCCTTTAAATTTCTTCTGATGTCATCATTAACTACATCTGCATCACACGCCTATTTCTAAACCAGCCACTGCCAAGGAGAAAGGGATTGCCACCACTGACTTTGCAAAGCAGTTCCCCATGAATAGACAACACGTTGTATGAAAACATTGAAATTCTGTTAAAAGGGAGAAATTGTTAAGTAGACAACCAATAGCATCTGCTATATTTTACATTAAACAAAATAATCACACAAATGTCATTAAAATCTGACTACGTGTATACGTATTACCAATTGGATAAATAAAAATGGAATTCTAATCTACTTCAATTTAGCTTGTGCTCCCACTGAACCACCAAAATTACTGTTGCTAAAGTTACGATCATCTGCAAAACTACTAGGTCCTTCACAGTAAGCATCGTTCTAGACTTTTTGGCAGCAATCTGTGATTTGAGTTTTCCCGATATCGTCTTTTCTCCTGGCTTCTGAAACATCGCACCCTTCTGCTTTTCCTCTTCCCCCTCTACTTACTCTTTATATTTTTTCTTTGCTTGTCTATTCTATACTAGTTGTTCTCAACAAGGGGTGATTTGGGGCCCCAGGGGACATTTGGCAAAGCCTGGAGGCATCTTTGGTTGTCATAATTAAGAAGAGGCTGCTAACATCTCGTGAGCAGAGGCTGCGATGCTGCCGAACATCGTGCCATGCACAAGGCTGCCCCCACAGCAACGATTATCTGGCTTCATATGTCAGCAAAGCCAAGACTGAGGAAACCTGAACCAAGCTTCCTCTAACAGGGCTCCTCAGGTGCCAGTGCTGGCCGTTCTCTTCCCATTCTACCTTCTCTCCTCAGATAATCTCATCTTTTCCCACAGTTTAAAATACCATTTATATACCAACAGAACCAATTTTATTATATTTTCAGATCTGATTTCTTTTCTGAGTTACAAGTCTAGATGTTTAACTGTCTACTCAAAAATTACATTTAGGTATTACACAGGCATCTCAAACTTAGTATTTTCAAAACTTATTTGACCATTCATCCCAAATTCACTCCTCTTCCTCGATTCTTCATTTCAGAAGGAGTTATTATTCACCTAGCTGTGGAAACTAGAGGCCCATAAGTCCTTCCTGAAGCCACCATTTCCACAACTATCACCACATTTGTGGTCCAACACTGAGACCTACTGCTTTTAACTCCAAAATTACCTTGGCTCAGGCCCCACCTGACTACCACCTCCCTACTTCTGGCACTGACACCTCTTACTTTTTTTTTTTTTTAGGTAGACCATGGGTCTTGCTATATTGCCCAGGCCTGTCCTGAACTCCTGGCCTCAAACAATTCTCTTGCCATGGGCTCCCAAAGTGCTGAGATTACAGGCATGAGCCCCTGTGCCCAGCTCACCGTCACCCCTTAACTGGCCTCCTGGCATTGCCTCCGTGCTGGTCTCCAGACATTCACTTCTACTGCCCTCCAATCTGTTCCCCAAATAGTATCGAGGCAGGCCTTGTGAAGCTAGACCATGTCACACCCATTGCACTTTTGATAGAAAACCTAAAATCCTCAAGTCAACCTATAACCCTCCTCTCTGGCTTGTCTTTGATGTCTCCTGTTTGTGTTTCCTAGAGCTCCCACATTAAAGTTCAGTACCAAAAACGAGGTGCCTTCCACAACAGAAATGTATGATACCCATGTTCTAGAGGCTAGGAGTCCGAGACCAAGGCGTGGGCAGGGCTGTGGGGGAAGCGTCAGTTCCAGACCCCTCTCCTGGGCCTGTAGATGGTCTTCATGTTCACATGGTTGCCTCCCTGTATGCATGTCTGTCTCCAAATTTCTCCTTCTTATAGGGAAACCAGTCATGTTGAATCAGGCCCTGACCTAATGATCTCGTTTTAACTTGATTAACTCTATAAAGACCCTGTTTCCAAACAAAGATCACATTCATAGGTACCAGGAGTTAGGACTCCAACATAGGAAGTTTGGGGAGACACAACCCAATCCATCACACCCCTCTTAATTATTGAGGATTTCTGTATCTGTTTCTTCAGTCTAGAAAGCTCGATTCCTTACTCTCCGCTTCATTAGCATCTATTTCATTCAGCAGGCAGGACCCAGGTTAAATGTAGCTTCTTCCGACAGGTAATCCTTGATGCCTCCTCTAGGTGAGGTCCCCTGTGACATTCACTCATAGCACCTTCTGCTTTGACTCCCTGTGCTTGTAGCAATTCTAAATTATATATTTAGGTGGGGATTCTTTTTTCTTTGCTGTGTTCCTCTCCTGCATAGTTTATAAGTTCCATGAAGACTAAGACCATGTCTGATTTGTTCATCACTGCATCCCCAGTGCCTACGAAGTGGTCTACAGAAAAGTACTTAAACATTATTGACTGAACGTGAATTAAAAATCATTCTTAGTCCTCTTCTCTTCCATCTTCACTTTTGATGCCATTTTTTTTTCTCAGAAGGAACAGTTTTCGCATTTTCTCACTAGTGTTTCTAGGTAAACCACGGCAAGCTGAGCACACAAAGCTGTTGATGTGGAAGCTGGGGAGGTGGGTTGGATTCCTCACTAGCCAAGTGACCTTTTACCACCCCAAGGTCCATGATTTATGTCTGTTTTTCAGAAAGACCACTAATGACTATGTCCTATGAACATTTACGTTGCCTTTTTATTAACCCACAAAGGTTACATCTTTGAATGCCAAAATTCTTTCAAATGAAAGTTTATGAAAATTGTACCCTTGCCTGCAGTAAGGCCAATGCATATATAGATTGAATAAATGCATGTGAATTTTCTTTGCTTTTTCTTGGTATTGTATCAATTCAGTTGGATAACACAAATTATTTCACACTGATTAGAAGAGACTCACTTTCTCTCTATCTCTCTATATATACACACATATAGATACACATATATACACACATATGTACATACATATACATACACATATGTGTATATATATCACATAGGAAAACAAATATGTTGTTACTAATAAACTCAAGTAACTTAGTACAAAAGCTTTCCAATACATAAAGTCCATGCAAGGAGGTTTCCTCTTGGGGGTGGAGTGGGGCTGGAACGTTGGCATGCAAGGCAGGTGCAGCATAACTGATAGCAATGTCTTCATTTGGACCGGAAAAGTCAAGGAGAAAGAGTTGTACCAGTCTTTCAATAGCTTCTACAGATCCATTAAACTTAAAATAGATTAATCTCCAGAGACAGTCAACTTCCCGGACACAGCAATTACAGTGAAAGATGGCAAGCCCAAGACATCCATTTAATGGAAACCTACCGCCCAATACAGCTGCCTCCATAATTCTAGTTCTCATCCTGTGCAGGCTGCTTCTCCATCTCTGCTGCCAAACTATTCAGTGCCAACGTGTTCTCCAGCCTTAAAAGGCAGAGAGGGATGAATTTCTGAACTTTGCAGGATGTTCATCTGGAAATGAGGCAAACTTAGGATACTTTGAAAAATATTAAATCAACTTTAAAATAGGAAACAAAGCCTAGGAAAACAAAATATGGGTTAGGTGACATATACCAAGACAATTGGCCTATGCACAGTTACTTCGAAGACACTGGAACAATGCTTAGACCAAGTAGCTCCAATTTGCCCAAGGAATGAAAGCAAAAACACATCATTATATATTTTTAAAAGTCTGTTTTATGAGAAATATATTCTGAAATAATATCCATCAAGTTAAAGTTGGATTCATGTTTAAGTGGTAGACTTGAAAGAAACTTTTATAAGCTACATAGAGTTTGGTTAGGTATAACATATCTATCCATGTTTAAAATTAATATTTATTGGGAACCATTTAAAGGGCAACTTATCTTCCAAAGATTGGAGGAATGTCAGAACTGAAATGGTAATTTACAGACAATCAGATCTTCTCCCACATCCTCAAGAAATGGAGATCTAGAGAGAAGACACTCATTTATCTGTCCTGTGTTATAGTAGTTTGTTATTAAAGAATACTATTTTTCTCCTGAAAATAAATTCACAAAGTGCCTAACCTAGGTAGCAGCAATGTCCCAGGGAATCTGGCTACTCTTCAAAGACTTTGAAAATTGTGTGCATTTTCTGCTGGGCGCGCAGCCCTTCTGGAACATGTCAGTATGTTATTCTTCAGGGCATGGTGCAAGACCCATTGCCTATGGCTAATAGTCTCAAATGTGTACGGATGGATTGGAATTCTCTGCTGAACATAAAAAGGCATGTGTGTTTTGGTTCAATGTACTTTTAATAGTTAGAGACCTCGTGAAAATAAAAAATGTTCTAAAGTTATAAAGATGTATGTGAATATTGCAGTTAAATACAATAGGCAATTGTAAATAATTTAACTTTAAATAAAAAACAACCTGACAGCCAAGTCTAAGATTAAATAGAATGTTTACTTTTCTTCCCAGTTTATAATTCTCTGTTCTCTTCCAATTCCTCATTTACAAGCCAAGTTCCATACTGTTAGCCAATAATTTTGTATTTTATATTCAACACATTTAATTTTCCTAGAGCTATGAAATATCATGTACAACTTTCCACAACTTATTTGACTATTTCTTATCAATTTTGGATCCATAATTGCTTTCTCACACCTCTTGTTGATTCCTCAGATTCTGTCTAGATGAGGCAGTCTTATTGCTGCAAAGCTGTTTAGTCATTATATTGAATTAATGCAACGATATTCTCATGCACCAGAATTCTCACCTAGGAGCTTGTATTTACAGCTTCCATTGCTTCCTTACTGTCATCTTCTGGTTATTTATTTATTAATTTATTGAGACCGAGTCTCGCTCTGTCACCCAGGTTGCAGTGCAGTGGCGCGATCTCGGCTCACTGCAACCTCCGCCTCCTGGGTTCAAGCGATTCTCTTGCCTCAACTTCCAGGTGCCTGACATCATGCCCAGCTAATTTTTGTATTTTTAGTAGAAACAGGATTTCACCATGTTGGCCAGTATGTTCTCGAATTCCTGACCTCAAGTGATCCTCCCACCTCAGCATCCCAAATTGCTGGGATCACAGACATGAGCCACTGCGCCTGGCCTGTGTCATCTTTTTAAAAACCATTAAAGAGAGGAAAATGTCTAAAGCTGTGAGTCTATTTGCTGTTAGCACCATTGGCAGCACATGGAAAGTAACACCTATGTTTCCTGAGTGCTTTCTATAAGCTACTAACGTTTCTAGGCTTTTTAAATGTTTTTGTTCGTTTGATCTACATTTTAATAAAATTATTACCATCTTCTTTAATAAGCCATTTAAGTTTCATTATGTTTGAATAGAATACGTGCTTAGAAAAAAATCAGTTTGGTTTCTTCTCCTAAGCCCTCAGACTCAGTAAAGAGTGATATATGGTAATGTCTGGTTGAACTCATATGTTAAAAAGAAAAACACCAAAAGTTTGTGATCTTGTTCTTGGCAATCTCCTGCTCAGGAAACATCAATTCCCAGTGCTTGGGTTTCTAAAAATGATAACCTCTGAGGCATGCACCAGTATCTGAAGAAGTAGGTTTAATTTGTTTAAAGTTTCAACTATTACCATGCTGACAGTAGCCTCGATGCTCGTCTCCCAGTGTCAGGCAGGACTGTAACAGCTGAAGAGGCCATCCAGTGCTTCCTTCTCATTTTGTGAGTCTGAGACTTAATGGAGTACTGTATGGGAACTTGGCAAGCACTGTTTTCACCTGGGGTGGTTGTGGAGGGTTATTCCATTAGCTGGGAGTGCTTTCCAAGGAACACTTGCTGTCAGATTCCCTATTGTCAGTGACTCATTTATGTGACAACCCAGCATGCTCCTGGCAGCGACAAAGTCCTCGGGGTAGCAGTGCTTTGGGGCTCACCTCTTACCAACAGGTGTGGGCAATAGCAGAATCCATCTTGCAAATTAAATGCGCTTAGGTATTTTTCAATTTTACTGTTATCACTGTAAGTGGCGGAAAGGGGAATTGAACCATTATTCTTTTTAAAACTATTACGAAATATGTATTATTACTAATCAATAAATAGGATTTTCCACTGCTTCAGTTACTCCAGGAGAACAAGGCAGGGAGTTTAGGCATCTTCCTTTGCTCCTTCAAACCCCCAAAGTTGTCTTCCGTCCTGTAAAAGACAACTTGAACTTACTAACCACACAAAGCCTGGCAGTATGAAAGGTTCATGCACTTTCTCAAAAGGGCCTGCCCTGTGCCAGGGGCTTGTTGAGGGTTCACATCTTTTTTTTCCATCTTTTAATGAATCTTACTATAAGCAAAGCAATGGGCTCTGAGCCTGGAAGGGGAGTCACAAATAAGATATAAGACACAAACTTTGCAGCAACGTGTACACCAAGCCGTTCACACGGCACAAGAAGTTGCTGATGTCTTGACCCTGGAGGAAGCTTATTCGCTGTCATTGCAGCCGGCTTCCATATTTCCCAAGGTAAAGGAGACTCACATCTCCTAAATACCTAATATATGTTCATATTCGTTTAGCAGGGCTTCCATAACAAAGCATCACAGATGGGCGCCATGAACAACAGAGATGTGTTTCTCGCAGTTATGGAGGCTGGAAGGCCACGATCATGTGATGGGCATGGTTTTTTTTTTGTCTGAGGCTTCCTCCTTGGCTCGTAGAGGGTTGTCTTTCTCCTGTCTTTTCATGATCTTTTCAGTGTGTGTGTCTGTGTCTTTTTTTTTTTTTTTTTTTTTTTTTTTTGCCGCAGTGAGTACAGCCGCTCCTAACGCTGCTGCTTCTTGGTCTTCAGGTTCTCCTCGGCTTGTTGAGCCGGCGGCGCCTGGCGTGAGTCTTCTCAGGCCTCAGGGTCAGGGGCTCGCATCTCTTGCCCTTGCAGAATTTCCTGATGTTTTCTTTCTGAGTCTGGTTAATAACGGTGAGAACACGGGCAAGGGACTTGCAGACAACTCGAATCTTAGAGAGCTTGGAGGCCTCGCCGCCTGTCACTTTGGCGACTTGCAGCTGGGACCGCTCCACCTTCAGGTCGCCCAGCTGTTTCAGCAGCTCCGCCTCCTTCTTCCTGTGAAGGTCTCGAGACTTGATCTTGGCCATTGCTGCACAGGCCACCCATTCATCATATATATAGACACATATATACATATATATATATAGACACCAATCACATTGGATTAGAGCACAGCCATATGACCTCATTTAACCTTCATTACCTCTTTAAAGGCCCTATCTCCAAATACAGTCATGTTCTGAGGTACTGAGGGTGAAGGCTTCAACATGTGAATTTCGGGGCACAGGGTTCAGCCGATAAACTATGCCAAGTCTTTTATACATATTATTATCTCACTTACTCATGACAAAATTCCTCTATGGGAAATGCTATCGTTGACCTTTGCAAATAAACAAATCAGGGAAGTAGAATAGAAAAATGCAGAGATTTCGGGCTTTCTAATGGGGCTGATTTCCAATCCAAGCAATTCCTCGTAAGCTATGTGAACTTGGCTAACCCACTTAAACTCTGAGCTTTATCACACAAAAACTGAAGATGAATTTCAGTGAAGAATCAGCCTTCCCCAACAATACAATGCTACCTGTCTATAGTTAGACAAAGAAAGTTAAGATCTCAACTGTTCAAGAGATCCTTACTATTTTTCTTCTATCGATAAGCAATCGATCACTTATAAATATGAAATGTTTTACCAGACAAATATTGGGATCCTTTAAAAATGTATGTTGTTTGCTTTATTTTCAAAGAGGCTTCTCAAGCTTTGGTAACTTATTAATAAAAGGTCCATTCTCCCCTCCAGTACTGATGATTATAAGGTCCTCTCTCCTATATCTGACTCATGGAGCAAATCTTTATGAGCAAAGACAGTGTTTTCCTGGAGGGAATAACTGGTTGAACTCGTGTGTTTACGAAAAAAGCCTGAAGTTTTTTTTTTTTGCTCACTGCAACCTCTGCCTCCCTGTTTCAAGCGATTCTCCTGCCTCAGCCTCCCGAGTAGCTGGGATTACAGACACCCACCACCACGCCTTGCTAATTTTTGTATTTTTAGTAGAGATGGAGTTTCACCATGTTGGCAAGGCTGGGCTCAAACTCCTGACCTCAAGTGATCCGCCCTCCTCGGCCTCCCAAAGTGCTGGGATTACAGGCGTGAGCCACCACACCCGGCCCCAAAGCCTGAAGTTTTGATGCGGTAACAACCTAAAGGTTGGGGATTCCAGTTTCTGATAGGATAAGCATCTCCCTCCTTTTTTTACATCTTTTTTTTAATGATAAACTTACTTTGAATTCTGAGTGTGTGGACTTTCTATACCACAAATATTCTACCTCTTAGGGGTGCTGTACTGACTCAATGAAATGATCTGTGAATAGCAAATTGCCTGGGACACTGTCAATATTTTGGATGTAAAATGATGGAGGATAAATAGCTGGTGTCCTGGGATGTAATCTCTTGAGTTTCTCTGAGAATCCTCGTGTCTCAGAGCCAAGAACTTTCAATAGCTGCCGTTGCTGAGGTTTTATTATTTTGGAATCAATGAGAGTTAAAATACAATGAAACAAGATGAGGTTTTTCATGTGATAATTCTATTTCCTTACAAAATTGGACAAAAAATATTGATTAAGATTCATAACAAGGCTCATCATTACATAAATTTCTAAACTTCTGATTCAAACGAGGTACCACGAAGCTGATTACGTCCTGCAAAAAAATGGGAGGCGAACTTGTACATAACGGAAGAATTATTCCTTTTTCTTTTCTGGCTTCTGCCTAAAATGGAAATTTTCCTGAAATTGAAAATTTTAAATTTTCTTGTTAATTGCAGTCACTACCTCTGGGAATGAACCTTAGACGCTCCGTATTCCCAAGAAGGCTCTTTCTCAGGGGTTTATAGAACAACTTGGGCTAGCTGTGGTTCTTTTGCACTCAGCTGAGAAGAAGGGAGTGGTTGCACCCTACTTCCCAGGCCTTCCACAGGCCTGGTGCTGGCGGGTGGGTGGGTGAGCAGGCAGGCTTCTCTCAGGTGACGGTGACAAACTCTTGCAAACGTGCAATAGAAAGTGGAAGGGGAGTTACCTTCCAGAGACTGGGTTAGCTTAACCTTCCCCTCCCACATTGTACTTTTCGCTATAAAGAAGTAAAAAGGTCAATCTTGCCCTTGGGACTGGTCTCACCAGTCACTTCGATAAAAGATACTGTCTTGAGTGACTTTCCAAGCCCCGGGCTAAGTCTGGAGGTCAGAAAGGGTCAGGAAGGCCCCCCAGGGAATTCATTCTCCAATTCCCCTCCCCTTAGGTGTTGTTAGGTTGGCCTTTGTTTGCATTCAGACTTCAGGAACCTTTGTTTTCAGCTGGGCTGGGCTTTTTGCTGGGGTCCCACGTTGTGATGTGTGTGGTGGGCTCTGAATTTTAGATGTGTCTGTTCCATTTGGTTTTCACTCTTTTGATATAGTTCAGTATCTGAGTCATTCATTGCCTTTCCCTGTATTTGAGCTCTGATTAATAGCTAATAGGACGAGTGGATAACACTTACACAGTGCTTACGACGTGCCAGGCGCTGCTCTGAGAGCCTTACAGATATCAACTTATTAATGGAAATTTCCAGGTTTCCAGTCTGCAGAATCTTTCGTATCAGGGCAATCCATATTTTTAAATTCAACCAATGCGGGTAAGAGGCTCACATGGTGCAAAGCATAGATGCAAAGAAGAGGAATTGAGTGGCTACCCTGCCCGAGCCTCCGGTGTGAGAACGTGAGTTTACAGGTAAGTGTTTCCTGTGGTAGGTTTTGATGGATGTAGAGAGATACACAGATAAAGCACTAAGGGAGGCTCAAAGGAGAGGAGGAACTCACATTGGGTTGTGATCATCATGAAAGAGCCACTTTGGGGAACAGCAAATATTTTAAATGGCAGCAGTGGGAGGGGAGCATGAGAATCACGTGCCATGTGCAGGCACCAGAGGGAAGCTCAGGCTTGTTCAGGGGCAGTGACAGCCAGCTCCTGACCTCCAAAGCTAGGACAGTAGACGGCCTGTCTAAAAAACCTGGGGGTTTTCCTAAGGGCAAATGACAGAAGAGTTGTTTGTATTAAATGTCAGGAAGATAAAGTGTAGAGCCAGGAAGAAGAGGAAGCTACTGTAACAGTCAAGCAGAGAGGGAATGAACCTGGAGACGGGGCAGTGGCAATGGAAATCAAGAGAGCTCAAAGCGAGTTTGGGCTGCTGAATCTCACAGTAGGAGGCGAGGAAGAAGGGAAGAGCCGCCACTGTTCCAGAACTTTCAAGGCTGGCATAATTCTGTCATTAGTTACAGAAGCTGCGGATTTAGGTGGGATATATGCGTGTGTCACTCCGCACAGGGGAGGATAATTGTATTTGTTTTGGACATGTTGAGTTTGAGGTCCTGCTGAGACATTAGGACAGTAGAGGCACGCCAAAATGACCAAGCCAGCGCTCTGCCAATGAAAGTCTTATTGCAAAATAAATGCACAGAGTAAATATAGTCATTCAACTATGTCATAGTCTTACTTCTACCAACAGACCAAAAAAATTATCAAGAGTAGAGTTCTTAAAGAGGTCTGTAGCAGCCGGGCGCGGTGGCTCATGCCTGTAATTCCAGCACTTTGGGAGGCGGAAGCGGGCGGATCATGAGGTCAGGAGATCGAGACCATCCTTGCTAACATGGTGAAACCCTGTCTCTACTAAAAATACAAAAAAATTAGCTGGGCGTGGTGGCGGACTCCTGTAGTCCCAGCTACTCGGGAGGTTGAGGCAGGAGAATGGCGTGAACCCGGGAGGCGGAGCTTGCAGTGAGCCGAGATCGCGCCACTGCACTCCAGCCTGGGCCACAGAGCGAGACTCCGTCTCAAAAAAAAAAAAAAAAAAAAAAAAAAGGTCTGTGGCATGACCTCACCTAGTTATTTTCTAATATATATACGTATGTGTGTGTTTTATGTCATTTACCTTTGAATAATTCACATGAAAATAAAGATTACATATGTGTGTTTAGCTACTGCTAAATACAGAAAACACAAATTACAAACAGGCATAAAACAAAAACAAAATCAAAACTGTAACGGACTCACCACCCAAAGGTAAAAAACTATTAACACTTTACTGTATTTTCATTCTTTGATAGTTTTTTCAATGTGTAAGTTTTCCCCCGCGTATTTGTAATCATAATTGTAATTTTTAAATCATTAAATCTGATTCTGACCTGCTTTTAAATCAGCTGTTGTACACACTCCCTGTGTAATCATCTCCCATTAAATATCTTCAGGGAACTTAGAAAAAAATTATAGTAAGAAAGAAAATAGAGCTGATAGAATTCTACCTGTTCTTTGGGCAATCCTCATAACTTTTTTTTTTTTTTTTTTTTTTTTTTTTTTTTTTTGCTGCTTTGCAATTTTCCAATGTTTGGACGTCTATTAAATTAAATAGAAGCTACCAGCATCTACTTTTATTTGTTTATCTTTGGGTGTTTATCCTCAGAATGGTCAGTAAATTTACATTACTTATGAAAGTGGAGTATAGCCCCAGATGCTAACAATAGTATAGTTTGTTATAATTCCACATTTATGTCCAATGTACATTGGAAAATACTAAATTTTCTGCCAAGCTTCTATAAAATCTAAGGAGTATAGGGGAAATGCTTTGCAGTTTCCATCATTAAGGTAGATGAGATTAAAAAGAAATTAAACCCAACTCAAATATTCATAAATATTTTGAAGTTATTAGGGTAAACAAGATTCCTTTCTCATGCCTTTTCTACTTTCAACCAAAGGAAAAACACACTCAGTTCTCTTTAGTTTGTTTATATCAGAGGATACTGACCCTAGAAGCAAATACCAACCACACCTGTGGGACTGTTCCTAGGCCATTTGACATCCAGGTGGAGCTGATCCCTGGAGGAAGTTCATCTGTAGGGATCGACTTAATTTTCACTCATCTCTTCAGACTTTGTTTGCCTTGGAAAGCATCCTGAGGGACAGGATCCTTTAGGAAGATTTTCAAGAAGCCCCCTTAAGAATATTTTTTCCCTGCAAGGCCAGGAAGTGCCATTTTGTCCAAAATAATTGGAATTCAAACCTCAAAAAGGCTGAATTCATTTGAAAATTTGAAGTGTCAATTCAAGAAGGTTTTACATTTTGTAATGTTTCCTTATCCATGGCATAAGGAAGCATACAATTTGAAAGTTAGACTTGCTTAATTTAAAACCCATATTCTAGTTTTGTACCAGTGTTTTATCTGGTAATATTTAGTCCTAGTATATGTAGGCTGGGGACAGGATGGAGTCCAGTATGAATACCACATACAAATTATATGTTTATAATCACATATATGGCTATGATTTTTTCATTTTATAAAAATCAAGTTATTTTCTTATTAATGATAAAAACATCCTAACATTTTGTATAATAAATTGCTTTTTGTGAAGTATTGGAAGATAACTCTAGGAATCTTTTTGTATTCACTGGAGGTACTGCTATTTAAACAATATCCTCCCCATTTATGATCAGAGCCAAAATGTTTTTAAAACATGATGCAAAGTATTACAATGTCTCATTATGGGGTTGAGGTTCCCTTTAACATCGTGTTTATGGATTTGAGAATCAAGTAAAGATAATAATTGAAGGGTTGTCTCTACTCAGCAGTTGAGATGGGAGATGAGGGAAGATGGTGTCAGCGGAAACCTGGTTACACGCAGTCAGCTCTGCCCTCCTCCATGGGAAGGAAGGCAATGCCCAAGGGTTGCCTTTGTAAACTACTCTCTTGATTTGTTCCTCAAAATTTTAAAAAGATTTAAAAAGTGTCTACCTACCCATTTTATTTTAATGCTAATTTTGAGTGGGCTAAATGGGACATTTTGATGTGTGGTACCGTTCACATGCATAATGGGTTCAGGCTGTCTCTGTGCTTTGAAAAGTCAATGTCTTTCGTGTGCCTGGTTGGTCAACTTTAATTGGGAAGGTGCTCAATTCTCCATTTCATTAAATCCCCACCAACCAAGAACAAAAGTGAAACTCTTAGTTATTATAAAAATGGAAAAACAAAAATCATTTAAAGTCATACCTCAAAGAAACCCATCCTGAAAAGGACAAACCTGGGGGCCAAGATCACATGTTCTATGACAAAGAGCAATGAAGATGTCCACCAGATATTCAGTGATATTCAGAAATGATTCTGATATTCAGAAATCGTTGGAAATAGCTAATGCACCCAGGCCTGAATACCTAGGGGATGGGTTGATAGGTGCAGCAAACCACCATGGCACACATATACCTATGTAACAAACGTGCATGTTCTGCGCATGTATCCTGGAAGTTAAAATAAAATTAAGAAAAAAAAATTGTTGGAAGTATTAGGAATAGCTACTTGTTATTTAGCACTTCCCTGCCAGGTTCCTTATCAGCATTATCTAATGTAATGTTCATAACAACTGTGCGGAATAGGATTTATTACTAACATTGGAGAGTTGAGAAAATAGACTTCAAAGTTAAATAAACTTGGCCCACATTTCCCAACTAGTTAAGGGGTGAAGCCCGGACTTGAACCCCACAGCTCCTCCTTACACAAAGACCCTGCTTTTGCTTAATTTTTATTCTCTTTCTTTGTGCTTTGGGATCTAGCATTCTGAATAATTTAGTAACCATTCAAAAAAGGTATCTTATCCAAACTAAAAATAATTACATACAGAAAAGATAGTGTTTCTATATACTAGATTTCTTAAGAAGCAAATTCTTTTAAAAATTTTTTTGGAGGGATGAGTTGAAAAACGACGTCTTGGGTAACTATGCTTACTATCTGGGTGCAATCCACCCGTCTAACTAACCTGCACATGTACCCCCGTCTTTAAAATAAAAATTGAAACTTTAAAATTTGACTAAAAATGATGTTTTTCAAGCATAATAAATATTCTCACATTATCTAATCCTTTACATAAATGATAACTAAAAGCAGCTTGAACTTAGGGAATAAAAGGAAGACACCAGGGTTTTCCCCTTTCCCAATAAAGCAGAGAAAAGCTGCTTCATTCCACCACTTGGGAAAGACATCACTGTAAACGCTTTGGGAGTGGTATCAGGCTATCTAGAGAGCTTATATTTAATCAATCGCATATGACTTCCCTCACAGTGGATGAGCTGCTCAGCTGGGTACTGAAGGGCAACCTGCCAGCCTCTTTACTCATCCAGCCTTAGTTTTCTTTCTGGATTTAAGAGGTCCTGGAGTCTTAATGATATTCATCTGTTATCACTTTCAGCTTAAACAGCTAATCACAGTGCACGTTATGTTTGATCAGTTCTTCTTTCCCGGAGAACGTGAAAACAGAGCAAGACGCTGGCACCAGGAGACGTCAGGAGAACCCGGACTCTGATGGGGTAGTGTCCCTGCACTGTATTTTATCAAATGACATATTGATCCATGCCTGCCTAGGAAACCAGTGGGGGGCAAAACTGCTGAAAACTTTCAGTGCTTTTCAAATAGGCAAAGACATTTACAAAACAATATGTTTGTAATGACTGTCAGAAGCGCATCAATGTCTTTGCGTGGAGAGAGATTTAGAATAATTAAATATAGTAGTCAGTGGGACAGAAAATGGAAAATTAGTAGAATAAATTAAATACATTTTCTCATTCGGAAAAGAAAACAGATACTTTTGGTGATTTGGACCCACACTCTTCAAGAAGAGACAACTAACTCTTTTTCAATCTGTTTCCAAAAAAAAATATACTTAATGATGTAGTACCCTCTGTTGCAATTCAACTCAGAGCATTTTGTCAATCCCTTGATTTAATGACAGATGTTTAAACCTAATGGCATTGCAGAACAAACTTTAAGATGGCTACAAACCAGATGTTCTTAATATTGTCATTTTGAGAAGCAAACAAACAAACAAACAAACAAACAAAACTTTGTTTCACATTGCCGTGGGCAAAAAAGAAAATCTGTTGCAGAAGCTGCGGGATGACGCAGAGCCAGAGCGTGAAGAGGGATCCTAAATTGTATTTGTATTCCAAAAACGAAAGCTCACCCACTGCAAATGAGGGTTTTCTGGAAGTTCAAGAGATCAAGTTCACTTTTCGTATGACATGCACGTTATTTTGAGCAAGTGAAATGTGAGTGTTCCTGTCGTCATAACACGGAGAAGGTGAAAAGCTGGGCATTCACAGCTGCGAGGCCAGGAGTTGACACGCAGCAAAGGAACCTCAGACCTTTGCATCTTCAGCCACACCTGCTTCTCCTGTCGCTCCCCGGGGTAAAGCAAGCGGCTCGGCAGTCTCATGATTTCTTTCCCTGACCAGCCGGCAGTAGTTGGGGGAAATGGTAAGTCACAGCTGTTACTAAAAAAAAAAAAAAAAGAAAAAAGAAAAATCAAAGTTCTGAAATTCATGTACCTATAATAAGAATATAAATACCAGGTACTTTTGCCTACTTAGCTGATTCTAGTTGTATATTTTGTCTCCTTTCCCCCGATTTTTCCTCTTCAAAGCAACTTCTGAAGTTCATTTTAACCAGACTTCTCTTATAAAACAAAAGGAATTTGGGGACAGGTAACTCAGCCCCAGTCTTTGCCCCGTCTGAATCTGAAGGCTTTTCTAGTTCCCTGATTTAGAAAAACAACTATCTTCGTGGCCACGGTTGTTTCCTGCTTTCTGCCTATTCATCACTGCACATTATTAACCCGGAGATATGAAGCACCTCTCACCCGCCCAAATGGTATACTGTTTCTAATGTAGATAACCATCTTTATAAGGCAAAATGAAGAATCAGTTTATTGCAAAAATAATCATTTAAAAAAATTTGTCAGAATAGGCTAGTAAGAATCAACTCCCAAATGTCAGTGGCTTAAAATAAGAAAGGTTCATGTACATCCTGGGTGGTGGCATTGTCCCTTTGTTACCCGGGTAGTCAGAGTGGCCACCATCTTGCACATAACTGGTTGCTGTACCAGAGAAAAAGACAGCTCTGGAGGGATTTGCACCCCCGGGGAAACACTCAGCCCAGAAGTGACCCATCACTTCTACTTGCGTTGCATTGGCTGGAACCAGTCCCATGGTCCCTGTCAGTACCAGGAAGTACTGAGAAAGAGGGAGGGAACAAGAAATAGTCTGCAAATGGCAGGTAATTGTTATCAATCACAGGGAGTAAACCCAGTGAGCTCTCTCATACCCATCCTGGCTTTGAATTAACTTATGCTGCCTTTCAGTGGTTATTCTCAGAATTGTTAATATCTATTTTGGTGAGCATGCGTGATCATTAGATCTTTTTGTTTCCGTTTAATGAAAAGTTAAAAAAAGGCATAAAAGATTTTGTTCCTATGAATGTTTAACTTCGTAAGCTTTAAGGAATCTCAATAGTCGTAGGTTGATAGGACTACATTCCATGGTCTGGGCAGGTAGATAAAATCTAGTGCAAGAAATCTCAAAAGACTTCTAAAATCTGGCAAAATTTTGTCAGCTCTTTCCCATAGAAGGTTCATAATCTTGTTTCATTATTTCATTTCTTAAAAATGGTATGAAATTCATAAAAATTACCTAGAGAAAGATGAGTTAAAATAATACATTGTTGTATGAAAATTGACTCAACTCTTCTGCATAGCTCCTATTGGGTTAAAATGCTAATGATGATATTTTCACTTTTGAGAACTTCAGAAAGATTTCTTTTGTGCAACTGTTGCCAAAAAATCAGCATGAATGGGGAGCTTTCTCTGAGCTCTGTGTATTGTACTCAGTGTAACAGAGAACAGCAGGACAGCCCTGTGGTGGGCTGCCTCATCTATTTTTGTTTCACTAACTACATTCTAGTAAAGACACATAATAATTGCAACATAACAGAAGCTTTATGTTCCTACATAATGATGAAAGAATATCAATAACGTAGGCTCCAAGGCAGAAAAGAGACTCAGTGCTATTTCCTTTTCAGTCTGGAGGAAGCCAGAATGAACTATCAATGAAGGTTATGGTCCATCAGCCTAGAAATCAATAGAAAAACAAGTCATTGCACAGCACAATTCATCCAAATTGCAAGGGTCTTTATGAAATCTTTAGGAGCAGAAATATATCTTTCCAAGTACACTTTGACTTTAGAACATTTTCAGTGTACCAGACAGCAAAACTGTACTTTCCTGAAGTGTTACAATATCACAACAGCCCCTAAGTTAGGGATTTGAAGTTTATTTTATTAGTACTAAGCAAACCCCAGAATAGATAAAACAGTTTTATGGCCTACATCTGGTTGAATAATAAAACATACGGCTGTACAGTCAAGAATCTGCAGCTGTAAGTTACTATAAATACCCAACTCAAGATAGTGACAGAGGTACTCACACATGGGATGCAGTAAGGTTTCTCCCTCTACACATCAGAGGTTGAATATTCATAATTCTCGGATATTTGGGATAGGATTCGCTAATTAACCTTTTTTTTTGTTATAGCTGTTATTTCATTCTGATTATTTTACTTTATTTGTTATAGAGCTATTGTAGGTTCAGGAAGGGACCAACATAAACACTTTTATTCTTTATTTGACATTTTATATTTGTGTCACAATTCTCTACAGCTGGTCTGCAGCTAAATCTTCCTGTTGGCTTTAGAAGAATATTCCAAGGAAGAAGAAAAATTTCACCTAGGTTTCTTCATACTTCAACAGGCTTACTGTGTTGAGAAGTAATATATAAGAAACGTAAGGTGTTGCAGTGAGGAAGCTGTGAAACTAAAGATGTTTGAGAGAGAGACAGTGGAAGAGAAAAATCATATCCCTACATCTGTTAAATTATTTCTATGTCACTAGCTCTGAGCGCTACACACTGGTCATATACCTATCAGAAAAACAGGGAGCTCTAAGCAAAATTTATCCTCAGGCCCACTGCATAATAAAAATGAGATACTTGCATATCACAAAATTGTACTATATCCTAGCTCCTTATTCCAAAGAACTGTCTTTAGGCTGCAGTAAGCAGGGGAAGCAAAGAGCTTTAGTGAGTTACCCTAGGTCTGCGTTGATGAAGCGAAGGGCCTGGCAGAGGTGTCTTCTTTCTTTGTGGCGGTGGGGTCGGCGTCGCTGGAGTGAACATGCAGCCTCTGGCTGATATGGAAAGTAGCAGATTAGGAATTTTTGAGCCACTTTGCTCAATGAAGGTGGAGAAGACCACCAGGCAGGCTGTGCTCCAGGCATGGCTCTGGGGGCTCTAGATGCATCGGTGAGCAAAGCAGAGATCGGAGGCCTTGCAGGGTTACCTCCTCATAGGAGGAGGTGGGACAAAAAATAAATGCCTGACCCGTTAGATTAGTAAATTAGAAAGCATAATAGAAAACCGGGTGCAGTGGCTCACGCCTGTAATCCCAGCACTTTGGGAGACCGAGGCGGGTGGATCACGAGGTCAGGAGTTTGAGACCAGCCTGGCCAACATGGTGAAACTCTGTCTCTACTAAAAATACAAAAATTAGCCAGGTGGGGTGGCACGCGGCTGTAATTACTTCCAGCTACTTGGGAGGCTGAGGCATGAGAATTGCTTGAGCCCAGGAGGTAGAGGTTGAAGTGAGCTGAGATTTTGCCACTGTACTCTAGCCTGGGCAAAAGAGCAAGACTCTGTGTCAACAACAACAACAACAACAACAACAACAACAACAACAACAACAAAATACCATATTAGAGCGTCATGAGTCCCATGGGAAAACGAAAAGAAGGGAGCGGGTAAAGAGGATTGGGAATTGGGATGTTCCAATTTAGAACAGAGAAGTCAGAGAAGTGACAGAGAAGTGCCATTTGAGCGATAATTTCAAGGAGGCAAAGGAGCCAGCTAGGCTGACTTCTCGGGAAGATCATCCCAGCAGGAGCATCAACCAGGGCCACGTCCTTCCTGTGATCTGTCCTGTGATCCTTCCTGTGAGCATGTGCCCGGCTGTTAGAGGAACAGCGAGCGAGCTGGTGTGGGGTGAGCAGCAGCGGAGGGAGGCATAGGAGATGAGGTCAAAGAGACAGCAGATGGAGTGGGGACAGATCATTTCAGAAATGGGAGACACTACAGGGGCTTGGCCTTTATTCTTAGTGCTCTTTAAGTCATTTAGCAGCTTTGAGGAGGGTGGCATGCACCAACTTATATTTTTAAAAAATCACTCTGGCTGTTGAGTTTAAACTCAAAGATTAAAACAGGGAAACCACTTGGGTGAGTGTTACAGACATCCAGGCAAGAGAGGATCTTGGACTAAGGGTGAAGCTGTAAAATCTGGGAGAAACATCAGATTCTGCTGCATTTTGAAGATAGAACCAACAAGACTTTCTGATCAATTGGATCAGAAAGAGAAAAATTAAAAATGATCCCATCAAATGTCTTTTGATTTTACCTGTGTCATTGGAAGATGGAGTTGTCATCAGATGAGATGGAAAAGTTGACCCTCAGGCTGATTTTTTGGGGGAAGGTCAGTAGTTCAGTTTGTGTTGGGTGAGAATTGAGACATGGCACACCGGTTGTTGAGGATCTTTACTGGAATAAAAATTTCTTTTTTTTTCTCCCCTGCCTTGTGGTGCTGATGTAATAAAAATTTCTATTTAAATGATTTATTTACAATTTGGAAAATGAGTTGATTTAGTTAAATAACTGAACGGTAGTACTAAGACATAATGTCACAAGAGTCGTAAGGGAATGGTTGTAATTTGGGAACTCCGGTGCAAATCACACAGCTGGTACTTGCAGAGCTGAGTTCATGTCGTTCCTTTATGGACTATTCTTCATGACATACGTGGACTTGACACAAACACATATTACACTGTGTGAGAGACTCAAAACGGCAAGTGATAGTCAAGTGAACTTTGTCTTTGATATTATACAATGTGAATCTGGGACCAACTTGTTCACATACTTGTGGGTTGAAAAAAGATCTGAGTGTTTTGCTTGAGAGCCCAAGGTGATTTTTAGTTATCTTAGTGGAAATGTAAAGAATCAGGAAAGGTGTCGTTTCAGTTTGTTTTGGATTGGTCAGCTGAGATCTGCAGAATGACAGTTCTGGGGGCTACAATTTGAAGAGAACTTTGGCAAAATACAATGTGTCCAGAGTGAGGCAATTAGGATGAAAAATGATGTGAGATCCTATGGCATGAGGAATGAAGAGAAGAACGAGGGTGATACATAAGATTAAGAAAAATGTCTCTAGATGTTTGACGGATAAAATATAAGCTTTGTATTTAGAAGACAGATACAACTCCTAAGGGCTAAAATAAATGGGAATTGCAAGGAGGCAGAGTGCATCTCCAAAAAATGCAGGTGCTTCTCACCAATGAAAACATCTGGGAAAGGAACAGGCTTGCCTTGTGAGCATAGAAAACCCTATCACCAGGAAGAATCCAGCAACTGTTAGATACCCACTGTCAGGGATTTTCACTGAATCATTGAAATCTAGAATTAAAAAGAGTGTTACAAATCCAACATAGGAATTCTACTAGAAGAGGAGTCGGGCTATGAGACTCCATGAAGTTGTCCAGTTCCCAGGTTCTGTTACTCCAGGGTCTCTGTAAGTGCCCCCACTGGGTCGCTTCCCCATTTGTGCTATGAAGGACGGGACTCAGGCCCACCACAGGCTGAGTGTGGAAGGTTGCCGGGTTATTCTCTGCTTGGCCCATTTCTGTATTCTCAGACTTCTAAATAGTTGAGTTGTAAGCTTACCAAAAGTCAGTTACATTTGTTCCCAGAACTGTTGATGCTTGCTATTGTAATTACATGACTTAATTCACTGTAAGGTAAACCAGTGATGTCTGAATGTGAGAAGGGATTTGTTATTTCTGTGAAATCAAAGCAATTGCTTTGGAAGATGGCCATGAGAGAGGAGTGAAGTTGCTGTTGAATTAGATGTGGGGGAGAAAACTCTTAAAAGACGAAGGGAAAATGTAAGAATCTAGAAGGATTCTCCACTCAAAATATACTTCTTTTTTTTTTTTTTTTGAGACCGAGGCTCGCTGTGTCGCCTAGGCTGGAGTGCAGTGGCACTGCAAGCTCTGCCTGCTGGGTTCAAGGGATTCTCCTACCTCAGTCTCCCAAGTAGCTGGGACCACAGGCGCCCACCACCACACCCAGCTAATTTTTTTGTATTTTTAATAGAGAGGGGGCTTCACCGTGTTAGCCAGGATGGTCTCGATCTCCTGACCTTGTGATCCGCCCACCTTGGCCTCCCAAAGTGCTGGGATTATAGGCGTGAGCCACCATGCCCGGCCAAAATGTACTTCTTGATCTATTTTAAAGCAGATGAAAATGAAAATTATGTTATTATGGGCTGAATGGCATCTTCCACAAATTCGTATGTTGAAGTCCCAACCCTCTAGTGTCTCAGAATGTAACCATAGGGTCTTTAAAGAGGTCATTAAGTTAAAACGAGGTCTTTAGAGTGGGCCCTAATCTGATGTGACCAGTGTCTTCATAAGAAGGAAAAAAAGACACCAGGGATAGGGATGCTCATACCCAGACCACATGAAGAGGCTGCAAGAGGGTGGCCATCTGCCAGCCGAGTAACAAACCTACCAACACCTTAATCTTGGACTTCCAGCCTCCTGAAAGGTGAAAACATAAATTTCTGTTGTTTAACCCGTGCAGTATGGGGTCTTTTGTTATGGCAGCCCTAGAAATCTAGTAGAGATGTGTTCTAGGGGCGTTTTATGCAAAGAGACAAGACAAAATACCAATCAGAAGACCCCAGCTCAGAAGTCTGGTGAACAGATGTTTACGTGT
Organism: Pan troglodytes; assembly: GCF_028858775.2. Lineage (NCBI taxonomy): Eukaryota > Metazoa > Chordata > Mammalia > Primates > Hominidae > Pan > Pan troglodytes. Next base: position 112,018,022 of record NC_072412.2, on the reverse strand, counting down.
GAAGTGTTTAAGACGGGCGCATCTCCTATTTGTTGGGATTCACTGCCTGACCTTCTGTTTTGATTCATGGACCAGGAACAGGTCTTTTCCCTCCAGGCTGGAAGGTGTCTCCTGGGCTTGATGTCACTCTTTTAGTTGTTCATCAACGTTTTATCAAAGGCCTATGTATCACGGACCTGCTGTGTCACGCACTGCATCATGGCGGCATGAGAGAAGTCACAGAGGATTTACTAGGTAGATGCCGTTTTCATCTTCAGACACTAATAATAAATAACATGAGTTGGACACACAAATAACTCTCATTCGAGCCATTAGGGCGATGGACCAAAACTGAGGAACATAGAGTGTCATAAAAGTTCTCGGGAAGATGTGACCATTTCAGTTGAGGTGATCACAGGTCACGTCAATTCATGTTTTACGGCTGAGGTTAAGATTTGGGCTAGTGGAATAGGTAGGAAGCTTACTCTAAGTAGAAGGATTGGTGTGAACAAAGGCACACGCTCTGAAAGGTTACAAGACGTTTCTGGAGTGGCCAGTGGTTCAGTCCAACAAAGGCAACATGGTCTGTGGAAAAAGTTAAACTGCAAACCAGGCTTTCCCTGGTCCAGCTGTGCCTATCAGTTCCAGCCTAACTCCTACCCCTCATTACCATCATCTTTGGCTCCAGTGCCAGGAATCTTGCTATCTTCACGTAGGATATGCTTTGTCACCTCCCTGCCTAGCTTGGCTTAAATCTATATAAACTCAGCTCAGTTGTCAACTCCTCAGGGAAGTGGCATGCATTTCCTGTTTCTCTTATAACAAGTTACCACAAACTTAGTGGTGTAAAAGAACACAAATTTATTATCTTATAGTTCTATAGATTGGAAGTCTGACAAAGAGACATCCAAAACACTGGTGGCCCTTTTGCAGGGCAAGCTGACATCCGCATGGCAGGAGAATACCAGCCTGAGTGGGGAAGAGGAGAGGAAGCAAGGAGGAAGGGGAGGAGAAATGCCAGCACTGCCAAGTTTATGCGGATTTTTGTGTTTTTTTTTGAAATAGAGTCTCACTCTGTTGCCCAGGCTGGAGTGCAGTGGCTCAGTCTCCACTCACTGCAGCCTCTGCCTCCTGGGTTCAAGCGATTCTCCCACCTCAGCCTCCTGGGCAGCTGGGATTACAAGCGCCCCCCACCACGCCCAGCTAATTTTCGTATTTTTGGTTCAGATGCGTTTTCGCCATGTTGGCCGTGCTGGTCTCGAACTCCTGACCTCAAGCGATCCACCCACCATGGCCTGTCAAAGTGCTGGGATTACAGGCATGAGTCTCTGTGCCAGGCCACATTTTGGTTTTGAGCATCCCCTGCCCCACGGGCTCTTCTTAATTACAAGTGTTCAGTTCACCCCTCTGTCCGTTTAGGATATCAGCAGTAGAGTCCGTTCCAAGATTGTCAATTATTGTAGTGACGTGAGAACCTGTACAACCCATGTCCTGTTTAGCACAGTTGCTCGCATTCACCAGAGTTTGTTTTCCAAGTTCCTGATGGCTATGAACACTGTGGTTTGTTTTTTTTTTAAGGATTTTCACACATGGAGGGAGAGGTATTTCTTAGAGAGATTATCATTTTATGGTGCATTAAAATACAAATACTTCTACTTAAAAAAATATTCTGCCCCAGTCTCACTGGGTTCCAGGTAATACAAGACTGGCTTCCTGTTTGAAAGGGTGAGGGTGGAGTCAGTCTCTTGCCTCTTCCAGTCTCTAGAGGCTTCCTACATGTCACAGGCAATGGCTCCTTGCCCTGTCTTTGCCAGCAATGACAGGTCCCCCAGACGTCCCATCGCCCTGACCTCCCCTTTTGCCTTTTGTTCAGTTTTAAGAATCCCTGTAATTACTTGGATCTGCCTGGATAATGCAGGATAATCTGTTTAAAGTCAGCTGGCTAGTTCCCTTCATTCTGTCTGCAGTGATAATCCCCCTTTGCCATGTAACCTACTATATTTACAGTTTGGGGGGATTAAGGCATGGACACCTTGGGAGGGCCATCTTCTGTCTACCCCAGAAACCTTTCTTACCTTTCTTGCCATCAATGCCAGGTAGAACTTTTGCTCTCAGAATAGCTCACCTTCAGTGCATCTTGAGCTTGATACTTACCGTATAAATACATTTTAAATTTTCGTTGGAGTTTAAAATGCAAAATATTTAATTATAAGTGTATTTATCATCTCTTCCATTATACTTTGTGAGGGAAGATGCTGCCCCTTTTATCTTATTCTTGCTTTTGTGTCCCCAGTGTATTACACAATAAAGAGAGAGACAGGGGTGGGGGGAGTAAGGGGTGAAGAGTTCCCTGCCTGACAGAATGATGTGCAATCTGTTAGATGAAAACATTTCTTAATTACTCATTTGCAAACTTTTGAGAAAGGAGATAGCTGAGTGTTGGCATTTGCAAGAGAGCTTTTTATGCACTCCAGGCAGTGGGATCCTAAGAATACTGTACCAAGTCTACTGCTAAGAACAAGGGGGCAGCAAACAAATTAGCAAGAAAAAAAACAATCCCATCAGAAAGTGGGCTAAGGACATGAATAGACAATTCTCGAAAGAGGATATACAAATGGCCAACAAACATATGAAAAAATGCTCAACATCACTAATGATCAGGGAGATGCAAATCAAAACCACAATGCAAAACCATCTTACTCCTGCAAGAGTGGCCATAATCAAAAAATCAAAAAATAATAGATGTTGGTGTAGATGCAGTGAGAAGGGAACACTTCTATGCTGCTGGTGGGAATGTAAACTAGTGCAACCACTATGGAAAACTGTGAAGATTCCTTAAAGAACTAAAAGTAGAACTACCATTTGATCCAGCAATCCCACTACTGGGTATCTACCCAGAGGAAAAGAATTCATTATATGAAAAAGATACTTGCACACACATGTTTATAGCAGCACAATTCGCAATTGCAAAGAACATGTATGTTCTTACTCATAAGTGGGAGCTAAGCTATGAGGATGCATGGGCATAAGAATGACACAGTAGACATTGGGGACTCAGGAAGAAAGGGCGGGAAGTGCGTGAGGGATAAAAGACCACAAATTGGGTTCAGTGTATACTGCTCACGTGACAGGTGCACCAAAATCTCACAAATCACCGCTAAAGAACCCGCTCATATAACCAAATACCACCTGCTCCCCAAAAACCTATGGAAATAAAGACTTTTTAATAAAAGAAAAAAGAAAAAGGGAGCAGGATGCAGAGGAGACCATGAATATGTCTGCAACAGTTCACTTTTGTACCTTTTCTTTCTTCTCTTAGCAAAGGAGGGATGAGAAAGCAGGTAAAGAAACATCGTGATGTTATGCAGAGGCTGGATTCAGCTGAGCTGAGCAAGGGCTTCTTGGAGGCCTTGGGACAGGCATGTGTGTGCCACTTCACAAAGCAATCCCGAGGTAACAGTCAGGTCAGGCATCAGAAAGCCAGGGGCCTCTGCAGGGGTGAAACAATAAGAAGGCAGCATTTGCCTTGGGGCTCCACACTCCGGTTCTCACCCGCTTCCCGGAACCTGCCTTCTCACTGTCCATCACACAGTCCTGCTTTTCACTTAATGCAGAAGAACTGGCTGAGTATCGCCGCCTTATTTAGACATTGATCCATTTATGTGACTAAAATAACCCACATAAAGGTACAAAAGCAGCTGAGTCATTTCCTGAAATGATTTTGTAGCTATTCTCAGTCCCTTACCTCTCAGAGATCTACAGGAATAGGCTCTGTCTCTCCCCGTGTCCACAGTCAGCCGGGAGGTACATGGAGCAGAATCCACATCCACCATCCTCAAATTTATTATCTCTAGAATTCATTTGCCGACTCTTAGCCCAGAGTGTTTGAAACTTGGAACCTCTCAAAGGTTCAAAACTGACCCCCAGATTTAAATGACTAAGATGACTCTTGCAGTGGATAACTGTCAATCTGTTCTGACCATTGCTCCATTGCTTCCCGTCCCACTTTTCCTGTGGTGGGGTGTTTTTGGCTCCTATTTTTGATAATAGAAATCATTTTGTGAACACATGCTCTGTGTCAGGCATTTCATATTCATTATTTCTACCTTAAAATTCTTGCAAATAAATTTTGTTTTTTTAATCTTATAGCTAAAGCAGCTTCCGCAAGAGTGCATAGTTAGTAAGCAACTGGTTTATGTTATCTAGATCAAACTCCACAACTGATTTTACTTTTCCAATTGTTCCAGTGTGTTGGTGTGGTGAGCAGGACAGGAGGGAGGGAGGTGGATGGTGCAGGGAGAAGAGAATTCAGATAGGTCAATAGCAACTTAAACAAACTGCTCTTTCTGAGTTCGCTCAAATGGGAGCTTATATGGTTCCTATTAAGACTATGTTAGAAGCATCCTTAAAATATTTACAAGGAAATCTTAGGTGACATCTGGGACATATGTTATTGGACGAGTCAGAGAATTTCTTCTCCCATTCCTTCATTTGGGTGATTAAAACTAATCTTTACAATCAGCAGGGTGGGCTGAGTTTAGAGGATGCCGGAGACTGGCAGTGTTCAAATCGTGCTCGTCTGGGTTGATCCTAGGATAGCCTTCTCTCCACCAGGCTCGATGGCCGCCTTGGTCTTGACCACATTGTGTGCTGGGCCTCTTCTTGGCTGGTTTTGGTGCTTCTTGGCCCTGATGTCCTTAATAAACACCAGTAGGGTGCTACCATCCATCTTTTTCATCATTGTCTCTGTGCTTCAAGAACTTGATGAGGGTGTGGTGGTTCTCCATGGAGGGCTTGTCCAAGGACACACGAGCTGCTTGTATGATACCCGGGGCTCCCACCACAGAAAAAGTGACTGACTGTGGGCCTTTCAGGGCTGTGAACACCTTTCAGCACAGGCTTCTTGACCTTCAAAGCCAGTTTTGGCTTTGATTTTGCAGAGGAGGGGCGTGGTGTCGGGGGTTTCCTTCTTTCCTTTCAACACCATCTTCATAAAAAGGATCTCTCAGTCCCAGATGTTTTATGTCTTGTAGAATCATTTGCCCTGAGCACAATAAACATAAATAAAGTATACAAAAGGCTGACATCACTTTTATGATGTTCTGAAGCAGAACAAATTCTGAATAAAAAAAGTAAGAACCTTCAAAATGTAGCAACCTGGGAAGCCAGCAAGAAAGCAAATTGTTTACAATAAGAGCTGCTCAATAGAATTTGTCCTCGCATTTACCCTTCTTGTAGGAGACTGGGTCACTAATTACTCAAGAGTCAGGAATGCAAACGAGATTGATCGGCATCTAATTCCCGGGAAGATGACAAAAATGGCTTATCAATACACTTTTACAAAGCAAGGAAAACAAATGAAACGCAGATTTGACAAATTAGCCTTGAGATTAGCGCACAGTGGGATCACTTCAGGCATTTAGTTTTGCCTCTTGCCCAGATAAAATCGTACTGGGAGTTACCGCTGCTTTAGCATTTGCAGGATGGAATCCTAAAAGAAATGCAATGACATTACAGAATTCATGGCTTTTGCTTTCAAAGCAGCAGTTTGAAAAATAAATTTGTGTGTTAAACATTAAGATGAAGTTTAATACCTACTTGTTAGAAACCTTTGAAGACAGAAAATAGGATACTTTGTTCTGGAATAGATCACTAGCTTGAATTTGACATTACTTTTATCACATTTCCTTTGAAAGATGTTTCTGACTTAACACTTGACCTCTTTGAGAAGATAAAAGTCCTATATCCTATTGACAAAAATGTGTGTTTGTGTAAATGAAAATACATTCTGTAATCACAAAAATATGGTTTAATGGTTTCAAGATTATATGATTTAAAATAAATTTCAAAACACCAAGCTTGATACTCTACATTTATAAACATGTTTTCACGTATATCACACAGGTATGGTACATATACAGTGTCTTTATGTAATAAGTTATATTGTAATTTCTTTGCCTTAAAATTTTCAGGATAAAACCATCCTAAATGTATGTTCACATTCTATTTGTTTGGGGCAAACAAAAAACCACAAAGAAGAAAGAAGGATATTTGTATCATTTTTAGAATTTTTGAATGAAACATTAGAGTTATTCTATCCAAATAAAACACCTAGAAATGTATATTTAAAGAAAATACTGATCCCTGGGTTCTTCTCCCAGAGGACCTGATATAAATAGTCTGTTGTGTGGTACTGGGCCTCAAGATATTTGAAAGCATCCCATGTGATCCTAATGGTCACCTAATGAGGTGGCAAAGTTGAGAACCAGTGTGTTAGAGCTATACGTTTTATTTGCTATTTATAATGTAGTGTTTCCGAACCTTGGGTACTCAGCACATGCATTTAGTTCTACTTCTATACTATGTCCTAAGCCAGCACTTCTCAAACTTTAGTGTGCCACTAGAGTCACTTGGAGGGCTTGGGCCCCACTCTCTCATTCAGTAACAGGGGTGGGACCTGAGAGTTTGCATTTCTTAATTCCCACGTGACGTTAGTGCAGCCGTTCCGGGGCCACACTTTAAGAATCACTGTCTAAAACAGAATCACCTGGGGTACTCTTGATAAACTCGCTATCAAAAGTGAGTCCTTCTACCAACGAGGTCTCGACTCAGCAGAAGCGGATCCTGCTTGCGTTTTCATCTAGCACCTCCAACAATTCTGACATTCGCTAGTTTAGGAAATCCTGTGATAGTGTACTGTAGTTACATCCATGTATTTCACAAACGTATGGAGTTGAAGCTGTCTAACATCAAATATCAAAACAGTGATATTCAAAGTACAGGTGAGAAGCCTTCTACCATCTTTTTGATCAAAGACATGTATCCAGATACAAATTCCTTGAAGGTATCAATATTGAGTGAGTCATGATCCTGACAGATGCTCATGAGCTTTGAATGAAATAATTGTCTCTTGAGGGTGGAACCTAGATCTCTTTTTCTCATTATTGCCAGTCACTAACGGAGTGCTTGGGACAGAGCAGGGGTATGTAAATGTCACACACAACAGAGTTCACTGATGTTTATATCCTGCTCTGTAATACAATAGCTTGTCTTAGCAAAATACATTTTATTAGCAACCTGCATATCTGCTAATTTAAGCAATTCTGATTCAGGATTCCATATTATCTTCATTTTCCCACGAGGAAAGGAGGCTAGCATATCATGACAGGGTGGCTATCACAGAGTCCTCACTGGATCCACCTCTCTTCCATTAGGCCCAGTGCGTTTCCTTCTGTCTCATAATGATGCCCTCTCATCAATGTTCGAAGCTGCCAGGGGTGTCCCTTTTCATGGCACTGACTTAGGTATTCTCAGGAGGGTTTCACTGTAATGAAAAATATATCAATGTTTTACATGGTATGGTATGTTAAGTAAACTAATCTGTTAGATTTTTAAAAAGAATGTATACATATTAGGAAAAATGTGCAGCCAGCATACAAAATCCAGGATATTTTACTAGATGCTATTTTGCCAATATTTTATCAATATGTTATCAATTATACCAATAGTTTTCCTGAGGTTGACGTGGACAATTAGATTTCTAAAAAGTGGTCTACTTTAAGGAATTATATTAAGAAATAATAATGTAGGTGTCACTGCCATACAACAAAAGTTATGTGAATGTTTATTTTGGGGAAGCATTGCTTTGTATGATAAACAGTGATTTTTTTTTAGATAACGTGGTCTTTAATACCGTTTAGAAAGTGGTGGGTTGTCAGAGAACATGTACATGATTGGCAGTTATTTACTGAGGAAGGTCTAGATTTCCAATATTTCTTGAATTGTGTGTGTGTGTGCGTGTGTGTGTGTGTGTAATTTCCCTTTGACTTCTAAGAGTTTGTGTTATAGAAGCTTGATGAAATAGCCATGATTAATTACAACCCTTTTTACCAAAAGGATTTCCATGAAAAAGCAAATTTTCTTTTCTTCTCTTTTTTTAAAGGAAGAGGTTTCTTTCTATAATCAAGACAATATATTCTTTTAAAGTGGTATTTCTTGACATTTATAGTGCTGGTGACAAGGTCATAATTTCCATCGTAATGAGATGCCTTTTCATAATGCATAACCCCTAATGTAGAAAGCAGCGCAACATCTCACAGGCTGCGTTCATGATGAATATTCCTGCCGAGGTCTGGGAGACTCTGTAGGTCACATGTTGACTTAGCAGCTCCGGCGGCCTTTCCTCTGTGGTGTGCCGTAATCCAGGCCTCTTCCAACTGTGTTTGAATAGACCGAGATGCTATGAGCCAAGAATTCTGGATTTTTCGCTTTTATTTCAGAGAATGGTTCACTGTGAATAAAGGCTCCCGTTGAATTCTCATGAGTTTTTAATGGTCATAGCTGAGAATGAGGAGGAGGAGGAGATAGGATTGGATTTTGATTTTAGAAACACTCTTGGGCTTTTGTTTTCCCCAGTATTTGAATAATATCTTATGCAGTGGTATTGCCACTACCACGAGGGGAGAAAGAAAGATTTCATCTAGTTGTATGCACACACACATACACACACACACACACACATAAAGTGATTAGGAAGTAATGCATACATATAGTAAAAGTTTTTTAATACATAACATTTTTAAGAAGGAAATGAAAACAAATCACTCATTCTTTCATGGCTGTATCTGAGCCTCTGTGTGTGTCACTGCACTGGCTGTGCCTCCTGCGGACATTATTGCTCACCACATTTGTACCTGGCGGTGTAGCTGGAGTGTTGTACTAGATGTTGTCAAATATTCTTTTAAAACGAGGTTTTGATATTCTGCAGATAGGAATAACAAAGCTTTCCTGTGAATTTCTAAAATCCACTTGACTCTGAGGTTGACCTGGTGTGGATAAAGCCACTGAGATGGTATTAACATGTCTTTTAAACACATACATGAGCTATAAAAAGTGTGATTTGGAAGTGCCCAGCACAATGACAGGAGGTCATAGGGTTTCATCTGTATTTATTGAATAACCAAGGAAAACATCATTGTAACAGAATAATTGATACATATTATTTGTCAAGCTGTGACATAGTAGAGGCGTATTTTAGGTAAGCTCCTTCTATAATGTAAAAGGAATGCAGTTATTACTTTAAGATGGCCAGAGTAACTAAAGCCAGTCCCTGTTCACATCGTTGCTTGCTGCTGTGATTTAAGACATTGTGTACTGTGTGAGATGCCTTACTGCACCCCTTCTCTTTCTAATGTCTGTAGCAGATTTGAATTATACAATAAATTTTGCCAAATTGCCCTTGTCTCTCCCACCTATGGCTGTACTTTCATGTTCACTGGCTTTAAAACATGAATGATGAGAGGAAAACTGTGGTGCCAAGTATCTGCCTCCATTTGTCAGCGTTTACATTTTCCGTTAATTACTGATGTTGTGCAGTCAGTAATATACAGCACCGGAAAGAAACACAAGCTTCATAGAATAGAGCATCGTTTTTTTTTTTTCCTGTGTGTTTTCCTATAGATTTGCTAAACATCTTCAGTCCACGCCATTGGATGTCATTTAGTTTGGTCTTTCATTTTTGTAGAACATGCATAGCATAAAGGCGTTAAACGTTTTTTCTTTTCAACTGTCACTTTGTGTTTCTTATTTATTTCGTTGGATAGGTAGCTTTCCCCTTGCAGATGTTTCTTTGTGTTTCTTATTGACTTTGTTTTGTTTCTCAGGCAGATCATCATTTCCTTAGCAGAGATGGAAGACAGGGTCTGTCTTGAAGCTACTCTGCCTTTGCTCTTCCTCCCTGATGGGTCTGGCTTCGTGCACCTGCCCATCCCTTCTCTGAGGCAGTGATGGTTAACTTGAAGGTGCACAGCTGCCCACCCTCTTTTGATGCTTCCTGCTTCACACGGGGACTACTCTTTTTATTCCTGTTTTGAGAAATTTAAGCAAGACCTGCCATTGAAGCAGCATTGTGTAACATGATTTATATTTGGGGTATTGTTATCACTTCTCTGGAAATAACCTCCAGTTTTTTAAATTAGTGACTAACTTCCAGGAAATAACCCAAAGGTCATGATTATCGTTGCAATTCTAAAGGCATATGTATAAGGACAAACAAGTCAATTATCCTTTTGGGTTTCAGTTAATTTGATTCACACATTGCTCTGGATAATGTTGTAAAAACAAAGGAAAGCAGTATTTGTTCTTCACATACTGCGGATTTCTGTTCATTCCCATTGTTATGGATAAAATGTCCTATGCACTTAAAGCATCAGCACACAGTATATAAAGCAACAAAACTCGAAAGAGGTAATTTTTGATATTGGCTTTATCACCTTTGACCTTTGACTCATTACTGTTACTCAGTTCCTCTATCTGCTAACATAAATATATATTTTTTATTTATCTGTTAGCATATATATATATATTACAGGAATATCCAACTTTTCTGGGAAAATTATTATTTGAGACTACTCTGAAGCTTAAAAGTGCTGTTAAACAAGTATTTTCATTTATCAGGAATATGGTTTTAAGTCCTTGCGCAAGGAACAGAGGTAAATATACATTTAAATATTCCTCCTAGGTATTGTGAAAAAGAGTACTATTTCAATTCTGCAAAGTAGAAAAAGTGCTCTAGCTTTCTGAGAGTTTGCAGTTTGAAACTTACATTTTTCAATCCATTCTGAAGTCCCCTGCAGGCAGAGCGGTGTCTGGGTATTTAGCTGATAGCAGAAGCATTCTTCCCTCTCATCCTCACCATAACCAGATCCAACAGGGTCTGGTTCATATTTATCTCAAGCTAGTCCATTTGATACAGCTGTCTCTTCTAATGCCAACCAGGGAAGGTCATGAATCCAAGCGAATTTGTTAAGGCCTGGACAAGAGAACATCAACAGGGGAAATCTTTGCTATCTTACCAGCCCCCAAACTTTACATTTTCTCATGCCACTTTGCACAGTTCAGCATGCTTTCACCAGTTACAGTTGGGAATATGAATTTCTTTGATGACACAGGACAGACATGGGGACACCTAAACAGGAAGGTCATTCACAGGCAGCATTTCAACTCCTTTACATCTATCTGCATGACAAAATACCGAGAAAGTGGAAGCTATTTCTATAGGGTTTGGTTCTATTACTTCTACTTGCACCACCATCAAATTTCAGATATGTTAGGAAGTTCTTTCATGTAATTCTGAGATATCAAGTCCTATGAACACCATGGCACTATTCCTGTGGTCCACCCTCTATGGGAAATACTTTCCTAGAGCTCAGAAACTGGTCTCTATGGAGACCAGATCTAGAAATGATTTATCTTAGCATAACACTTTTTTAGGACCAGACTTTTCCAGCTAAATGCATAGTTATTTCATATACCCAGCAATAGAAATGTTTCCAAAATAGTATTTCCAATTAGGTAAAAATATTATAATTATGGGAGTGCTTAACTTTGTATTTATCAATATATTTTTGCCACATATCAGCATCAAAAGAACTGTCAATTCAGTGGGGAAGAAAATTGTCCCATTAGCAATTTGGGTTAAGATTGAAACAAAAGTGTCCTTGACATACTTGGGAACAAAAGACATTCTGTAGGTAGAGCTCAACTCACAATAGTTATACCAATGCATTTTACCATAAATATTCTAGTTTATTTCTCAATTTTTCCTTTGAAAAATTTAGCGTAATAATTCCCATATTATAGGAGAAATAAGGCAAAAAGAGTGACATCAACCTATTAGTAATCATAGAGTAAATTTCTCAGCTGGCCTCACTCATATGTAAAGCCATTTTCGGTCCTGGAGTATAAGAAATATCTTTCTTAGTATTAATAAAAGAACATGAGTTACAGAGAAAACGATGGCTTAGCTCTCCAAGGGATACTGAAATAATGAAAGGGATAATTTTTATAGGATTGGGAGTATAAAAAAATACAATAATGCAAGGAGAGTAGAGAGATTTAGAGTTTATAACAAGACTACAAAATCTGTCATTTTCCTTTTCCTTTTTTTTCACTTCTTGCAACGTATCGATTATATCTTTGTGTGGTGGTTATTTGGGTAGAAATGGCAGTTTCAGTGCCTTTCCTGTACCTGTTCCCAATTGATTGTTGCTCATACTTCCTGGGGTTTTGCTGGAGTCTCTCTGTCATGCGGCAGGAGGAGAGGGAAGAAACTCGCCTGGTTGAAACTGCATTTACTCTGCTCTGGGAAGAAATGAAAAGATCCATCTAATTGCTACCATGCAATTGTAGGACTGCCCATCTGGCCTGAAATATATAGTACATTTTCATTTCACCACGAGGCTGACTCCTGAGGGGAATTAGTTTCCTGATGAAATTATATCCCCTGCTCTTATAGGTTTTAAAGTAGCACTGAAGTAAATCTAAGGTGCTAGCCACTGAAATAGAGCCTCAGAGATCACTGGAATTAGGTCAGCTTTCCTAAGTTCATTTTGAAAAATCAGTTCCCAAATTGAGATTTGTGGGCCTGGAAAAGTCCATTTTGTTCACTTCTATAACTTTAGGAAAATCCATTCGGTTCATCGTCCTGGGTAAAATCTTGCGTTACCTGTGTGTGCTGTAGCTGAGCAGGGGCAATGTATTTTCCTAGAAAGAAGAATGCAGATGCTATAGCTGGCTGGTTTTCTTTTCATGAATTGTATATTGATTTATATTTTAATGAAACTTTGGCCGGTCTACTAAATGTAAGTTTCTCAGAGACAAGATGTTAATCTGTATTTAATGCATGTATCATAAGGTTAAATCTGGCATGAAAGGCAATTGAGATTACCACAGTTCTTTGGTTCAGTGCTTTACGGGAGAGAACAGAAGCACAAATCTAATTTTACAAGGAAATTGCTGAAAGAATTGATGTAATACAATGGGTATAATAGAACAAGGTATTTAAAATGTGCATGCTCAGGTGGGTAATAAGCACTTAGAAATTATTGGAGGCCACTGAAAAAGGCACATTTGCTAAAAAGACCCTACTGTCTTTCGATAGTCATCAGTCAGGTTATTAACTTTGTCTTTTTTCAATTTGATTTTTTCTATTAAGGTGACTTTACTTCAAGCATATTTTATTTTGAATGATCCAAACAAAAAGTGTATGTGTGTGTGCATGAATTTGAATATATAATTATAAATATATGTATATAAATGTATATATACATTTATATATAAATATATATTTATATATTTATACATATTTATATATGTATAAATATATATTTATATATTTATACATATTTATATGTATAAATATATATATATGTAAATATATATGTGTATATATATATTTGGGGCACTGTGCACAGGTATACAGCAGAACACTGCTGGAATGCTGGTGCTGGGTGAAATGGAACTCCAGTCAGAGCCTGTGACTGTTTCAATGAGAAGAATGTTTTATAGATGGGCAGCACTAATATGCAATTTAATCACGTGTATATATGTGAATGTGTGTTTATAGAAAAATAAATACAAATATACCATTTTATTATAACATTAATTAGAAAGGGCATGCATTGCCATCCTTGGAATTTCCTTCGCATTTTAAAATAAATTTTTAAGGAGGGAGAGAAGGAGTTGAAAGTGATTTACAAATTTTAAAAAATGGTAAGTTAAGTGGAGGTGGTGAGGTCAGCATCCTACTGAGAAGCAAGAAGAATGACAGTGGCGTCTGCTGCTGGTCTTTTGGGCAGGTGTGGCCACACTTTCCCCACTTTTCTGATGCCACCTGCACATGGTCCATTTGCCGTAGTGGGTTAGATCCTAAGAAATGAGGAGCAAAGTAATCAGTGACCCAGGTGAGCCCCGGAGATTGCAGGGTGACAGAGGAGAAAGACAATCGTGACCCAAGGTTCTGATGGAGCAGAGACCACCTGTGAGATGGCCTGTGTGGAGGGGCTCATTTTGTGGATTTCTGGATGAACCAAAAAGCAAGAGAGGGCAGATTGCTTCGATATTATAGATAATTACTTAACTATCTCTACTCTCTCTGATTGAGCAGGCTGGGTTTTACAGTGTACATTAATGTTACATTTATGAACTTAATATCACTGATCATTAGAGAAATGCAAACCAAACCCACAATGAGATATCATCTCATACTAGCCAGAATAGCTATTAGTAAAAAGTAAAAAATAACAGATGCTGGCAAGGTTGCAGAGAAAAGGGAACAATTATACACTGTCGGTGGGAGTGTAAATTAGTTCAACCATTGTGGAAAGCAGTGTGGCAATTCCTCAAAGAGCTAAAAACAGAACTACCGTTTGATCCAGCAATCCCATTATTGGGTATATACCCAAAGGAATATTAATCATTCTATCATAAACACACAGGCACGCAAATGTTCATTGCAGTGTTATTCAAATTACCAAAGGCATGGAATCAACCTAAATGCCCATCAATGACAGGTTGGAAAAAGCAAATGTGGTACATATACATCATGAAATACTATGCAGCTATAAAAAAGAATGAGATCATGTCTTTTATGGGAACATGGATGGAGCCGGAGGCCATTATCCTTAGCAAACTAACACAGGAACAGAAAACAAAATACTGCATGTTCTTACTTATAAGTGGGAGCAAAATGATGAGAACTCATGAACAGAAAGAAGAGAACAACAGACCCTGGGGGCTACTTGACGGGGGAGGGTGGGAGGAGGGAGAGGAGCAGAAAAAAATAACTATTTGGTACTGGGCTTAATACCTGGGTGATGAAATAATCTGTACAACAAACCTCCGTGACACTAGTTACCTGTGTAACAAACCTTCACATGGCTCCTGAACCGAAAGTTAAAAAAAAATACCATAAGCTCTAAAAGGACATTTTCAGAAGGATGTGCTTTTTTTTCTTTTTTCTTTTTTCTTTTTCTTTTTTTAGATAGAGTCTCGTTCTGTCTAAAAGTCATTCCAGCACTTCAGGCTGGAGTGCAGTGGCATGATCTCAACTCACTGCAACCTCTACCTCCTGGGTTCAAGTGATACTCCTGCCTCAGCCTCCTGAGTAGCTGGGATTACAGGAGCCTGCCACAACAACGGACTAATTTTTTTGTGTTTTTAGTAGAGACATGATTTTACCATGTTGGCCAGGCTGGTCTTGAAATCCTGACCTCAAGTCATCTGCCTGCCTTGACCTCCCAAAGTGCTGGGATTACAGGCATGAGCCAAAAGCTGTCCTATTTTAAAAGCAATATGTTAAATAGCATTTGAAGAACAAATTAAACATCAAGAAATACAGTGGATTCATTCCTAATAATTGATAGAACTTTCAATGGTTAATACACAAGAAGAACATGTGTGTTTCTCTATGCTCCCCCACACTACCATCAAAGACCATTGACAAGATACCTTTTTAATAATTGCATTCTATTTCTATCTGTGCGTGGAGGCTCATGCCTGTAATCCCAGCACTTTGGGAGGCCGAGGTGGGCGGATCACAAGGTCAGGAGATCAAGACCATCCTGGCTAACACGGTGAGACCCTGTCTCTACTAAAAATACAAAAAAAATTAGCCGGGTGTGGTGGCGGGTGCCTGTAGTCCCAGCTACTCGGGAGGCTGAGGCAGGAGAATGGAGTGAACCCAGGAGGCAGAGCTTGCAGTGAGCCAAGATCATGCCACTGCACTCCAGCCCGGGCAACAGAGTGAGACTCTGTCTCAAAAAAAAAAAAAGCTTCAAAAAGCTTCCTGGCCTCTTTTTGCCATTTTGCCATGTGAGAGTACTCAGGCAGTACCATCTGTGAGAAATAGGTCCTCATCAGATGCTGAATCTGCCAGCGCTTTAATCTTGAACTTCCCGGCCTCCAGGACTGTGAGTAATACATTTCTGTTGTTTATAAATGACCCAGTCTAAGGTATTTTTCTATAGCAGCAGGAACGGATCAAGAAAGAAACTTTATTTTACTTGGTGACCCTGACATTTTGCACCAAAAAGGGAGTGGACATAGTGATTTTATTTAGTAGATGAATCCTTTAAGTGGCAAGGCTAAAATTCTGTTTGAGAATTAAAAGGTCCTACATTCTGTGAGTCTTGAATGCAGAGTTGATGGTCAGAATCTGATATGGTTTGGCTCTGTGTTCCCACCCAAATCTCATCTTGTAGCTCCCATAATCCCCACATGTGGTGGGAGGGACCCAGTGGGTGATGATTCAATCATGGGAGCAGGTCTTTCCTTTGCTGGGCTCGTGATAGTAAATGGGTCTCACAAGAGCTGATGATTTTTAGAAATGGGAGTTTCTCTGCACGAGCTCTCTCTTTTTGCCTGCTGCCATTCACATAAGATGTGACTTGCTCCTCCTTGCTTTCCACCATGATTGTGAGAACTCTCCAGCCATGTGGAACTGTAATCCAATACCTCTTTCTTTTGTAAATTGTCTAGTCTCAGGTATGTTTTTATCAGCAGCGTGAAAAGGGACTAATACCAAACCTGTCTCCAAAAGGTTCCTGTCTCCAAAGGTTTTATGAAAAGCATTTAATAAAAATGAAAAATTCCAAGCTGCCCAGTTCCCTCTGTCAGAGTGCACAGGGCAGGTCTGCCTGCCAAAAGCACTGGATGTTCTTTTGTGGACCCTCATGCATTAGCTCCTTCAACCACTATCACCATGATTCGAGGACCTGAGCCGGAGTGGTCACTGGTACCTTGTATCAATTACCATCCAAGTGAAAGAGGACTACCACGGCCTTATCATCTACAGTCTCAGAAGGAATATAGCTCACATCATGGATACCTCATGGCAGCGAATTTTAAGGGTTGACTAATTCTTAAGGCAGGTGGGTTCTAAGGAGTGTTTGACTTACCTGTAGGAACGTTTGGCACATTTCAGGCACCAGGGATGACCTGAAAAATGATTCTGATACAACCGTTGCAAGGGAGATGAAAGGATCACAACAGAACCTTCAAGTTGGAAAAAGCAGAGATGGGCATGAGTTTATGGCTGGGAGCTGGTGCTGTGTGTAGGTGGTGATCTTGGCCCGTGGGTTAAAGGTACCAGGAAGACGGCCCACTCCCTCCCCTCTCCCAGATTTCTCAGCAGTTAGATGCTCACTCGATGGAGTTTAGAAATCAGGGAGGACAAGTTTGCCTCTAGGCTTTTCAGTAACACACACTGTAGGTTATCAGACAGTACAGCTGTGAAAAGCAGGTTTTAACATGTTAGGGACAGTTCAAAGCGGGATGCACAGAATGAACCCTGCTTAGGAGGACAGGCCCAGGGGAGGACTATGTGCAGAGAGGTGGTGAGTCATTGGGAAGATGCTAGGAACTATGGTAGTTGTGTTAGTCAGTGTTCTCCAGAGGGACAGAACTGATAAGATGTATGTATATAGGAAAGGGAAAAATAATAAATTTAGGGGGAGTAATTTAGGAAGAACTGGCTCACACAATTACAAGGCAAAGTCCCATGACAGGCCGTCTGCAAGCTGGGGAAAGAGAAGTTGGTGGTGGCTCAGTCCGAGTCGGAAAGCCTCAAAACCAGGGAAGCTGACAGTGGAGCCTTCAGTTTGCAGCCGAAGGCCTGAGAGCCCCTGGGAAGCCACTGGTACAAGTTCCAGAGTCCACAGGCCAAAGAACCTGGACTCTGAGGTCCAAGGGCAGGAGGAGTGAAATCAAGCCTCCAGCACAGGAAGAAGAAAGAGAGCCAGAAGACTCAGCCAGCAAACTTCTCCCACCTTCTTCCACCTGCCTTATTCTAGCAGCACTGGCAGCCGATTCAATGGTGTCCGCCCACATTGACGCTGGGTCTTCCTCTCCCAGTCCACCGACTTAAATGTCAGTCTCCTCTGGCAACACCCTCATAGGCACACCCAGAAACCATGCTTCACCAGCCATCTGGGCATCCCTTAATGCAATCGAGTTGACACCTAATATTAGCCATCACACAGCAGTGAAACGAACTCTTTTCCCTGAGCATCTCAAACTATGTTATGGATTGAATTGCACTTGCCCCAACTTCATATGTTGAGGTCCTAACTCCTAGAACCTCAGGATGTGACTTGATTTGGAAATAGGTCCTGGAAGTAATTAGTTAAGATAACCTCATACTGGAGTGGGGTGAGTCTCTAATCCAATATGACTGGTGTCTGCATAAAAAAGGGAAATTTAGACACAGGTGTGCACACGGGGAGAGTGCTGTGTGAACATCAAGGCAGAGATAGGGGTGAAGCTTCTTCAGGCCAAGGAGCACCAGATATTGCCAGCAAACACCAGAAGCTGGAAGAGGGGTGTGGGACAGATTCTCCCTCCAGCCTCCAGAGGAACCAACCCTGCAGACCATGAGCCTCTAGAACCGCGACAGAAGGCAGGGTATTGTTTAAGCCACCAGCTTGTGTACTTTGCTACAGCAGCCCTAGATAGGACATATTATTCAAACTCAAGCTCATGGAAGTTTCCAAGGTTCAAATCTTCCTTTCTCCTCATGAGCTGTGTCCCCCTCTGAAAAATGAAGGTGACAAACCATCCACTTCACAAGCCATTGCAAGGCCAGGATGAGAGACTACGTAGCTAGGGTGCTCTCCGGTACTAACCTGAAAAGGATTTAACAAACACTGGGTGTTGTTAAGATTTTTGCTTGATGATTAATGTTAAATGTGAGAGTTGGGGGCTATAAAATTTGGCATAGTTTAAGCAAGAGCTATTTGTTTGTATGTTTGTTTGTTTGTTTTTGGAGACAGGGTCTCACTCTCCCTTAGGCTGGAGCGCAGTGGTGTGATCATATTTCACTGCAGCCTCAAGCTCCTGGGCTCAAGTGATCCTCCCACCTCAGCCTCCTGGGAAGCTGGGAACTACAGGCATGCACCATGATGCCCGGCTAATTTAAAAAATAGTGTATGACAGGGTCTTGCCATGTTGCCCAGACTGGTCTCGAACTCCTGGGCTAAAGCAGTACTCCCTTGGCCTCCCACAGTGATGGGATTCCAGCGCAAGCCACCACGCCCAGCCAAGCAAGAGCTGTTTGAGTTTCATAAGTCTAGTTGTGTGTATAGAGGGCCCAGTGGGGTGGCTAATTTAAAAACTGGGCTTATAAATCAATTGTTTAATAGTGGTAAGTTCACCATGTGTTTTGAGTACTTTTTTGTAGACGTGCCTATATTTTAGCATCAAGCGTTGCTTTCAGCACCTCTTACCAGTTAAAATGCACAGGGTCCATTTCTCCTATTTCAAGAGGCTTACATGGACCTTCACTTGGTGCACCTGGAAGAATCCCCACAGATGCATCTCCAGAAACAACTGCATAGAGGCTGCTTGTTGCAGGCGTAACAGCCGCCTTTACCAGCCTCCCTGCAGGGACCAGGAGCTCAGATCCCACTGCCTCTTCAGATTAGCTAAAGCTTTGCTGTTAGAACATGAATGTGTGCATGGAAAATGTTGTGCTGTAGAATACTGTCAGTAACACTGACTCGGAGCTCAATACTTGTGTGCCTGTAGAAAACCTAGTTGCTCTTTTTCCATTAACTAATCTGAGGATTTTTTGTGTGAAGAAGAGAAGGGAGGAGAAAAGGACAAAAGAAGGAAGAGAAAGTAGGGAGGAGGAGGGAAATGAAGCTTGTTTTAGTTTGCAAACGAGAGGACAGGCGAGTATGAAAGCCTGGGGATTCAAGCCTTCTCTCTGGGAGATTTGAAAGCAATGGAAAGAAAAGAGGATGTCATCATAACTTGTCTGGACTCACAATCAGATAAAGCCAGGGCCCACCTCCAGCTTGCAAGTACCTGGCCGAAATGTCCTGCAGGTCAGGAAAGATTATTAAGAAAATGTGTCAGCAGAGCCAGCTCATCAACTGTGTAGATCGTGGTTTTGATGTGGGAAAAGGTGAAGGTTTAAGAGGGCGAAAGGTTTAAGTCTCACTGGTTACCTGAGAGTTCCTTAAATCTAGAATAAAATAAAGATTTGCTGGCTGATGGCTCAAGAAATGAACCTCCTTTATAATTCTATAAAATAATTATATAAAATAACGACAGAAATCTGAATGGGGGTGTCTGCAAAAAGGGAGTGGGCGGTCAGACCTTTGCTCCCCTTTGCTGACAATCCACTTGCATTCATGGCGACCTGGTCTTTACAGCTCCGTGGTTCATCTTAAAAGATCAGCGGGGACATGTTCTCACTCATAGGTGGGAATTGAACAATGAGAACACATGGACACAGGAAGGGGAACATCACACTCTGGGGACTGTTGTGGGGTGGGGAACGGGGGAGGGATAGCATTAGGAGATATACCTAATGCTAAATGACGAGTTAATGGGTGCAGCACACCAACATGGCACATGTATACATATGTAACAAACCTGCATGTTGTGCACATGTACCCTAAAACTTAAAGTATAATGATAATAAAATTAAAAAAAAAAAAGATCAGCGGGGAGAGGTCTGGAGTGTGGATAGCCATCACCAGGTGCCTTTCTTCTGGTAAATTTTGCAGAATTGTTATGACATAGTTGAAAGAGAAGGCAAAAATATTCAGATTCAGTGATGCATATCATTTTTTGCTACTTGAATTTAGGGAAGATCATGGAAAAGGAAACTTGTGGGTGGAGTCTGAAGGAATGCAAGTCTGGGAAGCAAATGACTTTTGAACTGAGGCAAGGTGGCTCTGTATATATTCTGTGTCTATTACAGATGGTAATCCGCCAATCTGCCCAATGACAAGAAGCAAAACATTAGTTCTTGTACAATGCAAATAGCTGCAGCAAACATTCTCAGGACTTCCTTCTTTTATGGAAATATTACAAAGAAACGAGTTGCACAGTATCTTTATGTACTACCTTGAATATCCCACTTTTATTTTTCCAGTGAGTCTTTCAAAGTTTTAAGCCCAAATGAAAATGTGGCCGTTTGTCAAAGTACCCCTCTTCTCCCCACCTTTTCTTTTGCAATTCAATTCCTTTTCTTCAGGAAATTGCTGTGTATTGGCTTTCAAATATTTTGCGATGTGTTTGTCCTGTCCACAACTAGAATGGAGCTGTTTTCCCCAGACCTGAGTTTCTGTTTACACCAGCCTCAAAAGCTGTCTGAAGCAGGGCTCCACACCCAGTTTTGTCTGACTTCAGTTTCCTTTTTGTTTCCTTGGGTTTCCCTTTATTTTTCCCCCTTAAACCTTTCCTGGCTTTCCAGATTCTTCTTCCAGCCTTGACGGCTGTGTCTCAAGGGTCTGCAATGGTGAACGTCACTTTGCTTTCATTCCTTCCCATCCAAGTGCTGGTTGGGCCGGGGGAGGTGGTGGGTGCAGAACCCTGCTGGAGGCAGCTCTTTAGCCCTTTGGAACCGTGGTTCATACCCCACTTCTCCTCTGTGTGCCTCCTTCCCCTTCCCCAGAAAGGCCTTAGTTAAGGTTATTAGCGTGACTGGCAATAATAATACCATTATATGGGTAAGGATGATACAAGTGGGTTCAGGAGGTAGAGGGTATGAGCAATTTGGATGAAAGGAGACAGCTGAGGAGGAAGGAAGACCTTCCCCGTGTAGATACAAGAGAACACGAGCCTAGGGACAGCAAAAGAGCCTTGAGTGATGGAAATAACAGCGTGGAATCTCAAGTTGCAGGCCTGAATAAATATGTGGCAATGTGCGGAGACCATGAGCAGATGCAAAGAGACATTTATAATTGCGTTGGATTGTTCCTTCACTGCAGAGGAAAGCATGTTTAAATAATAATTGAAAAAAGCTCTTGAGACTCTTCTTGGCTCTTTAATTATTAGAGTCTTTGTAAGAGTGTAGAAGGTTGCCTTCTCTGACAATGTTAAATTTATAAATTTCACTGCTGGGAAACTTAAAGATTTTTCTCAGCCTTTAAAAAAGATAGCAGTGGGGATCACTTTGTGTTAGCATTTGCCTTTAAAATACAATTCAGCAAATGCATGGGCATGTTTGGATTAAGAGGCTGTCGTACCTGTATGATCTACTAAGTATTTTTCAGAAAATTAAGAGAGAAGAGGATTGAAGGGGCTGGGGAGAGGGAAGTTTCTGACTCTTATTAGAGTGAGCATATAATTTATCTTCCATACCTGTTCATCCTTTAAAACACTTTATTTTTAAATAATTTGTAAGTTACAAAAACTAGGTAAGTATGAAGCACTCACGTATCTCCTTGACCCAGTGTCATAAGATGAATAATAGCCCCCAGTGATATTCGGGTTCTAATTCCTGGGTATTACCTTACACAGCTAAAGGGACTTTGCCAGTGTGCTCATGCCAAGAATCCTGAGATGGGGAGAATCTCCTGGGTGGGCTCTAGATGTAGTTAAAATGGCCTTATCAGCAGGTGGCAGAGGGAGATTTGTGACAGATGAGGAGAAGGCAATGTGGCCGCAGAGGCTGAGGTCGGATAGATGCACCTGGAAGATGGAGGAAGGGGCCATAAGCCAAGGAATGCTGGAGCCATTCGACACTGAAAAGGCAAGAGAACAGATTCTCCCCTTCATGCCTCCAGAAAGCAGTCCAGCCCTGCTGACCCTTGACTTTAGTCCACTGAAACGGCTTCAGACTTCTTACCTCAAAAGCCATAAGAGAATACATCTGTGGCTGGGCGCAGTGGCTCATGCCTGTAATCCCAACACTTTGGGAGGCCGAAGCAGACGGATCATCTGAGGTCAGGAGTTTGAGACCAGCCTGGTCAACATGGTGAAACCCTTCCTCTACTAATAATACAGAAATTAGCTGAGTGTGGTGGCACGTGCCTATAGTCCCAGCTACTCTAGAGGCTGATGCGGGAGAATCACTTGAACCCAGGAGGTGGAGGTTGCAGTAAGCCAAGATTGTGCCACTGTACTTTAGCTTAGGCAACAGAGTGAAACTGTGCCTAACAAAAAAAAATTTTAAAAAAAGGAGAATATATTTGTTTTAAACCACTACATATGTGGTAATTTGTCATAGCAGCAGAAGAAAACTAATAAACCCAGATTCACCAATTTTTAATGTTTTGCAACGTTTGCTTTTTCATTCTCTTGTTCTTTCTCCTCTCTCTTTCTGTGCAGTTTATTATTATCATTATCATCATAAAATTATTATTATTACAAACCATTTGAGGGTCATAAGCCAGAATATTTTCTATAGTGAAAAGAGGAATGACTATAAGTATAAGCCAGGACTATCCTAGGAAAACCAGAATCCTGGTCACCCCCAACACTATTCTTGGATTTCTACCACCAGAGGCAAACAGAGACCTTGCCCCAGCTGCATGAACCCATGCTTCCAAGTTCTGCTGGCCCAGGGCTCTGCACATTTCCCTCGTGGGATCTGCAAGTGCATGCACTCCTTAGTCTACGCTGGGTCAGTCCCTACACATCTCTAGGCTCTGGCCCAGACCTCACACTCCAGCCTGATCTTACATCATTTTATCTGGGTGTTTTGGTTTTCTGAACAATCCAGCTCCCTCTCCCTGCAGTCTCCCATTCACCCCTGCTCGTCTGCCTACCTGGCTAACATCTCCTCACCCACTGGGCCTAAACCTAGATTTCATTCCCACACGGAAAACCCACCTCTGCACTTGTAGTTCCCACCCCACTAGCAGAGGGGTGCATCTCCCCCTGCTTTCTGCATTCCCATCCCCTTGTGCTTTTTGTGTGCAACATCTATCACAATTGCAATGACTTGGCCATTTGTGTGCGTGGCATTCTGGTGAGATGGAATTTAAAAAAATTGCTGAGCTCCTGAAAATCTGGGAGTGGGCAGCAGGTGACTGTGAAGCAGATCTTCCTAATTATGGGAAAAACATCATTTGACTTCCTTCTGTTTGCCTTGTGGGGGTGATGCAAGTAACCCCTTGATTGGGCAAGTGAGAGGAGCTGACTCCCTGAATCATCTTTTCATTTTCTTTTTCTCTGTCTTCACAAAGGCTATTCTTCTCTTGGGAATCTATAATGCTGGGGAAAGGAGGCAGGGATTGCCATAAGGAACACAAGGATGTTTTGGGAGTGAAAAAACGAAGACCCTTACGACAGCCTCTCTTTTTAAGTGAGAGACCCTGGAGCAGACGAGTTCTGCTGGCAGGCCCCCAGGAAGGTGGGAGATACTGAGCTGGCATAATTTTAAAAAATCACCAGTCATGATTTGGCCTGAAACTGGAGCTATGCATGGGCCCAGCCACCTGGACCTGGATTCATGCTTTGGGGGTCAATGACAGGGTGCATGAGTGTGAAATAAGAGAGATGTTGTGACCTTGGGGTCCAAGGCTGGAGGCTCACCGCACAGGAGGGGCTAATGCTAGACCTGGTGGGTAAAAGTGCATGTGGGTGCCGATGTGTTTAACTGAGAAATGTGAGTGTTACAATATATTTATACCCCCCCTCCAAGTAAAGTAGATCATACCAGATGGATGTGTGTGCTCGCACAACAGACTGAACTTATCTTCAGGGCAGCGGCTGTCCTTACTTGCTTGAGACACCTCCTAGTCCTAGTAAGTGATGCTGGGGATGATGCTTTGTTAAATGAATGAATGAAGTGACATTTCACCAAGTTGAAAACATCCATTCAAACACCAGATTCTCCATTGAACTTCACAACGAACCTCGCTATCTGCATTCAGTTCAGTAAATATGCAGGAAATCTATCCATCTCTCTGTCCATGTATGTGTGCGTATATATATTAGAGTTTACGTGTATATAAATATCTGTTTTCAGTATTATTTTCAAGTCCTGCATATTTTATTTCATTATTTTTCTTCTGTCAACTTGACCTACATCTCTATTGGTCTACCAGTTCCTTAATGAGGCCATGCTGTTCTTTTTTAAAAAATTGCACTGCTTCACAACATTTTCAAGTAAAAACCTCTTATTTTAATGTAAAAATTAAGTCTAAGACCTCAACTCCCTCCCTCTCCATAGGAACTGTATTCTTACTGTCCTTTAAGAAAATAGATGCAAGCTCTGAAGTTGCAAGGGATTCATGGTTCATTGTTTGGAAAGCACCATTTCAGGGGAATACCTTGTAGAATTCTCTATTTTGGGACTGCCCTTCATGTGAGGAGACTCGGCAACAGCTTCCATAATGTAGTGTTGGCTGCATGGGAACTCTACCCCCAATACCTTCTTTTTAGCTGGGAAAAAATCTTTCACTCCAAAATTAGAAAAAAACAAAAAAAGTCCCTAGTCTACATTTGCTGTCTGTTGTAGATGAGTGCTGTGCTGTCATCTACTGCTGTGCTGGCATGACAGGAGTTGCCTGTTAGTGGGCATAGGGATGACCCCTTCATGAAAGAGCTATTGAAGCCCCAGAGAGGGAAAAAATGGGCTGAGAAAAGAAACTGGGTGGTGCCGTGGATGGAGTTCAGCAGGTTCACAGTCCTGAGCAGGGCGAGGGCTGTTTCTCCCACGCCGAATGCTTCATGATTGTTTTTCGTGGACTGACGTGGAAGTCTGCATCAAACAGGCTTACTTAGTAAGAACTGACCTTGATCTTTTTCCAGGACCACAGTGGAAATTTTCAATAGGAAAAAGTCTGTTTAATAAATATACTTTGTAAACATTAAATCAAATTCACCAAAAGTTTCTTTTATTTGTGTGCAGCTTTGCACAATAAGTTCCATCTGGGAAAAGCCACATTGTCTGGAGGTGGGAGTGAATTTCTTCTATTTTCTTCCCAGGAAAGTCTGTGAAATCACCAATCTCTGGTTCTCTTCACCAGAAACATTAAACTTCAAGAAGTGTCTGGGGGAGGTGGGACTCCTGTAATGAATAGTTTGCAGGTTCTGCGTGAGTATTCGACATTTAACACCATGAACCCACTTTTTAGCCAGAGAGAGCCTACTGGCAAGCATAGAGTCCTGAAGCATGTTAATGATCTAAAGTTAATGTTTCCACCTTGCAATAGCATTTAATTCTCCGTATATGTCATCAGGAAATGCTGGCCTTTGAGGGTGGATTACACTCCTTTTAACAGCAAAAAGGGCACATCAGGTGGGAGGAGGCTCATGAAGAGCATCCAGGAAGCATGGCCTCTTCAAGGAGAAACCCTGTGTAAAAAAAGAAAAAACAACAATCCCAAAGCACTAGTTGTAAGTGAAGCTGCAAGGAGCAGGTGCTGTTTCTTGGGTCTTATTTGCGCTGCATATTGGTAAACAGACTACTTTTGAGTTGCAGCGATTCCAAGTCATTCTCTTGGACTTATTTTGTTTTCCCAGCGACAGAAAAATATTCACATCCATATCCAGACTCACAAATGGAATCCAGAAATGTACTGGAGCCTGAGGAAAATGCTCTATGGTACTAGCCAGGCTTCCAGTCGTGGGAAAGCCAAACATCTCTTTAGCGCACGAAAGCTTTAGTGGTGTTCGAGTCAGGAGTTGTGTTGTCTGTCCGTTCCCTTTCTTCTCTATGACCCCACATACGGCCTCCCCATACTGTGAGGGTATTTACATTAATATGTGAGAAAGTGGGGCCCTGGCCCACCTCAAAGGCCTCATCATTGCCACTTCTAATGCCCCGGGCACTCCCTTCAGCCCAGAAGACTTAAGAGATGGAATAACCCAGAGGGAATGTGCTATTTACATATGAATCCCAGTCTCTGAATTCTATCAGAGCTGTAGGAGTTGTTTCCCAAACATGTAACCTTGTGCCCAGCCACCTTCTCCTCAAGTGACCAAGCCAAGGTCTTGCTCCTGATCCCAAGTCAGCCATCCTGAAGCTGACCTGAAGCCAAGGAGCGGCCAGGCCTTAGACCCATAGGGTGGCTGAACAACTGGACCCTTGTTCAGGGACCGTGACCTACTCAGTGACCCATGGGGAGGGAATTAGGAGTTTTCCAACATGCAATAAACACCCAGAGAAAGCCTCAGACTCCGTAAGCCCTGTTTGGATGTGCAACCGCTTTTTATTCTTTAAAAAGTTTTGATTTATTTTTATGACACATAATAGATGTACATATTTTCAGGGTACATGTGATAATTGAATACATTCATATAATGTGTAAAGATCAAATCAGTGTAATTGGCATATCCATCACCTTAAATTGTCTTTTCTTTATGCTAGGAACATTCTAATTATTATCTTCTAGCTATTTTGAAATATACAATAAATTAGTATTAACCAACTGCAGTTAACCTACGGAGATCACTTTTCTTCAAAAACATTTTCTTGACTTTTCTGTATGTTTTATCTATTGTTGTACATTAATCTATTGCAAAAGTTAGTGGCTTAAAGTCACATGATTTCTCTGGATTCTGTGGGTCTGGAATCCAGGCAGGATCAGAACCTCTGCTCACTGTGTTCTCAGCTGGGCTGGCTGATTCACTGCATTCAGCTGAGTGTTGGGCAGAGCTGGAAGGTTCAGGCAGGCCTTACTCACCTGTCTGGCACCTCAGTGTCCCGCTCTTTGTGTAGCCAGCTTGGACTTCTCACAGCTGGTTACTGGGTAGGCAGGCTTCTTGCATGGTGACTGGCTTCTAAGAAGTAGGAAACAGAAGGCTTAAAGTCTAGGCTTGGAACAAGTCCAACTTCACCACTGTTACATTTCACTGTTGAAAGCAAGGTATGAGGCCAGTCGAAATACAAGGGAGGAGAAAAAAGGCCCTACCTTTGGTCGTGGGGTGCAGCATGTACACAAAGAAAGGTAAGGAATTGACGGCCGCCATCTTGGTTGACTGGCTACCACCCAGTGTGTTTCTGCAACAATAAACCTCGCCAACCAAGGTATCTTGAGCACATCTCTATTCCTTGCAATTCTACAGTGTCTGTCTAAGCCATTAGCTCCCTTAGCTGGTCATCCTTCCTTATGACCAACACCTGTTCACTGGAGCCCTAATACATGCAAACATTCTGGGGAGGATCCACCAGCCAGAAAAAGATCATGCTCTAGTTAGGGATACATGAATACAAAGATTTAAAAAAATTCTATGAGCTAGCTTTTGAACAACAAAGCCTAAAAGTAGGGAAGGAAGGAACAAAAAAAAGATGAGAATAAATTGAAAAGATATAAAGTGAAAGTTTCCCAAGAGAAAGCTAGGAGGATATCTCATTGTTTATCTAATGTGTATTAGGGAAAGCGCTTTTTGAATTGCTTTTCGAGAGAATGAATTTCTTAAGAGACCGAGAAGGTAGGACTCATTTCTTTTGAGGCTGATCAATACGAGTCTCATAGATTCAGTCACTTGCTGATTCTTACTTCAGAGTGCCTTCTAAGGCCACCCCTGTTCTTGGCAGTGGGGGAACCCTGCAAGTAATACAAGTTGTAACAGGTCCATTCTCACACATCGTATTGGAAGTTCCGAAGGAAGGCACTTTTCTTCTGTTATGGACTTGGCTAAATCAATGGAAACTCCATATTCTTTGTCTTCATTCTTCTTTCCTCGCCACTTCCTGCAATATCCCAGATACGTGAACCCACAGCCCACAAACAGCCCTCTGCCACCCACCAGGGGGAGATGAAAACAGCTCTGATGACACACTCCTCTAGCTCCTTCCCCGTCTTACCCCTGGGCTCACTTGTCACCAGCTATTACCAGCTGAAATGCCTGGTGCCTCTCAGCAGGTGAGTTCTTCTGGCTTTATTTGAGGGTGAGGGCTTTTTGGTTTATTTTGTTTTTGTTTTGAAGGCCAACTCCCGTCTGGTGGCCATATGTAGCCATCTGGGCTTCCCATAAACCACCATAATGACAAGGCAGGACTCATAATATCATTTTCGTTTTCCATAGACAGGCTAATTTGAATTTAAGATATGGTGTGTTCAGCATGTTCAGAAGATGGGACCCTCAAGTCAAGTTAACCTACAGTTAGATTTTTCTGCCATTCATCCACCCCGGGAGATCTTTCTGCTCCTGACCCTTTCAGCACCTCCTTGTCCCTGCGGTCCTAATTTGGGGGTAAGACTTGGCTCCCTTCAGGCCGTCTATCAATCATTTTTGCTCCTTATGCAAACACAGACAGTTTTCTCATTATTCTAAAAATAAGTGCTTTTAAGGAGGCTGGGAACCAGTTTCTCTTGTTCTGTTCTATAGCCATTTTTACTTGTAGCAGCAATAACAAGCCATGCCTACTGTTTTTCAATGTGGTAATATGGTTCTGTCTCTGATATAAACAACTCACCTTTTGGCCTTGCAGTTTACTCACTGGGGAGCAGGATTATTTTCTTTATTGCCTTGTAAAATAGATTGCCTGTCACATTATAGCTTAATTGGGAACACAAAATAATAAATAATTTAAAACAAGGAAAATTGCTGTCTATATGGGGAGCTGAATAAAAACACGGCCCCGGCATATGTCCCTCTGGTGTCACTCAAGGGTTCTAGAACACAGAGCTTTAAATCATATTTGGCATCAAGCACGCCTTTGAAACTTTTCTGAACTTGTTTGTGCCTCCAATTTCCCAATAAAAATGGTTCAAATTATTTGTTTTTTTCCAAAGCAGATTGAACCTTTCTTGTCATCAGATTTGTTCAACAGAAAGGATGTTAATATTGCTCACCATTGACCCATCTGCAAAAGAGGGGACAGAATAGTAACTGCACGTCTGGGTGGCTGAAAGGACTGACAGGAGGAAATCCATTCAAAGTGCTGAACAGAAGGCCTGGCACAGAGTAAAGACTGCAGAGATGTGAAGAATGGAGAAAGTCTGGTGCTTTTTTATACACATAAACATTTGGATGAAAATAGAACCAATGCCCTTCCCTGAAAAGATGGGTTTGGCCACTTAAAGAGCTTACCTCTGGGGAAAGGAAGAAAGGGTCTGGAGTGAGATATGGTCCCTTTCTCGTTGTTTACTCTGTGATGGCTTATTTCATGTGTCAACTGAAGTCATGGGTAGGCTATGGTGCCCAGCTGTTTGATCAAACTCTAGTCTAGATATTGCTGTGAATGTATTTTTTAGATGTGATTAACAATTACATTCAGTTAGTTTCGAGAAAAGCAGATTACCCTTTACAAGCTAGGCCCCTTCTTATCAGTTGAAGGCCTTAGGAGCAAACACTGAGGTTTCCTGGAGACCAGGAATGTTGCCTTAAGACTGCAGCATAAAAACCCTGCTTGAGTTCCCAGCCTGCTGGCTGCCCTTCAGATTTGGACTCAGGACTGCAATATCAATGCTTACCTGAATTCCCAGCCTGCTGGCTTGCTCTACAGATTTCAGATTTCCAGCCCCCACAATCCCACGAGCCAATTCTTTAAAATACGTCTCTCTGCAGATATATAGATATAGATATACATGTACATCCTATTGGTTCTATTTTTCTGGAGAATCTTGACTAATCTACTACCCTTTTGTTCTATTTGAATTTATTTTTAACCATATTATTTCACAAAAGAAGATATTGGATTTCAGGGTAAGATGGATGTGGGGCAAACTCTTTGATGCCTCCTCATTCAATCTCTGAGCCATGCGATCATGGGGACTGCTAGTCACACGGATAGTTTGGAAGCCACTGGAGTATGTCACCTTGTGGCTTCCAACCAGGCATGTGCTAACTAGATTCCAATTCCAAGAGTTACTTTTGGCTCCCAAATTGTGTCAGTTGTCAAAATTTAAAATACCTTTTAGTGATAATCTGGGACCTATCATATATCATCAGGAAATCATTAAATTGCTGTAGTGGAATATGTGATATTGTCTATACAAGCACTTAATCTTTTGAAGTGCAGAGATGACTTGGGGGTATCCTAAGCAACTGTTTAATCTGAGTCATGAATAGGGCTAGATCTAGCCACTTAAGAGCTTTCTCATCCTGGCAAACCCCCTACCTTTCTGGGCCTCATTTCTTCTTGAAAATGAGAAAGGTAGAAGTAAGTTGTCTTTTAAATTTACTCTCAAGTTCCACAAAGTAAAAAGCCCCATGAATATTGCACTGCCTGGTTCAGCTGCTGTTATACACTCTTTGCAGCCAAAAACAACTCTCTTCCTAGGAGCTTAGGCTCACAGGACTCATTGTGCTGAAGACAATGGGACGATGGCTTCAGCCCCTGGTTCTACTGTTTCTACTGGGCCTGAGGAGAGGATGAGGTGGTTTAACCAGCAATGGCTCATTAATCCAACACTAAGTGGGAAAGCAGAAGAGCCCTAAGGTTGAAGGACTTAGAAAAATGCCAAAATGTTGAAAATGAGCAAAGTACAGATTAAGAGGAAAGCTTTATGCAAGAGGAACATGGATTTCTAGGCATCAAATGCCAGCATGATGCATAATTGGCAGTCTGTGCCTTGATCTGATGAACTTTGCTGATTGACACCATTATGTTGGAATCTGCGGTAAGGCTCCTACCTCCATTCTGTGACTGTATGGTTTTAGGCACATGCATGCATTATTTTACTGAATCTTTACGACCAAGCTATGAGATTGGTATTATTTTCCCATTTTTTTTTCAAGTGATGATAGGTACTGAGGATCAGATTATTAAGTAACTTTCCTAGGGCCAGAATATTAAACTGGTAAGTGGTGGAGCTAAGATTCTATTTTTTGCAGCTCCAAAAATCCATAGATAATCATTTGTATGTCTGTGTTATGAATGATTGAAAAAAAATGAGTAAGTGAATGCATATTTTGATTAGCTTGTTTGATAATTTACAGCAATAAATTACCCCATTCTTTGTAGAACACATTTTACAGTAATTTTCAGAACTGTACTTACACAGATGAGGAGGTACTCCCCAAAATGTGGAACTTTGGTGTTGCAGGTTCTCTGAGCCCAGAAAGCCCGCAGAGCCAATGCTGTCTTTTAGAGTCCGAGAATTTGGCCAAACAAGGGGTGTTGTCAGAGACGTCACAGGGCCACCCATACATAAATGTTCATTACTCTAAATTCTTTTTTTTGGGGGGGATGGGGTCTCCCTCAGTCGCCCAGGCTGGAGTGCAGTGGCGCTATCTCAGCTCATGGCAAGCTCCGCCTCCCGGGTTCACGCCATTCTCCTGCCTCAGCCTCCAGCATTACTCTAAATTCTTTGTTCTGGGAATCGATGGTGAAAATCTCCCCCTTGAGTGTCAAGCTGTCACTGGGTAGATGAGATAAGTCACATACACTTGCATCACTGCAGTTGTCTCATGGTTAGTCATGCATGCTTGTTTTTAGGAATAGTTATTTGACAGAAGAATTCATGACCACAGGGCCCAACTCAGGAGCAGGCAGGCAGAGGCCGAGGTGCTGCAAACAGAGGGATCTCATGGCCATACCGGTGGGAAAAACCAAAGTACTCCCAACCCTCTCCCCCACCCAACATCCTCCTCCTCCTCTTTACTGAGAAAGCCTCTTTCTGAGAGATAGAGGAGGGACGTTGTCTCTAAAGAGGCAATGTTAAATTATACAGTTTTTCCTAGAACAACACAGGATTGTGAGGAGTGAGTTGAAGAGCGTCTTAGTCTGTTGTGTGCTGCTATGACAGAATATCTGAAACTAGGTAATTTACAATGAGCAGAAATGTATTGGCTCATAGTCCCGAAAGCTGGGAAGGCCAATAGTAAGGTGCCGACATCTGGCGAGAGCCTTCTTGCTGCATCATCACATGGCAGAAGGCGAGGAGGTGAGAGAGGCAGGGGGCTAAGCTCACCCTTTTATACCAGCACCAATCCCACCCATGAGGGGGGCCCTGCATGGCCTTATCACCTCTTAAAAGTCCCACTTTCTAATACGGCTTAAATTTCAACATGAATTTGGGAGGGGACAAACATTCAAACCATAGCAGGCACCTTCCATTCTAGACTTTTGTTAGCATGGATTATTTTATCGAGTTGTACAGAACAATTGTACAGAGACAAGGGCCCTAATGATTAACTGGGTACAGTGTTGCCGGTGGAGCAGAAGAGCTGGGCAGCAGCAGAGAGCAGCATCAGGCCAGGTCCAGTGCCTCAGTCGGGAGCTGGGCAAGAGTAGCCCAGAGTGTGCACAGATCCTCGGGCTTTTCCAAACAGGAAACCTGGGCATTCAATACTATGGATATTTTGAGGGGAGTGGCAAAATAAGGCAAAATATGTTAAAAATTTGAACTTTATCTCCATTAGAAGCATAGTAATCCTAGTTTTGAAAAACTTCAATCAAAATCATTCAGGTTTTTTAACAAGTTCTAGAAATACATTTTCTAAATGAAATATGAATTGGATGTAATACAGAAATGGCAACCACATGCCTCGTCTCTTCCCATCTGCTGTGTTTTCTGCAGCGTGATGTGGTAGAAGGAAGCCTGGAAAAAGTGTCTTGGGTCATGAGTCCCCCACTCACTTGCTGTGTGGTCTTGGGCAAGTTTCATTTCTCTGAGGCTCGATGCCCTCATCTGTAAAATGAGGAGAGTGGAATGGATGATTTTTCAGTTTTTTTCTAGGTCTAAAACTCTGTGATTCTTCTGGAAGTTTTTTGTTTGCTTGCTTTGTCCTCTGCATTCTATTTCAATAGGAAAAGGGGAAGAGGAAAAGCAGAAAGAAAGAGCAAAAAAAAAAAAAAAAAAATTAAAAGAGATCCAAATATTAAATAAGCCTCAATCAAGTGTCAAGCACCATAGAATTAATAATCAGAGATTACTAATTTCTGATTAATAAATTACATTTATTAATCCTGATCATAAAGTAGGAAATACACAGTGTTATCGTCACCATTTCAGAGGTGTGGACTCCAAGGTTAAACGTTTGACCAAGGTTAAGTAGGTGTCTTAGTCTATTTGGGGAGCTATGACAGAATACTTTGAAGTAGATGGCTCAGGAAAAACAAACTTCTTTGTCGTCATTTTGGAGGCTGGAAGTCCAGGATCAGGGTGCCAGCACAATTGGGTTCTCGTGAGGGCCCACGTTCTGGCTCATAGGTGGCCTTCTTGCTGTGTTCTACACTTCACATGGTGGACGGTGCAAGGGATCTCTCTGGGGCCCCTTTTATTCGGGCACTTATCTGGTTTTGAGGACTCTGCCCTCAGGAGCCACTCACCTCCCAAAGGCCCCATCTATTAATACTATCTTATTGGCTATTAGGTCTTAGCATACGAATTTGGGTGGGGGACATAAACATTCGTTCTATAGCAGTAGTCAAGGTGATAATTTAACACAAATCGGGGTGACTTCAGAATGCGTCTTCTTTCCCACGCTCAGTCTTTCTACAATGCCACACTGTCTCCGGAAAGGGGTAGAAAAAAAAAAGAGGAATAAAGTCAGACAGTGGGAGTGGAGAGGGAAGAAGAGACGTTGAAAGATCAGGGGAGACACATGTGACACGGACTACTCACAGTGATTCCAGCAATTGCTACACAGACGCCTCCCACACAATGGTCGTAACCTTGGTTCTCATCCACTGCGTGGGAAAGCTGCAACATGCTCCCCGCTGGCAATGGTGGTTCATCCAGGGTGACTCTTAGCCGAGAAGTGTGCATGCTGGGTCCAGCAGCGTCCACCAGGGACACATGCGGAGTTTCATAACAATGTCTGGGTACCTCTGATGTCCTGGCTGGAGAAGGTTTAGAGACATAGCAAGGGAGACAGATGGATTAGGGAAGTGGAGGAGGACCAGACAGGCCTTTATTTCCCTACTCCTCTCCGTTATGTGGCTCTAAAATTAACACTGCAAGAACTATGCTAAGAAGCAAGCTTTTATGTTATAAGGATTAGAGCCACCAAATCAACCCTGTGCACATGGCACTTCCATCACCTCATGCTGTGACCTCTCGTAGGTCTCGGTCCCCCAGGTTTGAGGAGATGAGTCCCCTTGGCTGAGGCATTTCTAACAGGGCTGGAGGATTTCTGCAGGAAGCGGTTACCGGTGAGTCAGGATCTGGCGTTCATCCCTCTGAGTCAATAATGAGCCGATTTCTCAGTGGGTTAGGAACAAGTGGAGGTGGAGTCTTAAATAAGTGGCAAACCTACCGCGAGCTCTCCCGGCACCTTCTCTCCGGGCAAGGAGGTTAATGCCAACGTGTTTCCTCAGTCCCAATTTGGGTCATTATATTTTTAATTATCTCTGAATTATCCCTATAGATTCAACAGGATACATTATCTTCCATTTCCTACCTTTAACTTGAAAGCACTGATGTGCTGCTTAGGCTGGTGACTGTTGAACAAAGCAACATCTCCAAACCTTGCCTACCCTCTTCTCCACTCTCGCCTGCAATTCCCTCACCTTTTCTCCTGACGTCTCTCTCTTGAGTCCTAAATAACGGCCTTAAAGAAAAGCAAATGCAGCCGGGCACAGGGGCTCATATTTGTAATCCCAGCACTTTGGGAGACGGAGGTGGGTGGATCACTTGAGGCCAGGAGTTCAAGACCAGCCTGGCTAACATGGCTAAACCCCTCTCTACAAAAATTAGCCGGGTTTGGTGGCTCATGCCTGTTATTCCAGCTACTCAGGAGGCTGAGACAGGAGAATCGCTTGAACCTGGGAGGCAGAGGTTGCACTGAGCTGAGATTGGGCCACCGCACTCTAGCCTGATTGACAGAGTGAGACCCCATCTGAAAAAACAAAAAAGGAAAGGCAAATATGGCTGGGCGCGGTGGCTCACGCCTGTAATCCCAGCACTTTGGGAAGCCGAGGCGGGCGGATCACGAGGTCAGGAGATTGAGACCATCCTGGCTAACACGGTGAAACCCCATCTCTACTAAAAATACAAAAAATTAGCCGGGCGTGGTGGCGGGCGCCTGTAGTCCCAGCTACTCGGGAGGCCGAGGCAGGAGAATGGCGTGAACCCGGGAGGCGGAGCTTGCAGTGAGCCGAGATCGCACCACTGCACTCCAGGCTGGGCGACAGAGCGAGACTCCATCTCAAAAAAAAAAGAAAGGCAAATGGCAGGTGTTGGTCTCCTTAGTGAATTCATTTGCCTTTTGTTGGTTCCTGAAGAGAGAGAGAGAGAGAGACAGAGGCCACACAGAGAAAACTGGGAAGGGCGAAGGCTGCGTGTCCCCTGCTCAACCTCCCTGCGTCCGGAGGGAGCGGAATCGGGAGTGTCTTAGTGAAAGGCAGCACCCGCAGGACTGGCTCACAGGGCTGGGGCTGGAGGGGACTTGGTGAATGACTGCTCTCTGAATTCCCTCCCTGCTTGAACTCGGGCCCTCCTCTCCTCTTCGCGTCTCCCAGGGAAAGCAGTACCCCGTGGAAAGGGAGAGCGCCTCTGCTATGCGTGCACAGGGACTCATCGAGGCACATAGCGTCCTGGCATGGAGAGGCGAGCGCTGGGGTCCGGCCTGCTGGAAAGGAAGAAGAATGGAGAAGAAGGAGGGAAGTCCAAGGAGAAGCCTCACCCACATAGCTCATTTTGGGAAAGCTGGCCTGCCCTGCCACACAGAGGTGCTGGGGAAGTGTGTCAGCTGAGGGGCCCTTAGGGAGACCTCTGGTCCCCGAATGAGCCTCTCAGCTGACTCCTCCTTAGCTTGTTGCTGATCCTGTCCCAGGATTAACATAGACCAGGGGCTCTCAACCTCAGTGCAATGGACATTCTGGGCCAGGTAATGCTCTGCCGTGCGGGCTGCCGCGGGCACTATGCGAGGCACAGCGGCACCCTGGCTCTACCCGGGAGATGTCATGAGCACCGCTTCTCCCACAGTGACAACCAGAGGGGTCTCCAGACGTGGCCAAATGAGAAGCACTGATTAAGACCTATTCCTAGGCCAGGCATGGTGCCTCAAGCCTGTAATCCCAGCACTTGGGAGGTTGACATGGCAGGATCACCTGAGCCCATGAGTTCAAGACCAGCCTGGGCAGCATAGTGAGACCCTGTCTTTACAAAAATGTAAAAATTAGCTTGCTGTGGTGACATGTGCCTGAAATCCCAGCTACTTGGTCAGCTGAGGCTGGAGGATTGCTTGAGCTCCAGAGGTAGAAGCTGCAGTAAGCTATGATTGCATCATTGCACTCCAGCCTGGGGGACACAGTGAGACTCTGTCTCCAATGAAAAAAAAAAACCAGAAACCAAAATCCAGCCAGAAAAGAGAATTATTGCTTCCTTTCTAGACCACATGAATGGACTTTTCTTATTTAAGATGTACGCAAAGCAACTATAACCATTCAAACCACTCTTCACTTACACAGGGAGAGGTTAAGGACTTTCAAAGAAAAGCAGATCAGACCCTGATGGCCCAGGGCTTCCTAAAGCAGCCTCCTGGGGCAGGGCCTACAGGTGAGCAGACATAAGGAGCCGTGGCCCAGAGAACACCCTCAAAGGGTGACTAACAGCCCCGGTTTGCCTGGGACTTTCCTGTGTTAGCCCTGGAAGTCCCTTTGTCCTGGGAAGCCCCTCTGCCTAGGGCACATGGGGACAGTGGTTAGTGGGTAGGCTCTGTGTTTGGCTGTCATTCAAGGTGGTTTTGGCTGCTTGCTTGTCATTCTGAGTGTGGGGACACACATGCTACCCTGGTTGTCAGCAGGTGAGAAGGGGGCTCTGATCAGCTTCTCACTGGATTTAGAGAAGAGCAGATGCCCCTGATCAGCTTCTCACTGGATTTAGAGAAGAGCAGATGTCCCAGACTTGTAGCTGCCATTGCCTCTCTCTTTCGGAAAATGAGAGTGGCTAAGAGGTGAGATCAGGTGAGCAGGGACCTGTTCTTGACTCTTGCTGAGACAGTGCCTGGTGTCTGTTCATGCTGGGACCCAGGGTGGCTTCCACAGGTACACAGGTCCACATGCGAGAACCGATGGCAGGATGGGTGAGGAAGGCCAACTGTGTGTGTGTGTGTTTATGTGTGTGTGTGTGAGATTCACACTAGAAAGCTGCTTTGCCACCTGCCACAGGTGAGGCTGTGACTCCTCCTTGCCCTCCATGGCACTGAAGCCGTGGTTGCAGAGGTCCCTCGGGGCTTGTGAACTGCTGCAAGCACTTCAAGTCTGGGGACCGTCTGTTTCCTGCCTGCTGTTTATGACCCAGAACATCGTCTCTAGAACTAGGCTGCACTTCAGTCCCGCTGGGAGCATGCTTGCCACTCATATCTTCCCTGCGCTATTTGCAGTTTTTGTTTGTCTTAAATATAAACTTTTCTTGGTTCTTTAAGTTTGAAAGAAAAGAAACTCTTCTCTTTCTTGAAGGAGAAAAGATTGATTCTTTTCCTCCTTAAATTATGTAGATAGAGATATGTCTGCACTTGGTTAGTCTCATGGGTGCCAAAATGTCATTACTTATAGGAGAGCCTGGGATTTTCAAGAATAGTAACATGGTAATTTGTCTTTCAAATACTGTTTTACTTATAGCAGCAATAACAGGAAATGTGTACTATTTTTTAGTGTTATAATCTGATTCACCCTTTGATATAAACAGCTTTATCTCATCTCATTGTTTATATCACATTCCTATTCCTCTGGAAAGAACAATATTTTTCTCTCTGAAAAGTAATATATTCTTGTCTAAGGATGGCTTAAATAAGTAACAGATGGTCCTTTTTGTGTGAGTGTCCCCTACCCCCACTCATTCTCAGCATTCGGTCAGACAGGAAAATCAGTATTTTTTTGGACATTACATGTGCCTGAACTTACAGGTTTGTCACCAACTTGATGTCTTTTATTGATGTGATGGTATTGTTACTTGGATAGTTTTAGAATATAGGCAATTGAGTAAACTTATTTGTGCTTGTCAAGTGGAATGTGCTTGAACAAATCTCTTTCCTGGTTCATAGTTACCCAGGTTAGTCATGGAAAAGATGGACTGGAATGCTCAGTGTGTGCCACATGGTCTTGGCTATAAAACAGAGTTCACTGTACATCAGGCTCTCACCATGCAACTTATTTATAACACAGTTCTATTGTTAAAATTCGTTCTGGGACCAGGACTAAATCTTTCTTGTCAAAAAATAAGGTTCATTCCTTGGCTTGGTTCAGGGGAAAGGCATACAGTTAGAAGCCGGGACATCTTTGCTGTCTTGCTAGCTGGGTGAGTTAAGGCAAGGGCACGTGGCCGCCTGGGTCTGTTTCCTGTCTGCAGGAGGAGGATGCCTAACTTACCACAAGGGCTATTGAGAATGTAACATGGGGTAATAGTTATGAAAGTGCTTTGAAAGTTCAAAAGCACCTAAAATAGCATTTTTTAAATATTAAAATCAAGCAATTAAATACGTTGCATAACAATAGACTCTTGTCTATAACATCATGGTTAATAGGTTGGCCTTGCTGTCAAATGAAATTCTTTGAAAAGATGTCTTTTCTTTGTAAGGGGAGCTTCAAGGAAAGAAACACAATATGCATAAGAGCCCTACTGCAAACTTGTAGAAACTGCCACTCTGATGGGGGGATTGGTGCTAATTCATTTTTGCACTTGAGCATCAGAGTCCTTTGAGCCTGGTAGGCCCTTAAGTATATTTTAAACAAAAACATGATTATCGTTGTGGATAAGCTATTTGTGCTCTCCATTATCTATTTTTATAAGTGTGAAAAATGATCTTTTTTTCCCTACTAGACAGAAAGTCGAGAACATGATCCCTTATGTTGACATCTTCTCTATCTGCTTGTTTTTATGGTCTGCAAATGACATTTTTTGCGTGCACCATTACAAAGTCTATATGTGATTATTGTTGAAGATTTGGGCCAGGCGCAGTGGCTCATGCCTATAATCCTAGCACTTTGCAGGGCCGAGGGTGGCTGGATCCCTTTAGCCCAGGAGTTCAAGACCAGTCTTGGCAACATGGTGATACCTTGTCTCTACCCAAAATACAAAAAGTAGCCAGTTTCATAACCTGATCTCAAAATAAATAAGTAAATAAATAGATTAAAATGTAAAATACAAGAAAAATTGAAAAATACAGATGTACAGAAAAGAAATAAGCACCCATTATCCTCCAGGTGTCCCACGGTCACATCTCCCACATATATGGTAGCATAGAAAGGGGCAAGTCACATAACAATATTTATTATGATAGCAATTACATAAAGAAAATATATGTGTACATATTTATATGGATTCTGATGCATCTGTATCTGTATGTGTATGTCTATGAATGGATAATAAAAATATAGAAAGGATGTGTTGGAATGCACAGATTAAATCTAGAGAGTAAGTAGAGACATTCAGAGGAGAGAGGAATCCTTGCAGGCAGGAATATGTGGGAGCTTTATGGAGGAGGCTGCATTTGAGATGAGACTGGGAGGACTCGTACGACTTTGATAAGTACAGAGTGATCGGAAGCATCTTCCCATCAGAGCAGTAGATAAAGAAAGCGTGGTGTGAGGCCTCTGTGCGGTGTGTTTGAGGGTATATGAGTAGTCCGGTCTCTCAGTGCACTGTAGAGAGGTGAGAGAGCCTCTTGAAAACCTGGACTAGAGAGGCTGGAGGAATGGGAAAGCCAATTTCAAACAGTGGGAATCAACCTTTGAAAGCTTTGGGTGAGTGAAATAAAAAATTATGATTTTTTGAAGACCAATCAGGTGCTGTTTAAGTAGAACAAATTAGAGTTAGTGGAGATGAGAGGTAGTAAGGAAAATAAGAAAAGGATTGATAATCTGGGTCTGAAATGACTGATCACTGGAGAAAGATAAAGCCACTGGAAGTGGAATGGAAGACATTCTGAAGAAGTCATCACACTTGGTGCCCGATAAGAAAGAGGTACACAGAAGAAGAAAGGACCTAAGGTGTGAGCTACAGCATCTTAAGTCTAAAGGACCATTTGAGGTGCTGTTGCTATTGCCAGAAGCAGGGAAGACAGAAGCTGTATTCTATATAAAAAATGTATTATATTTTTTACTGGAAAAGATCTAAATGTCAGGAGTTGGTATATGGTTTAAATTGTCAAGATTTTAGACTGCTGCTTCTTGGAAGTGTGATATAAAATGCTGTAATGTGGTATGTTGCTGCAAATTAGGTTTATTGATTTGGTATTGTCAAGAAATATAACACCTCAAAAATAGGCAGACTGGGGAAAAGGATACCCCACTGGCAAGTGTGGGTGCCACTGTATGATTTTCTAGCACCAAAACGCACGACAAGCTAGCAGTGTTGGTGCTGGTGCAGATTACATGGAAAGCACCCTGTTGTTTTTCCAAGCCCATTGGCTGGGAAATTTATGTCCACCTGCCGTCTGCACCTTGACACTGGCCATTTATAAGGCATATGGCGGTTCTTCATGGCACGTGGGAGAATAGATGACCCTCTGTATTTTTTTTTTTTTTTGACAAATGGGTTTCACAGGTATATAATAAGATCTTGATTTACTTTTTTAAGGAAAAAGAGGATAATAATAAGAGGCTGTGATTTGAGGGTGAGAAACAAAAGGGCAGCTCCAGGGAGGGTAAGGCAGGAATGACCAAGAAGAGAGATCTCGAAATCTACTGGCTTCCTGCAGTGCTTGTGGCTTATTGTTCCTGGCCCCACAGAATCTTCAGACTAACACAGCTGTCCTTTCATGGCAGGAGATATTTGAGAATCTGGTGGGAAATTTTGTTTTTTAGTACACTTAGGTTGTTTGCGGCAGCTTGCTTCCATTTTTCTGTCACTTATGTAGCTGAGATAATGTGAAATATTTTTTATCAATTAAATTAATATACTATGAAACAGATACAAATTTAACATGTTTAACAATGAAGTATAGCTTTAAAATATCTTTTAAAAATCACAAGTTAGAATAGTTGTGAACACAATCAGAACTATTTTTTTTTACAGTAAGAATAACTAATATATTTATTGCTATTATCATCTTTTTCTGAACAAAGTTATTGGACCTTTAAGAATTATACTTTAAAATCATTAGTTATACTTAAAATCATTAAGATGAAACTTGATTTCTTATCTTTTGGTATGAATAAAGAGAGTATTTCTGGAATTGTAAGCAGAAGTAGGCAAGGAATATATTTCAATTTTTAAAGTATTTTGTATGATTTTTATCAGTTACCAAAAAGCATGTGGTTTTGTTATTAACCAGTTCTGTTATTTCATTTATACACGATAGTAACATTCTGAAATTGTACCTGCAACCAGCCATAATTGACAACCTTAAGACCCATTAGCGGCATTACTGGATAAGAAACAAAAGTTGCTTTGAGTCCTCAGCTCTCAGCGTGCTCGGTTTCCTTTCCTCTAAGCCTGAGGATTGGCAAATCTTCAGCCTGACTTAGAGAGATACTCTTCCCACAGCTATTCCCTTCAAAGCCCATTCTTAGCAGAGCTTCTGTCATCCGGAATTCTTCCTCTAAGAGCCCACATGCTCTCTTTTCAGGTTTTCTTTTTCTTTTTCCCTGTATTGAGTCGACTCTCAATTGGTGGCTTGAGAAAATACCAAAGATCTTTTTTGCCCTTGCTGCAACTGGATCATGAACACTGACTTTCCATGTAAAAACCAGCTGTGTGTGCATGAGTTTGTGGGGCAGGCTCTGCAGGGTGAGTCGCCGTTGCTGATAGAAGGAATGTGTAGGTGGGGAAAATCCAAGGGAGCGGTCCCCCCTTTTCAGAAATTGTCCTTGTTGTTGACCTTCACCTCTCTGGGAGGGGCCTGAAGAACCTAGGTCTCCAGGTGACCCCTCCGGAGATGACAGGCTACACGGTTTGGCACAGAGTAGAAAAGAGGTCTCTGATGGATGGTTGTCATAAACACCCACCTTTGAGCTTCAGAATACTATGCCTTGGAAGGAAAATAACTTCGGTTTTGGATGTCAATCAGAAGAGACAGCCAGAGACCCTTACTGTATCTGCATTATTTTATACTGACCAGTCCATTTGCCGCCCTGCCCAAAGACAGTCACAGCGTTTAGTGAGATGAATGCCTTAGAATTCAGACAATCCTGGTAACATGCAAGAAAGCTTCTTAAATAAAATAATCTCTAATGTGACACGCACCGATAGTCACAGAAAGTGGAAAGGACTTTTCCCCACCATGTTTCAAGGTTGTCATCTGCCATTTGCTTAACTCTTTGAAAGATATTCAGATCTTGCTCATGTACATTTCAGCCTGCTATCATTGCCTATTTATGGAAAACATTTAGTATAAGAGGATTAATATGTACTTGTTTTAATTACATGCTAAACCATGTGAATGTATACAGGATTACTATCTAGATTCTGAATAGATAAAGGATAAACTAAAATTATTCCCATTAATCCAAGGTTCTAACCCAGAGTTATCACAGCTAACGGAATGTGTTTGGCATTCCCAGTCATTCATCAGTGGGTAGAACCACCATTAAATTCACTAGTAGCTCTAGTTTTAAGCTACAAATTAAATTAGGTTCAAACTAATTGGGCATACAGCCTTTTTAAAAATTCATATTTCCTTGTTGTTGATAATTAGTTGTCTTCCTAAGGATCAAAATAACAATATCATTCATTTGCAATGGTTTCCCTCCTTTAAATAAATGATTTTCTAATATAGCTCAAACAACTTTAATTTCTTAGCTTTTACACTGTTTTCCAAATAAATGCTGGGAAGTTCCCTGCATCCCTAAATGTTAAGAAGCAACGATGTAATCCCAGAGAACGTTCTCTTTGGCCATCATAGGCCTGGCATCTTACTGTTAATCTTTCCTAAGAAAAACAAGTCCTTCCTCTTGAAAGCTTGTGACTTTAAAAATAACAACTAAAAAGTGTTTTCATGTGGTAAATGCTCATCACAAATTAT
The DNA here is from genome assembly GCF_028858775.2 of Pan troglodytes. Classification (NCBI taxonomy): domain Eukaryota; kingdom Metazoa; phylum Chordata; class Mammalia; order Primates; family Hominidae; genus Pan; species Pan troglodytes. The sequence continues at coordinate 111,974,717 of NC_072412.2, read as the reverse complement.
TATTTTTTCCCTGAATCCTACTGTGTTTCTTCTTGAAGAATGGGAGAAGGGGGAGAAGTTTGTACTGCGGTCCACCCATTTAGAACACAATCATTTGCACTAAATTAACACTTCCTGGGGAGATGTTACAAATTCTTTATTAGATGATCAGTTACAATAACCATTGTTAAAAAAACAAACCTCTCCTGAGAAATACACCCCTGCTAGGCTGAAGCAGAAAGAAAACCTTACCTCTGTTTAGAATCTGGACACTTTGACCCGTGAACTTTAAGTTCCTTTCCTGCAGGGTTCTTTAAAGCCATGGTGGCTGAGATAGACTCCCAGTGCTATGTGTGAGCACAAGCAGCTGCAGGTTGACTTTTGAGAAGCTGGACTATGATTATGCTACTACAAAGAAACCAAAACCAAAATTTCCCTATGGTACATAACGGAAGTTTTGTTTGATGGTGGTCAATGATTCAATTTTTCCTGCCCAAATTATTCTGTTCTCTGATGAACAAAGGCCTTATCAAGGATCTTTTCACAATTAAAAGCTCACAGAAAATAAGAGAAGGGCAAATAATATACAAACACACATATGTAGATACCATACATACATATACACACACATACCATATATGTATACACACACAAGACACACAACCTATAGCCATACGTAAAAGAAGTTGTGTTTTTGCACTTGCTATCCTTAGCTGCTTCAGAGGCTGTGGAATTCTATACCAAGAGATGAAATGGTCTCCAAGTGATAAAAAGTCTATTAAATGGGCTTTGTAGAGCAGAGACAAAGATCATAAGTGAGATAGTGTACGAGTACAATAAGAATGCCTTCTGCTTACTTGATCTGTTGATATTATAGTCTAATAGTTCTGTCAGCTTAAATTGTGGAAATATCCACTTTCTCATCTACTCTGGGGGTCTTAAACTGAGCCGGGGTCAAGTCTAGACTCCCTGGGAGGAGCAGTAAGCCCTTGTGGTAAAAATAACATGCAAGCCAGCACTCTAAACTGAAAACAAAAAAAAAATATATTAAGCTAACCAACTCAATTTGCTGATTTTGTGCTCCAGGTCCTGGAGATAATTGTACTAATGTCAGGGAAACTGAGGGTTTTCCAGGTGTGCTCATGCAAAGATTGTGCAGACCGTTAACATAGGCAGTCACAGTTGTTTTTGGAAAACATATCTGAGTAAGGAAAAGACAACTTAAATAAGAACGTCAAAATTTGAAGTCATAAAAGACGCGATTGATTAGACTCAACCAAAAATTTAAATTCCATTACAAAATCACCACAATGTCAAAATACAAAAGGCAAACTAGAAACAAATATTGAAACATGATAGGGAACAATTACTATTTGATATGCAAAGAGGTTTTAAAACTCTGTGATAAAACCTCCAACAGAAGAATGAGCAAGTGATATGAGCAGGCATAGAAAACAAGAAATAAAAATACACAACATAAACATGCCAAACCTCACAAAATCCAAGTCTTACAAATGAGATATTTTTAGCTGAAAAGGTAAATAGTAATCTGTAAGTTTGATCATTCTTTATTGTGGGTTTGGGGAAACAGCCACCCTCATATACTCTTGGCAGGTATGCAAATTAGTACAAGAGGTTAAAAGAGTAATTTGAGGAATAATCTAATACAACTTAAAATGTTCATAACTGAACTATTTTGTCTATTCCAATTCTAGGGATGATTCTATAGAAACTCTTGTACAACTGCACAAAAGAGAATATATAACTTGCAGTAACTGTTTGTAGTGGTACAAAAATTAGAATCAATCCAAATATCTATTATTGCACAATACACAAAAAATATATATTGGGTTAGCATATTGTCATTTACATAAGATACAGACCTTCATATAATAACATAAGAAAGACTTAAAATAAATTCTAAAAGATGACTTCCAGGGGAGTAAAGTTCCCATTTTTCCTTAAGAATATATTTTTATATATTGTACCTGCCCATTTTGAAGAAAATATTCCCAGCTTCAAATCACATCATCTGCAAATAAGTATAATTTTATTTCCTCCTTTTCACTCTGTATGCCTTATATTTCTTTTCCTTACCACTTTGGGCTGTGTAAGACTTTCAGTGTGATGTTGAAGAGCATTGAGAGAGAACATCCTTGCCCTGTTGCTGCTCTTTAGGGGGAAAGTATTCAGTCTTTCCTCATGAAGTGCAATATTAGCTAAAGTTTCATTCTTTTTGATATTTTCGGTGTGTTTTGTTTTCTTTTGTTTTGGGTAGGTGTCCTTTAGCAGACATTCCTTTCTATTTCTAGTCTGCTAGAAGCTTTTTTTTTTTCTTTTTAAGTTGTAAATGGATGTGGAGTTTTGTCCAGAACTGTTGTCCCTCAGTATTTTTGGGGTATTGGTTTCAGGGCCTCCATGGATATCAAAATCTGACAATGCTCAAATCTCACAGTCAGCACCACAGAATCTCAAACATAAAAAGTCAAAAAGCCTTCTAGGTCCTGGGTTCGGCATCCCACAGGTCATGTATTTTCCATGGAGAGCTCTGTGTTTTTCTCTATCAATTGATGTGATCACGTGGTTGTCTTCTTTAGATGGTTAATATGGTAAATTACATTGATTGATTTTCTTCCTTTTTCTTTTTTGGTTCTTTTCAGTTTGATTGATTTTTGAAAGTGTTAAACCAACCTTGCATTCCTGCAATAAACCCACTTGTTTGTGGTAATATTCTTTTGATATATTACTGTATTTGATTGGCTAATATTTTTTATCTTTTTTTCATGAAGTATACTACAGTTTTTTTCTTATAAAGAGAAATTGTCAGAGTACTTCTGGCCTGTTAAATTGTTTCCAGATTTCCTTATTACCAGTAATCCATCTATGAACTGTTTTTGTATGGATCCTTGGGGCACATAGGTGTGGACTCTCAAAGTAAATTTGAAAAATTCTTCACTAAAAGAACTCCATCACTGTACGGTTTGTGGTAAACTGTTGGCTGCCCAGCTAACATCTATTCTACCCTTTTTCCTTTGGTAGAAAACCACACTTTTGTTCAAGAGGCTACTATGTCTGCTAAGACACACTTACAAATCCATACTCCCTTTAGCCAGAGGTGACCATATAACCAGTTTAGACCAATGAGATTCAAGTGGAAGTTTTTGGGATACAGTTTTCAGAAAAGCTTTTGTGATATTGATTAAAGTGGAAAACCCAACTAAGAAGAGCCTTTTCTAGTTTCCCTTTCCACCCATAACTTATTCCTGAAGCTTGGAAGTGGAGTAGCCACTTTTAACCAAGAGGATAAGGGTCTCTGTCTAAGGACATGGCAGTAAATGCCTGGCTTATGGGTGAGCAACTGGGCCAGCTGGGTTTCTGCCCCAGGACTTGGGTTTTGTGAGAAAATAACTCTCCATGTGCTTACAGTCCTACAATCAGATTCTACTCCATGAGGCCAAATACAATGTCCTGCAGACACCAGGTACACTTTGACTTTTTTCTTTCTCTGAATATCTCTTAGGAGAGTGCTCTATAGAAGAGGGTAGTTTAATTAGAAAGGAACTTGGAAGTATTCTTGTTCCTGATAATGTCTCTAACAAAGACACCAACATTAAGTGACTTGCTCAAAGTAAATGGTGAAAGTTGGAAAGAGAACCTACATGTGCTGATACTAAGTTACTTTTCCACCCTCCTATGTAATTGTTTGTATTTATTTCCTGGCATCTCAGTGCCTTATTTATAACACATAGAAAATAAAATCTATCCTAATTTCTCATAGGGTTAATGTGACTGTATATAAGAGATTATTTTCCTCACTTTTAAAAGCCTTTATTTTTAGTAGAAAAATCAATAGACATATTGTGACTTGAATTCATATTAATTATCCTCATTGGACAACTATAAAGTTAGTAAAATATGTTGGCTTTCAGTTTAAAAATATTGACTGGATCATGTGGAAAACACTGTGCATAGCTCAGGGGATGTAGAGGTCAACCCGACAGACGAAGCCTGCCTGCCCTCGTGGGTACGACAGTCCAGAGGCAGACACAGATGTGAATCAACGCATTGAGCAAACAATTACTCCATTATGATTGTGAGAAATAATAAATGACATTTTATAATATTGTTTCCGTAAGTTACTGGCATACACAGACCCATGGTCTGCTGTGGGCCCCAAGGGCTGTCACTACTTCTGGACAGCATTTTAAAGATGCTGAAAACTTCACGGGGAGGTCATTCTAGGAAAACCTGGGATGTATCAGGAAAACTAGAAATCATGCTTCCAACCTCAGAAAGCATCCATATATTCTCAAATAAATTAATCAAAAATTAACATTTTCTTAGCTTAGGTTTACCCCCAAATAATCACAAATATATTTGAGAAGCAGCATTATTTGGGTTGACTGTTTCACCTTTCTTTTCTCCATACCCTGTACATTTCTTCACGATTTTTTGAGATGTGGGTCCTGGGTGCTGACATCAATGTTTCTCCTCCTCACTAAAAGTTAGTCTATTTTTCCTTATGAAGGACTAAAATTGAAATGATCAGGGTGATGGGATTAAATAATTGAATGAATTACAGAAGTATTCTATTAAAGAATACAGATCATTCTTATAAACCATGAATTAATTTTTATGAATTATGTCCAAAGAGCTTAAGTAAAAAGCTAATATTTCATAAGTAATTCCAGCCCTCTTTAATAGTACAAGTCTCTGGTGTGTAATATTTAGGTAATGATTATCATAAAATAGACATCTTTTGAGGGCAATTATGCGTTCTCAATACTTCTTTATGAGAGAGCTGGGAGGAGGATGTCATTACATTTGACAGTATATTTATCTCACCTAATAGTCATGATATTCTGATGGAAATGCAGTTATCTTACTATATGCGAGTGTGTTTCCGGATGCACCGAATACTGATTGTTTCACTAAACCTGTTCAGACGTGAAAGATGGCACATCTCAGTCCTGAAAGTATAGGCTGTTTCTAGCCATGTGGAGTCAGTGGTTTTGTTTATGAAAACAAAGCTTTACATCTGCGGGGTAAATTTTCCTGGGGGCAGACCCAGGCAGGGGAGGAGAGATAACTCAGAGAGATGAGCAGAAGAGGGCATGTCCGGGAAGTGACAAGCGCACTTGAAGAGAAAGGGGAGGATTTGTACACTGGTGTTTTTGTTTTTGTTTTTGTTTTTTTAAGGAAATTGGGATTGACTGAGACAGGCCCCTAGGAGAAGCAGTGAGCTAGCTACATACTCCTACCTATATCTTCTTGTTTTGGGATTAATTTAACATGGAGGATATGATGGTAACTTATATTGCTATAATGTTTTTAGGTTTTCACAACCATTCTGGAATATTTTATTTGAACCTCCCAATATTCCTATAGGATAATGATGGACTGTTGTTCCTCAATCATGCAGAGCAAACAGAGGCTTACAGTATAATTCAGTTAGTGCAAAATGAAACCGGAACCCAGAACCCCAAACCAGGCTTCCAAAATCCAGACTCTGCCATCGGATGACAGGACCATGTCTGAAACATCCTGTGGACTCGAGGGATCGACTCCCATCCTGAGTCCTGGGCTACTCATGTCTCAAAGCCTAGAGGGTCCAAATGTAAAAGTTACTGGGTCAGCTCATGGATCAAAATTATTCTTGTTTCTGCTAGTGAACCTATTAAGTCAATTATCCAGGTATGAAAGAGTTGGAGTGGAAGGGGAGAAATGTGAATTTGTTTCTTTTTTTGTTGTTGTTATTTTTTTTGGTTTGGTTTTTGTTTTTCCCAATTCAGGAAATAAGGCCTGTAGAATCCAGAAAGCTAAATATTTGCAATTCTGTCTCCCTCAGTGAGGCAAAGCCTTGAGAAAGCCCTTCATCCTTCATCTTCATTCTTAGTTGGCATTTGGACTTGATGGCTGGAGGTGGAGCAGCTGTCTTGTGATTCTGATGCAACAGTCATTAGGAAAATTCTAGGGAATTAGGGAGGCACTAGCCCAGATGCTGAACCAAGGCCAGTGGCCACTGACTGCCTGTCGGAACCTGATTAGGGACATTCTTTTTAGTCATGCAATCTGTTCCAAACAGATACATGTGTCCAAAGTTATTCCTAAGTGACTATCTTTTGATTATAAAGAGATACACTAGATAAGATGGAATAAATTGCATTAAACTATGCATTTTTCAAAATCCTACATAGTTTAAGTACTTTCTTTTAACTCTGAAATTGTCCAAAATTCAATTCTTTATTCCTTCTATTTTAGATTCAGACAGATGTACTCATTTCCTTAGTTGTAGTTGCCCTGTGAATGCATTACTGTCGATTGGTAGTGATGCACCTCATTCAGTGTTTGAATCAAAAATCACATATGGCCGAGCACTGTGGCTCACGCCTGTAATCCCAGCACTTCGGGATGCTGAAGCAGGTGGATTATTGGAAGTCAGGAGTTTGAGACCAGCCTGGCCAACATGGTGAAACCCCATCTCTACTAAAAATACAAAAATTCGCTGGGCGGTAGTGACAGGTGCCTGTAATCCCAGCTACTCAGGAGGCTGAGGCAAGAGAATCACTTAGGCCTGGGAGGAAGACGTTGCAGTAAGTTGAGATCATGCCACTGCACTCCAACCTGGGTGACAGAGTGAGACCCTGTCTCAAAAAAAAAAAAAGCACATCTGCTACCAGAGACGAAGGATGAAGGCTTTCCTGCCTAAGGTCACTGATGCGGTTTGGCTGTGTCCCCACCCAAATCTCATCTTGAATTAAGTTGAATCATGTGGGTGGTTCCCCCAAACTGTCCTTGTGGTAGTGAATAAGTCTCACGAGATCAGATGGTTTATCATGGGTTTCGGCTTTTGCATCTTCATTTTCTCTTGCCGCTGCCATGGAAGAAGTGCCTTTCGCCTCCCTCCATGATTCTGAGGCCTCCCCAGCCATGTGGAACTGTAAGTCCAATTAAACCTCTTTTTCTTCCCAGTCTCGGGCATGTCTTTATCAGCAGTGTGAAAATGGGCCAAGACAGTCACTCAGATTAATCGTCCCACCTGGGGACAATCAGGTGGGCTGCTCACCTTACTTGTGATGGAGGATTTTCCATTCCTAACAAATATGAAAAATATGATGTACTTTTACTCTGTACCCTGAGTTCTCCTCATGAGCCTGGGGATATGAAGGAGGTCTCAAGAATAGTAAAGATTCGGCTTGGCAAACTCGTGTCCCCACAGAGGGGGCACTGGTATCTCACAGCCCTGCCTTCCCAAATCCCAGAGTCCTGTTTCTGGGAGTTACTTGGGGTGTTTCGTAGGGGACCTGGTGCAGTCCTTTTGCCCTCTTAAGTTTTGTCTTCCCTTACCTGTTATAAAGCAAACACCTGTGATGGAACAGAACTGTGTCCCCCACACCAACGAGCAGAAGGTGGCAAGCAGGGGGCGGCTGCCTCCTGTGTGCATCTGAACGTGCTCCTGAGCCCTGCAGCTCCAGGACCAGGCTGAATTCTGGGCACCAGTGGAGAGATCCTTTGTCACCTATATTCCCTCTCCAAGTCTAGATCCGGGTTGGGACCAATGTGTCACTTAAAATAATATATGCAAATAATAAACAGCAAATCAGATAAAATTTAGAATACATGTTTAAAAAATGGTATAAAATGACTGCAGCTAACACCCTTGCACCCCAGTAGCACCTCACCAGCAAGCAGCACCCCATTCTGTGGGGGCATGGGATATGGGGCTTGTCCCCACCTGGGGATAATCAGGTGGGCTGCTCACCTTACCTGTGAGGCCAAACTACAGTGGAGGAGACCCAAGGGAAGTTGGTCAGGAGTTCTTGGAGACTTTGCTGATACGAAGGACCTCATGAGGATGTGGCCTACCCTACAGCAGCTTGTGGGGCATGGAGGGTCCACCCTGACTTGCTGAGCCCTGCATAGTAGGTGTATTTGACATGAGGGGCATAGCTATTTTAGCATCCCCTCCCTGCCCCCACATACATACATTGGACACATATTTTTCTGCTATAATAATAATCACTTACAATCATATTTTCTTGATTTGTTCTTTAGTTGTGAAGCAACGATTTAAAAATGAAGTTTCCATTTTAAAGAATGTATTCAATACCAGTAACATAGTTCATGTATGAACTAAAGTTTGCACTTACCAAAGAAAAATATTACACTTTTAGTTTGTACTATTTCACTGCCAAAGATTTTAAACTTTCTCTGGATCTTCAAGTAGACTGACAGAATTGAAGCATCTCTAACTGTGTCATCTACACAGTTGCTTTTACAGCTTATTTCAAAGACACTGTTTAAATGCTGGAATATTTCCTCCCTCGGGAACTGGGGACATGAGCTGTGGCTGAAGTGAACTCAAAGAATTCCAAATTTTTAGCAAGTTACTGTTGAAACTGCCATGTGGTACTGATTCCAGGTATACCAGGGGCCAAGCATAACCAGGATTTCTCTGACACTTTGTTTATTAAAGGATAAGTCATAAAATGTGCTAATTTGAAGCTTATGTATATTACTAAAACTTGACACTACTAAGTAATTGCTTAGAATTTGTAGAACGGAAGTTTTTGTCTGGGAGGGTATTATTATCACTGATATTGTTCAGCTTTGCAGACACATGGGGATAACCAAAAGCAGAGTTTCAGCTGGTTTTATTATTGTTTCCACATTCACTACAGACAGTACACCCCATATTTATTCCCTGCACTGGGTGGGGAGCCCCCACCTGCAGGGCCACCTCGAGGTCCTGGGGAGCACAGCTGGCCTGAGGTCAAGGCCACCAGGTACAGGGAGAGAGAGAAGGAGCATGGTTTCCTGTGGATTTTGCTGAGCTCCTGGAGGAATCAGGCCTATCTTGGGACCTTAACCATGAGATAACATGTTTTCTTTGTTGGTTAAGTCAGGGTATATGGGTCTGTCTAGTCCAAACTACTTGACGTTTTAAGATGAGACGTGCTTGCTCTTCTTTGGGCCTCTTGCCCTGCCCTTTGCTCTGCGAGGCTGAAACTCTGTGGACTGAAGCACCAGGCTCTCTTGCCCTCTGGCTCCCAGTGGTTTTGACCAATGGGGAACACTGGGTGGTTTTGGAGGATGGGAGGGGCAGGGAGGAGGGGGTCTCACTCCATTTGCTTCCTCGTTGCCTCCAGAGTTCTGGTGGATGCTGCCTTTTGCCCCGCTCACTCCAGCTCCAACCCCAGTCGTCTTCCTGGTCCAGCTCTTGTCAAACTCTGCTAAGACCACACTCTCCCCTTGTATTAGTCCATTTTCATGCTGCAGATAAAGGCATACCCAAGACTGGACAATTTACAAAAGAAGAGGTTTACTGGATTTACAGCTCCACATGGCTGGGGAGGCCTCACAATCATGGTGGAAGGTAAACGGCAAGGACAAGCAAGTCACGTCTTACATGGATGCCTGCAGGCAAAGAGAGAGCACTTGTGGTGGGAGACTCCCATTTTTAAAACCATCAGATCTCGTGAGACTTATTCACTATCACAAGAACAGCATAGGAGATACCTGCCTCCATGATTCAGTTATCTCCCACTGGGTCCCTCCCACAACACATGGGAATTATGGGAGCTACAAGATGAGATTTGGGTGGGTACAGAGAGTCCAACCATATCACTCCTCATCCCTTCAGGGATAGGGTGCTGACCTCTTCCCCTGACTTTGCTAATCCCTGGGTGTTTGAGCACCCCTGGATGTTTCCCCAAACCCTGCCTACACCTTCGAAATGACCTCTCCATTGCATATGCTTCAGATGGATCTTGTGTTATTGAGCCTTTTGTTGCTGCAAGCCTGCTTGATAGATCAATTATTTTTCAGTTGATTCAGAGATCTCTTTTTCAACAAATCCTATCTTATTTGAAGACCCTAATTAGAAAAATCAGTATTTTTCCAGGTCTTTGTACATTTTAACATGATGTCAAATTCCTTGAGAATTTTAGCTTTTCTCTACTTTATACTAAATTCCCTCTGACAATTTATTATCAAGATCTGCTGGAGGTATAATGCTTAGATAATCACTTCTGAAATTGTCCTCTTTTGCTCTCTGCTTCCAAGGTAATTTCCCGTCAGACTTTAGGTCTACAACCCAATGCAGGCTGGCTGTCCTCATTCTTAAAACTCTGAGGCCAATTTTGTTCATCTGTTTCTCCCCAAGGCCTCAGGGATGTGAGGATCCTTCTCTCCTTAACTGCCTTCTTCTCTGTATTCCTCTCTCTCCAAGTCTGCAGCAGAGTGGGAGACACACTCCCTCCTTCTTTGCTCAAAGGTCTCTAATACAAGACACAGAGGTCTGTCCTGGCTGGGGATAACTGCAGGGGAGCAGACGGGATTAGCACAAATAATAAACAGGGAGAGGGTTAAAGAGGCAAGACATCCTAGAAAGTATTAGTCATAGCTCTTTTGTCTTCTTCCAAATAAAAATATCTTTGTTTGTAGCTGCTTTTCCTGACTTTCTTTACAGGCTTTCCCATGGGAGGATAAGTCTTGACTGGAGGGAGGTTTATCCAGTGTGTTCGGGTCAGAGGCTGAATCAAACTGCAGAGGCGGTGACCAAAGGTAGAGTGGGGTGGCCCAGTGACTGGGGCAGGTGGGGGTCCTGCATTTTACAAAAATCTCCCTTGTTTATTGTTAGTCAGACTATGGGCCCTACAATATTATCGATGTGAAAAGTGCTTCCCCTTTTGGTCTCTAAATTTTTCTTTCCTGGGCTTTAGTCCATCTCGGACTGATGCCTGGTACTACCAGCCTTCGGAGAACTGTATCAGTCTGCCCATGTTGCCAGAACAAAATACCACAGGCCAGGTGACTTAAATATCAGAAATTTGTTTCCCACCGTTCTGGAGGCTGGAAGTCTGAGATGAGGATGCTGGCAGGGTTGGTTTCTCCTGAGGCCTCTCTCTTTAGCTGGCAGATGGCTGCCTTCTCCCTGGGTCCTCACAGGACCTTTTCTCTCTCTATGGGAATCCCTGGTGTCTCTTTCTTTTTGTAGAAGAACAGCAGTCCTACTGGATTTGGCCCCAATCTAAAGGCCTCCTGTTAATTACCTCCTTAAAAGCCCAATATCAGCCGGGTGCAGTGGCTCACACCTGTAATCCCAGCACTTTGGGAGGCCGAGGTGGGTGGATCACCTGAGGTCAGGAGTTTGAGACCAGCCTGGGCAACATGGTGAAACCCCTTCTCTACTAAAAATACAAATACTTATCCAGATATAGTGACGGGTGCCTGTAATCCCAGTTACTGTGGAGGCTGAGGTAGAAGAATTGCTTGAACCAAGGAAGTAGATGTAGCAGTGAGCCGAGATCGTGCCACTGCACTCCAGCCTGGGCAACAAGAACAAAACTCCATTTCAAAAAAAAAAAAAAAAAAAAGAAAAAGAAAGAAAAGAAAAGCAAAGCCCAATATCCTAATAGTCACTTTGGGGATTGGGGCTTCAGCCTGTGAGTTTTGGAAGGGACACAATTCAGTCCATCACAAAAACTCATCCCTGATGTCTCTGCTAGTCAGATTAGGCTAGGCCATGCATTAACAATAAGAATCACCAACATCTCAGATGTGTACACGACCCTGTGCATTTTTCCCTCACTCTCTGCTTGGTGCAGTTCTAGAAGATGCATCAGGGTAGCTGTCCTCCCCAGGGTGACTCACAAGTCCGGGATGACTCAATTTTAGGGACCACCAAAGTAGCACAAGGCCCCTCAGTCATGGCAGGGAGCAGAGAGTGTGAAGCTGTCACACCGGCTTTTCTGGGCTTTGGCTGGAAGTGCTGCATATCACTTGCTCTCTCTGTCCATGTGACAGACTCATGGTCCAGACTCGTGGCCCTGCCTAATTGCAAAGAACGGAAAAGTGAGATCATGAGTGACTGTTACAGCAGCAAAAATAAACTAAGACACTGTGAACAAAGGGAACCTGTTAATATATTTATCCAACTCAGTGAAAAGATTTTGCTGGACAGAATGACTGTCTTCATCCCCTGGGAACACTTATATTAGTTACTTTTATTGATACAACCTGGGTATGCTGCCTGAAGATGTGAAGCCCCTTCAGCCTTCTGATAGCAAATACAGTGGCTCAGGCCTGCATCCCACATAACAGAAGGAGTGAAACACATGCCTGTGGGCGTGTAACATTCAGAAAGAACTGAATGTTGGTGTGTACATTCATGTCTATCACAACCTCCTGTATGAGAAAGATAATTGTAGTATCAATTGCTATTGGGTATTGAGTGGCAAACACTGTGCTCAAAAAGTATATAAAATACTCAGTGTTAGCACTAAATTTAAAAAAAATTACTTACTTCTTTCAACTACCCTATGATGAGGAACTATTAGCCTTAAATTTTGGAGGAACAAATTGACCCAGTAGGAATAGTAAGAATGCGAGAGATTATATGCACATGGAATGAAGTGCCTAGAATTTTTGAGCCTGTTGCAGTCACTTTGTGAAGGAAGCTCAGGCTTAAAAAGGAGATGAGAGAGCAAGGGATGGCAAAGGAGACCTGGAACTACAGGGAGCTGGTGGCAGCTCAGCAGTTGGCCAGTGAGGCGGTCCCTGGGGTGGGGGATGGTACATACATTTTTAGTGTGCCTTCAATCATATGTCTTTCCCTGCCTGTGCAGTAATTACCTGCTGTTATCCCAGGTCTTCAAAAAAAGCCCTTTCTAGTGCACAGAAGAGCCTTGTGTTAGTTTTGTGGAAAGAAGGAAGGTGTGGCCAGCAATTTCTCAGAGGAGCCACACCGAGGAGCACCTCATTGGACTGACTCACAACTGATGAAAAACAAAGAAATAAAGGGAAAGTAAACAAAATGTATTTATTTGCCAAATAAACTAGAAAGGTGGTCTCTGTTAGGGATGCATGTGCCCACGTCCACAGGCATGTGTTTCGCTTCTTCTGTTATGTGGCATGCAGGCTTGAGCCACTATATTTGCTACCAGGAGGCTGAAGGGGCCTCATGTCTTCAGGCAGCATACCCAGGTTGTATCAATAAAAGTAACTGATGTAAGTGTTCGCAGGGGATGAAGACAGTCATTCTGTCCAGCAAAATCTTTTCATTGAGTTGGATAAATATATTAACAGGTTCCCTTTGTTCACAGTGTCTTAGTTTATTCTTGCTGCTATAATAGAATGCCTGGGACTGGGTAATTTGTAATGAACAGAAATTTATTTCTCTTGGTTCTGGAGCCTGTGAAGTCCAAGGTGGAGGTGCTGGCATCTGCTGAGGGCCTTCTGGCTGAGTCATCCATGGTGGAAAGGAAAGGTTCGGGAGAGAGGGAGAGAGTGTGTGTGTGAAAGGGGGCTGAACTCCCTTGTTTAAAAAAATCCTACTCCCTCAGTAACAAACCCCCTCTGAGATAACAGCATTTATCCACTCATTCTGCCCTCACAGCTTAACCATCTCTCATTAGGCCCTACCTCCCAACACTGTTGCACTGGAGATTAAGTTTCCAACATATGCTTTTTGGAAGACATATTTAACCAAAGCACACATTTTTCCCTGCCACCAGTTAATCTAAATTACATGGAAATCCTCCTGTCTTCCCAAGCTCCAGGTTCCCACCTCTTCAGTCTTCTTCTAGGTCAATATCTGCTGCTTCAATCTGCTCGTTACGTTTTTGCTGGGTGGTAGCTACTCGCTATAATTTTAGCTATCAGTTTATTTGTTTTAGAGACAATGTCCCTTACTAGCAGAATGAACAGTTTCAACATCAAATTAAAGAGAAATTCAGTTAATTTTATTATAATAAAGCAGATGATATGGTCTACATCAGTGGTTTTTCAAAAAATCATTTTGGCAGCAAAGTCTTTTTTTTTTTAACAAAAGAAATTTTACTTGGAACTTCAATATGGAAAAATATAGAAAGTAGGATATGTTTTGAGCACCTTTCCAACTTGGGATGGTGGCTGGGAGTGGCAAACACAAAGTGGCAACCCCTGGGGCCCCTCTGCCAGACCCAGGCCTCCATGTAAAGGCCACTGGAAGTTCCTGCCCTGGGTTGTTATTAATGTTCTAGCAGCAGATTGGACAGTGCAGGACATGCTGATTAAGGGTAATGAGGGGTCAGCCTTGGAGTGATGGATGATTCATCATTGAATAGAATGATGGGGTTAAGAGCGTTCTTGGTAAGGTTGTGTCTACAAAGTAATAAGCTGTCAAAGCTGAACTGATTTAGTAAGGGCAAGTGGAAGAAATCTCATTTTCTGGGGTTAGACTAGTAAAGGCAAGTAGGATATTGAAATATGTGTTCCTTCTATAGACCATAAAACTAAATAAGTTTTAGGATCTGAATCACTTATCTCCCTAATGCTAATCATTAAATAATTTATTGAAGGAAAATAATTAGTGGTTACCCTAATATCCAATCAGAACAAAAAATACTAAAAAAACCGCTAAGCTGTCGAAGGCGTATTTGTGGAATGACACTCATAGACACTTTCCGTGACATTTTAACCCATTATTAGTATGCATTTTTAAGACTATTATTTTTAAAAAATTAATAGACTTTATGTATAGAGCAGTTTTGGGTTTACAGAAAAGTTGAGTAGAAAGTGCAGGGTCCCCACATTCACCCTCACTCCCCAAACTCCAATTTTCCCTATTATTAACATCTTGTATTAATGTGTCTTGTTTGTTACAATTGATGAGCCAATAGTGATACATTATTATTAGCTAAAATATGTGGTTTACATTAGTGGTCTTGCTTTGTGGCTTTGCAGTGTACATTCCATGGTTTTGACAAATATATAATGTCATGTATCTACCAGTACAGTATTATAGAGAATGGTTTCACTTTCCTAAAAAGTCCCCTCTACTTCACCCATTCTTTCTTCATCCTATCTTTCTGAACCCTGGGAAAATGATTTTTTTTAACTGTCTCAATAGTTTTTTGCTTTTTCCAGAATATCATGTAGTTGGGATCATATACAATATGTAGACTTTTCAGATTGGCTTCTTTTGCTCAGCATTCAAAGTATCTCCATGTCTTTGCATGGCTTGACAGCTCATTTATTTTTATTGTTAAATATTATTCCATTGTATGGATGTGCTACAGCTTGCTTATTCATTCCGCTACTGCATAGCATCTTGGCCGCTTCCACTTTTGGCAATTATAAATAGAACTGTTAAAAACATTCATGTTCAGGTTTTGTGTGGACATAAGTTCAACTCATTTGGGTCAATACTAAGGCTCACAATTACTGGTTCTTACGGTAAGAGTATGCTTTGTTTTGTAAGAAACCACCAAACTGTCTTCCAAAGTGGCTATTAATTTTTTTGTGACTTTTTCATCAGTGTAGTTGTAAGCCCTGGTCTCAGTCTTTTTTAGTAGTCAGGTGCTTGTAACATTTGTGAGTGTTCTGTTAGTTCTCTTATGTACACAGGTTGTGTATCCCGTATCCAAAAGGCATCAGAAGTGTTTCAGAATTTGGAATTTTTGGACTTTTAGAATATTTACATTATACTTAGCTGATCAACCCTACTCTGAAAATCTGAAATCTAAAATGTTCTAGTGAGCTTTTCCTTTGAGTATTGGTGCTCAGAAAATTTTGAATTTTGAAGCATTTTGGATTTCAAATTGTGGAATTAGGGATACTCAACCTGTATCTTGCTTTGTTAAAAAGAGAGATTAGAAAAAAGAGAGAGAAATAGGAGATCTTAAAGAATATACATGTAATATATATATGAATATATATAATGCATAATATATATAATATATGCATCTTCTAAAAATAAGAACTAATTTAAGATGAGAAAAACTCAAACACAAGAATTAAAATTCCATGCATAATTTTTTATTTTAAATAAATGTAAATTTAAATAAACACTTTGATTTTTTAGACATTGTTTCAAAAGTGCTTTCCAGATTGCTGGTAAGCACTTTCTATTTGTATTTTTTTCTTTTTTTTTTTTCTTGCTTTACATGCTTGGTTAAGGAAAGACCATGACAGCAAATTTTTCTAGTTCTTTGTGTTTAACATGATTGTCAAAACTAAGCCCATTGGTTTACAATTTGGCTGCTAAAACTGTGTCTAGACTTTAGGACTCCAGTTTCATTTTTTGGGTACTTTATCAATGAAACTCCCTCACTTTCCAAAAAGGAAGCTATCAAAGGTATGTATATAGTTTGTTGAATGCCCTATTCCTGATCAGAGGGAAGTTCCATTTCAGTCTGATAAAGTGTTATCTGGCAGAGAAAAACAGAACAACCAAGAAATTTGAATGATGAGATTAGCTGCACTGCGGAGGAGATTGCTAATGATTTGCTAAGTCTCTGAACGCTGTTTAGTGATGGTGTTCATGTCTCCTTGATCAGCGATAGTGATTTCTGCTCTGCTTACGTGGGACCCTACAAACACTGGGTGGGCCAGTGGACGCCAGGAGTCTGCGATTAATCGACTGTGATCACCAGGGAAAAGGGAAACTTTTTCACTTTCTGGTGATGCATTAACTTGGGAAAAGTTTTCTGGATTTAAAGGTTGCTTTTTGCTAGAAACAGTTAACACATCTAGAGAAAAATGAGACATCTAATTTTTTCAAGCAAAGTTCAGGCCTGATGACAACATATAAATAACATACAACTATTGTTCAATCCAGAAAAAATAACAAGAAATCTACTAATGTGATATCATCAGGTCTCAATGAGCTAAATCAGTGAAAGGCCAGAAAAGGGGCAACAACAGGATCATAGGATTCGCGTGTTTGAAGAATCCGAGTCCAAAAGACAAAGAGATACAACCATGAGGTTTGTGGTGAGCTAGGAAAAGCAGTTGCAGAATGACTTTGACATTTAGAAAATGGAGCCTGATGACTTCCTCTATCTATTGTTTAATCTTTTGTTCTAAAAATTCAGAAATAATGTGTATTGCATATCTTTTGGGATGTAAGTGAAGATGGCTCTGAGTTTCCCAGGTGAGAAGCTGCCAGGGAGGTCTCAGCTCAATGGCGAGAGAACCCCCTCTCCACCCATTTACTTGCCATAATTGATCCCGTTTGTCAGTCTTGTGAATCAGAGAGTGTGACTAAAATGGTTTCATGGGCACCCTATTGATTCTGTGTAAGAATCCATGATTATTTTCTAAAAAGTATATTTTAAAGCATGTCAGGGAACAGAATTGCCTGATTGTTTTCCCAGAAGGCTGAGACTGAAACCCCTTGGTACGGTGACAGCGTTTTGGTATTTTTCACTTCTGTTTCAGGGAGGCAAATGCATGCGCTTTGATCAAATGTCAAATGTAGTTGGTAAATCTCACTTCTAAGAAGCCTCCCTTTATGTACTTTTCAGGCAGCCTGTGGGGTGGGGCGTGGAGGTGACCAAGCACTGTTTGTTCAAGGTAGCACCTCTAGTAGGAGCTCATTAAGTCAGGGCTCACACACCGATCATAGGAAGGGAGCGTTGCCCAGCTTCCACTGCCTTTGATACAGATTTTGCCACCATTGTTCCAGTTATTGCCTGAGAGAGCTCATTTCCATATGTATAGAAAACCAATATACTTTCTCCTGCCTGTTAAACTGTCACCTAATGTATTTTTAGAAATATATAATCTAAAAAAGACAGAGGATGAGGCAGAAAGTTCTACAGTAGCAACATTTGAACATCCTCTACCACTTGAAGATGTTAATTAAAAAGTATCTTATTCTACTTGTTTTAATTGCCAAGCAACACAATTTTTTTTTTCCTGACAAAAATTGACTTTAAACGAACTGTTTTTGTGTATAATCTGTTTTGTCTTCTGCTAGGTATGTGTCTAATGAAGACATCAGCCTCCGTTCTGTGTAGGTTGAAGGAATGCCCCCTCCTCTCTGTGCAATCATTTGTAGTGTCAGTATCTTTCTCTACTTCCAATAGCGTCAGGGATGCTGAATGGAGATGCATGTGGTTGTCAGAGAAACACAAGGAACATATTATTAGATCTTTCATAATTAGGCATTGCAGATATGTGCCAAAGATTTAGAGCTTAATCAAAAAGTTCTTATCACATGGGCTTCTGCTGGCAACGAATTGGAAAGCCAACAAAGGCAACCCTGATGCTTGCTTTGCACGATAACAAAGGGAAGACAAAGGCAGACCGATTCTGCCTTAGGTTTATTGCACGCTGTATTTTTTTTTTTTTAAATCATATGAGTCAGGCAATTGTGGGGGAAAGGGGGTTAAAAAGCCCAGCTTCCCTGTGAAGCTCAGAGCCCCTCTTGATCCTGATGGTTTCCTTGTGTCTGAGTCATTTCACCGTGCAGGTGCTGACTAAGACTGAAGGCTGTGGGAACCTGGGTTAATGGGTCCAGCAAGCCTTTTCCAGGTAGCGCCTGGGCTCCGCGGGGAGCGCTCCCGGTCCCTTCCTGTGCCACATCATCCCCACCTCGCCGGGAATTTAAAAGAGGAGCTCTCCAGCCCTTAGATAAACCTGGCCGTGGACATTGGCAGCCAGGACCGGGGGCTGCGGGAAAAACGAGCGCGCCGCGCTGATGGCTGTTTTGACAAACCGTTGTGTGTTTTTTCTGTCTGAGTATCTGGCAGCGCAGGTGAAACATTGTGCCGCTGGTATCTTGGCTCGCCACTCGCTCTCAGGCTCTGCGGGGAGTGTCGGGCCATCCCTGCAAATGTTCCGGGCAAAGCTGTGAAAACAAACGAGGCAGATTAGTTGGACAGGCTCACCAGCTTTTGAGTGTTAACTGCCCTGGCTGCCCCTGCTTCTCAACCCTTTCCCATTCTTTTATCGAGCCGTGCACTTATCAATTAACACAATGGTTTCGGAGGTATTTTTTTCTTCTTCTTCTTGTAGTTACACCGTAGGAAGCAGGATCTCTCATCTTTGGACCTGAAATGGTGCTGATTCTCAGATTCTAATCTTCAAGCACAATATATGACATATTCTTTTAAAAAAAAATAAAGGCAATTTTCCTTATTATTTTAGAAAGCAGGGCATGTTTGCCATAGAGATATTAGCGAATGCAGAGAAACAGCAGGGATAGTTTTGAAGTATACATATTCCGTGCCTGGGTTATGTCACATGATCTATGCTACAGTATTTAAACTAAAATGCTTCTGACTTAGTCTCTGGCAGATAAGGACCATCAATTTCTTTTTTAAAAAGTATAGTTGAGTATGTGTAAATATCCCCGAAGTTCCAAGCATTTGGGAAAAGCCTTCAAACTGTGATAACTTTTAAAAAAAATCTTTGGTTTGAAGTAAAAGCCAACCTGGGATAAAGAGAACTTGAGCGTCCCTTTTGAGGTGAAATCAGAGTGAATTAAAAAGAGTGATTACACCCTTCTTTAATCAAAAGCTCCAGAGATGATGTTTCTTTTAAAAAAGAAACATCAAGGAATGGACTTTGAAAATGACTTTCATATTTTCTTGTGCATTTCAGAGCTAGAGCACATTTTAAGAGTTGTCATTTGTTCTTAAATATCAGACTCCAGTATCAGCCTTTTGTCTGCGCCTGTCCTTCAGTGCATCAGAAAGACTGAGCTTGCCCTTGCTTTGTTGTGAACAAGAAGAAGCTGTCAAATGACTAATGCTCTTGGAATCTCACTGAGGCGTTTATTCTGCCTCTGTTACTATGAGCCCTATGGTCTCTTTTGTGGCAGTAACAATATAGGTAACCTATCTAAAGTATGGATGTGGCAAAAAGGGACTTAGTCATAGCATAATGATTTTGCTTAAAAAAATAATCGTAAAATGACTACCTATACCACTAAACAGGTCTGCCATATACCCTTGGGTAAGTTGTGCACTGTACAATGCTAAGATCCATTCTTATTTTAATCTGTGTAAACAAGTTTGATAACAACAGTATCTGTATGCTTGTAATTAGTCGTGTGGACTAATTACTTGATATAGTGTTAAGGCAGTGAAAGAAAGACACTCGAATTCACACAGCAAGTGTTTATCCAAATATTTCACAATTACTAGAGGGAAATAAAACTCCTTTAGGGAACTTTAAAAATAAGAATGACTTACTTGAAATTACTTAATTAATTGACATTAACAGTATTACATGTTGAAATTCTTCACATGATTCAAAAATAAATAATCCAAAAAGAAAGGTATCATCAGTTCTTAAAATTTTTAGCTTGGTAAATAGCTCTTAAAAATAAACATCTCCTGTCTATTTCCAAGAAATTGATTGGCTTAACTTTTCACAGATATCAAGTCTGGTGCTTTAATTTGATGAATAATAGAGAAAGCGATAAAAAATGTATTTTTGTCAGAAACTAAACGTGCGCTTGTTTCTTACTCTGAGACATAAAAATTAATAGAAGCCAGAATCAATCAGTAGTGCCAGATTTATCTTATTATTGTTTTCTAGGCTCTTATTTTGCTCATTTGTGCCCATTCCAATGAGAAAATAATACAATGACACTATTAATTTTACCTGACAAGCTCTGTTACAACTGCAGTGTTGGCATTTGTGGGAAGTGGGACTGGATTTTTTTTCTAGAGTAAGAATTCTTAAAGACTAAAAACCATATTCCTCTTTGACTCTTTACTACTATAGATTATTGAAAAGCCTTAAATAATTAATTTTAGAAAGAATACTTGAGATTCAGACTAAAAGTTTTTCATGTCCTAGGGAACTACAAGGACTTTGAAATTAAAATAAAATATGACCCTTTTATTTCTTATTTGATATTATGCTGTTTATTTATTGGCCAACTTTTAAGTTTAAGTATTTTAAATATAAAGTTAATATTCTCCACTTCTGAATTTTTAAAGAAATTGTGCAAACTCCTGCACAGTTGTCAAAAGACATTTGATGTTAGGCTTGCTAAGATGAAGATTAACATTTTTTAAAAATTAGGTAAGAAAAAAACTAAATTTGAATCAAATCTGCTATCAATATGGTTTCAATGAAACTGACCTATTCATCACTTTTATCAAACTCTGTGTTATTTTTTACAATTTTGATTTCGCTTCAGCTCACCCTTTCACTACTTGTATGTGAGATTTAATTGCCTTTCAACAAAAGACATAAAACAACAACTTATGAAATCTGGGTATGAACTTTCCTAAGTCAATAATTAGCTTACGCTTTCAAATGAGCTCAGAATTTAGATCTGAACTGTTTTTTCGTTTGTTTGGAGATGGAGTCTTGCTCTGTCGCCCAGGCTGGAGTGCAGTGGCGATCTCTGCTCACGCAAACTCCGCCTCCCAGGTTCAAGTGATTCTCCTGCCTAAGCCTCTCTAGTAGCTGAGACTACAGGCATGCACCACCACACCTGGGTAATTTTTGTATTTTTAGCAGAGACGGGGTTTCACCATGTTGGCCGGGCTAGTCTCAAACTGCTGACCTCAAGTGATCTGCCCACCTCAGCCTCCCAAAGTACTGGATTACACTGTGCCTGGCCCATATCTGAATATTTTTGATACTAGTTTTTTCATTACTCTTATTTTTAGTATTTCTTAAAGCTAGAGTTTAGATAAACAATATTTGCAATTTTAATCTTTTTAATCAAATACAAGACATTTATAAAGAAGATGTAAGAATTAAGATTCTTGGGCAACTTGATATTTTTGTTGGCTTGCTTCTTGGTTGCCATTCCTGGTGTGCAGAGCTGCAGTTCATGCTAGGCTTCATTTTCATATGCCACTGCAAAGTGGATTTAAGTGGTTTGATTGGAGCAGATATCATGGATATTTCTATAGAAGGTTCATAATTATCCACTTTTCTTGACAAAAGTAATACGGTCTTTACTCTTTTTATGTGTGACATTTTTATCACATAATTATCCATTTTTCTTGACAAAATTATCCATGTTATCACATAATTACCCGTTTTTCTTGACAAAAGTAATACGGTCAATACTCTTTTTATGTGTGAAACTTAATTCATTATTTTAAAACATATCATTGTATATATACTAATTTTACAAAGTAACTTCTTAAGTTGGGGCTAGGACAGAGTCTCTGGTTATCAATTAGGCTTATTTTATAAAATAAGGTCATTGCATTCTATTGCATCTGACCTGTTCACAGAACTACCTGAAAGCAAGCTGAATGCAAATGTCATTGCCTTCATTTATTGTAAATAAGGTTTAGAACCTGTGTTCAAAGTAATTGTTTTACCTGAAAGTAATGACACGTGATGATGCTGGAACAGTTCAGACCTCGTAAGTGACTAACCTTTCACTCTAAGTTGATTTTCCCCATGAATTAAATGAAAATAGCAACTATGAGGTGAAAATTATTAGGTGGGTTCACTAGAAGTGTTTTAGTTAACATACTTTCTTCTTTCAGCTATCAGTAAAGAATTAAGTAAATTATAAGAAATTTTGGTTTGGTTTGGTTTATTTTGTAAAACCAAAATAGAGTTTGTAAGGTTTTCTCAGATTTTCGATGAAAGTCATGGTAATTATGAATGTATTTGTTGCATAAATAGATTCTACAAAATGTTTCTCAAGCTTGAGGTAAATTGAAATGTGTTTACAATCAAATTTATTGTTAATGTTTGATAATTTTTAGTTGTATTTTTAAGCTTTGATGTATATATTTCTTCCAGGGATAAACATATATTGATGGTGTCACTTCTGAGTTATCTGGTGGTATTTTATTGGTATCACAAAGAAATTTCCAAGGGGGGATATACCATAAACTTCTGAAAAATGATCCCTCAAAAATTATCTTTTCCAAAAAAGTGGAATTCCAGATTTCAGGAAATGGCAAGCAATAGCAGCTGCAAATAACATTTAAGTTGAAATTTTGATCATTTTTCTATGAAAATGAACTGAAAAGTAATGTCCAGGTCATGACCAGATTCACTGGGCTTTATTTAGAAAATTGCTTTTCCTGCTGACGGGGCAGTAGTTCTTCACTCAGGTGGATTAATTTGCATTCTTAGCTATTCCTATAATACTTAGAGGATTTTTTTACCTCAATAAAATTGGTGCAGTTTTTAAGGAATGGTACGGTCTTTAAGAAACAGCCCTTTTATTGAGATTGGTGGTTGGATTTGTATGGCTCAGTATGTTGCTCAGAAATTTCCCAGTGTCTTCCAGCTTCTTCTGAAGTCAGGGCTGGGAGGTGGCCAGGAAAGGCCAAAATAGTCTGTTGTATCCACAAGATGTATGAGACCAACCAGCCTTCTAAAAAATAAAATAAGCCTTATTTATAGTTACAAAAACCCTTGCTATTTTCCTTGTCTCTGAATGCCAACTATTTTATAGGACATCTCCTTTTACAAATCAAAAGCAGCATTTTTACTTGAGAACTCCTATAAACTCAACGCTGACTACATATCCTCCGTGAGTCTCTGTTTTTCTTTACCCAGTGTTAAATTTTTATGGTCTTGGGTGATAACTTTAAAGGCCTATGATGAAATCAAATTTTTGTCATTCTGATTGGCTTCTCTTAAGAGGAAATGCAATGTATTTCTTTTTTAATGTAACTTTTTTTTTTTTTTTCTTAAATTAGAGCTCATACAGATCCCAGAAAGTAAATGTGTGTCTGCCAGCCCTGGCTAGACCTGAGCGTGGTCTGAGATTCGGCAAACTCCCGAGCTCAGCTTCACAAATCCTGTTCATTCTAAAGTGACAGCTTGATGTTTTGATTCTGAAACTGAAAGAAGACTGATATTAAAATGGATTCACTCCCAACCCCTCTTTTTCTTCCTCCTGGGGTTTGTTAACAGCCAGTTGTAGGTACTTGGGGCTCCTGAGTGATCACTGGGCTGAGAGTTTCCGAAGGGAAGGCTGGTGGGGCTGCAGTCCTCCCACCTCAGAAGCTTTTCTTATCTTCATTCACGTCAGAACAGTATCTTGCTTACACAGTGAGGATCTGTGGCCACGAGTTTTGGTTGCCTGGCTCTATCTTTATTTCTTGTACCTGGATATCAGGTTGCCTTTAAATTGGAAAAAAAAGACTGTAATCTCATTTGATAAGGGGATTTTGGACATCAAGCTTCAGTATGCAAAAGCTAGATAGATATCTGTTAACGGGAATTGCCCTGAGGGAATACATAATGGGAAAAATCTACATTTAAAGCAAAAGGCTATGTTTAAAGTCAATAGGATAAGTGGAATTTAAGCAGGAAAACTTAGCATCTAAATCAATTTCGTCTTCTATGATTTTTACATGCCAGTGGGGTCCTCCCTGTGTGTACAGAACATAGCCCATCTTTACGTCTCATCTTTTAGAGATCAAAGCCAACTTGAATAACAGCTGATCACAGAGGCAGATTTATGATGCCGACTGCACTTTATTCCTCCTTGTCCCTTATAGTTTCCCAACCTTCAAAGCCAATGTTAAGTTTGAAATAGCACCTTAAAAAGGTTAAGGCACCTACTGTGTGCTTTAGTGGTTGACAGTATAGGATGCAGTGTGGCTCAGAGGTCACTTGTTAGCTGTGTGATCCTGTCCAGTGTGCCTTCCCTCTCTGTGCCTCAGTTTTCTTCTCTGTAACAAAGGGAGTAGTACCGACCGCACAGGGCTTAAAGTGTTAGGTTATGCAAAGCGTAGTGCAATGCGTCTAAAATCCTAAGCACTCTATTTACATAAATCATCTCATTTTATCCCTTTCCTACCCTGTGGGGCTAGCAGCGTTCTTATTGCCTGCCTTAGCTCAGGTGAGTTCAAAAGCAAAGCCCGTGGCAAATCATCAGAGAGAGAGAAAAGGATTGGAAGTGAAACAGGGGCGGAGGGAAAGCCAGCGCGAGGGTGCATCTCGAAGTTGTCCACTCTGGAAAAGGGGCTTTTGAAAAGGCTTCAGAAATAGATCCAGGAACTGTCTCCAAGGCTGGACGTAGGAGAAATGTTCATCTATAGCCTTGTACACTCCTGTCAGGTGAGACGAAGGGATGCTAACGGCCCCACTCATCCCCTTTGAACCTGTCTGTGTTCCCATGGGCACCACACCGGGGAGCTGGAGACCCCTTGGCACAGGCCTGGAATGAGATGCTGTCGCCTGTCCCTCTTTAGAGCTGATGAGAGCTGGGCCTAACTGTTCTCTTTAGCCATGGCTGGAGTAAGAGGTAAGGCTGAGAATACTTGGAGTCAGATATAACTTATGTCCAGTACACTCCCATTTTACAGTCAGGAAAACTGAGCCTAAGGGAGTAACCAAGACCACCTAATTAACTCAAAACTGGGTTTTAAATCCAGACCCTGTGATCTATTGAAGCTTCATTTTTTAAAATGATATTCAATATTAGTAGAGATGAAAGGAAATTCAATGAAAAGGATGGGAATGTTAGCGTTCATTAATTTTTAGTCTGAAATTATAATTCCTAAAAAAGTTTTTTCTCTTTTTCTTTTCTCCTGCTCTTTGCTCTCTCTAAGGTGTGTGTATTTTCTTGTTAACTAGGGAAGTAAGACTATTTCTCAGGGAAACAATACAATCATGAGACTCTTTTCGAAAGACATGACAGAACCCAATGGCTTTATTCTTGAGTCATGCTAATTTATTATTTTGTTGTAATTTTATATTCAACATATTTGAGCAACATTTGAGAAAAGATATAACTAACATTAGATTGGGTATATCTTTTCCCCAGAAACTGTATATGAGAAAGTTCTAGAATTATAAATAATAGTGTCTCTGAACTTAAAAAAAGTACATAAAAATATGAATCTGTGATCAGATTAGTTATTCATTTGTCCTAAAAACATTTATGGAAAGCTTTGCGCTGATGCTGGAGGAAGAAGACAAAAAGGTGTTTCTTGCTCTCCAGATGGTCACTGTACCACTAAAACGTAGAAAATAATTTACTAGTCATAAGGCTCATCATAACTGTGTTCTTATAATAGTTTTTTTCTGGGACACATTCCTCTCTGGCTTTTGAACCTTTTCTCCTCACTCCCAGCTACTACTACCTTTTGTTTTATTATCTTATTCCTGTATCACATTCTACCATTCCAAATACACCTACTTCCAGAAAGATGTTTTTCATTTAACATTTCTTCATGCCATTTCTTTGCACAGAATTTTTCAGTAGTCACACATTGGATTCAGGATTAAAGATGTAGCTCTGTGGCTTGGTGCATGGTTACTGGTCCTGTCCCAGGCCCTACTCTTCCTGTTGTTTTGGCACTAGACCATTGGTAGCTCTTGGTGTCTTTTATAAGCCTCTGTACCTCCACATTTCTGCTTAAAAATGTGTTTTTACAGATGCGTGCGTTTGTTGATTTTGATGTGGAATTAAGAACTGCTCTTTTCCTGGGTTTTGGACAATTTGAATGGGATGTATCTAATTGTGGCGTTCTTCACGTTCCTTTTGTTTGTTAATCTTCCTGAATGTGTGAGTTTATAGTTTTCATTAAATATAAAATGACTTAAATTTCTAATAATTTTCTTTGCTTTGTCCAATATTAATACAGTTAATTTAGCTTTCTTTTGATAGTGTTAGTATAGCATATCTTTTTCTATCTTTTTATTTTAACCTACTTGGATTTTATATTTAAAGTGGGTTTTTTTGAAGGCAGCTTATAGTTGGATCTTGACTTTTTAAATCCAATTAAATAATTACTCTTTTAATTGACCTGTTGACACTATGTGTGTGTGTATTATATATATATATATATGTACTGTCTATAAATATATATATATGTATATACTTTTTTTTTTTTTTTTTTTTGAGAGAGAGCCTTGCTCTGTCACCAGGCTGGAGTGCAGTGGCGTGATCTTGGCTCACTGCAACCTCTGCCTCCCAAGTTCAAGCAATTCTCATGCCTCAGCCTCCTGAATAGCTGGGACTACAGATGTGCACCATCACGCCTGGCTAATTTTTTTATTTTTTGTAGAGACAGGGTTTCACCATATTGGCCAGGCTGGTCTTGAACTCCTGACCTCAAGTGATCTGCCTACCTCAGCCTCCCAAAGTGCTGGGATTACAGGTCTGAACCCAACCAGACCATTTATATTTAATGTAGTTATTGTTATGATTGGATTTAAATCTTTTGTATTAATTTTGCTTTCTATTTGCCTCATCTGTTTTTGTTTCCTCTCATTTCCTGCCTTAGTTTGCATCAGTTTCGTGTTTTTGATTAATCTGTTTTATCTCCTTTTTGGCTTATAAGCTATAACTCTCTGTTATGATTTTTTGTGGTTAATTTATTGTTTGTGAGTATCTTTAACTTATCACAATCTTCAGGTATAGTATAAGAATCTTATAACCATCTACTTCCATTTATCTCACCCTGATCTTTGTTCTATTATTATAGCACAATTTACTTCTACATATATTACAAACCCCTTAATACATTGTTATTCTTTTTGCTCTAGCTTATTATTTTTTGCAATTTAAGTAGTTTTTCTTTCATTACTTTAAAAACACTGTTCCATTGTCTTCTGAGTGACATTATTTCCAATGAGAAATCTACTGTCATCCTCCTCTTTGTTCCTCTGGACCCAATGTCACAATGTGTCCCTTTTCTCTGGCAGCTTTTCAGAATTTTTCTTTTTCACTGGTAATGGGCAATTTGATTTTGACACTTTGTATAGTTTTCTTCATGATGTTTTTTTTTTAGGCCTTGTGGCTTGCTGAACTTCTTAGATGTATGAGTATATAGTTTTTATCCAATTTAAAAGGTTTGGGGCCATTATTTCTTTGTTATTATTGTTTTTATTTTCCTTTCTCTCTCCTCTTTTCATGAGGACTCCAGTCATACTTTATTAGGAGTCTTGAAGTTGTCTTATAGATCAGTGATGCTCTACCCTACAAACTCTAGCTCCCATAGTATCTGTAGACTCCAGTTTTGTCCCCTCAACCCATAGAGTCTTTCAGGCTCAGCCTGGGCTGGCATCTCCTTGTGCTTAGCCTAGAAACTTTGTCCAGGAGATAAGCTCCCTCCCTTTGTTTGTATCCTCTGTCATCACTCTCCTTTGTTGTTTAATGTTCAATGTCTTAAATGTCGTTGTTTCCTGGCTATGTTTCTGGTTACTGGTTGTTTCAGGTAAGGGGACAAATGTAGTCTCTGCTGCCTTTGATTTGAATTTTGCTTTTTCCAACACTTACTAATTTTAGGCCCTTCCACCAACTTCTGCTAAAATTTTGATAGGTATTGAGGAAAGCTCAAGCCAGTGAAGAAAATGTCTAAATTATCATCTTGGAATCAGAAAATAATCTATATTGTTTATTGTTAAGACTGTTTAGTATGTGTGGAAGAGAATAATGGGAGAATAATGGCTATAGAATTAAATAGAGAGAAAATCAAAATCCAGCCTTAAGTTTCGCATTGCAGATTTGTAAAAATGTCAGTATTCAGTGAAGATATATTAAAATGTTTCTAATCATAAAGTGATTGGATGAATCTGTGCTGATGTATATTAAACTAATGCTGAGAGTTAACATAACAGGGTTATGGAGAACATGGCTCTGGACTCAGCCTGCCTAGCTTTGAATCTTTGATCCACCTCAGAATAGTAATGTGTCCTGAATAAAGTCATTTCACTTTTAGGTATTTCAGTTTCTTCATCCCTAAAATAAGGTTGTCATGAATATAACATGAGTTCATTTTGTAAAATATTTAGACAAGTGCCTGGCATCTGATTGGTGCTCTAAATTGTTCACTAACAACAACAAACAAAAGGCAAAGAGCACCCAAATAAATATAATGTTTTATGTTTTGCTGTTTTTAGCAAAATTAGTATTAGGAAACAATGGAGACAGATGAGTTAAAAGGCAATTGTTATAGCAATCCAGTTTAGAAGTAACATGGCTGAACTTGCCATAGAAAGCAGGAATAGAAAGGAAATCGTTATTGGAAAGACTTTGCCGAGGATAAACATACAGAATTATAAAGATCTGGAGTCAGGATGAGAGGGAGAAGGGAGGGACAAAATAACAAATGGAAAGATGGAATCCACTGCCCAGGACAGTGGGGGGTTCATGAACTGAAATTGTAGGTCAGAGTTCATTCAGTTTTATAGCTGTAGATACAAAGGACTTTCAGGGGAAATGCTCAGGGGAGCAGGGGAAGCAGGTCTGTATCTCAAGAGAGAGACCACAGAGTGAGAAACACTTATCTAGGAGATGACTGTATGGAGTAGAGAGAGGAGGGCCCAAGAACAACTTGTAGGGAGTGAGGCAGAGAGTTCTGGGAGCATAAAGAAGGACACATTAAAGAAGGAGGAGAATCAGGACAGCAGAATACGACACACTTCCTGGGAAAAGAGAGTTTGAAGAATGATGAAGCTAGTAGACCCAGGAATGACAAAAGGCTACTGCATGTGGCTACTGAAGAATCACTGGTGACTTTCACGAAAATCACTTTAGATAGATATCAGTGTCAGAACAGGTTGCGGTGGGCCTGTGCATTAGTCTGTTCTTGCAACTGCTATAAAGAAATACCTGAGACTGAGTAATTTATAAAGAAAAGAGGTTTAATTGGCTCATGGTTTCACAGGCTGTACCAGAAGCATAGCAACATCTGCTTCTGGGGAGGCCTCAGGAAGCTTCCAATCATGATGGAGGTCATAGGGGAAGCAGGCATTTCACATGGCTGGTGCAGGAGCAAGAAAGGGAGCAGGGAGGTGCCACACACTTTTTAAACAAGTAGATCTCGTGAGAACTCTAAGGTTAGAATGCACAAGGGGAATGGTGCTAAACCACTCATGAGAAACCGCTCCCACGAGCCAATCACCTCCAACCAGGTCCCGCCTCCAACATTGGGCATTACAATTTGACATGAGATTGGGGCAGGGACACCAAACCGTGCCATCACGTGAGGATGGTGAAGTCATAGAAGTGTGAATAGCCTGTGTTTTAGAAGATTTTGTGCTGATTAGACAGCTCTGGAAAAGTAGATTGAAGGGTGAGTTTGATGAAGGCAAGATTTCTCTCTTCAATCCTTCAGCATCACACTGGTACAAGAACGTACTGAAGACAGAATATCTAACTGAAGAATCTCAGGCATCAGAGCAGGCTGGTGAGGGAGGCCCCTTGTGCAGCAGGTGGTTTTTCAGCATTCTTTGTATTCACTGACACATGGGGCCCTGTCAGTCCTGGGCCATCTGTGTTTATATTCTGCAGCATCTTTTTGCTTCCCTATGTATGCGTCAGATTCACACCGAGAGCTTGTTAAAATGCAGACTCCAGGGCCCCACCTTGGAGATTCTGTTTTAATAGATCTAGGGTGGGGTCCAAGAATCTGCACATAAAAATACTTGCTTAGTTCTTGAATAAGCAGTACATTCACACGGTTCAGAAGCTACTAAAGGACATAGGGTGGAAAACCACCTTCCTACACGTGTTCATCAGCTGCTCCATCGCCCATATTCCAAGCCTTCAATTTTATCAGTCTCTGTTATAGCCTAAAGGAATTTTAAAAACGTTTTGGCTTTTTCTTGTTTTTGTTTTCAATGAATGGAGTGACATGAGCTTAAATATAATTAAGAGAGTAGAAGCTATAGTTGAAGGAGAGAATGAACCATATATGTGAGAGAGAAGAAAATCCACGGAGGATTGAACTTACAGATATGATTAACAGTTAGTAGAAACATGAAGCAGAACCTCTCCTCTCTAGGCTTCTCAGATTTCAAAATGCAAATAGCAATGCAATAGACCTAGAAGAACTTAGTCATCTTCAGATACTGGCCTCCTGTATACATCAGCTTCAGGAGCAGAAATCTTGAATCTGTGCATGGGTACCATGATCAATTGCTTGTGTGTTTCTTCTTTATTGTTAATCTTCTACTTTTTTCTTGATACCAAACTTATTGAATGAAAAAAGTGATAAAATCTTGCCCTGCTGGTTCTCTGAACGTGTGAACTCCATGCATCCCTCGCGGCTTTATTTTGGATGTCAGGCCATACAGACCGGCCATAGACAACATTTAATGAATTTAAAAGATATAACTTCACAGCACCAAAATTTTAATAAATGAACACAGGCACACACTGCTGAATTTCCTCCATTCTGCCATGTTCTATTTATCTTTCTCACCCTCTGCATTTTAAATAACCCTTCGGTCAACATTGTAGGTATTCAAGTTTCAGATATTGTCTAAGGGTAAATAGCCCTCTCGCTAATAAGTGTTCCTGTACTTGACATAGTTTTTGGCAAAAGGTTGTTCTAAATACTGAAAATAAAGAGTGAAGATTCTACGTTTTGTATGCATTTCTTATTTTGTAAAGTTATTTTTTAAGAGAATAATAATTTTGGAAAGTCTGATTCAAATATCAGTTTAGAGTGAACATTTCTTGCCAACTTGAATTTAAAGTCTTATGCAAAAGCTCAGAATTCCACCAGCTCAGTTAAAGACTATCCCACCGAGACTGGACTAAATCCACCAGGCGTGCCGAGCCTTGGGACAGAGCTAGAGAATTCCTCTTTGAAAAGTGCTGGGATACAGATTAAGGCTGAAGAATATGCTTTAAAATAACTGTGACTGGATGTTCCAGTGAGAAAAAAGGAGGAGTGGGTGAGAGATTATAGTAACTAAATACGAAAAAAAAATCCGTTTTCTTTTGACGGTTTCTTCTTCTGAATTATATTGAAGACAATTAGTTTATTGACAGACACTGTGGCTTTGGATGTGAGCTTTTTTCACTATGAATTAAGTTAGGTTAGTTTGTGTTTCAGAATCCAAAAATGCCCTTTAGGGAGTAGTCCTCTTAAGTTGAAGGTAAATAAAGGATGTTATTTCAGCTGAATTGGAGAGATGTATAAAAAATGGAGTGATTCTTCATAACACAGAAAAATGAAATGAATTTTTCTTATTGTGTCTTTGTATTCATTTTGACTTTGACAGTTTTACTAAAATTAGCTATATAAAATAAGCCAGAGAGTAATAGAAAATGGGTATAAATCCTTTGGTAACTTTTTATGGTGATATTTATTGGTATTATTCATAAATAAAAAAGATTTGAGTGGGCATTAGATGGTACTTTAGAAGGATATTCAAAACATCCTAGCTTTCAGTAAGAAATGAACATGACCAATTACTTTTCCTATATATAATAAATGTATAAGTATTATAGATGTTTTCAAATTATAAAATGATTTTATAAAGTAATTGCCATTACTTTAAATGGCAAAAACCACGATTACTTTTGCAGCAACTTAATAGATAATTTTGACTGCACAGCTAGTAGGTTGGTTAAGAGGTAACATTTCCAATTATATTAAGAAAATATAAATGCAAATTTAGAATTCCGTCTATCCTATGTTGAAATATGGGAGGTAAACATACATGATAAAAAAGTCTACAGCTCCAAAATTTGTTTATCTATTTATCATCAAAGTTGACAGAAAGCCTTAAGAAATAAATGAGTGCAATTAGTGTATATATTTAGGAAGAATCACAAAGTTGATACTAATAATGCTTCTCAGCTTGCCAATTTAAAAAAAGTCACACACTTCTGAATAGAAACAATGTGTAAATAGAAAAAGTTGAAATACGGAGGTGGCTTACCACATTTCACCCAGAGCTCAAAAAAGTAAAATCAATACCTACAAAATAGCTAGTTGATAAGAAAAATAATGAAAACATGTTAGATTTTAATCTGCTAGTAGTTATTACAGAAGGATATAGGTAATCTCCTCTTAAATTATAGTCATTGATGGTTTTCAGTGTAAAAATAGTGTTTTTTTTCTGGAAGGTGGTGGTTATATCGTTACACAGTTCATGATGAGAATGTAAA
The DNA here is from genome assembly GCF_028858775.2 of Pan troglodytes. NCBI lineage: Eukaryota > Metazoa > Chordata > Mammalia > Primates > Hominidae > Pan > Pan troglodytes. The sequence goes on along the minus strand of NC_072412.2, from coordinate 111,942,154 downwards.
CTTTAAAATGTTTTGTTAGGTAAGGAGATGATCTTGCTTATGTATTTTAATAATTGTCCCTGAAGTTTAATTTTATTTGACAAATTAGGAAAATGTAAGAAACAAAGTGCTCATGCAAAAAGACATGTCTGTATATATTTTTGTTGCAAACTGTTGTGTTTCATTGTATTCAAAAGGCCAAAGAATTACACCTCAAAGAGACTGCATTTTAGGTTTCCCTAGGACATCTCCTAGAGTCATCTTTCCTGTCATTGTGCCTCATAGATCACATTAGTTTCATTTGATGGCAAAGATAGTCTTTCTATAAGGATAATATGCCTTTTAGGAAGTTTATTTTATCATTTAAGAATCAAAAAGTGATGGCCAGGCGCAGTGGCTCATGCCTATAATCCCAGCAGTTTGGGAGGCTGAGGTGGGAGGATGACTCGAGCCCAGGAGTTTTAGACCAGGCTGGGAAACAACATGTGACCCCATCTCTACAAAAGATAAAACAACCAGCCACGTATGGTGGCATGCACACATGTGACCCCATCTCTACAAAAGATAAAACAACCAGCCATGTATGGTGACATGCACACATGTGACCCCATCTCTACAAAAGATAAAACAACCAGCCATGTATGGTGGCATGCACCTGTAGTCCCAGCTACTCAGGAGGCTGAGGTGGGAGGATCACTTGAGTGTGGGAGGCTGAGGCTGCAGTGAGCTATGATGGCACCACTGTACTCCAGCCTGGGTGACAGAGTGAGACCCTGTCTCAAAAAAAGAAAAAAAAGAAAGAATGATTCAAAAAAGGAGATGGGAAGGAAGGCAGAATGGAATTCTGAAGTTCAACATTAAAATAATTACTATTTAGAATAACACATTTGACATCATTCAGGATGTCCTGTCTTCAGACTTACCTCAAAACACAGGAGTTGAGGGATTCAAGAATAAGAATTCACCTGCTACTCTTGTCTGGTCTAGTGCGAGAGTCTGGGAAAATTGGAGTCGGCTCATAGATCTCCTGGAGAGAAGGCAGAAGTCGTATTACAGTCAGAGATCTCAGTGGTTCTTTCCACTTCAAGGTCCTTGAATTCAGTTAAGCCTTAAAAGTGCTCAGTGGATTCTTTATTCCTTTATTTACCTAATAAACTTGCTCTCACGTTACAAAAAAAAGGTGCTCATTGTTTCTTCTAAGGACAGGAGACTGCTCATCGCTGAGTAAATGGAGGACAAACTCCATTTGAATGAAGGAAATTCACACATGAACCTAAGACTCTTCCTTGTCAATGACCATTTTAAAACCCAGACAGTCACAAAACTTTATTATGGAATAAAGGATGGGTTTGGATAACAAGATGATGCTTTTTAAAAAAAAACAATTTAATCTTGATATTTTTCTTAACGATGAGACAGAAAATTTTATTGTTATAAATACCAGTCTACAGGACCAATGTTAATATTTTTAGATTTGTTTTATGGTGAATAGAAGTGAAATATAATATGTTTAGAAACATATTTTATGTTTTTAAATATTGGGAAACTTTGCCTTTTTAAAACACCATTATTTAAATAGAAAATTAGAAATGTATTAGTTTATCCCATTTCTCATGAAGACCCATGACTTATTTGCTGTAAACAAACTTTGCCATTGTTCAGGCAGCTGTAAAACATGAAAGTTATTTTTGCTTTTCAACAGATAATAAAATAAATGATTTGAAATCACTTTTTAAGAAAAAATATTGATTAATGGAAGAAATGGTCTTTCTTGGATATAAAGATGTCATCAATATTTTATTTTTTGTCTTTAATGTGCAAGTTCTAACTTCCTTCTTTATGTATTTGAAAATAAAACTTGTGTAAGACTAAGAAAATATTTAAAATATGCGGGCTAAGTCATGACTTTCAATTAAATTATGTCTGTGTTTATTGGGGGGTAAATTCTCAGTCTTCTGATTCAAGGAACAGTGATTTCTCCCAATATTAAATTCTTTCTCTTAGTTCCACTCCTCATCTTGGAAATGTGCCTTCCAGTGCCTTGTAATGTAAAATAGATACTTTTAAAACTTCTGAACTACCTCATTAGTTTTTTCCTTCTTTTTTCTCTGTTATTTTTTACTCTGATTAAAGTAAAACAAACCAAAAGAAAAAAAGAAACAACTAAAAGCAACTAAACAAGCCATATTAACAACTCAACTTTTGCACTATTCAAGAAGCCTTCTATTGGTGAATGGCTTGAAATGACCAATTTGCATTAGAATGATCCCTCTTTGGTTTTCTTGTGTAACATGAAAATCACAGCATTTCCTTAGCGGAAGCCCAGACAGTGTATGGTTTGTAAAATTACCACAGTTTGTACAACTGGGTCTTTACTTCTATGTGAATTGGTCTCTTAGAATAGCTTTAGAATAGGCAAAGAAAGCAGTTTACCCCCACTGTGTGCGTGTGTTGGGGGCAGGGGGGCGGTGGTGTGTGTATGGTATGTGGCGTGTGTGTGCACGCAGGCTTGCTATACAGTAGGATTATTAATAGAGTTCTAGAATTTACTATGTGAATACTGGATGTCTGGACGTGCTACACACTTCACTGGTAGGGAATGGTAATTTGAAAAATGCTACAAAGTTGGATACAAATTATTTAACACAGGAAATCTTTCTTTTTGATGCAAATCACGTACTTTCTGTTGTGTGTATCAGTAGCTGATTTTTAAAACCATTGTAGTAAACTATAAATGACATAGTGGTTATTGTTTTAATTATTTGGATCTGTGCAATTCATTGGCATTAAATACATTCACGATGTTTCAGAATCCTCACCACTATCTATATTTAAAACTTTTCATCATTTCAAACATAAACTCTGTACCCATTAATCAGTAACTTCCCCCACAACCCAGTTGCTGCTAACTTCTTGTCTACTTTCTGTCTTTAGGAATTTGTCTAGTCAAGGTATCTTGTATAAGTGGAATCACGCAACATTTTTTCTTCCGTGTTTGGCTTCTTTCACGTAGCATAATGTTTTTAAGATCTATTCACGTCGCAGCATATGTCAAAATGATACAGACAGGAGACAGGGAAATACTGCGTAGAAGAGGGAGGTTCCCTGGCAAAGGCCCCACCCTCAAGCCTGGAGACCCACGGCCCTAAGTGGGAACAGGCATTTCGGTTTTTGTGCCCAGAAAGTTGCTTTTTGGCCTGCCACATCTCCCTATCCTATACCCATATAAACCCTGAACCCCAGGCTGCAGAAGCAGATGAGCAGAGGAGATGAGATAAGCAGAGGGATGGCAGAACTATGTGGCAGAGAAAGAGAGAAGAAGAGGAACATCTGAACACCGAGAGGACTTCGTCTGGGGGCAGTTGGAGAGATGGGCTGCTTGACAGCCAAACTCCAGGGGAAGATCATCTTCCTGCTCCATTCTCCCTTCAGGCTCCCCATCCGTCCTGCTGAGAGCCACCTCCACCATTCAATAAAACCCCATATTCATCCTTCAAGCCCATGTGTGACCCAATTCTTCTAGGATGCTGGGCAAGAGCTCAGGATACAGAAAGATGTCACACTGGCCCTCTGCCCTTGTGAAAAGGCAGAGGGTCCATTGATCTGGTAAACACTTAAGCTGTCTGCGGATGGCAAGGCTAAAAGCATTGTAACACAGGGGTTGCAGGCATCCACCCCTAGACATGACTGCAGGGCCAGAGGCCAAAGCACCTGCCCCAGCTTCTGCACCTGCCGGTCTGTGTGCTCCCCATCCTGTCAGGGTATGAGCAGCAGCAGTGACACAACAGGCAAGCCACACCCCTGTTACATGTCCTGCGAGAGGGATCAGGGAACTCTCCTGTTTCAAAATTTTCATTTCTTTGTCTGGCTGAATAATACTCCATTGTGTGTAGAGGCTACACTGTATGTCCATCCATCTGTTGATGGACATTTGGACTGCTTCTGCCTTTCGACTATTGTGAGTAATGCTGCAGTGAACACTGCCGTGCAAATATCTTTTGGAGTCCCTGCTTTCCATTCTTTTGGCTATACTAAGAGTGGAATTGCTGGGTCATATGAAAATTTGATGCTCACCTTTTTGGATAACTGTCAAACTCTCTTCCACAGTGGTCACACCATTTTCACAGTGAAAATGTAGCTTCAAAGTCTGGTCAAGTTCTGAACTGAGTTTTCCCATTTCCAAGAGTGCCATCATTTTCTTTCCTCAAAGTACTTCTTGTGCCTCATGCTCATAGTAACGGAAGTGTTCTGATAGTAGCTGAGTCTCTCATTTTCTGGGAAATTCATTTAGATTCTTGCCTAGCTAAAAATGATTTTAATTTGATTATCCTATGGAGAACATTAGACACAGAAACACGATTGGCTGAGTCTCCAATCCTGCAGATTCTCCCTATTTTTCCTGCCTTGAATTTCCTGCCTCCCTGCTTTTCTCTGTGCTGCATGGGAATACTGGTTACTTTCAATGAGTCTTCGCTTTATACGAAGCACAAACCCTGAGCACAGTATTCTTTGCCCTGCCCAGGTCCTCTAAGCTTGATCTCACATCTTCTTCCTAACTTTGACTGTATGTGTATTCAAGGCGGAAGGCAAACCGTAATTTTTGTTCATCAAAATGGTCTTCATCATTTGGCCTTGCTATGACTTCTACCTGGAGGAGCACACCTAACCTCTAAGGATTCATTTTTCAAATCTCAGGTGTATGCCTCAGGATGCTGAGCATCATGGACAAGATCCCAGGCCTGTGGCTTTCAGCTGGGGATGTCAGTGGAGAGCCCTGGCAGGGGCTCAGAGGAAGGGGAGAGGGAGAAGTTAGGGAATTTAGTCCTTAGCGCCTGCTGTGAGGTTACTTCCTATTGGCTCCTCCCTTGAGGAAAGCTTGCTGCTTCTCTAGCTTCTTTTGCCTATCCCTGTTTGCCTCCCTGTGACTGGGAACTGCTCTTGGTGACACTTGTCACTTTGAACTTTGGCTGGTATCAGCTCCTGCTGTGACGACTCCAGGTTGCTGAATTGCAGTTGGCTTCCCAACACCCAAACCTCTGTTTACAGATGTCCTTCCATAAATAACCCTTCCTCAAGTTTCCTGGCTTGAGAGTGCCCTCTGCTTCCTCTGGGACCTTCACGGCCAAGTCTTCCTCCATCGTACTGGGTGGAAACTGATCACCCCTTGCTCCAAGTCCCTATAGCCGTTGGCACTTCTTTTATGGAACTGAATATATCACATATTGTAGTGATTTATGTGTATATTGTAACTCCCATTTTAGATTATCAATTTCCTATGGGAGGATATTGTGTTTTACTTATTTTTACATTTCTTGTGTTCTTTCCTTGAAAGAATAATTTTTTTATGACTGTTATAAAAGCCACACTAAAAAGAATATCCTTAGTTTTAGGTAAAGGATTTTGACAGCCATTGTAGCTCTGATGTGGCCATGGAGTACATTGGAGGGTGTACTTTAAAAGGTTATCTAATTTCAAAGAATGAAAAATGAAAAATGTTGAAGTGTATTAAAAGCAAATGAAAATTATGTTATTGAAATTGCAATGATGACCTTAATTACATAGAGAATTTGAAAATTAATACCTGTTTCTGTACAGAATCATTAATTTTGAAAGAGCTTGAGGTGATATTGTTTTAGGCCATAACAGATCTATAATTAAACCCATAGAAGAGTATTTCTTTCACGCAATATGTAGGGTACACATGCATTTCAGATGCAATTTTATGAAGCAATATCTTGAAAACAAGTCAATTCAAATTGGTAATTTCAAATTGTTTGCAAATTCTCATCCCCCTCCACTGTCTTACTCCTGTCGGTAAACAAACGTGGTGACAGCAATCAAACGGCTCTTTCTTCACCTAATATTCTGCCACAGAGATTGTCACGTGGGGTCTGCTCACTGTCACCAGTCCCCAGCTCCCTTTTCTCCTTTAATAAATTCATTGTCACTAAGATTTTTCCCTGCCCCCTTCTCTAAGACAGCTCTTGTCAAAATCACCCATAAGCATCATGCAAGTCTAGCCACCAATTCTCAGTCTTCCTCTGATTTGATATTTTGGAAGCATCTGAAATCATGGACTAGATTTTCCTCCTTCCTTCCTTTTTTTTTTTTTTGTTTTTTATTTTTATTTTTGGAGGCAGAGTCTCCCTCTGACACAATCTGTGTTCACTGCAACCCCTGCCTCCTGGGTTCAAGGGATTCTTCTGCCTCAGCCTCCTGAATAGCTGGGATTACAGGTGTGTGCCACCACGCCTGGCTAATTTTTGTATTTTTAGTAGAGACAGGGTCTCACCATGTTGGCCAAGCTGGTCCCAAACTCCTGACCTCATGCGATCTGCCTGCCTTGGCCTCCTAAAGTGCTGGGACTACAGGCATGAGCTACCATGTCTGGCCGAGATTTTCTTCCTTCAAACATGGTCTGCACTTGACTTCTGGGACACCTCTCTACCAACATTGTCCCCTACATCTCTGGCCATTTCTCCATCCCCTTCAGGGATGTGTCTGGTGTATCCTGAGCAAGTCTTGGTGATCATATGACTATTCTATACTGGCCATGGTTCAAGGAGGGAGCTATGAGAACACAAAACAGTGTCTCTACATCTCAGATGAAACAATATTTCACACGACCACAAGATACCATTAAACACATACATTCACTTCTGAGTGTCCTGTGAATTAAAGGTAAAATTTTATCTGTGTCATCAAATGTTACTGTGGATTTGATCATGATCCTTTTTGTAGTAACAAATTTGCAGGTATGTGCATGAGCAGGATTACAACTAAGTTTTTGTGAATAGGGGATCCTGGCTGGGGAACAAAGAGCAGGTATTGCTGGAATACAGTGGAAGATATTAAGGCTGGGGGCAAGTGTGCCAAGAGTAAGGTATTCTTCTAGAATTTCTCACACATTTCAAGATAGGAAGATAAAAGTAATTTTGTATTTTCAGTGGTCACGTTGGTCTAATAGAATGCCATAAGCAAATATCTGCTTGTTATATGAGGCTTTTTTCTTTTCCTTTTTTAATGATCATGATGATTAACATTTCTTTATAAGTGTCAGTCCACATCTGCTACAAAGCTGAGTGGGAATTCTTACTCCCACTGATGTAACCTTTAGGTAAAGGGTAATGAATGAGAACACATCCTCCTCATTTTTTTGTTGCTTTGTTTTGCTTTTTTGTTCTTTTGAGTCAGTAGAGAAGAAGCCAGAAAAATGGTAGTGATTAGACAATTAAACCAACTAATTATAGCTTTTAGTTATAATCTTTTTCTTTTTTCCTAGGATTGCAGAAGATTTTATTTATTAAAATATTTCTGACCCATCATTATATTATTACTTGAAAATTGTAAAATTTTTCTTTAATATTTAGTAATTTTCACAAATAATTTACATTCAAATATGTTCATTAAACTTTAGTTGTTGCTTAAGAATTTTCACCTTTAAAAAAAGTCATCAACAGTTTTTCCAAAGATTCTTTGGGTTTGAAAATAGGGAATTTTTCTGGAATTATAACAGATAAAGTTAATTTGGCTTAAATATAACATATTTTATATATTTTCTAATAAATTCAGGCATCCCAATTATGATACAGAGATAGCAACAATACATTTGACTCACTGGGAAATTGTATATTTAAATTTATTCCTTCTGCAAATGATGTGAAAAATATGCATGTTGCCTCTCTTAGAAATGCAATGGAGTTAAATTGAAAAGTCATAAAGGAAGAAAAAAGTAGATCTAAGAGTATTTTGAATTATCTTTGAGGAAAGAGACCTGAATATTCTAGGGTTTCTTACTCTTTAAAAAGTAAGCAGTGTTTTTTTTTCTTTTTTTCTTATGTGTCAGTATTTACACTCAACGTATTCCCTTATTATGACATGGAACCAGAAATTAAGTGCAGGTACATTCTTTCTCTACAATTTCAAATGTAAAAAAAGATATAAAATTGTTTTTAAAATGATCACGTCAAAATTAGAGTGTTGAGATGGGAGCTGTGGCGCAGAGGCCGAGTGCATCACTTTCTGAACTCTTTCTGTGGTCAATTACCTTATGATGCCACAGAGTCTGAAATGGCTTTGGCTGGGCTGAGTCAATGAAATATTTATGGATCAAAGGATCCTGGAGATGCTTCCTATGGGAATGCATATAATAATATAGTATTTATACAGTGCCGTCTTTGATGTGCTCAAAGAGTTTTACATACATTCTGTACTTCATCAGCACCACCCATGAAGCAGGTTGGGGGTACGAATGAATCTTGTTTACAAATGAGTAAAAGCCATACAGAGCAGAGATTCACGGGGGGGAAATGACAGAGCAGGAACTCCCTGTCTCTTCAAAGGTGCAAGGAAAGAGATTAGTTTCCTAATGTCCACAGGGATTTTTAACCTCTATACTTCTGATTTCCCTGGACGCCCAATATCTTGTGCTTCATGACCTTTAAATCCTCATGCAGTTCTAAAATTCCACTGCTGAATTCACAATAGCAGCTTGCATGGTGGAGGGAGAGAGGTCAGACTCTGGAATGGGATAATCTTGGGTTTGAATCCTGGTCTTGCTGCTCACTGGGGAGGTGAATTTGAACAAATAAGTAATTTGTTTGAGCTTCAGTTTCTTCATCCATGGGATGAATATTTCATATCGGCCTCATGAGGTTGTATGGAGCGCCAAGTGAGATGGTGTGGCAAAGAACTTATCACGGGATCTAGCACACAGTAGGTCTTCCATAAACTGTGTGAGTTAGTATTTTTGGTAGAGATAAAAAGCAGTTTTTTGTTTCCTGCCTACCCTCATTCACCAAAATGGAATGAACTAACCACATGGTAGGGTTCCAAACGAATGTGCTCCAGTTCAAGCTAAAGAGTTGGAAATTCTGTCTGTTTTTGTTAGCAAATCAGATGTTTGAGATCAGTTTTTTTTTCCTAGGCATTGTTAGTGCAGGGATGCCCGAATTAAACACTGTAACCTTAAAGCCAGCATGTGTTGACAAAGTATGTGGATGGACAGCACGGAGCTGGTGGAAGTGGCAAGTTTGACCAGAGTTTGCATGGAATCAGTGGCTGGAGTGAGGAACCATTCTAGGCTAGATCATTCTCTGCTGCTTCATCTCCCCGGAGGGATGTGCCAGCTGAACAGCCTCAAGGGAACGTGGGGTGGGAGAGGAGCAAGGACTTCCTGTGATGGGAAGATAAAGAGGGACTCTAGATCTAAAAAAAAAAAAGAGATAAAAACCATAGCCCATGAATGCTAAAAGGGACCCTTGAGGTTCCTATATGGCAGGTATTATTTCTTTCTCTAGTAATGCATATTTACTCAAAAGAATGCCAGTCATAACTTATTAATAGAGGAGCCAATATATATAATGAAAGACTGAAGGAAGGTGGTCACTATGCTTATGATTTGTGATATAAAATTCATATCAATTCTTACTATGGGCCTGGTGTGGTGGCTCACACCTGTAATTGTTGGGAAGCCAAGGCGGGCAGATCACCTGAGGTCAGGGGTTTGAGACCAGCCTGGCCAACATCGTGAAACCCTGTCTCTACCAAAAATACAAAAAATTAGCGAGGCGTGGTGGCGGGCACCTGTAATCCAGCTACTTGGGAGGCTAAGGAGGAGAATCACTTGAGCCTGGGAGATGGAGGTTGTAGTGAACCAAGATCGTGCCACTGCACTTCAGCCTGGACAACAGAGCAAGACCCCGTCTGTAAAATAAATAAATAAATAAAATAAAGTTCTTACTGTGGTCATTGACAGTACTACAGATGTAGGTATTCCGTGATGTAATTTTACAGTAAGTAAAAATTATTAATTGAATTTGACATTTCCCATGTTTTTGCATGAGTGGAAATATGTCTCTGTAACATGTAAATTTTTATATGAAAAACTGTAACATTAATGACATTTTGGTTTTCTTGCATATAATGCTATTAGGCACAGGACTGAATAAACATATAGTGTAAAATTTGGTCGTTAGCACCATGAATATTTGTATATTTTGATAACAGATGATGTAAGAAAAAAATCTCTAAAGAGAAAAGAAGTCTTTGCAAAGTTTGTGCATTAAAGTAAATACACTTTTAAGAATTCATATGGATCTCTTAGAGATCATATTTCTTGTGGGTAAATTTAAAGAGGAAAGTGAAAATGTGCAGGGCATAGGCAATGATGTACTGAAAAACTGACTCCTCAAAAAATAACAAAAGAAGTTCTGATTCAGTCTTTGCCAGTTTCCATTGTGTAACTCCTCCCGCCATCCACCATGATGCATTTCAGGTAAGTGGTGAATGTGAGCATAGAAGAGGCATGCAATGGGCATTCAGGAGCCCAGGAGGTCGGCTCCAGCACAGCCCTGGACCAGCTCCCGTATGGACAATACAAGAGTGAGCCATATTGAGGGAGGAGATAGGAAAACAGTAAAAACTGGCAGGAGGCCACAAAAAGCTTAGCATTCTGGAGTCATCTGATATACGAGCAAATAGAGTCATTCTCAGCACAAACCCAGCATGATCATTTATCAGCGTGCTGAGGCCCTGAATAAAAGGCAAGGTCAGCATAGCACTGAGATTGAGAGCTGCAATGCCAAGGCTGACATCCGGCCCTGCCAATTGCTATTTAGTTGTGTGACTTGGTGCTGGTTTCTGAGCCTCTCTGGGCCTCTCAGCTCCTTTTTCTCTAAGATCTGAGGCTCACTGCATCTGACTCAAATGGTCATTGGGAGGGTAAACTAGTTACTATTGGTGAAGCATCTGGGAGGTGCCTGACACATAAGGTTATGAGCTGAACTGTGTTTCCCCAAATCCATACATTGAAGTCCTAACCCCAGCATCCCAGGGTGTAACCCTGTTTGGAGATAAGGTCTTCACAAATGTGATTAAATTAAAATGAAGACATTAGGGTAGACCCCCCCCTCCAATGACTGGTGTCCTTATAAGGAGAGGAAGAGACACCAGGTCTATCAGACTATTCTTGCATTGCTATAAAGAAATGTCTAAGACTGAGTAATTTATAATGAAAAGAGGTTTAATTGGCTCAGAGTTCTGCAGGCTGTAGAGGAAACATGAAACTGTTCATCTGCTTGTCTTCTGGGGAGGGCTCAGGAAGCTTGCAATCATGGCAGATGGGGGAGCAAGAGAGCAAGTGGGGAGGTGCTTTTAAATAACCAGATCTCAAGAGAACTCACTCACTATTGCTAGGACAGTACCAAGGGGGATGTGCTAAACCATTAATAAGAAATGGACCTCATGATCCAATCACCTCCCACCAGGCCCCACCTCTAACATTGGGGATTAAATTTCAATATGAAATTTGGGTGGAGACACATATCCAAACTATATCATTCCACTTCTGGCCCCTCTCAAATGTCATGTCCTTCTCACATTTGAAAATACAGTCATGCCTTCCCAATCATCCCCCAAAGTTTTAACTCATTCTAGCATTAACTCAAAAGTTCAAAGTCTAAAGTCTCATCTGAGACAAGGTAAGTCCCTTCTACCTATGAGCCTGAAAAAAAAAAAACTTAGTTACTTTCAAAAGACAATGGAGGTACAAGAATTGGGTAAACATTACTATTCTCAAAAGGAGAAACTGGCCAAAAGAAAGGGGCTACAGGCCCTGTGCCAGTCCAAAACCCAGCAGGGCAGTTATTAAATCACAAAACTCCAAAAAACTCTCCTTTGACTCCATGTCCCACATCCAGGGTAAACTTCTGCCCTGGGTCATGATAGTGTTGGTGGATTCCCAAGGCCTTGGGCAGCTCTGTTCCAGTGTCTTTGCAATGTTCAGCCCCTACAGCCACTCTCACAGGCTGTAGTTGAATACCTCCAGCTTTTCCATGTGCAGGGTGAAAGCTGGTGGTGGATCTACCATTCTGGGGTCTGGAGGATGGTGGCCTGATTCTCACAGCTCCACTAGACAGTGCCCCAGTGGGGATCCTGTGTGGGGCCACATTTCCCCTCTGCACTGCTCTAGTAGATGTTCTCCGTGAGGGCTCTGCTAGTGCAGTAGCCTTCTGCTTGGGCACTCAGGCTTTTCCATACATCCTCTGAAATATAAGCAGAGGCTCCCAAGTCGTATTCACTCTTGCACTCTGTGCACCTGCAGGCTTAACGCCACAGAGAAACCGCCAAATTTACAGCTTGCACCCTCTGAACCGGCAGCCCAGGCTATATCTGGGCCCCTTTGAGCTATAGCTGGAGCCAGAGCAACCAGAGATGCAGGGAGCAGGGTTCCAAGGCTGCACAGGGCAGCAGGGCCCTGGGCCTGGCCCATGAAACCATTCTGTCCTCCTAGGCCTTCAGGCCTATGATGGGAGGGGCTGCCTGGGAAATCTCTGAAATGGCTTTGAGGCCTTTTACCCATTGTCTTGGCTAACAGCACTTGCCTTCTTTTTGCTTATGCAAATTTCTCTGGCAAGCGGTTGAATTCTTCTGAAAATGGGCTTTTCTTTTCTACCACATGCCAGGCTGCAAATTTTCCAAACTTTTACACTCTGCTTCCCTTTTAAATGTAAGTTCTAACTTATTTCTTTGCTCCCACATCTGAGCATAGGTTGTTAGAAGCAGCCATGCCACATCTTGAACACTTTGCTGCTTAGAAATTTCTTCTGCCAGATACACTAGGTCATCACTCTCAAGTTTAATCTTTCACATATTCCTAGGGAAGGGGCACAATCCAACCAAACTCTTTGCTAAGGTATAATATGTGTGATTTTGCTATAGTTCTCAATAAGTTTCTCATTTCCATCTGAAATCTCACCAGCCTGGACTTCATTGTTCATATCACTATCATTATGTTGGTCAAAACCATTTAACCAGTCTCCAGGAAGTTCTGAACTTTTCCTCATCTGTTTTCTTCTGAGCCCTCCAAACTCTTCCAACCTCTGTTCATTGCCCAGTTCCAAGGTTGCTTCCACACTTTCAGGTATCTTTACAGCAATGCCCCACTCCTCAGTACAAATTTTCTGTGTTAGTCTGTTCTTGCACTGTGATAAAGAAATACCTGACACTGGGTAATTTATAAAGAAAATAGCTTGACTTGGCTCATGGTTCTTCAGGCTTTATAGAAAGCATGGTGCTGGTCTCCACTTGGTTTCTAGGGAGGCCTCAGGAAGCTTACAATCATGGCGGAAGGTGAAGGGGGAGTAGGTACATCACATCGTGAGAGCAGGAGCCAGAGAGGAATAAGGTCTCATGAGAACTCACTCATTATGGCGAAGTCAGTACCAAGGGGGTTGGTGCTAAGCCATTCAGGAGAAACCACCTCCATGACCCAGTAATCTCCCATCAGGCCCCACCTCCAACACTGGGAATTACAATTATGCATGAGATTTGGGAGGGACACAGATCCAAACTATATCATGAGGAGAATAAAAACAAAAAAGTTGTTTGGGATATAAATAGGGCTAAAAATCTAGCCATTTAGAGTGACTTGTTTTCCAAAGATTCTTTGTGATAAATGTTGTATTGCAATATTGTTCTCACTTTTGGGGAATAATTAAATTACTGTGTATCAGAGAGAAAAATAGTGTACTCTGGCAACAAAAATATCTTAGAAGAAAGTGCAGTGGTATATTGTTCGTATTATTGGTACATATCACATATGTATGTTGTAGAGGTTTGGAAGCAGATATACTTTGTTATAACAGCAGTGTGCATACACCAAAGGGTGAGCACTTTGATGTTTTAAGTTTTCAATCCAACCTATACATTTAAAATATCCCCATAGGCTCCATGATTAAAATACCACCTCAAACCCTGTCTTGCTTTGAGATGTGTATGTATTGTGGTTGCTTTTCTGTTTCTCTTTTCTTGTTTTAGGATTAAGTATAGACTGAAAAGACTTCTGACCTGCTAAGGGATGAGCTCCTAGGTCAAAGGCCATTTCTTCAAAGAGGAGATAAATATGTCTAGTAACTTAGGAGGAGAAGGAAAGAAAATAGATCTCTCTTGAATCTGGACAGATCTTTTTGTGGTGCCCTTAAGCAAGTGCTGATATTGTCTATGATGAAGAATAGACTTTCTCCATCTGCAGGGTCCTTCCCTGCAGGACTTTCTCAAAGAAAAACTGAATGTGTGAACCCTGAATGCAGATGGCAAAGAAACAGAAACATGCAACCAAATACAACTATAAAACTATGGCATGATTCATGCATAATATACTGAAATCATAGCACTTTGGGGGCTTTTTACTATAGTCACTAAAAAGTGTGTGTGAACTCTGAAAATCAAATTAAGATGAAACTTTTCTCCTTTTTTTTTTCTTGAGACGGAGTCTCACTTTGTCTCCCAGGCTGGAGTGCAGTGGGGTGATCTTGGCTCACTGCAAACTCTACCTCCAAAGTTCAAGCAATTATTCTGCTTCAGCCTCCTGAATAGCTGGGATTACAGGTGCCTGCCACCATGCCCAGCTAACTTTTGTATTTTTAGTAGAGATGGGGTTTCACCATGTTGGCCAAGCTGGTCTTGAGCTCCTGACCTCAAGTGATCTGCCTGCCTCAGCCTCCCAAAGTGCTGGGACTACAGGTGTGAGCTGCTGTGCCCAGCTGGATGAAACATTTTTGACACAACTTTGTTATCTTTAAAAAAAAAAAACCCTTTAAAGAGAAAGAATTATATAGAAAAAGACCAGCAGCTCCAGATAGCTATGCAGGTGCTTCATAGATACTAAGGAAAATATTTCATTAAAATATAAACTATGGTGAATAATGGAAGTGCAATTCTGTAGAGAAGTAAAATATTCATTTCAGTTGAGACCAGGACTTCTCAACACTTAAGGGGCAAAAGGAATCCCGTGTGGGACCTTGTTAAAGTACAGACTTTGATTTGGTAGTTCTGGCTTCTGAGAGGAATCTAGGCTTCTGCATTTCTAAGGAGCACCCTCGTGATGTGCTGCTGGTCTGAGGACTGCACTTTGAGTGGCGAGGGTCTAGCAGCTGAGCTTCTTAAGGTCAGAAACTATTGCACTCATCTTTAAATATCCAACATGTAGTCCAGCAGAGATCACTGATAAGCTGATCAACAAATTCTTGCAGGATGGGTGGATGGATGCATGTAAAGAAAAAATGCAAAACGGAGACAAATGCATTGATTCCCCCTCTATTTTCTAGGTCTCCTGGGATGCTAAGTTGATAGAAACCCAAAAAGCTTCTACCATTCTCAAATTTTCTACGGGTAGGACAAGAACCAATAGTTGAAGGCAAAAATGGAGTTTTCCATTCAAAATAAGAAAGCGTTTTCTAAGAGTAAGAGCTTTCAAACTCAGTGGTCTGAGGTCATGAGTTTCCTGCCACTGGAAGTGTTCAGACATTGGCAGGACAATCATTTTAGGGGTTTATTATACTGCAGATCTCAGCGACAAGCTGATAGGACTAGAGAACATTTAAGATTTCACCCAGTCCTAAAATCCTACGGGAAAGGAAGAAGCAGATGGGAGAGGTTAGTGAGGTAAAAAAGACAACTGCTTTAGATTTTAAAACCTTTGGATGTAGTTCAAATTCCAGCAAGTTACTTTTCTGAGCCTCAGTTTCCTTCCCTGAAAAAACAATGGTAATGGTAATGCCTATTTTACAGCGTTGCTGTGAGAATTAAGTTCAATTATCTTTTTATGACAGTAGCATATCATATAGTAAACACTCTTTTCTTCAACAGAGTGGTATGCTGGTCAGTGTTCAACAATGAATTCCCCTACCTTCACCCCCATAAACGTTCTGGTTTGTAGTGTTTGCTGATTTTCGTGGTGTAAGTGTTACCATCATGACCCAATTCAAGCTAGCAATACCTTAACAGCCGTCTTACAGGATTCCTGAGAGTCTAGCAGCCAGCTCTTGTGAGTCACTGGTGTGAGTCAGCTCCATTACACAACTGCTTCCGCTAGCCCCTATTTTACCTTAGCTGTGACCCTTTGTGATACGGAGGCATAACAGAGCATTACTTTTCATGGACTCCTATTCCATACTATGAAACAGACAGACCCAGCATTTTAATAATCTCTGCCTCTCATATTGGATGAGGAAAGAAGTGACTGTGGGCTGACTTAATATGTGAGAAATTGCATGAGGTGGATGAGACAAAGCTCCTAACAGTGAAACCAGGAGCTGCACACATGTGTTCCTAAGAAAAGAGGGGATTGCAAAATACTGTGAAATAGGAGAAAAATTGGGATTGAAATCAACCAAAGAGTGGGCAGTTGTATTAGAACAGATGGCTTTTCTGAGTATGTACTCCTAAAATTTTCAATGTTTCAGACCCTCATGTGTTTCTCAGAGTAAAGTGCAATCATGAACTTAATTACTCAATAGTTTTTTGTTAAGTGAATTTTGAATTTAAAAAGCTTATTCTTCCAAATTAGCCATTAAATATATGAGCATTTCTATTTAAATTTAATTCTGTTACCTGACAAGTGTTAGTTCTTCATAATAATGACAAAAGTGTGATTAGATCATTAAGTTCAACACATCAGAACAATTTTCAAATGATAAGCTCTTCATGCATTTGTATTAAGATAGGGTCTAATATGAGACCAGAAATCAAATACATTTTAATCTTTGCTGAAAGAATGACATTCTCTGGCCAGGTAGATGTTAAGACATGTATATAGTTTTCTTCTTCTTCTTCCACTTAAAAAATTAGGCAGTAATGGCTAATGGATGTATCGGACAAGTTAATTGTTTAATATAGCAAAAAATTGTCTTGTAATGAAAAACACCATCCACCTGGCCTCAACCTTTTACATAAGTTTTTGTCGATCTTTAATTATTAATCCTAGTTTTACATGAAATAAGTATATACAATTATCAAATCCCTCAGATTGATTTATTCAAAAGTCGGTTAAGGGCAATTGTTTGGCCCAATTTCTAATTATACACTAATAATAGTACAGTTGTAAATTATAATTCAGTTTTCTCCATTTTGGAGTTATTTATAGATCTGAATCTTTTGAAGGTAATAGCTGACATTAAATAGCTGAAAGAAATTAATGACTTCATGATAGTGTTGATGTCTTGGATACTCATTATAACCTTTTAAAAATATGTATACATAAGTGTGATTGAGTTTCTTCCTCCTTGAAATTCTATGTGCTGGTAAAGGAGGTGACATTTACTAATGGAGACAGTCCCAAATTAAACCCATTCTCTATGGTTGGGTTCTACTTTGCGTTTTTAATCTGGACCCTAGAATGGCGGTGGAAGTTGATCTAACTTTTTACTGTAATATCAAATGAGGTTTTTTTAAGTTGAGGTTTATAAGAAAAACAAAAGGATTAGTTGAGAATTTAATTCATGCTCTGAGTTGAATTATACAGAAATACACAGAGGATTTTAAGAGCTAAATCATGCACAAATACTTGAAGAAAATTATACATAATGTATGGCGTAATTGCCCTATGAATCTTGTATTAAACTAGAAACTTCTCATCACATGGATACTGAAGCCGCTGTCAGATAGGATGGGCTGGGATTGTGTCCTGATGTGGATTCCCTGCTCGTTTTGGTTTTGAGGCACTTCTATTGGTGCCTGGCTTTCAAGAACCCCATCTTGATATTTGAAAAACATCTTTCCTTCTAGACTATGCAGTGTTGCTTTGTTTCTCGTGGGTTTTCACAAAGACAATAGTGGTGGTGACAACCCGCTGTGAGATGGTTTAAAAACAGGTCTGTAAATTTTCTGAAATGCCTACCTCCACGGGGTGGTAGCTAAGACTCTCTCCTTGAAACTGAGTGGGCCTTTGTAACGCCTCCCGTGATAGAGTTCCGTGGAAGTGATGCCCTTGACTCCCAGAAGGTAGGTTAGAAAAGAACGTGAAGCATCTGCCAGATTGTCTGGGGACACTCATGTAGGAGGAAGGCTTACACCCCTGACAGCTTCAGGTGAGCAGAGCACATGCCTGAGAGGGAGCGACACTCAAGGAGCCCCAGCTGCCCCATTCCCTGGCTGTTCGAGTTTTCTATCAGTGGTGTGAGTGAAGAAGCCCCAGGCATCTTCTGACTGTTTTGACTGTAGTTAAAAGACCTGGAGCAAGAATTCAGGAACCTCCTGGCTGAGCCCAGTCAACCCTTAGATTGAAAAGCAAACTAAAATTATTGTTTTAGTAACGTTTTACTTCTTTTTTTTGAGACAAGGTCTTACTCTGCTGCCTGAGAGTGCGGTGGTATGATCATAGTTCACTGTTACCTTGAACCATTGGGCTCAAGCAATCCACCTGCTTCAGCCTCCAGAGTAGTTGAGATTTCAGGTGCACACCATCATGCCCAGATAATTTTATTTTTTTGTGGAGACAGGGTATTGCTATGTTGCGCAGGCTCATCTCGAACCCTGACCAACTATTTTTGAGTGGTTTATTTACTGCACTAGACAACCAGAAAGCCTTGTAGCTTAAGTAAGATGATGGGTCCTGCGCATTGTATTTCCACATCCAACCTCTGCCAAGGAGAAACACTGAGAAGCCGCTGTTCTGATGGTACGGTTGCCTACGGATCCACAGTTCCTGACCTTAACAACTCACACAACACCATTTTTTGGTTCTGGTTCATTATATTTGCAGAACTGAAAGGGTGTCACTCAAAATGAACCCAATAAATGTTTTTTGATTAATTCAACTTGATAAAATAGCTCTTAGTTTCTAATAAGTAAGAGGGGCTTGGGAAGGTCATGAATTGAGGGTACTTTGGGCAGCAGTAAGTTTTGGAATTGGATGTTGTCATTTGACCACTGTTTAGCATCAAATGAGTTTCAAGCAAGCGCTTGGACAAACAGTACCCCTGGCACGTGCTTCTCTGTTTTCTGGCTGCAGACTGCTCTCTTCTTTGTGTCAATAAAGACAATATTTTCCGCCTTGTTTTCAATTGTGAAACTCCAGTCTGAGACTCAGAAACTCTTTGCCACAACTGTAAAACTTAATAAGCTTAATTTCCATTGCTATTATTTATGTTCCTATTCTCTGTCGCATAAACTACACATAGATCAGTGTAGAGATGTGACTCTTGGGCTCCCTTTGTGTGCAAAAGCTTTCCAAGAGGGATTTTGAATACACTCTGCACTGTGCCTCTGAGACTGTGGTCAGAGCCCACAGATCTATCTCACAGTCAAGCTTCCTGAAGGGTCTTGCAATATATGCTAGGTTTTTGGGGGCTTTGTTGTCTAGCTGTTTTCATATCTACTAAGTATTGATAATTCTTGTTGGTTTATGGCTGCTATGTCAATACAAAAATACCACACAAACCTTATCTGGAATTGTTCTGTAAGTGTAATCGATGGCTATGTAAATAGGATTGTAATTCCATTGTGCGTGAGTCCTTCACCTCCATAGCTTGAAGGGTTACAGCAAAAGGTGCACCTCCTTCCACGTGGGGATGGGCTCCTGGCTTCTTGCATCTCACAAGCCTCCATGAGGTGAGTGAAGTGCTCCTGTGCTCCTGAAGGCTCACATTGCAATCACTGCCTGGGTGTCTTAATTAAGATGCTGTGCTGTGATGTGGGATATATAACAGATCATTTAAGAGCTCTCCTCCCACTATTGCCCTAGTGAATACAGGACCTGAGTTCACTTCACCCAAAATATCTTCTGCTCAGATGGTAACTGGTATTAGCTACCAAATGGCTGCAGAGGGAAAGGCTAAGACGATATTCAGCTCTTGAGTCTAAAATTGAACTGTTTGGCAAAACAATAGCCTGGTAAAGTCAGCTATAGTCTTAATAATGGATTTTCCAAATTCATTTATTTCCACATTTGCCATATTAACAACTGGGCTTGGAGACCTTGGTTGACAGAATGCTCCTTTTGCTGTTTAGAAAAGCCATGAAGCCTTATCTGGAGACAAGAAGAAGGCAGGATGTAAGAGAAATAAAAGAAAGGCCTCTTCCTGTTTGCAGCAGGAGCGAAAGGGGGCAGAGGGAGGCAGAGTAAGCAATGCAGTGTGGCCCAAGTTTCTTCCTTCTCTCAGCTCAGCTTGGGTCTACAGTGGGGCAGCGGGTGCCGCATTGAACTACCACCACCACAGCAAAACCCCAGGATCCCTGGACTGAGAGACTCAAGGCCTTCCTGGCCCTGTGTTTCCAAGTTAGTGTCTCCTACGGGTGCCTCATAAAAGCTTTTTGATAATGATAAAATCAAACTTAGGTATTGTGTTCAAAAGGAACATGATTAGGACCCTTTGGTGAGGTATTAATCACGATATATATTTTGGTGATTTTCCAGAATAAATGAAACAAGCTAACTTCAGGTTCAGTCTCTTTGCTGTGTTGGCACCTTGATATCTACCTTATTTAGCTGGTAGCCTGTGGCTGTGTTAAAAAGAAACTTGATGTGACAAAATGAGGAGGAGCATTAATTTTTTAACTGGTTATTACAAGCCACCAGGACCACAGCAGGACATAGAGTTGAGCTCAGAACTGATGATGAGGCTTTAATCATTTAAACTGAGAGCAGGTGGTAGGAGTGTGAGTTAAGGAACCAGCAGAGGGTGTTGAGGCCCGCGGAGACCATCAATAGCCGGTGGCGCTGGCGTCCTGAGCTCTAGGGCTGGGGAGGCAGGTGAAGACATGGTTCATAGCAGGAAGCCTGAGGACAGCCCTAAGCCCACTGTAGTTGCAGAGAAAGGCCCACATTGCTGGAGGCTGACAATCCTGAACTTTACCCAAGCCCTAGGATTCTGGAAAACAGAAAACCTTAAGAAATCTTCTACCCTTCGCATTCTGGGAAACTGCTTACTGCAAGGAACTACCCTTCCCCACATGACCTAGATAAGAATCAAGGGAGTCCCTCCTCCCCCAGCCACCACCTTGTTTGCCTATGACAAAGCCAGACACAGACCCCCCAAATTCTCTTTGTTGGCCTCATAAATGATTAGCCGAACTGCTTGTCTTCACTGATCAATGAGAATAAAACGTTTGTTAATCAAGCTTTGGTTAAGCTTTTCCCTTCCCCCAGGTCCCTGAACATCGGCCCACCCTCTGTGTGAGCCAGTCTTCAGCCCCTCCAGGGACGAGGCTGGCCTTAGAGGCGACCATCCGTGAGCCACTGCCTGTCACGTGACCCCTTCATCCCACTCTCCCGTGCTTGTTTTTTTCTAGCCTTGTCTCCTCCTCCCTATACGAGAAAATCTCCTTTTGCCCAACTCCAGAGACACTTGCAGACTTTATCATCAGAGCTTTCTCCCAGTGCGACAGTCTCCCCACCCCGCAATAATTCTTCAGAATAAAATCTTTCCTTACTAGACCTGATTTTGACAAGACACAGCACCGAGACAGTAAGGAAGAAGGGAAGAAAGACCCTGACCCCTCTCTTCTTGCTGTCAAGTTCCCTGCCAGTGCCCCCATTGACTGAAGGCAACAGAGGCCCACAGGGAAGGCTTTCAGGGAAGGACAGGATAGAGCTGCACGGAGAAGGGGTGGGGTGTGGTGAGGGCTGGCATAGGGAGAGGAGATGGCATGCTGCTACTTAGGTCTCTTTTATTTTTTATTTTTCTTTACTTATACTAGGGTGGTGCCTCCAACTGTTTTTACCATCCTGGATTGGTTCTTCCAGTTCACACTGTGTATTTCTATGCCTCAGCTCCTCCTGAAATATCTTCATACTTTTCATATTCAGAAGCCATCACTGTAGAGAGTGATGAATTTTCCTTCAGATTTGTATATATGCATGCTGCATAGACATATATACCTAGGCATATAAACAATTTCTTAACAAAAATAGTATCATATATCTAGGTCGGCAACTATCTTTTGTAGACTTAACAATAATGTCTTGAATGTCTTTCCATGTCAACATATTTAATTTTTCTTCATTGATAAAATTTTAATTGGTTCCCTTTTTTTTCTTTTTGAGACGGAGCCTCACTCTGTCGCCTAGGCTGGAGCGCAGCGGTGTGATCTCTGCTTACGGCAACCTCCACCTCCCGAGTTCAAGTGATTCTCCTGTCTCAGCCTCCCAAGTAGCGGGGATTACAGATGCATGCCACCACGCCTGGCTAATTTTTGTATTTTTAGTAGAGATGGGGTTTCACCATGTTGCCCAGGCTGATCTCGAACTCCTGACCTCAGGTGATAGGCCCGCCTAGGCCTCCCAAGATGCTGGGATTACAGGTGTGAGCCACTGGGCCTGGCCATTAGTTCCTAACTTTTTCACCATTATAAACCATGAGGCAAAAAAATGTTATTCACATTTCTTTGCATATTTGTGTGAGTTTTTCAGTTGGAAAAATTCTTAGATGTGAAATTGTTAAAGAATATGAATATTAAACATTTTAATAGATGTTTCCATTTTTCCTTCCAAAAAATTAGCACAATTTTACACTGCCACTCGCAGCACATGACAGAACTTGTTTTCCCATGTTCTTGCCAATACCCAGTATTATTAACCTTTTGACCACTACCAATTCGATAGTTGAAAAATGATGTCTTATTGTTATCTGAATTTAATTATTTGTGAGTTTGATCAGTGTTTCCAATGATTAATGGCCAATCCTTTTGTGTCCTCCGTGAAATGAATCCTAACACCTCTTGCCCCATTAAAAATGGATGTGATAGCTTTCCTTGTTGACGGAGAAGAAAATTTCATAGTGTCAAGGAGATTTGCCTATTGTCATATAGGCTGTAAATATTTATTTAGTTTTTTCTTTTACTTCTTAAAGTTTACGTATTTTTCTGATGTAGGTAATTAATTTTCTATTTAAAATATTATATATCTATCTATTACATATCTTTGTGTACAATAGTTATTTTTCTTTCTATGTGTATATTTACCGTTTACTTTATAACTGTTGCTTTGAGCTGAGAAAAGCTTTTGTTTTTTTTCTTTTGAAACAGTGTCTTGCTCTGTCACCCAGGTTAAAGTGCAGTGGCATGATCACTGCAGCCTCAACCTCTGGAGCTCAAGTGATCCTCACACCTCAGCCTCCTGAGTAGCTGGGACTACAGGAGTACACCATCATACTCAGTTAATAATTTGTTTTTTAAACATGGAGATGAGATCTTACTATGTTGCTGGTCTCGAACTCTTGGGCTTCAAGCAACCTTCCCACTTCAGCCTCCCAAAATGCTGGAATTATAGGCATGAGCCACCATGCCCAGCCAGAAAACATCTACTGTGCTAAAATTATACAGATATTTAAATGATTTTTTCCCCATTATCTTAATGTTTTACCTTTAAGTGCTTGTTCCATTTGGACTTTATGTTAGTGTTAGAAGCGTGGTAAAAATACAGATTTATTTATTTATTTTTCAAATGGCTAGTGAGTTCTGCCAACACTATTAATAATAAATGTCTTTCCTCCCGTTCATTTGCAGCCCTTTCTTTATTATGTGCTAAATCTACCTATGTAGTTGTTTCTAATGTGAGTTCTATTTTCTTCCAGCACTATTTCTCTGCGTCATCACCATACCAGTTTAATTATTATTTTAAATGTTGCTATTCTCTTTGTTCCTTAGAATTTTTCTGAGTATTTGAAAATATACCCTTCTAAATAAACTCTGGAACAATTTTACTAAATTCTAAAAATAATTTTAGAAATGTGATTATATTCACACTTAACCCAAATATTAATTAATGGAGAATTTTAGTCCTTTATAACATTGAGTGCTCCCATTGTAAACAAGTCATAACCCCGAATGTCATGCAGTAACATTGTATCATGTGTTTCTCAGGGTTTCTTTAACTTCCTGATAACCTGAGACTGGGGCTATTTATTGAAAGTATTCAGACATGGCAGCAGAATTGAAAAGGGCTGGAAGATTTCACTTCCAGCAGTTTGCAATATTTTCTTCGTATAAGGAGTTTCCAAGATGATTTAGAAATGATGATTTTCATACACGGGTCCACTGTATGATTTGACATAGAGTTTATCTTGCGTAGGAGTGGCTCCTAAGTGCACTGCTTACCACATCAATCAGAACCGTTGCCATGGACTCGTCAACGTATTAGCCATATCCAGCAATACAACTTTCTCCCCATCCATCATGCCCAGGCATGAAGGAAAGGGTAAGGGTAGCGATCCTCTAGGGAGAAGGGGTTTACTCGGTGGCAATCTGAGAGACGTGCTAACTATTCCTAATGTAGAATGGAAAGCACAGAGAAGTTGAATACGTAGGAAAATGGAGACAGGAGGACACTTTTCCAGCTACTGAAGACTTAGTGGTCCTTGAAACAGAGACTTGTAATTCTGTTCAAGTGTTGTGAATCACAAGAACCCCAGACACATGTACATTAAAATGTAAGAGTGAATTCCATTCCAAATTCAGTTATATTTTGGATTATCCACTGTCTTTAAATATTTCCACAACTTCACTCCACTTCCAGCTCCTTCAGTCCCATTTCTCTACCTATAATTCTCTTTCATACACAAACATTAAAATATGTGCTCTTTCTCAGAAAAAAAGTTGGCTTAGAAAGGGTGAGTGAATAATTTTTCTTTTCAAGCTGCTCCTAAATTTCTATTGGATTACCCTTGTGTATCTGTGCCAACCATTTACCAGTCTATCCACATTGCAAAATCCAGGACCATTAAAGAGGAAATTAATTTGAAAATTCATTATAAATTAGACATATTTTGTGCTGTCTTCTTTTAGTGTGTGATGATGTAACAGTTCATCTGCTCTTGCTAGGTTGTTATTTCCAAGCCAAAATATCTTGTGATGAGAAGGAAAAACAAGCTCATAGAAAATATGAGAGATCACTTGAAGGGGTTTCCATACTACCCTGAACCACCACCCTTTTTTCTTGCCAATAGCTTTCTTTGCCAAAATAGACTCTGATTATGGCAGTAAATTTGGATAACTTATGTTATATTTTTGGGAGGAGAGAAAATTCACAAAAAATAGTTTACAAAATTAAGAATGACTTGGAAACCACAATATGAAAAATATCAGAAAGCCTACAAGTGCTATATTTTATATCACTTGCAATTGGTTCTTGAAAGGTTAGTTCTTACAATTTTATCTCCATAATATAGTATGTGGTTTACCAGCTTACATGTTGCCTGTAAAGTAATTTAATTGTCAAATAGGAAGGGTGTTTTAAAAGTAGGAAAAAAAGAAAAGAATGATTTTAAAATTTTGGTGTGTCATTAATACAGGGTAACATAGGCAATGATCTGATATTAATGCCTGTTTTTTGTGTTCGTGTGTATCATCTTTCCTTTGAAATAATTTTAAAAAATACTGTTTCTTCTTAAAACAATTGCATTTGGATCTTTAAAGAATTTACAGACTAAAATATTTTATTATAAGAATTTTGTTGCATTCAGAAGGAGAGAAAATTGTAGTAAATTCCCAGAAAAACATGTGTTAGTTTCCTCTAGATGTTGTAACAAATCACCAAAAACATGGTGACCTAAAACAGCAGAGGTTTATTCTCTTACAGTTCTGGACTTGGCTGAAATCAGTGTGTTACCAGGACTGCACTTGCTGCTAAGACTCTCGGAGAGAATTTGTTTCTAGCTTCTTCCATTTTCTGGTGGTTGGTGGTACTACTTGGTTTGTGACCACACCACTCCAATTTTCTTTCTTTCTTTTTTTTTTTTTTAATTTTTTTTAAAATTTTATCATACTTTAAGTTCTAGGATACATGTTCACAATGTGCAGGTTTGATACATAGGTATACATGTGCCAGTTTGGTTTGCTGCACCCATCAATTCATCATTTACATTAGGTATTTCTAATGCTATCCCTCCCCCAGCCCCCCACCCTCCAGCAGGCCCTGGTGTGTGATGTTCCCCACCCTGTGTCCAAGTGTTCTCATTGTTCGATTCCCACCTATGAGTGAGAACATGCGGTGTTTGGTTTTCTGTCCTTGTGATAGTTTGCTGAGAGTGATGGTTTCCAGCTTCATCCATGTCCCTGCAAAGGACATGAACTCATCCTTTTTTTATGGCTGCATAGTATTCCATGGTGTATATGTGCCACATTTTCTTAATCAAGTCTATCATTGATGGACATTTGGGTTGGTTCCAAGTCTTTGCTATTGTGAATAGTGCCACTATAAACATACGTGTGCATGTGTCTTTGTAGTAGCATGATTTATAATCCTTTGGGTATATACCCAGTAATGGGATTGCTGGGTCAAATGGTATTTCTAGTTCTAGATCCTTGAGGAATCACCACACTGTCTTCCACAATGGTTGAACTAATTTACAGTCCCACCAACAGTGTAAAAGCATTCCTATTTCTCCACATCCTCTCCAGCATCTGTTGTTTCCTGACTTTTTAATGATTGCCATTCTAACTGGTGTGAGATGGTATCTCATTGTGGTTTTGATTTGCATTTCTCTGATGACCAGTAATGATGAGCATTTTTTCATGTGTCTGTCGGCTGCACAGATGTCTTCTTTTGAGAAGTGTCTGTTCATATCATTTGTCCACTTTTTGATGGGGTTTTTGTTTTTTTATTGTAAATTTGTTTGAGTTCTTTGTAGGTTCTGGGTATTAGCCTTGTCAGATGAGTAGATTGCAAAAATTTTCTCCTATTCTGTAGGTTGCCTGTTCACTCTGATGATAGTTTCTTCTGCTGTGCAGAAGCTCTTTAGTTTAATTCGATCCCATTTGTCTATTTTGGCTTTTGTTGCCATTGCTTTTTATGTTTTAGTCATGAAGTCCTTGCCCATGCCTATGTCCTGAATGGTATTGCCTAGGTTTTCTTCTAGGGTTTTTATGGTTTTAGGTCTAACATTTAAGTCTTTAATCTATCTTGAATTAATTTTTGTATAAGGTGTAAGGAAGGGATCCAGTTTCAGCTTTCTACGTATGGCTAACCAGTTTTCCCAGCACCATTTATTAAATAGGGAATCCTTTCCCTATTTCTTGTTTTTGTAAGATTTTTCAGATATCAGGTGATTGTAGATGTGTGGTGTTATTTCTGAAGCCTCTGTTCTGTTCCATTGGTCTATATATCTGTTTTGGTACCGGTACCATGCTGTTTTGGTTACTGTAGCCTTGTAGTATAGTTTGAAGTCAGGTAGCATGATGCCTCCAGCTTTGTTCTTTTTGCTTAGGATTGTCTTGGCAATGTGGGCTCTTTTTTGGTTCCATATGAACTTTAAAGTAGTTTTTTCCAATTCTGTGAAGAAAGTCATTGGTAGCTTGATGGGGATGGCATTGAATCTATAAATTACCTTGGGCAGTATGGCCATTTTCACGATATTGATTCTTCCTATCCATGAGCATGGAATGTTCTTGCATTTGTTTGTGTCCTCTTTTATTTTTTTGAGCAGTGGTTTGTAGTTCTCCTTGAAAAGGTCCTTCACATTCCTTGTAAGTTGGATTCCTAGGTATTTTATTCTCTTTGTAGCAATTGTGAATGAGAGTTCACTCATGATTTGTCTCTCTGTTTGTCTGTTATTTGTGTATAGGAATGCTTGTGATTTTTGCACATTGATTTTGTATCCTGAGACTTTGCTGAAGTTGCTTATCAGCTTAAGGAGATTTTGAGCTGAGACAATGGGGTTTTCTAAATATACAATCATGTCATCTGCAAACAGGGACAATTTGACTTCCTCTTTTCCTAATTGAATACCCTTTATTTCTTTCTCTTGCCTGAATGCCCTGGCCAGAAATTCCAACACTATGTTGAATAGGTACACCACTCCAGTTTTCAAGACCAGCATCTTCAGCTCTCTCTTCTCCATTTCCCTATCACTTTCTCCACTGTGTGTGTTTAATACACCTCTGCCTGTCCCATAAGGATACGTGTGATTGCATTTAGGGCTGACTAGATAATCCAGGATAATCTCCCATGTCAAGATCCTTAAACTAATCACATCTTCAAAGACTTATTTTTTGGGGCACATAAGGTAACATTCACAGGGCTCAGGAATAGCAAGTGGATATATTTTGGGCCACCAACCATTTTTGAGCCTACCATAATACTGCTACCTAGATCTAATTGAGGTAGGAGCATAGGGTCTGGGGGCAGGGACTTTAAGGCTGATTTATGCTGACTTCCTAGAACTGAATCTAAGGAAACTGCCCCCTTCCATGCCTAAGTATGGATCAGAGGATCAGAGGCTACTCCCTTTGCAGTCATCCCCCTACTTTCCACTGTGTGGCAGAGGAAAAATGGAAAGTACTTCTTATTGGTCTCCTCCTGCAATCAATCAGACTGGTCTCAGGTCACTCGTTCATTTGCATAGGGTATAACCACGTAACCAATGGGAAACCTCTAGGGGGTATTTAAACCCCAGAAAATTGCTTAACCAGCATTCTTGAGCCGCCTGATTGAGCTCACTCCCATTCTGTGGAGTGTACATTTGTTTCAATAAAGCTCTGCTTTTATTGCTTCATTCTTTCATTGGTTTGTTTGTGCGTTTTGTCCAATTCTTTGTTCAAAATGCCAAGAATTTGAACAATTTGTAGTCGAGACCCTCCGCAAGTAACATAATTTTTGACCAATTGTTTTGCTTCGTAAGTTAAGTTATTGACAGCTTGGCATTTACACCTGAATATTTCAGGTGTGTTGCAGAGAAACAAGAATATGTACCTCATAGTGATAATTCACAATGTGGAATTAACACCAATTTCTTATAGCATCTAATATTCAATCCATAACCACCTTTCCCTAATTTGCTCTTGAAATATCTTTTACCATTTAAGATCAGGGGTTTTTATATCACATTCGAAGTGGGTTCCTCTGTGCCTCTTTTTTCCCCTTTGACATTGATCTGATGAAGAGATCTAAAAGATTTCCTGTATCCTCCCTCTGGACTTGGGTGGTCAATTCTTCACGGTAGTGTTTAACTTGCTTTTCTGTCCCCCATATATTCTATCAATTGGAATGTAGGTCTACAAATTTGATTGCATTCATGCTGATCATTTTGGCAAGAGTGTTTCATAGATGATGGTGTGTATCCCATACTACATCGTGTAGGAGGCATATAGTGACAGTGGCTCAGCATTAATGATGCAAAGATTAGTCATTCCATCTGATGGATTTGTTTTAACTGTATTTCAGTCTCTTCCCTATCTAAGTCTAATGAATATTATACTATCCTTGGCATCATCTTATTAAAAGATAATTATCCAGTTAACTTTAAAAACTAAGTTATTTTGATTGCAAAAGTAATTAATAATAGTTGCAAACATTCAGAGACAGAAAGGATATGAAGAAGCCATTGGAAGTTCCATGTAATTCTACCATTCACACTGTTAGTGCTTATTTACCACTGTGTGTGTGTGTGTGTGTGTGTGTGTATCTTTCCCATAAAGTGTGTGGTTAAATTATTAAAATTTTTGAACTACCAGCTAACTATGAGTTTGAATCTCGTGGATTAGTTCTTCAACATTGTTGACATCAAGCATATAAATAATACTTAATATTTTTTAGAAGAATGTTTTTCTTGGTGATACATATGGAGATACATTAATATTAATATTAAAAAATCACTCAGCTTTTTTTCTGGACTCAAAAATCCCTTTGGGGTTGTTGCTCTGTCACTTTGAAAAGAGCACGGGTTTGAAGGGAAACATGGTCCCATAATGTAGAGTAATAAGAACCATTAGGAAGCAGATGCTAATTATGTTAGGGGAAAAATGAGGACACCACAGAATAAAGGAGGCAGGAAGAAGTGCCGTTTGAGACAGAGCATAAGGCGAGAGAAATGGTGTATCAAACTTTAAATGAGAGAATGGCTGAAAAGGCCTTTTAGTCAGAAAACAATTGTGTACAAAGGCAGAAAGATTTTTTACCTTTTAAAAATAATTTTATTAGAAAGAATTCTAAAAAGAAAACAATGTATCCAGCTCCAGTGTATCCATATCTCAACTTCAACAGTCATCAACTCTTGCTCAGTCTGGTTTCATATACATCCCATCCACTACTAACTCTCCTCATGCTATTTAGAAGCCAATCTCAAACATTAGCTCATTTCATCCTTCAATATTTAAAATGTTTCTCTAAAAGATAATAAAATAAAAAACAAGCGCTATTACTCAGCTAAAGCAAATAACATCAATTTCTTAATGTCATCAAATATTTAAGGCTATTTCCATTTTTATATATGCCAATATATAGGGTTTTAAAAAAATTAAATCAGGATCTAAATAAACTCTATCCATTGCTGTTAGTCAACATGTCTTTAAGAGCCTTCCTCTTTTTTAAACTGAGAAATAATTACATACAATGAAATGAACAAATCTTGAATGTGTGATTTGGTTAGTTTTACAAATATATTCACCCTCCTAACCTACACCTGATCAAGATATAGAACCCTTTCTTCAACCGAGAAAGTTCCCTTATTCATATCTGTCTCTTGCCTTCACAGGCAACCACTGCAGAAAATGGAAAAAAAAATCTTTCCAAAAAAATGAGACAGGAAAAACTCCATAAATTTATAGATAAACAGTGCCTCAACTCCTACTTCACAGAAACTTTCTAGGATTAGTGTCTGCATGGTGTGTTAGTCCCATGATTCCACTTTTAACCTGTGTCTTCATTTTAAAGTGTGTCTTTTACAGATAGAAAATGATTGGTTTTTGTGCATTCCACCTCCCTCCTCCACAGTCTGTGAGTCTTTGCCTTTCAGTTGAGTGTTTAGTTCCTTTACATTTAATGTAACTATTCATATAGTTGGATTTATGTCTATGTTGTGATTTACTTTCCAATTTTTCTATCTGTTTTTGGTTTTCTTTTTTCTTCTTCCTGCCTTCTTTTGGGTTAACTGAATATTTTTTAGCACTAATTGTTAATTCCTCTATTAATTTTTAAGCTATGTCTTTTAATGTTATTTTTTAGTACTTGCTCTTGGGATTATAATATTTATATTTAATACAGTCTACCTAGAGTTAATATTGTAACGTTCCCCAAAAAATGTAAGTTTTTTACAACTACAGAGTTTTATTTGTTTATTCCATAGTTCCCTTTGTTGTTTATTCTGTTGTCATATGTCTTGCACTGAAATACATTAAAAGTGCACAGTGCAATGTTAATATTTTTGCTTTTAACATTCAGTTGTTCTGAAAGGAGTGGGGGCTTAAAAAACCAATTGTCTGTGGAAACAACTAAGAGAAAAAAGTAGTCTTTTATATTTACCCATATTATTTACATCTTTTGGTGTCTTCATTTTTTAGTGCAGATTCAAGTTTCCCCTGAGCCTGAAAGACTTCCTTTAGCAATTCAGGTTTCTTGGTGATACATTTTGCCAGATTATGTTTATCTGAAAATGTGTTTATTTTATCCTCATTTTTAAGGATTTTTTTTTTTTCTGGATATAGAATTCTGAATTGATAAGTTTTCCCCAGTACCTTAAAGAGGCCATTTCACTATCTTCTGGCTTCTTTTTTTTTTTTTTTTCTGGATGAAAGTCAGTTGCCATTTGTATTATTATTCTTCCATTAGTTATGCATTGTTTTTCTCTGAGTGCTTTCAAAGAAAACTACACTGTTAGTTTGCTGTGGCTGCCATAACAAAATACCAGAGACTAGGTGTCTTAAACAATAGAAATTTTCTCACAGTTTTGGAGTCTAGAAGTCAAAATCAAGGTGTCAGCAGGGTGAGTTTCTTCTTTTTTTAAAATTTGTATAAATACATGGGGTACAAGTGCAATTTTGCTATATGCATAGATTGCATGGTGGTCAAGTCAGTGCTTTTAGGGTATCCATTACCCAAATTACATAAAATGTACCCATTAAGTAAGTTCTCATCATCCACACCCTCCACCTGCTCAGTCTTCCGAGGCTTCACCCTCTGTATCATTAGGGTGAGTTTGCTCTGAGGCCACTCTCCTTGGCTTGCAGATGGCCATCTTGTGGTTGTGTTCTCACATCGTCTTCCCTCTGTGCGTGCACGTGTCTGGTGTCTTTTTTGTGCAGAAATTTCTTCTCGTTTTAAGGACACCAGTCACAGTAGATTAGGGCTACCCTGCAGACCTCATTATAGTTTAACTACCTCTTAAGATGCTCTATCTACAAATACAGTCACATTCTGGCGTACTGAAAAGTAGGACTTCAATATATAAATTTTAGAAGACAGCAGATACAGTTTAGCTCATAACTCACACCTAGGCATATTTAGACAGGAGTCTTTCTGTTGTTTGCCTTTGTCACTATTAAGAATGCAAAAAATTCATGCCAATAAGAAATGCTTATAAAACTTTTAAAAGAGCCACACAAATGTACTTTTGATTATGCAATGTCATCATAAAGGAATGAAGAATGAATATTGTAATATTTCACCCCAATCTGTTTCACTTACAAAACACCAAACATCATTTTGTTTCAGATTTCTTTTTCTTTCCCTTTCTCTCTCCTCTTTCATATTTATACGTAGACCAAACGTCAAACTGACAGACTATATTTTTTCTTTTTTTTTGAGATGTTTTGACAATGAACATACACGTCACCAAAACAGGCTCAAATATTAACATGAGACACTTTTCTCATTGTAATTGTGCTCAGCGATGGTATCAATGAGTGAGTAAATTTCTAATTATCCGGAAGCTTGACCGTGTGTATTCCAGGGGACTGCACTCTTACAGGAATGGGTGCTCTGTTAGAAAGTCCTGTTCTAATGAGAACACTTGGACACAGGAAGGGGAACGTCACACACTGGGGCCTGTTGTGGGGTGGGGGAAGGGGGAGGGATAGCATTAGGAGATATACCTAATGTAAATGATGAGTTAATGGGTGCAGCACACCAACATGGCACATGTATGCATATGTAACAAACCTGAACGTTGTACACATTTACCCTAGAACTTGAGGTATAATACAATAAAAAAAAAAGAAAATCTTCTTCTGCATACTGAATAGGTCAAAATAGGAAAAAAAAAAGTCTAAAATTTGTTTTCAGTATGACACAGTAGTAGACATTTAACTGGGTTTGTAAATTCTCTTTTTGAAATGCAATGGTCCTAGGAGGGTTAATCTCACTAGTAATTTACATCTTAAAACATCTACTCTAAAAAGACGGCTTTCCTCCAAAATACCTTACTGAGCACAGTTGCCCTGAGCACAAAGGTTGAGGAAAAGGTGTTGCCAAGAACTGAGTCACTTGCAGGTTCTTGGAAGAAGGCAAGTGTGTGAGCACAATGTATTGGGCTTTGTGTATCCAGATGAAAATATGACGGTTCTGAGTATTTGGAGAAGAAGCAAAGAAATGATTCAGGAAATACTTTTGCCCAGGATCCCACTGTATCTGAAAATCATATTTTGTGCCACTTTTATTTGAGACACACCAAATATCTGAATAATTGAATGAGCATTGGAGATTCCATTGATATGTCTGGTTGTTTGGAGTTTCCTATTGTTCAGAAAGCACTATGGAAAAAGCACTATGGAAAGAAAACAAATAAAATATTTGATTCCTACTCTGCAGGAACTTCACCTCTGCTAAAAAAATGGAATCTGGGAAGTTTGCAGAAAGGTTTAACAAATTCAACTTTTTTTTTTTTTTTTTTTTTTTTTTTTTTTTTTGGCAGCATCTCACTCTGCAGCCCAGGCTGGAGTGTAGTGGCACAATCATGGCTCACTGCAGCCTCGAACTTCCTGGGTCAGGTGATCCTCCCACTTCAGCCTCCCGAGTAGCTGGGACCACAGATGTGTGCACCACCATGCCCAGCTAATTTTTTGTATTATTTTTTAGAGACGGGGCTTTGCCATGTTGCTCAGGCTGATCTCAAACTCCTGGGCTTAAGAGATCCTCCTGCCTCAGCCTCTCAAAGTGCTGGCACTACAGGTGTCAGCCACTGTGCCAGGCCAATTTATCAAGTTTTGATCTAGCTCCTTTTATGTGTAGTCACTATTTTATACTCTGGAGATGAATTGACAAATAGATAAACATTCCTACCTTTGCAACTCCTATTCTAGTGGGTGAGACAGATTATAAACAATAAATAACTAGAATACACAGCATGTTAGAAATTGTTATTTCTATTTAGTATGTTAAAAACTATGTACTATGGTAGGTGTTGTAAGTGCTAACAACAGCGTAAGGGTAACAGGAATATGTGGTGAAGGTGAGATTGTGTTACTAAGCAGGAGTCATGAAGGGGCTCACTGAGGAAGTCTCATTGAAGCTAAGACTTGATGGAGGTGGGGGAACCAGTGGTATAGATTTGGAGTGAGTGTAAAGAGCAATCCAGGCAAAGGGAATATGCAAGAAAGAGCAAAGGTAGAAGTATGCCCTATCGCGATAGGACAAGCAAGTTGGCTGATGCTGTGGAGTTGGGTAAAGAGGGAGATAATTAAGAAGAGGTGATAGCAAGGTAATGGGGATAGACTGGGTGGGGCTTTGTAGGTCTTTGAAAATAATTTGGAGTATTCTCTGAATTAAATGAGAAACCACTGGGTGGTGTTAAGCAGAGGAATTACAGCAACAGTCACCAACCGCTTTTTGGCCTCAGGTGCAGTTTCGTAGAAGACAATTTTTCCACTGATCCAGTTGTGGGGGTGATGGTTTCTGGAGGATTCAAGTGCATTATGTTTATTGTGCACTTTATTTCTATTATTGTTACACTGCAATATATAATGAAATAGTTATATAACTCACCATAATGTAGAGTCAGTGGGAGCCTTGAACTTGTTTTCCTGCAACTAGATGGTCCCATTTGGGGGTGATGGGAGACACTGACAGATCATCAGGCATGAGATTCTCATAAGGAGCATGCAACCTGGATCCTAGACCCCAACCTAGATCCACAGTTCCCAATAGGGTTTATGCTCCTATGAGAATCTAATGCCATGCTGATCTGACAGCAGGCAGAGCTCAGGTGGTAAATTCAAGCCATGGGGAGTGGCTGTAAATACAGATAAAGCTTGGTTGTCTCCGTGGCTGCTTACCTCCTGCTGTGCGGCCAGGTTCCTAACTGGCCCTGGACTGTGACCCCGGGGCTTAGAGACCCCTGAATTACAGGATCTGACATGTTTTATGAGGCTCTCTCTGGCTGCCTCATGGGGAACAGAGGGTGAGGAGACAATGGCTGGAGGTAGGGAGACATTTATTGAAGGCCATTGCACTAATCCCGGTCAGACTATGGCACCCAAGGATTGTGGCAATGAGAGAAAAGAGAAGTGGTTGCATTTGGATATACTTTCAAGGTGAATTCAACAGAATTTCATTTGGTTTTGGCTGTAAAGTAGGAAAGAAATTGTGTAGTCAGTGGTGATTCCAAGGAAGCTGAGGAGATGGAGTTACTGTAAATTGAGAGGGAATGTTCGGGGAAGCAGGACTGGAGGTCAAAATTGATGTCACATTAATTTTGTTTTTAATATCCATGTAAGAAGTGATTTGGAAACAATCTCAAAAGAACTAAAATTAAGGAAAATCTGGCCCTGTTTGGACAAGCAAACACGTCTGTGTTTGGGATATA
Organism: Pan troglodytes; assembly: GCF_028858775.2. Classification (NCBI taxonomy): domain Eukaryota; kingdom Metazoa; phylum Chordata; class Mammalia; order Primates; family Hominidae; genus Pan; species Pan troglodytes. The sequence goes on along the minus strand of NC_072412.2, from coordinate 111,906,887 downwards.
GTGAGCTTTCTTTTGATGTATCTTGATCTGTGGTATTCTCTGCGTAAAACCTCAGAGTGACGCTAAGGCTTCTGTGGTCAGTTATGAAATATTTGCGCTTGTTGGATTTATTTATCCTAAGAAGACACAGAAACATATTGAATTGAAGGTTATCCATTTAGTGGTAATAACTCACGAACTGAAATTTTAAATTTCAGTATTTCACACTTTATAATCTCTATGAGGTCACGGCAATCTGTTGAGTTCTGATAGATCTTTTAATATCTGCATTTATTTCTGTTTCAGGAATACCTCAGAGCCCTAATTTTGTGCCCAGTTCCTGTAACTCTTCTTATACTGTCCATCTGCTATCATCTTCCATTATCTGCTCCATGGCCTCTAATTTCCATCTTTACCATTCAGAAGATTATATATGCACATTTGATTTTCAGCCATTTCCAATCCTTTGGAAAAGTCAGGTTAAATTGAATAGACAAGTTGACAGCGTATCTAACATATATAATGAATAACAGGCTATTTGGGGTTTTTGTATGCTTATTATCATTATTTTGGTATGATTAAATTCTATTTTCAAATCACAGGCCAAACTGTACATTGAGATACATTTCTAATTGTGGAAATACCACATTCCCCGGGCTCCTCAGGATGCGGTGCTGGATGGGCAAAGGGACTCAGGTATGGGGAGCAAGAAAGAGGGGGTGGATTAGTTTTCTAGGGGCCGGCATAATGAATACTAGGGCCTTGGTGGCTTTGATGATAGAAATTGACTTCTTCATCATCCCGGGCAGTAGAAGCCCAAGATCAAGGTGTCAGTGGGGTTGTTTGTCCTGAGGCCACTCTCCTTGGCTTGTGAATGGGCTCTTCCAGAGTTTTCACAAGGTCTCTTCTGTGTGTGTCTCTGTCCTTACCTCTTCTTCTTATAAGAGCACCAGTCACATTGGATTCGGGTCCATGCATATGTCCTCATTTTAACTTAATCATCTCTGTAAATATCTTGTCTTCAAATACAGTCACATTCACATGTTCTGTGGGGTTAGGACTTCAACATGTACATTTTGAGGGGACATAATTCAGCCCATAATATGGGGGGAATAGGCTTGAAGCCTTTCACCTTCAGTGAAAAACAGCCCTCAGAAATGAAAGCCCACAGCTCCAAAGAGGAGCCCATGACTTTAGGATTGTCAGGACATGTCCCCCGCCCTCTCAGGCCTTCTGACACCGATTCTGAAACCAGCAAGTCAGGGCACTTCAGTTCATTTTTGAGGGACCTCTTTTGTGTTTAGAGATCAGAAAGCATAAAAAAAATTCAGTAATAAATGAAACTAAGGGATTGATGACATTTTATTAATGCCAATAACAACAATTCATAATTGGTGAAAAATGTGTTTTATTTTGACAGTTTGGCATTACATATGTGATTCCTCCTTCAACATTAGCCCCACATACGTTGTCACTGTTTATACTTTCTCCACAATTCAAGTAATATGATATTTTTAAGGGTATAATGATATAATCTTAATTAAAAAACTACTTCCTAAAACAAAACATTTGTAAGAAGAATGGCATTTTTTACATTTCTGCACAACTTTGTGATGTTGGGCTTCATTTCAAGGCTGCTGAATTCCCACATGTGCTTCTTCAATTTGTTGCAATGTGTTGCTTTGGTTGAAGTGGATGAAGAAAATCCAGCCTCACAAATGTGTAGTGGGAAGGAGGATTACAATGCCTTTCCTGGTATTTAGGGATTGTCCACTTTGATACTACACCAAAACTCAACAAGTGGCTGTTATAAAGATTAGTTACAATGTGGAATCTGAAACTATGCAAATGGACTTTTGGGGGAGTTACATCAAAATCCACTGGTCTAGCTTGTACTTTGAATGAAACTTTGACACAATTTTAAAGTAAAAGTTATTTTCCATGAAGAGTACTAAGCTAGTACACTGCTTTTCCTTGAGACAACCATTGTATTTTGGTATGCAACAAAAGTACTGTGTGCACGCTTCCCATTTTGCCATATGGAATATTTAAAAAGACATAACCAAGGGTTGAGATTTATAAAATTAATAGTTGTGTTACTCGATTAAGGCTACCTTAAAATGAAACTGGTGTTTTTCTTCTATTGCAAATGCATGCTGGTGAGGAATGCCGTGTCTACTAGCACTCTACCTATAGGTGGGTCCCACTGGCTTAATTCAGGCCAAGATGTTAGCAGTTTTATCCACCATTGGTTTTGGTTCATCAGAGCAAACACCAACATAATGTGTATTGCATTGCTATAAAGAAATTTATGAAGTAAAGAGGTTTAATTGGCTCACAGTTCTGTAGGCTGTACAGGAAGCATGGCAGCATCTGCTTGGCTTCAATCATGGCAGAAGGCAAAGGGCAAGCTGGCACTCCTTACATAGCTGGAGCAGGAGGAAGAGAGAGAGAAGGGAAGTGCTACACACTTATAAACAACCACACTTTGTGGGAACTCTATCAGGAGAACCTCACTAGGAGGATGGTGCTAAACCATTAGAAACTGTCCTCCATGATCCAATCACCTCCCACCAGACCCCACCTCCAACAATGGGGATTACAATTCAACATGAGATTTGGGTGGGGACACAGATCCAAACCACAGCATAGTGGAAAAGGGAAATGATATCTTAGTATTATTATGAAGACAGTTTTATCTCCCAGCTCCCCTAAAAGCATTCCCTGAAAGATGTCCAGGGATCACACTGATTTCTGTAATACTGTTTTACATCAGGCTTGATATGTGCAAGGTAAGTGTTGTGCATAGATCACATTATCGAACCTTCAAGACAAACCTAGAGTCTTCTGCTTTTATTACTTTGCAGATGAGGAATCTCAGGCATAGAGAGGCTGAGCCACTTACTCAAGATTGCATGGCTCATAAATGTAACATGTGCACCTGGGATTGGAGCCAGCCCTCTGGTTTCAGTGCATGTGGTTTGCGTCCACACTGTCCTTATCTGCCTTTTGCTTATCTCCCATCAACTAATATCAGCTTATGTTTAATTATGATGATACATTCTCTCTCTCAAACATTATTTAAAATGACACCTCTTTTCAAAGAAATGAGAATACTGTATTCACAGTGTAGCTTTTAAATTGTGTCCGGGTTTTCTAACCACAATTACTAAGTTTTGCTCTTTTTAATACCTAGTTAACCATGCTCTTAGTATTAATATATTTAGAGAGAACATGTGTTGAACCATTTACCTTATGGCAAACTACATTTAAGTGTATTTGTAAATAGATCACACAAACCCATGAAGAGAAAATTTGGAATTCCACATTCCATGTGGAATGAAAGCATTTAATTTGGATGTAAAACAAAAATAAAGGGAACAAGGATACTGGTGGAAGGCCTGGGTTGTAGCACTCCCTCAGCAGAGAGTTCTCAGCAGTAAAGGTGACTACCTTGACATGGTCTTTTAATTACACATTTCTGTTTTTTTAAGGCTTAAAGATTTTATTTTATTTTTCCCCTTTGGCAGTGGACAGTTACTGAAATCAAAGTGCCCAACCCAAGATCAGGAGTATTAGAAGTTCTTCCTCCTTAAACCGGTGACTCGGGGGAAGGAAGACTGGGCTGTGGGAGGTTTTCATTGCTTCCTTCCTCTAAGGAGCATCAACAAGGGTGCCCACTAATCCTCCAGCCCTGCAGCCTAATGCGTCTTGTGACTGCCGGGCCAGCTTAGGAGGATTGAGCGATGGGGCTCTAGACTGCCTGGACTCTCGGGAATAATAGCTGCAAATCCTCCTCCAGCGAACTCAGCTTTCATACAGCCTTTAAAAATCTCATTGCATCTTCACTGCCATGCAGGAGTCCTGTGCTGAGAGACACCTTCATTTTAAGGACTCAGGTTATCCCTTTAAGTCAGTTACTAAATCCTGCTGCCTGGCGCTCTGAGTTTCTCAGCTTACAGTGAGGACATTCCCTGGAGCTCCTTTGCCCACAAAGGATCTCCTCCCTGAATCTCTGCAGAGGAGATTCAGCTGAAATACTACCCTTGGGCAGGCAGCATGGAAGCAGATGGGTGGTGTGGCCCCATTTTCCACCTGGCTCTCTTCTGTACATTCTCTTCACTGCTGCTGTGCCCTGCAACCCAATGACTACTGCACTCAAGCATGGCCCAGACTCCAGTGAACCCTGAGGTCTGACTGCTGGGTCTTCACCTTGATGGTGCCGGGAGCAGCCATCATCTCCTTGACTCCCAGCTGCGTCACCCACTCTGTCAATATGGATTATGGTGCTGATGTGTATATAGCTTTTCTCCTGTCTCATTTTTTTATTTGACTATCCCCTCTTGCTGCTAACCATCCACCAGTGTGACACTTAGCAAAATAAAATATGGCAGCATTTTCTGTTAGAAAGCCCGAGGGTATAATGCTAGTGATTCTAATGTCAGTGATACTGATTTTGGTAGAGACAGAAAACACTTTTACCCTTTCCGGTTCTTCTGAGATAAGCATATAGCGGGGTGTGTCTGTTCTCACTTTAGGTACACACATACACACACGTGCACACACACACGCATATCACTTGTTCTATCATTATTGGTAATTATAACTCATCATATCCAATAGAATTTTAACTTGTGATCCAACATAGTTCCTTATATCTTAAGGATAAAAAATGAAATAAATTGAATAAGGAAAACAAAAGACCTCTGATCAAAAAGCGTTGATTAATATTGGCATTCTAAATAAGCAAATGAACTTATATGGAAACATGATGGATCTTATCTTCATTTAATCAGGAATCCTTTCAATCTCGTTTTCCTTTATGACACAACTTCATTTTTGAATTTTATGAGATGTCAAACTTCCTCGAGTGGTGGGAGAAATAGCTAGAAGGTTTGGAGTAAAAGATTTCGGGCGATGATTGACACAGTGCAGTGAGGGCATGCGCTTTCCTGACAAGCTGTAAATTCGGCAGTGAGTTACAGTATACAGGTGCTCCTTAGAAAGGCTCTGACTGGATAATTTGTGAACATCAGTCTATATATCAATGGTGGGAGCTTGCAAATGGCCTCGGTATTGGATGCAGGAGCATCTTTTCTTTGAGGAGATGTGTGTGTGGTTGTGACAATGAATTATAGCAGCCAATGGGAGGGAGGATTATGGATTATGCTGATGAAAAGTGCAACCATCATTCAAACCAGCTTTGACAGAGCCTTCCAATCAAGATTCCACTTCCTGGCCCTGGTGGATTAAGCTTTTAAAAAAGTGCTTGAAGTTCCATTGAGAAGCAAGTCACATCTTTATAAATAAACCTTGACAACAAAGGTGCTTCAAAATATATGCTCTTCAAATTTAACAATGTAAATCACCAGAGAAATATCTCTCTGTGGACTGCAGTGTCCTGTCTGAATGCTGTCTTCTTTTTGTTGATAAGAACTTGTTCTGTTTTATTTTCTTGTTAAATTTAATATTTCTTGCCTTACCAGGATTTGAAATAAGACTGGGTTTCACATCAAAGAAAGGTGGGGGAGTGGGGCAAGTGGCTTTATTAATAATATGATTCTAAAAATATTTTCAATAACTTTTTATTTTAACCATTCATATGACAATCTAGTCAAGGTTCTTCCCCCACCTCCCCAAGGTACTTAATTGTATTGTTTATTTCTGTCAATTCTTTGAGGTTTGAATTGGAACCTTTAAAGACATAGTCTATTTTCTCAGATTCTTATGCTGTATGTGAAAACTTATGACTATTTCTTTGTTATTTTCTTTTCATAATTGGTTTTATTTTCCTGGAATCATATCTAATGACTTTATAACAAGCAAAGAAGATATATGTTAATAAAAAAAGAAAAATTCCAAGGCTGAGTGAGGTGGCATTTGCCTGTAGTCCCAGCTACTAGGGAGGCTAAGGTAGGAGGATCCCTCAAGCCAAGGAGTTGGAAAGCGCAGTGAGATATGATTGCATCTGTAAATAGCTGCCACACCCCAGCCTGGGCAACATATTGTGACTTCATCTCTAAAAAAAAAAAATTTCCAAAGACATAGTGTTAGCTGAATTCCCCTTCCTGCTCCCGAGAGGCATACAACATCAGATTTTTTCCAAGCAGTATATACATCTCCATATGATACATTAACATACAGTGTAGAGGCAATTAATATTTTGTTTTTTTCTTGTTTTTGTTTGTTTGTTTGTTTTGTTTTGTTTTTTTCTTAAATAAAAGCCATATCATTAAGCTGAGTTACTTTTGAAAGGCTAATTAAATGCAGGCAAATAACTAACAAATTAAATGGAAGTTTCCATTATTAAATAACAAGAAAGAAAATATAGTAAACTGTTAATGTATTAGAAAAAGTCATTTCTATATAGCTGATTAGTTGCATCATTTTAGAATAAAATCATAAAGAAAAAGAAAAAATGATACACGGCAAAATTGAACTGTTCAAAATGTACTTAGTAACTTTTATTTCTCTCTTGGATTTTTATATTAAGAAAATATAATGTGGCTCATAAATGTATTTGTTCTCTCTGTATGCATTATGCTTTGTATAAAACAAGTCTAAAAAATAAATGAGGAATATTTAACATGAAACTTTAAATATACCTGGGAACTTCATTTATGAGGTTTGTCATACTCTGTTATCAATTTTCTCTGAGCATTCATTAAAGAATATCTTTTGTTTTAATTTGGCCCAGTCAAAGCAGTTTAGAGACATTTACAGTGATGAGGAGGGAGCTTCAATTAACTTTCATTGCTGAGATATTTTATGTGCATGTATTATAATACACCACGGCAATTACCTAATACCTTTTGTGAAAGAATTCTAATAAAGAAAGAAATTGATTTATACATAATAAAATTCAAGCTCTTCATTTTATTTCTCATCTAATTTTTATTATTATAATAATTGTAAACTCTTATTTTGAGACCAGTGGAAAAAGTTTCTAACTTACATATAATATTGAAAAAATTTCATTATTATAATTTATTTTAAAGTGAATTTATAGGAAAGCTACAGTTAAAAATTACATACTCTTCAAAGATATTATATACAATGTGGTGCTGAGCTCGATTTTATTTTCTAAAGAGATTAGATGAAAGGTTTTAAAGTTGATTTATATATGTCTAATTCTAAATACTATGGAATCAATGGGAAGATATTTTCTGGACTTTTCTGTTTACTAAATATTAATTTTTAATCTGCCATTTTAAATTATAATCAATGAGCTGCTTTTAGTTTAGTAGGAAATACTTATTTCTTCCTGAAAGTAACTGATGAAAAAATAAAGTGAATGCTTTTACAATTTACTTGAAAGTTTGGAAACCTCAAAAGTTGTTTTGAATTTATGAGAAGTTAAAGTTACTCTCAAGTTGTTCTTCCTTTTCTTCTCTGGCTCAGTGAAGAGCCAATTAATGTCAGCAGTGTTGGCTGTATTTGCAACACGGACGGTTGTCTTCTTGGAGCCAAGGTGAAGTGAAGGCTACTTTGAGTCAAGACTGTGAAAGAAAAGAGATTTGAACATATTTGCTCTTTCCTCATAGATTTGTTTCTACCTCTACCCCCTCAAGCTTCAAGGAAGGTGTGAAGACAAAGTATATTGTTTATACCGGATACTTTAGAGCAAGCAAGGGAACTGAAAATAGCAGCTTAAAAAATTGTGACAGTTTTCCCTTAATGAAAGATATTTACAAATAAAATTTCGTCATCAGATTTTTATCTTCCCCCTGTTAATTAAGGCAGAATAATTATTCTTTGTGTTTATTTAATGCTAACAAATCACAATATGAACATGCATGCACACGCACACATTCCACACCTAAAATATATAATCGAAAGATATAAAAATCTATTTTAATAATTGTAATAATGAAAATATATTATTTTTCAACAAAACTTCTGTTTCCTAAGCGCTTATATATAATCAACACATACGATGTTATATTTATATAACATGTATATGTTTTCATTTGGCAATTCGGCCATTGTATGAGTAAAATCTTAATGGGAGATTCTAAAAATAATGCTTGGAGTAAAATTAACACCTGGTTAAGGTTTTTCCACCCTATCTTTTCACGTTGGCACTACAGCTAAGAATCTGCATGGACTAGAAGCAAAAGAACGGAATGCTGTAACTTGTAGTATAACAATCAATAGCAAAGAAAGTGGGCATTGGTGCTGCCGAAGGTGGCAGAGAAAGCCCCTTCAAAGGCATCAGAGGTGACTTCCTCTCATTGTGCCTCCCCTGGGAGACACCAAACACCATCGTACTGATTCTTTCTTTTTCTCTCCCTCCTCACCTAAAATACCCCTCTCTTTTTCTGTCTTCTGGATAACAAGGTTTTGTTTTTCTTCTTCCCTCTCTGGACACTCTTTTTTAGTGCCTTTCATTAGTTCCACTTCCATTGTTCATCTCTGGAATGCTGGGAGTTATTAGATATTTTTCTGAGGGTTCTTCCATTACCCAGCTATCCTTTCTCCATGGACAATTCATTTGCTTCCGTGAATATCTGTAGGCAAACAACACCCAGCTCTAAACCTTCAGTCCAGACCCTTTGTCTGAGTTCCAGGCTCTTGTGCGTGAGAGTGAGCTGAACATCTTCACTTGGCTGTGTCCCTGAATGTGTCATTCTTGATCCTTTTCACCTCCCCTTCTCTCACATAGTGTTGCTCACCACTTCCTGTTGGTTTTCTCTCCTAAACAATTCTTGAATCCATTCCTGAGTTTTTATTCCCCTAGATTAGCTGTCAGTAAACCCTGACCTGAAGATCAGATCTGACCTGCCGGGCACCTGTTTTTGTGAATAAAGTCTCACTGTAACATGGCCCCATCCATTTGTTTACATATTGCCTATTGCTGTTTTCTTTCTTTCCTTCCTTCTTTTCTTTCCTTTCTTTCCCTCTCTCCCTCCTTTCCTTCCTTTCCTCCCTCCTTTCCCTCCCTCCCTTCCTTCCCTTCCTTCCCTTCCCTCCCTTCCCTTCCCTTCTCCTTCCTTCCTTCCTTCCTCTCTCTTTCTCTCTTTTCCTTCCTTCCTTCCTTTCTTCCCTTCTTTCTCACTCTGTTGCCCAAGCTAGCCTCGGCTCATTGCAATCTCTGCCTCCCGGGGTCAAGTGATTGTCCTGCCTCAGCCTCCCTAGTGGTTAGGATTACAGGTGCCCGCCACCACGCCAGGATAATTTTTGTATTTTTAGTAGAGATGGGGTTTTGCCATGTTGGCCAGGATGGTCTTAAACTCCTGGCCTCAAGTGATCCACCCACTTTGGCCTTTCAGTGTTGGGTTTACAGGCATGAGCCACTGCGCCTGGCCCTATTGCTGTTTTATTGCTACAACCACTGAGCTGAATTTTGGTGACAGAGAACATGCGGCTCACAGAGCCTTAAATACTTACTCTCTTGCCTTTTAAAGAGAATCAGGCTTGCTGCATTCTGATATGGAGAATGTGCACACACAGGGTCACTACAGGGACTCGCCTTAGTGATTTCAACGCACTCCTAGAGACTCCCTGCTTACCTTCCCAAATTCAGTTCTCCGCAATACGAAAAGAGTCCTTATATCTAATTCTCACCATGTCACTCATTAGCCCTTCAATGACTCCCCCTTGCCTTTGGGATAAATATCCAGACTTCTCAACATGGTCCACAGACCCTTGCAGGAGCTAGTTCTTGCCTTGCTTCTTGCACACCTCACTGTTCCAACTGCATCAGACCGCTTACCTCTGGACTACAGCACATATTTCTTTGCTCCAACATAGCCCCTGGATCAGATATCATGCCTCTAGAAACCTCCCATGACCACCAAAATCTGAGATAGGGGCTTCTCTTCTGTGCTTGGACAGCTCTGTGTGGCTCCTTCAGTAGGTCCTTCACTCTGAATGGAAAATGCCTGCTTGCCCCTTGCGATGGTTTATTTAACGTGTCAGCTTGGTTAGGCACTTGGTTAAACACAGATACTTGGTTAAACACCAGTCTAGATGTTGCTGTGAAGGTATTTTTCAGATGAGATTTACATTGAAATCAGTAAACTTTGAGTAAAGCAGCTTACCCTCCCCAATGTGTATATGTGTGTGCCTCATCCACTCAGCTGAATGTCTTCAGAGAAAATAGGCTGGCCTCCCCTGAGGAAGAGGGAATTCTGTCTCCAGATGGTTTTGAAACTACAATGGCAATATCAACTCTTCCCTAGGTCTTCAGCCTGCCAACTTACCCTGCAGCTTGTAGACTTCCCAGTCTCTAGAATCATATAAGTCAATTTCTTAATATCTATTTCTCTCACTCACTCTCTCCATCCTATTGCTTCTGATTCTCTGGAAAACCTTCACTAATGCACCTACCTCTAAGCATGTAGAGTGTATATTTCATGCAGGTAGGAGCATGTCTGTCTTGCTCATTACTAATGCATGCAAAGCTACCATGGTGCGTAGAATATAGTAAATCCATTTATCATAGGAACATAGTAACAGAAAACATATGGGAGAGAAGGAAAATGGATACAACGAAGAAAAATGGATCTATATGTAATCTCAGGGCCACTCAAGACAGTTCTCTGTGGAGGCAAACTGGGGTCCCTGAATGGACTGCAGATCCCTGGTGAGAGAGGAGCTCCACCAACACCATTTCTCAGGACACAGTGTGAGCATTGGGGCCATGACAGTGAGGAACCATGAATGAAAATCTTTCTACCTCTCAAAATATCACAAATGAGAGGAACAGACCTATAAGATGTGGGTTTTGCTCACTGCGCACACTAATGTGCACAGCGAGGTGTAGGTTTTTAAAAAAAATATAGATGGGGTCTTGCTATGTTGCCCAGGCCTCAATCAACCATAAACACCTGGCCTCAAGCAATCCTTCTGCCTCAGTCTTCCAAAGTACTGGGATTATTGGCATGAGTCACCACGCCTGGATGTGACGGAGTGTTTTATTGTTGCAGTTATTGTTATTAGTAAACATGATTGCTCTAACACCATGGTAGGAACATTTGTTTGGCAGATCAACTACTCTCAGAAACGTTAGTGAGGGGCTCTCCCAACAACGTCCATATTCCAAGAAGCTGATCACCTGGAGAACTGGATTAAACACACTGACACTATGTTAAATTCACATGGTGCCATCGTAGTTGTAATTGTAATTTCCATCATGGAGTGGAAGAGACATATGTTAATAGGGACACTATATTAAACATAACATATTCACAGTGTCCTTGTCTATAACATACTCACATACTGTGCCTTCTACTCCATGATGGAAATTACAATGAGCATGTGGTCTCTAAAAACAGCTCCCAATTTATACACATTTTTCTGTTTATTTGTTTTTCCATATCTGCTCAAATCTGATCTGTCCAGGTCCTCTTAATAGCTATTTTCCACCCAAGAATTTAACCAGGGGATTCCCCATAAGAGGCGCATTCTCTGGGGCTCCATTGTCCTAGAGATCATTCTTTCAGACTCTTGCTCATCTGATTTAACCACTTACTTCATTTAATAAACACTTATGCATGGTATTTATTATGTACCAGGCATCATTCCAAGTAGTTTACTAAAGAGTAATCAATAGTATTTATTACTTAGCAACACCACTAGATAAACACCATGATTATTCACATATAAAAGAGAAAAGTGAGGCACATAAAAGTCAGGTAAGTGGCCCAGATTTCTGCAGCCAGTAAACGGGAGAAGCTACATTCATCCCATGGCTGGGGGCCAGAGCCCAGGCTCTAAGGAAGCCCCCTAGGCTGTGTCTTTGTCATTTGGCTTCAGCTCTGTGCCTTCTTCCAGCTAAATTGCAGCAAATCACCCTTCTAGCTTTGCCTGTGCTGGACTCTATGGGCCTCTGTGGCATGTCCAGTAGCCTTAGGCCAAGTCATCTCATTTCTAGTCCTTTCCATTTAGACCTAGTCCTGGCTCTCCTACTTGGCTCACTGGTCAACCCAACCAGCTGGCCATAGTCCAAGATAGGGAGAATGGTCGTGCAGGTAGTACTCAGCCATGTCAAAGAAAGTAAGTTATTCTCAAGAAAGACAGCGGGACATGTGATGAAGGAAAATCACCAGAACTTACGTTGAATATATCGAGTCAAATCATGAATGAAATGGGGTTCATTTGGAAGTTGAAGTATTTGACAAATCAGGCTGAACAATCACTTTCACATCTAAGAAAGAGAGACGGAGCCAGGATATCTCTGTTAATGGGTGTTTAATGTCACAGAGACAGAAAAAAAATCTCAGCTGCTGTAGTGACCCAATGACCATCAGTGTCCTGCCAGGCTCATGACTCAGACCCACTAAGGGACCCTGACCGCCTTCCTTTCCCCCCGGCGCTGCCAGCAAATCTGTGGCTGCTCGGCCTCCATGACTCCTGGATCCTTCCCACCCTCCCTACCTCCTGCTTTCCGTTTCCTGATGTCTTCCTCTCTCCCAGGCTTCAAATAAAATGTTAAATTGGCTTCTGTTAGGGGAATGAGACTCTGAGTCACTCATTTTTTTCTACTTCTCTCAACATTCTACACTTTATTAGGGGAACATACATTCTATTTTATAATTACAGAACCACTGGAACACGGCAGGGGCAGTTCAGTGAGCTATACGCTTATTCTTTGCATCAGGCTGTGTACATGACCATTCCCAAATATTTTCAGAAGGAATTCTAGATTATAGATTTCATTGCTAATACTTGGAACTGAAAGAAGTGGAATCTGACCAGCTTCACCAGGTTGAACCTTGTTTATCTCCCCTGTCCTGAGCGTTAACTATCTTTCCTCCAGGTTTCTAGGCTTCCCTTGAGAGAGCCTGGAGGAGGGGCACTCTGACCCTGAGACAAAACCCATTGCAGCAGTGCTTTGTGCAGACAGCAACGTTGCAAACTCAGTGCACTGGTGAAATGAGGCGGCTCTGAGGAACTCCACTGTTTGTTTCAGTTTCTCCTGCTGCTTTCAAGGATCCACAGTCTTCTTAGACTTTATAGCAAAAGAGTGCTGCAGGCAACATACTGTTTTTTTTTTTTAAATATCAAAGAGTCTGCCCACAGAAACATTTTCATGCACTTTACATTTTTTTTCTTAAAATCAATACCGGGATGTGTGATGTATTTATTGGTTTGCTTGCTCTGTGTGTGTCTTACTAAAATGAGAATGAGGTCTTTGTTCACTATTGTGTGCCTGGCACATAGTAAGTGCTCAATAAACATGCGTGTGTGTGGTGGGGGGAATTAGCAAATGAGTATAGATAGGCATCAAATCAGCACACATTCTCAATGAAGTAGTATCAGTTCTTGGGAGGGGAAAATCTTCTGTTGATGTAGAAAGTACAGATATACATGCAGTAAATAAATACACAGCATATCTGTGGCATTAACACTTCATGGTGGAAAATGATTAGGAAAAAATATCTGAAATGGCTCCTTAGGTCGGCAGGGGGGTGGGCGGCGATCATGAAAAAACGGTTGAGAAAAACATTGAAATAGAAATTGAGATGAATGTATTCTAATAGCTTTCTTTTCTTGTTAATCTGCATATGCATTCATACCATATACAGTCTTATTGTGGCAGTAAGAACTTGACTGCAATTTTTGCCAAAGTTTGGAACTTTATATTTTCTTTAAATGTGGAGAAGTAATTTTCATTTCAAGGACAAATTAATTATAGACCTGCTATAATTTTCAGGGAGGAATTTTATTTTTCTAGTAAAGCTCTGGCATGAATTATACATAGCGATATCATGATTTTAAAGTGTAACTTAAAAGGATGAAAGAGGGGTGTTCTGGTGGCTTCTCTTTCCCTTATGTATCTCTCTCATGTATCACATTCCTATTAAGCACAATATTCTGAATATCATTCACTGTTTTCTATCGCAACCTGCAATTTGAGAGTTAAGAAAACATCCTGTTAATTAATTTCCTAAGCACCTCTTATCAGTACGCAGGCAAACTGTCAAGCTTATTTTAAAGAAATATTTTTGTTTCAGCTATTAGTCACTTCATTGATTTCCAAGTGTATCTTAGGGAATGGTGGAGTATGATAACTCTAGTTCTGGTAGATATCTAAGAGGCAAGAAAGTGGATTAGGCAAAAGTGATGAATAAAAAAAGAAGACAAGTTGTATGATTCTAATTTCATATGTGCACAGAGAAAGAATAGGCTTTCAAAATAGAAATGTAATGCAAATTAAGTAATGTCATAGAAAATAGGTGCTAGTAGCTTTCTGGAGTCTATAATTTATTTAGAGTGCAGTGTCCAAACGTGTGTCTGTGTGTGTGTGTGTGTGTGTGTGTGTGTGTGTACACAGGCATGCATACAATCAAAAGCCTAAGAAGACTTCTCAAGTATCAATAACTCATAAACAGGTGATCTGGTGGTGGGAATATCGTTCTTGCAATATGCTCTGGCTTATTGATAGCTTCTACTTTTCGTAAGTTGGGTAGTAGAATAATCACTCCCCAGAGATACTCAGGCTGTACTCCCTGGAATGTGTAAATATGTCAGGTTACAAGGCCAGGGGACATGTAGATTGTAGATGCCATTAAGCATGTTAATCAGCTGATCAAGAGGATAATCTTATCCCAGCATATCTTGGATTATTCAAGTGGGCCCAATGTAACTACAAGGTCCTTATCAGTGAAAGAGGGAGTAGGAAGAAAGAATCAGAAGAAAGCTGGAGCTTAGTCATCCGGTGGTAACACCAATAGAGCCAATAATCACAATAAGGAGATGGGAAGATGCGGCTGGCCATGCTGCCCTAAGGATGGAAGGGGCCTTGAAGCAAGGAATATGGGCAGCCTCCACAAGCAGGACAGGCAGGAAAACAAATTCTTCCCTAGGTCCTCCAGAAAGGAATGCAGCCCTGCCAACTCCTTGCTTCTAGCTCAGCGAGAGCTGTGCTAACCTACATGGTTTTCTCAGTTATTCTTCCCACAAGTACATGAGGCAAGAATTATGATATCTACTTTACAAATGTGGAAACTGAGACAGAGATTTTAAGTTGCTTGTCCAAATACTCAGAGCTGGTGTCAGTGCCACACTTCAACTCATGTGTGCCTGACTTGTGGAATCTGCCCTCTTTCGTCTGTAGGGCAAGCTTTCTTAGATGAAGAAGCCAGACACAGAAGACACCATTGGAAGTATTTGATACACACATGTCTTTCTTTGAGACCAGCTAACAGGTTTGTTGAGTTGTTTCTTTATTAATTTATTTTTCAATGCCAGTTTATATGGCACTTAAATAAAATAGTTGCTCAATACATGACTATCGAAAGAATGCAAATATAAATAAGTCAGTGAGTACATTCGGTTGCTTCTCCAAACAGAGATAAGATCATATAGCCAGGGGGTTCTCAAGAATCATAGAGAACAAAATGATTGGATCTATGAGTCACTAACTTTCTGAAATTTCCTGAGTTGTTCACTCATGTATGTTATGATATTTCTGAAATTTCTTGTGTTGTTCACTCATGTATGTTATGGTATTTGTGAAATGCCCTAAGTTGTTCACTCATGTATGCTATGAAACTATATTTTAATGCTTCTGAGGGAGCTTTGACTAAACACACGTGTGTGTGTCTCTCCTAGATTTTGAATTCTTTGAGGAACTGGACCACTTCTTCCTTATTCCTGGGTACCAAGTACCTTGTGTGCATAATATGAGGCACCTTTATAGCAGAGCCTTCAGAGGTATCTTTTGCTCTGAATAACACCAGAAAGAGCATCTAGTGGAAAGATGCTGTGTTGCTCTTGGAGTCAAAGGAAGGGCTGACCAACCAGGCCATGGGAAGCCAGCCAGAGCAGCTTGGAAATCTCACCACAAGGGCTCTTTGGCTCTGTTGATGCTACCACCGGATGGTGAAGCTCCAGCTTCCTCCTTGCTCCATGGTCTTTGCTCAGCATTCAAATTCCCAGGAGAACACAGCTGATGCAGCCTGGGTTACAAGCCACCTCTGGGACCATCAACTCTATCATGTGGAAGGTGGAAAACATAATTTTCAAAGGAAAGTGGGGATACCAGAAGAAAAGGCAAATAAGTCCTGGATAGACCAAAATTACAAATGTTCATTGGAGTATGGGAAACACAGGTTCAAATGTTACCTTTTCTATTCATTATTTGTGTAACTTTAATTTACTTGAGATTACTTTCTCCCACTCTAAAATGAAAATTATATTAGTTTCTTCCTTATAGTGTTGTTGTGAGAATTAAATGAGATAATAGAGGCAAATCTTGGAGGCACTGTGGGTTCAGTTCAAGACTACTGCAATAAAGGGAATATTGCAATAAAATGAGTCACACAACTTTTTTTGGTTTCCTAGTGCATGGAAAAGTTTGTTTTTACTATATGAGAGTCCATTAAGTGTGCAACAGCATTATGTCTAAAACCTCAATGTACATACCTTAACTAAACAATATTGCTAAACAACGCTAATAATCATCTGAGTCTTCAACAAGTCATAATCTTTTGGCTGGTAGAGGGTCTTACCTCAATGTGATGGCTGCTGACTGATCGATGTGGTGTGTGCTGAAGGTTGGGGTGGCTGTGGCAATTTCTTAAAGTAAGAAAATAATGAAGTTTGCTGCATACATTGACTCTTCCTTTCACAAAAAATTTATCTGTAGCTTGCGATGCTGGTTGATAGCGTTTTAGGCACATAGAACTTCTTTCAAAATTGGAGTCAGTCATCTCAAATCCTGCTGTTGCTTTATCAACTATTATACACTTGTGTAATAGAAATTCTTGGTTGTCATTTCAACAATGTCTACAGCGTTTAACCAGGAGTAGATTCTATCTCAAGAAACCCCTTTCTTCGTTCAACCACAAGGAGAAACATCTCATCCATTTATATTTGATCATGAGATTACAGCAGTTTAATCGCATCTTCAGGCTTCACTTCTGATTCTAGTTCTCTTGCTCTTTCTACCACATCGTCAGTGACTTCCTCCACTGCAGTCTTGAACTCCTGAAAGGCATCCATGTGTTGGAATAAACTCTCAAAATCCTGTTAATGTTGATATTTTTACCTTCTCCCATAAATCATGAATATTCTTAAGAACATCAAGAATGGTGAATCCTTTCCAGAAGGCTTCTAATGTACTTTGCCCAGCTTCATCAGAGGAATCACTGTCCATGGCAGCTATAGCCTTATGAAATATGTTTCCTAAATAGGAAGACTTGAAAGCTGAAATTATTCCTTGATCCATGGGCTGCAGAATGGATGTTTTCTTAGCAGGTATGAAAACAACGTTAATCTCCATGTACATCTCCATCAGAGCTCTTGGGTGACTAGATGCATTGTCAACGAGCAGTGATATTTTAAAAGAAATCTGTTTCTTAGCAGTATGTCTCAACAGTAGGCTTAAAATATTCAGTAAAACATGCTGCAAACAGATATGCTGTCATCCAGGCTTTGTTGTTTCATTTCTAGAGCACAGGGGGAGTAGATTTAGCATAATTCTAAAGGGTCCTAAGATTTTTGAAATGTTCAGTGAGTGCTGGCTTTAACTTAAAGTCACCAGCTGTGGTAGCTCCTAATAAAAGGGTCAGCCTCTCCTTTGAAACTTTGAAGCCAGGCACTGATTTCTCCTCTCCAGCTATGACAGTGCTAGATGGCATTTTCTTCCAATATTGGGCTATTTCATCTACACTGAAAATCTGTTGTTTAGTGTGGCCACCTTCATCAGTGATCTTAGCTGGATCTGGATAACTTGCTGCAGCTTCTACATCAGCATTTGCTGCTTTACCTTGCAGTTATATGTTGTGGAGAGGACTTCTTTTCTTTTTTGAGATGGAGTTGCACTCTTGTTGTCCAGGTTGGAGTGCAGTGGCACAATCTCGGCTCACTGCAACCTCTGCCTCCCAGGTTCAAGTGATTCTCCTGCCTCAGCCTCCCAAGTAGCTGGGATTACAGGCACCCGCCATCACGCCCCACTAATGTTTTTTTTTTTTTGTATATTTTGTATTTTTAGTAGAGATGGGGTTTCACCAAGTTGACCAGGCTGGTTTTGAACTCCTGACCTCAGGTGAGCCACCTGCCTTGGCCTCCCAAAGCACTGGGATTACAGGTGTGAGCCACCGTGCCCGGCCGGCTTCTTTTCTTAAAGCCTATTAACCTACCTCTGCTAGCTTCAGACTTTTTTCCTGCAGCTTCCTCACTTCTCTTAGCCTGCTTAGAAATGAAGAAAGTTAGAGCCTTGCTCTGGACTGGGCTTTGGCTTAAGGGAATGTGTAGCTGATATGATCTTTTATCTCGATCACTCAAACTTTCTCCATATCAGCAATCATGCTGTTTCACTTATCATTCATGTGCTCCCTGGCATGACACTTTTAATTTCCTTCAAGAACTTTTTCTTTGCATTCACAACCTGGCTAACTGTTTGGCACAAGAGGGCCAGCTTTCATTCCGCCTGGCTTTCGATGTATTTTCCTCACTAAGCTTAATTGTTTCTAGCTTTTGATTTAAAGTGACAGATGTACAACTCTTTCTTCCACCTGAACACTTAGAGGTGATTGTAGGGCTATTAATTCACCTAGTTTCAATATTATTTTGTCTCAGGGAATAGGGAGGCCTGAGGAGATGGGAGGAGGAGACAGGAACAGCCGGATGTTGGAGCAGTCAGAACCCACACATTTATTAATGAAGTTTACTGTCTTATGTGGGTGTGGTTCATGGTACCCCAAAATGATTACAATAGGAACATCCAAGAACACTGATCACAGATCACCGTAGCAGATATCATAATAATGAAAAAGTCCAAAATATTGTGAGAATTACCAAAATGTGACACAGAAAAACAAAGTGAGCACATCCCTTTGGAAAAATGGCACCAATAGACGTGATGGACGCAGGACTGCCACAAACCTTCCATTTGTAAAAATGCAGCGTCTGTGAAGTGCGGTAAAGTGAAATTCAGTAGGACAAGGTCCCCGCATGCCTATGTCCTCGGCAAAATGCCTGACACTAAGTGTGTGAGCGATGGCATTTTTAAAAAGAGGAGCGTCATCCATCAAGGCGCAGGGAATCATGTCCTTGACGATGAATTAGGGAAAATGGTTTCATTCTTTTCATTGTGGTGACTGGTCCTGTGGTTTTCAGTTGGTATGAATAGCCAGTGTTGCCCAGTGTGGGGATAGAGGTAGGGTTTTCTAGTAGCCCCACGTGGCCTGGGATTTCACAATCACACAAAGGCTGATGGTGGGTAAAAGATCAGATGGCACTGTTAACCCACAAGTTGGTAAATCCGCCCACAGATAAAATCAAGTTGACTGTATTTGCTTTTCATCAGTCTCTTTTTAGTTACTAAAATTTGCTAGCTAAACATTGGCCAGTTTCAACCTGCTTAATTTATGAAAATTGATAAGATCACAGACCATTATTCAGTGGCTTCAGTAGTGCAATTTTCTTTTCCCATATTCATTCAAGTTGTTTGAATACCGTGTTATTCTTGTCCTCATCTTCCTTTTCATTTTTTTCTATTGCTTTGTTGAAAAACCAAAGCAAAAGCTTTTAGTTAGCTGATCTTATTCTGTAGAGTTGACAGTCTCATAAGGTTAGAATTGTTTTATTACAAAAGCAAACATTTGAGACCCCAGATATACAGCTAAGAATGTTTGAGAGAGTAGGTGACTTCAAAGATGAATAACTAGATATATGTCTACAGTTTTCAGGTTTTATGAAATGAAGTGGAACCTTTTTTTAAAGCATTCTTTAAAATGTTTTTTTTTTCTTTTCCCTGATGATAGGATCAGTATTGCATATCAAAGAACTTTATTTTCAAATAGGCACAAATACGCACATACCACAATCACTTGTTTCAGTTCCTTTCTTCTTTTTGAAGAAGCAAATATTTTATGAGTCTTAAGAGATCAATTCTCCATGCTCTTGAACCACATCAAGTTGCCCAAATGGAAGAGGAGTCTCAATGAAGGGTTTATGCAAGGAGGCGGAGATGTTGATTTCAAGGCCTCACCTCGCTAACCATCTTAATTCTGTTGATGCTTTTGTACCTAGGCAACGAATAGAGAACATTTTAAAAGTCTGACTTCTTAATTAGAGGAATACCAGACTGGATACTTATTACAAAAGAAAAAAGCTTCATTATTACTATTTTTTTTTTTGCTAAAATACAAAGACTTACATTTGATTAGCTGCAAGGATGAGACTCATTAGCTCCACCATAGAAACAAACTCTTGAATAACAGAGTCAGTGGGAAGAGATTGTCAATGATCTCTGCACCGTTGATGGCAGCTGATTGTTCTCTAACAATTGTTAGAAATAGTGTGATATGAGACATATAACACATACGGCAAGGATGGTGCTTCTCCTGTAGTTAATGCTCAGTTCACAGGGCTTCTTCATCTAACTTGAGACAAATGTACAGAGGTCTTTGTTCAGTGGCACAGTTAACTTTTCCTTTGACAACTTTGAGCAACAGGAATGTGGCAACAGAAAACCTACAGGGGAGACGCGAAAGCAGAGTCCAGACATACTTAGATGTGGCCAGGATCTGTTCTGCCTCAGTAAACAAAACAGTAGAGGTATAGGAATATCAGTAGAGTTTGTCTCAAGAATCACCACAGATATTTTGTAGTATTTGCATCTTTCACTATAAAAAAGTCATTCAGATTCCGTGCAAATTTCCACCTCTTGCTGCAATGCCTGAGGTTAGCGGCTGCTCTCCCCTGGAGTCTGAACAAAGCTGGCACCTTGCTATAAACTGCGTATTTCTTACCAAAGTATTTTAAAAGTACTAAGGAATGTTTAACTGCAAGTAAAGGGGAAAAGCCACACTGGGAACATCTTTTTCCAAGAAAATGTCAAAAGCTAATTCACTTAATTAAAAGTCTGAATTACAGCACCTAATTTTTTTAATTGAATGAGCATATTACAATAACTGAAGACAAACAATGTTTCTAAGCAATTTAGGATTCACATTAAACTTAGAAATTCAAAATTCTACAGCAGAATTGATCTTTATTTCCGCATTTAAAAAATCTATGTCCTATGTTTTTTAGGGGGGGTTTCAATCTAATAAATGAAATTTTATAGGCTACGCATGTAGAAAATGACCTGAACTTCTCCGTACTCGCTATTTATAGCTATGCATTGTCATCCTAAAAGCAATCCTTTACAGCGTTCTGTAGAACATGTTGAGAAACTTAAGTTATTATTTAGGAGGGGAAACTTTGAGGCAATACAGCTATTCCCATGACGGCCTAGATTCTCTACTGTCTAAAATTCTTTCTGGGCAGTCATTGAGTAGAATGGTAGGCATTTAAAAGCGTATGTATTACAGGCCTAAAACTGATGAATAGAGTTAGCAGGATGCGGAGAGGTGTTCTCACCTTCATGCTGCTGCTCATCGGATGAAGGTGGTGAAGGGGAAACAGTTCTCTGCCAGCATGGAGGGGGATCCACCAGCAGCTCGTCTAGTTGATATTCGCAACCTGAAGTAGTAAGTGCCATTCATCCAAGAGGTGAATGGGACTTGAATGTATGGGTAACTCAGATCCTAGCCATTGAGACATTGTGTACATCGATCACATTCACAGCTTTAAGGAAAGCAACCTTTAAAAGTGCCCAATGTGTGTTTTTGAGGTGGTGATGGGTGCTACGTGGGAAGAGAACAAACCAGCAAACCTGGCTTCTTGCAGTCCCCACCCCCTTTTTTTTCCCTATATATGAGTGGGAAAAATAGTCCTCAGCTTGCTTCCTAGGTTTGCTGGGTAGATGCACACACTCGTGAAAGTAAAATGTTAGGTCAATAAAAAGGACATAAACTCAGCCCTGAATGTGCAGAGACAGCTCAGTTTCTCCTGTTGGGCCTGGAGAGGGGAATACTGAACTGTAATCTCTCAGTGTGGGTTTCGGCTGGCTGACAACAACCTCATTAACAGTGGCAGCCAGTCGGGTGCGGCTTAACTTCCATACTTGGTGGAGAGGTACGCTAAGAAGAGTTCGATGCGAAGCCTTCTATCCAGGGGCGTACAAACCAGCAGGGAGGAAGGAGTTGGTTTCCCAGGAGGCTTTTAGGGGTAATCTTGTTAAGAAACGTAGGAAGATTATTTAAATGCCTCTTAAGCAGCAGTTCCTCCCTCTTGATATTTTCAAGGCCGGTAATCTGGTCTTTGTTTTATTTTGGTGCTGCCAGTCCCACTAGTGATAGGGTTGGCATGCAGCTGATATTGGCAGCGTGCTCACTGTCATCAGATGCCAGCTTAAATGGATGCTGCACTGAAAAGCCAGCATCCTGTGCTTCCAGTGCCAGCCCTGATTTGTATGAAACCAGCAGGTAATTTTCTTTGTTTGGAGCAGTGATTTTTTTCCCTTTTATGATTCACAATTAATTTTCTGGCTGGAAAATAATATCTGGAAATACTGTGTCCTTTATACATCGTTATATAAATAGGCACAGAAGGAGAAAATTGGTGAAAAATGCATTTCATTGACATTATTTGTGTGAGTATGAGATTCCTTCTATGTAGTTTTGGCTGATTTTGTTCAGGTAAAAATTGAGCCTAAAGGGCCTAACGGCAAAGGTTAGTGCTTTTCTTACTGTGTCAGTGAAATAGGAAAAGCTGCTTAAATATTCGGTTATGATCTGGAAGTTTTTCTACAATGCACTCCAATTTAGCCCCCATCATGTCCATCACTGAACAGAAGCGTGTGTAATAAATAGAGATAGTAATTTATTTTTCAGATAGAAGTGAGAATCGAAGGCATAGATTTGTCTTCAAACAGGTTGACATGACTCACTATGGTTTGGCGTATGACTGCTTCCTTCTTAAATAGCTAGTTAGCTGAAAAACCTTGTATTATTCATCATCTTTTTTTTTCCCTTTCCAGAGAAACCTGTAAAACATGCTGACTATATAAAGCTATTCTCAAAATACACGGTCATTTTCTTGGAAGAAGGAATGGTATCGGGTTGTTGATTGTGGAATGTGGATTGTAGTCAGTTATGCTAACATTTCATTTAATCCCTTCAAAATTAAATAAATTAAATGCTAATAAAACTCTTTTACTGAGGTGTCTACTAACCCTGTGACGGTCTCAGAGGGATACCTACAGCTGCATTTGGGGTTCCAATAAAGTGTAAGATTATTTTCTCAAGTTTCAAGCTTAAATAAGCTGAAGATTTTGTTGATTCTGGGTTGAGATGGGGGGTGGTTGTGTGAGGATTAATGGAGCCATTTTGAAAACCGTTGCTAATCAGGCTAAAATGAATCACACATTTATAGGGATGTTGGCCTTTTTGTATTTGTGTGCATAGCAGACACAGTACACTCAGTATCTCCTGTGAACTTATTTAAGTCAGTAGTAATTCCTTGTTAAATATCCAAATCTTTGGGGAATCAAGCTGTAATCCCAAATAAACTAATTGTGGAAGGTCACATGTAACTGACTATTATGAACTCTCATGAAGTGGGTAGCAAGGTGATTAGAGTTTCTATTTGACGAAAGCTTCCTATAGACTAACAGTTCCCTGATGGCAAAGCTCATTTTAAATAAAAGCATCTGAGTTATTTTCTGAAGATTTGAAGGCATTTTTTTTTCTTTGAAATATCTGAAGCAAAATTGGTTTGGAGAAAACACAAGAATCACTGCTAAATTAAAAAAGGATATTAGAAAATATTTCTGTGTTTTTGAATTTATTAGTTTTTATTATATTTTTCAAGGCATGATGAACATTGTTTTCATGTTGTTACATGTAACAGAGTAATCCGGTAATCAAATCGGTTGGGTAGAAATGGCTCCTTCAGATAGGCACTTCTTTAAGAATATATTCCAAGACAATAATTTCTAGAAAATTCTGTTTCTGTGGCCAAAAATGGATGAAAATGCTCAGAAAATAAAATCCTTTGCTTGCCAATAGCTGTAATCACTTGAAATAATATGATATGCTGGCTAATCACAGCAAATGTGAAATATATTTAGTTTCACAAGTAGAATCTGCACTTTAGCCACAATGTGTGATTTGGTAAAGGAAGCTGGGGCTACGTGGGTGGGTAATTGCACCCACCCAACTCCGCTCCACCCTGACTGAGGCTGTGTGTCCTTACAGAAGCATGTGTCACAAACTAGCCTGTGTCTTCATTACGGTAAACAGTAAAATATGTTATCTTGGTCAGTGGTTCTGCATATCTGAGGGACAATTTTAGTTAACGGCTGAGGTAGTTGGATGGTGTACAGTTCTTAGGCTCTGGGTAGTTTCACATTAAACTGATGTGACCGTGGCTGAAACTGCTATTCAGCATTGTGGGTTAGGAGGCAAGAAGGGGCTGACATCCTCAATCCTATTTAAGCAGGATAAGAGCAATACAAATAAACTATAGACTAGTTTCAGCAGTTGGCTGCCTAGAAATGGTTATTATGCCTGATGTTTTCAGTTGGAGTTTTGTGAACAAACCTCACATATTTGTTTAAACCTTTGGGGTGAGGCAGAGTGGAATTTTGCTCAAGATAAAATTTATGCTTAGGTTTGTAGGATAGGAAAACATTTTATAAATTTGGGAGCTCCAGTGTTAGGGGCATATATATTCAGGATTGTGATATTTTCCTGTTGGACTAATCCTTTCATCATTATATAGTGTTCCTCTTTGTCTTTTTTAACCGTTGTTGCTTTAAAGTCTGTTTTGTCCGATATAAGAATAGCTACTCCTGCTTGCTTTCGGGGTTTCCATTTGCATGGAATATCTGTTTCCATCCCTGGGATAGAAAAATGCAAAGGCTCCCCCTTACCCCAGCTTTTGTAGACATTCAGGGATTTGATGAGAAAATTAAATGAATTTCTGTTCATTGAAGAGATATGGTACCATGCAGCAAAACCTATCCCAAGGCCCTGGGTGGAAGATGCCTCACTATTCTGGTATGTAGCATGACAACCTTGCTATTTTTTAAAACATAAGTTGTGGGCACAAGCACTCTGGAGAATCTTAAAATACAGCTACATGGAAAAAAGTATCTTTAATGGCACAGCTCCATCTCCCTTAACTGCATTGCTATTTGAATTCAAATTTTCTGTTGGGTAGCAGGTCCTTGGCAGTGTTGTTAATGTCAACATTTTATTTCCATGTGTCCAACCAGCAGGCACCCTCAATTTTTAAAGTATTATTTTTGAGGTTATTCATACCTGTTTGTTCAACATTTAAATTGGAAAATGTTTTAGTCATTCCTGGTCAGTTGTATGTTTTCAAGACTGAGGTAATCCTGTATCTCTAACCACGTGGAAACACTGACTTGGAATAAGATATAAAACAAACCTTGTCTTCCCTAGAACTCTCCAATGCAAATTTGACGACGATCAAATATTGACCATGTTTCCTATTTTTGTTTATATTTGAACAAGAAATGATGACAGTGTTAATCTCTAGAGTTACCACAAATGTGACTTTGATGCCTGGGTTTTTTCTATGGGTTACACATGCCACTGAGACTTTGGTGAATGACTTTGACCATGCTTTTCAGGGCGCATTTCTGTTGGGTGCCTGCAACTTCACGTAGAGTGGGAGCTGAGCACAGTCTTATTCTTATTGCCAACCATTGGATGGGTTTAATCTTGACTACTCATGTAGCCGTAGGGTCATAAAAATCTTAGCTTTCAAAGGGTCTTTGAAGGTCATTTTAGATCAAGCCCCTCCTTAGCAGTTCTTTGCACGTTTCTAATAAATATTTTGCATTGGCTGAGGTTGAAGTGTAGCGAGGTTGAAGCATAGCAAGGCTGAAGGGAGCCGCATGCTTCAGAGAAGCAGTAGGTGAATATTAGCAAAATACCAAGGTTAAGTAAAAGGTATCAAAATACAAATTGTTGAGCATTGAGCAACCCAATAATGGCAAATGGGAGCTCAAGTTAAGAGCCAACAGCAGCAGCCTCGATTTCAGGAGGAGGGACCAGCAGATGGAATAGGATTGATTTGCCTTGACTCCAGCATCTTTGGTTCTGGATGGCTTTGAAAGAGTGAGTTGAACATCCTCCTGGTCACAAATTGGAATACTAAAAAAATAGTGCCTTGTAACTGATGTAAAATGCTAGAGCTTACTTTCATTTTAGGTAAATTTACTATCTTAAAAGTAGATATTTTAATTATTAAAAATAATAAAATGACAATCATATCTTGTAATGGTATTCATTCTGATTCACACATTATTTTGTCAAATTATTACAGGTTAATTAGAAAGTCCTGTTCCTTCAGAAAGTAGCAACCTACCAAATAACGTTATATCCACATATGTGGTTTATTTATACGGGTATGTTTACATTTACAATAATATTTAAGAATGATTGAACTTTTAAAAATTACGTCTTTTCTCTTCGGCCAGAAAATGTTTGCTATCTGAAATTGTTTTGAGATCTAGAAGAAAACGGGGCAGCCCAAGTAACTGAGAATAAAGGAATTCAAACTAACATTTTAAATAGAAACTTCACGTGGATGTGGAGAAGATTGTGGTGTTTAACCATTCTACATGTGTTGGACTGCCACCGTGGTTTGATTGCAACAGGTGAAAGATTTGCCAGTAGAAAAACAGTCAAGAAACATGAATAGAAAGTTACAAGGAATGTAAAGATTAATAAATCAGGGAATGGAAGGGGGAAAATGACAACAGAAAACTAGCAGTGTTTTGTTATTTCGTTTAGCTACCTTAGGATAATTTTCTCCTCGTGATAGTAAAGCCACAATAGCACTCGATCACACAGATAGCTGGCGTGGCTACAAATTACTTGATAGTGTTTGTCAACTATTGAGCATTAGACAGTCTTTCCAGCCACACCCTCATTCACAGATTGTGATCTCCATCAAATCTTTTTCTGTGAAAATGCAAGCTAATGTGATTACGGTAGATGTCCTTTAATCTATAGCTAGTGCACACTGGAGACTCATGAATCGCTTTTTTTTTTTTTTTTTTTTTGAGACGGAGTCTCGCTCTGTCTCCCAGGGTGGAGTGCAGTGGTGCAATCTCTGCTCACTGCAACCTCCACCTCCTGGGTTCAAGCGATTCTTCTGCCTCAGCCCCCAGAGCAACTGGGATTACAGGCACATGCCACGATGCCTGGCTAATTTTTGTATATTTAGTAGAGACGGGGTTGCCTCATGTTGACCAGGCTGGTCTCAAACTCCTGACCTCAGGAGATCCACCTGCCTGGGCCTCCCAAAGTGCTGGGATTACAGGTGTGAGCCACCACGCCTGGCCTATGAATTGCTTTTGTAAGGACACTGTTCAGGGGAAAGGCTTTCCTTGCGCTCCGAGGTGCCAAAGCTCTTAGGCACGCAAGTGTCCAATGGACAGATGGTCAACTCAAGTACTCAGCCAGGAAGCGCATGTGGACAGAGGAGTTGCTGGGTGGAGTTCCTGTGGGCTGACCATGCTACTACAGACGGCGCTGCCCCTGTGTCTCTGGGGCAGTTGAGTCCCCAGATGGAAACAGGAGGACAGCTGGCTCTGTAGCTCCGTGTTTTCACAGCGCCTTCTTGAGGAACTGCTTCAGCTCAGCTTCACGGTGACCCTGCTGCCTCCTCTCTGACCACATGCTTGTTTTTTTTTTTTTTTTTTTTTCCCTGTTTCCCCAGGCCACTGTCGTTTAGACCTAGCCATGGAGAAACAGGCTTTAAGAAATTTGTTGTTGTTTTCTGACACAGAGTCTCTGTTGCTCAGGCTGGAGTGCAGTGGTGCCATCTCGGCTCACTGCAGCCTCTGCGTCTCGGCCTCAAGTGAATTCCTGCCTCAGCCTCCCAAGTAGCTGGGATTACAGGCATGCATCAGCACACTTGATTAATTTTTGTACTCTTAGTAGAGATGGGGTTTTGCCCTGGTGGCCATGCTGGTCTTGAACTCCTGACCTGAAGTGATCTGCCAGCCTCAGCCTCCCAAAGTGCTGGGATTACAGGCCTGAGCCACCGTGCATGGCCTGACTCTTGAAGTACATCTCTGAATCCCTCTGCCTGGAGCAGCTCTCACAGATTCAGTGATTCCACAGAGGATGACCAAGCCTGTGGGTGAGAAGTGTTGATGTGAGGAAGAGATACACCTAGAGCATTGTCTGTGGGGTCAGGAGGGGAGAATGAGCAGTGGAGTTGGTGACAGCTGATCCCATCACATGTCCATTTATAGAAAAAAATTATTTTTCTTTCTTGTGTTACAAACAACACTCACATATTCAAATGACTGCCATTTTTATATCAAGATGACAGTATTTCTACTAATGTGTGGAAATGTTTCTGAAAAAACTGAAGTGTGTCTAACATTTCTTTTGACAGTATACATTTGCAGATGGTTTGTTAGTTTGTGCCTGTAACCACTGTTTCGTCGCACTCTGTAATGTCAAAACTTCGTTTCTTAGGCTCTTTTGAATGCTACATTAACTCATTCAAACACAGAATCAGTAAAAATAATACAATTGACACAAATTGAACACTTACTATATGTTAGGCACCACTGGAACTTCTCTTCATGCACGAATCATCATAGTGGACTTGTGTTGTCCACATGTCACAGAGGACCAACTGAGGCACAGCTAGGAGACGATTCTTGATTCAGGCCACACAGTTTTGAGGTGGCAGGGTTGAGATTTGAACCCCAGAAGATGGGCTGTAAAGTTGACAGTCCTCACCAAATACTATATTGCCCCTTAGTTTGTCAACGGGCATCCCAGTGGCCAAGCCATAATTAATACTACTCAACTAGAGTGAGAACCAATGTGTTGTCTAGTCAGCACCTCTCTTTCCTTGAAAATTGTCTTCCTTTTTTGAAGAACTGCCCTTTTTATCCTGTGAAACCTGAGTGAGTACTAATAAACTTCCATGATAGTACAACGTTAAAGCCTCTGCCCTCACTTGCTACCCTTCCGCTATGATTGGGAACCCGACATAGTTGGATCGAATAGAATGCTTCCCTGGAAATTGTGGAGCTGGGAGTGAGAATGAGAATCCATTCTTTCTCCACCAGGCTCAGGTGGGAACCAGCACAACTTCAACAGTATCAGCGCCATGTCTTCTGCCATGTGGACCAGGGGAGTGAGGTACGGCAGCGTGACAAGAGAGAAAAGGCAAAAACACGGAAGAGGTAGAGAAGGGCAGAGCCGGCGCTTGCATCCCACGCTCTATCCCAATGTTTTGAAGTCTCAATGTGCTTTTCTCCTGGATTTCTGAGAGATATTTTTGTATCCTTTCACAAATATTCTGTTTGACTAACCTAGGTTGAAATAATTTGTTACTTTCAATCAAAAGAATTCTAGTTAATGGAAAAACATGAAATAATGGCACTGTATTCATTCATTTATTGAACACATATTTGAAGAGTGTCTACTCTTTGGTGCCAGGCATTGGTGTTGAGTATACCATGGGAACAAGACTGACAAGATCCTTGCTCTGACGAAGTTCACATCTGTACCCAGAGAGCCCAAAGAAAGAAAGAATTAAGTAAAAGGAGAATGTTTCAGAGGGATAATAAATTAACAGTGTGAGATGCTGAAGCATGAATGGACAAGGCTAAGGTTTGCTGTGTGGTCTTGGGGTGGTTTCTTAGAGGAGAGGATATTGAGGTTGAAGTTTGCATGACCAGAAGGGAGTGGCCTCACAAGTTCTGGCTTCTGGAATGTTCCACATTAAAAAAAAAAAAAACAGTGAGGACAAAGGATCTGAGGGGAATTTGTTTGCCACAGTCAAAGTGGAAACTGGATAAAGAGTTGTAGAGATTGACTGATGTCAGTAAAGGAAGGGAAGCTGAGAAAACCAGATTTTGCCCAGAGAGAAAGATAGGCTAAATTAAAAAAAACAAAACAAGTAAAGAAAGAAAAAAAATTGGAAGCTTTCTCAGCTTATGTGATTAGAGAAGGAAGAGAAAAAGGTAAGTAGTACATAATCCCCGAAAGACTATTTTTTTCTGAATGAGAAAGAAAAATGAAGGGTAGTAGGGCTACATGGGCTGTGATGATAGCATCTGGGGTGGGCTTTGGGCCAACCA
This sequence comes from Pan troglodytes, assembly GCF_028858775.2. Lineage (NCBI taxonomy): Eukaryota > Metazoa > Chordata > Mammalia > Primates > Hominidae > Pan > Pan troglodytes. The sequence goes on along the minus strand of NC_072412.2, from coordinate 111,876,973 downwards.
GGACATTATACTAGTTCTTTCCTATAAAGAGAGAATTAGGCTTTAAAGAGCTGCCACCACCTTGAAACCATGTTATGTTTTAAACATTTGATTGTAAATTGACAAATTATAATGGTATATATTTATGGGGTATTAAGAGATGTTATGATACGTGTATACAAAGTGGAGTGATTAAATCAAGCTAATTAACATACTCATCCCCTCAAATGTTTATCACTTTTTTTAGGGTGAGAACACTTGAAATTTATTCTCTCTGCGATTTTGAAATATACAGTATGCTATTATGAACTATCATCCCCAGGCTGTGCAAACAATCTCAAAAAACTTATTCTCAAGTGTAACTGAAATTCTGTATGTACCCTTTGTCCAACATCTCCTCATTCCTCCTATTCCCCGTGATAGATAACAACCATTCTCTTCTCTTCTTCTGTGAGCTTGATTGTTTTAGATTCCACATGGAAGTGAGAACATGTGGGATTTCTCTTTCTGTGCCTGGCTTATTTCACATAGCATACTGTCCTCCAAGTTCACGCATTTTGTCGCAAATGACAGAATTTCCTTCTTTTTTTTTTTTTGAGACGGAGTCTCGCTCAGTCGCCCAGGCTGGACTGCAGTGACATGATCTCTGCTCACTGCAAGCTCCGCCTCCCGGGTTCACTCCATTCTTCGGCCTCAGCCTCCCGAGTAGCTGGGACTACAGGCACCCGCCACCACGCCCAGCTAAGTTTTTTGTATTTTTAGTAGAGACGGGGTTTCACCGTGTTAGCCAGGATGGTCTTGATCTCCCGACCTCGTGATCCGCCCGCCTCGGCCTCCCAAAGTGCTGGGATTACAGGCGTGAGCCACCGCGCCCGGCCCAGAATTTCCCTCTTTTTAAAGGCTGGATTTTATTCCACTGTGTTGATATTCCACATTTTCTTTCACCATTTATCCACTGATGAACACTTAGTTTGATTCTCTCACTTGGCTATTGTCAACAGTGCTGCAATGAACAGGAGAGCGCAAATATTTCTTCAATATGCTGATTTCAAATCCTTTGGATATACACCCAGAAGTGAGATTGCTAGACCATGTCATGATTCTATTTTTAGTTTTATTGTGGAAAACAACTCCATACAGTTTTATACCATGGCTGTTATATTTTTTAACTGAACTTAAGGTTCCTTCTCTAGCCTAATCTTCTTCACCCTGCCTTCCTCGTCGGTACTTATGGAGGTTGTTCCATGATGTAGAGAGGTGACCCTCAGCTCTATCACATCAAAATCTTGTGGAGAGCATGTTAGAACACAGACTGCCAGGCCCCATCTCAAGAAATTTTTGCCCAATAGGTTTGGAGCTGAGAATTTGCATCTCTAGCAAGTTCCCGGGGCTGTGGCTGCTGGCCTGGCCTCACTTTGAGACCACTGACGTAGAGAAGGCTTGTTGGGGCTCATGTCAGCATGGCCTGGGGTCTGGTCTGGATGGAAGAATGCCTACTGATGTAGGACTTGCTAGAAACTAAACTATTCTAAAGTCAACTCCTGATAGATTTAGTAATGCCAACCAATGCTATATTCAAGAGCAGCTTGAAGAGAAAGTGAATTATGAGGCACCCGCAAAAGCTCCAGTGTCTTTAGTGAGTAGGTGTTGATGGGAGATGGTGATGGTCATAATTCCTCTCAGATTGCTCTTTGGGAAAAATGAGTTTGCATTTTCAGGAGCATCAATTTGACACAATTCGAAGTCTTGGCTTCACTAAATCACAGCTCTATTTTCATTTTGAGGTCTTGGATTTACATATATTATGATCTTAACCAAACTACTAAATTTATAACATTTTTCTTCTTTCACCACAATGGCAGTCTTTTAATCACTTTGTTTTTGTAAGAAGCTGTGTAAAGTATTTTGCATGAATAATTATGATTATGTAGTCTCCACTGCAAATTTTTTGTGCTAAGTGAGATGATTTTTACTCTAAGGACTGAAAAAAGTACTTGGGAAGCATATTAAATAGTTTCTTGTGTCACACCACAATAGCACATAGTTTTAAATTTGCAATTAATTCACAGGTGACAAGAATGCTATTCAGATTGCCTATTTCCTATTCTAAGAGATTTATATTTAATATGAGTAACTGACATACACCATAAATGAAATAGCAAGTTTTCTTTATGTTCGATAACAGATCCATTTTATGCTAAAGAAACGTTAAAAAAAAGGGGGGGGGGAAGGGGCCCAAAGAATATATACGTTACACCTTTATGCTGAAGCAGGGAGTAGGATTATTTTCTAGTATATTTTCTAGTTTCATCAGATAAGATAAGAATATGTGCATAATTTACTAAAAGATTATATTTACCTGCTTACCTAGTTGTTCTACTAAACATTCTACTAAATTCTTACACTTAGTATTTCATGTAGAGGCTCTGGCTTTGCCATTTCTTATGCATGGCTGAAGTTAGATACACACATCATGGCAAATTCTGAGCCTCCCTGCCTTGAAATCCTGCAAAATTCTTCCGTCTCAAGTGAAGGGTCCTGCAATGTGTTCACAGAAAGAAACAAGCAAGTTACATAAGGAAAATATAAATCATATGAAGGGGACATCTCTGTCAGCTGCCCCATGCTCATGTGTGAGGCCATCTTTTTATTCTCACCCCTCCCCTGTTGCTATAGATGGAAGCTGCCCACTCAGAGTACAAACCTGCGGACTGCATTTCTGCTGTATGGTTGCAGCAGAAATTGTTTTGGGTTTTTGCTTTACAAATAGTTATGGGATGGATTTAATCCTATTGTCCTACCTGGTCCATGACTAATGTCTTTGTGCACCTATGGCCCTAGGCCTTTTGGCCAATCGGAGGGCCATCCTTCCTTCTGCGGTTCCTTTTTCACAATGTGAACAAATCAGTGAACTTCATGCTTTATTTCCTAATTGGTTGATTAATATGATCTAGTCCATTTTCTCAGTTATTGTCACATCCTTAGGCAGCTTTCCTTATGGTATAGGCAACATGTTAAGAACCAGGTACGCTTCCTATTTTTGATTGGACAAGAACAATCTCCTTTTTTTTTTTTTTTTTTTTTCATGTAGGGTGTCTCAGATTCCTACTGCTTAAAGAAGTTGCCAAATTCCCCTTTGGCCAGAAGCAATCTCTTCTTACATTCCGCCTACATTTAGGTATATCTCTTGTTTTATGTTCATATTGGGTGAAGGATTAAATTTTGATTTACAAGTTATAGTCGTGAGAAATCTATGTGTTAAACTCAATTGTTGCCAAAACTTACAATTGCTTTTTTTTCACTTTCTCAGCACTGTTAAAGTTTTCTTTTCTCTTACTCTTGAGCAGTTGTTGCTGTTTCCCTTATCTTAGTTAAAAAATAAGTAGACTGAAAGAAAGAAAGGCAACAAAGAAAAGCAAATTGACTGAGTGTCTTATTACTTGGGCCATTTAAAGATCTCGTGCTAAATTTCCCTTGAAAAGCTCACCCTGATTGATTTCTAATTTCAGTTACTATCTCATACCTAAAATTCCACAACGATAGCATATCGATTTTGTTCCTTTGTTTTATTTCTACATGAACTCATCTGATCCAGGGAATAACATTAGCAACTCACCAGTCAATAGAGCTTTTTCTTTGGTGTATGTTTCTTATGAAGGAATTAGAGCAAATATAAATTCATTTTTAACAGGTTTAAAATCCCTCATTATAAGCTAAGTGTTGCCTGGATGGGAAATATTGAGGTTTTTTGTCTATTTTTTGGCTTATAGATTAAAAATCCTTTCTTCATTTGGTGTGAGGCTTTGCTTTGATTGGGCATAATAAAATCTTAGTTTGCAACTTACTTTTCATATTATAAATCTCCCAGAAAGAAAAAAACAGATTTGAGTTCATTTATTTTACATTTTAGTTCTACGACAAGCATTTAGATAAAAGATAATTCTCTTCTGAATATTAAAGATTGATTTGACTCATATATTATTGATGAAAAGCACATGGAAAAACCAGGAGTAAACATCCCCGAGATGGTACATTGTAAGCTATAGATTATTTTATATATTCTTGATAGTAAAGGAATTATACTTTTTAAACTTTATTGTATTATATTGTATTGTATTATTATTATTATTTTGAGGCAGAGTTTTGCTCTGTCACTCAGGCTGGAGTGCAATGGTGCGATCATGGCTCACCGCAGCCTCGACCTCCATGGGCTCAAATGATCTTCCCACCTCAGCCTCTGGAGTAGTTGGGACTACAAGCCTGCACCAGCATGCCCGACTAACTTTTCTGTTTTGTACGGACTGGGTTTCGTTATGTTGCCCAGGCTGGTCTTGAACTCCTGGGCTCAAGAGATCCTCTCTCCTCAGCCTCCAAGTGCTGGGATTATAGGCTCTAACTTTAAATCTGTGTAACTCTGGAATCCTTCACTTTGGCAAGTTTTATTTATATTTGTCAGCAGCTAATTATAATTTCAAAAAACCTTGTTTTTATATTAAATGCACATTAGAATAATTAAGACAAAAAGAGAAGTACTTCAACTTTTCACTTTTAATAATATAATTTATATGTTTAAAAAAGACCAGTAGGTATCTTCCATTAAATAATCCTCATTAATTGTGTCTACTTGTCCAAAAGTAAATTAAGAAAGGGAATACTTTTATCCCCCTCAGTGAATACATTTCATGACACTTGTCTTGAGACAAAAGACCTTTTTTTTCCACAACATCTTTTTCATGTACTGAGGGTTATTGCAGAGCTCAAGCCATGGAATGGAGCACCTTGGATGGGTCACTGCCACGGCCAAGGTATTGACATGCTTCTAGATCATGCTGAGGGATTAATTTTTAAAAGTATGATTGTTTTCATTTCTAGGTTTTAATTAAATATGCTATCTTTTAGAGTGCATCCTGAAAAACAAGCAACACGCAAAGTAGAAAAGAACAATGCAAGGCACACATCCAGTTTTATAGAATTGTTTCCCACTAGAATGAAAACCTATTTCAAAGTATAGAAATATTTGATAAACATTGATATCCTAGCCCTAGCCTTCCCAAAGAAACTAATCAGATAAAACTAGTGTTTGATTGCTTACTGTCCCTTTGAAAAAACTGGACCTTAGAAGAGCAAAATTCTGTAAAGGCTGTGGCCACAGCATTAAATACAACTGGACCATACTTTGTGGAATGCATTGTGCACAATGGAAAGTAGAATAACACCGCTCTACATTGCAGTGCAGTTAGAACATGTTATTCCAGTCAAATCATCTCATTTTACTTGGCACCCCCTTAGAAGTTTGAATAAGTTTCTGCGGTTTATTAAACCAAATGGATTGCTATAGAATGTCAGGCTCATAGATTGCAGACAGGTAGTGAGTCTCAAGGCATGTGCCTTTCTTTTTCCTGTGGATGTGTCACGTCGGAATAACGAACTGTCCATCATAGAGGGAGTGATTAAATGCTTTTCCTTCCCATCAAATGTAATTTCTGTAAGACTGCATCAATTGAAGCATACAGCTAGGAAATTATGTTTTCCCCACTCTCCCCCTGCCATGCTAATTCCTAGATATGCATTAACTGCACATGCTGCCAATACTGGCGAAAGCAAATGCGTCAGCCAAGTGAGCTGATGGAACCCTGTGAGTGGTATTTCTCTTCCTTTTAAGAAGCTCCTTGAGTTCTGAGACAAATATATATTTTTGTTCAGATCAATTCTTGGCCTTACTTTATAATTTTTCTTATATTCATGTATTACTTTTTTGAATGGTAGACTTTTGACTGACTCTCAGTTGGTAACTTCAGTGCTTTAGGGCAAGTTGGAGCAGCATGCAGTTTCTAAGAGTCCTTATGATTTTTAATGGGCTAGACTGGTGAATAGTCATAAGACTTAGTAAAACATTTGGCAGGAAAAGTTAGAATTTCTTAGGGAGATTAATGACCATTGCAATTTTTCCTTGGATTGTTCCACAGGGTGCCTCTGGCTTTAATGAAAACCAAGTGAAAACTTTGAGCCAAATTCTAGAATTATTGTTCATGCCTTTTCTCATGTGGTCAAAGAATCCTAACGCAGATTCGAGGCTCTACTTCATTCTGTGGTCAATTAGTTTGTTCATTCATTCACTGAATAAACACACCTATCATGTGCCAGGCAAGAGGATGCAATGAAACATAAAATCCATAATTGTACTCTGGTATCTCATAGCTGCAAGGAGTGACAGGTGTGTAGGCCCATGGGCACGCCACAGTATAACAAGTGAAGACAAAACATGGTGGTGATTCAAATGGAAATGACCAGTTTTTCTTGGAAAGTAGAGATGCCTTCACAGAGTGAGAGGTTTTTGAAGTCTCAATAGGAATTTCCTATGTTGACTGAGCATGAAAGAACATGTCGAATAGAGAAAAGTGTTTGAAAATGCATAAAAGCAGAAAACAGCCTGATGTGTTCACTCACGACAAAGGGCTTGATGTGGCTGAAGTGTGGAGCGCAGGGGTCAGGGGCCACGCAAGGTGGACAGTGGGAGATGGACCCAGAGGAGGAAGAGAGGCCGGGTTGTCACAGCACTGAACAGGGGGTTAAACAGATGGAAGTTTCAGAGCCTCTGCAGGACACGAAAGCATATTGTGATATAGTAATCTTACATTTTTGAAAGATCACTGGAGCGGAAGAGGAGAGTGAATGAGAGGGGCTCAGGCCAGAGGCAGGGAGGTGAGTTGGGAGGAAAATGAAAGGAACCAAGAGGAAGATGAGGATGCAACACGGCCACCTTTATGACTCACTGCTCTGGCAGCATGGAATACTTACTCTTGAAGTGGAAGGTGGAAGGAACCACGGCTCATGGGCGGTGGCGAGCCTGAAATATTTGAGGCTTTTGGAAGACAGAGAAGCAGCTCTTCCCCCTATCTGGAGTTGACATCTTTGAGCAAAACAAAGTCGAAAAATATGTGTTGAATTATTAACACCATTTGCTTTGGCCTGTCGGGCTTAGCCGTGTCACTCATCAAGTTTCTCACAGGAGACCAGAAGACTTCTTAGGAAAAAACATTGGCCTGGAATGAAGAATAATACACCATTAGAGCAGCATGATACTAGTAAGATTAATTAGGTTGGTGAATATGTACACTGTAAACCAGCATACAAATATTAGATGCTACTATTGTTTTCCATATGTTAATAGGATCCAGATATTAGCGCCAGTCACTGTAAGGTACAGATGTACTTGTTCTCTTCCACAGCTATAGAATTTGAACTTGAACAAAATAATAATCTCATAAATGCATCATTCCAAAGCATGTGTGTTGTCAAGAATATGGCATAAGCATTACCTCCATGTATAAAGAACAACACACAAGGAATTTGACAAACTTTCCTGGGGTCCCTACATGTCTTGTGTAGAGAGCTATCTCTGGGAATCCAATAGTAAATGAAACCCAGCCCCTGTTTTTTCTCATCCTTACTCTAGTGGAGGAAACAGCAGCTTAGAGGGCAAATTCAGGTACAGAGAAGACAAGGGAAAACAATGCTATCCAGACTGCTGGGTACCTGGGGAGCAAATGGCCAGGCTTGAGGATCCAGGAGGGAAGCCTCAGCTAAGGTGATGCCTGAGAAGAAGCCGACTTTGGTCCAGAACAGGAGCTGCCTGCTTGGCACAGAGGAAGCAGCATGTCTGGACAGAGAAACAAGTCACTGCAGAGCTGAGAGAGTCTTGCATGAGGGATAAAGGCAAGGGACACTGGTGGGTAGGATAGAGAAATTTAGGAGAGAGTAGTGGCATGGCTTGGTGATGGATGGGATGTGGCAGCCAAGAACAAGGGAGGGGCCAAGAGTCTCCAAATTTGTGCTTTTGTTTTTTGTTTGTTTTATAAAATGGATTATTCTGCATATCATATTAAAAAATCTACCTTTTTTTCTGAACAAATGTATCAAGAATTTCCTTCCAAATATTGATAAATCGATCTCAATCTCTGAAGGCCTGAAGAGCATTATTCCAGAAGTAGGCACCATAATTTGAACAATTGAATCCTGCTGCTGAGCTTCAGGTTGGTTCTGGTTTGGGGTCATTACCAAGAAGACTGGAATGAGCAAACTTATCCATGTAATTCACAAGTCGGTACTTTGATTTTTGAAGGATAAAGTAAGCAAACGAATAAGAAAAATACAAGAGATTTGATATATGTATAGGCAAAAAGACATGATAGGGGTAGTTACAGCAGAAAAATTGCAAATGACAAATACATTTCTGAAGACCTTCACGTCAGTGATCAGTGGTGGGGTAGTTACAGCAGAGAAATTGCAAATGATGAATACATTTCTGAAGATGTTCACGCCAGTGATAGGGGTAGTTACAGCAGAAAAATTGAAAATGACGAATACATTTCTGAAGATGTTCATGTCAGTAGTCAGAGAAATGCAGACACACAAACCAAAACAGAGAAAAAATTAAAAAAAAAAAACAAAAAAACAAACCCCCCCAAATGCCAATTTCACAGTTGGCAGAGATGAAATATATACATAATACCCTGTGGTGGCAAACGTGTGGGGGAAATGTCGTTCTTAACCACTATTAGTGGGATTGTAAGTTAAGTTTTTGAGAAATAATTCGTCTGTATTTAATGCAATTAAGCATGCATAAACCTTTGACTCAACAATCCTACCCCTGGAAATTAAACTGGGATATTTTCACAGAATGTCTAAAAACATTCGAGAAATGGGTGCTATGGGGAATATGTTCCCAACGATTTTTACTGATAAAAGGAAAAGCGAATTTAAGTAGCAACTTAGGGCAACTGGAAAGAGACACAGAGAGCGATTGTCTCAATATATCAATATTGATCCTACTCTGTAAACATTTCCACATTATATTTAATAACTCCTTTTGGAAAAAATAAATTGATAGGTACTGGAGTTTTCTAATCTGTTCAAAACGCATGCATGAAAGGCATACATTACTTCTAAACTAACCAATTAAGTGTTACTTCAGGTTAAGAGGCTTGTGAAGCCTTCTCTGCAGCTCATGGAAATGCTGCAGAAGAGGCCTGGGGTGGGGTGGGAAGGGGCCAGGATCACCAGACTGAAGGAAGGGCTGGTTCTCTATGCCCAGCCTCGGGCTCTGGATTTGTTTGTAATCTAACTCTTTAATCTAAGTCTATAATTTTCATTATACCTGAGGACATGGCTGTCAGGGAGAAGTGGCGCTGTGGAGGCCAGAGGGACACTCAGAGCCTTGTGGGCTCAGCGAAAGGCCGGTTAGGAGGGCCTGTCACTTAGGGAGGTGCTCACGGGGTTGAGGCGGTGCCTGGGGGCTGCGAGCAGCCGGGGATGAAGGAGGCACAGGCGGGAAGGCTGCATACTCTCCCGATGGCACGTGAGCGACACCGGAGGCAGCTTCGGCAGACGTGGCCTCAGGTGGGACCATGAAAAGTGAGCCGCAGAGCGGATGTTCTGGACAGAGCCTCCGGCAACGTGCTTGCTGATCTCCAGGCAAAGAGTTGGGAGGTCATCCCTGGAGGGTTCAGGATCATCCTTCTGGATCTCCGGTTCAGAGCAGAAAACTGGCTTATCAGGGGGGAGTAGAGTAACAGATTTAACACACCCGTATCATTTTCCTGTGCCTGCTGTAACTAACTGCCACAAAACGGGTGGCTTAAATCAACACAATCAATTCTGTCACAGTTCTTGAGGCCAGAAGTCTGACGGGGGCGGGCCGTGCTCTCTCTCCGAGCTTCGGTGGAGGACACTGGCGCTCCTGACCTGCGCCTCCATGGCCGCAGGGCGCCTTCCCCACGTCTGTGTCTTCGCAGGCTGTTCCGCTCTCTGTGGGTTTCTGCGTCTTCTGATGACGACAGCAGTCACTGGAATAAGAGCCTCCCTACTCTAGTACTTTCTCATCTTAGCTGATGTTCTGATGGTATCTGCAAAGATCCTGTTTCTGAATAAGGTCACACTGATAGGTACTGGAGGCCAGGACTTCACATGTCTTTTGGGGCCACAATTCAACCCACACCCCCACACCCCCACACCAAGCACGAATTCGGTAGTGCCTCTTAGGTGGTGGCCTGCTTGGGGGTGGTCATGGTGATACAGAATGGCTGGGCTCCGGGCTAAACCCACCCTTAAGCCTGGAACTGCAGCCGTAAGTGAAAACAGTCCGCCCTGTTTTTCCACCCAAATGTTGCCTTTTTGGCCTGCCATGCCCCTATCCTGTACCCATACAGAGACTTCAGCTCGCACAGCAGCACAAATGGCTGAGTGTTGGGGATACAAGTGGCTGAGCGGCGAGCAAAGAAGCAGCAACTGAGCTCTGGAGACTACAGATAGATGCAGCTAACTTCAGACGGTGAGGCTTCAGGGGAAGAACACCTTCCCGCACCATCCCCTTTCCAATTCCCCATCCCACAGAGAGCCACTTTTGTCATCCAGTAAAAGCCTCTGCATACACTAATCTTTAATTCTTTCACGTGACCTGATTCTTCCTGGACGCCGGACAAGAACCCCCAGGTGGCGATAGAGCAGGGGCTCGGATGCTGCTGCGGGGCCTGCACAGAGCCTGCTCCTGCGGAGAGGAGCCACGGGCTGGTTCCATCATTCGTTCCCTCTGGCTCCCGCACTCACTTGCTTGCATGCTTCCTCTCACCAGGAGTGGCCAGCTGAGTGAAACGAGGCACTCCAGTTCCTGCCCCATGAAGGGGGTCAAGGTCAAGGGAACAATCCCGTCTCATCAGTAGTGGAGAGAGATGTTCTAACAAACATGTTTCTCTAAAAGTGGGGCCAGGGGAGACCTTATTGATCACTAGACATAGAAGCCACAGAGAACCAAGCTCAGACAAACAGAGTAGCATTGCATTGCCACAGCCAGCAGCTGGTATGTTTTATTTCAGGGGAGCAAAAACTTCCACAGAAATGAACTGCAAAGACGCAGCTGGTGCAGATTGTATTTTCTGCAAGTACCCAAGCAATGGCTGAGGACACCACCCTGAAGGAAGAAGACGCATACCAGTACAAATCGCAGTGACCAAGGCAGTGTGAGTCACTCAAGGAGCACCAAAATGAACCGTGCAGAAACTCAGCGCTTACACACAATTCAGGTTTATCACCAGCTGCTTAGAAGAGCAGTCCAACGCTGACATGAAAATCTGATAGGTGCCTTTTATGCATCATTATTCACAAAAAGAAATAACTCTATATCTATATCCGTATCTATAGCTCCCTGAATTTTAGACTTAGCCATTTTTAATCATAACTTTTTTTGTCTTCTTTAAAGCTTGTGTAACATCCTTTGCAATTGTTATATTTAGTACCTGAACTAGGGGTATCCTACTTAACTTTTAAAGTTTTAATTCTGGAGCCCAAAATGTACAAAAGCAAGTTAGCAACTCGCTGCCCAAATCCCTGCTTTATCAAATGCTATTTTAACAAGTTGCTCTTCTCTGAAGTCATGATACATGTTACACAAAATATGTGCTCTCATTCTGGAAGAAGCAAGAGGAGAGGCAGAAAATGGCAGCAAGTATGGCACACAGAAGCCCAGTTACTAGAACGTGGATGCAAGATTAAAGCAATACCAGCAGTGAAAGTGGACTTAGGCATAGTAATCATAAGGAAAATAGCAACACCAATGACAATAGCAGCAATTTTTAGCTTGTCAGGCATCTTGTTAGATGCTTGTATATTATTGATGTTACTTGCAAAATTTCTGCAACACTAGCATTATTATCCCCACACTTCAGATAGGAAAATGGAGGACCAGTATCTTGTTCAAGTTTGTACAGCCAGTTAGAAGCAGAATCTGAAAATCAAAGCCCGGTCTACCTGAGTCCAGAACCCAGGTCTTTACACGCTCTTGGGGCTTGGTTCTAGAGCTCGGGCGGAGAACTTCTGGCAGGGCAGAGGGGCAAGTGGCCTTAGTCATGGGCACTGGGGGAATGGCCAGTAGAGTATGGACTTGATGGTTTTGCTGGCATTCGTAGAGCATTACGTGCTAATAGTTGGCCACTCACAGAAGGGGATGGGAATAATCTAGAAGCAAGAAGGAGAGTTTACATAGCCACAAAAGGTGATTACTTACAAGAGGGTTGAAGAGTAGATGTACACTTGTTAATTCATTTAATCCTCCCCACAAATCTATGAGTTAGACTCTGTTGTGATTTTCATTGTATGCACAAGTCTTGGGGCAGAATGGCCAGTAGAAGGGAGGGTCTGAGCTTTCAGTGCAAGGGTCCTAGTCCAGGGCCTAGGTCATAACCATGATGTTCTTGGTCATGACCCAGGGCTTCTTGGAACATTGACCTCTGCTTCTGGTTGGCTTCCTTGAAAAATTCTTCCCTGGTACCCTGTTTACCAGATTTTGAACCCCTGCCTGCTTTGTGCCTGGCTGTGACAGGCCCATTATTTCATTCATGATAGTGCCTTGTAGGCTGTGCCCCTACTGTACTTTGTGAGCCTGAAGTGAAATAAGGAATGTAAAAGAGCTTTTGAAACAAATGCGCCAACTAAACATAAACTGCTAATTAGTTAGTGTCACATCTTGGGAACTGGTTTCTTGGCCACAATACTGTTACCTGCCACTCTTCTGACGAGTTCCTTTCTGAAGTCCACTGCATTCTGCAACGTTTAGTGTCATTTATTTTTCCAAGTAAGTTCACAAAGCATTTTAATGTGTGCTAAATATTTTTACAGTTGGTAACAACACAGAAAGAGAAGTGATAAAACAATGTAGATGAACCACTCACTTATGAACCCATAAGGAGCCTTGAAGCCTGGTGGTGGGAGTTCCCCCTGGCTTCTCTGGGAATGGAAGTGGAGTCAGGTCTGCTGATTCTGTTTGCCTGCACTGACAAACTCAGCTACTTCAATCCCTTCCAACCTACCATTCTCTCTTTTGGCTGCTGGAACGATTTTTCTCAATTTTGCAATCTTAGGATTCCTCCTCTACCTCTGTCTTCTCTCTGAGCTCTAAACCAGCAGATTTCAAGAGGGGCAAATCAGGCAAGGTAAGAAGAAGCTTTAGGTAAGAATTTTGCCCACAAAATTTGAAATGAGTTCCATCTGCATTCCAAAGTATTTGCCTTAATTTTAATGTCATTTTAGATCACACTCTCCCAGAGGCCCCCTGTAGAGACCTACAGGGTAGCCTGGTGTCCTCTCAGTTTCCAGTGAGCAGGTCTAGTGGGGTTGAGCCATTGTCTCCCTCACCATTCATTCTCTGGACATTAGCCCTGCCATGGAACACTTAGAAGTGGAACTTCTAAATTGTGCCATATTCATGGTAATTTCTATAGCAAGAGTAAGAGGTGTTTGGTGTAGATTTAGTGTCAGCAATAACACAAATCTCTCCCATAGCACTCGCGAGTAGAACTAGTTGATGATATGGAGAATTTATGACTTGGGAGACCATTCATTTCAAATAAAATCAGAAAACCCAGGCACTACTTTGGGATTTTGAAAATCTTTACTGTTCTATTCCCAAAGCTGAACTATTTGAAATACAGAAAGTGTCACTTTACCAAGGAACAGTGGATTAATCTGTACCCCTGGATTAGAGCCAGGGGAAAGAATACTGAAAACAGAGAAGTCACTCTTGGGGACTATCGAACCTAGGTTTCTTGCTCCTAGAATAAGCACACACTCACCTAGATATACAAGGCAACTTAGTCATCTTTTGATGTCATCGTTTTCTAGCCTGCGATAGAGATATATAATAATGATAGATATCATTAATTGAGGGTTTACCACTTTGTGCTAAGGGCTATGCTTTGTTTTATGCTACACTGACTTTCTCTAGTCTTCACTATCATTTTATCAGGTGGTACAATTCCTCCTTTACAGGTGAGAAAACAGGGAAGTTATATAACTCACTCAAGGTCACTTAGCTTGCAGTTCAAGGGCTGGGATTCAGACTCAGGAATCTAGATAGTTTCAAAGTCTGTGCTTTTTCTAATATACTATGACATCTCCCCCAGAAATTGCTATCAGAATAAAGCTTTTTCTGGGAGACATACTTGGAGAAGGACATTTACAAATGGGAGTGCATAGAAACATGAGTGAACAAGATGGTGGCCATTTAAAAACCATGACATAAGAGGAAAAGTTGAAATTGAAGAAGTTAATTAAGTCAGTGAAAGAGTCACATTAGAACGAAATCATTTTGTTGAACTACTTGGAGAGCTTTCACGCATAAGGATGGACAGTGTCTGTGGAGCCAAAGGGTCATAGGTGAAAGATGAAGGAGGCAACCTTGACCCCCAAAGAGCCAAAGCTTTCTAGGGAGCTTGTCCAGCAATGGAATGAGGAGGAAGTTGATGACTGGGGGTGACAGAAATGATTGCTTCTCAAGGTAGTGAAGAGAAGGCTGCTAATTAAGTAGAAGGTTGGGCTGGATGATCTTGGGTACATATTTTAGGTTTGAGATCACATAAATGCCAATTGGTAACACCTTGGTTGTGGATAAGTTTTTCAGCTCCTTCTGTTTATGACAGGGCAAGACTTGACAATGTGACAACATTGAATGCCTGGAAAGAAAGAAGTCTTGGAGACACTTTGCCTGTTTAACAATTTCACTTAGGATTGCCCTCATATTTACATTTTCCATCGAAAGAGGAACAGAGGAATTCCAGTCATTGATTTTCTCAGAAATTCTCTTGCTGAATCTGAGGAAGGATACATCTCAAATTTCTATAAATCTAATGTTATTCATAATGGATTTGGGAGTTCATCTGACTAGGTGTTTAAAGGGTTACGAAGACCCTGGAGTAAGGTTTTCCAGGATGGGAATGTGTGTAATTGAATTGTGACAGAAGATCAGAAAGGACTCAATATATGGGTGATTCATTGCAGGCAAGAATAACTTTCCACTTTCGCCATGAACTCTGAATGTCAGTAACGTGTATGTGAATTAGTAGTGTTGCTGTATTAATATATTGTGTTTTGAATATATTGAAAAAGCCACAATTACTTTTGCACCAACCTAATATGTTAGAAAAGTGCATTATTACTGTTTTTGAAATGAATGTTATGCTCATAACATTTCTTAAAGTCCGAAAGGAGTGATGTCCTGGAAAATGTTAAGAAAGTCTTGGCAAGAAGTCAGGTTTAATTAAACTACGGGGACTATATCATTTTAAAGCATGATTTTATCAGATTAAGAAAACCAGCCATGGTCCTCCTCTGGGAAAGCCGGGGATGATGGGGAGACATGGACTCTCCTGACATTGATCATTTATTCATTAATTTGGCAAACACATTTAACCAGTCTGACTTGATTCATCACCTGTGGACACATATGATTGCATGGCTCTTTTTCCTGGTTATTCTCTTGAGCTCCAAATGTCTTCCGCCCGCTGAGGTTTCCAAAGGAACCAGTGACTCTTGTTTCCAGATGTGAGGGATGGCTTATCTCTTATGCAGTGTTCTTTGGGGGCACTGACCCATCCCCAAAGGACTCCCGTTTGTTACTACAGAGAAGCCATGGCTGGTTCAGGCACTGGCCAGGTGCTACCTCTCAAGGTGGCCCCAAAGATAACCACTCACCACTTAGCTCTACTGTGGAATCTGAGCCACCAATGCCGATAAACTTGGGAAATTTATTTCTGCACTTTTGCTGCCTTTCTCTGCCAATGAATCATGATTGGGGCCACTGTTACCTACCTAAACAGCTCATGCAAACTTCACTTATCAGAGTAGTGTTGAGCTGGCCCTGTGTTCATTCCACGGTGGGATGCCCCTCTTCCTCAGTGGTTAGTTTTGCCACCAATTGATGTATACCTTGATTAGTTAGTAAGAGGTCTGTTACACCATATTCCTTACCCTGTAACTATACTTACATAAGTCACAAAATATACATGTTATACAAATACATGCACATAATATTCATATCAGAGAGGACCATTCAAGTGCTGTTTTCAGAAGTAAAAAGATATTATTCAAGGTGACTATATATATTAGGCTGGTGCAAAAGTAATTCCGGGTTTTGTCATTAAAATAATTACTTTTGCACCAACCTAATACATAGACCATGGATAAGATTGGCTTCAATTTCAGTAGCTCCTTTGCTAGGCATTCTACTTCATTTTAGCCTTAAATATTACACGTATATGGCACCAGTAATACTGTCGTTAAACATTTACTGAGTATGTCCTATACAATAGGCTCTATAGTGAATGTTTTCCATACGTAAGAACTTTACAACAATTAGATGTAGAGACTACTATTCTCATTTTACAGAGGGGAAACTAGGTTTGTAGTTGTTAAAAGTCACAGCTATTGTACATGTCAGGAGTTGAAACGAGGCTGCTAGAGTTAAACTCAGTGCTTTTCACCACCATCCTGGGTAGACACTTAGACCCTTTTAAGCCTCAATTACTTCTTTGGGGAGTTTTTGGTGTTATGCGTTTCACAGACAATTTTATTATTATAAAAGGGCACATCGTGATGCCTTTTCAAAGTTCTCTGTTGATTTCATAAGCGAAAGACAACCTGGCCATGTGAAAAGTTGGTGGATCACAACTTTCCCAGAGAATTCTGGGTATTGTCTTAGGCGTTTGTCGGGAAGTCCAAAAGGACTTTAATAGTTATTTGTTTGCAGTTGCATTCTTTCAACCCCTAACTCTGCCTACATGCCTGTAGAAATTCTTGTTTTACCTCTTTGTCATCACTTTTTTTTTTGGCCAGAATGTACTTAGGTATAATAAAATTTTTCTTTGTTTTACTTAAAATGTAGTGAATTTTTAAACCTGTGGTTGCAAATCCTTTTTTAGCTCAAAGAATTTTTCTTCCTGTATAGCTTTTATTTTCCTGTCTTTTTCATTAAGAAAAAATTCTGGCCCGGGGCTGGTGGCTCACACCTGTAATCCCAGCATTTTGGGAGGCCAAGGTGGGCGGATCAACTGAGGTCAGAAGTTAGAGAGTAGCCTGGCCAACATGGTGAAATCCCGTCTCTCCTAAAAATGCAAAAATTAGCTGGGTGTGGTGGTGGGTGCTGTAGCCCCAGCTACTTGGGAAGCGGAGACAGGAGAATCACTTGAACACTTGAACCCAGGAGGCGGAGGTTGCAGTGAGCTGAGATCATGCCACTGCACTCCAGCCTGGGCGACAGAGTGAGACTCTATTTAAAAAAAAAAAGATTCTGAAACACTAATTATCCCTGTTATATGTCTTTTGTTTGGCTATTTTTATTTCTCTGATGACTTCCATCTCTTTGACATTTTCCTCTTCATTCTGGGGCAGCTTTTCAAGCTTGTCTTCCATGCCACAGATTGAATTTTCCTCACTGTGAATTCTGCTCTTCACTGTCTCTTATATGGATTTTTAATCAGATGCCACTCTTAATTGGCTTACAATGTTCTATTTTCTCAGTTACCTTTCTTTTCTCTTCATCTCATTGTTTTAGCTTCACCTTGTTCTCTCCATAACATATTCTGCCCTGTGTTTTTCAGGCCCGGGCTTCAAGCATGCTACCCAGAATGCTAAAGAGTTTCCTGAAAATTTTCTTCTATTTCACCATGTAGGTCATCGTTGCCAGAATGCTGTCTACTGGAATTTTAAGCATGATAATCCTTTTGCTTTATTTTCTAGTATTTTCCATAGGCCTTCTATTTGTTTTTTTACTGTTTATTCCTTGTATCAGTTATCTATTGCCACAATAATGCTGTGTAACAAATAACTGCGATATATCAATGGTGTATATTGATGTGTATTTATTGCTGCCTGACATACACCTAAAAACATTTATTGCTGGGGGATATTCAAGTGATCCTGCTATTTTTGGCTTCACTTTTTCACGTGTTTAGGAGCTGACTGGATATTGGTTGATGTAAACTGGTCTTGCCTGAGTGGTCTGGGCCTGCTGCCCTCATCTCTCTTCCTCCTCCTGGGGCCAGTGGGTTGGCCTGAGCTTATTCCTCACACGTTTGGCCAAAGCAACTGTCATGGGCAAGCGTAGAGTCAGAATAGGAAGAACTGAAGAATTACTTGGCGAAAGGCATGGTTATGGGGAGGAGATGAAGAATGGAAGCTATTTTTGTAACGTATCCCCTTCATCCGTAGATCTTCGTGGTGTGGCTTTCTAACACACAGGTCTTTATTTATGCTCCTATACGCCACGAATACAATACTTTCTTTCCCCATAGCTTGTTTCCAAATATTATTAACCATTGAAGTACCCCTAGCATGCATTGATACCAACATTCTTCCTATCTCCCCTCACTTCTATAGAATATTACTTGGTACAGTTTGTATGATGCAATGAACCACTTCTAATTCACGTCTAATTTCCTGCCCAGGCTTTTCCGGAAGGTGCATGATTCTAGATCAAGCGGAGGGTGTATACCTCCGGGGCAAAAGGGCATAGATAGTTCCTATGATAGCCTCGGTGATTTTAAGGAAACGTGGGAAGTTTATGGAAAGCAGTTTCCTGAGCTTTAACTTTCCTGATAATCTTTTCTAAAAATGGATCTACCTAGAAACAGCTCCTGTCGTTTGCCTTTCTCTCTTCTCCCTTCGCACTCACCCCTGTTCCACAAAACCAGGAAACCAAGATGTTAGTGCTGTGCTGTCTGAATATGTTAACAACGTCAACAAAGAAACAACCCCAAACCCAAATCAACCTGGGAATGCCAAACATGGGGATGACTGGAGAGTACATAGCCCTTAAGGAGGAGTTCCCTGAGAGCAAAGCAAAGACAACTTTGGGAAGAGATGGCTAAGAGGGCAGGACATTAATTTATCCATGTCAAAACCTCTTGGCAAGTCTGTCTGTCTGTCTATCTATCTATCTATCATCTATCTTTCTATCATCTCAAAATTAAAATTGAAAACATAGAGCATTATTATGAAGGTATTAATTTATTTAAATTGAAATGTAAAGCCAGATTTTTTTTTTTTTGAGATAGAATTTCACTCTGTCACCCAGGCTGGAGTGCAGTAGCATGATCACGGCTCATTGCAGCCTCAACCTCCCCAGGCTTAAGTGATCCTCCCACTCAGGTTCCCAAGCAGCTAGGACCACAGCTCTGCACCACCATGCCCTGCTAATTTTTCTGGTAATTTTTTGTAGAGACAGGATTTCATCACTTTGCCCAGGCTGGTATTGAACTCCTGGGCTCAAGGAAACCGCTCACCTTCGCCTCCCAGAGTGCTGGGATTACAGGTGTGAGCCACCGCACCTGGCCACAAAATCAGATTTTCATTAGATAGAAGGTAGGTCTAATTTAGGTGATTGGTATTACTATGAAGACTAGAGTCTCCAGTTAAAAATTACTGTGAATATTTGAAACAAGTTGGATGATATACATAAAAAGCTGTATGTTTTCAATGAAAGTATGTTTAATACACCCATACAAAACACCAGCAATCATACTTTGTAACAATTATAATTATAATAAAAATAATTTTAGATGTTCACTTAGAATGTGTCAGAGGGCACATTATTTTTCAAGACACTTTTAGGAGGAATGTAAATAAACATGGGCAGCACCAGTGAGTTAGGATAGGAAGGCAACAACCGTGGTGGTGACGGCATTGAAGGGGCAGTACTGGGGTCAGAAACATCCTGTGTTGCAGAGAAAGAGATCTGCAGAGCTCTGAATATTTTGGGGTCTCAGAGAGAGACAAAAAAAATGTAAGTCTGGATGCCATATGCTTAAATTTTTAAAAGTTAGGAGGCAGACTTAAAATGCTAAATAAAAGATGTTTTATTCTCTTTTCTTGAAAATATATCCTTAGAATGTCAAAATTGAAAAGTATGTCCAAAGTTGTGGTTTTTATACAACTGAATGCTGGCAAAATGTGACTGAACTTCCATTCCACTGAGAGACCAGTGATGTTTGAAGAGTGTAAAATGATGACACACACACTTTATACTTTTATTATGTACTCATAAGTTTTGTGCATCTTAAATTAAGCAAAATCACTTTGTTTTTATAATACAGACCTTCACAAGACTTTTGTTCTTTTAAGAGTAGTGATTGAAAGATAAAAAAAGTGACTGTATTCAGAATGTTCAAAATCTGAATAGATTTTGATTAAAATATAAAGTATTACGAAATGAAAGTTTCAGTTATTTTGATTTTTAAAGTTTTTTTCTAAAAATTCAAAATTGCCCATTAAACTAAATATGAAGTAGAAATTATAAGTGCTGATTACGAACATTTAAAATACATTTAGATAAAACTAAACATTAAAATTTTGATCTTTGAAAAACTTACATTTGCTTTTTTTCAAAAATCTACACTGAAATTCAACCCACATATTCCAGTGTAACTTAAATTGTTCCATGACATGAGAATTCCTCAGCTACCATGTTCAGGTGGATCAAATCAATGATGAACAAGAAAATGGATGCCTGTCCCCATCAGAACGCAGCACTTCATCAATACAATACGATGGACAACAGTCTATTGCATTCACATGCCGTTGCAGAGGAAGAAATTCATGTGTTATTAACTTGTTCTTCATTTTCCTAAGTGCTTCTGCTGGCTAATTTCTCCCCGCACCTCCACACTTTGTCCTTCTTGGATGCGAGCAGAGGCATACCCCACAAGCCACCATGAAATTCAAACAAAACTCACATCTGCTTCAAAAACACAGGCGAGAGGTGTGGAAAAGAGTCTCCAGGGAGCTGGAATGGTGCGACTCATGGGGCAAATCTCTGGTAAGGAGCAGCCCACGTGTGTCCCTGTAGAAGTAATCTTGGTGTATGTGTTTGTGACATGCAAGGCCCAGGGCTGGAGTCCGCTTTTGCCAGGGTTTGAGGGTGGCAGTGTTCTTGTTTTCCTTTGCTGGTAGAATAGCTGGGTCTCTGAATCAGGGAGTAGACAGTAGAGGGGTTAGGGGTGTTAAAAGAAAACTTCAGACAAGTTAAATTTAATGGAGTTTAAGTGAGAAAGAAAAGAGAAGAAATGATTCGCTGATAGGGAAGCCTCCAGAATCAGGAGATTCAGAGCGACTCCAGAGGTGCCTCATGGTCAGAACAAATTTATAGACACAAAAAGGGATTTGACATACAGAAATTGGAAGTGAGGTACAGAAACAGTGGAATTGATTATAGCTCAGCATTTGCCTTATTTGAACACAGTTTGAACGCTCAGCGGTCTATGAATGGCTGAAGTATTGCCTCTGGGATTGGCCAACACTCAGCTATTGTTACAGGTGCATACTACTAAGTTAGGTTTTCAATCTTGTCTGCATACTAAGCTAGGTTACTGTTCCTCCACGAGGACTCAAATATACAAGTATGGAGTGTTTCTCAGGCCATATTTAGTTCACTTTAACAGGAGACACCTTGCTACTTTTTTAGAGGTTTTCTTTGCTCTGGTTACTCTTACTGTGACCTGTGATGAAGGAAGAGGATGACATCCCTATAAAAGAATCAAACATTTTACTTTTTTATTTCACTTGCTTATTTGGATTTTTAGTAGAGACAAGGTCTCGTTATGTTGCCCAGGCTAGTCTTGAAATCCTGGGCTCAACCAATCCGCCCACCTAGGCCTCCCAAAGTGCTGTGATTACAGGCATGAGCCACCATGCCTGGCCCAAACTTTTTAAAGAAAGATGGGGATTAGACGTTGAATATGTGTTACTTTTTTAAAATTTAGGAGTAGGGATTCTTTAAAGACATTGTGATATTTTTTCACAAGAAATACTAAAACTAATTTGTAATGTCTTTATTGAGAATGGCTACCATTATGTTTTATATGCTAATCTGCAATGAAGATTCTCAAAAGCCTTACATTCTGATTGTTTCTTATTTGATTACTTTTTTATTGCTAGTCACCAACCTTCAGGTGTTGCTTTAACTATGAAAAATGGCAGTAAATTACTATGTGAACATGTTAAATAGCATTTAGAGAACTGAGAGTCAACTTGCCAAGCTTGTTAGACACAAACAGGAGTTAGCACATACTGGAAGAATATCTCTATTTAGAGGATAGTGACTAATGTGAAATAGACACCTCTCAATTGTTTCTTTTATGTATCTACTTTGCAGTTTACAGTTTATTAACCCTCAATGGTATATATGCAAGAGTCACTTTTAATTCATTTCTGTATGAATTATTGTTTTATGCAAATACTTTTAGATAATGGCTTTCTAAAATAATAATCTCCACTGTGCAGGATACGTCATCCAATCATTGTGACCCAAATCATTGCAAACAGGAAGCAAGAGTCAATGATCAGTCAATAGAAAGATGTTAGTAAGAAGGATGTAGTCAACAAAAATACTTAAACATTTCAGAACATCATTTCATAAACCATTCATATTAAAGATTTAAAAGATTAAGGACTTAAAATTCTTTTTGGTGTAGAAAGAAAGCCTCAGAACTTTGTTAAGTGATCAATAACTGCTCTTTATTCCCTCTCATTTTTCTTTACCTACTAATTAAACATCTTAGAATATAAAAGAGACATGTGATTTTAATAGTGGGTGAAAGAAGACTGAGCCAGAGATGATTAGACTAATAAACATATTTTTAAAACCCCTTCATTTTGAAATGAGGGAGCCAACTCTCCCTTTTTTCCCTGAGCAGTTAAAGAATGAAATGGTTTCACCATCCCAGCAGGCTTCCATAATTCAAAAAAAATAAAAAGGACTGTGATTGGTTTTCGTGATTGGAAATTGATCTAATTTTTATTGTTTGCACTTAACATTATGATTTAGGACTTTTCTAAGATAAATCATCCTCATGTTTAATTTTTTCTGTTTGAGATGACTACTTCACATAGAATTTTTTTTGTTGTTTTTTGGTATCACTTTCTTTTTCAAGGAGTGTACTGTGTAATCACTGAACTCCTCTGTAATTACATGGCAAAGACTATGTAAATACGTAATTATGTTCATGCAGATTACTTGATAATTATACTTCCAGTTACCAAGTAATGAACAGAATAATCATCATGCACTTTGCAGCTCTTAGATTTTCAGCTTGGTCTTTGTTTTAAAGAAGGAGAGAACTGGATAATTACTCTATGGTTACATGGCACTTACATTGTCAACAGCCATGTGTTCATAGTGCTATTACGTGGTTATTTTTTACCTTGTAAAATAAAGTGGTACTGCCTTTTAAAGAAGTCTTTTCCTGCTCTTTTCAGTAGGAATTTCATGTCTCACACGACTGAATAGCAAGGCAGAGCTTCTCTTTTGTATGAAGGGTGGCACTGAACTTGAACTGGAAGTCTCTGAACTTATTCTTTGCCAGGATAAAAATAAAAGGAGAAAAACATATGTATGTCAAGTTTTCTCAGTGGAACATAAAACACATAGTTATTAATCCTAAATCTGTAGACAGATTCCCTAGCCAACAATGATTTTTATTTGTTTTGTTCAGCTTATCGAGAGTACTATTTAGCCGTGGTTCCCTCTGTCTGGAGTATGCATCTCTCTTTATTTCAAGAATCAGCTCTGTTGGGCGTCCTTTGTGTGTACCCTTGCTCCTTCCTCTGTCCCTCTGTGCTTATGGCTCTGCTCCTGTTTTGTTGTAAAGACTTTACTCAGTGTCTTCCCTTCCAGCCTCTGTGACTGACCTCTTACCTTGTGTTTTCCATAGTCTAGTAGAGGGCATGGGTGTAAATAGTTTATGAACACATCTTTAATGAATCAATTAATTCAAAGACATGTTTAATATATTAGTTACATGACTGATTAATGAATTCCCAAATCACTATTACATTTCAAAATATTTTGGAACATTCATATTAAAAGTTTACTTTTTTAGAACATCCTTTGTCTTTGACTTTGGAAGCTTAATGAAGTTTTACATAAAAATACATGGCATTGGGCAGTGTGCAATGGCTCACGCCTGTAATCCCAATACTTCAGGAGGCCGAGGCGGGTGGATCACCTGAGATCAGGAGTTTTAGACCAGCCTGGACAACATGGTGAAACCCCATCTCTACTAAAAATGCAAAAATTAGCCAGGTGTGGTGGTGCACACCTGTAATCCCAGCTACTCAGAGGCTGAGGCACGAGAATCGCCTGAACCCAGGCAGCAGAGGTTGCAGTGAGATGAGATTGTGCCACTGAACTCCAGCCTGCACGACAGAACGAGACCTTGTCTCAATATTGAGATCCTGTCTCCATATCTATATATCTCTCTCTATATATATCTAGATATCTAGATATATAGATATGTATATTGAATTCATGCATTCATATAATTGATCTGGCATTTATGTAGCACACATACACATACACACATTATATTCAGTGCTCTGTGATTGGCACAGAGGAGATTCAAAGATACATAAGCTACTTTCCTATCTTTATTAACTAAACTCACTATTCATGGAAGAAAAGAGGAACATCCATCTTAAAATGATGATATAATGCAGAAGAAACTGGAACTGTAATGCGACTGTGATTAGGGCTTTCCCAGTGATTTTAAGGAATGTTTTATTTCACTGGCTAATTTTATCTTTCCAGAGCAAATTGACCCATGCCTATTCAAATAAATTAAACTTTCATTTTGCTTGACCCATATATGGAGGATTTATAATTAATTTTGCTAATTCACATGATTTTCTACAAAAAAATGGCAAAACATACCATTGTGTTTCTGTGTTAACAAGCATTAAGTGACAATAGCCATTTCTTTTTTTGCGCTTCAAGAAATGTGAACTTGTTTTTAAAAAGTTCTCTATAGTTTTGAAGCTAATTTTATAATATGATGAGTTAATGTCCATTTGGAATTTGTATGAAACCTGCTAGAAACTTTTTTTGAAATTTTAAACTCAAATGTATTAGTGACATCTCCAGGTGTTCAATACATTTGTTATTTCATATTTGAAAATTAACAAATTAAAAATAAATAACAGCCGTGAATTTGTGAATGAATTAAAAAAAGAAGAAAAAATCCAAATAGACATGAGAATTAGTATATAAAATTTGCATTTAAATAATTAGGGGAAGATAGCAACCTGGAAAAGGATAAAACTAGATATCAACATTACTTGTACAGCAACACAAATTAGAGCTCTCTCAAATACTGAATGCAAGAAATGAAATTATAAAATAGCTAAAGCAAAAGTATAAAAGAGCTAATATTATAGTGGAAAAGTCATGTTAACTACGACCATAAAAGAAAGTTAGAGAAGTTTGATTATATAAATATTCATAGCATAAAATGAATTATTTTTTTATTGTGTAAAAGCATTATAATTCAATAAAAAGATTAACCATATGAAAGGTAAAACAAGTTTACAGTCGGAGAGAAAAACACACACACTCATATGCAAAACTGTCAAAGCAGCAAAAAGATCCTTTTAAGCTAGTCAGAGTTAAAAATATATTAACCAAATTAGAGTGCATAAAACACTTTATTGACAAGGGTGTGGATAATCCAGCCATTCCTAGACACTTATTTGGTGTGTAGCATGATGGGTATTATTTCCACAGCACGTCAGTCTGTCTTACATGGCATCAGATTTCCAAGAAGAGGAAGCAGCTTGTCCCCCTAAAGTCCTCAGCCCAGAAAGGGACTGTTGTGCTTCTGCCATATTCTGTTGGTTAAAGCAGTTTCAGGGCCAGCCCACATTCAAGAGATGAGGAAATAGATTCCACTTGTGCATGGAGGGTTGGCAAATAATCTGCAGCCATCTTTAGTCTTCTCTCTTCATTTCTTTTTCTATTATATTTATTTCTATTTTTTTCTATTGAACAACTTTCATAACGTCCGCCTCTGGGCAAAGAGACTGAGAGACTAGAGATTTGGGATTAGAGGGACACAGTTTTCATTGTTTTCCCTTTTATACTGTTTGATTTAAACATTACGATGCTTATGCTTTATATGATTGATTTTTAAAGACAGCTTATTTTCTTCTTTTTTACTTTATTTCTATAATTGACATACAATAATTGTACACATTTATGAGGTACCTAGTGGTGTTTTGATACGTATAACGTATAGTGATCAGATCAGGGTAATTAGCATCTCCATCACCATAAATATTTATTGCTTCTTTGTGTTGGGAACATTAGCTATCCTCCTAGCTAGCTCCAAACTAGCTAGCTGTTTGAAACAAAATATTATCGTGAGCTATATTCATCCTACAGTGCTAGGTGACACTAGCATTTATGACTCCAATTATTCCTCCTATCTGACTGTAATTTTGTCTCCTTTAACAAATCTCTCTCTATCCCTCTTTTCCTCCACCCTTCCCAGCCTCTAGTATCCTCTGTTCTGCTTTTTACTTCTATGAGATCAACTTTCTTTGGTTCCTCTTACAAATGAGAACATGCCGTGTTTAACTTTCTGACCTATGGAACTTAGTGTCCTCCAGTTCCATCCGTGTTGTTGCAAATGACAAGATTTCATTCTTTTTTATGAGTGAATAGCATTCCATTGTGTACACATCCACATTTCTTTATCCATTCCTCTGTTGTTAGACATCTAGGTTGGTTCCACATGTTGGCTATTATGAATAGTGCTGCAATACACATGGCGGGTGCAGAGATCTCTTTGATATGCTGATTTTGTTTCCTTTGGATAATTGCCCAGCAGTGGTATGGCTGGATCACACCGTGGTGCTATTTACAGTTTTTTGAGGCGCCTCCATACTGTTGTCCATTGCGGCTGTACTAGTTTGCATTCCCACCAACAGTGTATGAGAGTTCTTTTTCCTTCACATTCTCACCCGTATTTGCTATCTTTTGTCTAAAAAGACAGTGTAGTTTATATGTTATGAAAGCTCTCCAAGATGTACTATAAATTTTAAAAGTAGGAAAATACAGTATATAATGTATTTACAATATATACAGAATTTTTTTATTTCTCAAGAGTTGGATCCTGATGCCTCATTTGTGTACGTGTACGTATGTGTGTGTAAATGTGAAAATGGTGTAACATACTGTAAACACACACACACTGACAAGCAATGGCTGTAAGCAAAGTCATATGGGTAAACAGAAGAAAGAGCAATGTTCTTCTCTACTGAAAGTATCACAAACATGTGAGTGTTGGGCTAAGTCTTCTCCATGTGGATTTTTACTATCTTCATCAAAACACTTGCGGTTTCAAACTAGTGTACTGCAAAAGATCAATGAACCTTTATCTTCTGATGGTGTGTTGTATGTGTACCATGGAGGCTGATAGCACACAGAACCGGTCTGACTCAGAGCCACAGCTCATTTACAACATGGAGATATAATACAGAGATACACTTGGGCACTTTCTACAAAAATGTTCAGTCTCTTATCTGTATTACTGGAAATTTAAGCTTCTGTCTTAGAGTTAATTCTACTCTCTGTTTCTGGTTTGAGAGTGAATTCAGGTCAATATAGATTCCTGAGAAATCCAGGGTATAAAATTCAATAATGAGGAAGATATCTTCATTCTTGTAGTCTACGTCTACAAGCTTACGAAATGGACAATGAAGACAATCTCATTTGCTGAACGGACTTGCAGTTCCTCTTTCCCTCCCCATTGGTGGTCCCAGACAATTAGGCAGTATCTTTGCCAGGTCAGTTGTTTTAGATCAAAGACTAAAGATGGGTAATTCATTCTGGTCCTTAATCACTGGAGCACTGGTCCTTGCAGTGCCAGTTCAAAGCCGGTTAATACTTAGTTTTAGGCTGAGAAAAGAAAAAAAAATCTCAAAATATGACAACAATTCTAGGCATCTTCTGACACTGAATGATGCAGCAGTTCTGTGGAGACTCCAATTTTCAGACACTGTCTCCACTCCCCTCAGCACCACTTCACACTACTTTTTGTCTCTGCCTCCTTCCTTAATCGTTACGATTCTTTTGCCTGTGACGATTCTAAAGTTATTGTTTGCATGGAATTTTCAGATACTGGGGAATGGAAAGAACTTCTCATTCCTTTCAGGAGCTATGGATAAAAGAGCAGGGTTTTCAGAGCTTCTCCCACACACAATACATAAGAAGGAATATGTGTTTGACAGTTCCATGAAAATTTTCTTTGCCTATTCACATGCTTTGGATCAATGACTTGTTTAATAAATATTGGTCAATGACCTCTGAAATCTCCCATTATGCTCTAGATCCTTAGGAAAAGTGAAAATATCCTAAAATGTTAATGCCACTATTCTTGACCGAGGATCTATTAAGGGCTACAGTGAATCAGCAAGTTTCCAGCGTCTATGTACACAATGTATATTTGGGGTTTTAAGTGATATTTTGGAGAGGGGATCCCTAGTTTTCAGGAGCTTCTTAGGCAGGGCAGTTGCTCCACAATAGGTTAAAAGCATTTTACTATAGTATTTTATACTTCACTATTATTTTTGACCAAGTGAAATAACAGGTTTTAAAATGCTTGGGCAGGACAAAGACCTAGACACTTATAAATTATTAGTATTTATGTAGGATGTGCATATGTGTAGGGCGGAGGATGTGTTATTGGTACGGAAACTGCATTTCCTTCTTGTGTGCAATTCAGCTATGATCAACGAGTGCTATTACTTGTTGTAGGATCTATTTAGTGTGATTACTTAACTCACCCACCACATCTGATGGAATTCAGATGTGAAAAAATTTGTTTTGCCACTTCTAGGAGCAATTTGAATATAAGACACAGGATTCTGCTTAGCCAGGCTTATTACTTATGAGAGTTGTCTCCATTTGTTTTCATATTTTTCAAATTTTAAACATCCTCTTTGTTTCAAAAAATTCATAACTTCTTATTTAAAAATGAAAGTTTTTTTTCACTGGCCATCAAACTAGTTGATACTATTGGGTTGAGGGCCTATGGGAGCCAAAGCGGTGGCTAGGCCACACTGCACACATTATTTTTAGTTTTTAGAAAATAAGGTTATTTTAGGTACAGCGGCATATGTGCCGGTTTGTTACATAGGTAAACTCATGTCATGGGGGTGTGTTGTACAGATTATTTCATCACCCAGGTACTAAGCCTATAGCCCATAGTTATTATTTTCTGTTCCTCTCATTCCTCCCACCCTCAACCCTCAGGGAGGCCCCAGCATCTGTTGTTCCTTCCTTTGGCACATGTTATTTTAAATGTCAGAATACCAAAAGTGCATCACTTAGACAGACTAGGTTATGCTGTGATTATAAATCAACCTCCAGTACTTCGTGACTTAAAACAGCAGTGATTGTTTTCTCTGTTTTTTTTTTTTTTTGCTCACTCTGTATGTCCATTCAAGTCAGCACTGCTCTGCTCCATGTCATTTCCTCCTAGGGATGTGGCTGACAGAGGCCCCTTCACCTGGAACATTGACCATCACTGTGGCAGTGGAAGGAGAATCAGCAAATTGTGCAGACTGTTAGTCGTTGCTGCCTTGAAGTGAAACATATCAGTGTGCTCACATTGGATGCCATGCATTAGTAAAACAGTCACTGCCTAATTCCAGGGGAGTGGGAAGTTCAATCAACCCTATCATGTGTCCAGATGGGACAAGTGGAATATTGCTGAGCAGCGAAGGGACTGCTGTAGCAAAGGAGGGATTGTTTTGTTCATTTCACACATGGTGTATCTAAAGAGAAGAGAGCTTAGGTAATGTGGGTAAGGTCAATAGCCGGAATGTGGGCAACATGTTGCATTATGAAGAATTGTTGCTATGAAGAAACAATTATTGGAAAATATGAAAATACTATCAAACTTCAAATTAACTTAATGACCTGAGGATACTTAGGAGGACATTGAATTGTTCAGATTTCCAATGCAGCAGTGATCAGTCCCGGAGCCTATGATAAGGTCCCTCAGGACACATGAATGATTAACCCCTTTCCCCCCGCCCCGACTTCCTCCCAAGTAGTTCTGTCATCTTGGGCAATTGTCTAATTGTCTAACTTTGCTGAGCCTTGAGTTTCTCCTCTAGGGTAAAGCTGCTGGGTTTGCGGGAGTCCCTTTCTACACTGACAACCTAATGTACTCAGTTGAATGCTTGGTTTCTGATCAGCTTGAAGTTTATATAAAGTTTATATATATATTTTTTTCTTTTTTTTTTTTTTTTTTTAGACAGAGTCTTGCTCTATCGCCCAGGCTGGAGTTCAGTGGCACCATCTTGGCTCCCTGCAACCTCGGCCTCTGACTTGGAGTCCTCCTTTTTCTGTTTGATAGATGAACCTGAGACCCAACAAGTGGATTCTTAATTTAGACTTATTTGAAATTCTAGCATTACTCCTTAGAACTCCAGGTTTTTCAGATAACCTAAAGCAGTTTCAAAAATTTCCCACTCCTCAAAGTAATCTTCCTCATCAATGATTTTTATAAATGCAATCCAAAATTAAGCTACTGTTTTTGAAAGCACTTAGTCATTATAGCGATATGATATCCTGTTCAACCAGCAATTTTTGAATATCTCAATATGTGGAACTACCATACTGAATGCTGGCTATGGACCACTTTCTACCCTTAAGGGCCTTGGTTTATCATGCAGAAATTAAGACAAAATTTTAGAATTATCAGTTACTTGGATAATAAAACATTGCCTTTTGAGTGAAAAATTATAGATTTAATATAGAATAAAAGCAATTTTGAAATACACACACACACATCTTCAGTTTTCATCAAAAACATTTTTAAGGCATAGTTTAAAAAGATATAGAAGCAAAATAAACTAGAGATAAAACATCAGAGCAGAAATGATTGTGCATTTGGATTATCTTAAAGTCAAAATCAAAGAAGAGTGTAATACGGAATTATGTTTGTTTTTTTCCACACTTCTTTACAGCAAACATCTTTATTGTGTCAGTACTGTACAGCCTGATAGTCAGTTTCTCCCACTTTCACTTGGAAGAAATAACGGTGAGAGTCTCTTCTGCTGGTCCATTTCCCCGTACTAACGTGTCCATAGACGAGACCTCAGCCCTCATCACCTGGCAGGGGATCAAGAGACTGAGAGCCTCCTGGTGTCCTGCCAGAAGGCCCTGAGGCACGCTGATGCCTTTTACATTAGAGGCCGGACCCTTCCGTCTTCATCAGCGATGATATACAGCCCCAGGGAAGCATCGCGTGTTCTGGGGAAATGCACCAGGAAAGAACAGTGCCTCAGACAGGCAGCTTTTCAAATGGCAGTCCTGGATGTGCAAATTCCTGAAAGCTCATTGGAGTTTTTACTTTCAAGACAATTTCAGAAGGTAATAGGGTAAGTTTTTTGCATTGTCAAACATTCATTTCAAAGACACTGCACAGTAACACAATGGCCAATCCAAACACATTAAGATCAGAATTAAATAAGACTAAATGAGGTAAATAAGTGAAAGTGCTTAGTAACTTTTGAATGCTACACAGCAGTTTAATATTTAATTATTATTTGATTTGCAGTTTTGGTTTCATATCTTTTTAGAGGTGATACCCTTTGGCTGCGAGCAAAGAAATTTTTCTCAATGTGTATAAAGGGCTACTCAAGAAGCTCACATCTACTAAAGTAAAAAACAATGTACTGTCCAAGCAAGAAATATCTTTTCAGAGCTGGCTCAGAGAATAATTTTGTCAGGATTGTGATTAACAAACTCAGGTTCTGTCGATCCCTCTTGTTGCTATTACTACTCCCTTGTCTTCTCAGAGAACTCTAGAGTTCACTAAGCAATTTCTTGTTTGTGGTTTTATCTGAGCTTCATGATAATGTGTTAAGATAGATGGGGCAGGTGCTATTATCCCCATGTTATAGATGAGGAAATTGACTCTTGGTGAAGCCAGAGGATCAACAAACATCGTACAGACACTAATGAGTATCTGTACTCAGCAGGTCAGATTCCATTATCTTGAATTCACAGCTAGTACTCTTTCTAGCAAAGGAGTGATGAACCATGAGGACAAGCTTCATGAGGACGAAGATCATGTGTCTGTTTTCTTCTTTGCTGTATTTCCACAACTTAGCATTTGATGACCCAGAGAATGCACTGTGTAAATGTGAACTGATTCATTGATGATGTTCAGATAATTATCTTTCTCTAATTCTATAAAATTAAATATTTTTGAGAGAGAAGAGACATCATCATTAGGGAAGTACTTATCTCCAGGGAAATACTCAACTTATCGAAAAAGGTGCTGGCACTCCAATACATTATAGTTTTTTATTCCGTTAGATATTTTATCATCAAATGATTCCGTTGAAAAGAGTCATTTATACTCCAAAGCCCAGGAAATAAAAAAAGTATCTCATCTGTCAATGAAATATAAAATCGAGCCTGAGTGTCAGTTCACATTTGCCACTTTAAAACGTTCCTGGAAAGAATAAATAAATCAACAATTATATGTAAATATGAGAAACAGCTTAACTTTGAGGAAAAAATAAGCATCTGGTAGGAATTTGGATTCACTGTCTCTTGCTTGACCTATCTGTATCCTATCCCTCCCTCCCGGTCACCTTCTTGCTCTAGCCACAGCTGTTTATCATTTATAAGCTCCTCTGACATGCATTGTCTACACTATTTGGTAGGCCAGAACTGAGACTATATGTGGCTGGGATAAGCTAAGCCTATTTTCCGGAAGCGAAAAGAGCAGAAAGTTAGAAGAACCCGTGCCGCCGAGATTATGGGGAGGTAGACCCCACAGGGCCATGGTTGCTAAGCCTGGGATATAAAACGAGGGCTTTTTTCTTTTTTTCTTTTCCAGAGAGATCAACCGCTGAGTCTGTTTATGGGAACTAGAACAGAAAGTACAGGAAAGATATCCTCTCTTTCTTACAACCTGATCTAACTCATTGTGGAGACGCTGAGAGCCTGCTCTGGGGCTTCCTCACGTTCCTGATTGAGAAATGAAGGCCCTGGAGCCAGGAGGCGGCAGTGTGTGGGGAGGGGCAGCACGGATCCCTGAGGATCCCAGAGGCAGACGCTTACCAGCGCTCTAACCTGTACTGGATTTGGGATACGCTGGTGCCTATCACAGTAAAACCGGCCATTTGGTAAAGTGAGGCAGAAGGCGAGGGCCTGAACTTAGCTCCTCCAGCCCTCTTGCAGTTGGCTGGGATCCAGGAGCTCATGGTCTCTGGGGACAGTTGTGTAAAGTAGCTGATGATGCTGGTTGGAGAGCTTGCTCAGGGCATTGCTATAGTCACAGAGCAGGAGGCTTGTGGGCTAGGGATGGCATGAGATACTCGGCAGACTTGGGTGTATGCAACAGGGCATGCAAGCCTTCATGGGGGCTGAGCCAGGGGGTGCCCAACTGATTTAGATCCAGTCCAGAAGGAACAGGCCAGAACTCACAAACTGTAGGCATCCCCAGCACTGCAGGCAGGCAGAGCCACGACCACAGCACCAGGGACATTTTTGCCTTAAAGGCCAGAGAGGGCCAGGCATGGTGGCTCATGCCTATAATCCCAGCACTTTGGGAGGCCGAGGCGGGCCGAACACAAGGTCAAGAGGTCGAGACTATCCTGGCCAACATGGTGAAACCCCATCTCTACTAAAAATAGAAAAATTAGCTGGGCATGGTGGCGCATGCCTGTAGTTCCAGCTACTCAGGAGGCTGAGGCAGGAGTATTGCTTGAACCCGGGAGGCAGAGGTTGCAGTGAGCTGAGATCATGCCACTGCACTCCAGCCTGGTGACAGAGCGAGACTCCATTAAAAAAAAAAAAAAAAGAAGAAGAAGAAAAAGAAAGGCCAGTGAGGACCCAGAGAAGAACATGCATGAGACTCCCCATGGTGACCGTAGCAATAGCTGCCATTGTTGGGAGCTGTGGAGGGGTAATTCTTTAACATATTGAACCTGTACCTGAGAGCTTGTAAACTAAGAGGAAATGGAACGAGAAGCATGAAAGGTATGATTAACTGGCAAATTTGTTTCCTTGCCCTCAGTGGAGTGAGAGCATGCAAGGAAGATGAAATCAATTCTAGAAAAAACACAGAAACCTCACTTTCTTTGCACATGTGAGTATATTAAATTCATTTGCGTCATGTAACATGTGTACTGCTTTGGAATTAGAAAGTGAAATGAAGGATTTTGTTTTAAATCTTGAAAATATTATCCTTAATCCTGTAAGATCTCAGAGGACTGTTAACCCACTTTACAGATTGTGCCAATGACTAAAAGAGCATTGGAGCTTGACGGTTTGTTTACTTTTCTATGGTTTCTGAAAAAAACATGCTTCACACATGGATTGCCTGTGCTGAATGTCTGGGAACTAATCAGTCTACTATATGTGGTTACATTTATGTTTGCATAGCTATTACATATGATAAAGGTATTGAACAAAAAGATATAGCTCTAACAAGAAGATATAGTCCTAGAGCAGAACTGAGACATTCATCACCAGGGTACAACTTTTCGACCCTGCTGCTGTTTCCAGAGTGCCCTCTGCAACTGGATGTTACATCCGTGTCTGATTTGCTCTGTCCACTTCTCCTGTTCACTGCTTTACACTCTGGATGGTTAATAAACTAACAAATTCTAATTAGGTTAATTTAGACACACCAGCCAAAAGAATCATAATTTCCTTCAAAATAATAGAAAATATTATTGATTTGCAATGTCTCTTTAAAACCCTAACTTATTAGATGAGACAATAAATATCTGGTATGTGAGAGGGAGGGCCTATGTATTGGAGAGATTTTTGATTGATATCGATAAATGCTACTACCGTCATCATGGATCAGTACTTACGGTTTGCAAATGAAAATTTGTCTATACCAACTTAAGGTAAGTTTTGCACCAGTAAAAACACAGTTAAAAGTAGTGAATAATTCTGCTTTTACCAGTCAAGCCAGTTTGCAGGCTAACTAGCCTGAGTTACTTGGTTAGATTAAGTCACATCATTCAATTGAATTAGGATTCCTATTACAAGCAGAGAAATCCCTTCAAATGCCTTTCATCAAAAGGCTGCTTTATTCATATTGGGGTGACCTTTATTTTCCCTCCCTTTCCAGGGGAGAGAGACATAAAAGAAATACGAGTTGGCTTATCCATTCTGCCCTGGCGGATTGCTCCCCATTTGCTGTGAGCTGGAGTGCTGGCCTCGCTCCGGCGCACCAATGCCTCCGTCACACAGAAGCAAGGCCAGGCAGGGCAGCGTAAGTGAGTCTGGAGATTAGCGAGGGATTTTTAAAAGCACCAGAGAGGTGTTATTAATCCTTTGAAAGTGTGAGCCTTTCTGATATGGCAGCCGGACTCCTGGGAGAAATTGCGCAGGCTTCTGTGTACTTGATAAGGAGCACATAAAGTAAAATGCAATGAACTTAATGACCCAGAAATTGTTATTAGAGGAAATTAATACCATCTTCAGGAGATTTGTGGCACTTAACATAGCATTTTGAAGGAAGTAAAGATTCTTTTATATCAAGCTGCCTTTCATTTTAAGTATAAACATGTGCATTTGCATTCTGTAATATGAAGATTAAAGATCTGGCTTTGAATTAGCAAAGATTATTTAGCGTTGGGACAGGAGCTCACAGGGCAATTGTGGGGTGGGTTTCTGAGATACGTGTGCATTCTTGAGATCTTCTCTGGTTCTCTTCTCACCAATCATTTTATATTGTTGGCTGTAATTTTCATTATTTCCAAAGATATTTTTCAGAATCAGACTTTTTTGTTTGGTTTTTAACAGGAAAGAAGTTTTAGTCGATTACTATTCTACGTGGCTATTGCAACGCAGCACAATACACACATCCCTGTCCCTGAAGCCCATTTGTCCCCTCCACTCAATGTCAGTTCATCTGTTGAGAGAGGTGACGAGAAGGGAGGGTCTGTAGAAGATACGATTTCCCTCGGCGAGTTTTCCCCTTGTCAATTCCATCGTTTCCGGATTGGGTAGCCACCACCACTTTCATCAGGGGCTGAGAAATGGAGATGAACTGTGCTTGCATTTTTATCTGTGCTGGAGATGGAGGCCACAGTCCTGCTGTCATTTTCCGTGAGTGCTCCCCCATTGCGGCTGGTAAACCTCCCTAGCAAACAATCCATCTTATGCATGGAAGCATACAATTTTAGAGCTAGAAATAACCTAAAACATAATTTAGTCAGAGGCCTTCATTGTATAAAAGAGACTCAACCTAGAGAAATTAAATGAGCTACTCATAGCCATACAGGTAAAGGCAGATAAAAGAATGAGAGAGCAGATTTTTCTTATTCCATCAAGATTTATTATTTTTTAAAATTTTTTTCTGGGACTCTACCCTTACTCAAGTTTCAATTAGCCTTTTCCAACAGGGTGACTGAAATTATTTTAAAACGGTAGAGTTATATGAGATAACAATTTTCTCTTGTAATATCTTGCATTTCTTCTCTTCCAAGAGACAAGATGGTGGTCAGGGGAAGGAGCAGCAATGAGCAGCAGGGACAGTCATAGGTCCTGAAAGTCTTCACTCAAGAGACCCAAGCGTCTTTTTGTGTGAAATCTACCACCTAAGTCATTTCCTAGAGGCCTTCATTCAGAGGGGAGATTAACAACGCCCAATGACTCTTCATCCTTTTTTTATTCTAGGGTAGCTAAGACCTGCAAGTCTGATGAGAGGAGATTGGGTCTATTTAGTATACAAATTAGCTAATTTCTTCTTCATGGAGTTTTGCAGATTCTAGGAGTGAACTCATATGGAATAGAACCAAGTTTCTTGCTAAGGAGTCTGAAGAGTGTCTTTGTCAAACAAAATTAAGCCAACATATAATTGTCATTTGCTTTATTCTTATGGAAATTGAAAATTAGCATGTGCATAATTGATCTGAAGTCCAGACACATCAAAGACATTAATCTATGTATGTATCTATGTGTTTTTAATCTAATTATAAGGAGCTCCATATGTTATTACTCAAAACTCGCTTTTGCTTATTTTATTTTATTTTTTTAATTAAAGGAAATGTCTATTATTCCATGCCCCTGTGTCTGGCTTTTAAAAATCTCTTTCCTTTTTTTCCTCAAATGACCAGAGCTGCAGTTATCAGCCTCTCTAGGGCTCTTGAACTGAACAGTTATTCTTTTAAAAATCATCAACACGGGATCTGTTGCCAAGAAGAGAAGCCAATTCTTGTCTCCATGCTCTAGGAAGTGTTTTCTTTGTAGTACTGTTGGCATGGAGGTGAAGAGCCTGGAACTCGATACTGAAATCTCAGTAACAGAGCTGCCATTGGGTACAGTTTATTTTGGAATTAAAGCAAATACATCCAGAAATTGTACTCAGGATAT
The DNA here is from genome assembly GCF_028858775.2 of Pan troglodytes. Taxonomy (NCBI): domain Eukaryota; kingdom Metazoa; phylum Chordata; class Mammalia; order Primates; family Hominidae; genus Pan; species Pan troglodytes. The sequence continues at coordinate 111,839,976 of NC_072412.2, read as the reverse complement.
TCAAATACAAGTAATGAAACATTGTAAATGTAACCACAACTATATCTTATGGGAGATCAATAGAGAACTAAGTGTATTTGCTCTATTAGCACAAAGTATACATAGATATGCTATTACATCAATAACTTTACCGAAGTAGGAAAGAGTATTCAGAAATTAGAACAAAAATGAACTGTATTAACTGTAATTGACTGTAAAATATTTTAACTTCATAAAACCACATATATTATCAGACCTAGTTAGATATTTGGTTCTTATTTCTTCTGACGATTACAGATTAAACAAGAATTCTTATTTTAACAAGACAATCAGAAAGACAGATGTATAAAGGAGGGGCTGAAGGCAGTTCTAATATAACCTGAAGTGTCGTGGGTTCTTTTATGTATTTGGTATGCGTGTAGCTCTGTGTTTTATGTATACATGATGTAGAGAAAGTATATGTTTCTAATATTACCTGTTAGTGTTCGGAAAAAAGTGTTACAAAATATGGCAAAACGTTCTTGCATATGTGTAATTCTGCAAAAGGTGAACAGATGCTTGTTTTTGTAGATTTTCCCTGCTTTTGCTGCTTTTAGTATCGTTCGTCTAACCTGCTTTTAATAGATGTTGCTAAAGTTTTCTAAGATAAGTGAATTAGTATTTTCTTTTTCTGTATTGATGTTAAAGCTGTCTTTATTTGAAAAGGGAAGGTTTATAAAGTTGAGATGTGTTACTGGAGTTACAGATGAGATGTTTTAGGTTGTGTGTGCTTGGATGTGTGCAGAACGCTTTTTGCTTAGGCACCTAGGCAGTTGTTGTGTATTCATGTATGTGTGCTTATGTGTGTGCATGCATGTGTGGACATGAATGTGTGACTGAAAAAAAAAAAACATTTCTTTCTGGGACCGTATGCCCAGAACAATTTTAATAATAGCTTTTATATGAACATTTGCATTCTTACAACTAATTTAAAAAATCTGTGTTCGATCCCCAACTGGATCACGCTGTATGAAGACTTTTTTAGTAAAGTATTTTTAAAGTTTTAAACCAAAAAAAAGTTTGCTACCAAAAAAAAGTCTGTATTAGCCAACTGTCTCTTAAGAAGTCTTACATTACAAACTTAAAACGTCTAAAACAGGACACTTGATTCCCCTACAGCCTGACCCTCCTGTAATCTTCATCATCTCAGGAATGACACCAGCACGTTGTTCATATGATTTTCTTTTTTTTTTTTTGAGACAGAGTTTCACTCTGTCGCCCAGGCTGGAGTGCAGAGGTGTGATCTCGGCTCAGTGCAAGCTCTGCCTCCCGGGTTCACGCCATTCTCCTGCCTCAGCCTCCCGAGCAGCTGGGACTACAGGCGCCCACCACCACGCCCGGCTAATTTTTTGTATTTTTAGTAGAGATCGGGTTTCACCATTTTAGCCAGGATGGTCTTGATCTCCTGACCTCGTGATCCACCGGCCTCGGCCTCCCAAAGTGCTGGGATTACAGGCATGAGCCACTGTGCCTGGCCCACGTGTATTTTTAAGTATACATTTTTTTGTGTGTGTGAAGGGGAGTGATCTGATGCGCAGTTGCTGGAAGCTCATCATAACGTGGTCACAATTTTCACTATGAAGTTTCTCTAAAGGAAGGCCTTTGTGTAAAGACAGACTATTAGAAAGTTTTTCCTGACTGGTGGTACTGATTTGCATACTTTTGTGTATTCATGAGTACAATAATATTTATTGACAGCCTACTGAGTTTCTGGCACTCTCCTGAGTACTGGGAATACATCTGTCAATTGAACTTAAAACACATTAGCTTTGATGTAACAAAACAAAATGAATGAATGTATATAATGTCACTATAGTCAACCGTATTACTACCTTTCATGTTGAGGACACACCAAAATATTGCAAAATCCCTTTCTATTATTAAGAATGCTTTATTTTGAATAGAATAAACTTAATAAATTTAAAAAATTAAAAGAGTAGAAAATAATCCAAAGGAATCTATAAACAAATATAAGCTAGCATGGTTATACAATGTATCTATATGTACACATGTCAGCAATTCAGAGTAAATGCAAGAAGATGCCAAATTGCGAGTCACTCTTTAAACAAACATACTGAGAGTTGGTTTTCTACACTACATGCATTTGGCATGCCTACTTGTTGGACATAGTCATGACAATTTCTTGTTTCTTTCACTCAACACATGTAATTGAGTGCCTACGGCAGGCACTGGGCAAGGTGCTGGGAAGAAATGTTGGGTTACACATGTTCTTGCCCTCCTGGACTTCATGCAGGAGTTGTTTGATTTCATTATAGAACCATTTTCTGGGTCCTAATGTCTACTTTTCAGAAGCAGACATTTCCCATTGCTTGTAGGATGACCATCTCATACGCGTGGTCACCGTCATCATCCACCAAGCTCAGGACAACCATCTTATCAGGCTCCATCTTAAACTGTGAGAGCCCTTGTCTTGTGAATTAGCTGCCTCTTCAGCAATATCTCTGGTCCTGATCCTGAACACTGGCCTCACTGCGAGGTGTTGTGGGTGTTCTGTTCCTCCTACTTCTGAGGCTCCTTTGCCTGGATTCTCAGAAAACCAGGTCTTAGGCAAGATGTGACCCTGAGCTGTGCAGCCTTACAGTCGCAGCCCTTCCCTTGCCAGGTTTTAATGTCCTCCTGTGTACAACAAAGCATTTAAGGAATTTTAGGGATCCCTAGGTTCCTTAAAAGGTACTTCCTGGCTTTCAAGCAAGTGAAAGGAAGATGCAACCCTGTGAAGCCAAGACGGTTTCCAGAGCCTGGGAGCCAGGTGTGTGTTCCCACGGCTGCCTTGTGTCACATGCCCATGATAAGGACAGTGTGATATTTTCACCAAAGCCTTTTCCCACCTCACTGCTAGGCAATGAAATGTTCTGAGTTCATCACAGCAAGAGCAAGAAGGGGTCTTAGCAATTAATCATTCATTTGATAGACGAGGAACTTGGAGCCTAAAGGGATTCAGGCAGAAGAACTTAGCTTTTGACAACCAATCAGCCTTACTAAATTTAAACAAATAGGATTTTTAAAGTGTAAAATAATTTATGGAAATACCTTTAAGAGTATTAATCTCTGCCTTGTTTCTTAGATCAAAAAGTAACAAACTTACTTATTTTTGATATCTCAGGGATATTCTGCTATGAACGGAATGTAGTTGTGAATGGTACTGTCTCTGGAGATAGAGCTGGGCTCACGCTGTGGCTGTATCACTTATTAGTTTCGTGATGTAGGCCACAGTGTTTAGTCTTTCTGAGCCACAGCATCCTTACCTGCAAAATGGAGAGAATAATGATTGGTATCAATCTCACTGGGAAGTTGTGAGAATTAAGTGATACAATGTGCATGTGAAACAGTAGGATGCCTGACATGTAAGTGGGATTGCTATTGGATGTTTTTATTATAATTACTACTATTATAATTTGGATGTCACTTGGAAATTCTCTGCCTCTTGGGGATTTAGTTTGAATATTTAATTCCACAGCTGGGGGAAGCTGAAGTTTTTCTCTTAATTCCTGTTTTATCCCAACCCTACACTCCCTCCTTAAGGTGCCTCTGTTTCTACTCTTCTGTTGATGGATACCATCTTGTTTGGCTTGCATTTACCTTCTGCACATTTGCAGTGAGCCAAGCCTTTTATAAAATTGTCCCTTTACTGAAGATGTGGAAGTTCACAGAAGAGGGATTGTGCCACACTGTGTGGGTCATGACTTTCTTCCTTCCCACTCATGTTCTGCTTCTCCCAGGGCCCACATGCCAACATGTGCCTTAGCTAATCCATGTAGTTCCTGAATGGGTAATTGATTCCCTCTGTCTGAGAGTTTTCCTCTGGAAGAGTAGACCCAACCAGGAGGACTTTCTTTCTTGGTCCCCCTGGAATGCTGGTGAGTAAATATTCTCTGTTGTTACCTTCAGTTCTGTCATTACACTACACTGCACTTCAGTAGACCACATTAAACTACTCAGATCACAGTGGCTTCCATATTTGCCCCTACTCCGAAGGAACGCCCTGCTTCTATTTCAGGAATTTTCTTTGTCCTCTGTTACTATCAGCCAGCTACTTGTTGATGTGAGTGTGCCACCCCTTGGGGTGACCCCCGCTATCTAACATGATGCTTTCAGCCTTTGGGGCAGCAAAGGCCGAGGGCATTAGAAGTGTGCGTAAAGCTCTCTGAGTGGGAGCTTCTGCTCCCTCCTTCGGGGCAAAATAAATAAACCTTAGTACCTGGGCTTTATGGCAATTCTTTTGTTGGCTGAGCCACAGTTTTTCTTTAATTCCTGTTTTTCTATATCACTTCAGCTAGCGGAGGTTGACCGATCAATGTGGTGTTAAAGATATGTAGCAACATTTGTCTGGCACTATTGGAAAATGAGGTGTTTTCTATAAATAAATTTTCCAGGTAATGGGAGCTCATCATTTTAGATACTGAAACCTTTAAACATTTTAATAATGTTGGGTGGAGTGCTAAGACATTATGTGGCTTAAAATCTAGAAAATAATTGATGCATACAAATAGGAAGGCAGAATAACAGTGGATAAGTATACAGACTGGAGTCAAGCTTGATTCACAGGGTTCTGCCATTTTTCCATCCCAAATGCAGTGCACAGCATTGAGCCCAGTAATATATCTTGTTTCATATGCTTGATTTGAAGATGTCATGCCCCTCCATGCAAAGTCTTAGCATAGTGCCAGGCACTTTTTACATGCTTACTATCCAGCTCTTCCTGGCCTTATTGTTACTGTTAACTTTTTTGTTGTTTTTTTTTTCTTTTTGAGATAAAGTCTCGCTCTCTCACCCAGGTTGGAGTGCAGTGGCATGATCTCAGCTCACTGGAACCTCCGCCTCCCAGGTTCAAGCGATTCTCCTGCCTCAGCCTCCTGAGTAGCTGAGATTACAAGTATGCCCCACCACACCCTGCTAATTTTGTATTTTTAGTAGAGACGGGGTTTCTCCATGTTAGAGACGGGGTTTCTGCATGTTGGTCTGGTCGTGAACTCCCAACCTCAGGTGATCCGCGTGCCTCGGCCTCGAAAAGTGCTGAGATTACAGGCATGAGCCACTGTGCCTGTCCCAACATTTTTTATTTTTGTAAATCAACAATGGCAACAACAACAACAACAATATAAATAACCTACCAGGCAAAAAGTAAAAGCAAGTAATTTAGAAACTAAATAAAACGTGATAATCATTTAAAAGTTTATTCAACCTCACAAATAATCAAATAGTTCAAATTCAAATAAAAAGATGTATTTTTTCACCCACTAGAGAGAAAGTCCAGATGGAATTGAAAATAGATGAGCTCTTGGCTGGGATGGTATTATTGATGGATAATTTGACAGCATTTATAAATACAGTTCTTTGACCCACAATTCAAACTCTAAGACATTATTCTAAAAGTGTTCCTGTACAACTATGCAAGGTGTGTGTAAAATATTCTAACAGCCAGATTGATTGTAATTACAAAATTGTTTCAATTTTGTTTCATTATTATAAGGAAGGCATTGGTTACGTATAGTCCAGCATGTCTATGCATTGGAATATTATGCAACAACAAAAAGTGATAAACATGTATGAACTGAATATATATTTGCCCACAGCATGGTAAATGAAATTAAAAAGCAAATTGTAAGGAAAGGTAACTTTATGTGCAAAAGGGAGTTTTGAGAAAGATCAACCCTTATTCAACCCAATCAGGGGTCATCTTTGGAAATGAGCTTTAGTGCTTGGATAGGGAATAGACATTTCCTTTCACTTTATATAGTGTTGTATTAAATTTTTTATTATTTAAAAAAATACAAGTTTTTATTCCTCTTCTATGATTGAACCTATAATATATTAGAAATAAGCATTCATGCGTTATTGCCTTAAAGAGGGTCTATGTTTTAAAAAATGGTCATTCTTGATATTGTGTATTAATACAAAAATTACAACTCTTTATTTTTACCCTAAGCTGATGCTTTTCCAAGCCTTCTACATCCCACAGCTGGTTATTAGAATGTGATAATCTTGGAGTCAATATATGGAGGTAAGAATATTTTTTTGAAATTAGAATATTTCAAAGTCAATATCATTACCATGTGTTGTAGATTATACTGTAGGAAATATTTCACCTGGTTACTGCATCTGTCTTGCTAAGAGATAATGTGATTCCTAAGAGCATTTCCTCATCCAGTTGTGTTCTGTCTTCACGCTTTATGTCTATTGGACTGCGTCAGATTGACTCACATTACAGCTGTTCAGAAAAGGTGCTGAGTGTTTTTTGACTCTTTCCAAAGGTTCTAGGTATTTGGACTCAAAGTGAACCCTAATATCATGAGGAAATTTTTCTCTAAAGTTGCGTTTAACATTTGAAGAAGTTAAGCAGGGGAGTAGGTTGTGTTCACAAACAGGAAGGCTCACCATGTCCCAGTGATGATGGTGGCTAAAAGAATGTGAGTCCATTCTGTGCATTTGGCCTTGAAAAGTCCTCCTTCATGTTTGTTCTTGAAGTTAAAAAAAAAGTCAATAATACAGAATCAACTTACTTCATTAATAAATCATGAAATTCAATATGTCACAAGAAAGCATGACTCTTGGCTGTTAGACTGTTTGTACCACAGTGAAGTCATCTTCAGGAGTCTTGTTATTACATCCTTGACAGTATTTGTTATATTTCAACTTCAAAGAGATAGGTTCAGACTACTAAAGACACTGAATACATTACTTTAATATATTGCTGGAGCAAATGCTTGACATCATACAAAAGATAATGAAAAAATGTTTTGGTTTCATTATTTGCTTAAAAGATTGGTGTGAGCATCTTGATTGCAGATAGCAAATCTACTTAAAACCAGAATTTCTCGTAGCTGATTTATTCATATATTAAAAAGCAAAGAACAACTGTGCATTGAGTGGCTAGATTGTATTTTGAATTTTATTGTTTTCTCCAACACTGAGATTTATTTTTGGATCACTGTCCGTCCTTTGAGAATGGTAAATACTATGTAGAGTGGCATTTGGTCCAAAACTTCTATGCATGAAACGTTGATCTTCCTTACACACTTACGTTGGAATTCAGTTGTAGTAATCACAGCATATTTTTTCTAATTTGTACCTTGGCCCATAAAGGGAACTCCCATTTATAAAACCATCAGATCTTGTGGCTTTCCTCTGCATTAGCTAAATTAAATATCTCTTCTCATGCACTTTGAGCATTCACTGAAAAAGTGACAAAAAGTTTTGAGCACTTTTCTCTCATATATTTGCTACACACAGGCTATGACATAATTCATGATCTACACATCCGTGTATTCACCCAATTATGAAGCAAAAGGTATGCAAGCATGTCCTGAGAAAATTGTCACTCTTTTGCCTTAAATGCTATTGGCCTCATGTGACTTTCAACAATATTATGTAAATGGGAAAATATGCAGTAGTTCCCTCTGCTTTCTCTCCGAGCATATTTATCATTAACTTTGTTACTGGGTCTTTGTGTTTCTCCTTAGTTACATATTTTTTTCTGTTTTTGGAGAAAACTGCAAATCTGAAGGATGTCTGTAATTTGGGTCACTTTTCTGCTTTTAGCAAATGAGTCGGTTTCATACAGATATGCATCATTTTATATTGGTTCTGCAAAACCTTGGCTGGCTTACTCAAGATGTCACTCTGAATTTATTTCTCCTTTGAAAATAGCAAGAAAAGTTTCAGTGATTTCATGTCTTTCTTTTAAATGTCTCTTAGTAGGTAACATACTAAGTAGTGGGGTAAAGATATGATTCCACAGAAATTCCCACTCCTTAATCTCTCTTTCCTTTTAGCTGCTTTTATAAAATCCCACCTGTTGATTTACTTGTACTAGTACATTGAAATTTATACTTCATATTTCCACTGGAATTTATTCACCTTTTATGCTTATGACATTTTTTTTAGTTATAAAACCGATGTTTCTACTTCTATTGGTACTTGTCAACTTTAGTTTAAGCCACTGATACACTCAATAAATACATTTCCATAGTAACAATTAAATGCAAGTCTGAAAAATATAAAATTTATATGCTAATGGTATGAGATGTTAAGATGAGATTATGTGCTTATAATAATGCAACATTAGTTGAGATAATTTAAGTGAGGCCATTTTTGTAGTATATGTGCCATATACGTGTGTGTGTGTGTGTGTGTGTGTGAATGTAGCCGTTAAAAATGTGCTCATTCTAAAGAACTTAAAAGGATTTTTGAAAGAATGATAATCATTGTTGCATTGATTTAGATTTGGGAAGTATATACGCATGAAATAGCCTTTTCCTCTGCATCTGCCAAACCACCTGCAAATATTTTTCTCAGGCTGAAGGTGTCTGTGGTCACCATGCCAGAAGCAGCCACCAGTGTCCTGTTTTCTTTCCCCTATCAGCTGTCATTTTCAGTTGATTGCTCTTCACACTGATTCCTTTACTTCCTTCTAAACTTCTATTCTTTATCACTCAATGAAAACTCAAGAGATAGTTAGCTATCTGAACTCATAAGTCTTATCTCATATAACAAGAGAGAGTGTGCTATAACTAACAAGTACAGCAAACCTTGCATGAGGCATGCACCACATATGCTTTGTGCCTGCCCTTTTTTTTTATGATGCTCAAAGCCTATGTAACTTTCTGTCAAATGCCTGATTTAATTTCAGTTACCTTTGCTGGAAAGCTGAATTCCAGGAAATTTGAGTGCCACTCTCTATTTGTGAAAATGTTCATACCTAACATCCAACTGTTATTCCGCTAAACTTACCCTTCATTCAAGTATTTACTTCTCAAAAAACTATACTGCTTACCATTGTTTTACAAGTATTAGCTCATTTCACTCCCAGAATAAGCCTATGAAATAGGTACTGTTATTTTGACCATTTTACAGATGAGGAAACTGAGGCATAAAGATAGTAATTAATTTGTGCAAGTTCATACATGTAGTAAATGAAAGAACAAAGATTTGAACCCAGACACTGACTACAGAGTACATTTTTAAAAAACTATTATTTAATGTCATGTTTGATTAACAGACTTTTTTGGAGGGTATATAGTTATACAAGTAAATGAGCAAAAAAATGAGGAAAATTATATAAATGTATCAGTCACTAAAATTCATTGAGGTATAGGACATGAATCATAATAAATATGACACAAGTAGCTGGAGAAATGTAGAGTTGGAAGGGACTGAGAGGATTAGGGAAAGTTTTGGAGTCTGTGAAGGGCCATTGGCGTTGCACGGGATTTGACGTCTTATGCAAGGGTGATGATAAAGCTAAGAGCCACTGTTAGGACGTATATTGGACGATCTTATTTCCTCTATTTTTTCATTAATAAAATAATGACCTGCTTAGAGGCTGTCAGCCAACACACACACACCAGTTTCTAAATGCACAAGTGGGAAATCTGTTGTTAGCTGATAATGTGTTCCCGCTACTGTTGCATTTGACCTAGCAAACATCACAACTCCATCTTGGGATCCACAGCAACACAATAAATGCCTTTACCCCCAATAATTGAAATAGCTTGTAATAACAAAAAGCCTCATTTTCTAAATATTTAAAAATTCAACTTCAGAATTGTTAAATTGACAACATTTCTCTTTTGATAAGCATCCTTTGTTTAAATATGTTTGTATGTGTGTGTTTGTGCCTATTAATTGCAGAAAGACTCTGAAAGAAACTGTTAGGAACCAATGCAACCTATTATAGAAAACAGTTTTGACTATAATAAAATCCCATTAATGGAAACCCCAAAAGATAATTTTTATTTTACCAGCTTGATTTTTTTGTATGAAAATCAAATCAGGAGATCAATTTCTTATAGGTTGCTATTAAAATGATTCTAAAAAATGATTGTGAGTAGATATGTCTAGTGTGTCATTGGTTGCATGAGCTAGAAATTCAGAGAAGTCTGGGCTAGAAATATGACATGAGTTGCCCCTGGTACGTAAATGGTATTTTGAGCCATGTGAATGGATTAGATAATTCAGAAGGAATGCTGCCAGGTGACCCCACTTCATAAGTCAGATTGAACCAATCCTCCAATGTTAAGTGGACTGGCTCAAAATGGGTCTAGCTTTAAGGAAATATCACTGTCATTGACTTCAAAATGTGTAATTTTCATCCCAAGTAAATAAGGATCATGGAATATTTAAAAGTTTGCTAAGTGCTTAACATTCTGAAAATGGCTAATATTTACAGTGACTCAAGAGCTGGAATTGCTCATAATGAGGGGCAGATAATCAAAAACTCACTCATTTTCATTTTTAAAACCACATTGCCAATAAAATTTGTAATCTAAGTGGTGTTTAAATTTTCAAGTCAGTTCTATAACTAAATTATAAACTTCTAAATGTGTTTACATATTGCATAACACTTGTGATATTTATACCTGTGGAGAAAATGAAGCTCAGAATTTACCTACAAACATAATAATATACGTGAATGTGCTTCCAATATGACAAAGTGCTGTACAAAGGTATTCTTATTAGCACTTTACTCATAGTTTAGAGCATCTCCCTAAAGCCCTTTGGGAAAAGTCATTCTGATTATTCATATTAAAATGTCCTTTTGTGGTAGACAGCATGTCATCTGTTGACTGTACAAGATCAACAGTGTATTTATATACAGTTCTTTGTAGTTAGTGAAAAAAAAGGATCACTTGTCTAAAGAGCACTTGAACCCTGCTGAGCAATAAATGAAAAACAAGGTGAGACCTTGCTGTTCTGAGAACAGCGTGCGGGAGAAGAAAGCACGGGTGTGCATTAGAAGCAAGGTGCATGGAGATTCTGCAGTGGGATGCAGTGTCGCCCAGTGGGGTCTGTACCCTTTTCCTGCCTCCACACTGTTGACCTGTGAGACACTCCCAGTGGCAGCAGCATCACTCATTATGAACCTTGGCACTCAATGCTGTGATTGTGCAGAGTGGCAGAGGTGCTGGGGGAATCAATGATGTGAGAAGACTGCCTTGCTCTGGGTGCCAGCCTATATTTTAAAGTGTGAAGGCAAACTTGTCTCCCTGTTTTTTTGTTTTGTTTTTGTTTTGTTTTTTTTTTTTGTCTCTGCTGCATTGCTGTTCAAATTTGAAATGCTTTTAGCTTGGAATTCAAGTTAGCCACATGGCCCCAAATGTTGGAAAGATAAGCCTGCCTTCTTCCTGAACTAGGGAAAATAGTCTGAGCTTTGTATAAATGTGGGCTATGGCCCAAAGAGAGGTCAGCTTAGACTGAGGGCAGAAATAAAAATTAAAATAGATATTTTTTAATGAGCAAGGCCAAGGAGAGGCTAGGTTCTAATGACTAGGTGGATATGTCTAGTGCTGAGGAAAAGGAGAATGATGTGTACCCTGAAAAGCCCGTAACCCATGGCATACTTGATTTTCTGCATTCTGTGTGTGGCAAAGCCTTAGAACTAAGAAAGGGTTTGAGGGAGATTCAGATGTTATTTCTGTAGGTCCCAGGAAGCCATCTTAGGATATCTGCCAGGTGGTGGCAGGAAGTGGAGAAAGCCTGAGATTTGTTCAAACTTCTGAGAAATTCTCGTGTCTACCAGGGGATGCTGAAAAAAATTCACAGGAGACCAACTCACTCCACCAGCTAAATCGGTTTGGAGGCACTGAAATCTAATAAAAAACACATCTGAGTATCCAATCCTGGACCCACTGCCAGGAAGAGAAGAGACCTTGGTAAGCCGTCCTCTATTACCCTTCAATTTTCTAATCTAAAATGGGAGTAATACCCATTCCTTCTTACTTTGTGAACATGTTGTGTAGATTAACATGATGGAGTTTGAAAGGTGTTATTTAAATATAATATGTCATTAAAGTATTATCATTCTAGTTGCTGGTGATTATCTAGAAAGCTTTAAATCACCTGGTTATTTCCGGGATTCAATTTTCATTGTCGGGTGCTATTTCTCCTTTCAAAGACATAATATTTCTTTGTCACATAGCAGAGAGTTTGCAGTTTTGAGTTTTGGACTTGTGATTACAATTCTATGTTTCACTTGAATGCATTCAGAATTGGGGTGGCAGAGTTTTTAGATACAGGTTGTGTAATAATTTGAAACAGAGAATATAGGGCATCCTAAAATGAGTTTTCGTCTGCAAATTTTTATTTTGGGAGGACAAGGTAAAAAATTTGGTCAAGTCCAATTTAAAGTATCACATCATCATTTAGCTAGGGGTACGGTGAAATATGAAAATCCAGAGATTTGCAACATAGAAATTCCATATGCCTGGCATATGTCTGCCTACATTTTCCCCATTGGTCTATTTATTTCCCAACTTTTTATATTGCATGCCATTTCCCAGAAGCTCTCTTTTCTCTACTGTTTTCTTTACAAATATTTCTCATTCAGCAACTCTGACCCAGATCCACTTTTTTTTTTTTTTTTTTTTTTTTTTTTTTGCCACAAAACTGTATCTACAGTCAGTAGAAACCCCCATAGTCAAGGCTGTATAAAAATCTTTGTAGTCCATGTGACGCGAATGTTGCTTTTTCTAAACTTCTGTTGCCTTTTGACCCCTGTATAATCAATACTGAATTGTTTTCACTTTAACTTATTTGGTGGTTGAAAGAAACGTGATTGAATGTCTGTTTACTTCCTGGGACAAGATATTTCTAGCTTGTTATACAAGTCAGTGGTTAATGGAACATGAGGTAGCAGATGAAGTTGGGATGGAAAATGATAGCACAGTCTTTACTGGGAGTTTCAGAAAGTGTTTTTAATAGTAAAATTTTAGAATAGTCTGAAGATTTTTTCCTTTAATTTTACAATTTTACTATTACATTCTTGACAAAGAATCAGAAGAACATTCCCACTTTTTGACTTTAATATCCACAGCTGCCATTCCTAAAAGTATCACTGTATGGCCTTCAAAAATGCCAGCTACTTTTCTCCCTCCTGGAATCTTTAATACATCTTGAAACTCTAGTCACTTTCTTATCGTTTGTGATGACGTAATGACTTGCTCAGCAGATGTATAATTTATTAACTTTGAGAGAGTTCTGCCTTAAAAGTGTTACTTTTGTGGTTCTGCTGCTGTGTCTATGTACTTGTTGACAATTTACAACCAATGAATTTATTTAGGAAGCAATAAATCTCAAAAATGATTACTTTTCACTACTATATACTTTTGCCTTTTCATTTTAAACATACTTATGCATTCTTTCTTTTTTTTTTTTTTAATTATACTTTAAGTTTTAGGGTACATGTGCACATTGCGCAGGTTAGTTACATATGTATACATGTGCCATGCTGGTGCGCTGCACCCACTAACTCATCATCTAGCATTAGGTATATCTCCCAATACTATCCCTCCCCTCTCCCCCCACCCCACCACAGTGTGATATTCCCCTTCCTGTGTCCATGTGATCTCATTGTTCAATTCCCACCTATGAGTGAGAATATGTGGTGTTTGGTTTTTTGTTCTTGCGATAGTTTACTGAGAATGATGATTTCCAATTTCATCCATGTCCCTACAAAGGACATGAACTCATTTTTTATGGCTGCATAGTATTCCATGGTGTATATGTGCCACATTTTCTTAATCCAGTCTATCGTTGTTGGACATTTGGGTTGGTTCCAAGTCTTTGCTATTGTGAATAATGCCGCAATAAACATACGTGTGCATGTGTCTTTATAGCAGCATGATTTATAGTCTTTTGGGTATATACCCAGTAATGGGATGGCTGGGTCAAATGGTATTTCTAGTTCTAGATCCCCGAGGAATCGCCACACTGACTTCCACAATGGTTGGACTAGTTTACAGTCCCACCAACAGTCTAAAAGTGTTCCTATTTCTCCACAACCTCTCCAGCACCTGTTGTTTCCTGACTTTTTAATGATTGCCATTCTAACTGGTGTGAGATGATACCTCATTGTGGTTTTGATTTGCATTTCTCTGATGGCCAGTGATGATGAGCATTTTTTCATGTGTTTTTTGGCTGCATAAATGTCTTCTTTTGTGAAGTGTCTGTTCATGTCCTTTGCCCACTTTTTGATGGGGTTGTTTGTTTTTGTCTTGTAAATTTGTTTGAGTTCATTGTAGATTCTGGATATTAGCCCTTTGTCAGATGAGTAGATTGCAAAAATTTTCTCCCATTTTGTAGGTTGCCTGTTCACTCTGATGGTAGTTTCTTTTGCTGTGCAGAAGCTCTTTAGTTTAATTAGATCCCATTTGTCAATTTTGTCTTTTGTTGCCATTGCTTTTGGTGTTTTGGACATGAAGTCCTTGCCCATGCCTATGTCCTGAATGGTAATGCCTAGGTTTTCTTCTAGGGTTTTTATGGTTTTAGGTCTAACGTTTAAGTCTTTAATCCATCTTGAATTGATTTTTGTATAAGGTGTAAGGAAGGGATCCAGTTTCAGCTTTCTACATATGGCTAGCCAGTTTTCCCAGCACCATTTATTAAATAGGGAATCCTTTCCCCAGTGCTTGTTTTTCTCAGGTTTGTCAAAGATCAGATAGTTGTAGATATGCGGCGTTATTTCTAAGGGCTCTGTTCTGTTCCATTGATCTATATCTCTGTTTTGGTACCAGTACCATGCTGTTTTGGTTACTGTAGCCTTGTAGTATAGTTTGAAGTCAGGTAGTGTGATAACTCCAGCTTTGTTCTTTTGGCTTAGGATTGCCTTAGCGATGCAGGCTCTTTTTTGGTTCCATATGAACTTTAAAGTAGTTTTTTCCAATTCTGTGAAGAAAGCCATTGGTAGCTTGATGGGGATGGCACTGAATCTGTAAATTACCTTGGGCAGTATGGCCATTTTCACGATATTGATTCTTCCTACCCATGAGCATGGAATGTTCTTCCATTTGTTTGTATCCTCTTTTATTTCCTTGAGCAGTGGTTTGTAGTTCTCCTTGAAGAGGTCCTTCACATCCCTTGTAAGTTGGATTCCTAGGTATTTTATTCTCTTTGAAGCAATTGTGAATGGGAGTTCACTCATGATGTGGTTCTCTGTTTGTCTGTTGTTGGTGTATAAGAATGCTTGTGATTTTTGTGCATTGATTTTGTATCCTGAGGCTTTGCTGAAGTTGCTTATCAGCTTAAGGAGATTTTGGGCTGAGACAATGGGGTTTTCTAGATATACAATCATGTCGTCTGCAAACAGGGACAATTTGACTTCCTCTTTTCCTAACTGCATACCCTTTATTTCCTTCTCCTGCCTAATTGCCCTGGCCAGAACTTCCAACACTATGTTGAATAGAAGCGGTGAGAGAGGGCATCCCTGTCTTGTGCCAGTTTTCAAAGGGAATGCTTCCAGTTTTTGCCCATTCAGTATGATATTGGCTGTGGGTTTGTCATAGATAGCTCTTATTATTTTGAAATACGTCCCATCAATACCTAATTTATTGAGAGTTTTTAGCATGAAGGGTTGTTGAATTTTGTCAAAGGCTTTTTCTGCATCTATTGAGATAATCATGTGGTTTTTGTCTTTGGTTCTGTTTATATGCTGGATTACATTTATTGATTTGCGTATATTGAACCAGCCTTGCATCCCAGGGATGAAGCCCACTTGATCATGGTGGATAAGCTTTTTGATGTGTTGCTGGATTCGTTTTGCCAGTATTTTATTGAGGATTTTTGCATCAATGTTCATCAAGGATATTGGTCTAAAATTCTCTTTTTTGGTTGCGTCTCTGCCCGGCTTTGGTATCAGCATGATGCTGGCCTCATAAAATGAGTTAGGGAGGATTCCCTCTTTTTCTATTGATTGGAATGGTTTCAGAAGGAATGGTACCAGTTCCTCCTTGTACCTCTGGTAGAATTCGGCTGTGAATCCATCTGGTCCTGGACTCTTTTTGGTTGGTAAACTATTGATTATTGCCACAATTTCAGAGCCTGTTATTGGTCTATTCAGAGATTCAACTTCTTCCTGGTTTAGTCTTGGGAGAGTGTATGTGTCGAGGAATTTATCCATTTCTTCTAGATTTTCTAGTTTATTTGTGTAGAGGTGTTTGTAGTATTCTCTGATGGTAGTTTGTATTTCTGTGGGATCGGTGGTGATATCCCCTTTATCATTTTTTATTGTGTCTATTTGATTCTTCTCTCTTTTTTTATTAGTCTTGCTAGCAGTCTATCAATTTTGTTGATCCTTTCAAAAAACCAGCTCCTGGATTCATTAATTTTTGAAGGGTTTTTTGTGTCTCTATTTCCTTCAGTTCTGCTCTGATTTTAGTTATTTCTTGCCTTCTGCTAGCTTTTGAATGTGTTTGCTCTTGCTTTTCTAGTTCTTTTAATTGTGATGTTAGGGTGTCAATTTTGGATCTTTCCTGCTTTCTCTTGTGGCATTTAGTGCTATAAATTTCCCTCTACACACTGCTTTGAATGTGTCCCAGAGATTCTGGTATGTTGTGTCTTTGTTCTCATTGGTTTCAAAGAACATCTTTATTTCTGTCTTCATTTCGTTATGTACCCAGTAGTCATTCAGGAGCAGGTTGTTCAGTTTCCATGTAGTTGAGCAATTTTGAGTGAGATTCTTAATCCTGAGCTCTAGTTTGATTGCACTGTGGTCTGAGAGATAGTTTGTTATAATCTCTGTTCTCTTACATTTGCTGAGGAGAGCTTTACTTCCAAGTATGTGGTCAATTTTGGAATAGGTGTGGTGTGGTGCTGAAAAAAATGTATATTCTGTTGATTTGGGGTGGAGAGTTCTGTAGATGTCTATTAGGTCCGCTTGGTGCAGAGGTGAGTTCAATTCCTGGATATCCTTGTTAACTTTCTGTCTCGTTGATCTGTCTAATGTTGACAGTGGGGTGTTAAAGTCTCCCATTATTAATGTGTGGGCGTCTAAGTCTCTTTGTAGGTCACTCAGGACTTGCTTTATGAATCTGGGTGCTCCTGTATTGGGTGCATATATATTTAGGATAGTTAGCTCTTCTTGTTGAATTGATCCCTTTACCATTATGTAATGGCCTTCTTTGTCTCTTTTGATCTTTGTTGGTTTAAAGTCTGTTTTATCAGAGACTAGGATTGCAACCCCTGCCTTTTTTTGTTCTCCATTTGCTTGGTAGATCTTCCTCCATCCTTTTATTTTGAGCCTATGTGTGTCTCTGCACGTGAGATGGGTTTCCTGAATACAGCACACTGATGGGTCTTGACTCTTTATCCAACTTGCCAGTCTGTGTCTTTTAATTGGAGCATTTAGTCCATTTACATTTAAAGTTAATATTGTTATGTGTGAATTTGATCCTGTCATTATGATGTTAGCTGGTGATTTTGCTCGTTAGTTGATGCAGTTTCTTCCTAGTCTCGATGGTCTTTACATTTTGGCATGATTTTGCAGTAGCTGGTACCGGTTGTTCCTTTCCTTGTTTAGCGCTTCCTTCAGGAGCTCTTTTAGGGCAGGCCTGGTGGTGACAAAATCTCTCAGCATTTGCTTGTCTGTAAAGGATTTTATTTCTCCTTCACTTATGAAGCTTAGTTTGGCTGGATATGAAATTCTGGGTTGAAAATTCTTTCCTTTAAGAATGTTGAATATAGGCCCCCACTCTCTTCTGGCTTGTAGGGTTTCTGCCGAGAGATCCGCTGTTAGTCTGATGGGCTTCCCTTTGAGGGTAACCCAACCTTTCTCTCTGGCTGCCCTGAACATTTTTTCCTTCATTTCAACTTTGGTGAATCTGACAATTATGTGTCTTGGAGTTGCTCTTCTCGAGGAGTATCTTTGTGGCGTTCTCTGTATTTCCTGAATCTGAACATTGGCCTGCCTTGCTAGATTGGGGAAGTTCTCCTGGATAATATACTGCAGAGTGTTTTCCAACTTGGTTCCATTCTCCCCATCACTTTCAGGTACACCAATCAGACGTAGATTTGGTCTTTTCACATAGTCTCATATTTCTTGGAGGCTTTGCTCATTTCTTTTTATTCTTTTTTCTCTAAACTTCCCTTCTCGCTTCATTTCATTCATTTCATCTTCCATTGCTGATATCCTTTCTTCCAGTTGATTGCATCGGCTCCTGAGGCTTCTGCATTCTTCACGTAGTTCTCGAGCCTTGGTTTTCAGCTCCATCAGCTCCTTTAAGCACTTCTCTGTATTGGTTATTCTAGTTATACATTCTTCTAAATTTTTTTCAAAGTTTTCAACTTCTTTGCCTTTGGTTTGAATGTCCTCCCGTAGCTCAGAGTAATTTGATCGTCTGAAGCCTTCTTCTCTCAGCTCGTCAAAGTCATTCTCCATCCAGCTTTGTTCCATTGCTGGTGAGGAACTGCGTTCCTTTGGAGGAGGAGAGGCGCTCTGCGTTTTAGAGTTTCCAGTTTTTCTGTTCTGTTTTTTCCCCATCTTTGCGGTTTTATCTACTTTTGGTCTTTGATGATGGTGATGTACAGATGGGTTTTTGGTGTGGATGTCCTTTCTGTTTGTTAGTTTTCCTTCAAACAGACAGGACCCTCAGCTGCAGGTCTGTTGGAATACCCTGCCGTGTGAGGTGTCAGTGTGCCCCTGCTGGGGGGTGCCTCCCAGTTAGGCTGCTCGGGGGTCAGGGGTCAGGGACCCACTTGAGGAGGCAGTCTGCCCGTTCTCAGATCTCCAGCTGTGTGCTGGGAGAACCACTGCTCTCTTCAAAGCTGTCAGACAGGGACATTTAAGTCTGCAGAGGTTACTGCTGTCTTTTTGTTTGTCTGTGCCCTGCCCCCAGAGGTGGAGCCTACAGAGGCAGGCAGGCCTCCTTGAGCTGTGGTGGGCTCCACCCAGTTCGAGCTTCCCAGCTGCTTTGTTTACCTCAGCAAGCCTGGGCAATGGCGGGCGCCCCTCCCCCAGCCTCGCTGCCGCCTTGCAGTTTGATCTGAGACTGCTGTGCTAGCAATCAGCGAGACTCCGTGGGCGTAGGACCCTCCGAGCCAGGTGCGGGATAGAATCTCGTGATGCGCCATTAAGCCGGTCCGAAAAGCGCAATATTCGGGTGGGGGTGACCCGATTTTCCAGGTGCCGTCCGTCACCCCTTTCTTTGACTCGGAAAGGGAACTCCCTGACCCCTTGCGCTTCCCAAGTGAGGCAATGCCTCGCCCTGCTTCGGCTCGCGCACGGGGCGCGCACCCACTGACCTGCGCCCACTGTCTGGCACTCCCTAGTGAGATGAACCCGGTACCTCAGATGGAAATGCAGAAATCACCCGTCTTCTGCGTCGCTCACACTGGGAGTTGTAGACCGGAGCTGTTCCTATTCGGCCATCTTGGCTCCTCCCCCCATTCTTTCTTTAAGTAGAGCTCTGACTCTATTAATAACTTTACCTATAAATCACTTTAAAGAAGGTTTTCCACTGTAAGTTTTCCATTAAAAATTATTCTAGCTTTCTGTGCTAATTAGGGTAAAAGAAAAAGAGAATCAGGTTTTAGTAGATATCCAGAGTGCTGTTGCTTAGACAGTGCTTGAGACAGACAGTGCTCTGTACAAACAAAGCAAATGGTGAAGGATTATGCTGAGCACTATACAATTGCACCCTCTTCTTATCTGTTGGGCAGGGCCTTCCTATCGGGTGGAATTGTGGGCCTGGGCATTAGGTAGCATTCTCACTCTGCTTCTCACATGAACAATGGGGAACTACGATACATGCTGTCTGTCTTCTGTAGCTCACTTTTGTTTTCTACCCTGGTATTCACGTTCCTACCATGCCAAAGTTTTCAGTTTCTACTGTGAGTAGAAAAGAAGAAAGCTGAGTATTACAGCTATTGTTGAAAGGTTTAAAATGGCTTATAGAGATTAATTTGAAATGACACTGTGGAGCTCAACAATTCATGATGGCTATTTTCATTTATTTGACAATTTTGCATGCTTCTTGCATGAAAAGTCTTCCTTGGGGAATGACCCTGTTTTATTGATTGTTATTCTAAATGAAATAAATGTCGAAGCACATGATGAGTGGACTCTAACTGAAGTGTAAATTACTATGCCAGGAACGTTTTCAGTAAACAATTACTGGTGAATAATCAAGAAATGCAAGCTTATAAATGATGCAATATTCAATCAGTAAATACTTTCCCATCATTCCTTTGCAATCCATTTTCCTTTCCATGTGGAAATACCATGTCAATGAATTAACACTCACTATTTGATTTAATTGGCATGCTCACTTACCAACTGTTGCTCATAAATTAGGATTCATGGAACATTTCTGAAATCCTGTCAAACTCTCCATTTTTAGCAGGCAAGAGTTTTTTGAGGCAAACTCAAATGCTCAGTTTACTATGTGAGTTGAGACACAGAAAAGCTGGTGTAGTGTCATGCCAGCTGCTGTGGGCTGCTATTTATTAGAAAATTGTGAGGATATGTGTGCTTCTAAAACTGTCTTTTCTCTTTTTAATATATACCGTTGTTTAAAAAAGAAGTACTTTATACTCTCAGTGTGAACGCTTTGTCATCTTAATATGTGACAACCTATAAAATAACTAAACCTACACCATTTCTCTTGCATGTCCTTGAATCTCACCTCACTTCTTTCTCTTCCACATTCTCTATTCAAAATATGGGTTTTAAAATATGGATTCCAAAATAACTTAGTTACCCACTATTTTATCACAATAGCCCACCAATAAGTTATGTTTTGTTTGTTCCTTCTAGCTGAAATGCTAAGACCTAAATATTTTTAAAAGTGTCACTCAGTTTTTTTTTTTTAATTTCCACTTAATGCCAAATATCTAGATACCTGGTATTAGATATACAATCTGAATGAGTGACACAAGTTTTCATTGCATGTGGGCATCAAGGTTGGAGGGAGGGAGGGAGAGTGAGAGCGCACTTGTCTATGGGGATGCCAGCCCCTCTGCATGTTATTCTTAGAGGCCTCATCTTGTTCAAGCAAATTACCTCATTGCTTTCTTGGCTTCCTGTCTGTTCTTTTCCATCTCTTTGATGTATTTTATTATTGTTTTTGGAATCACTGAATGATCAATCAATTAACAAATTCCAGTTGCTTATTCAGCCTCTATAAAATGCATAGCACAGTAGAAATCTGTAAAATGAGGGAATTCTGACCTGGTGAAGTTTATATTTTTATAATACAATTATTGAAACATCAAATAACTCAATAACATGAAAACACTGCATATTTATAAATGCAAAAGAGTGTAACTTAAGCCGAATACATAAACACAAATATGGAAGAAGTTTGGTTTAAAATTTTTTTTTGAGTTGCTGATTACAGTAATCGTTGGTGAAAGGTAGCTGAACAGTTACTTAGGGTGAAATTGAATTTTCAGTCCCTAGAAGTTGGATTGAATTATTGTTATTCAGAGGGAAAAAAAGACAAAGGGACTGAAGTATTTTTAATTCTTTTCTTTGCTAGAGTGTGAAAGTAAAGTCTATAAAAGTATTGGTCATGTTAATTATCTGATCCAGTAATACAAGGGTCATTTACCAGTTTGCTTAATGTCTGTAGCCATGGAATTGGATAGAACTATCAGTACTTTTCTCTTGTTACTGTTAGGAGTCCAGAAAGAAGTATGATTTGTTGTTATTGTTGACTATCTGTTCTGAGAATTTTAACACAGCAAAATGGAGTGAAAGGTATACAGTGCCAGTGAACCAATCCTTTGGGCACCAGGTTTCTGGGTTTTGTTTTTAATATTAGGTTGGTGCAAAAGTAACTGCAGTTCTTGCCATTAAACTT
Source organism: Pan troglodytes (assembly GCF_028858775.2). Taxonomy (NCBI): domain Eukaryota; kingdom Metazoa; phylum Chordata; class Mammalia; order Primates; family Hominidae; genus Pan; species Pan troglodytes. The sequence continues at coordinate 111,818,365 of NC_072412.2, read as the reverse complement.
TTCAAAGCCCTTTCCTCTTTCCTGCTCTCCCATCCTCCCTCCCTTTCTCTCTCCTTCCCATTCGCCCTCCTTTTTTCTCTCTCCCTCCCTCCCCCCTTTCCTTCCTCCTTTCTTCCTTCCTTCTTCCTTTTCTTCTTCCCTCCCTTCTTCCCTCTTTCTCTTTCCTTCTCTTCCATTCATTTATTCACAAATGAGGCAGGGCAGAACTCATCACTGAATACCACCTCTAGCCCTTCCTTCCACATCCCTCAGCCTATTTTCACAATCAATTTCAGTAGGAACAAAAGCGCTGACAAGTTGCCAATTGGGTACTTATTTTCAACAAGGGAAATTTTGTGATAATTTCGTTCTCTAAGTTAAATAGAGAGTGCTCATTTTATCTTGCCTAATGTGTATGATGTCTTAAGTCTAAGAAATATATCTCATGTGTCTGCAGTACTTGTCTTGCAATTTGAAAACATTTTATGGCTCAGTCTTTCCTTAAAGGACAGAGCAAGTTATTTTTAGATTTCAGCAGCAATCTATATTGTAATACTTTCAGATACAGTAGTCTCAGCTCTTTCCTAACCTCTCTTATCATAGTGGTAGGAGTTGTTAGACACTGAATATATTGCTGGGCAGAGGAGTGGAATTTCCTTGCCTGATGACCTCAACATTCAGCAGGATTGTCACCTCACCGACTTCCCTGGAAGTAGGAAAATGTCCTGGATGAAATCTAAGGGGCTCCTTTTCTTTGACATTGGGGGTACATCTACTTAAGAAAGTGAAATCCGGTCAGAACTTACACTTATGATCAGTCTGTCTTCTTCATTTGGGACCATTCAAACACTTATCTCTTGGGTAAATTATAATGAAAATGATAAAGGTGGCTATTCTCTCTGTCTCTCTCTCTCTATATATATATATGTCCAATTATATTTCTGTAGGCCCAGTCCTGTAATCCTAAACACCTTAGCTGAGACACTATAAACAAGATTGTAATTTCTGACAGATCAAAGTCTGTTAAAGAGTGGTTCACGTTGAAGACCCTAAAACATGCTTATAACTCTGTTTCCTTTCCAACGATCTCTTGTCCAGAAAGTAATGTCAACGCTTTGAAGATCTACCAAAACTGGTGGTTTTGTCAGTACTGAGAAAACAGAATCTATCATCTATCCATCTGTCTGTCTATCTCTCTCTCTCTCTCTCTCTCTCTCTATCATCTCATACATTTGTAAAGGATGAATCTGCCTGACCATTCTTATTTAACCAAACGAACAGGAAAAAACACATCACAAAATAAGTGGATACTTGTTTTTATTTTCCAAGAATAATGTATAAATTTCTTCCTATAAAGTGGGAGAAATCAATTTCCTAAATTAAATATATATTATCTCTAATGCTGTGAAATATGAGGTCGGCCCATTCGTCAAGGAAAATGCTGTGTTGTGTTAGTATAATAATTTTGATAGCTTAGATTTGATCATATGTGATTGTAGGACAACTGTCCAGTTTTGCGACATCCTTGTTAACTTTTTCATTCAAAGGGACAGAGTTGTTGGCTGGTGGATTATGGTACAAATAGAAGCATACAGAGAAATGAAGTGAAAAAACAAAACAAAACACCTGAGGATTAATAGATCTCAGAGGCAACAGACAATTGACTCTGCAGTTTACTTTCTTTTGTGTTTCTTCTGACCTTTCTTCTAACCACATTGTGCAAAAGAGTGAAGTATCGTTGATAGGACATAAATGAAAAGCTTCATAAAATAAATAAGTTTGAAGGAGAATTTACAGGAGTTTTTCAATAGCAGGGGGTGACTGTTCTAACAGCAGAACATTTTCGATCTTCTCTGAGTTACAAGACTATAGAGAAGTACAGATAATCTTTGTTTTAAAAAGCTGTGGGATATCCCTTTTAGTTAAAGGAAAATAATGCATGCCATTATTGACAATCCCAACCCTTACATTTTATAGCAGAGTAAATATATTTATAATTTGAGAAATATTATCTTTTCCCATTCAGAGGGGGTGAGTCATGAGACCTTAAAGTTTGAATTACGTGGAAATGAAAAATTGATTTCTTCATTATTTCTTTCTTTTTAGTTTCTCCTAAAATGCAAGTGGATTATAGGGTAGGGAGTTCTTGGTAAAAGAAGGCATAAATAAACTCTTTGAAAGCTATCTCCTCACAGTTTGATGTCAAACAGCAGCACGTGGCCTTCAAGTACATTGTGCTGGTTCATACCACAAGGAATTGTCCCTGGGGTTCATAAATTTTTTATTATCATGGTACTGACTGCCCCTATTCAATTTTTACTTAATTTTCTATGGAGACATGTATTTCTATATATCTATAGCTATCAATGCACATAGCTATATGTTGGAATATATATATTCCACAATGAAATTTTGACCTTCATTATCATTCTTCATTGAATTTTACCAGTACTTGGTAACACAACCGATTGGTATTTCATTTTACGGCTGGAGAAAATCCAAACAACTTTCAGACTCACCAGGAAAGCCCCAGCTTAATGCTTATTGTTAATGAACACTCCTGTGCACCTGGTTTTATGGTTGGTAAGAAATCATTTCTCTCAAGGGTCCAATTTCTGTAAACCTCCTTCAAAGTAGTAAGAAGATAGTATATCGACAAAACTCAAGTTACTCCAAATGTTTGGTCTAGAATTTGCTTTTGAAATCCAGAGGATATTAGAAGTAAGAATTTGAAATCCCCTGGGTACAATTGGTTACTATTAAATCTGTGAATGTTTGAAAAGGGTTTAATTCAGATAAAAATCCTTAATTTTAAATTCATATCACAGACTTAACCTTAAAAGGTTAACTGAATTACACCATGTCCTTGACCATTTGAAAAACAAAGTGCATTCTTAAACAGTTTTTTAAAAAACAAAGTTTAATAACGATAACTTCTTCTATTTGGAGTGGGGATTTCAAAAAGCGATAGTTTGAATTTAGTGTAGAGCTTTATTCTCTCAAGTTGATTAAAAAGTGCTTCTTTCAGTGGCAGATGAAGCTCAGCTAGAGAAGTACAGAAGAGAAAATAGCTCTTGGCCCAGCATGTCCCAGAAACCAACTGTTCTCATTTTAAAAGGAAGTTTTGTGGTCTTTGGTTCAAATTAATGCCCCATAGGTAGGGGCTTACATTTGCTTTATTTTTGGTTAAATACAACTATCAAGTTTGAAATACAAAAAAATTCCTGAGAAAAACTTGTAAAATCCTTTGGGCAGTGCTGCTCAAGTGAATCAGAAGCAGATGGGTTCAAATTTCTCTGAAAACACATGGTTCTGTGTGTGTGAAAGGGTAATGTGGAACTTTGCTGAACCCCAAACTTAAGCTGTGTGGCTTCAGGACAGAGCTTCAGATGTGTGAGAGGCTCCTCTGTGGAGTTTTGTTTCCTCATCCCTTATAGAGACCCTCATTAGCAAGGTCTGGTTAATATTTCTATGTTTGAGGGGAAAAGCATGGTGTGAATTTATTTTTTGTGCCAGAAGTGGTCTTGGTGACCACCACAAAAATTTTGGATTAACCAATGTTGTGCCCTATCTTTCCAGTGGTGAACTATTTCCTGCTACATCGAGCCGTTTGGTTTTCCAGGGATTTTGCAGTTGACAAAATGAAAGACACAATTTGTTCAATGGGCCTGTTTCTTATTCTGTCATGAAGTGAATGAGCTATGCTTGACTACAAAGGCTGGTTATGATTCAAAGATGGGTGAGAATAATGTTTCAGATGTAAGACGGTTGTCTTCAACTTATTTTACTATTAAATCAGTAAATAAGCAGTGCAGAAACAAATAGAGGAATAGACAAAAGTGAGTGTATGCCACTCTAAGATGTTCTTTTCCCTCGTCTTTCTTAAAGAAAGTGGTCATGAAGTTTGTGGTTCCTCTAGCTTTTGAAGAGGGAAAAGCTCCAGAGAAGAAACAGGAACTTGCTGCTTTTCATAGTCACCTGATGGGCACGGAGGGGCACAGCCCACACCAGCCATCAGTGGTCCATCTTATTCTCACATATGAACATTCCTGCTGTGTCATAGTTACCTTTTCACATTTTATTTCCCCCTGTGTTAGGGAATCTACCCAAGGTCTCTGTGTAGCAGGTTCTTCCTTGTTCTATCAGGGTTTAGATTACATTTTTAGAAAATAAAAATAAGTTTCTTTCCAGATTTAAATCTCTAATATACCTGAAATTATGTCATACTATGCCCCCTGAAAGCCTCTCAGCCAAAAATCATGACATTCGCTCACACAGAGGCAGATAAACATGTTCCAGGAGCAAGCGACATTTGCATTTCTAAACAAGCTGGCAAAATGTGATTCACTGAATTCTGAGTATGTTTTCAACTGGAATGTCTCACTGGAAGGATAATGACACTTGGTTAATTCGGCATAGAAGAGCAATGAGGTGCTCCACAGAAGAAATTTTCCAGATACTGAAAGTATCAACACTTTTTCTTTTAATTATCTTTAGGAAAGGTTTTTCTGAATGCATTTAATGCTTCTGTAGCATCTTTAGTAGATGGAGCACAGCTTGGTTTTTAACTTGCCAAGGTCATGGTTACAAATATAGTGAAAACCTGAACATCTATGGAAATTATTCAGTTATCTCATTAGTCTGGTGAAACAGAATACAGAACTCAAGCTGGGCATGGTGGCATGGGCCTATGCCTGCGGTTCCAGCTACTTCGGAGGTGAAGGTGGGCAGATCACTTGAACCCAGGAGTTCAAGGTTACAGTGCGCTACGATCATGCCACTGCATTCCAGTCTGAGCGACAGAGCAAGACCCTGTCTCAAAGAAGCAAGAAAGAGACTCAGAAACTCATTCTAAGTTTTTCTTTGTGGTTTCAGCAAAAGTTCTTCTGCCCATTTTGAGGAAGAATGAAAATGTTTATTAGGAAGAATGAAAATGTTTATTTTCTTCTCCAGGGAGGAGAAACTGGTGTTTGTGTTTGCTGTGGTTTGGGTGTTTGCTGTGGTTTGCATGTTTGTCCTTAAAACCTCCTGTTGAAATGTGATCCCCAGTGTTGGAGGTGGGGCTTAATGGAAGGCATTTGGGTTGTGGGGGCAGATCCTTCATGAATAGATTAATGCCCTCCTGGGGAGGGCATACTTAGTGGGTTCTAGCTCTATTTGTTCTTGGGAAAGTTTCCCTGACAGCTGCGTGTTACCAAGAGCCTGGTCCCTTCCTTCTGTCTGCAGCTTCCTCTCTCACCCTGTGATCTCCACACATGCCAGCTCCCTACCACCTTCCTCCATGAGTGGAAGCAGCCTGAGGCTTTTACCAGTCACCCAATCTTCCAGTCAGCAGAATATTGAGTCAAATAAGCCTCTTTTTCTTTATAAATTACTCAGTCTCAGATGTTCTTCTGTAGCAACACAAAAAGACTAAGTGTTTCTAAGGTTATTTATTAGAAATATAACATCATTCAACTAGATTAGCTCCTAAGATGCTCTATCTCCAAATACAGTCACATTGGTGATTAGAGCTTCCACATATGGACTTGAGGGGGCGGGCACAATTCAACCCATAAAAGAACTGCATTAGAAAGTCTGGAACCCCAGAGAAGGAAAGCTCTTATAGCCCTTCTCCAGCACAGGAAGTGCTGGATCAACAGGAACTCTGTGCAAGGCACAGTGCAAATGTCCAGCGGTTATGTGGGTGGAAGAATGATCCACAGTAGAGTGCGGGCATTACTCGTGATGGCCACAGCTGTCAGGCAAGTGAATAGGTGTAACCCTGATGGCCGCCAAGCATTGTGCGGGTGGGATCAGGGTTCTGATTACCCTTTGAGCTCTTGAAAGAATCAATATTGTGAAAATGACCATACTGCCCAAGGCAATCTACAGATTCAATGCAATTTCTATCTAAATACCTACATCATCTTTCACAGACTTAGAAAAAAAAAAAACCTAAAATTCATATGGAACCAAAAGAGTTCAAATAGCCAAAGCAATCTTAAGCAAAAAGAACAAGTCTGCAGGTATCACATTACCTGACTTCAAATTATACTACAAGGCTATAGTAACCAAAACAGCATGATACTTGTTTAAAAGTAGATACGTAGACCAATGAAACAGAATACGGAACCCAGAAATAAAGCCAAATACTTGCAACCAACTGGTCTTCAACAAATCATACAAAAACATAAATTGAGGAAGGGACACCCTATTCAATAAATGGTGCTGGGAAAACTGGCTAGCCCTGTGTAGAAGAATGAAACCAGATCCCTATCTCTCATCATAGACAAAAATTAAATCAAGATGGATTAAATGCTTAAATGTAAGAGCTGAAACCATAAAAATCCTAGAAGAAAACCTAAGAAAAACTCTTCTGGACATTGCCCTAGGCAAAAAGTTAGTGATTAAGACCCCATAGCAAATGTGACAAAAATAAAAATAATTAAATGGGACCATATTAAACTAAAAAGCTTCTGCACAGCAAAAGAAATAATAATCAGAGTGAACAAACAACCCACAGAATGGGAAAAAAATATTAACAAACTGTCCATCTGACAAAGGACTAATATCCAGAATGTACAAGAAACTCAAATCAGCAAGAAAAGAACAAATAATCCCATTAAAAAAGTAGGCGAATACCACGAATAGACACTCCTCAAAAGAAGATTATCAAATGGCCAAAAAATATGAAAAAATGCTCAACTTTACTAATTCTCAGGGACATGCAAATTAAAACCACAATGAGATACCACCTTACCACAGCCAGAATAACCATTATTAAAAGGTCAAAAAAACAATAGATGTCAGCATGGATGTGGTGAAATAGAACTCTTAGACATTTCTGGTGGGAATGTATGTTAGCACAACTTCTATGGAAAACTGAATGGAGAATTCTCAAAGAACTAAAAATAGATCTACCATTCGATCCAACAATCCCACTACTAGCTATCTACCCAAAGGAAAATAAGTTTTTCTATCAAAAAGACACCTGCATGCAAATGTTTATCACAACACAATTCACAATTGCAAAGATATGGAACCAACCTAAGTGCCCAGCGACCAATGAGTGGATAAAGAAAATGTAGTCTATATGTATACACCATGGAATACTACTCAGCTATTAAAAAGAATGGAATAATAATTTTTTTGCGGCAATTTGGAAGGAGCTGGAGGCCATTAATATAAGTGAAGTAACTCAGGAATGGAAAACCAAATACCGTATGTTCTCAGTTATAAATGAGCACTAAGCTATGGATATGCAATGGCATAGACAGTGATAAAATGGACATTGGAGACTCAGAGGGGGAAGGGAGGGAAAGCGTTGAAATGTACAAACTATATATTGGGTACAATGTACACTACTCAGGTGACGGGTGCATTAAAATCTCAAACTTCACCAGTATACAATTCATCCATGTAACCAAAACCCGCTTGTACCTCAAATTAAAATTAAATTTAAATTTAAAAAATTATTTTTTTAAAAAAACCTTAGAAGCTCTAGAAACTCCAATTTTGCATTTGAATGTGGTTGTGCTTTTGGGGGCCACTGAGGTATGTAGAACTTTTTACTTGGAAAGCACATGTCCATCAGAGTGTCATTGTAAAGATCTACTAGAAACTCTTAACTGCATTCTCCTGCTTCTGTTATGCTGCCTTGTTTTACACAAAATTTTCTCTCATTAAGGGAAAAGATAGTTTAGTGTTTTTTTGTGGAGTGAATCAGGTGGATTTAAGTACTGAACTTTTTTTTCATTTAGGTTTTTAAACATGTAACATTTGGCACAAAATTGAAAAAAATTTGCTAGAAGGTTAATCTAGGTATTCTCTAATAAATTAGAATTTAGAAAAAACTTTCTCATTTATAATCAATCTTAGAGCATATATGTTTATTTGTTTGTTTGCTTATTTATTTATTTATTTTATTTTCAGACTAAGTCTCACTCTGTCACCCAGGCTGGAGTGCAGTGGTGTGATCTTGGTTCACTGCAACCTCCGCCTCCTGAGTTCAAGCAATTCTCGTGCCTCAGCCTCCCGAGTAGCTGGGAATACAGGGACGTACCACCACGCCCAGCTAATTTTTTTGTATTTTTAGTAGACACAGGGTTTCACCATGTTGGCCAGGCTGGTCTCAAACTCATCACCTCAGGTGATCCACCCACCTTGGCCTCCCAAAGTGCTGGGACTACAGGCGTGAGCCACCGTGCCTGGCAGGAGCATATATGTTTTAAATACTTTTTACAGTAGTTGTTTAGGTTGAGCATGCAGGACATTTCCATATATACTTTTCTACTTGTCAGCTCATTTAGTGTGCTGGCCAGTCATATGTAAATTTGTCTGTCCAACTGGAGCAGGGCTGTGGAGAGTAGGAGGTGCCAATTAAGTCTAAACTCTCTCTTGATATTCCTCACCACCTCCTCTATTGAAATGAAATGGCTTCAGACTTCAGTGTCTAACATTGAGTCATTGATTCCACTGTCTGTTTTTTCTTTTAAATTTTTAATACCGCTGAAGCCTTTGAATAATAAACTAATGATTTTCCCAAGAATGTTTTCATAGAAATTATACAGAAGACTGGGTTGGAGGCAATCTAGGAATGTAAAAGTGAATAAAAGCGACACTAACTAGATACATACTATTTTTGTGGTGGTGGCTCTCCTAACAGAGCACCACACAATTTTCTTGCCAGATTCATTTTTTTTCTGCAAAACCCACTGACGGATATTTTTGGTGTACCAATTTCTACCTAACAATACTGAGTCTCGCCCTAGTTGGTCCTTGTACATTTCAGTCTTACCAGTTCAGCTAGTACCTCCTTACTAAGAATCAGTTGTTTTTTGGTATCCTCCACATTTGGTAAAGCTAGTTGTACTTGGTTAGTAATTAAACAATATAATTAAGTAGGACATAAAATGATGAAAAACAAGTGCAGAAAGAAAGAGCATTGTTGTTATGCAAATTAAGTTGAATGCTTTACAACAATTCAGTAAAAACTTGTTACTAAAAATAATTCTTGCCAATTCATTGTAGGCAAGTTAAATAAAAAAGGAAAGTCATAAAAGTCTAGAAAGATTCTGCATTTAGATGTCTTCACAACTATCTTTGCAATCTCACTTAACTTTAAAGCAATGGAAACCTCTAAATCACAGGTGGTGTGTTAAAGGGAGTTCTGAGTGAGAAAGGTGATGTTGGATTCCACCCAGAGGATCCATATTCAGAGAATGAGTCTTGGCCCTACATTCATTGACTGGCAAATGAATATGCATTTGTATGCTTTTAGTTACAATGGTTAGAATGTGTCGTTTTCTTTTCCTTTTTTTTTTTTTTTTTGAGACGGAGTTTCGCTCTTGTTGCCCAGGCTGGAGGGCAATGGCACGATCTCGGCTCACACAATCTCCACTGGGTTCAAGCGATTCTCCTGCCTCAGCCTCCCTAGTAGCTGGGATTACAGGCATGTGCCACCAGACCCAGCTAATTTTGTATTTTTAGTAGAGATGGGGTTTCTCCATGTTGGTCAGGCTGGTCTTGAACTCCCGACCTCAGGTGTTCTGCCCGCCTTGGCCTCTCAAAGTGCTGGGATTACAGGCGTGAGCCCCCATGCCCGTTCTGAATGTGTCGTTTTCATCCTACTCTTTTTAAATCAACTTCTTCAATTAACTCACCAAGTGCAGGTGCCAATCATATTAGGTAGGAGTGCTTCTTCTGTATAAAACATACCTATATTGTTTAAGCAAGAGGGACAGTTTTTGTGTAAGAGGACATTAGGAAAATTCAAAACTATATTGTTAGTCTGGAATTACTGGCTAAAATTTAGTAAAGTTACAAAAACAATGGCATAATTACAGGATAACAAAAACTGGCTTCCTATCTCTGCAGCTGAATATTTGCCAAAAATATGAAATCTTGGGTATAATATGGGCAAAGAGGCACAAAGGTGCATGGTAGTTTGGGGAAGCAAGGAGATTTGATCAAAGGGGTAGCTCATATTGGCTGTGAGATAATATATAAATAATTCTACAGGAATAATAGATGATTCTGTAGGACATAGGAAATAATTGAAAACAACCCTAATGAATTTACAAAAAGGCTAATTTCAGTTCAATTTAAGGGCATATGTATGAAAGCATGAAAGCTGTTGGGGAATGTACAGACTTATGAGATATTAAATCACTAAAGAAATTCTGCATCGGGAGTTTCTGACCGATTTTTCTTCCATGCATCCCTTTTGGCATACTCTTTTCAAAATAATATTATTAAATGCATAAAATAAAATACTTAGCATTTCAAAGAAAACAAATCCTCTTTTAAAATAATTATAAAAATAATTTTAAAAGGCACATTTTGACATAGTGTATAAGCTTCATTGTACATACACTAAATAGCAACATCTGATAGTGGGTCTATTTGATGAGCAAAATGAATATTTAGAGATGTCAGATATGAAAATATAGGTAATTTCAATTGATGACAAGTATCAGGTAGTGCTACTACAACTTTGGCTCATTGTTTAGATTCATCATTGAAGGAAGTGAAAAGAAAGGCATAATTTTGTATTTTCCCATAAAAATTCCTGCATTTCCTGAATTCCATCCATTGTATAGACTACATTAGGGCTTATATGATTCTGTAAATTACCATGAAATGTTTTGATTGACAATAACTAATTAGAGGCATTCAGAAGATTCATTAATATATATAGAGATAATAATATACACTTTTTTTACCCTTAAGTTTTCAGAGAATCTCAGGAGAGAGTGCTTATGAGACACTTTCTCTTTCTAAACATACATTTGTAAAATGTTGAAATTTTTACAATGAGCATGTATTATTATAAGAAGAAAATAGATTTTAAAAATACTGGTTTCTAGTAGAAATCAAAGAAAGGAAGGAAGGAAGGAGGCAGGGAGGGAGGGAGAGAGGGAGGGAGGAAGGAAGGAAGGATGGGAGGGAGGGAGGGAGGGAGGCAGGGAGGGAGGGAGGGAGGGAAAAGGCAAAAGAAAAGACACAGCCTGCCTTTCCATCAACAGAGAAATGGTTAACTCAATTACAATCATTTCTACCTATAGAATACTGAATGTGTTTGATAAGATTTAAAAAAAATCTTAATGATGTATACATATTCACTGAGTGCTACAGTTGAGGTTTTTGTGCTTTATTGTATGTACATTATACATCAATAAAAAAGTTAAGGACAATCAAACTTTGATGAAAAAACTTCAGAAGAGAGCAACAGGGATGGCAGGAGATCTGGGAAATGAAACCAGATGTAAAAAGACAAGAAGAACTAGAGAAATTTTATTAGAAAGGGAGAAGAACCAAGGTTTACAGGATGATTTACAAAAATAATTGAAAGGTTGTCTTGCAGAACAGGTGGAAAAAATTAATGTTGAAGACCCAGGCAAACATATTGCAACGTAAAAATGACAATTTATGCTAAGTCGGTTTTCTATCGAAGTAATGATGATATAATGAAATAACAAGAAGTATACATTTGGTCCTCATCTTCAGTTCCTGGCAAAGAGCTCCTAGAATCCTTGTAATTTCTCCATGATAGGGGTGAGAGGAGCATCTTTTGCTGTAATATTTGGTCTTAATCTCCAGTTAATGGTACAAGAGCTTCTAACACCTTTGGAATCTCCAGGGTGATAAGTGTCTTTTTGTGTGCTGAGATGACTGGTGGCTGGGGGCCCCTAGATAGCTGCGAGATGGGAACTGGCTGTTAAAAGAACCAGCCCTGTGAGTAGAGGGTTAAACCTCTCAGCCCCATCCCTGGACCTCTGGAGAGGGCAGAGGGGCTGGGGATTGAGTCCAATCACCAAAGGCCAATGACTTAATCAATCTTTTCTACTTAATGGAACCTCTATACAACCCCCAAAATGACGGGGTTTGGAGAGCGTTCAGTTTGGTGAACACACTGAGGTGCTGGGAGGGAGCAGTCCAGAGAGGGTATGGAAGATCTGCGGCACTTTCTCACAGACTTTTTCTGTGCATCTCTTTTTTTGGCTGATCTTTGAGTTGGGTCCTTCACAATAAACTGGTAAATGTAAATAAAAGTGATTTCTTGTGTTCTGTGAGCTGTTAATAGCAAATTACTGAACCTGAGGAGGGAGTTGTGGGAAGCCCCTGGCATCACTACCTGTCCGTCAGAAGTACAGGTAGCCCAGACTTCCACTTGGCGTCTGAAATTGGGGAAAATGGGTGGGACTGACCCCTTAACCTGTGGGATCTGTGCTAATTCCAGGTAGTTTGTCTTAGAACTGAATTAAATTTTTGAATACCCAGATGGTGTCCAGAGAGTTAGAGAATTGGTTATTTGTGTGGAAGAACCTCACACATTGGATGTCAGAAGGGTTGGGAGTATAAACATGTCATGGTAATAATCAAGTATTCAAGGAGAGGCCAGAAACTAAGAGTAACAAGTTTCCAATGATCCCTTTAGATGGAGAGAATCACTACGATTCTTTTCAGTTCTAGCAATCTCCGGTTCTTTGGTGATTGGCGTGAACGGTAAGAAATGTTACTGGGGACTTTGTTTTCTTGAAAAACCTCAAGGTACCCTTGGTATTTGAATCACAGTTTGAGGTGTGAAAGAGCATTATAGTAACACACCTCTGACTCCCAGGCTTATGAAGAAAGTCAGCAATAGCTGTCTTGAAGTCTTGCAGATAGTAATCTTTAAATAAATATGTATTAAAGTGTGAATATAAAATAAATCTGTAAAATTCGAGGACATTCAGTAAAGCTTGATAGTCATCATTACGCATTCAGGAATTACCAAGCATTTGAACATATAATTCTAATAATTGATAAAATCCAGTAGTATAATCATTGTATCATAATCGTAATTAAAGGCTGAAAATGTTGCCTGAATGTTCATACCAGCAAAGAGTTTCCAAAATTTTAGGCTAGATATTTATAAAGTGGATATCTGCTTGTTTGACGCAGTATTTAAATTGGTTTGACTAATTTGAACTATCTAGTGTCAGTTACATTGTATGAGACTCGGAATAGGTTATATAGTCAAATACCAATGTCAAACATTGAATTAAGTTACCTCCTAGATTTGAACAATCGGTTCAAGTTTTTGATGATTTGATTATACGTCTAGGCGTAATAGTGACTTATTTGGGTTAGACATTGATAGATAATAATATAAAATTTTGAAATTCTACTAATGACTGTTATTTGCTTATTCATTTAACTTCCTCAGCAATAACTTAGTATTAGTTCAATAGTATTTAGACTATATCAAATGCAGGCTGAAGAGTAAGGTCACAAGGCTGAGATTCAACATGTGTCAGATGTAAAACTATCAGGAATTTGGGGAAGATGAAAAACTAGGCTTTTGATGTGACCTGATGTAACTGAGTAACTCACAAAGTCACAAGTCAGCTTCTGACTATAAAAGAGACATCTGATCAGATTGTCATGCTCTATGGTTAATGGAGTGTTGCAAGGACTTTGACACAAACCATTACCCACTATTTACTTATTCAAAGCAGAAACTTACTGGAAAATTGAGTGAAATTATCCATACTTTAACAGTTTTGAGCAGATTGCATTATTATCAATATTTCTAAAACACACCCTTCTGAACACATAGGTATTAAGTATTACTATATTCTGTTACAGTACTTTAATTGTCATGTTTCACAAGATTGTTTCTATCCTCAGAATATGAAGTAACATTGTATAATTGTGGGAGAATTTAATACCTACAGTTAGATCTGGGATTCATCAGTAGCTCTGCTATTTGGAGGGATGTGATAGCCCAGAAAGTAGTTTAACTTTCACGTTCTTCTTTTCTCGGCAGTCCTGTTTTATTTCCAGATTTCTAATACTAGTTCTTAATTTGGGTTCTTTGGACAGAATTATATAGTAAACCAAACATAAACTTTCTTGTGCTTCAGGCTAATTGAAAGGAATCTTTTCTAATAAGAGATAACTCTGAAACTCAGTGAATAGTTTGGGTATTATTATATTTTAAATCGATTGTTAACATTATATGGAGCTGGGTGCAATGGCTCACACCTGTAATCCCAGCACTTTAGGAGGCCGAGGCAGGTAGATCACTTGAGGTCAGGAGTTTGAGACCAGCCTGGCCAATACAGTGAAACCCATCTCTACTAAAAATACAAAAATTTTCCGGGCATGGTGGCACACAGCTGTAATCTCAGCTATTCAGGAGGCTGAGGTGGGAGGATCACTTGAGCCCAGGAGGTACAAGTTGCAATGAGCCAAGATTGTACCACTGCACTCCAGCCTGGGTGACAGAGCAAGACTCTGTCTCAGGAAGAAAACAAACAACAACAACAACAATGAAAGCACATTATATGGGGATGTGTTTTTCCCATTTCTATTGGGGCCATTAAAGATAAAATAGAGCTCAGTTTAAAATTGTCTTTTCAAGCCCTGCAAAGTCATAATGAACAACTAAAATGGGAGAAATTGCCAACAAATATTAATGTTAAAATGTAAGAGGACTAAAACATATTAAGTAAATGTATTCCAAAGCCTCTTTAATCTTAATTATTTTGTATCTTTTTCTTTTTAACTGACATATAATAATTGTATATGTTTATGGGATACAGAGTGATATTTTGATACATGTGATATTTGTATACATGTATACAAATGCAATAATTAAATTAGGGTAATTACAATATCCATCACCTCAAACATTTCTATTCCTTTGTGTTGGGAACATTCAAAATCCTCTCTCCTAGGTTTTGAACATATATGATAAATTATTATTAACTGTATTCATCCTACAGTGCTATATAGAACACCATAACTTATTCCTCTTATCCAGCTATAACTTCATATCCATTATCCTCTCCCTCTCCTTCCCTCCTTCCTATCCTTCCCAGTCGCTTCTCTCTCGACTTCTATGAGCTCTTTTTTTCTTAACTCCCACACAGAGTTTCTGTGCCTGAATTATTTCATTGAGCATAATATCCTCTAGTTTCATCCATATTGCCATGAATGACAAGATTTCATTATTTTTTATGGCTGGATAGTATTCCATTGTGTATATATACCACATTTTTAAATTCATTCATCCATTTTCGGGATACTTGGATTGGTTCCATATCTTGGCTATTATAAATAGTGCTGCAATAAACATGGGAGTGCAGATATGTCTTCGACATACTGATTTCATTCTTTTGGACATCTACCCAGTGGTGTGATTACAGAATCATTTGGTAGTTTTATTTTTGATTTTATGAGGAGACTGCATACTGTTTTTCCATAGTGGCTGTACTAATTTACATTCCCACCAACAGTGTGTAAGTGTTCCCCATTCTTCACATCCTCATCAGCACTTGTTTTATCTTTTTGGTAACAGCCATGTAACTGGAGTGAAGTGGTATCTCATTGCAATTGCAATTTGTTGTTCCCTTGTGATTGGTGCTATTGAGCATTTTTCCTATACCTGTTAATTATTTGCATGTCTTTTTGAGAAATGTCTACTAAGGAGTTTTGCCATTTATTATTCTAGTTATTACTTTTTCTATTAAGTTTTTAATATATTCTTGATATTACCCCTTGTCAGGTGCATTATTTGCAAATATTTTCTCCCATTTTTTCAGGTTGTCTTTTCACTCTGTTTTCTTTGCTGAGCAAAAGCTTTCTGTCTGGTGTAATCCCATGTGTCTATTTTCGCTTTTGTTGTCCATAAGTCTTATTTAAAAAATTCTCGCCCACCCTGCTATTGTCATTTCCCCTATATTTTCTTCTAGTAGTTTTATAGTTTCATGATTTACTTTTAAGCCTTCAATCCATTTTGAGTTAATTGTAGTATATGGTGAGAGGAAGGGGTCTAGTTTTATTCTTCTGCATGTGTACATCCAGTTTTCTCAGCACTACATATTGAAGAGACTGCCTTTTCCCCAGTGTGTGTTATTGGCATCTTTGTTGAAAATCAGTTAGCCGTAGGAGCATGAATTTACTTCTGGGTTCTCTATTCTGTCTTACTGGTCTATGTGTATGTTTTTATGCCAGTATTGTGCTGTTTTGGTTACTGTAGCTTCTTGTAGCATATGTTGAATTCAGGTAGTGTGATTCCTCTAGCTTCATTCTTTTTGTACAGGATTACTTTGGTTACTTGGGGTCTTTTCTGATTCTATATGAATTTTAAGATTTTATTTCTGTGAATTTTGATAGAATTACACTGAATCTGTAGATTGCCTTGGGTAGTATGGCCATTTTATCAATATTAATTCTTTCAATCTATGAATATGGGATATCTTTCCATTTATTTGTGTCTTCTTCAATTTCTTTCATTAATGTTTTCTAGTTTTCAGTGTGCAAATCTTTTATGTCTTGGTTAAGTTTATTCCTATGTATTTATTTTTTTGTAGTTATTATAAATAGAATTGTTTTCTTCTGTTACCATATTGAAATGCTGCTGATTTTTGTATCTTGATATTATATCCTGAATTTTTACTGAATTTATTAGTTCTAACAGTTTTTTGGTGGAATTTTTAGGATTTGCTATCTATAAGATCACATCATCTACAAACAAGGACAATTTGACTCCCTCATTTCTAATTAATTTGCCTTTAATATGATTCTCTTGGCTAATTGCTCTATCTAGAATTTCCAGTACTGTGTTGAATAGGAGTGGTGAAAGTGTGCATTCATATCTTGTTTCTGATTTTAGAGAAAAAGCTCTTAGTTTTTTCTTGTTCAGCATAATGTTATCTGTGAATTTGTCATGCGGGTTCTTTATTGTGTTGAGGTACATACCTTCTATACTAATTTGTTGAGAGTTTTTATTACAAAAGAATGTTAAATTTTGTCAAATGCTTTTTCTGCATTTATTTAAGTGATCATATGGCTTTTGTCTTTTTGTTAATATGATGTATCATAGCTATTAATTTGCATATGTTGTACTATCTTCTCATTCCTGGGATGAATCCGATTTGACCATAGTAAATGATGTTTCTAATGTGCTGTTGAATTAGGTTCATTAGCTTCTTGTTGAGAATTATTGCATCTATGTTCATCAATTATATTGTTATTTTTCTCCCCGTTTCCTTGTCTGGTTTTGAAGTTACTGGCCTAGCAAATGCTGGCCTAGCTAAATGAATTTGGAAGTATTTCCTCCTCTTTCATAATTGCTTGAGAATAATTGGTATTAGTTCTTTAAATGTTTGGTAGAATTCAGCAGTGAAGTTATGAGGTCCTTCATTTTTTTTTTGGATGGAAGATTTTTATTACTGATTAAATTTCTTTACTCCTACTGGTCTGTTCAGATGTTCTCTTTCTTCATAATTTAACCTTGGTTGGTTTGTATCTATCCAAAATTTATCCATTTCTTCTACGTTCTCAAAGTTGTTCATAATAGTCTCTTATGATCCTCTGTATTATGTCTCCTTTTTCATCTCCAATTTTATTAGTTTGGATCTTTTTTCTTTTTTCTTATTTAGTCTAGTTAAAGATTTATTGGTTTTGTTTACCACTTCAAAAAACATTTCTTCATTTTATTGATTTTTTAGTCACTATTTTATTTTTTTCTCGGAACTTTATTCTTTCCTTCCTTTTAGCAATTTTTAGTTCAGTTTATTCTTGTTTTTCTAGTTCCTTTAGGTGCATGGTTAGTTTATTATTATTATACTTTAAGTTCTGGGATACATGTGCAGAACGTGCAGGTTTGTTATATAAGTATACACGTGCCATGGTCGTTTGCTGCACCCATCAACCCGTCATCTACATTAGGTATTTCTCCTAATGCTATCCTTTCCCTAGCCCCTCGTCCCCCAACAGGCCCCGGTGTGTGATGTTTCCCTCCCTGTGTCCATGTGTTCTTACTGTTCAACTCCCACTTATGAGTGAAGTCATAGTCTTTGGAAATAATCTTCTGAGATATATGCTAATCATCTAATGGTGATTCTCGTATGTGTGACTTGATGGTTTTCTATTGCAGCTTTTAGAATTCTTTGTCTTTGACTTTTGACAGTTTGATTATGATGTGCCTTGGAGAGGATTTACTTGGGTTGAATTTTATTGTGGACTTTTAAGCTTCCTGAATCGGGATGTTCATGTCTCTCCCAAGACTTGGGAAGTTTTCAGCTATTATTTTGTTAAATAAGTTTTTTGAGCCTTTCTCCATTTCTAACTCCTGGAACACGAATATTTGTTTGCTTAATGGTATTTCATAAGTCCCAGTATCTTCATTCTTATTCTTATTTCTTTTTTTTTCTCTGACTGGATTATTTCCAAAGAACCCATCTTCAAGCTCAGAAATTCTTCTTTCTGCTTTATCTGGTCTGTTGTTGAATATCTTAATTATTATTTTTTATTTTATTCATTGAATTCCTCAGCTCCAAGATTTCTGTTTGGTTCTTCTTTATGATATCTACCTATTTGTTAAGTTTCTCATTCAGATCATTAATTGTTTTTCTGATTTTATTGTCTTGTCTGTATTCTCTTGTACCTCACTCAGTTTTCTTAAGATCATTATTTTGAATTACTTTTCAGGCATTTCATAAACATTCTTTCCTTTGATGTCGTCACTGGAGAATTATTGTCTTCCTTTGCAAATTTCATGTTTCCTTGTTTTTTCATGTTTCTTGTGTCCTGACACTGATATCTGTGCATCTAGTGGAACCGTCATTTTTTCTCATTTTATGGAGTAGCTTTTGCAGGAAGAGACTTTTTTCTGTAGATGGGAATGGGTGTTGATTGGGAATGGTGTATTGGTTGGGTGTCGATTGGGAGTAGGGTGTTGACTGGAAATGGTATGTTGGCTTTTGTTCTGGGTGGACTCAGTAGCATGGTCTCCATGCAGATTGTTCAGTTGTAATCTTTGTCTGCAATGTCTGTGATTGTCTCAGTGGTCTGGGCTGCTGTAGTTTGTGACAGCAGTGGCATGATCCAAAACCTCTTTTAACCAAGAGAATTAAATGTATTTACTGATGAATGTTATGTGTATATTATGGTATCCATTAATTAATGAATATAACAACAGACTTTGATTATGTTTTTCTTTTTTTTTTAAGTATTTCAAACAGGATGGATATTTTTCTTTGTCTTAAAGTATTTCCAAAGAAGAGTTTTGCAAAAGTGAACCAATTTAATAAGAAATAACTTCCCATAATCTAAAATTTAATCCTGGATATCATGATCTTTGTCCTAGAACAGTCTTTTAATTCTAGTTTTCTTATTAGTTGAAAGTCTGGTACATATTGTAAGATAAAACTAATTCTTTCATCTTACTGTCTAGAGGCATCAAGATGAGGCCTAAGGTTAAGCATATCAGTCCGATACCTAATTTGAGAAAAATTCCACTGGAAAGCTTTTGAAACATCAGCAATAACATCTGAAGTAATTACAAAGTTCAACCACCAATTTAAATGAAAGGCTACCTCCTTTATTCACTAGTTGAATATTACGATGTTAAAAATCATTAAAGTACCTGTAAGGTGAATTAATAATGTGGCATTTTATTGATTACCTATATATTAATTGAAGACATATTTTAGGCCCAGAGATTTTATGGAAAGACCATTTCTAAAAACATTGTATGCAAAATTCCAAAAGCTACTGCTTTAAAAAAATTTGCTACTGAAAGGGCAATGAATTCTGAAGGGTCCTTAGGTCTTGTTTGAACCATATATTCTGCTTCTAAAATTATAGTCATAACAAATTCCTCAGACAATGCCACCTAATGAGCCTTCAAATGGTCACTAAAGTCATATTGTGATTTCATCATCAATCTAGTAGATTAAAAATAGACTACCTCTTACTCTATATATTTTAGAAGACTGAACATGAATAAATGAAATAAATTGAAATATGACTTATATTGGCAGCAAGGAAAGATTTTCACATGAAACAACTTGATAGGTGTTTAAGGGATATGCAATTTTATAATACCATGACAAAACAAACTTCTTTTATCCTTTTAATATAATAATAGGCTCTAGCCAAGGGTTGTGTTGCATTTTGTGCCTTGACTAGTGAGAATAAGACAGATGAAAAAAGGAAGACAACTGCAGGCAGAAATTAAACTATAAAACAGGGAAGAAGAAGAGTGAGAGGTTTTGCTTTAAAGCTATGATTGTTGTTGGGACTGTGCTGTGTGAATACATACCTGTCACCTTTACTGTGTCTTGCATTCCTATCTTAACCAGAAACTGGGAAAACACCCTTTAATTTAAGCCTTGCTGACTGGTGCCACCTTGCTTTTGGTTCTTGATTGGTGTTGAAATGATAATGCAGAAGCTATACTTTTATTTTATAGATAATATTTGTCATTTTCTGATTGTGAAAGTAGCATACGCTGAAAATTCAATAAATTAAAAACGGACAATGGCAAAAGAAAATTAAATGCAACCACTAACCCACCACCAAGGGTTTCATCTTGTTGTAATTCATCTACATATAAATTTACATGAAATAATACTTTTAAGAATGTATTGTTTTGAGTTTACTAAAAATATGTTGTCTCTTTAGAACAGTGATGGAGGCAGTGAAGGAACTTTGGTATAAGAGATTGCATCCCATTTCTTCACTGTTCTCACCAAGGTGACCAGCTGTGTGACAAATCCTCTAGAATCTGGAGCTGACCCCTGAGGGGTGAGTTTTGTTTTTGCATCTAGAAGGTTTGTGTATTTGTTAAACTGCTTTTAACTACAAGTAATAATACTTGATTAATTGAAATGTAGACAAAGGCAGCTTACTTTTCTTCACATAAAGAGAAGGGCAGCTATTCACCAGCTATTCATCTTCAGTTTGATGGCTTCAGGTTTCTGACTTCTCTTTCAGTCTTCTCTTGGTCTTAAAATGGCAGTTGATGCAAACATCATAAACTCTGATATTCGTATCTAATGGCTGAAAATCATTGGGATGTACAGGAAGGGATGTTTCTGGGATGGGATGGCAAGTTCCTCACCCTGTGGGTCTCTTTTTATTAGATAATAATATTTTTCTTTTTATTATTATTATGTTTTAATTTCAATAGGTTTTTGGGAAACAGGTGGTGTTTGGTTACATGAATAAGTTCTTTAGTGGTGATTTCTGAGATCTTGGTGGACCCATCAGCTAAGCAGTGTACACTGTACCCAACGTGTAGTCTTTTATCCCTCACCCCTCTCTCACCCTTTCACCTGAGTCCCCAAAGTCCATTGTATCATTCTTGTCTTTGCATCCTCATATCTTAGCTCTCACTTATGAGCGAGAATATACAATGTTTGGTTTTCCATTCCTGAATTACTTCACGTAGAGTAATGGTCTCCACTTCCAGGCTGCTGCAAATGCCATTATTTAATTCCTTTTTATGGCTGAGTAGTATTCCATGATATATATTTACCACAATTTCTTTATCCACTTGTTGATTGATGGGCATTTGGGCTGGTTCCATATCTTCGGACTTGTGAATTGTGTTGTTATAAACTTGCATGTGCAAGTATCTTTTTTATATAATGACTTCTTTTCCTCTGGGTAGATACTGAGTAGTGGGATTGCTGGATCAATTGGTAGGTCTACTTTTAGTTCTTTAAGGAATCTCCATACTGTTTTCCATAGAGATTGTACTACTTTACATTCCTACAGCAGTGTAGAAGTTTTCCCTGTTCATCACATTCACTCCGACATCTATTATTTTCTGATTTTTTGATTGTGGCCATTTTTGCAGGAGTAAGGTGGTATCACATTGTGGTTTTGTTTAGCATTTCCCTGATTACTAGTGATACTGAGCATTTTTTAGGAAGTAATATTTTTCTAGGAAGATGCTCATATGACACCTGCTTAAATTGATCAAAATGGGATCACATGCCTGATCCTAAACCAATAACTGGTTAGGTAATAAAGAATTACCATAATTGGCTATGTCACTTTTCCTTCATGCTTTGAGGGTATGAGAGGAGCACACATCCTCCCCACCGCCCCTGCAACTGGATTTCATTAAACTAAAGAAAAAAGAACAAAAGTGAGCCTTATAGAAAACTCATAGTACCTACCACATCTCACCATTTCAGCTCAGGAAATGGGCATCAAAATCATGTAAGGATTTCTGTCCCTATCACGTTACCTAATCATAAAGCTCATATTTCAGTTTCCTGGTTGATTTTTCTTGACAAATTAGAAAGATCTTCTGAAACTTATAAAAAACAATTATCTGTTTCTTTATGGCTTTACATTTTATAACTGTCCTACTTATTATTTAAAAAAATAAGAATGAATGATTGAAAGACTGAAAGGAACCTCTTATTTCAGAAAAGATTTAAGGTATTTAAAAAAATCTATGTGCATTTGTATTAAGTCATTCTTGCATTGGTATAAAGAAATACCTGAGACTGTACAATTTATCAAGAAAAAAGGTTTAATTGGCTCACAGTTCTGCAGCCTTTACCAGGAGCATGGCGTGGGCATCTGCTCAGCTTCCAGGGAGGCCTCAGGTGGCTTACAATCATGGTGGAAGGCAAAGGGGCAGCAGGCACATCACATGACAAAAGCAAGAACAGGTGAGAGACACAGCCAGGAAGGAGGGGAGGAGGTGCCACACACTTTTAAATGACCAAATCTCATGAGAACTTGGAGTCAGAGCTCACTTATCACCAAGGAGATGACCCAAGCTATTCAAGAGGGATTTGCCCCCATGATCCAAATACCTCCCATGAGACCCCACTTCCAACACTGGGGATTACATGAGATTTGGGTGGAGACAAATATCCAAACTATATCAGTATTTTATATAATAAAGTTAAAAATTAAAGTGACAGGCAAAGAAATGTAATACTTTAAAAGTAAAATACTACTAGACACAAAAATAATGTCAGAACACAAAATGTGTGTTATAGACTCCTATATTTGCTTGGGATGTGCCATAAATTTTGCTCTAAATTTATTAGAAATGGATGCCTAGAGGGTTGTCCTATTAGTTACAAGATACACAGTACACATACTTAAATAATTAATCGTTTGATACTGAGATTGGTATGATATCCCCCATGGGTTCTCACTGAGCCCACACTGTAGACAATGAACTTCATTCTTGAAAACCTGTGTAGAATGATCCCTGCTGTAAGGTCCTTTCTTACAAAATCTCCTAAAATGGGGGTTACCAAATCCTCCAAATAGGAACCCTTTTGAAAGAGAAACAATGACACCAACATAACCATAATTTGGGACTGCTGTCAGCACATCATGACCTATAGCTGCCCTTCCAGGATCAGTGATGATATCACTTTAAAAAAAATTTCCAGTCAGTTTTTCTCTCTTACACCCCACAATAGCTATTTCAATCCTTTGGCATGCTCTTTTAACTCCTAGGTCTTCGTCCACCTTGTCATTTTTGGCAAATAGCCTCATCTCTAACTTCAAGTGTGAAACTAAATTTACTTGGCTGAAGCTCCTTTCGCCTGCTTCCCCATCCTCTGAGCTGAGCTGTCCTGTATAAGTTTCCTTGTATCCCTCTCTCCCGTCACATGTGAATGAGCCTTCAACCACTGCCATCTTGTTAAAGAAAGTTGGCTGTGAAGGGAAGAACAGAGTTTTCTATGTTTGTCATCTCCATTTCATCACTTCCGTTTCTCCCCTCTGTCTACTTTCTTGTGGCTTTTGCCTCTAACCTTGCACGGAAAAGACAGGCAGAACCCACCTATCACTGCTCAGGGGCCACTTTTCAGCCCTTGACATTCACAGCCCCTCTCTGTCATGTTGCATTCTTGGCCACGTCCTCCTTAAAATCCATCCTTTCTCTTCTTTTGTGATACCACACCCTCTGCCTTCCCTCTCTCTTCTCTGATGTTTTATTTTGATTTTCTCCCTTGGATTCTCTTCTGCCCCTCCCTTACTTATGTGTGGTGTTCAGCACACATAAGGGATAGTACAGCCTTGTGGTTAAAGCTTAGTCTCTGAGTCCAGATCACATGAATCTGACTGCTGACCATGCCACTTACTATATCTGTCACCTTGGACAGAATACTTCACTTATTTGGCCCTCAGTTTCTTCAATTATATATTTAAAAAGGTGATAAAGATGTATTTATCTCATACGCTTGTTATGAAGGTTAAGCAAATTAATATACATAAAGCATACAGAGCTCTACATGGCCATTAACCTAAGAACAAAACAAACAAAACTCAGGTTTCCCCACTTAATTCTGTTTCCTTCATTGCTAGTATTTCTCGGTGAACTAATTTTCTCTGATGGCTTTTTCTATCAACTACACACTGATGCACCAGGCCACCTCTCTCCAGACCGCATCCTTCTCCTGAACAATAGATTCAAGCTGATTAATGGACATCTGCATTCACTTCAGATTCGGTCATCCAAAGTGAACTCATCACCTTCCTCACCAGAGCCCATACTCTTTTATTTTCTTTCTTGCCAAAAGGTGTCCAGATGTACAAACTGGGATCCTGGGAGTGAGTGTTCATTCTCCCCCCTCCCAATATCCAGTTAGTCATGAAGTCCTGTCAGTCACTGACATAGTATCTCTAGTACCTCTTGCCTTCCCTCCATTCCCTGGACCTCTCTTAAATTGAGACACTCATCATGCCACTCCTGGAGTACCGGGTCAGATGCTCATTAATCTGGCCTCTGATCTCATTCCTCCACAGAGCTAGGATTTGACTTGATTGGGTTCCTCCCATTCTTAAAGTGATTCATAGATTCCCAGTAGTCCTCAGGATAAAGTCCAAAGCCTTTAGCATGGCTTGCTTCATCCTTCATAATCTGTACCCTCCTAGGCCTTCATTTTTTCATTTTTTGAAACTTCTTCCCTTGAAATATGCACTTCAACCAAATTGATGTACATGTGGAATCAATATGTTCTAATCCTACTGAGTTAACCTCAAGATGATTTTTATTGAGAGGATGTTTTCTCTACCCAACACGGTAAACCAAATTATTGCTTGTCTAAATGCTTATGTAGCACAATTGCATTATATACAATTTAGCATTTTGAAATGTTATTGAAATAATATCATTAGAAAAATTTTTGTGTTAATTTTATACTTTTATTAATTAAGCATCTTTCTATCATAATACTTGTATTAGTCCATGTTCACACTGCTAATAAAGACACACCCGAGACTGGGAAATTTGTAAAGAAAAAGAGGTTTAATGAACTCATAAGTTCCACGTGGCTGGGGAGGCCTCACAATCATGGCGGAAGGCGAAAGGCATGTCTTACATGGGGGCAGACAAGAGAGAAAATGAGAACCAAGTGAAAGGGCTTTCCCCTTATCAAACCATCAGACCTCGTGTGACTTATTCATTACCAGGAGAAGAGTATGGGGGAAACCGCCCCCATGATTCAATTATCTCCCACTGGGTCCCTCCCAGAGCACATGGGAATTATAGGAGCTACAATTCAAGATGAGATTTAGGTGGGGACACAGCCAAACCATATCAATACTGAATGCATTATTTCGCAGTATTAACATTCTTAATTCATTTTTATTCCATTTTAAGATTTATACTGTACCTGTCACTTCTACCAAGCCTGTTTCATTGTGGGTGAAATTTTGGGGATTAAAATTTTACTATGTCTAGTTTTAGCCCTTATTAAGGTTTTTATTTTGTTCACTGTATTTTTAATACAGTATTATTTCTTATGAATTGGATGAAAAATCGATCACAGGCATCTTTACTTATTTCAGAAGATTATAAAAAGCAATTCTATCTGGTATTCCAGGATTGTCCAGAATGGTTAGAATAATCTACTGCATTGACAACGTATTTCTTTTGTATATGTCTTACCATTTTGGCTACCACATACTCGCAGTCTTCGCTCTGGCAGAATACAGAGCAAGTGACAGGGTTAAAACGGCAGTGCACGGCTGCAAGGTGGCTTGACTGGTGGGACCCCGAGGGCTCTTGTTCATAGCTGCTGTGTCCTCACTGTGTTACATTCTCACCATCAGTGTCGCTCCCTTTTTAGAATGCCTTCTCTGCTAGTCAAGACTCATTCAGTTGTGAGTGAGCAAAACCTGGTTCAAATAAACTTAAGCAAAGTCAACCTTTATTTGTCAACACAGGACCTTTTCTCTCTCAGCATCTGGGGAAAAAATTCTCAAGGAATATTTATTAACCAGCTTGGATCATGTGCTCATTCTGGACCAATCATAGTGGCCAGGATGATGAGGCCTTGTGATTGGCCCACCTTAGGTCATGTGCTCATTCTGCACCAATAACAGTGGCCAGGAAGATGGCGCCTTGTAATTGGCCCGCCTTAGGTCATGTGCTCATCCTGGACCAGTCACTGCAACCAGGAGGATGGGGTCTTGTGATTGGCCTTTCTTGGGTCACACGCTCACCTCTTTAGGCAGGAAAGGGAGAGGTGGAAGTGAACCTCCCGGGGTTGCAGGAGTATCTCTGCAAGCAGAGAGGGGTGCACCCTCCAAGAAGAGAGAAGCGAGACTGGAGGCACAGCAACAGTTTGCTGCACGTTCTGCTGTCTCTCGCATTTGCTCTCAAAACACTATATGCATTTTTCTCGTTACTATTGTAGAAACATACTGTCATTCTTTTAAAACTTGGTTCTCTCTTCCGTGAGATCGAGCCATCTTTAATGATGGAGAAAATGCTTTGCTCACTTTTATGCACCACTGTTTACCTGATGCTCAACAAAGAGTTAAGTATAAATAAGGCATGTGGAGAAAGGGAATTAAGTTGGGTTAAGTCTAGAACTCATTATTTAATATTAATTTGTATCTGACTGCACAGCTTATACAAATTAACCAGCTGTACTTTGGAGATCTTTTTCTTCACCTCGAACTCATGTGGTGCGCTTGCGTTTAATTTAAAGGTGGGGAGTAAAGGTGATGATAAAACGACTTAAGATAATAGGAAGAAAAAGTAAAATGTAAAGAGAAGCCCTAACTTTGGTAATGTTTGAGCATCAGCGGAAAATAACAAAAGAAGATGCTGCAATGAAGAGAACAGAAGTTATTTTTCTTTTCAGTTGGTTGTAATATTATGCACCATGACGACACAATCTTTGAAAGACAGTCTAGTAAAAAATTAAATTTGGGAAATAAATAGGGATAAATTATCACCAGGGTTGATAGAATGCAATGATTATCAGCCATTTGAGACAGAGATAGCATTTTTGCAACAATTTTAAGTCTGTGCCACGCATAAGGCGAAGCCTCCTATGGAAATCACAGAGAAAGGAATAAACCTGCCACACCCCAAGATTTACGACACTGCCAAGCGAGGAACTCAAAGGTCACTCCTGAATTAAGTTACCTTTGTATGACTTTCTGTTCTGGGTGTGAAAATACACAGAATGGTGAAATCCATTAAACTACAGTTGACAGCAAGAGGGGTTCATTAATTCCGGAGTGGGAGTAAGTTTGCCTTTCTACAAAAATCCTGTGGGATTTCTATGGGCATGGTTTGGTTCTTAGAGCAAAATGGAGCATTAAAATAGAAGACGGCTCTGGGAATACAACTAGGGACTAGAACCTCTGCCTAAAAGTAGTCATTGCCTGAACAGGCCGTGTAGTAGCCAGGGAGAAATCACATTTGTCACAACGCATGAGAGCTTTGTGGTAATTACATGATGAGAGGAACTGGCAAGCCACTCCCAGAAGACATTGGAGACAGACCCAGGCTAAATACAATGTGATGGAAGTTGGTGCCATCGCCCCAGGTAGCAAACGAGCAACCAGTCGAAGCTGGTGTGGCTTTGTCGTGAGGCTGCAGGCTGCATAGGACAGAGAACAGAGTTCCTCACAGCGAGGAGCAGTTCATTACTCCTTGAGGCCAGAGATTTGATAATAGCATAAATACGTCATTTTCTCCCCAAAGTGGGATTAGATTGTGTTGCCTCCATGGTTTTAATGTTTTAAGAAATAGGTTACCAATATCAAGAGATCAAGAGGCTTCCAGCTGTCACTGGTGACAAAACTGATCCAGAAGGAGAGGATGCAGCCAGCTTTTGCTCACAGACCAGATCCCATTTCCCATGGGATGCTCTGGGTGAAGGCAGATATCAGTGTTCAGACCTGAAAATGGAAGAACTAGAGTAGGAGCCAGGGCTCACCTTCTAGGGACACCTTCTTGTGAAGATCTAAGTTTTGATGTGCAGTTCCTTTGTGGAGTATTGCAGTGGCCCTGACCTACAACAATTACTTCTTGAATGTGCATTATGGCTTAGCACATGGGCCTGTTGGAGGCAAGGAGTCTGGGGAAAGGGAAATAGAGATCTACAATCTGGAAGGTGGCAAAGAGGACCTAGGGGAGGAAGTTATCAGGTATTTTGTAATTAGTTATGGCTATACCTGGGGTAAACTTTATCTGTAAATACAACCTAGTATACTTGTTTTAGCCCATTGTGCTTGGTTTTGTTCTGGAGAAGGTGGACGAGATGAACAGAACAAAGCAGAGGCCACTCCACTGGGAAGATTTTTCCCACCTCCTTCCGAGGCCAGTCCCACAGGTACACTATGGCCAGCATCTCTCTGAGGGCTCCAGATCTTGTTCCCTCCTAGTGTGAATCATCTCCCGCAACTTCACCACTTCCTGCCTCCTCCGAGGCCTCCTGCTCAGCACTCAGACAAGTTTAATTGTCTCTCACTTGCGAAATCCTCTCCTTGATTCTGTTTTCCTTTTTAACTACTGCCGGTCTGCTCAATACTATGAGGTTTGAATGCTGCTGACACTTCCCGCCCTGACAGTTGTCATTGTGTGTGTGTGTGTGTGAGAGAGAGAGAAAGTGGGCACATTTTGAAGTCTCAGATATAATCCATAACTATCTGCTCATTGTAAAAGATGTTAAACATATGGAAATGCATGCACCCTTCGTCTTTGAACATTACTCTGTACCCATTCCTGGCAATATTTCATGCAAATCATTCTGGACTTTTTCTTTCATAAAACTTGCAAATGTACGTAGAGGTGTATCAATGCAAGCACACTTTAAAGACTCCATGGACTTTATACATAGTGTTCTACAACTGTCTTTTTTACTTAAAAATGTATCATGGATATCTTTTCATGTCAATAATGTATATCCAGTTCATTCTCTAAATCTTTATATACTATGGATATTTCATTATTACTTACGAAGTTGGGGTTGTTTCCAATTTTAACTATTACAAACAATGCTACAAAGAACATCTTGGTTCATCTGTATTTATACATACATATGTGTATGTGCGTGTATATGTACACAAATATTTCTTTTGGCTAAGGTCTTAGAAGCGTATTTGCTAGATGGAAGGATATAGGAATTAAAATTTAAAAATCACACGAATTGCTCTCTATAAAAGTAAATACCAATTATACTGCCACTATTAGTTGACAATGGAATTGATTTTTTTTTCAAGCATCCTCTGGAACTAGATTTATCAGTCATCTTAATTTGTGCCAATTAGATGGAAGAAAACAGTTGTCTTGTTTTAATTTGCACTTCTCTGTAGCGTGAGAGCTTCTTTTTATATGTTTGTTTATTTTTATTTTTCCCTTGAATTGCCTCTTCATATTCCTTGTTCACTTTTTTGTATTGAGTTCTTTTTCCTTTTTTAATTTTTTCTCTGTATGTATGTATTTATTTATTCATTTATTTTTTATTTTATTTTATTTTGAGACAGTCTTGCTCTTTCACCCAGGCTGGAGTGCAGTGGCACAATCTTGGCTCACTGCAGCTTCCGCCTCCTGGGTTCAAGCGATTCTCCTGCCTCAGCCTCCAGAGTAGCTGGGATTACAGGCATGAGCCACTATGCCTATTTTTCTATTTTTAGTACAGATGGGGTTTCACCATGTTGGCCAGGCTAGTCTCGAACTCCTGACCTCAGGTGATCTACCTAACTCAGCCTCCCAAAGTGGCTGAGCCACTGTGCCCAGCCTGAGTTCTTTTGTTTTTTTAATTGACTTGCAGCAGTCATCTACATAATATGAATATTAATTCTTTCTGTTTCATATTCAGATATATACACACTTATATACATATGTGAAAATATATATATTTGGAAATGTTTGTGTGTGTGTGTGTGTGTGTATTTATCAATGATCTATTGTAGGCTAACAAACTACCCCCAAACTTAGAGACTTAAGTCAAAAAAGAATTGTCTTATACACAGCCCTGAGGGTTGCTGGGCACAAGTGTTAAGGCTCTAGCTCAGTGTCTTTCATGTAGCTACAGTCCGTTGGTCACTGGTGTAGTCTTCTGAAGCCTTCATTGGGTTGAAAATCCAAGAGGGCTCCTGCACGTGGTGGCTGTGGATGTTCTCTTTGCATGAGAGCTCAGCTGGGGCTCTGCTAGGGCCGTCAGCTGGAGTGTCTACATGTGACCCTCTATGTGGTTTGGGCTCTTACAGAATGGTGGTGGCAGGTTTTTTAGAGCAAGTTTTCCAAGGAACAGGTTGTAGAAGCTAGCAGGCTCCTAAATTCTGGGCATGGAAAATGGCACAGCATCTTCTTATAATCTGTTGTTCAAAGCAGTCAGAGAGCTCATTCCAAATTTAATGGAGGAAATAGGAAGAATGTTAAAAAAAAATGGACCCTCTTTAATTCACCAGAATTCATTCTCTTACCACAAATTATTTATAATTTGCCCCATGCAAAATGTACCTTGCCTATCTGCCTCTCCTTACTTCCTAACACACCCTCCATCTGAAGTTCCATACCATTACGGCTTTAAGTTCAAGTTCTATGGTTCAGGGTTTTAATGTCTAAATCAGGTCCAGGTGTAGATGAGCCTTCTCTGGGGTGGGTTTTCTCTATTTGATGACCTGTGAACCAAAGAGACAAGTTATCTGTATGCAGGCTCTTGACATACAGTGTTGGACAGCCATAGAAAAACCACAAATGACATTATCACTCGAAAACAAGGGAAATGGAAGACACGTGGCAGTCATTGGTCCATAGCAATTATGAAATCCAGCTGGGCACACATTGCTAACTCTTTGAATTACTCTGTTTCTGAGGAAGGGTTTTTCATGGTTTTTGGCTTGTGTCTTGGTTTCTTGTTTCTTCCAAGTCATCTTTCTTTTTCCATAAAATATAAGCTGTTAGCATCTGAATGTTTCCTCTGCTTTCTTACTGCTTATTGTAGTTCAGGAGGGTGGGTAGGGATCCAAAACACTTTTTATTTTGTACTATGACCACTTCAGTCCAAGCTGATATAATCCTTTTAAAAACTTTACAGATTCCTTGTCTATCAGATTATAATATACTTCATTACACAAAAGACATATTCACAGTTTACCTATAGAGGCTCTTTGTTTAAGCCAAGAGTCAGGGCACGGTGGGACAACACCCTTAAGATCCTCAGAAGCTTTTTTGTTTAGCTGGAAGAGTCTTGAGGCATGCACTTAAGATTCTTATGGTACCTATTATCTAAGAGAGAAGGTCTAAAGGTGATGACCTTAAGATTCTTTGAAGCCCTACTAGGCACACACTTAAAACATTCTTAACATCATGTCCTCCAGTTAAAGTTTGTATAGCCACACTCTTAAAATCATCACCCTGAAGCCATGCTCTACTGAACATGCTTGGGATTTGACATTTGCCCTGACATCATTTCTTATTTTGTGGGTCCTTTGCCCTCTGGAGCAACTGGGAATGAGAAATAGTTTAATTTTGATCCCAGTAAATATTGCCTTCAATTTACTTTCTTGAAAATTATCTTGAAAACTGAACAGTAAAATAGCTCAGCTACCTATGCTTTTCATACATGACAGTATTAAAAAAAAAAGCAATTGGTACATTCCATGTTCTAACTAGAAATGCCCTTAGCCAAAACCATCAGTGTGTTAGATCTGTTTTCTGTTTTTCACATTACCACTGGTGACAGTGTTGTCAAACGTTCTGCTTCTTTGTAATAGGGGCTGCCCTTTCTCCAGCCTCCAATAAAATGTTTTCACTCTCACTGAAGCCCTCATGAACAGTCTTCTCAGGATCTTCCATCTTCTGTCCATTGGGCCCCAGAGCCAGTGCAGCATGACGTAGAATTTGTTACCGCAGGATCTCATACTTGGTACCATATCTTGTTCCATTTATCTTTTCTTTTTTTTTGTTTGTTTGTTTTTTGTTTTAAACTCTAAAATGTAGTTGTTTCTAACCACAAGTTATTATGTTTCACAATTCTCTGGATTGCCTGGATTCACATGGGTAGTTCTCATTGAGGTCCTTGTAGTCAGCAGCTGGGATTGGAATTGTCTGAAGGCTTGACTGGGCTGGATGTCAGGATGGCATAATCCCATGGCTGGCATAATCCCATGGCTGCCATAATCCCGTGGCTGGCATTGACGTTGTCTGTTGCCTGTGGGCTCTTTTATGGCTGTTGGCCAAGGCATCTGCAAGTGACTTTTTAATGTGGCTTTGGTTTCTCACACAATATTAACTTATTTCCAATAGCAGTTGTTCTAAGCTTAAGGAAGTGGAAGCTACCATTGTCTTAGGGCCTAGACAGACAAACTGGTATAACATATTCTAAAGTGTCCCGGTTTTCAAAGTAATAACAGAGCCGTCCAGGATTTGGGGGATGGGAAAAGGGGTCATAGAATTTGCCTTTCAATAGAAGAAGTGCTAATAATTTTGGTCATCTTTACTCTGCCACCAATATTAATAATACTTAATCTCGAAGTGTGCATTCCATCTTTTTAAAAAATGGCTTCAGGATTTTGTGTTTTCTCAGGAACTCATCCATATGTTGAGATTCTAAAGAAAAATACTCCTGCAGCTTTCACTAATACATGGATTCCATTTTTCACTCTGTACCTCATTAATCCATTTGAAATTTGTTTCTGTGTATGGTTTGAAGTAGAAATTCAATTTAATTTTTCCAAATAAGTAACAAATTATCCAACATCACTTACAGGCAATCTGTTTTAAAATATTTTGATTTTCATGTGATACAGTCCTTTGCATGTAGGTTAGTTTGTCACCTATTCTGCTCCATTGATTTCTTATCCCTGTACAAATAGTATATTATTTAAGTTTATATTGATTTATATTTCATTTGATTTTAAATAAATCACACCTTCCAGTGGCCTTTATTAAAAGTTATTCTTCCAGATAAATTTTAGAATTAGTTGCCAAAATTTGTAAAAAGAAAATGATGAAAAGTTTTTAAAATAGTGATTGTTATTAGATTTACATTGGATTTTATAGATCAATTTATGGAAAAAACTGCTTTTAATTTCCTTGTCTGTTTGCTTTTATGATATTTAGCTTAGGAATTCCTTGTTCTCTGATCTTAAGTTCAGATAATTTTTTTCTATTTATAAGAATTTTTTTTCTATGTCTCCGCCCATTCTCTCCTTTTAGAACACTGCTTGGATGTATGGTTAAACTCCTGGATGTGATATTTTTGTTCTTAAATATGTCCCTCAAAAAATAATTTTATATTTTCAATGTGTTTTGGAAGAATCACCGTTTCATGTGCTTCTGCTTACTTACATTATAGTTGCATATACTATATCTTTCCAAGCCTGAGAATAATAATTGTACTTATTTTGAATATTTCTTCCGTTTCTTTCTTTAACATTCCTTCCAGGAATTATTTGCAAGGTATGTGATTAGCAAATATTTCCTATTCTTAATATATAAAAATCTAGTGGAAATCAATACTAAGAAGAACTTTCAGAAGCTAAGTGGGTAAAATGAATGAATTGGCGAATATATCCAGAAGAAACACAAAGAAACAATAAGTAAGCCTATGAAAGGATGCCCAGATCAAATGATGCACGTGTATGTACATTCTAACAACGACTGTTTTTTCATAGAGCTGAGAATAAATGAAAAACATGATAATCCTGGACACAAAAAGGGTGTGGTAGTCAGGTACGTTTGTGTACAGTAGGCAGCAGTGTGTATTCTGTACAGCTTTTCAGATGACTGTTTGACAATGCATATCAGTAAGGTTTAAATGCTCTTTGACTCATTAATCCCACTTACAGGATTTTTATCTTAAGGAACTAATCTGATGAGTTCCAAAAGGATGTATGCGCCCGGGTAGACAATGCCAGCCTGCCAGTTAAATTTAAAAATGAAAATAAGAAAGAAACAACATAAAATCCAATAATAAGAATTTGGTTAAATATATTTTAGTCTGTCCCTTAAAGACATTAAAAAGGCTCACATATTGACCTGGAAAGATGTGTATAGTATTTTGTGACATAATCGCATTTTAAAAATATATACCTATATGAATAAAAACTTGTGAGTTTAAATAAATCACATCAATTATACTGGTTATTTCTGAGAGAGTAAGAGAAAACTTTTATTTTTCATTTTAATAACTTGTTTTATCCCATTTGATATATTTGTCAGTAAACTTACATTATTTTATAATCAGCAAAGTAATCTATTTCCATTAAAGCTCAATACATGCTTACTGAAAACATGTTCAGAAAGTATATATGGATATAAAAAAGAAAGTGAAAATGATCATGATTCTATATACAGACATATCTTTTTAATGGCTTAACACTAGCTTTATTTATTTTCTGATGCATACACACATAAATATATATTTGCCAGAAGGGCACACACCCAGAAGACCCTTCTCTCCTTTTTTTAATCTGTGTGTTAGTTAGTGGTGTGTGGTGTAGGCTGTACGTGGTTTCATGTCAATAGAGGCATATTCGTGTCTCCGTAAGGTTAAACACATCATCGTCATCATTTTTGAGGACTGCATGATATATTTATTGTCTGTCACAGCCATGTACTTCCCTTTATCTGAGCACTTTCGTCTTCTCCCTACAGTATTGGCCTCTGCTGGCCTCTTTGCCTCAACGACATGTTTCATTCATCCCTATCTCCTCCCCAAGTCCTGAGGGCAGGGCCTGACATAATGGATTCTCAGCATTTCCTGTGGAATGAATGAGTGAGCGAGCAAATGAATGAGTGAATCAATCAAAGCCCATTTTACTGAGCTCACAGACACTCATGTGCCTTTGGAAAGATCATACATTTCTCTGTGGTTAGTTGTCCATCTGGAAGCTGAGAGTAATAAATGCCACATCACTGGAAGTTTAAAGGGATGAAAGAGATAATATTTATAAAATACTTAACTTCTTTAGAAGGAAAATCCCTGCCAAGTCCAATGTGTATACTGTTATCATTGATTCTCCCCAGCCCCATCCATCACACAGAGGATTCTCTGGCTGCGTTTTCTCTCGGCAGCTTCGTTTCTAACTTCTTTTCATCACAGTATTCTGGAAAGTTAAGATGAATACAATTCAGTGTGACCGTCACACCTTCCTTAACATTGCAGTGTTCTAAACTAATTAAAAAGGTGATCGTTTTTAATCCTTTCACATCTCTTTGAGATAGAGGAGAGAAGTTGTTATAACCCTAATTTTGCAGCTAGGGAAACTGACACAGAGAGACACTTACTCAGCATTAGATCACAGATGATAATCCAGGCAGCACTTGAATTTGAATCTTTTGGTTTCTATCCTTCAGGTGATATCAAGCACGTAGTAAAATCACCTTAGAATGTAGTAAGCTTTTTGAGACTGTGGGAGGAGAAGCCTTTTATTTCCCTAAAAATATACTAAGTTTTCTAAATAAAATATTGACAATAAAGCTGTTCAGACAGTGATTTTCATCAGCAAAAGTGTCTGGTGATACTGCCTTTACAGGAAGTAGGTGGAAGAATGCAAGGGGGCTGACGGTCTCCTGAGCTTTGGAGTTTTCAGTCTGGAGTTAACTCTCAGAACACATGTGGTACTTGTGGTAAGTATATAAGACAGAGATCATACTTGCTCAAAATGCTAGCATTGAAGCACTCTTCTATTACTGGCAAGTAATATTGCTCTATTTTTCTGTGATTGAAGCAAATGGCCTGCTAAAACAAGACTAATAGAATATGGCTGATTTTTTTTTATTAATTATTCCAACATTTATTGGATATTGAAGATACTGAGGTAGGAAAAGCCAAGTGCCTTTCCTCATGGAACCTACATCAGTAGGAATGACAATGAACAAATAACAAAAGTAATTATTTTATAAAAAATCTAAAATTCCTAGAGTGATAAACGCAATGAATAAAATGAAGCAGGTTGAAGTCCGGAGAGGGTTGGGAGTGGGCAAGTATTTAAACAGGGTGGCCAGGGAATGGCTCCCTGAGCAGGGCCATTTGAGCAGAGACCTGAGCCTTTGAGACAAGAAGCCACTGTGCAAGATCTGGGAGGAATATTCCAAGCAGAGGGAACAGCAAGTGTAATCCGGGCCATTCCCCTGACTGAGGGGCTTTTCTTTTTCTCATGCGTCTTTCCATTTCTGGTCAATGGTATTGTGAACCTTTCCCTTCTTGGTGTTTTTTTATTTTTTTTAATCCTATTTTTATTTTTTATTTTTATTTTTATTTTTATTTATTTATTTATTTTTTAACACAACTGCTACTTGTTCCCCTTTGCAGCTTCTTTTCAATTATTTAACGTAGTAGCAGGCTCAGGGCTACTCCGCTGAGGGCTGTTCTGCAGTGCGAGCCCCTCGTGGGCAGGGGTTCAGAGCATATTCCTTGTGTCGCTGGTACCTATTAGTGAGCCTGACACGTAGAAGCTGCTCAGTAAAGTTTCCCCGAGAGCATCCTTACGTTTGGGCCCATGCCTTTTGCATCCTTGCTGATATTGTTACGTGCCATATAAAAGGCTTGATAAGAGATGAGCTGTCTAGCTGTTGGAATCAAGCATTCTGACAGCTTCAGTAGTTTTTATCTTGTTTTATTTGCCTCATTTCTGTTTGGCACTAAGTTGAGGATGGGACACAGGCAACACCTTTACCAAAACAATGATTTCTTCCTGAAACGTCACTGATTTCTGGAATCTGCTCTTGGCACCATCTGGGGACCTTTCAACTGTGCGAGGCAGATAAATTATGTTTTATGCTCTCAGGACATAGCCCTCCCTTTCTGGGTCTCAGACACCTAAAAGAATATGGAAATTAAATTGCAGTTGTCTCTTTGTGTGCCAGACACCAGTTGCTGAACCACAAAGTCAGCCAATTCTCTGGTAAGGCTGTTTCTAATTTCTGCACCTCCCTTTACCATTCTGGTTTTGTTTGGAGAGTAAAGAAAGTTTCTAAATATTTTGAACCTCAGGGTCTTTTGTGGTATTCTTGTGTCTTCTCTCCTTTCACTGAAACATGAAACAACCCACAATTGTTTGCTTGTATAACCCTTTCTTTTTTATATACATGCCGTAGGATGAAGCATAATTTACCAAATAGGTTCTCTCCCAGCTTCTGTCACATTCTTTCTGATGTGAAAGGGTTAGAATCATCACAAGAAATGTTCATTTAAACGGAGTCAACCCAGATGAGTTATCTCAAAGGGTTAGCGTATGAGAAAGGGTGCTGGCTTAATACTCAAGTCAGACAGGGTACAATTAGGAGCTCCCTCATTTGCCTCCCACGTCCCTAATAAATATTCCTGGTAAATGATAATTAAGTTGTGGCTTTGAGGCACTGTGGTGTGTCTCTCACAAATGGGCCAACTTGTTTTTTCAAAATCCTATCCGAATGACTCTTTGATCCCACCTGGAAGCCACACCTGTTGCTCTCTGGCTCAGCAGCCTGCTGGGGTGGTGCAGAGCTTCTTCTCGCTCCTTGTACCCAGACACACATCCACCTGCTGCCCTGGCCCATGTCCCCTGGCTTTGATCTCTAGGCATTGTGGAAAGCATCAGCTGTGACAGAATTTTGGTTAAGCCTCATTGCCTTGGAATGCAATTCTCAAGGGTTCTGCCCCTGGAAATTTGATAATGAGGTAGTACATGTTCCAGAAGGTGGGCTGGTATGTTGGGATGTTTCAAAGGAACTATTCCACAACTTCATTCTTCTAGGGGACTGGCCAGTAATGATGAGTAGCCCATAACTCTTGAAGTCGAAGAATCTTCCAAAGGATAGCATGAACTCATTCCCACGCTCAGATCCATAACTGTCTGTATACAATTGCACTTTGCAAAGGCAGCTTGAATCAGTCTGCTTACCTCCCTCTCTGCAAGCAGGTGGGAGATCTATATAAAAGTTAAGGCTTCGGGCATTGTAAGGGGCTAGGAATAGTTTTTGCAAGAAAAAAAAAAAAACAGTTGACCCTTATTTAAATCAAATCCTTCTCAGCGTACAAAAGGCGAATGCTTTCTTATTTTTTTAAAAGGGCCACCTAAAATGTATCAGTCATTTGCCAAAAGCCACATCTGACTCAAATAAGCAAATCTGTTGTATATAGCCTGTGCATGTAAAACAAAATCCAAATGCAAGTATGCATGCTTTTATGTTGTTCAATGACGGCAACCCGTATCTTATTTGTGTGTATCTTTGATGTCTATTACGTTATGTCGTCTGAAGTGATTACATTGCTTTTATTTAATAAAATTTTTTCAAGTTGTTTTATGTCTCTGAATGGAAAGACCAGAAAAAAAAAAAAAAAGCTGAATTCTTACTTGCTGCATCTCAGCTTTTATGTTGGAAGCAGCTTATGTTGAAGTTCTTAGTCTAAACAATTTACAGTTTTCCGGATTAAGATCATGTGTAAGAAAGATGAAAATCTTAAAAGCCTCATTACATAAATGCTCCTGATACTCACGGGTAAATTAGACATTTGTGAACTTGGACTGCTGGGGACGATGGGAATTTTCTGAAGTGGGCAGAAGGCAAGTCTTTGGGAGAGTTACTGGAGGACAGAAGATTAAATCTACTCCCCAAACCTGAATGCCCACGAATGCAAATATACCCCTGCACAGAAACAAGGAGGGAATACAAAGCTTTCAAGTTATTTGAGGGGAAAACAAGCTCATTTCATGCCCATCTGTTGATAGGGATGGTAGGAAAGGCCTGGGTTGCTGACAGAGCAGTTCCCCATAAATTTGACTATTATTTCAGGTTTCTATTTTTTCCTCTTTGGTAGGAAGATATTAAAAATGAGTTTCTGGCAAAGATTACAGAAAAACATAGAGTCTCTGAAATTGCAACTCATATAAATTCCTGGCCAAGAATCTTAGTTTTTACTGCTTGTCATTAATGAGCACTTTACAGAATCTACTTTCTTAACATATTAGGAAACACTGGACTCGCAGAATATTTCATGAATATTTTAGAAGCCTAGAAATGTACTGACTCTAGGAGTACTTGTTATGTTCCTAGAAGAATTTCATATGGGCTTTGAATACCAGGGATTACTGTACATATACAAAAGCTATCTTTTGCATGTACAAAAGCTACTTTAAAATTTTGGAGAACTATTGTTTGCATATTTATTTCTGATAGGATCTTCAGGTTATAATTTGCCCAGTGTCTTTCCTCAAAAAGTTACCTCCTCTTCTTTTCTTGTTTTTTTAAGACAGGGTGTCGCTCCGTCACCCAGGCTGGAGTGCAGTGGTATGATCTTGGCTCACTGCAACCTCCACCTCCCAGTTTCAAGCAATTCTCTTGCCTCAACCTCCCAAGTAGCTGGGATTACCGTCTCCCGCCACGACACCCAGCTAATTTTTGTATTTTTAGTACAGACAGGGTTTTGTCGTGTGGGCCAGGCTGGTCTCAAACTCCTGGACTTAAGTGATCCTCCCACCTCGGCCTCCCAAAGTGCTGGGATTACAGACATGAGCCACTGTGCCTGTACCTTTTCTATTTACTCTTCTACTACATGTTGCATCTGTCTGACTTATATTCATTTCTACATTGAGATAAGTTAACAGTTTAGAATAAAAAGGTAGATCTAGTTAATTTTAGGTATGGAAGACCAAAAATAAACACAACTCACTTTTTTCTCCTATCAAAATATTTCACGGGTCAGGGCTTTATTTTGAGGATGAGTGGGTGGTAACACAGAAACACTCGTGGGATTCAAACACTTTAATTTACCAAAGGTTATAGTCAAGGTATAGAGGTAATCATTCTTACCTAATGCAGTGAATAGGAGAAATATTACTTGCTCCTATTCAAAAAAATGCCTTTTTGTTCTGTCCTTATTTATTAAAAAATATTCAACCTTTGCTTTCATCATTTCTTGCCTGAAAAACTCAAAGTGGGTTTTCACAGATCTCCTTTAATTTACATTCTCAAATCCCTTTAAAAACTATTTCGCCATCATCAGTGTGCCTTTGTTACAAACCAAACCTGATGTTGCTATGCTTCTGAAGGGGAAAAAAACTCAAGTCACTTCCTCAGAACCTTCAGGAATGCCCAAATTGCCCAAATGCCTAGCTCTGCAAACCCCACTGGGCTGCCTCCAGCCATCTTCCTCCGGGGTTCTTCCTTCTCAATGTACTCTCCTACCATGTGGAACCTTTTATGGAAAGCCAGGCCCTCCCTGGCATCTAAGAATGCTTTCTTTTTTTCTGGAACACCCTTCCCAGACCTTTCTGAACTCCTGATGTGCCTTCAGGTCTCAATCCAGCTGTCCCATCGTCCTCCCCCTATCCCAGTCCTTATCTTTCTTCCCTGAAAAGCCTTCCCTCATCTTCCTTGTCTAGACTAGGAACTTCTCCATCCTTGCTTGATGCTCTGGGCTTATCTGCATGGAGTATGGTACTATAAATGCCAGTTTACTTATCCGAGGCTTGCACTACATTAGAAAAACCCTGCGATCAGCTACTAGAGATGATATTCTTTGTGTACAGCCTTTAGCATTGGCCTGGCACATAGCAGGTGTTCGGTAAATGCTTGCCAAACAAATACATGGCATGTGTATAGAGATATTTGTATAGAGATGTACATCTCTATACATCTCTTCAAGAAGTAGGGATTTTGATAGTTGAACACCTATAATTTTATCATACATTGGCTTTTATTTTCTTGTTTAAGGCAAGAAACGGGGGTGTTCAGGAAGAACAAGGCCATTTTTGAGCCTGCTTGCAAGTCTTATCAGGATCCTGCTATGACCTGGTGCTTTTTTCTTCAGAGATAACACTGGGATAATTTTGGGGCTTTCTGGAGGGAACTGGGAGGTCCTTGCACAAATCACACACTTAATGGAGCTGAGCAGGCTCCACACAGCTGACGCTGGGATGGAAGGTGAGCATCCATGCTCTGTGGCTGGTTGGGAGCTTGGGCTCTGCTCCCTGAGTGTTTGTGAGTTACTTAATATTTAGGGCCTATGTATGCTGATTTATACAATGGGGCTAATAACAGTACCTAGTATGTACAGGGCTGCTGGGAGACCTAAATGTGTCAGTCCACATCAAGTTCTTGGGTGCCTGATGCTTGGTAAACACTCAGGTGAGCTGTCGTCGTCACTACCATCACCACTTTTCAGTCAGCTTTACCCTCTTTCAGTACGGCTCTCACCTTTGAGGGCATGGCCATCTGTCTCCCTGGTTTTTGAGTCTTCTCCTCAGTCTGATGCAGACTGTGGTGGAGAGCCCGCATTCATATCACTCCCTGGAGGTCCACACCCCACCGCCTCTTGTCAATCAGCTTTCTGGGCAGTTTTCCAACGTGATTTTGGGTGTCGAAACTTTCTGGATGGTGCTGAGTAAAGAGTAAATGGGAAGAGACTGAGCTTAAGTGTGGTAGATTAAGTGTGGTGTCTCTTCTTGGCCGTATATGGGTCCCACATTGCTCAGGAGCAGCTGCCGAACTCATTGGCTCAAAGGAAGAGGGAAAAACCAGGTTTGTGACATTGAGCTTTTTCATCTACAAACACACAACCAGCCTGGGGAACTTTTTGTAAAATCTGTGGAATGAGATTGACATGAGTTCCTTGTATCATTTTCTCAAGGGTATATTAATGGACTAAGTAGTTCTCATGAGGGAAATTCCCACAGGGGATATCAGATGAGACTCTTGATGAACCACTTTTTTTTTTTTTTTAACGCAGAAGCTAGCTCTTCTAATGCACTCCCCATAGGGGACCTCTCCATATTATAGAATTATTAGTTGCATTAGCTATGTGAAGGCAGAGAATAAAAGAAGACCACGATGAATTTGAAGAGACTTGCTACAAATTTTTGCAATCACAAACATTCAGAAAAACTGAATTATGGTTGCAATTGTGAAAAACAATTTTGGCTTAAAATTTGGAAAAGAAAAATATAATTTCAGTAAAATAATTCTCCAGATATTTATATGTGTATATAAATAATTCTCCAGATATTTATATGTATGTATATGCATGTATGTATATATATATATATACACACACACACACATATATATATACATCTTTGGAAAATATTAAATATATACACACATATATGTGGTTTATATGATAACATATGTATATATTTATATATACTTGAGATTTAAAAAGAAATGGCCACTGCTAAGAACAAATCTGCATGAAGATTACCTAAGTGGTGTAAAACCATGAACTCTGCTATATGATGTAGTTTAACACAGAGATAGTATTGTCTGCATTTTCCCCTAAAACCAAGAAGAAAGTTAGCTAAATTATTAAAGTTATCTGAGGTTGAAAAATGTCTTTCAGAAATTCATTAGTAAAATAGGAATGCCACCAACTCTTGAAATCCACGGTAGCTCAACCCTAAGGCAATGCTGGGAAGTCAGGGGCTGGGCGGCTGAGTGCACAGGCAGGGTGTTATAGAGGGACCCTGTCTGGGGAAGACAGGCCGAGCAGGCTGTGGGCTGCCCCCTGAGATGAGATAGCCAATGTGGGCTCCGCCCAGGTTAGGTTTGATTGCCAAGAAGATCTGGCAGTGTTAGAGGACAAGGGCAGCAGGAGAGTGCTAAGTAGTTAAATTAGCTGGAGGGCTGGGAGCCAGACGGGAGCCAGTGGCTGGTAAGACAGAGAACTGGGGGCCCACCCCGGTATGCTGAGGGCTGCAGGTCAAGGGACTTGTACGGGGGACTTGTAATACATGCAATAGGCCACCTTAACTGGTACAAACCGCTCAGTGTCAATGAAGGGAGTAAGATTTGTAAAGAAGCCTTAAGCTCACTGAACTTGCCTTTCCAAGTATCAAGTTATGGTTTCAACAAATGTGTATCAAATGTGTGCTATATGTCATGCACTCTACTGGTACTGGGAATATGGCAATGATCGTTGTAGATGTGGAGCTCACAGTCTAGTGGGAAAGAAAACGGAATATTCCCAGGAATGTGTATGCAAACTCTGTCAGGTCCTCTGGAGGAAAATGACAGGGCATCTAAGAGAGCATAACACGACCGTCTAGACCAGGGAGGTTTCTTATGCGGCGATGATGTTAGAGCTGAAAGACATTCAGGAGCAAGGCTGGCATGGAGATGGGGAGAGGGAGGGTAAAAGATTTCGGGGAAGAAGCAACTATATGCTCTAGGCCTCCTTGAGGCCGAAGGGAATCTGGTGCTCTGGAAACTGAATGAAGAATGAAGGAATGAAGCATGGCCAGGACTCAAGGACCAAAGAGGACAGGGGTGCGAGGTGAGCTGGCAGGTGGAGGCAGGGCCAGATCACGTAGCGGGTGGAGGCCGCCTTAGCCACACAGGTGTTCTGGGAAGAGCAATGGTGTGAGTAAACTAACAGGCAGTGTGAGTGGTGGTAAAAGGCATCAAGAGTGCAGTTGTCCAGGGAAGGACATCAACCACCTGTGCTGGGGCCAGCAGCGGAGATGGACAGAAACTTTGAGCTCTTTTGGGGGTAAAGGTTTTAGTGCCTGCACATTTGTTTGTATGTGAGGTTGTGTGGCAGAGGGAGATGTTGTCGATGGCATAGGCTTTGGCCCACATGTCTGGAGGGATAGCAGTGCCTTGTGGAAGGCACACTGGAGAACTATCAGGTCTGAGGGAAGTCAGTTTAGTTGGGACCTGGTGCATTTGAAGCATCTTTGAAATGTGTGAGTAGTGATATGGAGCAGGGCTCTGAGCTATAACCAGCTGGAGATGGAAATCAGGGACTCAAGGTCTAGATGGCAAGGGAAATGTCACAGGGTGCCTGGGAGACAGGACAAGATGAGAAGAGAAGGGGCTGGGCCAAGAATGGCCCCTCACTATCTAAAGTCTGTGTTGAAGAAAATAGGCTGGTGAAGGAAAGTAGGAAAGAATGGGCAGAGAAGAAAGAGGTGAGGCAGGAGAGGGTCATTTCAGAATCCAAGGGAGAAAGGTGTTTCCCATCATTGGGTGGTTCACAACGTTGAAACACTGAAAAGAGCCCATTTAATTTAGTGACCTGGAGATTATTGGTCATATGGACCATCTCAGTGAAAACCATATGTCATACGTTAGGGTGCAGGAAAACTATCTGATTTTAGACTGTATCACTGTTACGGTTGGGGTTTCTAAACAAATGAGTTAACAGATAAAAGGCCAGAGTACCTCCCTATCTCTGTGCAGGGCTGAAA
Source organism: Pan troglodytes (assembly GCF_028858775.2). Lineage (NCBI taxonomy): Eukaryota > Metazoa > Chordata > Mammalia > Primates > Hominidae > Pan > Pan troglodytes. The sequence goes on along the minus strand of NC_072412.2, from coordinate 111,774,214 downwards.
ATGGTACAGTGTGACACAAATGTTGAGTGAAAAGGAAATGTCAATTTTGTGAATGTAGCTTCAAACACAATGGTATATGTAAAACATTTTTTTAAAAGTATAATGGTGTCTATGCTATTGCTTTTAGTGAAACTGTTGATTCTGATCCCTTTCATTATAAATCTAATGGTAATATGTTTACTATTTTCTTGGGAACAAAAAGAAATGCATTATTGTAGGCAGCTAGTTTGAATTGTAACCACATCACAATTTATAGATAAAGTATCATGTTTTCTAATAGATAATAGCTGTGAGACAGTGTGTGAGAATAGCATAAAAATAATGTGAGTAGGAGGTAACATTAGCAAATGCGGCCAAATAATGAAAATTTAAGTGGACTCTATATAATTTAGGTAGACTAATTATGATCATTTTTTATTTAAGAAGTGATGAAGCCTGCTAATTCACACACAACATTGCATTATGGTATTAACCTCCACACTAGTGGCTAAATGCAGACTTCAAGGTCAGTGAATTCTAGCTCTTTCACTTATTAACTGTGGGACCTTGTGAAAACTGCTTTCATTTTTCATACCTCAGTTTCCTCATCTATAAAATAGGGATACAATAAAACCTATGTTGCAGCATCCTTGCTAGGATGAAAAGAGCTGACCTGTATATCACTCAGAACACCTGGCTTATACTAAACACATCATAAATCAAGCTATTATTATTATGTCATTATTATCCCATGATAAGTCTATTTTCATAAATCTCTGTCAACTTTTCTAAATTAGATATACAGCATTGGAATTACTAGATCAAAGAGTACAACCGTCATTTTGTGTTTACAGTTTTTGAAATTTATTTATTTAAATAAAAGAATACTTTGTATGTGAGATAGGTCTCCTGAATACAGCACACTGATGGGTCTTGACTCTTTATCCAATTTGCCAGTCTGTGTCTTTTAATTGGGGCATTTAGCCCATTTACATTTAAGGTTAATATTGTTGTACGTGAATTTGATCCTGTCATTATGATGGTAGCTGGTTATTTTGCCCATTAGTTGATGCCGTTTCTTCATGATGCTGATGGTCTTTACAATTTGGTATGTTTTTGCAGTGGCTGGTACCGATTTTTCCTTTCCATATTTAGTGCTTCTTTCAGCAGCTCTTATAAGGCAGGCCTGGTGGTGACAAAAATCTCTCAGCATTTGCTTGTCTGTGAAGGATTTTATTTCTCCTTCACTTAAGAAGCTTAGTTTGGCTGGATATGAAATTCTGGGTTGAAAATTCTTTTCTTTAAGAATGTTGAATATTGGCCCCCACTCTCTTCTGGCTTGTAGGGTTTCTGCAGAGCGAGCCACTGTTAGTCTGATGGGCTTCCCTTTTTGTGTAACCTGACCTTTCTCTCTGACTGCCGTTAACAGTTTTTCCTTCGTGTCAACCTTGGTGAATTCCATGCTCATGGATAGGAAGAATCAATAGTATGAAAATGGGCATACTGCTCAAAGTAATTTACAGATTCAATGCTATCTCCATCAAGCTACCATTGACTTTCTTCACAGAATAGAAAAAACTACTTTAAATTTTATATGGAACCACAAAAGAGCCTATATAGCCAAGACAATCCTAAACAAAAAGAACAAAGCTGGAGGCATCATGCTACCTGACTTCAAACTATACCACAAGGCTATAGTAACCAAAACACCATGGTACAAAAACAGATGTATAGACCAATGGAACAGAACAGAGCCCTCAGAAATAATGCCACACATCTATAACCATCTGATCTTTGACAAACCTGACAAAAACAAGCAATGGGAAAAGGATTCTCTATTTAATAAATAGTGTTGGGAAAACTGGCTAGCCATAGGCAGAAAACTGAAACTGGACCCCTTCCTTACACCTTATACAAAAATTAACTCAAGATACATTAAAGACTTAAATGTAAGACTTAAAACCATAAAAATCCTAGAAGAAAACCTAGGCAATACCATTTGAGTCATAGGCATGGGCAAAGACTTCATGACTAAAACACCAAAAGCAATGACAACAAAAGCCAAAATTGACAAATGGGATCTAATTAAGCTAAAGAGCTTCTGCACAGCAAAGAAACTATCATCAGAGTGAACAGGCAACCTGCAGAATGGGAGAAAATTTTGCAATCTATCCATCTGACAAAGGGCTAATATCCAGAATCTGCAAGGAACTTAAACAAATTTACAAGGAAAAAAATCAAAAAGTGGGCAAAGGATATGAACAGACACTTATTTATGTGGCCAACAAACATATGAAACAAAGCTCGTCATCGCTTGTCATTAGAGAAATGCAAAGCAAAACCACAATGAGATACCATCTCACACCAGTTAGAATGGCGATCATGGAAAAGTCAGGAAACAACAGATGCTGGAGAGGATGCGGCGAAATAGGAATGCTTTTATACTGGTGGTGGGAGTGTAAATTAGTTCAACCATTGTGGAAGACAGTGTAGTGATTCCTCAAAGATCTAGAACCGGAAATATTATTTGACCCAGGAATCCTATTACTGGTTATATACCCAAAGAATAATAAATAATTCTGCTATAAAGTCACATGCACATGTATATTTATTGCAGCACTGTTCACAATAGCAAAGACTTGGAACCAACCCAAACGCCCATCAATGATAGAGTGGATGAAGAAAATGTGGCACATATAGACCATGGAATACTATGCAACCATAAAAAAGAATGAGTTCATGTCCTTTGCAGGGATATGGATGAAGGTGGAAACCATCATTCTCAGCAAACTAACACAGAACCAGAAAACCAAACACTGCATGTTCTCACTCATAACTGGGAATTGAACAATGAGAACACATGGACACTGGGAGGGGAACATCACACACTGGATCCTGTTGGGGGTGGGGGGCTAGGGGAGGGATAGCATTAGGAGAAATACCTAATGTAGGTGACGAGTTGATGGGTGCAGCAAACCACTGTGGCACATGTATACCTATGTAACAAACCTGCACATTCTGCATATGTATCCCAGAACATAAAGTATAATAATAATAATAATAAAGGTAGTATTTTTTTTTAAAAAAAAAGAATTCCCATACACATTTACAATGTCAAACAGTGACTTAAGCTTTGTCTCTTTTAAATAAATGGATATTAAGTTAAAAAATATATGCTTGAACTGATTTCCAGCTATTACACACTGGGATGGCCATATTTATTTTCAAAAATCAAAATTCTTCTCTATCAGTGTGTAAATAGCCGCTGGACAAGCCTCTCCTCCAGTGCCCCAGGCCATCCTGTTCCTTTCTGGGAATTATCAGACTTCCCCATGGCCAGGAACTGAATCATAGCAAGAGTTCTGGGACCTTCGCCCCACTTCCGTGGCCTGTGTCCATTCTGATTGGTCAGGCTCATACTAACCCAGTTATTAAACTTGGACTTTGCTAATGTGCATTCTATCTAATAATGCCATAACATATAATTTTCAGTAAATATTCACCAGTATTGCTTAGTGTCATTATGCAAACAAACTCTTTGCTTATTTACTAGCTAAAGAATGCATTGCAATTTACTTCCTATTTCTTCCATCTTCATTAGTTGAACATTTGCTTACGTTTGTTTATCATCCATTTGTATTTCTCCTTTGTAACTTTCATGCCTGTAATTTTGCCAGTTTTTCCATGTGAGGTCTTATGATTCTTTTTAAAGATTTATAAACTTTCTTTAAAAATTCAAAGTATTAACCCATTTATAAATAATGAATTTTTGAATATTTATTGTGCATGTAGTTTCTAGTGTGTTAGTCTTTCAATTTTGCTAGTGATCTTTTTGAAATTTATTTTAAAATGTCAAAAATTTTAATTTCTTTTAATTTCTTACATCACCTTTGTGCTTAGAAAGTTTCCTCTCTTTACAGTAGAGGTCAGAAAAATATTAAAATATATCTTACAGCTTTTTAATTTAGAAAACAAATATATGTTAAACTCTCCAATCCACCTGTAATTAATTTTAATGTATGATGAGGGATAAGGAGCTCAACATATTTGGTTTCCAAATAGCCAGTCTCCCCAGTGTTATTGATTTCAATGTCTCCTTTATTTGACATGGCTTATGGCTGGTAAGTCAATTTTTAAACTTTTTGGAAAAAGAAAGGTGGTCCTATGGTAAAATTTTTCCTTTTAAATATTATTTAGTGTCTTCAGATACTGAACAAACATGATGCCTTTAGCTTGTAATAATTTGCTGGTCAGTGTCATTTTTCTGAGTGCAGGAGCAGGAGCAAAACTCTCAGGTGCCGTGAGAATCACTGTTCCGAGACTGGGTCTCAGTGGAGCTACTGACTACTCTCAAAAATAGCGACAATTTGCTAGAACTTTTTGTTACGGCCCTTTGAATTAGGACCGGAATACCTTCTTAGAGAAAATGAGGTGAGAAGATGTATTCATCAGCTCTGACTTCACAGACATTTGGATAAGACATAGTCTAATCCGGACTATAAAGTTGTGATTTCATATAATAAGTTTGCAAAAGAAAAAAAAAGAGTATGAATTTCCAAGGATTAATTTTCATTGACTTCATAAAAGAAAGACCCTCTGAATGAAAGGGATTCCTGGATCAAAAAAATAAATTCAATTATTTCTTCAACCTCTAATGACAGTACTTTTCTGTAATTTTAAAAATACTTTGGGTGAATGTTCCTTTTTGCTTCAATACCAAAGTGACGGCAGGGTGCAGGGATTGTCCGTGGAGAAACAAGTGTCACTTTGTTACATTTTCCATGCCTCAGTAATTCCAGGTGAGCTGTTCCTAAGGTTATAAAATCCCTTCTCTGGTATCATTGCATATTGATATTGCACCAGCCCCAAACTATGTCTTTCCAATTGCTTAGCTTTTAACTTATCATTTGACATTGAAAGGTACTCTACACTATAATTTGCCTTTTTCTCCTGCCTCATAGCACTGCCTCTCAACTGATACAGAGCCAACGAGCATATTTCAAATAAACTTAGAGAAACGTACAGTAAAACAACACACAGAATTAGTCTATCTGAATATTAAAGAGAAAATTCTATGTTAAGTATCTTTAGAACTTCACCGCAATACAATTTACAATTACAATAGATAAACGATTGTACCTCACAAAGTAACTTGGTATATATTAGAAGAGCTAGCATACTTAGTGCAGAAAACTTACCACAAGAAATGTATTTTATTTTCTTGTGAGAAAAGAATTAATAATAGCATAGCTTGTGTCACTGGTAACTTATTTTCTATTTTACGTATGTGAAGTTTCAGGGGAAACAATGAAGGAAAATTTAAATTTCAAACTTTATTTTAGAATGGATTGTAAATTACGTTATACTGTCAATAAGTCAGGGTTTTTTTTTTTTTTTTTTGTATTACAGTTTCTGTTAGCCTATCATTTTTAAAGAAACTTCAAGCAAATAGCATTTGGAACTAATACATAAATCTGTCAGTATATTCAAAAGTGCTATAGTGTTTTAAAGAGAAAAGCATTGTTCTTAACTTGCCTGATATAGCAATGAAAGTAGGCCAGGCTGATTTCGGGCAGGTTTCCACAGCGGCAAGTCGTGTCACTAATGCTAAAAGCCCTTCACTTACATTTTCAGAAAAAAAAAATTATAGAATTAAATATCTTTGAACCAGCAAGACTGCTCATTACAGGAAGTTACTATTTTGATCAGGCTGTTGGTTTCTGAAGTCTCTTGGCAACAATACAAAAACAGCTTTCTCTTGTTAATAAAGAACAATCTGCAAAAACAAATTAGAAATGTGTTAAGAACAAAATAAACAGGCATTTATTTTTTAAACTTGGGGGCCCCTAAATTTCGCAGACTTCTGGAATCTGGGGAGCTCCACCCAACTGCTACACATTTTATTGCCCTGTTATAGGTTTGGCATGAGAGGAATAATTTTCCAACTGTTGGAACAATGTGGATTCACATTTTTCCAGAAGGAAAAAAAAAAAACCCTCTATCTTACATATTAAATTCCACATAGAGAAACAGTGTCTGTATCACCCTTCCCATTTTATGATGGAATTTGAGAACTAAGGGAAAATTATACATATGAAAATGGTATATCTAAGTGTAGTTAAAACCTACATCTGGTAAAAGAATTTTTAAATCAGTGTAGAAAAGCCAATTCACAGAGCAAAGCTTCCATGTTGTGAAATTTCACTTGTAACAGTCACTTGAGGCCAATCACCTGGGATTTGTTGAAATAACTCCTGTCTAGTTCTTACTGTTACATATTATACAGTAAGAGAGGTTGCTGCTAAAGAGAGGTTGGTATAAGTCTGGCTAAGAAATAGTTCTTTGAATACTTGTTTAGTCTAATAATTTATTCTAGGTGATTAGAAATTCATATTGACTCAATTGCCACTGCAACCAACACACCTATTTGGGTGGGGTGGGAAGAGATTGATGTTCTAGCTTTTTTAAAAGTATGAAATAGCAAATTTTCATATTTATATAAAAGGATGATATTTTAGAAACATGTAACAGAAAGTGATTATTCCATGTTTTTCCCCTACTCTGTGGAATGGGTGAAAAAAAATGTAGAGCTGTTCATAAGAGCTGAAGGAGCTAATTTTCTCAATTGGAATTAATCATGGCGTTAGGTACCACAGCTCCAGCAGGGGATATTTTGCTCTCCTAAATTTAAGGCATGGTACTGGAGCGAAATGAGAAGAGTACAGACAGAGGAGATGAATGGTTCATTTACTGGTCAGTTGGTAATATCATCACACCAAGATGCACAAAGCATGCAGGTGTTTGCTCTTGTGAAAGAATCAGTGCCAGTAAGAATAGTGTCTATGCATTTTGGACGTTTCTTATCTCTTTTGTTCAGACACTGACTAGTCAAGCTCCCTTTTATTATAACCATCGTGTTCCCATCCAGAGATGACATGCTTGCTGGAATGTCAACCTAGAGAGCTGTGTTTTTTCTGGCTTGACGTCCCCGTTTCCTGACGTCTGGATCTGTGCTGGTCCCACAGCTGCTCCTTTGCTCTCACTGTTCCCTCTCCCTGGTTTCCATCTGCCCCCAGTGCTGACTTTACCTCCCCTTTGTCCCTGACTGTTACCCGCTGTCCACCAACTGCCTGCTGTTGCGCCTGTCTGGTGGAGAAGGTTCCTTCTTAGTCCTCATGCGCACAGCCCTGGCTCCAGCACCCCTCCCAGGTTGACAAGAAGAGCTTGGCTAGGGGTCATTGCAGCAGCGACACAGCCTGTTTGGAACAGGGCTTCATTTCCAGGCTCTCTGATGCACACCGTGACAGGTCCCAGAACTAAATGGCACATGAAGGTAGGGGAGGTTCATGCGCTTTTTGACTTCTGTCTCTGGAGAGGCAGGTAAAGCTAATATTATAGCGCTGAGAACTAAACCCTCCCAAGAGGCTGTCTAGTCCAGCCCTTGGCTTTCAGCTGGGTGAGGCTTCATTACACCCGAGAGGCACCCAGGGCCTCGAGAGGTTAACTGATCCAAATCTCACAGCTAATGAACAGTGGAGGGCTGTGTGTGTAGGTGCGTGTGTGTTTGTGTGAATGTGACACAGACTAGAGCGTTGGTTGCTTTCTTTTAGAGTAGATTTTTTTTTTTCATTTGGAGAAATGTGAAAAACACGGAAAAATGACAAAGAATAATGTAACAATCAGCTATATTCTCACCACCCACATTTAAAACTGAATACCTTATGTAATATTTGCTGCTTTTTTTTTCTGCTTATATTTTTTCAAAGCTACACGGGAAAGGTATATGTGTGTGGTTTTCCTATGAGAAGAAGGAGGCACAAAAAAGGAAAACAAGTGCATTTATTCTTTTAACAAAAGGGCAGAAAGGAGAAAGGAAGTAAACCTTGTAGATAAAGCCAAGCTCCTTTTGACCACCATTACAATATTATTCCTCTCTTTCTTTTCCTCTTGAGAACAAAATAACAATCAATTTGAGTTTGATGAGAATTTTTTCAATATTACCTGTGCACTGATATCCATAAACAGTGTGCACTATCGTCTTAAATGTGTTTCAGTGTCACGTGTGATGGGTCATCCTGACACTTGACTTCTTCACTTACCATCATTGGATGAGACAAAACACACAGCCCTTTAGTTTGGTGGTTTTTTTTGTTTCGTTTTGTTTTGTTTTGTTTTTGAGATGGAGTCTCGCTCTGTCGCCCAGGCTGGAATGCAGTGGCGCGATCTCAGCTCACTGCAAGCCCCGCCTCCCAGGTTTAAGCAATTCTCCGGCCTCAGACTCCCGAATAGGTGGGACTACAGGCGCCCACCACCACGCCCGGCTAATTTTTTGTATATTTAGTAGAGACGAGGTTTCACCGTGTTAGCCAGGATAGTCTCGATCTCCTGACCTTGTGATCTGCCCACCTCAGCCTTCCAAAGTGCTGGGATTACAGGCGTGAGCCACCCCTCACGGCCTAGTTTGGTGTTTTTCACCATCATGCAGTGAGACATGGTGTGCACAGTCCGCATGCTTTCTGGATAGTCCCTTCTGAAATGTTCATTTATGATTTTGGCTCTTCCAGAGGACATCACGGTAAATATTCTCGTGCATTTTCCAAGTGTTTCCCTAGTGTTTCCTGATCATTGATCATGCCCATTTTCAACTGTCCTAAATATTGCCAAATTGCTGTCCAGAGTGGCTATGACTAATACATCCCTGCCAGTTTGCCTGGGGGCTTCTGTTTCCGTAAATCCTTCCCAGCACTCAACAATGTTACTTGTTTTAATTTTTCCAGAGCTGACCAAAATATATCTCATCCTTTTCCAGTGCAAGTAAAAGGTGAGAGGCTAGGTGGGTGTTTAGAACATTTCAGTGTATGTGGAACTATGACTGTGCAGAGACCCTGGAAGGTGGTCTGACCCAACTCTGCCACATGCGGGGGGCTCTATTTCACCACTGCTGCCTCATTGGCACTGCTTTTTGAGGCACATTGATAATTTAGCTACTCTGTGTTAAAGACAGCGATGTAGACTGACCGATTAGCCTGATGTAAAAAAAAAAAAAAAAAGCGTTTGGCAAATACAACTCTATGTGGTCCATATCTGAATATTTTTTCACAAGTCAACTGCTTGATTATATAGCTAAGAAAAACAAAAGGCCAGAGATTTTACATGACTTATCCAAGCTCTCTTCTCTTTAGGAAAATAAATTTCAGGAAGGTTGAACAATTGGCAGAGAAACACTGAAATAAAAATCAATGACATTGATGGGGCTTGGCCTCAGGGGGCCTTCCGCTGGTTTTTACCTATGGCCTGTACCTCTCAGTAGTTCCAGTTTCTGCTAATGACATTCACTTGTACGGAGGACAGAGGCTGGATTATAGGAGACGCTAGATACATATTGCCCAAATTGACAAATGAGTCAAAATGGGGAGCGTATCAAAATCTATGTGGTTTGTGCATGTATTGAAAACATGTCCCAGAAAATCAAAATATTGTGTCTCCCAAAGAATCATACACCTACCCTCATCCTCCACTTTTTCCTCTCTTCCCTTTCCCAGGACCTATATGAGAGTATTAATTGCAGACTGACCCCAATAACGATAGAGTTTGAATAAGAAATATAGTAGTGTAGTAGGTTCACTGATTCTATGAAAAAATATGAAGCAACAAAACAGGGCACATGTGGTATAAACAGCATGGGATATGGGTGGATAGACCATTTGTTTAAAGTTTACGACAGATATCATCACTGTAATACACAATATATCATGAGACAAGTTATATTAGGCTTTATATAAATAGAGGCAATGATATGGGAACAATGGCTTTTAAAATTTACCGATAGGGCACAATCTAGAATATTAAGCAAAAATTAGTCCAAACTTTGGTTGTATAAAATTGAAGAGAGGTAATTTTGATAGGGATAAATGCTAAACTATTGATAAAAAAAAATACAGAAATATTTTTTAGGTGAGATGTTGTGGTCTAAGAGTACTGTTTGTGAGAATAGATGGCTGCTTTCATTCAGAAAGGCAACATGGCGTTAAAGGTAGTTATTTTGTGAGGCCTAGCAGAATAGGTTACACTGAGACCAGAAAATACATTAAGTGAGTATCAGCTTAATAAGCAATGAATAGACAGAAGAAGACGCCCTGAGGAAAAGAGGTGCACTGTGAGCTTGAGAACCAGACCATACTGCAAGTCACCATCCCTCAGTGTTCTCCAAGGAAGGAGATGATGCACTTTCTTAACTCCTGTAATTTCTATGGCTGTGACTCACTGGGCTGGTGTAAGAGAACAAGTATTTACACCGCTGTTCTCAATCAGTAGTCAAGCTTTGAAAAGGAAATAAGGAATAACTTTCCCATATTTGGAGGTAACAAGTGTAGCAAGATGGCACAATCCCTCCCTCTCAAAGGAGCTATGAGGTTTTACTAATAGTGGCTATTACTCATCCAGAGGCCAGCGCCTCTGCCAGCACAGGGTCCCCTTATACTTTACTGGAGAATTTTAGTTTTTATCATAGAGCATTGATGTGTCACATTAAAAATGTTTACAAAGCATTTTATAATCATTATTTACTGCCTTACATAGCAACCCCACGCTGCAGTTCAGTCCTGCATTTTAAACAGCACGAACCACCTACTCACACATAGGACCCAACTCCAGAAGGCTCCTCTTGACATTTTTGGCTGAACTATCATTTAATCTGGATCAAAGTTAAATTTTAAAAGTTGCTGTGGTCAAAGAAAAAAGGATAGATAATTTAGCTTTCTTTTGTGCTTTTAGGATTACGATGATAGCAGATTTGTAAGAAAAGAAAATTCCTTTAAAATTAAAGGTCATGTCTTTGACTCTGTCAATTTCTCTTTGTTCAAAAATGAATAAGAAGATATTAAAGAAAAATATACAAGCACAAAAGGAGTCATTAAAATTTATTTTCCAAGCTATTTGTTGAATATAGTGTAGAAACGAGTCAGGAACAGGACATTTTTTACACTAAAGGGATTAAACAGAAAGACCAAAGCTAGCTTATGCCTTTTAAATCAAATTGTTTTCAATGTCTACAATGTAGACTGCATTTATGACTTGACATTTATTAAAAATAGCATCAGTTAATTTTTCAATTTTTAAGGAATTCAATAAAGTAATGTCTTAGTTATGCTTGAAAGTTATGTTGGAGGCTAGACCATGGAAGAAATGTATTAGGTTAATTTAAATTTTGGTTGATATTAATTCATATCTTAAAGAAAAAACAGTTCTTGTGATTCCAGTGAACATGAGAAATAGTCTATGAAACAGAATTCTGGGAGAACTGTTACATGACTTGAGTCATTTTAAGCTAGACGGACTCAACATTCAGGAATATCCCTTGGGGAATTTCCTGAAATTGACAATGAGTAAGACACCCTAGGAGAATCCTTTTCCATTTTGGAGGTGATTTCCCATGCTCCCTGTCTTATTTTTCTGTCTTCTGATTGAAATAGAAACCCCGACATGTGTCTACCACCAAACCACCCTGAACGTGCCCAATCTCAGCTGATCTCACAAGCTAAGCAGGGTCGGGCCTCGTTAGTACTTGGATGGGAAAAATTCCAGCAAGTACTCGTTTTGTTGGTGCATATGTTATGATACATGTGCACCAGTTACACAATAAAATAGTATTTGTAAAAAAGTATAAGCAGAGTGGAGTATGCTGTTGTTACTGAAAAGTAAATTATCAAGTAGACAAGTTAATTAGCAACTGATTCAAGGAATTTTTTGGATAATATTGTATTTCATTTGAATAAGGAAGCATCTTAAAATCTACTGGTATACCTCTTTTTCCAAAATTGAAGTGAAAGTAGTAATACAATGTGGAGCTTTGAAATTTATTCTGAAGGATACTGTAGCTTATGAGTGGTCATGGAGCTGATTAAATAAATGTTGTTTAAGCAATTACTCCCAGAGTGAACACAGTTTCTCCCATTCGGGGCATTTCCCTTACAACTTCTATTGTATTTCTCTGAATTTTGGAAATCACAACTGGCCTTGTATGCATTGTCGTTATGGTATCTCCCAAGAGATAGCAGCATTCCTACAGGGTTTAAGTGGAACTGATGCATTTATGTGCGTTTATTTATTTGCTCCAAGACATGATGTTTCCCCATTACTATGGTCAGAACTAGGAACGGAGCCTGAGAATTTGTGTCTAGGCCTTTATTCTAACTAACAACAACACTCAATCCCACTACAAAAAAAAAAAAAAGGTAATCTGCCATGTCAGAAAAAAAAAGGGGCCTTCAGCTCCAGTAAATTGCAGGGTTATACTTTAAAAGAAAAAAAAAGGAAAGAAAAGAAAAAAAAAGTAAGGCAACTTTCATTTGAAAGGTTTAGGATTCTAGTAGGACATACTGCTTTTATATCTTTGAGTACTGCTCAAAGATTTCTGCTGAAGTACCATGCAATTTTCTCTAAGTGCATAGAGAACTCACATTCAAGCTTTTCTCTTCCTCTTTCCCCCTTTCATCCTGCAGTGTGCATTAGTGGAAAGGGCAGTGTTCTTTCCAGAGGAGAAGGAAGTTGATCTAGGAGAGGGTGAGCTGAGCCTGGGCTCCAGGCAGCCAGTGCTCTCTGCTGCCCTGGAATTGTGCCCCCTCTTTATAATGGGTTGAAATACTCACATTTTGGCAGTGGGTTGTGTTTGTGTGTGTTGTCACATTGCTATCGGGCCTTACTTATTTGAGCATGGAAAATGTTTCCTGCAAATAGTTTTACATAATTTCTTTTTCTGATGCTATGAAGGTTAGGATTCCTGTATGATCTATTTTTATAGTGAGACAAAGTTCTTCAAGAATTTTGATCGCTTCCTAGTCTTCAGCTTTTGGAGTTCATCAAATGCAAATCATTTTCAACAGGTTAGTGCTTGTCTGACTCAGCCTTTGTTTTTGTACCTAGGTATTTTGTTCTGGTTGTGTTAGGCTATAGTTTAGAGATGGAGTAACTCAGTAGCGTTTTCTGCACTATTTTGAAATGTATATGTATTTTTGAAATAGATGTGTGTAATTTCTACTTTGTATATAGTCATTGCTGAAAGATGGTTGTTTTGATTTTTGCCAGTGCAGCATGAGCCAAAACATTTTCTCAATAATACGTAATATCATTTATGGTAATATCAAAAAGGCAATGACATACATATCTAATGTATGACTTGAACTGTTGAATTTTTTTACCCGAGTTACCCAGTGGATCAGTTCAGCAACAATGACAGTAAGTCACTCTTAATGTCAGAGACTCAGAACTCAGTTCTCAGGATGCTCTTCTCTTCTGTCTTCATTTATCCCCTCTGTGGCCACAGCCCATCTCCTGGCACTGCTTGCTGTTTATATGCAGAGGACGCCCAAGTTTATATCCCCAGCTCAGAACTCACTTTGGAATTACAGACTCATATTCAGCTGCCTCCGATATCTCTACATAAAAGTCTAAGAGACAATGAATTCTTAGCAAATCCAACTTCTGCTCTGTTTCCAAAATGTGCTCCCCTGCAGACTCCCTCATCTTCGTCAGTGCTGACTCTGACCTTCCAGTTGCTCCAGGCAAAAAATTAGATTCATCCTTGACTCTTTCTTCTCTTTCCCTCGCATGCTGCATTCAACCAATGAGGAGGCACCGCTGGCTTTGCTTCCGCAGCTCTCCAGAAACGCTTCTCAGCACCTGTCCTTCTCCTGCCCCGGTCTGAGCCCCCACAATGCTTCACCTGGATTGCTACAAGGGACTCCTCGCCACCTCCCGAGATCTGCTCTTGTTCCTACCATCTCATTGCAACCCACAGCCAAAATTATTCCTCCAACACACAGGTGGGGTTATGATGTCATGCCTCTGTTCAAACCCTTGCAATGGCTCTTCTTTGGAGACGGTAATAAAAGCCACAGTGGGTACAGGATTCCCCAGGACACTTCAGGATCCGACTCTCCACAGCCTGTGCCTGGTCTCACTTCCTGCAACTCCTCACTACTTTTCCACATGGTCTTACCTGAAGCTTTCAGAATGATAGAATGATACCTGTTCCTGCCCAATGCCTTTTGCATTGACTACTCCCTCTTCCTGGAAATATTCCTATGGCCAATTCCCTCCCTTTCATCGTCTATGCTCAAAGTGTCTTTCACCATGAAGACTTTCCTAAAATCCTCTTTAAATTGCACCCCTCAGCCTCACATTCTCCACTACCTTGCCTTACATTCTTTTTTCCTCACAACCGTCTAGTATATCATTAGCTCATTTATTATTTTGTGAGTATTGTTGACTTTATCTCAGTCCTTCTTTCCCATGAAAGATTCTCCAGTGCAGGGATCATGGTCTGTTTTATTCTGATGTATCCCAGGCACCTAGAACAGTGCAGGAATATAAAAGATGCTTAGTAGATATTTCTTGAAAGAATGAAATCTTATAGGTATGTAAAGTCAAATAAGTTCTACAAAAAACCAAACAAACTCATCCCTTAAGGTGCTCAGTAAACTAAGGGAGGGAGAAGGAAACCCAAATGAAAGACTACAAGGGTTCAAACCCACAGAACATCTCATTAAACAAAAAGCACTAAGGGTCCTGAAATAATAAGGGCAGCATCTAGAAAAAAATGTATTCACGAACGACCATACACAGTATTTAACTCACTGCTCTCCATTTGCAGGTGATGAAGGTTTACTCAGGCCAGACAGCAGCTAGTTCCCTGAGAACACCTTTTATGTGGCCCAATGCAAACACTGCTAAAGGGAGTGGCTGAGCAACCTTCTTCCTCTCTGGCTCTACTACCTCTGAGCCTTTGTCCAAGCTGTTCCTTCTGCTTAGACACCTGTCTTAGTCCATTTTCACTGTTATAAAGACATTTCTGAGACTGGGTAATTTATAAAGAGAGGAGATTTAATTGACTCACAGTTCTGCATGGCTGTAGAGGCCTCAGGAAACTTACAATCATGGTGGAAGGGGAAGTAGGCATGTCTTACAAGGCAGCAGGCAAGAGAAAGGTGTAAGCTAAGGGGGAAAAGCCCCTTATAAAACCATCAAATCTTGTTGAGATCTCCCTCACTATCATGAGAACAGCATGGGGGAAACTGCCCCCATGATTCAATCACCTCCCTCCCTTGACGTGGGGATTACAATTAGAGATGAGATTTCAGTGGGGACACAGAGCCAAACCATATCATTATCCTCTCTCTCTCTCTCTCTCTCTCTCTGTGTTACCTAGCCAACTCCAGTTTACCTTTGGGTCTTGGTGTGCAGACTACCCCCCTAGGGATCCTTTCCTAACCTCTTTCTCTCCCACAAAACAGCTTCCTCTGCTCTGTGCTCCTGTAGCTTTCTTTTCACTCTCTCCTCAGACTGACTTTTGAAAGCTTTCTTCCTGACCACTCTGTACATTCCTGAGGGCAAGGAAGCTCTTTGTCCCATTCCCAGCTGCAGTCCTGATACCCAGCAGCCACAGAATGTTTGTGGGATGAATACCATCAGCCACACCCTGAACCAGGGTACATGAGCAATTATCACTGACAAAGAACCTGCAACTTGACAGTGACAGGGCTTGGATTTGCCAAGTAGACTGTCTGCCTGCACCACTGTACCGAATGCCTTTTATCCATAGAGGAATGACTCATAAGAAATATTTTTCAGAAGAAGAGAAAGAAGGAGTATAGAAATTACTATCCTCTCACTTTCCGTGATTATTTATTTATTTGCCACATGTTGAGAGCTTGATGGGATACACAGTTACAAAAGACTTTTCCTGCTGATAAAGAACTCAGAACCTGGTTGGGAGGAAAGATAGTACAACATATTTAAAATATTTAAACAAATGATTTGAGAGAGCTGTATTAAAGAGGCTTTGACAACACTATGCTTGGGCATGGAAGGCTCCCAAGACTGCCTTAAAGAACACGTTGGAGATAAATAAACTAAGACTGCAGGACTGAAGCAGGGTGGCGAAGTGTGGCCTGTGGGCCCAAACAGGCCCGCTGCTGCTGCCTGTTTTTGTGTGACATGGGATCTAAATATGGTCTTATATATTTAAATGGTGGCGAGAGGGAGAAAAGTATTTCATGACACATGAAAATTATATGAAATTTGGAGTTCAGCATCCATAAATAAAGTTTTATCGGAACACAGCCATGTGTATTCATTTATGTCCAACAACATCGTAGTGAAACAGAACCTTTATCCTTCAATAGCCAAAAATATTTGGTATTTGTCCCTTTACATAGAAGTTTGCTGACCCCTGAGCTAGAGAAAACAGCATGTGCAAAGGCCCAACTGCAAGCTGTTTTGCTTGATTGGAGTGAGACATATGTGAGCCTGTGTGAATGTGTGAGTGTGTGTGTGTACCGTGCATGTGCAAAGCAGGGTGGGATATGTAAGGAAAGGAATTTTCTTTTAAAAAGGCATGGTGCAATCTTGAATAGATTTTTGTTGATGTTTGTTTGTTTGTTTGTTTTTGAGACGGAGACTGTTGCCGAGGCTGGAGTGCAATGGCACGATCTCGGCTCATTGCAACCTCTGCCTCTCATGTTCAAGCGATTCTCCTGCCTCAACCTCCCAGGTAACTGGGATTATAGGCATGCACCACCACATCTGGCTAATTAATTTTGTATTTAATAGAGATGTGGTTTCACTGTGTTGGTCAGGCTGGTCTTCAACTCCTGCCCTTAGGTGATTTGCCTGCCTCCGCCTCCCAAAATGCTGGGATTACAGGTGTAAGCCACTATGCCTGGCCTCAAATAGATGCTGTATGCCATGCGAAATACCTCTACCTCTGTTCTGTACGCTGTGGGGAGCTAACTTACAGATTTAACCAGAGGAGTAACCCACTTACACCTATGTGTTACCCAGCTAGCCTTTTGGTAATTTGTATATGTGTGGCCTGGTGTGAAGAAATTGTGAGACTTCAGGCCCCTTGATCATTAATCCTGTCACTCTCTTTAAATTATTCCACTATTTATAACTCCACCCAGATGGCACCCAACTATAGCACTTATTCTTTCCTCTGTTTTTTTCCAGAAATACTTTCAAAACTGATACCTTATTCATGAGGATTAACTTGTTCTTGTTAAGACAATATACCTACGTATGTGTAGATATACAAGTTTTCTTTCTACATGTATATATCTATCATTTATATCTATCTGTAGAGAGTCTTTCAGGGTTTCCATGGGGAAAATGCTGCATTTAAGTTACAATACAGTTGTGATTCACCGTCTTTTGTTTGTGTTTGTTTATTTTTAGAGCAATTTGCCAAGAGTACCTCCAACCTATTATCCTGGAACAATTTTCCTCAGAGGTTTTTTTGACTTCAAAGAAGACTACGTGTAGATGGATGGCAGGAGAAATAGGCCCCAGATGGGGATGCTATCAGCACCCATGTGTTCCCATCTCTGGAAATGTTCACATTTTAAAATTGCAGAGTTAGGCTCTGGTCACCTTTTGGGGGCACTCTTTGAGGTGTATCATTCAACTATTAATTTTATACTTCAAAGAGAGTTCACTTTATGAATGCAGCTGCAGAACGTTGAAAATATTATCCCCACCACTGTGGTCTCCTCCAGTTTTGTCTTTAAAATAACAATGTCAGCCCGTGGTTAGAAATAGTAAAGGTAGTAGCTTTTCTAGACACAGAAGGCCATCTATACCATGTTTCTTCTAAGAACAGGCTTTCCCTTGCTTTTCGGTTGTATGTATAAGGCTTGATTTGCTGTCGTTTAGTGAACTGTTCATGTTGATGAGGAAAAATAGGTATCAGTGTCTTTCACAGATAGAAAATATGGAAGAAAATATATTACAGTTTTCCCTTAACATTCATTATGAGTTACACTGATTTGGAGGAAATAGAAGGTCAAGCTTTCAAATATTCTTTTTGTTGCTTTTGCTAATAATTTTTTCTCTATGTCCTTTATCTTTTGCTTACTTCAAAATGACAGTTATTAATGACATAGCTACAATTCAAGAGACATTAAATACCATTCTTTTAAAAAAGTTATATATGTTATTAAAGTTCTATGAAAACATTAAATGTTATATACATGATGACATTCTATTTTGTTCATTAACATCAAATAATGAATTGTAATCACTGTTCACATTAATAAATTGGTATTTTCTAGAATAGGTCTCTGAGGGGGCTCAAGGACCTTAGACATTTTGTTACCATTGCCTCCAAAATGTCACGCTTCCAATATGTGCCCTTGTGTTGTAGTTATGTATGTAATGTTGGTTTCCTTTCGCCTGGGTATGAAAAAGCAGTGTGGTCACCTGGCCTGGAACAATAACAAAACATTGGGAGGATATAGATGGGGTAATGGTAAAAATGCGTGACTTTTCTTTTTTTTTTTTTTTTTGAGACAGGGTCTCCTTTTGTCACCCAGGCTGGAGTGCAGGGACATGATCATAATCAAATCAATCCACCTGCCTCAGCCTCTTGAGTAGCTGGATCTACAGGTGCACGCCACCATGCCCGACTAACTTTTGTATTTTTTTTTTTTTTTTTGTAGAGACACGGTTTCTCCATGTCACCCAGGCTCATGGTATTTTAATATATTTTAAAGTTCATATTTACAGTTATTATCACTTAGGAATAAAACAGAAATGATGAAATACAAAAGGGTAGTATTGATAAATTTAATAGTTAAGATCCTTTCTGTAAATTAAAGGAAACCTAATTCAAACTGGCTTAAGCAAAAAGGGGATCCTCTGGCTCGTTTGACTGTGAGCTGTGTGGTCTGGGTGCAGCAGCTTGGAAGACATCATCAGCTTTCAGCCTTTTTTTCTACTTCCAGGCCTTGATTTCACTTCTGTAGTCACAACATGGTGGCATCTAGATTCTAAAGCAGGTCACATAATTTCTTTCTCTCAGTGGGAAGAGAACAAGGGTCCCCTTCCTGGTACTCCCTCTCAAAGCTCCCACAGCCTGTAGTGCCCCTGTCGTGGAAGGCAGCATGCTGGAGCTGGGGCTTGGGGGCTGGGCTGCATGCTCCATAGGGAGCCAGGTGGATGGCCACTGGAGGGAGGGAAGTGGCCTGGGGGTGGTGCACTGGGGGATTCCTGGAGAGGAATCTGGGTGCAGCTGCTAGAAGACAGCTCTGGCTGTGTAGACTAGGCAAGTACTTAGAAGATTTCTGACAACCTCTGATTCAAGGCTCACCTTGAAGGTAGTGACAAGGTTTAGGACATGCTATTCCCAAATAGGGCATCTTGTCATATGAGGAAACAGCACAAACAGGAAGCCCACCTTCTCCTCGACCTTTGTTCCTGAAGCATTGCCCATAAGACCCTTATTCCATAGGGGTCCTCTCCTGTCTACACTTGGAGGAAAGGAATGAAGACATGGAGATGCCAAGGAGACTGATAGGGTTTGGGTCTGTGTCCCCACCCAAATCTTACTTCAAATTATAATCCCCAGTGCTGGAGGTGGGGGCTGGTGGGAGGTGATTGCATCACAGGGGTCATTTCTAATGGTTCTGCACCACCCCCCTTGGTTGCAATATTAAGTTCTAATGAGATCTAGTCATTTAAAAGTGTGTAGCACCTGCCTCTTCTCTCTCTTCCTTGTGCCCTGGCCATATAAGAGGTGCATGCGTCCCCTTCACCTTCCGCCACGATTTTAAGTTTCCTGAGGCCTCTGCATAGCAGAAGCCAGTATGCTTCCTGTACGGCCTGCAGAACCATGAGCCAATTAAACCTCTTTTCTTTACACATTTACCCAGTCTCAGGGTTTTTTGTTTGTTTGTTTTTTAATAGCAGTGCTAGAATGGACTAATACAAAGACTCTAAACAAACAGGCCTAGCTAAGCTCCCCCAGTTTATTACAGGTAGCTCATATCCCCCTCTGTCTAATCCTACTTCTGCACGACTCTGTCCTCTTCCTCCAACCTAAGCAGAAACAAACACAGGTTGCCCTGTTTCTTTGGAGTCTTCATTTCTGAAGACTGCCACGCATGTAAAATTTATATTAAATCAATGTGTTATGCTTTTCCCTTATTAATCTGTATTTTATTGTAAAGGCCTCAGTCATGAACCTTGAGATGGGTGAGAAAAATACTGTTTCTCTCCTTCAGTAGCAAAGAGTGATGCTGGTATGCTCAACACATTCTTCTTAAGGAAAGTTAGTACTTACCATTTGCCTCCTCAATCCAAAGAGAGGGCATGGGGGTTTCTCCTGGCTCTCTGCTTACTGAACAGGACTCCAAAGGAGCTACTTAGGTCTTAGGAAACATTGTGGAGTGGTGTTGAAGCCCTACCAGTCACAGCATGAAGAGCTAGGCCTGAGACTGCAGGCACACACTGCTCCACACCCAGAAGGGCCACACCTGGTTTAATGGTCTCTTGTCACCACCTAGAAATTCTTAATAGTGTTTGAACAAGAGGCCCTGCATTTTTATTTTGCAGTGGGCCTTACAAATCATGCAGCCTGTCCCATTGAAGTCCATAGCTACATGGGGAGCTAGAAGAACAGAGGTGAGCCCTGGGGAAGGCACCAGCTGGAGGGTCATTGTCACAGTGACCCCATCTGGAAGCACACACTTACTGATAGCAGAAAGAGCAGAAAGAGCTTGGAGGGGTGTCACTGATACAGAACCTGAGTGATATGTTAAGTGGCAGCCAGAGAAAGAATGTTGACCTCATTAAAGGAACATAATGGGACACATGCATTGAGGTGGTGTCTCCAGAGAACTCACAAATGCATCCGAAGACAAAAAGAGTTATCCTGGAAGAGCCCCAAAGTTCAGAGAGCAAAGTCCAGAGAACATAGAGGTTTTCTGTCCACTCCCCTCTCCTTCTTCCCCAAGCCCACTCCAATCCGGGAAGAGCCAGAAGGCCGCCTAGCGGGGACAGGGTAAAGTGAGAAAAGGAGAAGTTTTTGAAATGAAGAAGCTTCCACTTATAAGAGGCAAATGGAAAGTTCCCCTTTCACCCTCAGGAGGTTTGCTAGAAAATCAACTCACCAAGGACAGATTAATGGGAGAAGAGCCACAGAAATTTATTTGATCATAGTTTTGGGTGACAGGGGCATTCAGAATGAAGAAGCCACCTCCCATTGGGGTGCAGAAGCTTATAAACCATCTTGAAGTTACAGAATGAATGGGGGCTTGGATCTTGGCAAAGCAGGTTATAGGAGAGGGGAGAAGAGGAATTCTGTTGAGG
This sequence comes from Pan troglodytes, assembly GCF_028858775.2. Classification (NCBI taxonomy): domain Eukaryota; kingdom Metazoa; phylum Chordata; class Mammalia; order Primates; family Hominidae; genus Pan; species Pan troglodytes. Next base: position 111,753,091 of record NC_072412.2, on the reverse strand, counting down.
GGCAATACATAATTCCTAGGGAGAATTCAATGAGTTTGAAGAACCTATGATGGTCTGAATCAAAGTCTGTTGGGCCCACAGAGTGAACAATGGTTTGTGACACAAGTCTGTTCAAGTTTGAGAGACTTTAGTCCTCTTTCCTGTGAAATTAGTTCAGTTAATGAAAACTTATGGAGAGGACCAGAGGTAATTTTTTCTTCTTTGGTAGGTCTGGACTTTAGTCAGATAAGGGAGCTTCAGAGAATGACTTCATCCTATGCTTTGGGAGAGATAGTTGGGGATGGAGGAAGGTCAGAGAGACCTTGAGGCTTCTTTGTCAGTTCAGCATGTATGAAGACCACAGTCTGGTGGTATTGGTTTCCCAGCTCCAATACACTGTAGGTCTCCACAAAGCAGGCCCAAGGGGTGGGAGGGAGAAGGAGGGAAACAAGAACTCCAAGTTAAGTTTAGGATTCTGACAGTTGCATTGGTTGGACAATAAAATTGCTGAAACTGGACTATTAAAAATGACTGGAGGACTTCCCTTATCTAACCAGAAACACCATGTGACCTATTTGAGCAGCCACCTAAGGATCAAAGTCTGTAGAGAGAGGTTTCAAATGGACAGTAATGAGAAAGGGGAGCCTTGTTGTTTCCTCCCTGTCACCAGTGGAATCTCACCCTCTCAACAAAGAAGACTGCAGAAGATCTTTTCTTGTAAATCATAGCGGTAATTTTACACAGAAGGTATCTTTCTTGAACTTGATTTTGAAACAATAAGGATATTGAAAGCCTTCCAAAAGTTCTGTTAACATTACGAAATAAATTGCGTGTTAGTTAATATCAGGAAAAAAATTTTATGAAGATGTCACTTCTGAAAAACCCCATGCATGGTGATCAGTGGTGTTGGATAGTGAAGGAAAACCCACCAGGCTTGGAACTAAAACTAGAGCAATATCTCCATTTGGCAATCATTGATTCTCAGTTGTGGTAGCTTAGCCCATCAAGGTCATACCAATGTTGTTAAAGAGAGGAAGTTAAACGCACTAACCAGAAAGTCTCAGAGTACACTCAAAGTACTTTAAGGTTGTGTTAGAAACTAATAATACAGAAATTCACAGTTTAAGCTGACCTCCCATCCATGGACTCAAAGGGCCACATAAAGGAAGTGGTTTAAAAGACACCCTGTGGTGCCTAGGTATTGGAAGTCAGCCTTAACTATAAATTTCCTTGTTTTCATTAGCTTGGGTTACAACAAGCTGAGCATTTTTTGAATGCCCTCTTAGGTAACTTCCTTTTTTTTTCTTATAAGTTCCATAGTAAAAGAACTTCTGTAATCAGTAATCACACATTCTATTCCTATTTTATGTACTTTCACAATGAAAGACAAACTTATTCATGATCTCATAATTACCTATCTTGTCCTGTGTAACAATCCGTTCTTTGTATCAGAAAACATTCTTCTAGGGATTTGGTAAAACCGGTTGAGCAGGTTTTCCTGCAGAAAAACCCAGTTCAAACAGTAGCTCACAAATGGAATCTCAAGTATTTATTTTCACATATGAGTAGGTAAACATCAAATACATAACCAGCAAATTTTTTTTGAACATTCAAAGGTAGCATTAAATTAGTGCCTGGGAATAAAACAAAATACCTCAGGTATTTAGTGATCAGTCAAAACAGGGAAACACAGTGATGGTAAATCTCATGACAGAACCCAATGGCTGGAGACTGCAGCCCATTTTGATGGCAACCTTGAGGTTTACCTGTGGCCATTGGGGCTGGAGGCTTTGGCTCTATTTTATTAAAAAGCAATCCAAATGACTCTTTCAAAGATTCGTGTGTGAATATTATTGAATTCATTTACTGACTAAACACTAAAATTACATGTTTTTTTTTAATGACTCAAGTCAGTATGACATTTCATTCCATTTTGCCTTCATTGGCATCAATGAAACTGAGAAAGAAGTGCACTCTGTGTTATAATACCACAATTTAATTTCTTTTTTTTTTTTTACTATTAAAGTGGAAAAAAAAGACAGTTAGATAAAAGGTAAAAGTTTAGGGTAAAATTCTGCAGCTCCTTTAACCATAAAATAACATTAGATCAACATCATTAAATGCTAGTATAACTCTTATCCCAAAGCCTCTTCTGAGTAAACAATCCCTCCAGGATATTGGTTTTCTGTAGCAATGTGCTTAGAAAAAAACCCTTAGTTTCTATGCCAAGAATAAAATTCTAGCTCTCAAAATATTTGCATATGTAAACATTTCCAAATTCATATTCTATACACACGCTAAAACCTCTTGGTGTTTATACATGCTTTTGTGATTAGTCTTCAAACTTTTTGTTGGCCAGCTATGTAAAACCCACAGCTAGAAGTTGGATATTAGAAGAAAGGATAAAAATAGCAATAAGGATAATTTTGTTCATTATTAGCACTTAAAATTATGCTTAGCTCTAAGAAGGAATTATAAAATACTGAAGACCCCAGGTAGAAGTATTTGTAATTTAAATTTTACCTATGTTTAGGTTTGTACCCCAAATTTGTCAGGATGTCTTAATTTGAGAATAGGGGAGTCATTGGCTAAGACATAAGATAAAAGGTGCACCATCTTGATGGGACACAGTGGTTTTCCTTTTCTCTCCAGTTGAGGCAAATTCAACTAGGGTTTTTGATGTGACATGAAGTCTAAGACCTCACAGGCCAATCAGTGGATGTGCCTGTGATGGGTTAAAAATGAAGGCACATAGACACACCTAATTATATATAATTCACCCTAAGATGTTCAAATTCTAAATATTGGGGAAATATAAGAACTTACTAAAAAGGTGCAATTTAGCTGTAGCAAATGAAAGAATTGTTTCTAAGTTCCATATTACTTCAGTGCCTGTGAATTTCACTACATAAATAATTTATAGGAAACTGACCTTAATAATTACTTTGAAAAGAAGTCATGAATATCAGTCGTTTCAAAGATTGAATCAATTGTTTTCCATGATCCCAGAGAGCTGCAATTATTATACATTTTCTACTTCTATCTCAAATGTTATTTTTTGGTTCTCTGTACATATAGCCCATTAATTTAGTCACCCAAGATACAAACTAGCTTTAGTACTTCTCTCTGACCCTTGGGGGATCTTCAGAGGAATTGGACAAGTATGAGAGAGAGGCCAAGCAGCTCTGTGCTCATATTGTCACTGATTTTTCCGCTGTACATTCTTCAAAAATCTTCCCTTTGACAGAAAAAAAGTTATTTCATTCTCTGTCATTCTTTAACATATAGTGGGAGACATGGCTGATTTATTTTTTTAATCAAATGTTGATTGAACGCTTACTCTGTGCCAGGTATTTTTTTAATTCCACGAACCCAAATAAAGATAATACACTCACCCTGAAAGAGCTTATAGTATATTTATATCTTAGTCTGTTTGGGATGCTGTAACAAAACACCATAAATTGGGTGGCTTATAAACAATAGAAATTTATTTTTTATAGTTCTTGAGGCTGGGAACTCCAAAATCAAGGTGCCAGCAGATTTAGTGTCTGGCGAGGGCCTGCTTCCTGGTTTGTAGAAAGTGCATTCTTGCGGAGTCCTCAGGGCCTGGTGTAAGGGACAAAGGAGCTTTCTGAGGACTCTGCCCTCATGACCTAATCACTTCTTAATACCATCACCTTTAGGGTTAGAATTCCAACCTATAAATTTCGGGAAGACATAGGCATTCAGAGGGTAGAAATTTATAAATGTTAATATGGGTCACATTCACGCATTATTATGCATAGTTTTAGATATAACCTTCACCAGGTGACTTACTATCTTTATAAAGAAGACTTTTAATATTTTGATTTGCTCTCACACTTAACATAATAGATATTGCCAGATAAGTAAGTTAACTCATGGTATGTTGTTTAGTTCCAAGAAGTGGGCTTCAGTGCAGAAGATAAAGACATAACTCTTATCCATTGGGGAAGTTATGATGTTCTAGGGAAAAAGAATAGCAGAAAAAGAGAGAGGTACAGAAACCCTGAACAATCAAAGAGGTGTATGAAAGGGATGCAACTGTATTTTAAGGGAATTGAAACTTATTTGTCACTGGCAGAGAAAATAAATTGGCACCCTCATTTTTTAATATATCTCTTAAAAGTCAATCAGCACCTATTGACACCTGTCAACCCTTTTAAGTTTTCTTCTATTAGGAGTTAGTTCAGTCACAAGCTCAGTGGGCATCTATTGATTTAGTGTCTTTGAAAATGAAAGTTTAAATTGGCATGTTGGGGAACCGGTGTTGAGAGGCGTGTGGGATGGTTGGTTCTATATGTAAAATAAAGCCCTGCACTTCAGGAGATTCATGTTGGCCTCCTTCAGAGGAAAGAGCATTCTCTGGCACAACTCCATATAAAGTTGGTTCAATATTCCAATGACTTATTTATTTATTTTAATTGTGGGTTTGGTGTAGATTTAGGTCCCTGGTGTTTTGTTTTATTTTATTGTATTATTTTGCTTTTAGACAGAGTCTCACTCTATCGCCCAGGCTGGAGTGCAATGGTGCCGTCTCAGCTCACTGAAACCTCTACCTCCTGAGTTCAAGTGATTCTCATGCCTCAGCCTCCCAAGCAGCTGGAATTATAGATCCATGCCACCATATCAGACTGATTTTTGTATTTTTAGTAGAAATGAGGTTTCGCCTTGTTGGCCAGGCCAGTCTCGAACTCCTGGCCTCAAGAAACTCACCCGTGTCGGCCTCCCAAAGTGCTGGGATTATAGGTGTGAGCCACCACGCCCAGCCAATATTCCAGTGACTTTAATAGGAACCTGTTAGGATCTATAAGGTGTAAGTCCACTGTTTTAGGAGAACAGCAGTTGTGTCAGGAATCAGATACCAGCCCCAATTTTCTAATTTAGCTTTTTAGAAAATGTTGTGGTTTAAATGCATGTGTCCCTCCAAAATTCATAACTTGGAACTTAACCCCTAAGGTGATGATACTGAGAGGTGGGACCCTTGAAAGGTGATTAGGCAATGAAAGCCCTACCCTGATGAATGGGATTATAAAAGCCTTATGAAGGAGTTTGAAGGAGTGAGTTTTTCCCTTTTAGGTCTTTCCACCAAATGAGGACACAGTGTTCATTTCGATTGAATGATGCAACAACCAGGCATCACATCCAGAGCAGAGAGCCAGCCCTGAACAGAAGTGAAATCTCTGGAGCCTTGATCCTGGACTTCCTAGGCTCCAGGACTGTTAGAAATAAATTTTTATTATTTATACATTACCTAGCCTAAAGTAATTTGCTATAGCAGCAGGGATGGACTAAGAAAGAAAATAATAACAATAATAGGCCGGGTGCGGTAGCTCACGCCTGTAATCCCAGCACTTTGGGAGGCCGAGGTGGGTGGATCACCTAAAGTCAGGAGTTCAAGACCAGCCTGACCAACATGGCGAAACCCTGTCTCTACTAAAAATACAAAAATTAGCTGGGCATGGTGGTGGACGGCTGTAATCCCAGCTACTTGAGAGACTGAGGCAGGAGAATCGCTTGAACCTGGGAGGCAGAGGTTGCAGTGAGCCAAGATTGTGCCATTGCACTCCAGTCTGGGAGACAGAGCGAGACTCCATCTCAAATAATAATAATAATAGAAATAATATCTCTCATTATTATTGAGATCTTGCAATATGTTGGGTATTAGAAGAGAGCCTTTACAAACATTATTTGAACATTAGAACAGTCATGAATGGTAGGTATAATCATTCTTATTTTACAGATTAGGAGGCTGCGTTTCAGAAAGACGAAAGAATCTAGAACTCTACAGATTGAAAGTGCCAAAATTGGTGTTACAATCAAAATGTGTCTCTAAAACCTGTGTCTTCCCCATCATTCTATATTGCCCATGAGGAGATGGACTTTATACTGTAAACTACGTAGCTGGACGTTTTTAGACATGGAGTTTGTTCTCTATTTCTGGTATTTTCTTATGTTCTGAGTAAACCTCAATAGTAATAATGAACTATTTAATAGCTTTAGATGGGCTTCCCTGTATTGATAGCAGAAAGACCCGCAGTGTCTTGAGTCACAAGGTGATGATGCTTTATTGCAATATTATTCATGGTAGCACTTAGAGATTTTGCTAGTTGACGCATATCTAGGAAATATGAGGGCAAGCTAAGGGTAGATCAATTTGTTTCTCGTGGAATTGTTGAGACAAAAGGTCATTTGAGGGAGCAGAGGTGAAACTCCTGAGCAAAGGCTTAGGGCTGTTTATTCGCTGCTCTAATACATTCGTCAAATACTTTGTCCTGAGTGTATGATTTCTTGATGATAACTTGTGAACTGCTGTAAAATGCTTTCAGAGCCACAGATGAAAGGAACTGTGTCAGAACTGATAATGCAGTTGCTATGTTTGAAGTTATAAACACTTTTATTTTTGATATTATTGCCCTTCCCTGATATTTTAGGGACTAAATTTTGTCACAGTTGCCTTTGAATGATGTTTACTACGAATTGATGCATTAGTTATTAAGTTTTTATAGCCACATAAAAATTCCCATTTACTCAAGAGAGGGACTGTATATAAATCAGAAATGAATACAATAATGGTCTTAGTGGCTATAATTTATTAGTATTATGACTGTAATTAACTTGTTCATAATAATAAATATGTGAGTTACTCTTGGTTCTGCCTGACAGATACATTAGTCAGTGCTTGCTCACCTTGAGCACGTTCGATAAATATCAATAATCCCAATTCAGTGAACTCCAGTATTCCCATATTCATGAAAAAACAAACTTACCTGCAAAATAACTTTCAGTTAAGTTTTTCCATGATGTGCAAGAGAATCATATTAGAGATTGCTGTATGGTTTGTAGTCTGACTTCCTCCTCCCAACTTTTATTGTGCTAATTTAAAATACAATAAAATTGATTCATTTTAAGCTGCATATACATGTACAGTTTGATAAATTTTGGTGACTGATACAGTCAGTTAATCCTCACCACAACAAACACATGGAACATTTCCATTATCCTAGAAAGTTTCTCCTGCCCTTGCCTCAGGGAACCACTGATATGCTTTCTGTCACTGCTAATCTCCTTTTTTTTTAGAATTTCATGTAAATGAAATTATACAATATATAGCCTGTATTATTCAGGGTTCTTAGAGAATTAAGACAAAATGTGTGGGTATATATATATACATATATGTATATATGTGTGTATATATATGTATATATGTATATATATGTATATATGTGTGCATATATATATATATATATATGTGCATATGTATATTTTAAGGAATAGAGTTATTTGATGGTGGCTGGCAAGTCCGAAATCCACAGGGTAGACCAACAGGCTGGAAATTCTGGCAGGTATTCATGGTACAGTGCACTTCTGAAACCAAAGGCAGGTGGAAGCAGAATTCCTGCTTTTTTGGAGGACCTCATTCTTTTCTCTTAAGGCCTTCAAATGTTTGGCTGACTCTTCCCACATTATGGATGGCAATCTTCTTCATTCTAAGTCTACTGATTTAAATGTGAATCATATCTATAAAGAATTTTTCACAGAAACATTTAGATGGGTGTTTGACCAAACAACCAGGCACCATAGCCTAGTCAAGTTGACACATGAAATTACCTATCATACAACATTTCTGTGTTCAATTTCATTCACTTTAGCGTAATGTTTAGGATCTTTATTCCTGCTATTGCATGTATTATTAGCCCTTTATCCCTTTATATTGTTGAGTTGCATTCCATAGTGTGACTATCCCACACTGATCTATCCACTTAACCAGTTGATGAGTCTCTGGGTTTTTTCCTAGTTTTCATCTCATATGAGAAATGCTTCTATGAACTATGACAATCAGATGACTTCTAATATGACTTTTTGACTCACATTAAAGTATTATCACTTCTACTCTATATACTGCTACATACAAATGGCTAATGTTTATATGGGGCATCTTCAAAAAGTTTGTGGAAAATGTGTATTATGAAAAAACTGTGCATGGATTTCAATTTTTTGGCACCAAAATAAACTTGTTCTAAGTTGTTATACTATGTCTGAAGAGGAACTAGTTTGGTGCACTAGGAAGGATATCAGTTTGAAAAGAGCCCCTATCAGAGCAACATGAGTTCTGCTAAAATTGAAGCAAGAACAAACATCAAATTTATGGTGAGACTTATATGGAAGATGGGTGACATCACTAATGCTTCATAAAAAGTTGATAAAGACAATGACCTCCCCCCCGCAAACATCAGTTTATAAATGGATAACTCATTTTAAGAGGGGAAAAGATGATGTTGAAGTTGAAGTCCCCAGTGGCAGACCACTCACTTCAATTTGTGAGGAAAAAGTTCTCATTTGTTCCCTAATTGAAGAGGACCAATAATTAACAGCAGAAACAATAGCCAATACCACAGACATCTCAATTGTTTTGGCTTACACAATTCTGAATGAAAATTAAAGTTGAACAAACTCTCCATTTGATGGGTGCCAAAACCATTATGCCTAGATCAACTGCAGAGAAGAGCAGAGCTTTCAGTGGAAATTTTAAACAAGCAGGATCAAGGTCCTGATGCATTTCTTTAAAGAACTGTAACAGAAGATGAAACATGGCTTTAGCAGTACAATCCCGAAGACAAAGAACAATCAAAGGAATGACTACTGAGAGGTGGAAGTGGGCCAATCAAAGCCAAATCAAACTGGTCAAGAGCAAAGGTCACAGAAACGGTTTTTTGGGATGGTCAAAGCATTTTGCTTGTCGACTTTCTGGTGGGACAAAGAAAGATGACAACCGCTTACTATGAGAGTGTTTTGAGAAGGTTAGCCAAAGCTTTGGCAGAAAAATGCCTGAGAAAGCTTCACCAAAGAGTCTTTTTCCATCCAGACAATGTTCCTGCTCATTCCTCTCTTTGAGGCCAAAATGGCCTCAAAAACAAGGGCCATTTTGCAGGAGTTTCCATGGGAAATCATTAGGCATTCATTTTACAATCCTGATTTGGCTCCTTCTGACTTCTTTTTGTTTCTTAATCTTAAAAAAATCTGTGAAGGACACCCATTTTTCTTCAGGTAATAGTGTAACTAAGACTGCATTGACATGGTTAAATTCCCAAGATCCTCAGTTCTTTAGGGATGGACTAAATGGCTGGTATCAGCACTTACAGAAGTGTCTTGAACTTGATGGAGCATGTGTTGTGTTTATATTTTATATTTTAATCTTTTAATTTCATTTTTCACGAACGTTTTGAAACCTCTTTTGAGTTGCCCTTTAGAGTTTACAGAGTGTATTTGATTTTTCCCTCATTTAATTTCCACCATAAAATTATTCTAATAATAGACATGCAAAACAGTGCTTTATCAATGTTTTAATATACACTACCGCATTTACAACAATTCCAAGATTTAAGTATTTTAGCTCCATTTTGCAGATGAAAAAGTTGAAATTTAAGAAAATGTAGGGACTTGCCTAAGGCAACTACAGTAGACAGTTAAGGAATGAATTTCAGACTGCGATGTTCTGACTGCAAGCCCAAGTGACCCTATTCACCAGCGATGATCAAGGGCATGCCCAGAAAATGATAACATTGCAATTAGACATTGGAAAGAGTCATGGTTAATGCCCAATCAATCTGAAAAAATTTCTAATTGAGAAAAAACAGTTTTTACCAATCAGGCCACATTTCAGTATTAAAAAATTCAATAAGTGATTTCTTGGAATTAAAATGAAATGGTTGCCTTCCCCATATAATGTTGGCATAATTAGCCTTCTCACTCATGAACACTCTGTGCTTTCTTAAAATGATACACAGATGGTCCCTGACTTTACATGCTTCGACTTAAGATAGTTCGACTTAATGATTTTCTGACTTTATGACGGGGCCACAGCAATACGCATTCAGTATGTCTTCAATTACAATGGGGTCATGTTCTGACAAACCCATTATACATTGAGCATATTGTAAGTTGAAACCAATATACAATATTTTTAGCTTACAATGTATTTGTGTATTTATCAGACATGACCCTATTGTAAGTTGAGGGGCATCTATAAATAAATCATGAAGAAATTGCTGGTGTATAGTGCTACTTCATGTAGGGCAGTTAATGCCTTCAGTTATCCCTGCAATTCTCTCAGATGATCTGCCTAAGAAAGTTCCTGACCCTTGACATTACTGCAGTCTGTTGCCGTTCATTATCAAGAGTTTCTTGCTGATACTGGAGGAGTTGCTGAAAGTTGCTATTGCTGGGTTATATTGCTGAATGTTGATACTTACTGATAGATTGTTATTTGCTGATACTGGACGAGTTCCTGAATGTTGATATTGCCGGGTGAAGATCTAGGGCAGATGACTTTTAATGTCGCAACATAATTTAATATTTGCGTGATTTCATTTCATGGCTTGAAAATTCAGACTATTCATTCAAAAAATGTTTATTGAGCATCTACTGCCTAGCATGTTATTATTAGAAACACTCATCTGTTATGTACCTTTATGTTTTGTAAACTAATTTTTGATGGCATTTAATATTTAACAGAATTGCAAGATAATATGTGAGAAGATATAAATGAGGAAATATTTGTTCTATTTTGACAGATGTTCCATGTACTAAGTTCTAGGCTTCAATCTTCTTGAAGGTAGGTGCTCATATCTCCATTTTACAAATAGGGAAAAGTGAGGCTCACCACAAAGAAAAACTTTGGCCAGATAGCATAGCTCATAAGTGGTTGAGTTGTTACTAGATTTTATGTCTGACTCCAAAATTAGTCCTATGATGTAGGAGTCAGGCAACTTTTTCTGTAAAGTGCCTGATAGTAAATATTCTGGGCTTTGTTGTCTGTAAGGCAAAATAAAGGCTATTGTACAGGTACTGATGTATCACAGTGTCTCTGTCACAATTACTCAGCTTTGTGCTTGTAGCATGAAAGCAGTCATTGACTGCATGGAAATGAGTGGGGCAGCTGTGCTTCAATAAAATTTCATTTATAAAAACAAGGAGATGTGGCCTGTAGACTACAGTTTGCCTCCCCCTACTCTAAACTATACTGCTCCTTTTAATGGGGAAGGGAGGCGTCTTTTAGCATTTTAAAGTTATTGGATAAGTGGAAGATTTTAACGTGGTCCATTGGGAAATTTTAATGCAACTTTAATAAATTGACATTGAAAAAAATTTTGTGTTACTGCCTCCTGTTTGTGGAGTGTGAGAAGATGGGCAAATCGTCATCTTAGATAATGTGGGTAGGTCTAAGATCACAGAACACTGAGTTAGCTGAACACAAGGAAGAAAAGTGAAAACATGGAAATAAAAGTTAGGTCATGTGATAACTTTTAATTTTCTGAAAAAGACACTATTCCGGTTCTGAAAAAGACACTATTCCGGTCTCTGTCTGTATGAATGTCCAGTTTGTGTTTTTATTCTGTGAGCACTTCATCTTACCAATTGTATTACCTTCCTGTTGCTGCTGTAATACATTATCATACACTTAGTGGCTTAAAAAATGCAAACTTATTGCCTTGCAGTTCTTGTATTAGTCTGTTCTCCTGTTGCTAATAAAGACATATCTGAGACTGGGTAATTTATAAAGGAAAGAGGTTTAATTGATTCACAGTTCCACATGGCTGAGGAGGCCTCACAATCACAGTGGAAGGCGAATGAGGAGCAAAGTCACATCTTACATGGCAGCAGGCAAGAGAGAGAGCATGTGCAGGGGAACTCCGCTTTATAAAACCATCAGATCTCCTGAGACTTTATCATGAGAACAGCATGGAAAATACCCACCCTCATGATTCAGTTACCTCCCACTGGGTCCCTCCAATGACACATGGGAATTATGGGAGCTACAATTCAAGATGTGCATGGGGACACAGCCAAACCATATCAGTTCTGGAAGGTAGAAGTCTCAGTGGACTAAGATCAAAGTGTCAGCAGGGCTGTGCTTTCTCTGGAGGCTCCAGGGAAACACTGTTTCCTCGCCTTTTCCAGCATCACAGGCCGCCCGCATCACTTGGCTCATGGCCCCTTCCTCTCATCAGTCCAACCACTGCTTCCATTGTCACAGCTCACCTGACTTTGATCTCCTTCCTTCTTTTTAAAGAACCTTTGTAATTACATTGGGTTCACCTGGGTAATTGAGGATATTCTTCCCTTCTCAAAATTCTTCCCTTAATTCCATCTGCAAAGTCTCTTCTTCCTGTAAGAACATATCCAAGGGTTCTGTGGCTTAGGCCACATTTTGGGGAGCGTTATTCTGTCTATGCCAACCATGATGAGTGGTAGGGTGGGGAGAGACCATCTGAACAGGCCTGCTCCTGCAGAGGAATATTGGACTCTCTGGTTTGAGGAGCCTTCTCAATAAGCAGTCCTGTCAACTTCGACCTGTAATTTTACCCCAGAAATAAGTGTAAGCATCCCCCTGCTGAGCATATATGAAGTGACAGTCACACTGACTTCTTTTGAGTTTGTAAGTTTACCAGTATGCTGGCTGCCTTGCTCCTTGTGTCTTTTAGCCAAGTAATTTGTAGCATTCAAAACGTACTATTGTTAAGGAAATGATTTAAAGATGATTCACATGTTGATGGTATTTAGCACCTACTGAAAGGGTTTGTGCAATTTTCTTGCTTGCAGAGTTGCATGGAAATATGCAAAGACTCCCTTATAAATACATTGATATAAAAATGCCCCTGTTATTACAGCTGTAGAACCAAACATTACAAGTGGTATTTATTTGCCAATAGGATGGTTGCTGAACACTGCAACGCTGGTTTATAGATATTAGTTCTTTCAGAATTTTGTGAAGAACACCAGCTAAGGATATTCTCACTGTGAAAACAACCGGCTGATGATCCTATCCTGGTTTACACCAGGGGACTTTGAAGCAAACAGAAAAATATTCCTTGCACAGGCCCATTTAGATGAACTGAAAACAAATAGTGAGCTGGACTCTAATTCCAAAGGCTTCCCAGGAGAAATTCTGGTGACTCTGTGCTAAATAACCATCCACACAGTGCTCTGTTGAGCTTGAAAAAGAGTTGGCATGTGTAAGCATCTCACCACCACACCGAGGGATTCACAAAGTAAGGAACACTGTATTCTATATGGTAACATAGAGATTGCTTCTCTGAAACATGCTGGCTGAACTGAGATTAGTATGAAGTTGGAGTTAGGTCTCATGGTTGGATCTGAGAGCCAGATTGGTCTCCTCAGTACATTACAATAATATCTTGTGGCTATCTATGTCTTTGGCTGTAGAAGATGTGAGTAGTGGAATCATATTTTTGAAAGCATCAAGCTTTAGCTATTTCTGTGTGTCGTTAATCACTGGCAGTCATACCTGGGTTAATGAGTAACACTCTAACTTTAAAATTGCTTCATAGAAGGATATTCCCCAACATAAACACCAGGAAGCAGGATTGAAGTTAGATTGAAAAGTTGGCTGATGGTAAGGCTATGAAATGCTGAAACTACTTATTGAAGGAGATGGTGAACTCTTCTCTGGAGGTCTTCAATAATGGTTTAGGTGTTGTCTTGCCTAAAGACAAATTATATTTTTAACGTGTTGAATTTGCATATTATAATTTTTGGACCATGTTTAAGAAAGTTCTTAAGATACTCTTTGGGGCAAAATAGAGCTATGCAGACCTAGTGATAGTAATGTAACCCTGTATTCCTTCTCTCTGAACAGCCAGTTATAATTCAGAGGTGAGATGCTTCACCTCTCTCCTTGGTTTGAGGAGCTGTAAGAAAAAAATCAAGTCTGTTTTAGACCTTTTCAAGGGTTCTGAGTTAACAGGTATTAAATTTATAGCTGAGGAGCAAGGAAATTCAGAAATTCCTCCAGGTTTGGACCCCGTTCTGGGATCCATTCTTAACTGACGTCAAACTGAGGAGTCCTCGGGTGCTCAGGACAGAAGCATGATTGGTCCTGCTGAGATCTGAGCTCTGTGGCTTATAGAAAATGTGTCGTCTACTAAAGAACAATAGAATCCCAAGCTTTTCAACCCATATTGGAAAGTATGTGCAAGATAATCTAGGAATGTCAGTCCTGCAGCAAGGAACTTGTTATTGAGCCTTAAACATACTGGCCTAAGGAATGTGATCCCAGAAGGAGGGAACAGTTTCTCCTGAGGGAAGGGGTCCTAAATGAGTTATTGTCTCTCAGAAAAGAAAAGAGTGGGCTGGGCGCAGTGGCTCAAGCTTGTAATCCCAGCACTTTGGGAGGCCGAGGTGGGCGGATCACGAGGTCAGGAGATCGAGACCATCCTGGCTAGCACGGTGAAACCCTGTCTCTACTAAAAATACAAAAAAATTAGCTGGGCGTGGTGGCGGACGCCTGTAGTCCCAGCTACTTGGGAGGCTGAGGCAGGAGAATGGCATGAACCTGGAAGGCGGAGCTTGCAGTGAGCCGAGATTGCGCCACTGCACTCCAGCCTGGGCGACAGAGTGAGAATCCGTCTCAAAGAAAAAAAAAAAAAGAGTGCCTGTGTTTGTGGGTGCACTGACCTCTTTCTTCAGTGATTGCTGCCTCTTTGGGCCTTCCTTTTGCTCGTTTCAGCAGAATAGGCAACTGTTTGTTTCTGAGGGCTTCACTGTCAGTGGAGACCATCGTGTGTTTCTCCTCCTGATTAGAGCCTGCACTAGAAGCCACGTGCTATTTCATGTTCTCACTGATGTCTGAACAAAGCCAAAGAAGGCACGCTTACATCTGTGGGTTGCGCAAAGCAGGGAGGTGCTAATCCAGTGGATAGCTAAATCAGAAGGTGGAAAAGATGTATAAATAGGTACAGTGGTAGGTCAAAATCAGAAATATAAAATTTAATGGCATTAAGTGTAATGTCTTGTAATTCAACTTCTACAAATCAATTACATAATATGAGGCTCTCATTATAGTTTGCCCTGTGAAGTCAACACTATAGGCATGGAATAGGAAGAGGGGTTGCCTTGTCATAGGATGAGGACAATTAGTAGATGTTCAATAAACATTTACATAAAAATTAAATACAACATTGATACGGTTTGGCTGTGTCCCCACCCGAAATCTTATCTTTAATTGTAATCCCTATAATCCCCATGATCCCCACATGTCAAGGGAGAGACCAGGTAGAGGTAACTGAATCATGGGGGTGATTCCTCATGCTCTTCTCATGATAGTGAGTGAGTTTTCATGAGATCTGATGGTCTTATAAGTGTTTGGTAGTTCCTCCTGCGTTCCTTCTCCTTCCTGCTGCCTTGTGAAGAGGTGCATTGGTTCTCTTTGCCTTCCACCATGATTGTAAGTTTCCTGAGGCCTCCCCAGCCATGCTGAACTGTGAGTCAATTAAACCTTTTTCCTTTGTAAATTACCCAGTCTTGGGTAGTTCTTTATGGCAGTATGAAAATGGACTAATGCAAACATCTAAATAATAGGGTTTCTAATACTTCTTTAACATTATTTCTTTATGCTCTTCAATAATATGCATTTGCATTTCATAAGAGAGTTTCTCAGAGTCCTTCTGTGTACCTATGGTGCTTTTGTTTATTTTCTAACTTTATAGACATGTGATTCATGCATGGAGTTAGCTCCTTCTCTTTTTTTTTTATTTCTCTGGTCATTAAATAATATAATACCCAGCTCAACCCCACAGCCCTACTCCACAACTCTACCTCCTGAGGAACATTTTTTCTTTGAGAAAAAATTTCTAGATGTAATTCTATTCTAATACGATTACTCCCAATTTTCTTCAGCATACATACAATTATATGTTCATTTTAAACATAGCTGACATTAATCATTGCATTTATTTTCTGGATTGTTCTACAATGTTTTACATTTGTTGATCTGTAGCTTTATAATCTCTTTATACTCTTGCTTGATTTTCTGAGGAATAAAATACAGAATAGTGATATTTTGAGGAATGTAACATTGTTATTAATGTTAATTGTTTATATTTCTCAGAATTTATTAATTCATACATCATTAATAAATTGAGTTCAGTGAAGTATTACAATATTGGGAGGAGGAGGGAAAAGAAAAGAATGATTCCAAACTGAATCATATGTTTAACAAGATATTCTGAAACTTGATAACATGACCTTGTTTCTAGACCATTAGACTTAAGCGCTAACCACTCTGGCAAATATCACATTTGCCACAAATGTGATAATAATAAAGGCATGCATTGGCCTGTACAAATAATATATTGTGATCATTGTAGCTCTTTGTAGACTGTCACTGGTGCACTAATAGGTAAACAAAGCACATTATCCAAGAGCTCTGCCCTGAAGGCTTAGAATCTGTATCATTTAGTCAACAAAATGTAGACATAAATAAATATTGACACTCTGAAGGGATTGCCTATCTGCTTTCTAGGTTATTGCTAGGAATCCACAGAGAATATGTGAAGTTAGCCTTTAAAGATAAATCACTTGAAGTAAGAGGAAAAAAATCATTACCGTATACACATATGCTTACATAAAAGGCAAACAAGGAAGTGGAGAAAAAATGAGAAGTGGTTTAGAAAAATAGAAAAGAAAAAGAACCTTTGGGTTGATTATGGAGGTCCTGGGAGTGCAGTTTAACCCAGGAGTTAAATACAGCAGACTGGAATGGATCTGAATGGCTAGGTCTGTGTTGAGGACGTACTAGATGCGAGGAATTGGGCTAGTCACTCTGGATATAGAGTTAAATGGGACAATGTTTCTCTAGGAGAGTACAATAAGTAATGGCTTACTATGCATCCCTTACAGGTAAGCATGGAGGGCTCATTGGAATGCAGAATGGAAGTACTCATCCCAACCTCACAGGCTTATAGGAGGCTTGCCAGAGAAGGAAGGATGTGATAGCTGGATCCTGAAGGGCCATAGGAATTAGTCAAACAATGGGAGTGGGGTGGGGCTTATGTAAGAGAGAAGGTGCTCTCCAGGTAGGGGACCAGTATGTGAAATAGCCCATGGATGGATGTGGGACTACAAGTTAGGTGTGAATTGTGTGTTTGGCAGAATCATGGTCACAAAAAAAATCCTGTGACTATATTAGGTTACATATTAGGCAAAAGCAGATTTATGTCACAGATGGAATGTTTGCTAAGCAGCTGACCTGAAAATAGTGAGATTTTCCTGGATTATTCAGGTGAGCTCAATATGATCACAAGAGCCCTTAAGAGTGGAATATGGAGGCAGAAGAGGAGGTCAGGGGGATGTGACGTGAGGACTCATCCTGTTGATTCTGGCTTTGGAGATGGAGGAAGGGGCCAGGAGCCAAGGAATGCAGGCAGCAACTAGTAGCTGGAAAAGGCAAAGAAATACTAGATTGGTGCAAAAGTAATTGCAGTTTTTGCTATTACTTTTAATGGCAAAAACCACAATTACTTTTGCACCAACCTAATTGATTCCCCCCTGGAACCTCCAGAGTAGCACATGTCCCTACCAACACCTGAATTTTAACCTAGGGAGACTGGGTTGGGCATCTGACCTTCGAAACCCGAAGATAAATGTATGATGTTTTAAACCACTCAGTTTGTGGTAATTTGTGACAGCAACAACAGAAAATTAATACACACGAAGAACGTATTGAAAGTGCAGTGACAGTAGCAGTGAGACTGGAGAGGCAGGTGAGGAGAACACTTTATCCCCTGCTCTGCAGTGTGGGTTTTATCCTGATAGTCATGGGGAGCCCTGGATGGGTTTAGGCAGGGGAGAGATATGCTTTTGTGTTTTAGAAATGTCACTCAGGAAATAGGAAGGACTCGAGGCTACAAAGAGTTCGGAGACTGTCAGGAGGAAATGCATTGACTTGGGAATTTTAATTAATCTGAATCAGCGCAATTCGCTGAGTGTTTATGTGTTGGGGAGGAAGAAAGGGCAACATCAGGAATGTAAGCTAGGTTCTTGACTGAAGAGTTGGCACATGATGGAAAATTCACTGATATAAGATACACAGTAGTAGGTAGGAATGAGATTTGCAAAACACTGGTAGAAAATAGATGGTGTTTTTTTCTGATGGCCACTTAATTCTCTGAGAAGTAGGAGGTAAAGTCATCTATTGAAAAATAGTGGGTTAGAGGTGTGAAGTGGAAATTCTAAGGAAGAAAATTAAGTTTGCATCATCTGTGAGTAGGAGTTAGAATTTCTGTTCACAGTGAAAACAGAGGAATTAACAGGCAGCTGTGAAGGCTGCAGTGAATGTTGGGCCTCTTGAACACTGTATTTCTTATGACTGGAATAGGTCCCTTATTATTTTTTTTTAGAACCAGTTTTGCTCTTGTTGCCCAGGCTGGAGTGCAATAGTGCAGTCTCGGCTCACCGCAACCTCTGCCTCCTGGGTTCAAGTGATTCTCCTGCCTCAGCCTCCCGAATAGCTGGGATTACAGGCATGCACCACCACACCCGGCTAATTTTGTAATTTTAGTAGAGACAGGGTTTGTCCATGTTGGTCAGTCTGGTCTCGAACTCCCAACCTCACGTGATCCGCCCTCCTTGGCCTTCCAAAGTGCTGGGATTACAGGCGTGAGCTACCGCGCCTGGCCCAGGTCCCCTCTTCTTAAACTACCCAGCTCTTGGTTTTAGCTTTGAGATGATCCATTAAAAAATTTTCTCTGATGGGGATATGTCAGCTGGTAATAAAGTGCCTAAATCTGGGCCAGTTTGAAGCCCTGTATCATGACCCCAAAGACCTTTTGAGACAATGGCTAGCATGTTGGGTCATCGCTTCCACTTTTGGATGCATTTCTTCCTCTCCGTAGCTTTTTGGAGAATCATATAATCTCAGTTGGAAAATAACACTTGTTACCTGGGCAAAGACCTTGACCTCATGCCCACATCCTTCCAGGCTCTTCCTGGTTGCCCGGGTCAAGTTGTCCATCTCATTTTGAAAATTTCTGGTGTTGGAAAATACATCTTCTGATGACAGCTCACTCTGTTTTCGGATGGCTCCAATCCCTAGAAATTTCTTTCTTATATTGAACTAAAACCTACCTCCCTGTAATTTTACAAGGTTATTCAATTTCTAGAGAATTCGTAGAGAATTTAATCCCTCTTAAATCTGACAACCTTTTCAGTATTGGAAGGCAGCTCGCATGTACCTCTCTAAGTCTCTTCTTTTCTAGGCTAAGCAGTCTCAATTTTTTACCATCACCAGTTTTTCAACTGTTCTTCGCATGTCAGATTTCCTTCCTTTCACTATCCTGGCTGAATTTCTCTAAAACATCATATGCTGCCACAATTTTTTTGTTTGTTTGTTTAAGTATGGGGACTTGGGTTGGAAAAAAGCCTTCCAGGTATTGTTTGAGGAGCAAAAAGTAGAACAGAATATCATCTCCATTTTCTATAATCAGCGAGAATTGCTAGCAATTACCCTCCTAAGATACCCTTTTTCCTATAAGCTCCTGTCACCAACCTCAGCTTAGGCTTCCCTTCTCTTACCTCGATCTTGTTATCTTGATAGATTCCTTCATTCAATACAAATCTGTTGGGTAGGTTCTATCTGTTAGGTCATCTGATGCGTATTGCACCTAAAGAAGGGAATAAGCTCACCTCTGCCATCAAGGAGAGCAAAGTCTGGTTAGAATAAAATATAAGCAAACAATACTGAGGGGATAGATTGATCAGAAGGAGTATCTATTGCGTTGGAGGAAGGAGATATATGAAGGATAGTAGAAATAAAGTGTATCACGTTGGTGAATTCATTCATTCATCCAATGAATATTGAATTCATGGCCAATTGCTCTTGTGAGCACTGAAGTTACAGTAGTGAAGAAAAGTGTGTGCATTCTCTAGTGGAGCTTCGATTCCATAATGAGAGATCGGAAAAAACCAACAAAACCAAACCCAGATAGCAAGTAAACATGGAATAGCCTTTATTTGAAACAGGGGTCTACAAACTATGGCTTATTGGCAAAATCTGGCCTGCCACCTTTTTATGTAAACAGATTTACTGGAACACAGCCACGCTCATTTGTTTATGTATCACCTACGGCCGTTTATACGCTATAGTGACAGCCTTGAATAATTGCATGCAGAAGCCATGTGGCCTGCAAAGGTGAAAACATTTGCTTTCTGGCCCTTTAAGGAAAAGTTTGCTAGCCCCAGTCTAGAAGAATAAAGCAGGCAAGGGAGGAGTGGTGAGCCCTGGGGAGGGGCAGGAGGACCGATTTGTCTTTAGAGAGGTTGATCAGAAGAAGCTGTGCTGATGGGGTAACATTTGAGTAGAGACCTGGGGAATTGCAGGAGCAGCCCTGTGGACACCTGGGGGAAGACCACCCTAGGCAGGAAGAGAAAAGCAAAGGCAAAGCGCCCGGAGAGGGATTCGGCTTGGTGTGCTCCAGAAGATGCCCGGGCAGTGAGTGCCCTGGAGTAAGTCATAGGAGAGGAGGCCCATCACACAGGGCATTGCCAGGCCCAGAAGAGAGCCCTGGCCTTGGCAGGGTGAGGTGAGGAGCCACAGGCAGGCTTTCAGCAGAGACGCAATCCCATTCACTGCTGGAGGGGAAGGAGGAAGAAGGGCAGATGAGAATCTGTTGCAAAAGTTGGGCTCTGGCTAGGATGTCATCGTGGAGAACACGACAAGAAGTGGCGAGACCCTGGGTTCCACCTGAAAATAGAGTCAACATGATTTCCTGATGACCTGGGTGCAGGTGAGAGAGGGGAGTCAGGTGTAATTCCTCTTTAAAATGGTTTTTATAAGGAAATAATTTCAAACTTACAAAAGCTGCCAAAATAGTTCAAGGAACATCAGTTATACCCTTTCCTAGATTCACCTGAGGATGTTTTACCCCAGTTGCTTCATCATTTCTCTGTCACTAGAGCTCTACACACACACACACACAGCTATACATATATATGTGTGTTTATGCAATGCAGACACACACAGATGAACACACATGCATATAATTCTGAATCATTAATGGATAAATTACGTTTATTATGGCTCTTCACTCTTAAATATATCATATTTCCTAAGAATAGGGATATTCTCATAAATAATCAAAGAACAAATAGCTGATTTCTCTCTCTCTTTCTATTTATGTATATATGTATGCATTCTTTTTTTTGGTTTGAGCAACTGGTAGGACGTACTTGCTAATCACTTGAGATGGGGACATATTAAGAGAAAGAGTTACTTTGGGGTGTCAGGGGAAATTGGGAGTTTCATTTTTGACTTATGAAATTTGACTTGCTTGTTAGAGACTCCAGGAGATGTGTAAATAGGCACTTGGACAAGAGGTTTGGAATTATGGAAAGAAAGCTGGTCTTATAGATGTATTTAAGGCACTGAGCCTCGTCATAGGGGGTGAATGTAGGTGAAGAAGAGGCCTGAGGACTGGGTCCTGGTTCTCTTGACCATTTAGATATCAGGGAGATATGGATGAAAAGCAAGGAATGCTAAAAAGACATTTGCTGTGAAAACGATCATGGAAATAACCCAGTAGCTGAAGGGAGTGTGGGAATGCTGGAGTTTTGATTTGTTTTTAGGTTGATACCATACCTGTGCATTTTTCTCCTGATAGAAAATGTCTAGTAGGGAAACGATGATGCAGGAGAGAAAAGGCCTCCTAGGGTGATGTTTTTGAGTAGGTGAGAGGCGTGGGATCTGGGACCCACATGGAAGACTTGGCCTCACATTGCTAGAAATGCTCATCCTTTGTTACAAAAATGAAGGCAAGTATGTGGGCACAGATGAAGTGGGTTGTAAATTTGGTTGATAGCAAGTGGAAGTACTTTTCTGCTTGTTTTATTTTCTCATTGAAATAGAAACCAAGGATGCACTGAAAGGATGGAGGAGGTGCAATGTTAGGCATTTGAGGACAGAGAAGGTGAGAATTGTCCTTTAGGAGTTGGGATAAGAGATGGGCCCGGGAAATGTTGAGGATACTGACAGCACTGAGGGTCCCCTTGATCTTAGTGGTCGTCAATGAAAACTCAGACCGGCCACCTTCCTTGTGTGTTTTCTCTACTTGCCTTCACTATCCTGGCAAAGAATGGGAATTTGGATTGACCTGGGGTTGAGGTTTGGCCAAGTCGGAAGAAGGAGGACAGCGAGGGAAGGGTGTATGTAAAGAAGTGCCTGTCATGGAGGAGCTGGAAACTGAGCTGAAGAAGGAGACAAGTGAGGGCTGCAGGGACTGAGGAGTGAGCAGTGGTGAGACCGGGGGACTGTAGTTCCTGGTGGCGGTAAAGGAATTTTCAAGACGGGCTGTCAGAGACAGGTGGAGAGGTCAAAGGTGCTGCTTAAAGGTGGGTTCCTCAAACTGACCTGCCTGCGGAGGATCACATTCAGGTCTCAAGCACAGTTTCAGTGTTCCAAATGCTGTAGTGTGATGAGTGGTACTCGAGACATGCCGATGGCGTGGACATGCATAGGAATAGAATATAACCCCAGCACAATGGGGCAAGGGAACAGTGTTGGAGAAAGCTGCTCAATGTGGGCCACATCCCAGCAAAGTCTTGATAACCTTATAAGAAGTGCTTGAACTTGAGGGTTTCATGGATCTTGCTATTGCCTCTGAAATACACAGAGATGAAATTATATGCTTTTTTTATTTTATCAAGTGCAAGTACTTTCATTATTTTTAAATTTTATTAAGTAGCTCATTTATGTTTTGGATTTCTTCAGATCCTTTCTTTACTTTTCTACTTGTCCTAACTTTCAAATTTTACATTTTATAATACATCTATCTCTGTCTCCCAAGTCAATTGCTATGTCAATGTTGTTTGTTTATTGCAGAAGAATTATCAAAATGTGAGAGGTCTTTCAATCTTCTTTTATAAGATTCCTACTTATTTGAATAAAATTAAACCTGACATTTAAGTTACTTTTTAAGGTGATATTATGATCACGAATGCTAAAAAGAAACTATTTTTTTTGTTGTTGAGACAGGGTCTCACTCTGTTTCCCAGGCTGGAGTGCAGTGGCACAATCATGGCACACGGCGAAGCCCCCATCTCCCAGGCTCAAGTGATCCTCCCGCCTCAGCCTTCTGAGTAGCTGGGACTGCAGGGGTGCACCACCATGCCTAGCTCATTCTTCTTTATTTTTAGTAGTGATAGGGTCTCCCTATGGTGCCCAGGCTGGGAGTTTGGTCTCAGACTCCTGAGTACAAGTGATTCTTCCTCCTCAACCTCCCAAAGTGCTGAGATTACAGGTGTGAGCCACCATGCCGGGCAATAAATTATTCCTTACTAGAGGAATAAATGTATGATTTTAAAAGCTTGAAACTTTATATGCCTCAAACTTGCAACTATTAATGATGTTTGAAAACTACACACACCCTCAAAGTGTCAGAGCCTCATAGTGACTACTTTGATCTTCTCTGAGTAATGGTTAACCAATGTCCAAATTAGACAGCTTTATATTACTGTGTTCCACTAGACCATACAGAACTTTATTTCAAAAAACTTTCAGTTGAGAAACTGAAAAAAAAGTTGGGCGGGGTGGGGGGTGGGGGCTTAGTTTAATTGGTTAATCCGTTCTAAAGAACATAAACGAATGTTATCATTGATCATAGAGAATCAAAACCAGGGATAAGATTCAATAAATACACATTTACTACCAATTACCTGTGGGTTTTAATTTAATTTGGGTCTTTGCTTGAAGCCAAACTTTGTCCCAAACTAATAGGTGGATACTTTATTCATGAAACTTTTAATTACGTGGTAGTTCTCTCAGAAGAGAATCAAACTCATGTTTCTTTGCCTCTCATCATAATTTTTGGATAGAGGAAGGCAGGATTCTTTTGAGAGATGAGGCTTTTGAAGGAAAATGTATATGTAATTGGCTGTGTGGTTTGGATGAAGAGGAAAGAGATTTAAAATTGGTGGGCTTCATTTAAGATTTAAAATGAAGATTTAATCAAGCACAGATCTTGTAAAACATAAGGGTCATGGCCAATGATTGGTTATAACGTTGTTCAGAGAATGTATGTCAAGTGTGACACATTATCTTTGGAGTTCTTTGCTTTAGCCAGATTTAATGTTAACTGAATGCAGGAAAAAATATCGATTGAAACATAATACATTCAGCTAAGGTGTTCTTTCCTTTGCATGAAAATGGAAATTACATACTGAAATATCCTGATTCTAATTGCCCATTTTCCCACAAAATAAATAACATACTCCCATAAAGAAATGTCCTTTATTATTATTAGTTTATATAATGAGTTATTGTCCTTTTAGAGCAGAAACTCTGAGTCATCTTTTGCAAATCAACTAAGATACCATCATCATTTTATTTCCTTTCATGAGTCTATAATACATACATAAAGAATAACCTATTCATAGTTATTTCAAAGTGCCACTTTGAGATTTATGTTTTCAAGTAGCTGATTCTTAAGGCATAGAACATTACCTCATTATGTATTCAATAAACATTATTCAATAAACATGCATGGAGCATTTGCATTTCCA